>NC_089700.1:0-1200000 GCF_031753505.1 Anomalospiza imberbis
TAGAGCGGCAGCGGAGCGCTCCGGAGCGCCGCTTCAAGCCGAAAGACGCCGGGAAGCGGCACTTTCCTCCGGATAGCTCCGGAGCCGCGCTCTGCTTCTCTAGTCATCTCTAGCTTAGCGAAAAGCTTTCCCACTCCATTTGGCAAGGGGAGAGCGTACCTGCACTGCACACTAACCGCGGTTTGCAAAGAAAGAGGATTTGCTGCACATTCCAAGGACACGGCTCTTTCCGAGGCAATCTGCAACCTGCTGTCAGATGGAAGTGCTCTCTGCCCTCTCCTGCCCAGCTCTAGGTACTAGCGGGCACTTTCCAGCCTGGCCGAGGCAAACAACCTCCAGAGATGTCACAGAGCATAAGTGGAGCACAGATGCTCAAAAGCAGCAAAGCTGAAGAGCCTGGCTCAGCTTCACTAGTGTGCAATTGACTGACTGCGAAAAACAAAGCAGCAGAGCACCGGGCTTCTGGCCGCTGTGAAGGCAATTGCCAAAACCAGGCAGCTGCTCCTTCCCAAGCACAGGCAGCTGCCTGTGTTCTTGCTTGTCGACAAACTCACCGCTGCCCTTCTTTTCAGCAGCTGCCACCGTCTTCTGTGCATCTCGGAGCCTCTGGCGACGAGCAAGACTTGCCAAGGTGGGACGCATCAGGACCAAGTCAAAACCCAGGCAAGTTGTCCTGGAACGCTTTCCATTCGCTTGCCGAGAGTGAATTCAAGAGGCAGGAGAGCGGCAGCCACCGTACTCCAGCAGTCGGAAGGCTTCGCACACAAGCCCGCTTCTTTGCGGCTTCGTTCTTCGCCTCTTCCAAGCAACCGCGATCTCTGCTTCTCGGAGGCGAAGAAGCGGCTAATTCGCGCACAGCTCAGTAGAGCGCCAGCGGAGCGCTCCGGAGCGCCGCTTCAAGCCGAAAGACGCCGGGAAGCGGCACTTTCCTCCGGATAGCCCCGGAGCCACGCTTCTGCTTCTCTAGTCATCTCTAGCTTAGCGAAAAGCTTTCCCACTCCATTTGGCAAGGGGAGAGCGTACCTGCACTGCACACTAACCGCGGTTTGCAAAGAAAGAGGATTTGCTGCACATTCCAAGGACACGGCTCTTTCCGAGGCAATCTGCAACCTGCTGTCAGATGGAAGTGCTCTCTGCCCTCTCCTGCCCAGCTCTAGGTACTAGCGGGCACTTGCCAGCCTGGCCGAGGCAAACAACCTCCAGAGATGTCACAGAGCATAAGTGGAGCACAGATGCTCAAAAGCAGCAAAGCTGAAGAGCCTGGCTCAGCTTCACTAGTGTGCAATTGACTGACTGCGAAAAACAAAGCAGCAGAGCACCGGGCTTCTGGGCGCTGTGAAGGCAATTGCCAAAACCAGGCAGCTGCTCCTTCCCAAGCACAGGCAGCTGCCTGTGTTCTTGCTTGTCGACAAACTCACCGCTGCCCTTCTTTTCAGCAGCTGCCACCGTCTTCTGTGCATCTCAGAGCCTCTGGCGACGAGCAAGACTTGCCAAGGTGGAGGCATCAGGACCAAGTCAAAACCCAGGCAAGTTGTCCTGGAACGCTTTCCATTCACTTGCCGAGAGTGAATTCAAGAGGCAGGAGAGCGGCAGCCACCGTCCTCCAGCAGTCGGAAGGCTTCGCACACAAGCCCGCTTCTTGCGGCTTCGTTCTTCGCCTCTTCCAAGCAACCGCGATCTCTGCTTCTCGGAGGCGAAGAAGCGGCTAATTCGCGCACAGCTCAGTAGAGCGCCAGCGGAGCGCTCCGGAGCGCCGCTTCAAGCCGAAAGACGCCGGGAAGCGGCACTTTCCTCCGGATAGCCCCGGAGCCACGCTTCTGCTTCTCTAGTCATCTCTAGCTTAGCGAAAAGCTTTCCCACTCCATTTGCAAGGGGAGAGCGTACCTGCACTGCACACTAACCGCGGTTTGCAAAGAAAGAGGATTTGCTGCACATTCCAAGGACACGGCTCTTTCCGAGGCAATCTGCAACCTGCCGTCAGATGGAAGTGCTCTCTGCCCTCTCCTGCCCAGCTCTAGGTACTAGCGGGCACTTTCCAGCCTGGCCGAGGCAAACAACCTCCAGAGATGTCACAGAGCATAAGTGGAGCACAGATGCTCAAAAGCAGCAAAGCTGAAGAGCCTGGCTCAGCTTCACTAGTGTGCAATTGACTGACTGCGAAAACAAAGCAGCAGAGCACCGGGCTTCTGGGCGCTGTGAAGGCAATTGCCAAAACCAGGCAGCTGCTCCTTCCCAAGCACAGGCAGCTGCCTATGTTCTTGCTTGTCGACAAACTCACCGCTGCCCTTCTTTTCAGCAGCTGCCACCGTCTTCTGTGCATCTCGGAGCCTCTGGCGACGAGCAAGACTTGCCAAGGTGGGAGGCATCAGGACCAAGTCAAAACCCAGGCAAGTTGTCCTGGAACGCTTTCCATTCGCTTGCCGAGAGTGAATTCAAGAGGCAGGAGAGCGCAGCCACCGTCCTCCAGCAGTCGGAAGGCTTCGCACACAAGCCCGCTTCTTTGCGGCTTCGTTCTTCGCCTCTTCCAAGCAACCGCGATCTCTGCTTCTCGGAGGCGAAGAAGCGGCTAATTCGCGCACAGCTCAGTAGAGCGCCAGCGGAGCGCTCCGGAGCGCCGCTTCAAGCCGAAAGACGCCGGGAAGCGGCACTTTCCTCCGGATAGCTCCGGAGCCGCGCTTCTGCTTCTCTAGTCATCTCTAGCTTAGCGAAAAGCTTTCCCACTCCATTTGGCAAGGGGAGAGCGTACCTGCACTGCACACTAACCGCGGTTTGCAAAGAAAGAGGATTTGCTGCACATTCCAAGGACACGGCTCTTTCCGAGGCAATCTGCAACCTGCTGTCAGATGGAAGTGCTCTCTGCCCTCTCCTGCCCAGCTCTAGGTACTAGCGGGCACTTGCCAGCCTGGCCGAGGCAAACAACCTCCAGAGATGTCACAGAGCATAAGTGGAGCACAGATGCTCAAAAGCAGCAAAGCTGAAGAGCCTGGCTCAACTTCACTAGTGTGCAATTGACTGACTGCGAAAACAAAGCAGCAGAGCACCGGGCTTCTGGGCGCTGTGAAGGCAATTGCCAAAACCAGGCAGCTGCTCCTTCCCAAGCACAGGCAGCTGCCTGTGTTCTTGCTTGTCGACAAACTCACCGCTGCCCTTCTTTTCAGCAGCTGCCACCGTCTTCTGTGCATCTCGGAGCCTCTGGCGACGAGCAAGACTTGCCAAGGTGGGACGCATCAGGACCAAGTCAAAACCCAGGCAAGTTGTCCTGGAACGCTTTCCATTCGCTTGCCGAGAGTGAATTCAAGAGGCAGGAGAGCGGCAGCCACCGTACTCCAGCAGTCGGAAGGCTTCGCACACAAGCCCGCTTCTTTGCGGCTTCGTTCTTCGCCTCTTCCAAGCAACCGCGATCTCTGCTTCTCGGAGGCGAAGAAGCGGCTAATTCGCGCACAGCTCAGTAGAGCGGCAGCGGAGCGCTCCGGAGCGCCGCTTCAAGCCGAAAGACGCCGGGAAGCGGCACTTTCCTCCGGATAGCTCCGGAGCCGCGCTTCTGCTTCTCTAGTCATCTCTAGCTTAGCGAAAAGCTTTCCACTCCATTTGGCAAGGGGAGAGCGTACCTGCACTGCACACTAACCGCGGTTTGCAAAGAAAGAGGATTTGCTGCACATTCCAAGGACACGGCTCTTTCCGAGGCAATCTGCAACCTGCTGTCAGATGGAAGTGCTCTCTGCCCTCTCCTGCCCAGCTCTAGGTACTAGCGGGCACTTGCAGCCTGGCCGAGGCAAACAACCTCCAGAGATGTCACAGAGCATAAGTGGAGCACAGATGCTCAAAAGCAGCAAAGCTGAAGAGCCTGGCTCAGCTTCACTAGTGTGCAATTGACTGACTGCGAAAAACAAAGCAGCAGAGCACCGGGCTTCTGGCCGCTGTGAAGGCAATTGCCAAAACCAGGCAGCTGCTCCTTCCCAAGCACAGGCAGCTGCCTGTGTTCTTGCTTGTCGACAAACTCACCGCTGCCCTTCTTTTCAGCAGCTGCCACCGTCTTCTGTGCATCTCGGAGCCTCTGGCGACGAGCAAGACTTGCCAAGGTGGGACGCATCAGGACCAAGTCAAAACCCAGGCAAGTTGTCCTGGAACGCTTTCCATTCGCTTGCCGAGAGTGAATTCAAGAGGCAGGAGAGCGGCAGCCACCGTCCTCCAGCAGTCGGAAGGCTTCGCACACAAGCCCGCTTCTTTGCGGCTTCGTTCTTCGCCTCTTCCAAGCAACCGCGATCTCTGCTTCTCGGAGGCGAAGAAGCGGCTAATTCGCGCACAGCTCAGTAGAGCGCCAGCGGAGCGCTCCGGAGCGCCGCTTCAAGCCGAAAGACGCCGGGAAGCGGCACTTTCCTCCGGATAGCCCCGGAGCCACGCTTCTGCTTCTCTAGTCATCTCTAGCTTAGCGAAAAGCTTTCCCACTCCATTTGCAAGGGGAGAGCGTACCTGCACTGCACACTAACCGCGGTTTGCAAAGAAAGAGGATTTGCTGCACATTCAAGGACACGGCTCTTTCCGAGGCAATCTGCAACCTGCTGTCAGATGGAAGTGCTCTCTGCCCTCTCCTGCCCAGCTCTAGGTACTAGCGGGCACTTTCCAGCCTGGCCGAGGCAAACAACCTCCAGAGATGTCACAGAGCATAAGTGGAGCACAGATGCTCAAAGCAGCAAAGCTGAAGAGCCTGGCTCAGCTTCACTAGTGTGCAATTGACTGACTGCGAAAAACAAGCAGCAGAGCACCGGGCTTCTGGGCGCTGTGAAGGCAATTGCCAAAACCAGGCAGCTGCTCCTTCCCAAGCACAGGCAGCTGCCTGTGTTCTTGCTTGTCGACAAACTCACCGCTGCCCTTCTTTTCAGCAGCTGCCACCGTCTTCTGTGCATCTCAGAGCCTCTGGCGACGAGCAAGACTTGCCAAGGTGGGAGGCATCAGGACCAAGTCAAAACCCAGGCAAGTTGTCCTGGAACGCTTTCCATTCACTTGGCCGAGAGTGAATTCAAGAGGGCAGGAGAGCGGCAGCCACCGTCCTCCAGCAGTCGGAAGGCTTCGCACACAAGCCCGCTTCTTTGCGGCTTCGTTCTTCGCCTCTTCCAAGCAACCGCGATCTCTGCTTCTCGGAGGCGAAGAAGCGGCTAATTCGCGCACAGCTCAGTAGAGCGCCAGCGGAGCGCTCCGGAGCGCCGCTTCAAGCCGAAAGATGCCGGGAAGCGGCACTTTCCTCCGGATAGCCCCGGAGCCACGCTTCTGCTTCTCTAGTCATCTCTAGCTTAGCGAAAAGCTTTCCCACTCCATTTGGCAAGGGGAGAGCGTACCTGCACTGCACACTAACCGCGGTTTGCAAAGAAAGAGGATTTGCTGCACATTCCAAGGACACGGCTCTTTCCGAGGCAATCTGCAACCTGCCGTCAGATGGAAGTGCTCTCTGCCCTCTCCTGCCCAGCTCTAGGTACTAGCGGGCACTTTCCAGCCTGGCCGAGGCAAACAACCTCCAGAGATGTCACAGAGCATAAGTGGAGCACAGATGCTCAAAAGCAGCAAAGCTGAAGAGCTGGCTCAGCTTCACTAGTGTGCAATTGACTGACTGCGAAAAACAAAGCAGCAGAGCACCGGGCTTCTGGGCGCTGTGAAGGCAATTGCCAAAACCAGGCAGCTGCTCCTTCCCAAGCACAGGCAGCTGCCTATGTTCTTGCTTGTCGACAAACTCACCGCTGCCCTTCTTTTCAGCAGCTGCCACCGTCTTCTGTGCATCTCGGAGCCTCTGGCGACGAGCAAGACTTGCCAAGGTGGGACGCATCAGGACCAAGTCAAAACCCAGGCAAGTTGTCCTGGAACGCTTTCCATTCGCTTGCCGAGAGTGAATTCAAGAGGCAGGAGAGCGGCAGCCACCGTCCTCCAGCAGTCGGAAGGCTTCGCACACAAGCCCGCTTCTTTGCGGCTTCGTTCTTCGCCTCTTCCAAGCAACCGCGATCTCTGCTTCTCGGAGGCGAAGAAGCGGCTAATTCGCGCACAGCTCAGTAGAGCGCCAGCGGAGCGCTCCGGAGCGCCGCTTCAAGCTGAAAGACGCCGGGAAGCGGCACTTTCCTCCGGATAGCTCCGGAGCCGCGCTTCTGCTTCTCTAGTCATCTCTAGCTTAGCGAAAAAGCTTTCCCACTCCATTTGGCAAGGGAGAGCGTACCTGCACTGCACACTAACCGCGGTTTGCAAAGAAAGAGGATTTGCTGCACATTCCAAGGACACGGCTCTTTCCGAGGCAATCTGCAACCTGCTGTCAGATGGAAGTGCTCTCTGCCCTCTCCTGCCCAGCTCTAGGTACTAGCGGGCACTTGCCAGCCTGGCCGAGGCAAACAACCTCCAGAGATGTCACAGAGCATAAGTGGAGCACAGATGCTCAAAAGCAGCAAAGCTGAAGAGCCTGGCTCAACTTCACTAGTGTGCAATTGACTGACTGCGAAAAACAAAGCAGCAGAGCACCGGGCTTCTGGGCGCTGTGAAGGCAATTGCCAAAACCAGGCAGCTGCTCCTTCCCAAGCACAGGCAGCTGCCTGTGTTCTTGCTTGTCGACAAACTCACCGCTGCCCTTCTTTTCAGCAGCTGCCACCGTCTTCTGTGCATCTCGGAGCCTCTGGCGACGAGCAAGACTTGCCAAGGTGGGACGCATCAGGACCAAGTCAAAACCCAGGCAAGTTGTCCTGGAACGCTTTCCATTCGCTTGCCGAGAGTGAATTCAAGAGGCAGGAGAGCGGCAGCCACCGTACTCCAGCAGTCGAAGGCTTCGCACACAAGCCCGCTTCTTTGCGGCTTCGTTCTTCGCCTCTTCCAAGCAACCGCGATCTCTGCTTCTCGAGGCGAAGAAGCGGCTAATTCGCGCACAGCTCAGTAGAGCGCCAGCGGAGCGCTCCGGAGCGCCGCTTCAAGCTGAAAGACGCCGGGAAGCGGCACTTTCCTCCGGATAGCTCCGGAGCCGCGCTTCTGCTTCTCTAGTCATCTCTAGCTTAGCGAAAAGCTTTCCCACTCCATTTGGCAAGGGGAGAGCGTACCTGCACTGCACACTAACCGCGGTTTGCAAAGAAAGAGGCATTTGCTGCACATTCCAAGGACACGGCTCTTTCCGAGGCAATCTGCAACCTGCTGTCAGATGGAAGTGCTCTCTGCCCTCTCCTGCCCAGCTCTAGGTACTAGCGGGCACTTGCCAGCCTGGCCGAGGCAAACAACCTCCAGAGATGTCACAGAGCATAAGTGGAGCACAGATGCTCAAAAGCAGCAAAGCTGAAGAGCCTGGCTCAGCTTCACTAGTGTGCAATTGACTGACTGCGAAAAACAAAGCAGCAGAGCACCGGGCTTCTGGGCGCTGTGAAGGCAATTGCCAAAACCAGGCAGCTGCTCCTTCCCAAGCACAGGCAGCTGCCTATGTTCTTGCTTGTCGACAAACTCACCGCTGCCCTTCTTTTCAGCAGCTGCCACCGTCTTCTGTGCATCTCGGAGCCTCTGGCGACGAGCAAGACTTGCCAAGGTGGGAGGCATCAGGACCAAGTCAAAACCAGGCAAGTTGTCCTGGAACGCTTTCCATTCGCTTGCGAGAGTGAATTCAAGAGGCAGGAGAGCGGCAGCCACCGTCCTCCAGCATTCGGAAGGCTTCGCACACAATCCCGCTTCTTTGCGGCTTCGTTCTTCGCCTCTTCCAAGCAACCGCGATCTCTGCTTCTCGAGGCGAAGAAGCGGCTAATTCGTGCACAGCTCAGTAGAGCGCCAGCGGAGCGCTCCGGAGCGCCGCTTCAAGCCGAAAGACGCCGGGAAGCGGCACTTTCCTCCGGATAGCTCCGGAGCCGCGCTTCTGCCTCTCTAGTCATCTCTAGCTTAGCGAAAAGCTTTCCCACTCCATTTGGCAAGGGGAGAGCGTACCTGCACTGCACACTAACCGCGGTTTGCAAAGAAAGAGGATTTGCTGCACATTCCAAGGACACGGCTCTTTCCGAGGCAATCTGCAACCTGCTGTCAGAAGGAAGTGCTCTCTACCCCCTCCTGCCCAGCTCTAGGTACTAGCGGGCACTTTCCAGCCTGGGCGAGGCAAACAACCTCCAGAGATGTCACAGAGCATAAGTGGAGCAGAGATGCTCAAAAGCAGCAAAGCTGAAGAGCCTGGCTCAACTTCACTAGTGTGCAATTGACTGACTGCGAAAAACAAAGCAGCAGAGCACCGGGCTTCTGGGCGCTGTGAAGGCAATTGCCAAAACCAGGCAGCTGCTCCTTCCCAAGCACAGGCAGCTGCCTGTGTTCTTGCTTGTCGACAAACTCACCGCTGCCCTTCTTTTCAGCAGCTGCCACCGTCTTCTGTGCATCTCGGAGCCTCTGGCGACGAGCAAGACTTGCCAAGGTGGGACGCATCAGGACCAAGTCAAAACCCAGGCAAGTTGTCCTGGAACGCTTTCCATTCGCTTGCCGAGAGTGAATTCAAGAGGCAGGAGAGCGGCAGCCACCGTCCTCCAGCAGTCGGAAGGCTTCGCACACAAGCCCGCTTCTTTGCGGCTTCGTTCTTCGCCTCTTCCAAGCAACCGCGATCTCTGCTTCTCGGAGGCGAAGAAGCGGCTAATTCGCGCACAGCTCAGTAGAGCGGCAGCAAAGCGCTCCGGAGCGCCGCTTCAAGCCGAAAGACGCCGGGAAGCGGCACTTTCCTCCGGATAGCTCCGGAGCCGCGCTTCTGCTTCTCTAGTCATCTCTAGCTTAGCGAAAAGCTTTCCCACTCCATTTGGCAAGGGGAGAGCGTACCTGCACTGCACACTAACCGCGGTTTGCAAAGAAAGAGGATTTGCTGCACATTCCAAGGACACGGCTCTTTCCGAGGCAATCTGCAACCTGCTGTCAGATGGAAGTGCTCTCTGCCCTCTCCTGCCCAGCTCTAGGTACTAGCGGGCACTTGCCAGCCTGGCCGAGGCAAACAACCTCGAGAGATGTCACAGAGCATAAGTGGAGCACAGATGCTCAAAAGCAGCAAAGCTGAAGAGCCTGGCTCAGCTTGACTAGTGTGCAATTGACTGACTGCGAAAAACAAAGCAGCAGAGCACCGGGCTTCTGGGCGCTGTGAAGGCAATTGCCAAAACCAGGCAGCTGCTCCTTCCCAAGCACAGGCAGCTGCCTGTGTTCTTGCTTGTCGACAAACTCACCGCTGCCCTTCTTTTCAGCAGCTGCCACCGTCTTCTGTGCATCTCAGAGCCTCTGGCGACGAGCAAGACTTGCCAAGGTGGGAGGCATCAGGACCAAGTCAAAACCCAGGCAAGTTGTCCTGGAACGCTTTCCATTCACTTGCCGAGAGTGAATTCAAGAGGCAGGAGAGCGGCAGCCACCGTCCTCCAGCAGTCGGAAGGCTTCGCACACAAGCCCGCTTCTTTGCGGCTTCGTTCTTCGCCTCTTCCAAGCAACCGCGATCTCTGCTTCTCGGAGGCGAAGAAGCGGCTAATTCGCGCACAGCTCAGTAGAGCGCCAGCGGAGCGCTCCGGAGCGCCGCTTCAAGCCGAAAGACGCCGGGAAGCGGCACTTTCCTCCGGATAGCCCCGGAGCCACGCTTCTGCTTCTCTAGTCATCTCTAGCTTAGCGAAAAGCTTTCCCACTCCATTTGGCAAGGGGAGAGCGTACCTGCACTGCACACTAACCGCGGTTTGCAAAGAAAGAGGATTTGCTGCACATTCCAAGGACACGGCTCTTTCCGAGGCAATCTGCAACCTGCTGTCAGATGGAAGTGCTCTCTGCCCTCTCCTGCCCAGCTCTAGGTACTAGCGGGCACTTTCCAGCCTGGCCGAGGCAAACAACCTCCAGAGATGTCACAGAGCATAAGTGGAGCACAGATGCTCAAAAGCAGCAAAGCTGAAGAGCCTGGCTCAGCTTCACTAGTGTGCAATTGACTGACTGCGAAAAACAAAGCAGCAGAGCACCGGGCTTCTGGGCGCTGTGAAGGCAATTGCCAAAACCAGGCAGCTGCTCCTTCCCAAGCACAGGCAAGCTGCCTATGTTCTTGCTTGTCGACAAACTCACCGCTGCCCTTCTTTTCAGCAGCTGCCACCGTCTTCTGTGCATCTCGGAGCCTCTGGCGACGAGCAAGACTTGCCAAGGTGGGACGCATCAGGACCAAGTCAAAACCCAGGCAAGTTGTCCTGGAACGCTTTCCATTCGCTTGCCGAGAGTGAATTCAAGAGGCAGGAGAGCGGCAGCCACCGTCCTCCAGCAGTCGGAAGGCTTCGCACACAAGCCCGCTTCTTTGCGGCTTCGTTCTTCGCCTCTTCCAAGCAACCGCCATCTCTGCTTCTCGGAGGCGAAGAAGCGGCTAATTCGCGCACAGCTCAGTAGAGCGCCAGCGAGCGCTCCGGAGCGCCGCTTCAAGCTGAAAGACGCCGGGAAGCGGCACTTTCCTCCGGATAGCTCCGGAGCCGCGCTTCTGCTTCTCTAGTCATCTCTAGCTTAGCGAAAAGCTTTCCCACTCCATTTGGCAAGGGGAGAGCGTACCTGCACTGCACACTAACCGCGGTTTGCAAAGAAAGAGGATTTGCTGCACATTCCAAGGACACGGCTCTTTCCGAGGCAATCTGCAACCTGCTGTCAGATGGAAGTGCTCTCTGCCCTCTCCTGCCCAGCTCTAGGTACTAGCGGGCACTTGCCAGCCTGGCCGAGGCAAACAACCTCCAGAGATGTCACAGAGCATAAGTGGAGCACAGATGCTCAAAAGCAGCAAAGCTGAAGAGCCTGGCTCAACTTCACTAGTGTGCAATTGACTGACTGCGAAAAACAAAGCAGCAGAGCACCGGGCTTCTGGGCGCTGTGAAGGCAATTGCCAAAACCAGGCAGCTGCTCCTTCCCAAGCACAGGCAGCTGCCTGTGTTCTTGCTTGTCGACAAACTCACCGCTGCCCTTCTTTTCAGCAGCTGCCACCGTCTTCTGTGCATCTCGGAGCCTCTGGCGACGAGCAAGACTTGCCAAGGTGGGAGGCATCAGGACCAAGTCAAAACCCAGGCAAGTTGTCCTGGAACGCTTTCCATTCGCTTGCCGAGAGTGAATTCAAGAGGCAGGAGAGCGGCAGCCACCGTACTCCAGCAGTCGGAAGGCTTCGCACACAAGCCCGCTTCTTTGCGGCTTCGTTCTTCGCCTCTTCCAAGCAACCGCGATCTCTGCTTCTCGGAGGCGAAGAAGCGGCTAATTCGCGCACAGCTCAGTAGAGCGCCAGCGCAGCGCTCCGGAGCGCCGCTTCAAGCCGAAAGACGCCGGGAAGCGGCACTTTCCTCCGGATAGCTCCGGAGCGCGCTTCTGCTTCTCTAGTCATCTCTAGCTTAGCGAAAAGCTTTCCCACTCCATTTGGCAAGGGGAGAGCGTACCTGCACTGCACACTAACCGCGGTTTGCAAAGAAAGAGGATTTGCTGCACATTCCAAGGACACGGCTCATTCCGAGGCAATCTGCAACCTGCTGTCAGATGGAAGTGCTCTCTGCCCTCTCCTGCCCAGCTCTAGGTACTAGCGGGCACTTTCCAGCCTGGCCGAGGCAAACAACCTCCAGAGATGTCACAGAGCATAAGTGGAGCACACATGCTCAAAAGCAGCAAAGCTGAAGAGCCTGGCTCAGCTTCACTAGTGTGCAATTGACTGACTGCGAAAAACAAAGCAGCAGAGCACCGGGCTTC
Source organism: Anomalospiza imberbis (assembly GCF_031753505.1). Lineage (NCBI taxonomy): Eukaryota > Metazoa > Chordata > Aves > Passeriformes > Viduidae > Anomalospiza > Anomalospiza imberbis. Next base: position 11,680 of record NC_089700.1, read on the forward strand.
TGGGCGCTGTGAAGGCAATTGCCAAAACCAGGCAGCTGCTCCTTCCCAAGCACAGGCAGCTGCCTGTGTTCTTGCTTGTCGACAAACTCACCGCTGCCCTTCTTTTCAGCAGCTGCCACCGTCTTCTGTGCATCTCGGAGCCTCTGGCGACGAGCAAGACTTGCCAAGGTGGGAGGCATCAGGACCAAGTCAAAACCCAGGCAAGTTGTCCTGGAACGCTTTCCATTCGCTTGCCGAGAGTGAATTCAAGAGGCAGGAGAGCGGCAGCCACCGTCCTCCAGCAGTCGGAAGGCTTCGCACACAAGCCCGCTTCTTTGCGGCTTCGTTCTTCGCCTCTTCCAAGCAACCGCGATCTCTGCTTCTCGGAGGCGAAGAAGCGGCTAATTCGCGCACAGCTCAGTAGAGCGGCAGCGGAGCGCTCCGGAGCGCCGCTTCAAGCCGAAAGACGCCGGGAAGCGGCACTTTCCTCCGGATAGCTCCGGAGCCGCGCTTCTGCTTCTCTAGTCATCTCTAGCTTAGCGAAAAGCTTTCCCACTCCATTTGGCAAGGGGAGAGCGTACCTGCACTGCACACTAACCGCGGTTTGCAAAGAAAGAGGATTTGCTGCACATTCCAAGGACACGGCTCTTTCGAGGCAATCTGCAACCTGCTGTCAGATGGAAGTGCTCTCTGCCCTCTCCTGCCCAGCTCTAGGTACTAGCGGGCACTTGCCAGCCTGGCCGAGGCAAACAACCTCCAGAGATGTCACAGAGCATAAGTGGAGCACAGATGCTCAAAAGCAGCAAAGCTGAAGAGCCTGGCTCAACTTCACTAGTGTGCAATTGACTGACTGCGAAAAACAAAGCAGCAGAGCACCGGGCTTCTGGGCGCTGTGAAGGCAATTGCCAAAACCAGGCAGCTGCTCCTTCCCAAGCACAGGCAGCTGCCTGTGTTCTTGCTTGTCGACAAACTCAACCGCTGCCCTTCTTTTCAGCAGCTGCCACCGTCTTCTGTGCATCTCGGAGCCTCTGGCGACGAGCAAGACTTGCCAAGGTGGGAGGCATCAGGACCAAGTCAAAACCCAGGCAAGTTGTCCTGGAACGCTTTCCATTCGCTTGCCGAGAGTGAATTCAACAGGCAGGAGAGCGGCAGCCACCGTCCTCCAGCAGTCGGAAGGCTTGGCACACAAGCCCGCTTCTTTGCGGCTTCGTTCTTCGCCTCTTCCAAGCAACCGCGATCTCTGCTTCTCGGAGGCGAAGAAGCGGCTAATTCGCGCACAGCTCAGTAGAGCGCCAGCGGAGCGCTCCGGAGCGCCGCTTCAAGCCGAAAGACGCCGGGAAGCGGCACTTTCCTCCGGATAGCTCCGGAGCCACGCTTCTGCTTCTCTAGTCATCTCTAGCTTAGCGAAAAGCTTTCCCACTCCATTTGGCAAGGGGAGAGCGTACCTGCACTGCACACTAACCGCGGTTTGCAAAGAAAGAGGATTTGCTGCACATTCCAAGGACACGGCTCTTTCCGAGGCAATCTGCAACCTGCTGTCAGATGGAAGTGCTCTCTGCCCTCTCCTGCCCAGCTCTAGGTACTAGCGGGCACTTGCCAGCCTGGCCGAGGCAAACAACCTCCAGAGATGTCACAGAGCATAAGTGGAGCACAGATGCTCAAAAGCAGCAAAGCTGAAGAGCCTGGCTCAGCTTCACTAGTGTGCAATTGACTGACTGCGAAAAACAAAGCAGCAGAGCACCGGGCTTCTGGGCGCTGTGAAGGCAATTGCCAAAACCAGGCAGCTGCTCCTTCCCAAGCACAGGCAGCTGCCTGTGTTCTTGCTTGTCGACAAACTCACCGCTGCCCTTCTTTTCAGCAGCTGCCACCGTCTTCTGTGCATCTCGGAGCCTCTGGCGACGAGCAAGACTTGCCAAGGTGGGACACATCAGGACCAAGTCAAAACCCAGGCAAGTTGTCCTGGAACGCTTCCATTCGCTTGCCGAGAGTGAATTCAACAGGCAGGAGAGCGGCAACCACCGTCCTCCAGCAGTCGGAAGGCTTCGCACACAAGCCCGCTTCTTTGCGGCTTCGTTCTTCGCCTCTTCCAAGCAACCGCGATCTCTGCTTCTCGGAGGCGAAGAAGCGGCTAATTCGCGCACAGCTCAGTAGAGCGCCAGCGGAGCGCTCCGGAGCGCCGCTTCAAGCCGAAAGACGCCGGGAAGCGGCACTTTCCTCCGGATAGCCCCGGAGCCACGCTTCTGCTTCTCTAGTCATCTCTAGCTTAGCGAAAAGCTTTCCCACTCCATTTGGCAAGGGAGAGCGTACCTGCACTGCACACTAACCGCGGTTTGCAAAGAAAGAGGATTTGCTGCACATTCCAAGGACACGGCTCTTTCCGAGGCAATCTGCAACCTGCTGTCAGATGGAAGTGCTCTCTGCCCTCTCCTGCCCAGCTCTAGGTACTAGCGGGCACTTTCCAGCCTGGCCGAGGCAAACAACCTCCAGAGATGTCACAGAGCATAAGTGGAGCACAGATGCTCAAAAGCAGCAAAGCTGAAGAGCCTGGCTCAGCTTCACTAGTGTGCAATTGACTGACTGCGAAAAAACAAAGCAGCAGAGCACCGGGCTTCTGGGCGCTGTGAAGGCAATTGCCAAAACCAGGCAGCTGCTCCTTCCCAAGCACAGGCAGCTGCCTGTGTTCTTGCTTGTCGACAAACTCACCGCTGCCCTTCTTTTCAGCAGCTGCCACCGTCTTCTGTGCATCTCGGAGCCTCTGGCGACGAGCAAGACTTGCCAAGGTGGGACACATCAGGACCAAGTCAAAACCCAGGCAAGTTGTCCTGGAACGCTTTCCATTCGCTTGCCGAGAGTGAATTCAAGAGGCAGGAGAGCGGCAACCACCGTCCTCCAGCAGTCGGAAGGCTTCGCACACAAGCCCGCTTCTTTGCGGCTTCGTTCTTCGCCTCTTCCAAGCAACCGCGATCTCTGCTTCTCGGAGGCGAAGAAGCGGCTAATTCGCGCACAGCTCAGTAGAGCGCCAGCGGAGCGCTCCGGAGCGCCGCTTCAAGCCGAAAGACGCCGGGAAGCGGCACTTTCCTCCGGATAGCCCCGGAGCCACGCTTCTGCTTCTCTAGTCATCTCTAGCTTAGCGAAAAGCTTTCCCACTCCATTTGGCAAGGGAGAGCGTACCTGCACTGCACACTAACCGCGGTTTGCAAAGAAAGAGGATTTGCTGCACATTCCAAGGACACGGCTCTTTCCGAGGCAATCTGCAACCTGCTGTCAGATGGAAGTGCTCTCTGCCCTCTCCTGCCCAGCTCTAGGTACTAGCGGGCACTTGCCAGCCTGGCCGAGGCAAACAACCTCCAGAGATGTCACAGAGCATAAGTGGAGCACAGATGCTCAAAAGCAGCAAAGCTGAAGAGCCTGGCTCAACTTCACTAGTGTGCAATTGACTGACTGCGAAAAACAAAGCAGCAGAGCACCGGGCTTCTGGGCGCTGTGAAGGCAATTGCCAAAACCAGGCAGCTGCTCCTTCCCAAGCACAGGCAGCTGCCTGTGTTCTTGCTTGTCGACAAACTCACCGCTGCCCTTCTTTTCAGCAGCTGCCACCGTCTTCTGTGCATCTCGGAGCCTCTGGCGACGAGCAAGACTTGCCAAGGTGGGACGCATCAGGACCAAGTCAAAACCCAGGCAAGTTGTCCTGGAACGCTTTCCATTCACTTGCCGAGAGTGAATTCAAGAGGCAGGAGAGCGGCAGCCACCGTCCTCCAGCAGTCGGAAGGCTTCGCACACAAGCCCGCTTCTTTGCGGCTTCGTTCTTCGCCTCTTCCAAGCAACCGCGATCTCTGCTTCTCGGAGGCGAAGAAGCGGCTAATTCGCGCACAGCTCAGTAGAGCGCCAGCGGAGCGCTCCGGAGCGCCGCTTCAAGCCGAAAGACGCCGGGAAGCGGCACTTTCCTCCGGATAGCCCCGGAGCCACGCTTCTGCTTCTCTAGTCATCTCTAGCTTAGCGAAAAGCTTTCCCACTCCATTTGGCAAGGGGAGAGCGTACCTGCACTGCACACTAACCGCGGTTTGCAAAGAAAGAGGATTTGCTGCACATTGCAAGGACACGGCTCTTTCCGAGGCAATCTGCAACCTGCCGTCAGATGGAAGTGCTCTCTGCCCTCTCCTGCCCAGCTCTAGGTACTAGCGGGCACTTTCCAGCCTGGCCGAGGCAAACAACCTCCAGAGATGTCACAGAGCATAAGTGGAGCACAGATGCTCAAAAGCAGCAAAGCTGAAGAGCCTGGCTCAACTTCACTAGTGTGCAATTGACTGACTGCGAAAAACAAAGCAGCAGAGCACCGGGCTTCTGGGCGCTGTGAAGGCAATTGCCAAAACCAGGCAGCTGCTCCTTCCCAAGCACAGGCAGCTGCCTGTGTTCTTGCTTGTCGACAAACTCACCGCTGCCCTTCTTTTCAGCAGCTGCCACCGTCTTCTGTGCATCTCGGAGCCTCTGGCGACGAGCAAGACTTGCCAAGGTGGGAGGCATCAGGACCAAGTCAAAACCCAGGCAAGTTGTCCTGGAACGCTTTCCATTCGCTTGCCGAGAGTGAATTCAAGAGGCAGGAGAGCGGCAGCCACCGTCCTCCAGCAGTCGGAAGGCTTGGCACACAAGCCCGCTTCTTTGCGGCTTCGTTCTTCGCCTCTTCCAAGCAACCGCGATCTCTGCTTCTCGGAGGCGAAGAAGCGGCTAATTCGCGCACAGCTCAGTAGAGCGCCAGCGGAGTGCTCCGGAGCGCCGCTTCAAGCCGAAAGACGCCGGGAAGCGGCACTTTCCTCCGGATAGCTCCGGAGCCACGCTTCTGCTTCTCTAGTCATCTCTAGCTTAGCGAAAAGCTTTCCCACTCCATTTGGCAAGGGGAGAGCGTACCTGCACTGCACACTAACCGCGGTTTGCAAAGAAAGAGGATTTGCTGCACATTCCAAGGACACGGCTCATTCCGAGGCAATCTGCAACCTGCTGTCAGATGGAAGTGCTCTCTGCCCTCTCCTGCCCAGCTCTAGGTACTAGCGGGCACTTTCCAGCCTGGCCGAGGCAAACAACCTCCAGAGATGTCACAGAGCATAAGTGGAGCACAGATGCTCAAAAGCAGCAAAGCTGAAGAGCCTGGCTCAGCTTCACTAGTGTGCAATTGACTGACTGCGAAAAACAAAGCAGCAGAGCACCGGGCTTCTGGGCGCTGTGAAGGCAATTGCCAAAACCAGGCAGCTGCTCCTTCCCAAGCACAGGCAGCTGCCTGTGTTCTTGCTTGTCGACAAACTCACCGCTGCCCTTCTTTTCAGCAGCTGCCACCGTCTTCTGTGCATCTCGGAGCCTCTGGCGACGAGCAAGACTTGCCAAGGTGGGAGGCATCAGGACCAAGTCAAAACCCAGGCAAGTTGTCCTGGAACGCTTTCCATTCACTTGCCGAGAGTGAATTCAAGAGGCAGGAGAGCGGCAGCCACCGTCCTCCAGCAGTCGGAAGGCTTCGCACACAAGCCCGCTTCTTTGCGGCTTCGTTCTTCGCCTCTTCCAAGCAACCGCGATCTCTGCTTCTCGGAGGCGAAGAAGCGGCTAATTCGCGCACAGCTCAGTAGAGCGCCAGCGGAGCGCTCCGGAGCGCCGCTTCAAGCCGAAAGACGCCGGGAAGCGGCACTTTCCTCCGGATAGCCCCGGAGCCACGCTTCTGCTTCTCTAGTCATCTCTAGCTTAGCGAAAAGCTTTCCCACTCCATTTGGCAAGGGGAGAGCGTACCTGCACTGCACACTAACCGCGGTTTGCAAAGAAAGAGGATTTGCTGCACATTCCAAGGACACGGCTCTTTCCGAGGCAATCTGCAACCTGCCGTCAGATGGAAGTGCTCTCTGCCCTCTCCTGCCCAGCTCTAGGTACTAGCGGGCACTTGCCAGCCTGGCCGAGGCAAACAACCTCCAGAGATGTCACAGAGCATAAGTGGAGCACAGATGCTCAAAAGCAGCAAAGCTGAAGAGCCTGGCTCAGCTTCACTAGTGTGCAATTGACTGACTGCGAAAAACAAAGCAGCAGAGCACCGGGCTTCTGGGCGCTGTGAAGGCAATTGCCAAAACCAGGCAGCTGCTCCTTCCCAAGCACAGGCAGCTGCCTATGTTCTTGCTTGTCGACAAACTCACCGCTGCCCTTCTTTTCAGCAGCTGCCACCGTCTTCTGTGCATCTCGGAGCCTCTGGCGACGAGCAAGACTTGCCAAGGTGGGACGCATCAGGACCAAGTCAAAACCCAGGCAAGTTGTCCTGGAACGCTTTCCATTCGCTTGCCGAGAGTGAATTCAAGAGGCAGGAGAGCGGCAGCCACCGTCCTCCAGCAGTCGGAAGGCTTGGCACACAAGCCCGCTTCTTTGCGGCTTCGTTCTTCGCCTCTTCCAAGCAACCGCGATCTCTGCTTCTCGGAGGCGAAGAAGCGGCTAATTCGCGCACAGCTCAGTAGAGCGCCAGCGGAGCGCTCCGGAGCGCCGCTTCAAGCTGAAAGACGCCGGGAAGCGGCACTTTCCTCCGGATAGCTCCGGAGCCGCGCTTCTGCTTCTCTAGTCATCTCTAGCTTAGCGAAAAGCTTTCCCACTCCATTTGGCAAGGGGAGAGCGTACCTGCACTGCACACTAACCGCGGTTTGCAAAGAAAGAGGATTTGCTGCACATTCCAAGGACACGGCTCTTTCCGAGGCAATCTGCAACCTGCTGTCAGATGGAAGTGCTCTCTGCCCTCTCCTGCCCAGCTCTAGGTACTAGCGGGCACTTGCCAGCCTGGCCGAGGCAAACAACCTCCAGAGATGTCACAGAGCATAAGTGGAGCACAGATGCTCAAAAGCAGCAAAGCTGAAGAGCCTGGCTCAACTTCACTAGTGTGCAATTGACTGACTGCGAAAAACAAAGCAGCAGAGCACCGGGCTTCTGGGCGCTGTGAAGGCAATTGCCAAAACCAGGCAGCTGCTCCTTCCCAAGCACAGGCAGCTGCCTGTGTTCTTGCTTGTCGACAAACTCACCGCTGCCCTTCTTTTCAGCAGCTGCCACCGTCTTCTGTGCATCTCGGAGCCTCTGGCGACGAGCAAGACTTGCCAAGGTGGGAGGCATCAGGACCAAGTCAAAACCCAGGCAAGTTGTCCTGGAACGCTTTCCATTCGCTTGCCGAGAGTGAATTCAACAGGCAGGAGAGCGGCAGCCACCGTCCTCCAGCAGTCGGAAGGCTTCGCACACAAGCCCGCTTCTTTGCGGCTTCGTTCTTCGCCTCTTCCAAGCAACCGCGATCTCTGCTTCTCGGAGGCGAAGAAGCGGCTAATTCGCGCACAGCTCAGTAGAGCGCCAGCGGAGTGCTCCGGAGCGCCGCTTCAAGCCGAAAGACGCCGGGAAGCGGCACTTTCCTCCGGATAGCTCCGGAGCCGCGCTTCTGCTTCTCTAGTCATCTCTAGCTTAGCGAAAAGCTTTCCCACTCCATTTGGCAAGGGGAGAGCGTACCTGCACTGCACACTAACCGCGGTTTGCAAAGAAAGAGGATTTGCTGCACATTCCAAGGACACGGCTCATTCCGAGGCAATCTGCAACCTGCTGTCAGATGGAAGTGCTCTCTGCCCTCTCCTGCCCAGCTCTAGGTACTAGCGGGCACTTTCCAGCCTGGCCGAGGCAAACAACCTCCAGAGATGTCACAGAGCATAAGTGGAGCACAGATGCTCAAAAGCAGCAAAGCTGAAGAGCCTGGCTCAGCTTCACTAGTGTGCAATTGACTGACTGCGAAAAACAAAGCAGCAGAGCACCGGGCTTCTGGGCGCTGTGAAGGCAATTGCCAAAACCAGGCAGCTGCTCCTTCCCAAGCACAGGCAGCTGCCTGTGTTCTTGCTTGTCGACAAACTCACCGCTGCCCTTCTTTTCAGCAGCTGCCACCGTCTTCTGTGCATCTCGGAGCCTCTGGCGACGAGCAAGACTTGCCAAGGTGGGAGGCATCAGGACCAAGTCAAAACCCAGGCAAGTTGTCCTGGAACGCTTTCCATTCGCTTGCCGAGAGTGAATTCAAGAGGCAGGAGAGCGGCAGCCACCGTACTCCAGCAGTCGGAAGGCTTCGCACACAAGCCCGCTTCTTTGCGGCTTCGTTCTTCGCCTCTTCCAAGCAACCGCGATCTCTGCTTCTCGGAGGCGAAGAAGCGGCTAATTCGCGCACAGCTCAGTAGAGCGGCAGCGCAGCGCTCCGGAGCGCCGCTTCAAGCCGAAAGACGCCGGGAAGCGGCACTTTCCTCCGGATAGCTCCGGAGCCGCGCTTCTGCTTCTCTAGTCATCTCTAGCTTAGCGAAAAGCTTTCCCACTCCATTTGGCAAGGGGAGAGCGTACCTGCACTGCACACTAACCGCGGTTTGCAAAGAAAGAGGATTTGCTGCACATTCCAAGGACACGGCTCTTTCCGAGGCAATCTGCAACCTGCTGTCAGATGGAAGTGCTCTCTGCCCTCTCCTGCCCAGCTCTAGGTACTAGCGGGCACTTGCCAGCCTGGCCGAGGCAAACAACCTCCAGAGATGTCACAGAGCATAAGTGGAGCACAGATGCTCAAAAGCAGCAAAGCTGAAGAGCCTGGCTCAACTTCACTAGTGTGCAATTGACTGACTGCGAAAAACAAAGCAGCAGAGCACCGGGCTTCTGGGCGCTGTGAAGGCAATTGCCAAAACCAGGCAGCTGCTCCTTCCCAAGCACAGGCAGCTGCCTGTGTTCTTGCTTGTCGACAAACTCACCGCTGCCCTTCTTTTCAGCAGCTGCCACCGTCTTCTGTGCATCTCGGAGCCTCTGGCGACGAGCAAGACTTGCCAAGGTGGGAGGCATCAGGACCAAGTCAAAACCCAGGCAAGTTGTCCTGGAACGCTTTCCATTCGCTTGCCGAGAGTGAATTCAACAGGCAGGAGAGCGGCAGCCACCGTCCTCCAGCAGTCGGAAGGCTTCGCACACAAGCCCGCTTCTTTGCGGCTTCGTTCTTCGCCTCTTCCAAGCAACCGCGATCTCTGCCTCTTGGAGGCAAAGAAGCGGCTAGTTCGCGCACAGCTCAGTAGAGCGGCAGCGGAGCGCTCCGGAGCGCCGCTTCAAGCTGAAAGACGCCGGGAACCGGCACTTCCCTTCAGATACCTCCGGAGCCGCGTCTTCTGCTTCTCTAGTCATCTCTAGCTTAGCGAAAAGCCTTCCCACTCCATTTGGCAAGGGGAGAGCGTACCTGCACTGCACACTAACCGCGGTTTGCAAAGAAAGAGGATTTGCTGCACATTCCAAGGACACGGCTCTTTCCGAGGCAATCTGCAACCTGCTGTCAGATGGAAGTGCTCTCTGCCCTCTCCTGCCCAGCTCTAGGTACTAGCGGGCACTTGCCAGCCTGGCCGAGGCAAACAACCTCCAGAGATGTCACAGAGCATAAGTGGAGCACAGATGCTCAAAAGCAGCAAAGCTGAAGAGCCTGGCTCAGCTTCACTAGTGTGCAATTGACTGACTGCGAAAAACAAAGCAGCAGAGCACCGGGCTTCTGGGCGCTGTGAAGGCAATTGCCAAAACCAGGCAGCTGCTCCTTCCCAAGCACAGGCAGCTGCCTGTGTTCTTGCTTGTCGACAAACTCACCGCTGCCCTTCTTTTCAGCAGCTGCCACCGTCTTCTGTGCATCTCGGAGCCTCTGGCGACGAGCAAGACTTGCCAAGGTGGGACGCATCAGGACCAAGTCAAAACCCAGGCAAGTTGTCCTGGAACGCTTTCCATTCACTTGCCGAGAGTGAATTCAAGAGGCAGGAGAGCGGCAGCCACCGTCCTCCAGCAGTCGGAAGGCTTCGCACACAAGCCCGCTTCTTTGCGGCTTCGTTCTTCGCCTCTTCCAAGCAACCGCGATCTCTGCTTCTCGGAGGCGAAGAAGCGGCTAATTCGCGCACAGCTCAGTAGAGCGCCAGCGGAGCGCTCCGGAGCGCCGCTTCAAGCCGAAAGACGCCGGGAAGCGGCACTTTCCTCCGGATAGCCCCGGAGCCACGCTTCTGCTTCTCTAGTCATCTCTAGCTTAGCGAAAAGCTTTCCCACTCCATTTGGCAAGGGGAGAGCGTACCTGCACTGCACACTAACCGCGGTTTGCAAAGAAAGAGGATTTGCTGCACATTCCAAGGACACGGCTCTTTCCGAGGCAATCTGCAACCTGCCGTCAGATGGAAGTGCTCTCTGCCCTCTCCTGCCCAGCTCTAGGTACTAGCGGGCACTTGCCAGCCTGGCCGAGGCAAACAACCTCCAGAGATGTCACAGAGCATAAGTGGAGCACAGATGCTCAAAAGCAGCAAAGCTGAAGAGCCTGGCTCAACTTCACTAGTGTGCAATTGACTGACTGCGAAAAACAAAGCAGCAGAGCACCGGGCTTCTGGGCGCTGTGAAGGCAATTGCCAAAACCAGGCAGCTGCTCCTTCCCAAGCACAGGCAGCTGCCTGTGTTCTTGCTTGTCGACAAACTCACCGCTGCCCTTCTTTTCAGCAGCTGCCACCGTCTTCTGTGCATCTCGGAGCCTCTGGCGACGAGCAAGACTTGCCAAGGTGGGAGGCATCAGGACCAAGTCAAAACCCAGGCAAGTTGTCCTGGAACGCTTTCCATTCGCTTGCCGAGAGTGAATTCAAGAGGCAGGAGAGCGGCAGCCACCGTCCTCCAGCAGTCGGAAGGCTTGGCACACAAGCCCGCTTCTTTGCGGCTTCGTTCTTCGCCTCTTCCAAGCAACCGCGATCTCTGCTTCTCGGAGGCGAAGAAGCGGCTAATTCGCGCACAGCTCAGTAGAGCGCCAGCGGAGCGCTCCGGAGCGCCGCTTCAAGCCGAAAGACGCCGGGAAGCGGCACTTTCCTCCGGATAGCTCCGGAGCCACGCTTCTGCTTCTCTAGTCATCTCTAGCTTAGCGAAAAGCTTTCCCACTCCATTTGGCAAGGGGAGAGCGTACCTGCACTGCACACTAACCGCGGTTTGCAAAGAAAGAGGATTTGCTGCACATTCCAAGGACACGGCTCATTCCGAGGCAATCTGCAACCTGCTGTCAGATGGAAGTGCTCTCTGCCCTCTCCTGCCCAGCTCTAGGTACTAGCGGGCACTTTCCAGCCTGGCCGAGGCAAACAACCTCCAGAGATGTCACAGAGCATAAGTGGAGCACAGATGCTCAAAAGCAGCAAAGCTGAAGAGCCTGGCTCAGCTTCACTAGTGTGCAATTGACTGACTGCGAAAAACAAAGCAGCAGAGCACCGGGCTTCTGGGCGCTGTGAAGGCAATTGCCAAAACCAGGCAGCTGCTCCTTCCCAAGCACAGGCAGCTGCCTGTGTTCTTGCTTGTCGACAAACTCACCGCTGCCCTTCTTTTCAGCAGCTGCCACCGTCTTCTGTGCATCTCGGAGCCTCTGGCGACGAGCAAGACTTGCCAAGGTGGGACACATCAGGACCAAGTCAAAACCCAGGCAAGTTGTCCTGGAACGCTTTCCATTCGCTTGCCGAGAGTGAATTCAAGAGGCAGGAGAGCGGCAACCACCGTCCTCCAGCAGTCGGAAGGCTTCGCACACAAGCCCGCTTCTTTGCGGCTTCGTTCTTCGCCTCTTCCAAGCAACCGCGATCTCTGCTTCTCGGAGGCGAAGAAGCGGCTAATTCGCGCACAGCTCAGTAGAGCGCCAGCGGAGCGCTCCGGAGCGCCGCTTCAAGCCGAAAGACGCCGGGAAGCGGCACTTTCCTCCGGATAGCCCCGGAGCCACGCTTCTGCTTCTCTAGTCATCTCTAGCTTAGCGAAAAGCTTTCCCACTCCATTTGGCAAGGGGAGAGCGTACCTGCACTGCACACTAACCGCGGTTTGCAAAGAAAGAGGATTTGCTGCACATTCCAAGGACACGGCTCTTTCCGAGGCAATCTGCAACCTGCTGTCAGATGGAAGTGCTCTCTGCCCTCTCCTGCCCAGCTCTAGGTACTAGCGGGCACTTGCCAGCCTGGCCGAGGCAAACAACCTCCAGAGATGTCACAGAGCATAAGTGGAGCACAGATGCTCAAAAGCAGCAAAGCTGAAGAGCCTGGCTCAGCTTCACTAGTGTGCAATTGACTGACTGCAAAAAACAAGGCAGCAGAGCACCGGGCTTCTGGGCGCTGTGAAGGCAATTGCCAAAACCAGGCAGCTGCTCCTTCCCAAGCACAGGCAGCTGCCTGTGTTCTTGCTTGTCGACAAACTCACCGCTGCCCTTCTTTTCAGCAGCTGCCACCGTCTTCTGTGCATCTCAGAGCCTCTGGCGACGAGCAAGACTTGCCAAGGTGGGACGCATCAGGACCAAGTCAAAACCCAGGCAAGTTGTCCTGGAACGCTTTCCATTCACTTGCCGAGAGTGAATTCAAGAGGCAGGAGAGCGGCAGCCACCGTCCTCCAGCAGTCGGAAGGCTTCGCACACAAGCCCGCTTCTTTGCGGCTTCGTTCTTCGCCTCTTCCAAGCAACCGCGATCTCTGCTTCTCGGAGGCGAAGAAGCGGCTAATTCGCGCACAGCTCAGTAGAGCGCCAGCGGAGCGCTCCGGAGCGCCGCTTCAAGCCGAAAGACGCCGGGAAGCGGCACTTTCCTCCGGATAGCCCCGGAGCCACGCTTCTGCTTCTCTAGTCATCTCTAGCTTAGCGAAAAGCTTTCCCACTCCATTTGGCAAGGGGAGAGCGTACCTGCACTGCACACTAACCGCGGTTTGCAAAGAAAGAGGATTTGCTGCACATTCCAAGGACACGGCTCTTTCCGAGGCAATCTGCAACCTGCTGTCAGATGGAAGTGCTCTCTGCCCTCTCCTGCCCAGCTCTAGGTACTAGCGGGCACTTGCCAGCCTGGCCGAGGCAAACAACCTCGAGAGATGTCACAGAGCATAAGTGGAGCACAGATGCTCAAAAGCAGCAAAGCTGAAGAGCCTGGCTCAACTTCACTAGTGTGCAATTGACTGACTGCGAAAAACAAAGCAGCAGAGCACCGGGCTTCTGGGCGCTGTGAAGGCAATTGCCAAAACCAGGCAGCTGCTCCTTCCCAAGCACAGGCAGCTGCCTGTGTTCTTGCTTGTCGACAAACTCACCGCTGCCCTTCTTTTCAGCAGCTGCCACCGTCTTCTGTGCATCTCGGAGCCTCTGGCGACGAGCAAGACTTGCCAAGGTGGGAGGCATCAGGACCAAGTCAAAACCCAGGCAAGTTGTCCTGGAACGCTTTCCATTCGCTTGCCGAGAGTGAATTCAAGAGGCAGGAGAGCGGCAGCCACCGTACTCCAGCAGTCGGAAGGCTTCGCACACAAGCCCGCTTCTTTGCGGCTTCGTTCTTCGCCTCTTCCAAGCAACCGCGATCTCTGCTTCTCGGAGGCGAAGAAGCGGCTAATTCGCGCACAGCTCAGTAGAGCGCCAGCGGAGTGCTCCGGAGCGCCGCTTCAAGCCGAAAGACGCCGGGAAGCGGCACTTTCCTCCGGATAGCTCCGGAGCCGCGCTTCTGCTTCTCTAGTCATCTCTAGCTTAGCGAAAAGCTTTCCCACTCCATTTGGCAAGGGGAGAGCGTACCTGCACTGCACACTAACCGCGGTTTGCAAAGAAAGAGGATTTGCTGCACATTCCAAGGACACGGCTCATTCCGAGGCAATCTGCAACCTGCTGTCAGATGGAAGTGCTCTCTGCCCTCTCCTGCCCAGCTCTAGGTACTAGCGGGCACTTTCCAGCCTGGCCGAGGCAAACAACCTCCAGAGATGTCACAGAGCATAAGTGGAGCACAGATGCTCAAAAGCAGCAAAGCTGAAGAGCCTGGCTCAGCTTCACTAGTGTGCAATTGACTGACTGCGAAAAACAAAGCAGCAGAGCACCGGGCTTCTGGGCGCTGTGAAGGCAATTGCCAAAACCAGGCAGCTGCTCCTTCCCAAGCACAGGCAGCTGCCTGTGTTCTTGCTTGTCGACAAACTCACCGCTGCCCTTCTTTTCAGCAGCTGCCACCGTCTTCTGTGCATCTCGGAGCCTCTGGCGACGAGCAAGACTTGCCAAGGTGGGAGGCATCAGGACCAAGTCAAAACCCAGGCAAGTTGTCCTGGAACGCTTTCCATTCGCTTGCCGAGAGTGAATTCAAGAGGCAGGAGAGCGGCAACCACCGTCCTCCAGCAGTCGGAAGGCTTCGCACACAAGCCCGCTTCTTTGCGGCTTCGTTCTTCGCCTCTTCCAAGCAACCGCGATCTCTGCTTCTCGGAGGCGAAGAAGCGGCTAATTCGCGCACAGCTCAGTAGAGCGGCAGCGCAGCGCTCCGGAGCGCCGCTTCAAGCCGAAAGACGCCGGGAAGCGGCACTTTCCTCCGGATAGCTCCGGAGCCGCGCTTCTGCTTCTCTAGTCATCTCTAGCTTAGCGAAAAGCTTTCCCACTCCATTTGGCAAGGGGAGAGCGTACCTGCACTGCACACTAACCGCGGTTTGCAAAGAAAGAGGATTTGCTGCACATTCCAAGGACACGGCTCTTTCCGAGGCAATCTGCAACCTGCTGTCAGATGGAAGTGCTCTCTGCCCTCTCCTGCCCAGCTCTAGGTACTAGCGGGCACTTGCCAGCCTGGCCGAGGCAAACAACCTCCAGAGATGTCACAGAGCATAAGTGGAGCACAGATGCTCAAAAGCAGCAAAGCTGAAGAGCCTGGCTCAACTTCACTAGTGTGCAATTGACTGACTGCGAAAAACAAAGCAGCAGAGCACCGGGCTTCTGGGCGCTGTGAAGGCAATTGCCAAAACCAGGCAGCTGCTCCTTCCCAAGCACAGGCAGCTGCCTGTGTTCTTGCTTGTCGACAAACTCACCGCTGCCCTTCTTTTCAGCAGCTGCCACCGTCTTCTGTGCATCTCGGAGCCTCTGGCGACGAGCAAGACTTGCCAAGGTGGGAGGCATCAGGACCAAGTCAAAACCCAGGCAAGTTGTCCTGGAACGCTTTCCATTCGCTTGCCGAGAGTGAATTCAACAGGCAGGAGAGCGGCAGCCACCGTCCTCCAGCAGTCGGAAGGCTTGGCACACAAGCCCGCTTCTTTGCGGCTTCGTTCTTCGCCTCTTCCAAGCAACCGCGATCTCTGCTTCTCGGAGGCGAAGAAGCGGCTAATTCGCGCACAGCTCAGTAGAGCGCCAGCGGAGCGCTCCGGAGCGCCGCTTCAAGCCGAAAGACGCCGGGAAGCGGCACTTTCCTCCGGATAGCCCCGGAGCCACGCTTCTGCTTCTCTAGTCATCTCTAGCTTAGCGAAAAGCTTTCCCACTCCATTTGGCAAGGGGAGAGCGTACCTGCACTGCACACTAACCGCGGTTTGCAAAGAAAGAGGATTTGCTGCACATTCCAAGGACACGGCTCTTTCCGAGGCAATCTGCAACCTGCTGTCAGATGGAAGTGCTCTCTGCCCTCTCCTGCCCAGCTCTAGGTACTAGCGGGCACTTTCCAGCCTGGCCGAGGCAAACAACCTCCAGAGATGTCACAGAGCATAAGTGGAGCACAGATGCTCAAAAGCAGCAAAGCTGAAGAGCCTGGCTCAGCTTCACTAGTGTGCAATTGACTGACTGCGAAAAACAAAGCAGCAGAGCACCGGGCTTCTGGGCGCTGTGAAGGCAATTGCCAAAACCAGGCAGCTGCTCCTTCCCAAGCACAGGCAGCTGCCTGTGTTCTTGCTTGTCGACAAACTCACCGCTGCCCTTCTTTTCAGCAGCTGCCACCGTCTTCTGTGCATCTCGGAGCCTCTGGCGACGAGCAAGACTTGCCAAGGTGGGACACATCAGGACCAAGTCAAAACCCAGGCAAGTTGTCCTGGAACGCTTTCCATTCGCTTGCCGAGAGTGAATTCAAGAGGCAGGAGAGCGGCAACCACCGTCCTCCAGCAGTCGGAAGGCTTCGCACACAAGCCCGCTTCTTTGCGGCTTCGTTCTTCGCCTCTTCCAAGCAACCGCGATCTCTGCTTCTCGGAGGCGAAGAAGCGGCTAATTCGCGCACAGCTCAGTAGAGCGCCAGCGGAGCGCTCCGGAGCGCCGCTTCAAGCCGAAAGACGCCGGGAAGCGGCACTTTCCTCCGGATAGCCCCGGAGCCACGCTTCTGCTTCTCTAGTCATCTCTAGCTTAGCGAAAAGCTTTCCCACTCCATTTGGCAAGGGGAGAGCGTACCTGCACTGCACACTAACCGCGGTTTGCAAAGAAAGAGGATTTGCTGCACATTCCAAGGACACGGCTCTTTCCGAGGCAATCTGCAACCTGCTGTCAGATGGAAGTGCTCTCTGCCCTCTCCTGCCCAGCTCTAGGTACTAGCGGGCACTTGCCAGCCTGGCCGAGGCAAACAACCTCCAGAGATGTCACAGAGCATAAGTGGAGCACAGATGCTCAAAAGCAGCAAAGCTGAAGAGCCTGGCTCAGCTTCACTAGTGTGCAATTGACTGACTGCGAAAAACAAAGCAGCAGAGCACCGGGCTTCTGGGCGCTGTGAAGGCAATTGCCAAAACCAGGCAGCTGCTCCTTCCCAAGCACAGGCAGCTGCCTGTGTTCTTGCTTGTCGACAAACTCACCGCTGCCCTTCTTTTCAGCAGCTGCCACCGTCTTCTGTGCATCTCGGAGCCTCTGGCGACGAGCAAGACTTGCCAAGGTGGGACGCATCAGGACCAAGTCAAAACCCAGGCAAGTTGTCCTGGAACGCTTTCCATTCACTTGCCGAGAGTGAATTCAAGAGGCAGGAGAGCGGCAGCCACCGTCCTCCAGCAGTCGGAAGGCTTCGCACACAAGCCCGCTTCTTTGCGGCTTCGTTCTTCGCCTCTTCCAAGCAACCGCGATCTCTGCTTCTCGGAGGCGAAGAAGCGGCTAATTCGCGCACAGCTCAGTAGAGCGCCAGCGGAGCGCTCCGGAGCGCCGCTTCAAGCCGAAAGACGCCGGGAAGCGGCACTTTCCTCCGGATAGCCCCGGAGCCACGCTTCTGCTTCTCTAGTCATCTCTAGCTTAGCGAAAAGCTTTCCCACTCCATTTGGCAAGGGGAGAGCGTACCTGCACTGCACACTAACCGCGGTTTGCAAAGAAAGAGGATTTGCTGCACATTGCAAGGACACGGCTCTTTCCGAGGCAATCTGCAACCTGCCGTCAGATGGAAGTGCTCTCTGCCCTCTCCTGCCCAGCTCTAGGTACTAGCGGGCACTTGCCAGCCTGGCCGAGGCAAACAACCTCCAGAGATGTCACAGAGCATAAGTGGAGCACAGATGCTCAAAAGCAGCAAAGCTGAAGAGCCTGGCTCAACTTCACTAGTGTGCAATTGACTGACTGCGAAAAACAAAGCAGCAGAGCACCGGGCTTCTGGGCGCTGTGAAGGCAATTGCCAAAACCAGGCAGCTGCTCCTTCCCAAGCACAGGCAGCTGCCTGTGTTCTTGCTTGTCGACAAACTCACCGCTGCCCTTCTTTTCAGCAGCTGCCACCGTCTTCTGTGCATCTCGGAGCCTCTGGCGACGAGCAAGACTTGCCAAGGTGGGACGCATCAGGACCAAGTCAAAACCCAGGCAAGTTGTCCTGGAACGCTTTCCATTCGCTTGCCGAGAGTGAATTCAAGAGGCAGGAGAGCGGCAGCCACCGTCCTCCAGCAGTCGGAAGGCTTGGCACACAAGCCCGCTTCTTTGCGGCTTCGTTCTTCGCCTCTTCCAAGCAACCGCGATCTCTGCTTCTCGGAGGCGAAGAAGCGGCTAATTCGCGCACAGCTCAGTAGAGCGCCAGCGGAGCGCTCCGGAGCGCCGCTTCAAGCCGAAAGACGCCGGGAAGCGGCACTTTCCTCCGGATAGCTCCGGAGCCACGCTTCTGCTTCTCTAGTCATCTCTAGCTTAGCGAAAAGCTTTCCCACTCCATTTGGCAAGGGGAGAGCGTACCTGCACTGCACACTAACCGCGGTTTGCAAAGAAAGAGGATTTGCTGCACATTCCAAGGACACGGCTCATTCCGAGGCAATCTGCAACCTGCTGTCAGATGGAAGTGCTCTCTGCCCTCTCCTGCCCAGCTCTAGGTACTAGCGGGCACTTTCCAGCCTGGCCGAGGCAAACAACCTCCAGAGATGTCACAGAGCATAAGTGGAGCACAGATGCTCAAAAGCAGCAAAGCTGAAGAGCCTGGCTCAGCTTCACTAGTGTGCAATTGACTGACTGCGAAAAACAAAGCAGCAGAGCACCGGGCTTCTGGGCGCTGTGAAGGCAATTGCCAAAACCAGGCAGCTGCTCCTTCCCAAGCACAGGCAGCTGCCTGTGTTCTTGCTTGTCGACAAACTCACCGCTGCCCTTCTTTTCAGCAGCTGCCACCGTCTTCTGTGCATCTCGGAGCCTCTGGCGACGAGCAAGACTTGCCAAGGTGGGACACATCAGGACCAAGTCAAAACCCAGGCAAGTTGTCCTGGAACGCTTTCCATTCGCTTGCCGAGAGTGAATTCAAGAGGCAGGAGAGCGGCAACCACCGTCCTCCAGCAGTCGGAAGGCTTCGCACACAAGCCCGCTTCTTTGCGGCTTCGTTCTTCGCCTCTTCCAAGCAACCGCGATCTCTGCTTCTCGGAGGCGAAGAAGCGGCTAATTCGCGCATAGCTCAGTAGAGCGCCAGCGGAGCGCTCCGGAGCGCCGCTTCAAGCCGAAAGACGCCGGGAAGCGGCACTTTCCTCCGGATAGCCCCGGAGCCACGCTTCTGCTTCTCTAGTCATCTCTAGCTTAGCGAAAAGCTTTCCCACTCCATTTGGCAAGGGGAGAGCGTACCTGCACTGCACACTAACCGCGGTTTGCAAAGAAAGAGGATTTGCTGCACATTCCAAGGACACGGCTCTTTCCGAGGCAATCTGCAACCTGCTGTCAGATGGAAGTGCTCTCTGCCCTCTCCTGCCCAGCTCTAGGTACTAGCGGGCACTTGCCAGCCTGGCCGAGGCAAACAACCTCCAGAGATGTCACAGAGCATAAGTGGAGCACAGATGCTCAAAAGCAGCAAAGCTGAAGAGCCTGGCTCAGCTTCACTAGTGTGCAATTGACTGACTGCGAAAAACAAAGCAGCAGAGCACCGGGCTTCTGGGCGCTGTGAAGGCAATTGCCAAAACCAGGCAGCTGCTCCTTCCCAAGCACAGGCAGCTGCCTGTGTTCTTGCTTGTCGACAAACTCACCGCTGCCCTTCTTTTCAGCAGCTGCCACCGTCTTCTGTGCATCTCAGAGCCTCTGGCGACGAGCAAGACTTGCCAAGGTGGGACGCATCAGGACCAAGTCAAAACCCAGGCAAGTTGTCCTGGAACGCTTTCCATTCACTTGCCGAGAGTGAATTCAAGAGGCAGGAGAGCGGCAGCCACCGTCCTCCAGCAGTCGGAAGGCTTCGCACACAAGCCCGCTTCTTTGCAGCTTCGTTCTTCGCCTCTTCCAAGCAACCGCGATCTCTGCTTCTCGGAGGCGAAGAAGCGGCTAATTCGCGCACAGCTCAGTAGAGCGCCAGCGGAGCGCTCCGGAGCGCCGCTTCAAGCCGAAAGACGCCGGGAAGCGGCACTTTCCTCCGGATAGCCCCGGAGCCACGCTTCTGCTTCTCTAGTCATCTCTAGCTTAGCGAAAAGCTTTCCCACTCCATTTGGCAAGGGGAGAGCGTACCTGCACTGCACACTAACCGCGGTTTGCAAAGAAAGAGGATTTGCTGCACATTCCAAGGACACGGCTCTTTCCGAGGCAATCTGCAACCTGCCGTCAGATGGAAGTGCTCTCTGCCCTCTCCTGCCCAGCTCTAGGTACTAGCGGGCACTTTCCAGCCTGGCCGAGGCAAACAACCTCCAGAGATGTCACAGAGCATAAGTGGAGCACAGATGCTCAAAAGCAGCAAAGCTGAAGAGCCTGGCTCAGCTTCACTAGTGTGCAATTGACTGACTGCGAAAAAGAAAGCAGCAGAGCACCGGGCTTCTGGGCGCTGTGAAGGCAATTGCCAAAACCAGGCAGCTGCTCCTTCCCAAGCACAGGCAGCTGCCTATGTTCTTGCTTGTCGACAAACTCACCGCTGCCCTTCTTTTCAGCAGCTGCCACCGTCTTCTGTGCATCTCGGAGCCTCTGGCGACGAGCAAGACTTGCCAAGGTGGGACGCATCAGGACCAAGTCAAAACCCAGGCAAGTTGTCCTGGAACGCTTTCCATTCGCTTGCCGAGAGTGAATTCAACAGGCAGGAGAGCGGCAGCCACCGTCCTCCAGCAGTCGGAAGGCTTCGCACACAAGCCCGCTTCTTTGCGGCTTCGTTCTTCGCCTCTTCCAAGCAACCGCGATCTCTGCTTCTCGGAGGCGAAGAAGCGGCTAATTCGCGCACAGCTCAGTAGAGCGGCAGCGCAGCGCTCCGGAGCGCCGCTTCAAGCCGAAAGACGCCGGGAAGCGGCACTTTCCTCCGGATAGCTCCGGAGCCGCGCTTCTGCTTCTCTAGTCATCTCTAGCTTAGCGAAAAGCTTTCCCACTCCATTTGGCAAGGGGAGAGCGTACCTGCACTGCACACTAACCGCGGTTTGCAAAGAAAGAGGATTTGCTGCACATTCCAAGGACACGGCTCTTTCCGAGGCAATCTGCAACCTGCTGTCAGATGGAAGTGCTCTCTGCCCTCTCCTGCCCAGCTCTAGGTACTAGCGGGCACTTGCCAGCCTGGCCGAGGCAAACAACCTCCAGAGATGTCACAGAGCATAAGTGGAGCACAGATGCTCAAAAGCAGCAAAGCTGAAGAGCCTGGCTCAACTTCACTAGTGTGCAATTGACTGACTGCGAAAAACAAAGCAGCAGAGCACCGGGCTTCTGGGCGCTGTGAAGGCAATTGCCAAAACCAGGCAGCTGCTCCTTCCCAAGCACAGGCAGCTGCCTGTGTTCTTGCTTGTCGACAAACTCACCGCTGCCCTTCTTTTCAGCAGCTGCCACCGTCTTCTGTGCATCTCGGAGCCTCTGGCGACGAGCAAGACTTGCCAAGGTGGGACGCATCAGGACCAAGTCAAAACCCAGGCAAGTTGTCCTGGAACGCTTTCCATTCGCTTGCCGAGAGTGAATTCAAGAGGCAGGAGAGCGGCAGCCACCGTACTCCAGCAGTCGGAAGGCTTCGCACACAAGCCCGCTTCTTTGCGGCTTCGTTCTTCGCCTCTTCCAAGCAACCGCGATCTCTGCTTCTCGGAGGCGAAGAAGCGGCTAATTCGCGCACAGCTCAGTAGAGCGCCAGCGGAGTGCTCCGGAGCGCCGCTTCAAGCCGAAAGACGCCGGGAAGCGGCACTTTCCTCCGGATAGCTCCGGAGCCGCGCTTCTGCTTCTCTAGTCATCTCTAGCTTAGCGAAAAGCTTTCCCACTCCATTTGGCAAGGGGAGAGCGTACCTGCACTGCACACTAACCGCGGTTTGCAAAGAAAGAGGATTTGCTGCACATTCCAAGGACACGGCTCATTCCGAGGCAATCTGCAACCTGCTGTCAGATGGAAGTGCTCTCTGCCCTCTCCTGCCCAGCTCTAGGTACTAGCGGGCACTTGCCAGCCTGGCCGAGGCAAACAACCTCCAGAGATGTCACAGAGCATAAGTGGAGCACAGATGCTCAAAAGCAGCAAAGCTGAAGAGCCTGGCTCAGCTTCACTAGTGTGCAATTGACTGACTGCGAAAAACAAAGCAGCAGAGCACCGGGCTTCTGGGCGCTGTGAAGGCAATTGCCAAAACCAGGCAGCTGCTCCTTCCCAAGCACAGGCAGCTGCCTGTGTTCTTGCTTGTCGACAAACTCACCGCTGCCCTTCTTTTCAGCAGCTGCCACCGTCTTCTGTGCATCTCGGAGCCTCTGGCGACGAGCAAGACTTGCCAAGGTGGGAGGCATCAGGACCAAGTCAAAACCCAGGCAAGTTGTCCTGGAACGCTTTCCATTCGCTTGCCGAGAGTGAATTCAAGAGGCAGGACAGCGGCAACCACCGTCCTCCAGCAGTCGGAAGGCTTCGCACACAAGCCCGCTTCTTTGCGGCTTCGTTCTTCGCCTCTTCCAAGCAACCGCGATCTCTGCTTCTCGGAGGCGAAGAAGCGGCTAATTCGCGCACAGCTCAGTAGAGCGGCAGCGCAGCGCTCTGGAGCGCCGCTTCAAGCCGAAAGACGCCGGGAAGCGGCACTTTCCTCCGGATAGCTCCGGAGCCGCGCTTCTGCTTCTCTAGTCATCTCTAGCTTAGCGAAAAGCTTTCCCACTCCATTTGGCAAGGGGAGAGCGTACCTGCACTGCACACTAACCGCGGTTTGCAAAGAAAGAGGATTTGCTGCACATTCCAAGGACACGGCTCTTTCCGAGGCAATCTGCAACCTGCTGTCAGATGGAAGTGCTCTCTGCCCTCTCCTGCCCAGCTCTAGGTACTAGCGGGCACTTGCCAGCCTGGCCGAGGCAAACAACCTCCAGAGATGTCACAGAGCATAAGTGGAGCACAGATGCTCAAAAGCAGCAAAGCTGAAGAGCCTGGCTCAACTTCACTAGTGTGCAATTGACTGACTGCGAAAAACAAAGCAGCAGAGCACCGGGCTTCTGGGCGCTGTGAAGGCAATTGCCAAAACCAGGCAGCTGCTCCTTCCCAAGCACAGGCAGCTGCCTGTGTTCTTGCTTGTCGACAAACTCACCGCTGCCCTTCTTTTCAGCAGCTGCCACCGTCTTCTGTGCATCTCGGAGCCTCTGGCGACGAGCAAGACTTGCCAAGGTGGGACACATCAGGACCAAGTCAAAACCCAGGCAAGTTGTCCTGGAACGCTTTCCATTCGCTTGCCGAGAGTGAATTCAAGAGGCAGGAGAGCGGCAGCCACCGTCCTCCAGCAGTCGGAAGGCTTCGCACACAAGCCCGCTTCTTTGCGGCTTCGTTCTTCGCCTCTTCCAAGCAACCGCGATCTCTGCTTCTCGGAGGCGAAGAAGCGGCTAATTCGCGCACAGCTCAGTAGAGCGCCAGCGGAGCGCTCCGGAGCGCCGCTTCAAGCCGAAAGACGCCGGGAAGCGGCACTTTCCTCCGGATAGCTCCGGAGCCACGCTTCTGCTTCTCTAGTCATCTCTAGCTTAGCGAAAAGCTTTCCCACTCCATTTGGCAAGGGGAGAGCGTACCTGCACTGCACACTAACCGCGGTTTGCAAAGAAAGAGGATTTGCTGCACATTCCAAGGACACGGCTCTTTCCGAGGCAATCTGCAACCTGCTGTCAGATGGAAGTGCTCTCTGCCCTCTCCTGCCCAGCTCTAGGTACTAGCGGGCACTTGCCAGCCTGGCCGAGGCAAACAACCTCGAGAGATGTCACAGAGCATAAGTGGAGCACAGATGCTCAAAAGCAGCAAAGCTGAAGAGCCTGGCTCAGCTTCACTAGTGTGCAATTGACTGACTGCGAAAAACAAAGCAGCAGAGCACCGGGCTTCTGGGCGCTGTGAAGGCAATTGCCAAAACCAGGCAGCTGCTCCTTCCCAAGCACAGGCAGCTGCCTGTGTTCTTGCTTGTCGATAAACTCACCGCTGCCCTTCTTTTCAGCAGCTGCCACCGTCTTCTGTGCATCTCGGAGCCTCTGGCGACGAGCAAGACTTGCCAAGGTGGGACGCATCAGGACCAAGTCAAAACCCAGGCAAGTTGTCCTGGAACGCTTTCCATTCGCTTGCCGAGAGTGAATTCAAGAGGCAGGAGAGCGGCAGCCACCGTCCTCCAGCAGTCGGAAGGCTTCGCACACAAGCCCGCTTCTTTGCGGCTTCGTTCTTCGCCTCTTCCAAGCAACCGCGATCTCTGCTTCTCGGAGGCGAAGAAGCGGCTAATTCGCGCACAGCTCAGTAGAGCGGCAGCGGAGCGCTCCGGAGCGCCGCTTCAAGCCGAAAGACGCCGGGAAGCGGCACTTTCCTCCGGATAGCTCCGGAGCCGCGCTTCTGCTTCTCTAGTCATCTCTAGCTTAGCGAAAAGCTTTCCCACTCCATTTGGCAAGGGGAGAGCGTACCTGCACTGCACACTAACCGCGGTTTGCAAAGAAAGAGGATTTGCTGCACATTCCAAGGACACGGCTCTTTCCGAGGCAATCTGCAACCTGCTGTCAGCTGGAAGTGCTCTCTGCCCTCTCCTGCCCAGCTCTAGGTACTAGCGGGCACTTGCCAGCCTGGCCGAGGCAAACAACCTCGAGAGATGTCACAGAGCATAAGTGGAGCACAGATGCTCAAAAGCAGCAAAGCTGAAGAGCCTGGCTCAACTTCACTAGTGTGCAATTGACTGACTGCGAAAAACAAAGCAGCAGAGCACCGGGCTTCTGGGCGCTGTGAAGGCAATTGCCAAAACCAGGCAGCTGCTCCTTCCCAAGCACAGGCAGCTGCCTGTGTTCTTGCTTGTCGACAAACTCACTGCTGCCCTTCTTTTCAGCAGCTGCCACCGTCTTCTGTGCATCTCGGAGCCTCTGGCGACGAGCAAGACTTGCCAAGGTGGGAGGCATCAGGACCAAGTCAAAACCCAGGCAAGTTGTCCTGGAACGCTTTCCATTCGCTTGCCGAGAGTGAATTCAACAGGCAGGAGAGCGGCAGCCACCGTCCTCCAGCAGTCGAAAGGCTTCGCACACAAGCCCGCTCCTTTGCGGCTTCGTTCTTTGCGTGTTTCTAACTGACATCAGGAAGCTGTGCTGGCCTCCTTTCTTTCACAGGGAAAATGGCCTGTCTGTGTCTCCAGGGGCCTGTGTCTTGAGTGGCCAGAAGCCTCCAAAAAATCCAAACAATTAATGATGTGTCCCAGACCCAACCTGCACCCACCTCAAATTTTGCTGCCCTGACAGTCCCAAGGGAACCCTACAAACTGACAGCAGAAACCTGGGCTGGCCACTTTTCTTTCCAAGAATAAATGGCCGGTCTTTGTCTCCAGGGGCCTGAGGCCCGGAGTGGCTGGTAGCCTCCAAAACTTCGAAATGATTAAAGATATGTCCCAGACCTAACCTGCCCCCACCTCAAATTTGTGCTGCCCTGAGAGTCCCAAGGGAACCTTTTAAACAGATTTCAGGAACCTGGGCTGGCAACCTTTTCTTCACAGGGAAAAGGCCCGTCTTTGTCTGCAGGGGCCTGTGGCCTTGAGTGGCCAGACGCCTCCAAAAAATCCCAATGATTAAGGATATGTCCCAGACCTAACCTGCCCCCACCTCAAACTTGTGCTGCCCTGACAGTCCCAAGGGAACCTTTTAAACAGATTTCAGAAACCGGGGCTGGCAACTTTTCCTTCACAGGGAAAAGGGCCCGTCGTTGTCTCCCGGGGCCTGTGGCCTTGAGTGGCCGGAAGCCTCCAAAAAATCCCAATGATTAAGGATATGTCCCAGACCTAACCTGCCCCTACCTCAAACCTGTCCTGCCCTGACAGTCCCAAGGGAACCCTACAAACTGACAGCAGAAACCTGAGCTTGCTACTCTTCTTTCCAAGAAAAAAAGGCCGGTCTTTTTCTGCAGGGGCCTGTGTCCCTGAGTGGCCGGACGCCTCCAAAAAATCCAGACTATTAAGGATATGTCCCAGACCCAACCTGTCCCCACCTCAAACCTGTGCGGCCCTGACAGTCCCAAGGGAACCCTCTAAACAGACATCAGGGACCTGGGCTGGCCACTTTTTTTTCCAAGAATAAATGGCCGGTCTTTGTCTGCAGGGGCCTGCGTCCCTGAGTGGCCGGATCCCAAACTCCAAAAATTCCAAATTATTAAAGATATGTGCCAGACCTAACCGGCCCTCACTTCAAATTTGTGCTGCCCTGACAGTCCCAAGGGAACCTTTTAAACAGATTTCAGAAACCTGGGCTGACAACATTTCCTTCACAGTGAAAAGGGCCCGTCTTTGTCTCCAGGGGCCTGTGTCCCAGAGTGGCCGGACGCCTCCAAAAAATCCAGACTATTAAGGATGTGTCCCAGATCCAACCTGCCCCCACATCAAACCTGCGCTGCCCTGACAGTCCCAAGGGAACCCTACAAACTGACAGCAGGAACCAGGGCTGGCCACTTTTCTTTCCAAGTCAAGGCCGGTCAGTTTCTCAACGAGCCTGTGGCCTTGTGTGGCCAGACGCCTCCAAAAAATCCATACGCTTAAAGTTATGTCCCAGACCTAACCTGCGACCACTTCAAATTTGTGCTGCCCTGACAGTCCCAGGGAACCCTTTAAACAGACATAAGAAACCTGGGCTGGCCACTTTTCTTTCCAAGAAAAAATGGCCGGTCTTTGTCTGCGGGGGCCTGTGTCCCTGAGTGGCCGGGCGCCTCCAAAAAATCCAAACGATTAAAGATATGTCCCAGACCTAACCTGCCCCCACCTCAAATTTGTGCTGCCCTGACAGTCCCAAGACCTTTTAAACAGATTTCAGAAACCTGTGCTGGCAACCTTTCCTTCACAGGGAAAAGGGCCAGTCTTTCTCTCCAGGGGACAGTGGCCCTGAGTGGCCAGACGCCTCCAAAAAATGCAAACGATTAAGGATATGTCCCAGACCCAGCCTGCCCCCACCTTAAATTTGTGCTGCCCTGGCAGTCCCAGGGAACCCTTTAAACAGACATAAGAAACCTGGGCTGGCCACTTTTCTTTCCAAGAATAAATGGCCGGTCTTTGTCTGCAGGGGCCTGCGTCCCTGAGTGGCCGGGCGCCTCCAAAAAATCCAAACGATTAAAGATATGTCCCAGACCTAACCTGCCCCCACCTCAAATTTGTGCTGCCCTGACAGTCCCAAGACCTTTTAAACAGATTTCAGAAACCTGTGCTGGCAACCTTTCCTTCACAGGGAAAAGGGCCTGTCTTTGTCTCCAGGGGCCTGTGGCCTTGAGTGGCCAGACGCCTCCAAAAAATCCCAATGATTAAGGATATGTCCCAGATCCAACCTGCCCCCACCTCAAACATGTGCTGCCCTGACAGTCCCAAGGGAACCTTTTAAACTGATTTCAGGAACCTGGGCTGGCAACATTTCCTTCACAGGGAAAAGGGCCCATCTTTGTCTGCAGGGGCCTGTGTCCCTGAGTGGCCAGAAACCTCCAAAAAATCCAGACTATTAAGGATATGTCCCAGACCTAACCTGCCCCCACCTCAAACCTGTGCTGCCCTGACCGTCCCAAGGGAACCCTACAAACTGACATCAGGGACCTGGGCTGGCCCCTTTTGTTTCCAAGAATAAATGGCCGGTCTTTTTCTCCAGGGGCATGAGGCCCTGAGTGGCCAGAAGCCTCCAAAAAATCCAGACTATTAAGGATGTTTCCCAGATCCAACCTGCCCCCACATCAAACCTGTGCTGCCCTGACAGTCCCAAGGGAATCCTAAAAACTGACAGCAGGAACCAGGGCTGGCCCCTTTTCTTTCCAAGAAAAAATGGCTGGTCATTTTCTCCGCGAGCCTGTGGCCCTGAGTGGCCAGACGCCTCCAAAAAATGCAAACGATTAAGGATATGTCCCAGACCCAGCCTGCCCCCACCTTAAATTTGTGCTGCCCTGGCAGTCCCAGGGAACCCTACAAACTGACAGCAGGAACCTGGGCTGGCCACTTTTCTTTCCAAGAAAAAATGGCCGGTCTTTGTCTGCAGGGGCCTGTGTCCCTGAGTGGCAGGCCGCCTCCAAAAAATCCAAACGATTAAAGATATGTCCCAGACCTAACCTGCCCCCACCTCAAATTTGTGCTGCCCTGAGAGTCCCAAGGGAACCTTTTAAACAGATTTCAGAAACCTGGGCTGGCAACCTTTCCTTCACAGGCCCCGTCTTTGTCTCCCGGGGCCTGTGGCCTTGAGTGGCCGGACGCCTCCAAAAAATGCAAACGATTAAGGATATGTCCCAGACCCAACCTGCCCCCACCTCAAACCTGTGCTGCCCTTACAGTCCCAAGGGAACCCTACCAACTGACAGCAGAAACCTGGGCTGGCCGCTCTTCTTTCCAAGAGGAAAACAGCCGGTCTTTGTCTCCAGGGGCCTGTGGCCCTGAGTGGCCCGCCGCATCCAGAAAATCTGAAAGATTAAGGACGAGATTCAGAACCAACCTGCACACAACCTCAAACCTGTGCTGCCCTGACAGCCCCCAGGGAACCCTACCAATTGACAGCAGGCACCTGGGCTTGCTACTCTTCTTTCCCATGGAAAAACAGCCGGTCTTTGTCTCCAGGGTGCTGTGACCCTGAGTAGTCGGCAGCATCTAAAAATCCAAACAACCAAGGATGTGTCCCAGACCCAACCTGCCCCCACCTCAAAGCTGTGCTGCCCTTACAGTCCCAAGGGAACCCAACAAACTGAAAACAGGAACCTGGGCTGGCCAATTTTTAACCCAGGGAAAAGGGCAGGCCTTTGTCTCCAGGGTACGGTGGCACTGAGTAGTTGGCCGCCTCCAAAAAATCCAAACAACAAAGGATATGTCCCAGACCCAACCTGCCCCCACCTCAAACCTGTGCTGCCCTGACTGTCCCAACGGAACCGCACGAACTGACAGCAAGAACCTGGGTAGACCACTCTTCTTTCCAAGAAGAAAACAGCCGGTCTTTGTCTCCAAGAGCCTGTGGCCCTGAGTGACCCGCTGCATCCACAAAATCTGAAAGATTAAGCATGTGACTCAGACCCAACCTGCAAACAACCTCAAACCTGTGCTGCCCTGACACTCCCAAGGGAACCCTACAAACTGACAGCAGGAACCTTGGCTGGCCATTCTTCTTCACCAGGCAAAAGGGCCGAACTTTTTCTCCAGTGTCCTGTGGCCCTCGAGTGGCCGGTTGACTCCAACAATTGGGAATGATCAAGGCTGTGTCCCAGACCCAACCTGCCCCCACCTCAAACCTGTGCTGCCCTGACAGTCCCAAGGGAACCCTACAAACTGACAGCAGGAACCTGGGCTTGCTGCTCTTCTTTCCCAGGGAAAAACAGCCGGTCTTTGTCTCAAAGGTGCTGTGACCCTGAGTAGTCGGCAGCATCTAAAAATCCAAACAACAAAGGATATGTCCCAGACCCAACCTGCACCCACCTCAAACCTGTGCTGCCCTTACAGTCCCAAGGGAACCCTACAAACTGACAGCAGCAACCTCGGCTGGCCACTTTTCTTCCCCATGCATAAGGACCAGTCTTTGTCTCCAGGTGCCTGTGGCTCTGAGTGGCCGGCTGCCTCCCAAAAACCTGAGAGATCAAGGATGTGTCTCAGAACCAACCTGCACACAACCTCAAACTTGTTCTGCCCTGACAGTCCCAAGGGAACCCTACCAACTGACAGCAGAAACCTGGGCTGGCCACTCTTCTTTCCAAGAGGAAAACAGCCGGTCTTTGTCTCCAGGGGCCTGTGGCCCTGAGTGGCCCGCCGCATCCAGAAAATCTGAAAGATTAAGGATGTGATTCACAACCAACCTGCTCACAACATCAAACCTGTGCTGCCCTGACACTCCCAAGGGAACCCTACAAACTGGCAGCAGCAACCTCGGCTGGCCACTTTTCTTCCCCAGGCATAATGATCGGTTTTGTCTCCAGGTGCCTGTGGCCCTGAGTGGCCGGCTGCTTCCAAAAAATCTGAAAGATCAAGGATGTGTCTCAGACCCAACCTGCACACAACCTCAAATTTGTGCTGCCCTGACAGTCCCAAGGGAATCCTACAACCTGATAGCAGGAACCTGGGCTTGCTACTCTTCTTTCCCAGGGAAAAACAGCTGGTCTTTGTCTCCAGGAGCCTGTGGCACTGAGTGGCTGGCTGCATCCAAAAAGTCTCTACAATTAAGGCTGTGTTCCAGACCCAACCTGCCCCCACCTCAAACCTGTGATGCCCTGACAGTCCCAAGGGAACCCTAAAAACTGACATCAGGAACCTGGGCTGGCCAATTTTTGTCCCCAGGAAAAGGGCCGGTCTTTTTCTCCAGGTGCCTGTGGCCCTGAGTAGTCGGCCGCCTCCAAAAAATCCAAACAACCAAGGATATGTCCCAGACCCAACCTGCCCCCACCTCAAACCTATGCTGCCCTGACAGTCCCAAGGGAACCCTACAAACTGACAGCAGGAACCTGGGCTGGCCACTCTTCTTTCCAAGAGGAAAACATCCAGCCTTTGCCTCCAGCGGCCTATGGCACTTAGTAGCCGGCCACGTCCTAAAAATCAGAATGATTAAGGCTGCGTCCCTGACTCAACCTCCCCCCACCTCAAACCTGGGCTGCCCTGACAGTCCCAAGGGAACCCTACAAACTGGCAGCAGCAACCTCGGCTGGCCACTTTTCTTCCCCAGGCATAATGATCGGTCGTTGTCCCCAGGTGCCTGTGGCCCTGAGTGGCCGGCCGCATCCAAAAATTCTAAAAGATCATGGATGTGTCTCAGAACCAACCTGCAAACAACCTCAAACCTGTGCTGCCCTGACAGTCCCAAGGGAACCCTACAAACTGACAGCAGGAACCTGCGCTTGCTACTCTTCTTTCCCAGGGAAAAACAGCCGGTCTTTGTCTCCAGGAGCCTATGGCACTGAGTGGCCGGCTGCATCCAAAAAATCTATACAATTAGGACTGTATCCCAGACCCAACCTGCACCCACCTCAAACCTGTGCTGCCCTTACAGTCCCAAGGGAACCCAACAAACTGATAGCAGGAACCTGGGCTGGCCAATTTTTATCCCAGGGAAAAGGGCCGGTCTTTGTCACCAGGGACCTGTGGCACTGAGTAGTCAGCTGCCTCCAAAATATCCAAACACCAAGGATATATCCCAGACCCAACCTGCCCCCACCTCAAACCTGTGCTGCCCTGACAGTCCCAAGGGAACCCTACAACTGACAGCAGGAACCTGGGCTTGCCACTCTTCTTTCCAAGAGGAAAACAGCCGGTCTTTGTCTCCAGGGGCCAGTGGCCCTGAGTGGCCGGCTAGCTCCAAAAAATCTGAAAGATCAAGGATGTGTCTCAGAACCAACCTGCAAAAAACCTCAAACCGGTGCTGCCCTGACAGTCCCAAGGGAACCCTACAACCTGATAGCAGGAACCTGGGCTTGCTACTCTTCTTTCCCATGGAAAAACAGCCGGTCTTTGTCTCCAGGAGCCTCTGGCACTGAGTGGCTGGCTTCATCCAAAAAGTCTATACAATTAGGACTGTGTCCCATACCCAACCTGCAAACAACCTCAAACCTGTGCTGCCCTGACAGTCCCAAGGGAACCCTACAAACTGACAGCAGGAACCTGCGCTTGCTACTCTTCTTTCCCAGGGAAAAACAGCCGGTCTTTGTCTCCAGGAGCCTATGGCACTGAGTGGCCGGCTGCATCCAAAAAATCTATACAATTAGGACTGTATCCCAGACCCAACCTGCACCCACCTCAAACCTGTGCTGCCCTTACAGTCCCAAGGGAACCCAACAAACTGATAGCAGGAACCTGGGCTGGCCAATTTTTATCCCAGGGAAAAGGGCCGGTCTTTGTCACCAGGGACCTGTGGCACTGAGTAGTCAGCTGCCTCCAAAATATCCAAACACCAAGGATATATCCCAGACCCAACCTGCCCCCACCTCAAACCTGTGCTGCCCTGACAGTCCCAAGGGAACCCTACAACTGACAGCAGGAACCTGGGCTTGCCACTCTTCTTTCCAAGAGGAAAACAGCCGGTCTTTGTCTCCAGGGGCCAGTGGCCCTGAGTGGCCGGCTAGCTCCAAAAAATCTGAAAGATCAAGGATGTGTCTCAGAACCAACCTGCAAAAAACCTCAAACCGGTGCTGCCCTGACAGTCCCAAGGGAACCCTACAACCTGATAGCAGGAACCTGGGCTTGCTACTCTTCTTTCCCATGGAAAAACAGCCGGTCTTTGTCTCCAGGAGCCTCTGGCACTGAGTGGCTGGCTTCATCCAAAAAGTCTATACAATTAGGACTGTGTCCCATACCCAACCTGCCCGCACCTCAAACCTGTGCTGCCCTTACAGTCCCAAGGGAACCCTACCAACTGACAGCAGGAACCTGGGCTGGCCATTCTTCTTTCCAAGAGGAAAACAGCCGGTCTTTGTCTCCAGGGGCCTGTGGCCCTGAGTAGTCAGCCGCCTCCAAAATATCCAAACAACCAAGGATATGTCCCAGACCCAACCTGCCCCCACCTAAAACCTGTGCTGCCCTGACAGTCCCAAGGGAACCCTACCAACTGACAGCAGAAACCTGGGCTGGCCACTCTTCTTTCCAAGAGGAAAACAGCCGGTCTTTGTCTCCAGGGGCCTGTGGCCCTGAGTGGCCCGCCGCATCCAGAAAATCTGAAAGATTAAGGATGTGATTCACAACCAACCTGCACACAACATCAAACCTGTGCTGCCCTGACAGTCCCAAGGGAACCCTACAAACTGGCAGCAGCAACCTCGGCTGGCCACTTTTCTTCCCCAGGCATAATGATCGGTTTTGTCTCCAGGTGCCTGTGGCCCTGAGTGGCCGGCTGCTTCCAAAAAATCTGAAAGATCAAGGATGTGTCTCAGACCCAACCTGCACACAACCTCAAATTTGTGCTGCCCTGACAGTCCCAAGGGAATCCTACAACCTGATAGCAGGAACCTGGGCTTGCTACTCTTCTTTCCCAGGGAAAAACAGCTGGTCTTTGTCTCCAGGAGCCTGTGGCACTGAGTGGCTGGCTGCATCCAAAAAGTCTCTACAATTAAGGCTGTGTTCCAGACCCAACCTGCCCCCACCTCAAACCTGTGCTGCCCTGACAGTCCCAAGGGAACCCTAAAAACTGACATCAGGAACCTGGGCTGGCCAATTTTTGTCCCCAGGAAAAGGGCCGGTCTTTTTCTCCAGGTGCCTGTGGCCCTGAGTAGTCGGCCGCCGCCTAAAAATCCAAACAACCAAGGATATGTCCCAGACCCAGGCTGCCCCCACCTCAAACCTATGCTGCCCTGACAGTCCCAAGGGAACCCTACAAACTGACAGCAGGAACCTGGGCTGGCCACTCTTCTTTCCAAGAGGAAAACATCCAGCCTTTGCCTCCAGCGGCCTATGGCACTTAGTAGCCGGCCACGTCCTAAAAATCAGAATGATTAAGGCTGCGTCCCTGACTCAACCTCCCCCCACCTCAAACCTGGGCTGCCCTGACAGTCCCAAGGGAACCCTACAAACTGGCAGCAGCAACCTCGGCTGGCCACTTTTCTTCCCCAGGCATAATGATCGGTCGTTGTCCCCAGGTGCCTGTGGCCCTGAGTGGCCGGCCGCATCCAAAAATTCTAAAAGATCATGGATGTGTCTCAGAACCAACCTGCAAACAACCTCAAACCTGTGCTGCCCTGACAGTCCCAAGGGAACCCTACAAACTGACAGCAGGAACCTGCGCTTGCTACTCTTCTTTCCCAGGGAAAAACAGCCGGTCTTTGTCTCCAGGAGCCTATGGCACTGAGTGGCCGGCTGCATCCAAAAAATCTATACAATTAGGACTGTATCCCAGACCCAACCTGCACCCACCTCAAACCTGTGCTGCCCTTACAGTCCCAAGGGAACCCAACAAACTGAAAACAGGAACCTGGGCTGGCCAATTTTTAACCCAGGGAAAAGGGCAGGCCTTTGTCTCCAGGGTACGGTGGCACTGAGTAGTTGGCCGCCTCCAAAAAATCCAAACAACCAAGGATATTTCCCAGACCCAACCTGCCCCCACCTCAAACCTGTGCTGCCCTGACTGTCCCAAGGGAACCGCACGAACTGACAGCAGGAACCTGGGCAGACCACTCTTCTTTCCAAGAGGAAAACAGCCGGTCTTTGTCTCCAAGAGCCTGTGGCCCTGAGTGACCCGCTGCATCCAGAAAATCTGAACGATTAAGCATGTGACTCAGACCCAACCTGCAAACAACATCAAACCGGTGCTGCCCTGACAGTCCCAAGGGAACCCTACAAACTGGCAGCAGCAACTTCGGCTGGCCACTTTTCTTCCCCAGGCATAATGATCGGTTTTGTCTCCAGGTGCCTGTGGCCCTGAGTGGCCGGCTGCTTCCAAAAAATCTGAAAGATCAAGGATGTGTCTCAGAACCAACCTGCACACAACCTCAAATTTGTGCTGCCCTGACAGTCCCAAGGGAATCCTACAACCTGATAGCAGGAACCTGGGCTTGCTACTCTTCTTTCCCAGGGAAAAACAGCTGGTCTTTGTCTCCAGGAGCCTGTGGCACTGAGTGGCTGGCTGCATCCAAAAAGTCTCTACAATTAAGGCTGTGTTCCAGACCCAACCTGCCCCCACCTCAAACCTGTGCTGCCCTTACAGTCCCAAGGGAACCCTACAAACTGACAGCAGGAACCTGGGCTGGCCAATTTTCTTTCCCAGGGAAAAGGGCCGGTCTTTGTTTCCAGGGGCCTTTGGCCCTGAATGTTTGGCCGCCTGCAAAAAATTCAAACAACCAAATATATGTCCCAGACCCAGGCTGCCCCCACCTCAAATCTCTGCTACCCTGACAGTCCCAAGGGAACCCTACAAACTGACAGCAGGAACCTGGGCTGGCCACTTTTCTTTCCCAGGGAAAAGGGCCGGTCTTTGTCTCCAGGGGCTGTGGCCCTGAGTGGTCGGCTGCCTGCAAAATATCCGAACGTACGAGGATATTTCCCAGACCCAACCTGCCCCCACCTCAAACATGTGCTGCCCTGATAGTACCAAGGGAACCCTACAAACTGACATCAGGAACCTGGGCTGGCCACTTTTCTTTCCCAGGGAAAAGGGCCGGCCTTTGTCTCCAGTGGCCTGTGGCCCTGAGTGGCCGGCCGCATCCAAAAAACCTTAAAAATTAAGGCTGTGTCCCAGGCCCAACCTCTCCCCACCGCAAACCTGTGCTGCCCTGACAGCCCCAAGGGAATACTACAAACTGACAGCAGGAACCTGGGCTGGCCACTTTTCTTTCCCAGGGAAAAGGGCCGGTCTTTGTTTCCAGGGGCCTTTGGCCCTGAATGTTTGGCCGCCTGCAAAAATATTCAAACAACCAAATATATGTCCCAGACCCAACCTGCCCCCACCTCAAACCTGTGCTGCCCTGACAGTCCCAAGGGAATCCTACAAACCGACACCTGGTCTTGCCACTTTTCTTCCCCAGGGAAAAGGACCTGTCTTTTTCTCCAGGGCCTGTGGCCCTGAGTGGCTGTCTCCCTCCAAAGAATCTGAATGATTCGGGATGTGTCCCAGACCCAACCTCCACTCAACCTCAAACCTGTGCTGCCCTGACACTCCCAAGGGAATCCTACAAACTGACAGCAGGAACCTGGGCTGGCCAATTTTCTTTCCAAGAAAAATTGGCTGGTGTTTTTCTCCGGTGTGCTGTGACCATGAATAGTTTGCCTCATCTAAAAAATCCTAAAAACGAATTATATGTCCCAGACCCAACCTGCCCCCACCTGAAACCTGTGCTGCCCTGACACTCCAAAGGGAACCCTACAAACTGACATCAGGAACATGGCCTGGCCTCTTTTCTTCCCCAGGGAAATGGGCTGGTCTTTGTCTCCAGGGGCCTGTGGCCCTGAGTGACCGGAGACCTCCATAAAATCCAAACAACCAAGAATATGTCCCAGACCCGATCTGCACACAACCTCAAACCTGTGCTGCCCTGACAGTCCCCAGGGGACCCTACAAACTGGCATCAGGATCCTGGGCTTGCTACTCTTCTTTCCAACAGGAAAACAGCCGGTCTTTGTCTCCAGGGGCCTGTGGCCCTGAGTGGCCGGCCGCATCCAAAAATTCTAAAAGATCATGGATGTGTCTCAGAACCAACCTGCAAACAACCTCAAACCTGTGCTGCCCTGACAGTCCCAAGGGAACCCTACAAACTGACAGCAGGAACCTGCGCTTGCTACTCTTCTTTCCCAGGGAAAAACAGCCGGTCTTTGTCTCCAGGAGCCTATGGCACTGAGTGGCCGGCTGCATCCAAAAAATCTATACAATTAGGACTGTATCCCAGACCCAACCTGCACCCACCTCAAACCTGTGCTGCCCTTACAGTCCCAAGGGAACCCAACAAACTGATAGCAGGAACCTGGGCTGGCCAATTTTTATCCCAGGGAAAAGGGCCGGTCTTTGTCACCAGGGACCTGTGGCACTGAGTAGTCAGCTGCCTCCAAAATATCCAAACACCAAGGATATATCCCAGACCCAACCTGCCCCCACCTCAAACCTGTGCTGCCCTGACAGTCCCAAGGGAACCCTACAACTGACAGCAGGAACCTGGGCTTGCCACTCTTCTTTCCAAGAGGAAAACAGCCGGTCTTTGTCTCCAGGAGCCTCTGGCACTGAGTGGCTGGCTTCATCCAAAAAGTCTATACAATTAGGACTGTGTCCCATACCCAACCTGCCCGCACCTCAAACCTGTGCTGCCCTGACAGTCCCAAGGGAACCCTACCAACTGACAGCAGGAACCTGGGCTGGCCATTCTTCTTTCCAAGAGGAAAACAGCCGGTCTTTGTCTCCAGGGGCCTGTGGCCCTGAGTAGTCAGCCGCCTCCAAAATATCCAAACAACCAAGGATATGTCCCAGACCCAACCTGCCCCCACCTAAAACCTGTGCTGCCCTGACAGTCCCAAGGGAACCCTACCAACTGACAGCAGAAACCTGGGCTGGCCACTCTTCTTTCCAAGAGGAAAACAGCCGGTCTTTGTCTCCAGGGGCCTGTGGCCCTGAGTGGCCCGCCGCATCCAGAAAATCTGAAAGATTAAGGATGTGATTCACAACCAACCTGCACACAACATCAAACCTGTGCTGCCCTGACAGTCCCAAGGGAACCCTACAAACTGGCAGCAGCAACCTCGGCTGGCCACTTTTCTTCCCCAGGCATAATGATCGGTTTTGTCTCCAGGTGCCTGTGGCCCTGAGTGGCCGGCTGCTTCCAAAAAATCTGAAAGATCAAGGATGTGTTTCAGACCCAACCTGCACACAACCTCAAATTTGTGCTGCCCTGACAGTCCCAAGGGAATCCTACAACCTGATAGCAGGAACCTGGGCTTGCTACTCTTCTTTCCCAGGGAAAAACAGCTGGTCTTTGTCTCCAGGAGCCTGTGGCACTGAGTGGCTGGCTGCATCCAAAAAGTCTCTACAATTAAGGCTGTGTTCCAGACCCAACCTGCCCCCACCTCAAACCTGTGCTGCCCTGACAGTCCCAAGGGAACCCTACAAACTGACAGCAGGAACCTGGGCTGGCCAATTTTCTTTCCCAGGAAAAGGGCCGGTCTTTGTTTCCAGGGGCCTTTGGCCCTGAATGTTTGGCTGCCTGCAAAAATATTCAAACAACCAAATATATGTCCCAGACCCAACCTGCCCCCACCTCAAACCTGTGCTGCCCTGACAGTCCCAAGGGAATCCTACAAACCGACACCTGGTCTTGCCACTTTTCTTCCCCAGGGAAAAGGACCTGTCTTTTTCTCCAGGGCCTGTGGCCCTGAGTGGCTGTCTCCCTCCAAAGAATCTGAATGATTCGGGATGTGTCCCAGACCCAACCTCCACTCAACCTCAAACCTGTGCTGCCCTGACACTCCCAAGGGAATCCTACAAACTGACAGCAGGAACCTGGGCTGGCCAATTTTCTTTCCAAGAAAAATTGGCTGGTGTTTTTCTCCGGTGTGCTGTGACCATGAATAGTTTGCCTCATCTAAAAAATCCTAAAAACGAATTATATGTCCCAGACCCAACCTGCCCCCACCTGAAACCTGTGCTGCCCTGACACTCCAAAGGGAACCCTACAAACTGACATCAGGAACATGGCCTGGCCTCTTTTCTTCCCCAGGGAAATGGGCTGGTCTTTGTCTCCAGGGGCCTGTGGCCCTGAGTGACCGGAGACCTCCATAAAATCCAAACAACCAAGAATATGTCCCAGACCCGATCTGCACACAACCTCAAACCTGTGCTGCCCTGACAGTCCCCAGGGGACCCTACAAACTGGCATCAGGATCCTGGGCTTGCTACTCTTCTTTCCAACAGGAAAACAGCCGGTCTTTGTCTCCAGGGGCCTGTGGCCCTGAGTGGCCGGCCGCATCCAAAAATTCTAAAAGATCATGGATGTGTCTCAGAACCAACCTGCAAACAACCTCAAACCTGTGCTGCCCTGACAGTCCCAAGGGAACCCTACAAACTGACAGCAGGAACCTGCGCTTGCTACTCTTCTTTCCCAGGGAAAAACAGCCGGTCTTTGTCTCCAGGAGCCTATGGCACTGAGTGGCCGGCTGCATCCAAAAAATCTATACAATTAGGACTGTATCCCAGACCCAACCTGCACCCACCTCAAACCTGTGCTGCCCTTACAGTCCCAAGGGAACCCAACAAACTGATAGCAGGAACCTGGGCTGGCCAATTTTTATCCCAGGGAAAAGGGCCGGTCTTTGTCACCAGGGACCTGTGGCACTGAGTAGTCAGCTGCCTCCAAAATATCCAAACACCAAGGATATATCCCAGACCCAACCTGCCCCCACCTCAAACCTGTGCTGCCCTGACAGTCCCAAGGGAACCCTACAACTGACAGCAGGAACCTGGGCTTGCCACTCTTCTTTCCAAGAGGAAAACAGCCGGTCTTTGTCTCCAGGAGCCTCTGGCACTGAGTGGCTGGCTTCATCCAAAAAGTCTATACAATTAGGACTGTGTCCCATACCCAACCTGCCCGCACCTCAAACCTGTGCTGCCCTTACAGTCCCAAGGGAACCCTACCAACTGACAGCAGGAACCTGGGCTGGCCATTCTTCTTTCCAAGAGGAAAACAGCCGGTCTTTGTCTCCAGGGGCCTGTGGCCCTGAGTAGTCAGCCGCCTCCAAAATATCCAAACAACCAAGGATATGTCCCAGACCCAACCTGCCCCCACCTAAAACCTGTGCTGCCCTGACAGTCCCAAGGGAACCCTACCAACTGACAGCAGAAACCTGGGCTGGCCACTCTTCTTTCCAAGAGGAAAACAGCCGGTCTTTGTCTCCAGGGGCCTGTGGCCCTGAGTGGCCCGCCGCATCCAGAAAATCTGAAAGATTAAGGATGTGATTCACAACCAACCTGCACACAACATCAAACCTGTGCTGCCCTGACAGTCCCAAGGGAACCCTACAAACTGGCAGCAGCAACCTCGGCTGGCCACTTTTCTTCCCCAGGCATAATGATCGGTTTTGTCTCCAGGTGCCTGTGGCCCTGAGTGGCCGGCTGCTTCCAAAAAATCTGAAAGATCAAGGATGTGTTTCAGACCCAACCTGCACACAACCTCAAATTTGTGCTGCCCTGACAGTCCCAAGGGAATCCTACAACCTGATAGCAGGAACCTGGGCTTGCTACTCTTCTTTCCCAGGGAAAAACAGCTGGTCTTTGTCTCCAGGAGCCTGTGGCACTGAGTGGCTGGCTGCATCCAAAAAGTCTCTACAATTAAGGCTGTGTTCCAGACCCAACCTGCCCCCACCTCAAACCTGTGCTGCCCTGACAGTCCCAAGGGAACCCTACAAACTGACAGCAGGAACCTGGGCTGGCCAATTTTCTTTCCCAGGAAAAGGGCCGGTCTTTGTTTCCAGGGGCCTTTGGCCCTGAATGTTTGGCTGCCTGCAAAAATATTCAAACAACCAAATATATGTCCCAGACCCAACCTGCCCCCACCTCAAACCTGTGCTGCCCTGACAGTCCCAAGGGAATCCTACAAACCGACACCTGGTCTTGCCACTTTTCTTCCCCAGGGAAAAGGACCTGTCTTTTTCTCCAGGGCCTGTGGCCCTGAGTGGCTGTCTCCCTCCAAAGAATCTGAATGATTCGGGATGTGTCCCAGACCCAACCTCCACTCAACCTCAAACCTGTGCTGCCCTGACACTCCCAAGGGAATCCTACAAACTGACAGCAGGAACCTGGGCTGGCCAATTTTCTTTCCAAGAAAAATTGGCTGGTGTTTTTCTCCGGTGTGCTGTGACCATGAATAGTTTGCCTCATCTAAAAAATCCTAAAAACGAATTATATGTCCCAGACCCAACCTGCCCCCACCTGAAACCTGTGCTGCCCTGACACTCCAAAGGGAACCCTACAAACTGACATCAGGAACATGGCCTGGCCTCTTTTCTTCCCCAGGGAAATGGGCTGGTCTTTGTCTCCAGGGGCCTGTGGCCCTGAGTGACCGGAGACCTCCATAAAATCCAAACAACCAAGAATATGTCCCAGACCCGATCTGCACACAACCTCAAACCTGTGCTGCCCTGACAGTCCCCAGGGGACCCTACAAACTGGCATCAGGATCCTGGGCTTGCTACTCTTCTTTCCAACAGGAAAACAGCCGGTCTTTGTCTCCAGGGGCCTGTGGCCCTGAGTGGCCGGCCGCATCCAAAAATTCTAAAAGATCATGGATGTGTCTCAGAACCAACCTGCAAACAACCTCAAACCTGTGCTGCCCTGACAGTCCCAAGGGAACCCTACAAACTGACAGCAGGAACCTGCGCTTGCTACTCTTCTTTCCCAGGGAAAAACAGCCGGTCTTTGTCTTCAGGGTCCTTTGGCCCTGAGTGGCTGGCTGCCTCCAAAAAGTCGAAACAACGAAGTATATGTCCCAGACCCAACCTGCCCTCACTGGAGTCGTCCTGTGCAAGTGGCCGCAAAGTGAATACATTTTCCATGGGAAAAAGACATCATTTTCCCAGGCTCTACCTATCTGCCTAGAGCTGGCATTTGGCGCTGCAAGGGAATCTTTGGTTCTCTGTTCTGTTGGTTTGTGTTGTGGAGAAATCCCACACTGTTTTGAAGTTCTGAGGCAAATACAGCTCTGTGGGCCTGTGTGTGTTGCCGCAAACGAGGCCATTTTTCATGGGAAAAATAAGTCATTTCCCCAGGCTCTAACTATCAGCTCAAAGGTGGCATTTGGGGCTCAAAAATCACACAGGTTCCAAGTTGCTGATATCTGTAGTTTTGGAGAAATCCTGCCAAGTTTCAAAATTTTGAGGTCAGGATACCACCGTGGGCCAATGCGAGTGGCTGCAAAGGGAGGCCATCTTTCATGAGCAAAAAACGTCATTTCCCCAGGCCCTGGGTTATCAGCTCAGAGGTGGCATTTGGACCGGGAAGATCACATCTGTAGTTTTGCAGAAATCCTGCAAAGTTTGGAAATTTTGAGTACAGGACACCACTGCGGTTCGGTGCAAGTGACCACAAATAGAGGCCATTTTTCATGGGAAAAAGAAGTCATTTTCCCAGGCTCTGGGTATCAGCTCTAGATGTGATGTTTGGGGCTGTAGGGAAATGCTTGGTCCTCTGTTCTGTAAGCTTTAGTTTTGGATAAATCTTGCAACTGACAGTCCCTGTCAGTTGGACAGTCCCTGTCCAACTGTTCTGGATAAATCTTGAAATTATTGAGGTCGTGGTGCAACTGTGGGCTTGTGCGAGGGGCCGCAAAGAGAGGCCATTTTCCTTGGGAAAAAGAAGTCATTTCCCCAGGCTCTGGGTATCTGCTTAGAGATGGTGTTTGAGGCTGTAAGGGAATGCTTGGTCCTCTGTTCTGTAAGCTTTAGTTTCAGAGAAATCCTGCAAAATTAAAAATATTGAGGTGAGGACGCAACTGTGGGCCAGTGCGACTTGCCACAAATAGTGGCCATTTTCAATGGGAAAATAAGTCATTTTTCCTGGCTCTGGGGATCTGCTTAGAGGTGGCATTTGGGGCTGTAAGGGAATGCTTGGTCCTCTGTTCTGTAAACTTTAATTTTGGAGAAATCTTGCAAAGTTTGGAAATTTTGAGGTAAGAATGACGCTGTAGCCCAGTGGAAGTGGCTGCAAAATAAGGCCATTTTCCATAGAAAAAATAAGTAATTTTCCCAGGCTCTGGTATCTGCTTTGAGGTGGCGATTGGGGATGTAAGGGAATTCTTGGTCCTCTCTTGTGTAAGCTTTAGTTGTGGAGAAATCCTGCAAAATCTGAAAATATTGAGGTCAGGATGTGCCACTGTGCTCACCCTGAAGCCCCCTGGCTTCGCCTGCTCCACAGAGGCACGGACAACATGGGGGGACACTCCCCTGTTTCTTGTGGCAGATTCGGGGAGCAGCTAAGATTGAGCGCTTCGCTGCCTGCCTTGTATGGAGGAGAGGCAGCATCCAAGGAGGTAATGAGGAAGTCGACTCAAGGCCGGGGAAAAAGTCTCAGGTTTAATGCAAGCTCTGGGGAGCTCTGAATTCCATGTCCCAGAGGCCGAAAGTGGCCACGAGGCTTTCGTAATCACCTTAAGTACCAGTGCGGTGACAAGTGGGCATTCGGGGGAGTGGAAGGCAGAAGGACAGACAGAAACACAAACCAATGGGGGAAATTTAAGGGAGGGACCCCTGGCCCTTGTCCCTTCACTTGATGCCCAAGGTGGAAGATTTTGGGAGAGTGTGATTAGGAACTGCGTGATGCACAAGGCACCAGGGAGGGGTGGCATTGGAGGAGGGGCGGGAAAGCTCAGGGTGGAACCATTGGGAGAAAATGGGGGGTGAAGGGGAAAACCATTACAGAACTGTTACAAAGATATAAAAACACAATACAACAAGGACACAACTGTGGGCCAGTGCGAGTG
This sequence comes from Anomalospiza imberbis, assembly GCF_031753505.1. Taxonomy (NCBI): domain Eukaryota; kingdom Metazoa; phylum Chordata; class Aves; order Passeriformes; family Viduidae; genus Anomalospiza; species Anomalospiza imberbis. Next base: position 53,988 of record NC_089700.1, read on the forward strand.
GATGCAAAGAGAGGCCATTTTCCATGGGAAAAAGAAGTCATTTTCCCCAGGCTCTGCTTGAGCTTTGGATGGAAAGAGAGGCCATTTTCTTTTGCTTGGATGCAAAGAGAGGCTATTTTCCATGGGAAAAAGAAGTCATTTTCCCCAGGCTCTGCTCTGCTTTCCCCAGGGTGTCTGCTTAGAGGTGGCATTTGGGGCTGTAAGGGAATGTTTGGTCCTCTGTTTTGTAAGCTGTAGTTTTGGAGAAATCCTGCAAGGTTTGGAAATGTTGAGGTCAGGACGCCACTGTGGGACAGTGAGAGTGGATGCAAAGACAGGCCATTTTCCATGGGAAAAAGAAGTAATTTTCCCCAGGCTCTGGGTATCAGCACAGTTAACCCTAATCGGAGGAGCAGCAGAGGTCATCTGTGGAAGAAAAGGCTGACTCTCTTCTGGGGCAAAGTCCAAGGCTTTTATTGAGAGCTCCCGAGTGCTCTGAATCTTAGGGAAACTAACAGACGAGGGCCCCGAGGGGCAATGAGCAACACTTTATAAACGTGGGTGGTAACAGGGGGAAGGGATCCCCCATCAACCAATATGGGGATTTGGGGGAGTGGAAGTTGGGGGAACAAACAGATACCAGGGCCAATTGGGGGAAACCAGAGGAGAGACCCCTGGTCCTCGCCCAATCACTCAATGCCCTGGGTAGGAGGTTCTGGAGGAGTAGGATGAGGAGCTGAGTGATGGACAAGGCACCAGGGTGGGGACAGGGGAATGACACAGCATTTTTCAGGGGTGCATAGGCGGGGAGAAGGTGACTGACATAGGAGGCAGAGGAGGGGATTGACATATAAGGAAAGGGGTAGTTTAGGGCAGAACTATTGGGAAAAATAGGGGGTACAGGAATGAACCATTAGAACACAGGTACAAGTAGACAAAAACAATACAACAATTCCCCCTTTTTGTTTGAAAAAGAAGGAACGGAAATTCACCTTTAAATTGAATAAATCTGAACTTGGGGGGAAAGGTATTCGGAGTCCGGGTAGAGGTCATTAAACCAAGGTTGTGCTGTAGGGATTACTTCACACTCCTGTTCTTCTTTGGGTGCATTTGGTGCCTCTACCCGATTGACCTCTACAACGGAGGTGGTATTGTTGATTAGTTTGAATATCATGTGCTTTAAGACTCTGAATCCTATTGTGATTAATAAGATAAAGAATAAAATTCAAAGTCCTGTTTTTAAAACTGACCCAACCCAGCCCGAGAGTTCCGATCCTTTAAAAAGTCCATCCATCCAGTCAGCGGTCTCTTGCTTAATGACCTTGACCATTTGCTGCAGCTAATCTATTTTCTTGTGGACATCCTCAGCCTTGGATATTAGATTGAGGCAACAGAGTCCCTCAAATTCCTTGCAGCGGTAATAATGAAAAAGGAGGAGGAAATAAATTGCTGCATGATTCTGGAGGGTGGCCTGCCTTCTCACTTCCTCGTCAGATAGGAGGTCTGAAAGCGCGGCTAATGTAATGTTTGCCTGTTTATCCACCCAGCACTCTACGTGGCTCAATTCACCTAGGGCTTTGGTGATAGACACCAAAGGTAAAAAGATGGTGACTGCAATGCCTTTTGGTTTGGACCGATGGATAATCTCTGAGTTACAATTTGGGTCCAATTCTCTCAAATCTCTTTTGTTATGGGCCAATTCCCTAGTGTTATTTTTAACCTGCCAATCTGAAATTTGAGTTTTATTGAGGGTAAACAGACTCAGTCAGCCAAGGGTGCAAGGGCCAAGGGGCCTCCGATCAGGCGAGAGGGGACGCCTGCCCATGCTTGATCACCACAAATAAGGAACATACCTTTTGGGAGGGTATGGGGTTGATTATCCGGGGTGGATGACATTTTCAAGTGGGAAACTTTCTCGTACCAATTCTTGGCTACGTATCCTTTTTTGAATTGTTTGACATTAGTATATAAATTAACTTGAACATTGCGTACTAACATAAATTGAATGCAAAAAAGATGCTTTTGATGAACCAAGGAGGTCGAATTCTTGGGGTTCGTTTCTTGCTACTGGCAATTTTTGAATGAAGATCATATACATCAGGGAAAAGGAAGACATTAATAGGGAAGGGAACTCATTTGGTTTGAAAGGGATCCCCACAAGGCAAGTGGCCATTGGACTGGTGACGGAGGAGGTGGAGAGACATATATGGTCTTGACTGAGGGCTCTGGCTAGGGTGGTCCACATATTTGCCTAAGGCTGAGGCACAATGCATGCAGCAACGGGATGGAACAGGCAGCAGATCAGCAGCAGCAGATCAGCAACAGCAGGATGGGGCTCATCATTGATGGTGACATTGGCTGAGGTCAGGACACTAAAAGAAAATCTGAGAAATAAAAGAGTTAAAAGTGGGTTTTAACAGAAACACGTTCAAATAGAATTGGTTTAAATGGAAAAGGTGTGGCGTCCCTTTCTCCTCCACTCTGCATTTGCCACCTGTGCCGCATTCCCTGACTTGGATACATTTGGGATATAGGGCTTTACCCATTTGGAGGGGACCCACTTCAAAGCTGAGGGGGTGGATACTCAAGCGTACCCCCGCCCCCAAGTTATCATATCGTAGGCCCCTCCCTTTCCCAGGTTTCTGGATTTTTAATGAGGACAGGCGGATGAGCCTTTAGGTTGTTCTGACTATTATTTGGGAAGTGCCAAGTTATCGGGGGATTCAAATTTTTCTAAGAACAATTTAAAAAGTTTAGAGTGAACAGTGCCTTTGCCAATCTCACCTGACGGGACTCCACCTTCATTGCCAGTTGTTGATGGTGTAGCACTTTCTTTAGGCTCTGGCGGGCCCTTTCCACCATGGCTTGACCTGTCAGAGAATAGCGGATGACAGTCTTATGCTCTATTCCCCATTGTTGCAGGAAGCCTCGGAATTCCTTGGACTTATATGCTGGGCCGTTGTCCATTTTGATGACTCACGGGGCACCCAGCATAGAGAAAGCCTGAACCAGGTGTTCTTTGGTGTCAGATACTTTCTCCCCTGTGTGGGCAGTAGCGTAGACTGCTCCAGAGAAGGTGTCCACAGAGATGTGGATGTACTTAAATCTGCCAAAGGACGGAATGTAAGTTACGTCCATCTGCCACACCTCACAACTTTGCAGACCACGAGGGTTTGCTCCAGCACCTAAGGAGGGTAAGGAATTTTGTTGACATGAAGGACATGTGGCCACAATGGCCTGGGCCTGTTCATGCATAAGATGGAACTGGTGAACTAGGCCAAGTGCATTTTGGTGAAAAAGCTGGTGGCTGATCTTAGCTTGGCTGAACACATCAGGGAGTGGGGCCAGCTGAATAGGTGCTGCGAGGGCATCAGCTCTTCGATTGCCCTTGGTGATGAACTCCAGCAGGTCTGTGTGAGGTCTGATATGCAACACATAGAATGGTTGCTCTCGGTGGGAGAATAATTTTACAGCTTTTGAGAGCAACTCATATAGAGGAATGTTGGAAACCTCCTGCAATATGGCATTCTCAGCTCTGGACACAACACTGGCAACATAAGCTGAATCTGTTACTAAATTAAATGGTTTGGAGAACCTCTCAAAGGCTCTGATGACTGCGGCCAACTCAGCGACCCTTCTACCTTGGCAACATCTGCCTCCCACTGCTGAGTCTGAGGATCCCTCCAAGTCACCATGGACTTGTGGGATGCTCCGGACACGTCTGTAAAAACTGTCAAAGCCTTCAGAGGTGTTTTGCTTTGTATGCTTTTTAGAGATAATGTAAATTGGACGTCCAGATTAAAAATTTTGTGGGCAGGTCTCTGAACTGAAATTTGGCCGGTGTAGCTGTCCAATGTGAATTGAAGGGCTTCATTCTCCCAGATAAAATGTTCCAACATTGCTTTTGTGAACTGGCCCAATTCCAATTTCAAAGGAATGTGAACACATTCAAAATCACAACCTGCCAACTCTCTGATCCAGACTCTTGCCTTCCAGATCAGTTCTGCCACCAGCTCTTGTGGCCTTGTCATTCTCTTGGACTGATGCTGACTGAGGAAGACCCACTCTATGATTAAGAGTGGATCCCTCTTGTCCTGGTCCTCTTTCCCTACCTGGGTGACCTCCCACTGGAAGATCACCCCATGAAGGTATGGCAACTTACTTAAGATTGTAAACTTGAAGGACAGGCCCCGTTGGTATTGGTGAGCCTGCCTGGCAGACATCGTCTCCTGAACCTTCTCTAGCACAGCCCTCTCTTCCTGGGTAAGGACCCTAGGAGAACCAGCCTCCTCTCCCCCTTTCAATAAATCAAAAAGGGGGGCTAGGTCTTCGTTGGTAATGCCCAGCCAAGGTCTTACCCAGTTTAAAGATCCACACAGTTGCTGGATGTCTGCTAGAGTCTTGATGTTATTTTTAATAGCCAATTTTTGTGGCACAATGGTCCACTTATCTCAAGGCCCAGGTACTTCCAAGGTGGCATCCGCTGAACCTTGTCTTCTCGAAGCTCGAACCCTGCAACAACCAATGCACTGATTGTCAGGCCAAGCACATGTGCAAATATGTCATTGGTTGGGGCACACACTAGGATGTCATCAATGTAGTGTAAGACAATCACTTCACTCATGGCTGTGTGGACAGGGAACGACGTAGGAAGAGACATGCCACTGGCAGATGGCTGGGCTATTTTTCATTTCCTGAGGAAGAACTTTCCTGTGATATCTCTCCCTTGGGGCTTCTCAGTTGATGGTAGGCACCAAGAAGGCAAAGCCTAGGGCATCATCAGGGTGCAGGGGAATTTAGAGAAAATAATTCTTTATGTCAATTATCGCCAAATTCCAATTTTTGGGGAGCATCGTCGGGGACAGCATCCCAGGCTGGGGAGAGCCCATATCTTCAATGATATTGTTAGTCTGGCAGAGGTCTGGCGGAGGTTGTAGAGGAGCCGCCATTCATCTTTGTCGGGTTTTTTTATGACAAAGACGGGGGAATTCCAGGGAGATGTCATTTCCCTTATATTTCCCATGGTGAGTTGCTCCGCCACAAGCTCCTCAAGTGCCTTCAATTTGATCTTATTGAGTGGCCACTGTTCTACCCAGACTGGAACGTCAGTTTTCCAATTCAGTTTTTGGGTAGGGCGCTTTTCAGTGGCCGCTGCCCGAAAAACCTGGGGAGTCTCAGGAATGTCAATTGCGACTCCCCATGGGGCCATCAGGTCTCTCCCTCACAAGGGCTCCATATAATCTAAAACAAATGGGCGCACTGAAGCCAATTGCCCATTTGGTCCCTCAATTTTGACAACTCTCTGTGATTGGTTGGCCAATTGAATGCCCCCAACACCTTGAACATGACCAGCCACGCTTTGCAGCTCCCAGTGTGACAGCCATTCCCACGAGGGAATGATCATCACATCTGCCCCTGTATCTAAAAGTCCGCTCATGCGTTTGTACTCCCCACCTCGGCATAGCCCGTATGAAATCCTTGGCTTTTCTGTTCCCAGTACCTGAGTCCAACAGACTGCAGAGAAGATGTTCTCCTTGAGACAGTGCAACTGCTCATGGTCCAAAGGTGACTCAGGCACCGGGATAGCCTGGGCGATGATTTGGCCCCTTGGCAGGTACACCGGTGGGTGAGTACAATGCAGCCAGAGAACAAGCTGCTCCAGGTCTGATGTTACGAGACCCGGGGCAATGGTAACTTCTGATGGTGTGTGTTTGGTGTCCCCAAGGACAGCTGTCGTGGTTTGACATGGAAGTGAATTTTTTCAGGAAGTTGGGTCAAACCAATCAGTGGTCAGGTTTGGATATTAGCACCTGGAGTGACCACTGAAGGTATGGATATGCCTCTGAGAACACAGGGGGTTAAAAGTAAGAACTCCCAAGAGCTCGCTCTCTTTGGTTCCGGCAGGGTGCAGTGCAGATCTCCCCTGCCCAGCCATGGGCTGGGTGGGGGAGGGGAAGCCATGAGGCCTGGTCGAGGTGAGCCGAGGGGGCTGAAGGACTGGAACCGAGCCAGCTCCTGTGGACGGAAGGGTGGAGAGAAGGGGAGATGCTTTTGTCTTTCCTCCCCCCACAGAGGGAAGAGACAGAGAGTCCAGATGGCACCTGTAACTTTGCCAGTGAAGAAGGAGAAGTAGGGGGGAGGTGCCCAGCCTTGGCCTTGGGAATCGGCTGCTGGGCAGAGATTTCAGCCATCCAGGGAGTCTGAACTTTTAACCCTTTTCTGAGAAATGAAGGCTTTCTCCTTCATTTCTCAGAAAAGGGTTAAATATTACTCCTCCTTGATTTGAAGTAGAAGAGAGACAGTCTGGGATCTGAGATGATGGAAGAGGAAATTTTTGAGTGGGAGGAGATGATGGAGTGGCTTGTGGCTGGACTTTTCTTGTTAGCCATAGACTGAACCAAATTCTCCTGACAGAGGCTGCACTTAGAGGGATGCAGTGGTGGGCCAAGAGACCTGTTTCAGTGACCACCAACAGAGGAATGGAGAGAACAGAGGATAGTTGAAGAGGGTGTGGAGAGGCCCTCTGTCTTCAGAAAAGAAGAAGAGAAGAAGAAGATCTCTGTTCTTGGACCCTCGGCCTCAGGGGGAAATGGGGGGGGACTGTAGTCCCGAGATGAGAAACTGAACTGTTGTTTCTTTTGGTCCTTGGCAAAGCATCCTTAAAAGAGCCCTATGAGCAGTCTGTCCATGCACAGTAGTGAGAGCACTGTGACATGGAAAGGAGAGTGTCACCATGGCAGATTTTCTCTGGGCGGTTGCCATGTGTGACATAGAAACACAAGGGTGGCAATTGTGTTTCCTGGGGGTCTGTGGCACAGGAGAGACTCCTGTCTCCCTTGATGGACTGAGTATTGATTATCTGAAGGGTGGCAACTTGATCAGGATCCTGGGTGGTGTCTCACTGTGGGTTGGTTTGGAAATTAAGTGGGAGGAGGAGTGTTTTGGGAGGTTTTCATCTGGGATTTAGTGTTTGTGTTTTATAGTAGTAGTAGTTTAATAAAGTTTTTTCTCTTTTGTTATCAAGCTTGGGCCTGCTCTGCTCTGTTCCTGATCACACCTCACAGCAATTAGTTAGGAAAGTGCATTTTCATGGAGGCGCTGGCATTGCGCCAATGTCAAAACATTACAACAACATACTTACAGTGGATGTTCTTCCACGTACCAGGGGCTTCTGTGTCAACCGTCATGAAATGCCAATCACTGTTCTTCAAATAGAGTGGCTCTGTCAGTACCAACCTGTAGGACTGGAAAAAGGAATAAGTAGTTAAAATTGGTTTCAGCCTATCTGGGCGGCACCCCACCTGTGACGCGAAACCACTGTCCTCATCTGTTGATCATGTCAAGTCCAGTATGTGATTTGGGTTTGGCACAGGTAGGCTTTTCTGTTGTGCAGGTAAACTTTCATCCCCCCCGAAAGATGTAGAATGGCCCAGCCCATTTGTGTTTTCACGCAGGGAGAGACTGCACTTCCCCTTTAGTTTTTTGAAGGTTCTCCTTTAGAGGAGCCTTTTTGCTTTTGTTGGTTTTTCCTAAAACTGAAGAACTGATGTCTAAAGGGAAAATCAGACAACTAGTGTTCAGGTTCGCAGCAAAGGTAGCAATTTTAATTCCTGGAAACAGGTCTTTTAGATGGTCCTAGGGGGTGTTGTTGCGGTCCATTAAACTGAGTCGGTGGAGCATCCGCAATGGCAACCCTTCTTGGTATCCTTGACTGTTGAAGAGGCTCCCCAGAAGTGATTGTAACTTTCTTTGAGCAGAATTCCAGCATACTTTGAAGGGTGGGGGGTGGATCAAAAGGCGGACTTAGTATTGCAGCTTTGCACAGTACGTTGGTATTTTGTCACGCAATTTTGGTAAGAATCCCCTTCCTTGCCCCCTCATCCAGAACTTGTAAATCCACAGCTCGGTGAAGTCTCTCTACAAATCTTAAAAATTATTCTGAAGGAGATGGTTTAATGGTTAAATAATTATCAATTGGGGCACCAGGATGTAAACCGAAAAACGCCTTTTCTGCTGCTTTTACACTTTCTCTAAGTGCCTCCCTAGGTATCTTTTGTACCTGCTTTTGTCCCACTTCCCAATCCCCCTCCCGGCAAAGATGGTCAATAGATAGGACTTGGCCCTCATCATCAACTGCCATCCTCGGATCTGCCCATAATGTTGGTAAATTCGCCCGGACCTCCTTCCTCCATGCTGCTTCCCACACCAAAGATTCAGTTGAGGACAGCAGACAGGAGAAAAGGGTCCTTAGATCTGCTGGGGTTAAATCATTAGAAGCAAGCGTTGCTTTTAGCAAAACCCAAAAATATTCGCTCTCTCGATTGAATTCTTTTTTGGGCCTTGCAAAGTTCTTTGATGGTTTGATGAGGAAAAGGTGACCATTGCGATAGAGTTCTGCCCTCCTGTTGAGGAATATAAGTGACAGAAGCGGCAGCAAATGCAGGAAGGGGTCCCGGATCCCGGTTCCCACAATCCCCCACCCCAGAACCACAAGCGTGGGAACCAGAAATGGGGTCATGGGAACCATGGGAACGGGAAGTGATGTCAACGGGGGTGCAGCTGGGACACTGGGAGGCGATGTCGGATAGGCACGTCCACAAAGGGGTGGGGCTAAAGGGTGAACTTTGGGAGGACATGGGAGGAGTTGGAGGAGGAGGCAGGACTTCAGGAAGGAAGGAAGGAAGGACTCCAGGAAGGAAGGTAGGAAGGACTCCAGGAAGGACTCCAGGAAGGAAGGAAGTGTCGCACTATGACACAAAATAACTCACACACACACTCTAAGATGCAAAAGAACAAAAGGAGGGAAATTTTATTTCTGACCTCGCAATATATAGAATTCCAAAAGTGACAGTGGATTGGAGGATGAAACTGCCACCTCTCCAACCACACTGGTCAAACCAACAGTCCATCAATTTTCTCCTCCCACAAAGAAGAATGCAAAACAATCATTATTTACATGAACAGTGCATGAGAAACTTCAGTAGAAATATGTAAACATCAGAAGGCATAGAAAACTTTAAAAAGAACTTTAAAACTTTCAAAAAACAGGGCGACATCTCACCCTTTTTCCATTAAAAAAAAAAAAAAAAAAAGAAAAAGAAAAAAGAAAACTGAACTATGTTGAAAGGGAAAATTTTGAACAATGTTCAGTGTCCACTCGTGGAGGAATCATTGGAGTGATCATTCGCGCCATCTGCATTTGAGTCATCACTCAATGATTCATCCACTTGATGACTGTCAGTTTGGTCACGGTTTCCATTTTGCCTGTCAGCCAGATTCTGTCTTTGCGGTCGCAGGTCAGAATGAACACACTTCAAAGGTACCCAGCATACCCCAGTATCTGTGGATACACACACATACCCACGCCCCGAAGTTATAAGATCATAGGGACCTTCCCACTGTTTGGTGACTAAATTCCGCACCCGAACCTTCGCTCGAGGCTGATGTGTCTCATCCAAAGCCTGAAACAAAGGGTGATGATTCAAAATGACAGGGTTATTTGAATTCTGCAGCACAGTAAGATGATTGATGGTATACAAAACTTTTACCAACCGACTGTGCGGGGTTTCACCCTGCATTCCCCACTTTTGTTTTTGAAGAACCCACTTCAGAGTACCATGAGCGCATTCTACAATAGCTTGACCAGTCGGAGAACGAGGGATACCAAACTTGTGTGACACGACTGCAGGAACTGCTGCACCTTTTGTGATGCATAAGCAGGACCATTGTCAGTTTTCACAGTGAAAGGTATGCCCAGAACGGCAAAGGCCTGCCTCCAGTGGGCAAGGACATCGCGAGCCTTTTCTCCAGTGTGAGCAGAAGCCTCATCACAGAGGAGAACGTGTCCACCGTGACATGCACATACTTGAGCCAGCCAAACTCGGCAATCTGGGTGACATCGGTCTGCCAAAGCTCCAAGGCCCTAAGGCCACTAGGGTTTATCCCCACTGGCAAAGGCACAGCAAGTGCGTGACAGTTGTCACATGACTCAACAATGTCACGAGCCTCAGTTGGCATCAACTGAATCTGCTTCTGCAAGGTATGTGCGTTCTGATGGAAAAACCCATGTGATGCCTTGGCCTGTGTGAGTGTGTCAGGCTAAGGTGCTGCCCACGCTGGGTTAGCCAGCTTGTCAGCCCTTGTGTTACCTTCTGCTACAAACCCTGGCAAATTGGTGTGACTCCTTACATGCAGAATGTAGTACGGATGAACCCGGGCCTGAATGGCACCCCACAAGGTCTTTAGTAAATGAAACAAAGCAGGATTACTGACCTCCTTCAAAACTGAATAACCCAACCGCTGTGCAATGTCGGCCACATGGGCAGAATCCGTAACCAAATAGAAAGGTTCCTGGGAAAATTTCTCAAATGCCATGACAGCAGCCCTCAATGCAACCAATTGGGCTAATCCACCCTCATAACCTTCCACGACCTGCCACTCAGATCCATCCCTCCAAGTAACAATGGCCTTTCCTCTTTTCCCCAAAATGTCAGTGAAGACAGTGGGTCCTTGTGCTGGCTCCTGACTATTTTGGGCTGCAAAGAGATTTGTGTGAATTTTGCCGCCTGAGGTAGGTTGTGGCTGGGCAGATGATAAGTGATCTGCCCTGAAAAGTTTTCCAGAGCACTTTGCAGGGATGCACTGTGTGCAAAGCTCCAGTCAAAATCCTCCCGCTGTACCGGGAGTATGAACTTTGCAGGATCTGCACCCATCAGTTGCAAACACCGCTGCCGGCATTTGATTATCAAGAGAGCAATTAGCTCAAACAATGCAGTCGCCGTCTGCTGCGGCTGAAGGGTCAGGAAAACGCATTCCAGGATGTGCAAAGAATCAGACTATTTGTCACTCCATTGGCCAATGATGCCTGTGGGATGGGAATCTGGAGTGGTAACGAACACAGTAACATCAACGGAAGGATCAATGCGATAAACCTGGCAAACAGAAACAGCTTGCTGAACCTCCTCCAGCACTTGACGTGCCTCAGGTGTCAACGTGCGAGGCGACTTTAGATCAGAGTCTCCTTTCAACAAATCAAACAGAGGAGACTGTTGTGCATTGGTCAGTCCCAAGTACAGACGTAATCAATGATGACACCTATCAATTTCTGGGTATCATTCAGTGTCTTCAACGAATGCACAAATTGCACCTCCTGGTGTCAGAATGTCCGTTCCAGAATTTTGACCCCCAAATACTTCCAAGCAGGTTGTTGTTGAACCTTTTCCGGAGCCACCTGCAGCCCATGAGAATGCAAAGCATCAAGCAACTGAGGCTGTATCCTCCGCAGATCATCCTGGGTGGACACAGCCACCAAAATGTCGTTCATATAGCGATAAAGATGGGCATCAGGAAACTGCTCATGAACTCCAGACAAGGCACAGGCCACATACCATTGGCATATGGCAGGAGAATTCCACATGCCCTGTGTCATGGTTTGACACTGGCGCAATGCCAGCGCCCCTATGAATATGTACCTTCTTAAATAATTGCTGTGAGATGTGATCAGGAACAGAGCAGAGCAGGCCTAAGCTTAATAACAAAAGAAAAAAAACTTTATTAAACTAGTACTACTACTAATAAAAACACAGACACTAAATTCAAGATGAAGACCCTTTAAAACACTCTTCCTCTTCTTACCTAATTTCTAAACAAAACTACAGTGAGACACTACTCAGGATTCCTGATTAAGTTGCCACCCTTCAGATAATCAATACTCAGTCTCTTAAAAGAGAGAGAAGTCTCTCTTGCACCACCGACTCCCCCAGGAAACACAATTGCCACTCTTGTGTTTCCATGTTACACATGGCAACCGCCTGGAAAAAATTTGCTAGTGTGACACTCTCCTTTTTATGTTACAATGCTCTCACTACTGTGCATGGACAGACTGTTTATAAGGCTCTTTTAAGGATGCTTTACCACGGACTGAAAGAGACAACAGTTCAGCTTTTTATTTTGGGACTACGGTCCCTCCCCATTTCCGCCTGGGGCCGAGGGTCTAAGAACAGAGATTATTTTCTTCTTGAAGGTAGAGGGCATCACCAGTCCCACCTCAGCTTTTCTCTGTTCTCTCTATTCTTGTGCTGGCAGTTGCTGAAGCAGGTCTTTTTAGTTCACCACTGCATCTTCCTAAAATGCAGTCTCTATTGCAGGAGAATTTAGTTCAGTTTATGGCTAACATGAAAAGTCTAGTTATAAGCTACTCTATCATCTCTTTTTACACGAAAATTTCTTCTTCTCACATTTCAGATTTTAGACTGTCTCTTTTCTACTTTAAATTGGAGTAATATTTTACAAAGCCTTCATTTTTCAGGAAAGGGTTAAAAGTTCAGACTCCCCGGACAGCTAAAATTTCTGCTCAAAAGTTAATTCTTAAAGCTAAAGCTGAGCACCTCCCCCCGCTCTTCCTTCTCCTCCACCGGCAAATTTAGAGGTGCTGTCAAACTCTCTATCTCCTTCCCGCTGGGGCGGGAGACAAAAGCATTTCTGCTTCTTTCCACCCTTTTGTTTTTACAGGAGCTGGCTCGGTTTTAGTCCTTCAGCCCCCTCAACTCACCTCAACCAAGCCGCATGGCTTCTCCTCCTCCACCCAGCCTGTGGCTGGGCAGGGGAGGTCTGCACAGCACTCTGACTGGAACTAAAGAGGCAGCTCTCTTGGGAGTTCTTGTTTTTAACTCCCTTTGTTCTCAGAGGCATGCCCATACCTTCAGTGGCCATTCCAGGTGCTAATATCTAAACTTGACTGCTGATTGGTTTGACCTAACTTTCTGAAAAAATTCTCTTTTATGTCAAACCACAACACCCTGGGACAAAAACTTCCATTGATATTGCTGTGCAGGCTCAGCATTGTTGATTGCTGGCACCAGGAAGGCAAATTTTGGTCTGTCATCAGGATGCAAAGGAATTGTAAAAAAACAATCCTTCAAATCCACAATGAGGATCGGCCAATCTGCGGGAAGCATGGTAGGCAACGGCATGCCCACCTGCAATGTTCCCATGCTTTCCATCACGGCATTGACCATTTGGAGGTCTTGTAACAACCTCCATTTTCCAGATTTTTTCTTGATGCAGAAGACAGGAGTGTTCCAGGGATTGGTAGAAGGCTCCAGATGACCCTGGTCCAACTGCTCCTGCACCAGGTTTTGAAGGGCGACTAATCTGTCTTGAGGGAGGGGCCACTGATTCTCCCAGATAGGTTTGTCCACCAGCCACCGTAAAGGAGGTGTAGGACACTCTGTGCCTTTCATTGAAGTGGCTCCCATCAAAAATCCGTCCCAATGCGCACCCCCCATGCGGACAGAATATACCTCCCCCAGAGGTTAACACTAGTTGAAGTAACGTGAGGCCGAATAATGGCGTCTGTCCCTCTAGGTTCGCCATCAGCAGGGGCTGCTGGCTCATGTAGAAACATGCTGTTCCTCCCAATCCCACAATAGGTGTCTCCACTGCATCCAAGGGCCACTCCGGGGGCCAGGCGGCAAGGGAGAGAACTGTGACATCCGTACTGCTGTCAAGAAGCCCGCGGAGATGGATCTCTGGAAGCATCACACCAGGGATGCACAGGGTACACAGCATCTCGGGACATTTTTCGGTCAGGACAGCAGACCAGTGAACTTGAGGCAGCCCAGTGGATCCAAAGCCGCTGTCACCTCGCGACTGATCAACTGTCCTGAACAGAAAACTTAAAAGGCACAAGTTGAGCAAGTCGCATCCCCTTTGGGATCGTGATGGAGGGGTGGGTGTGGTGACCATGGCACAAATCTGTCCTGTGGAATCTGTATCAATGAGTCCCATATGCACAATGATGCCCTGAAGGGTGGCACTAGACCTCCCCATAAGGAGAGCACTCATGCCCTCACCCAAGGGACCAACGGCATCCAGGGGAACCTTGTGTATTTTGCCAGAATCTGAGACAACTGTTGCTGCTGTGCAGACATCAACACCTGCTGAGCCGTGGGTGCTGGCTGCAAGCCAGCTAAGCAGTCCTCCATCGGCACCGGGGCTTGGAGAGAAGCTTGGGTCTGGGTGCATCTTCCCTTTGCACTCCACTTCCCGTTCCTGAGCCTGGCAAAGCCTGACCATTAGCATGAACAGTCGCCTTGCAGACATTTGCAGTATGGTTTAGCCTTCCACACCAACCACAAAAAAACAAGGGAGTTTTGACCAGCTGTACCTTCTTTCTCTGTTTCTTGCAGGCCTGATCATTCCCCTGCTGTCGTTGCCCACCTGCGGCATTGCCCAGACCGGCTGTACTGCAGTAGCCATGGCAGGCTGCACAGCAGTAGCCAAGGCAGCCATCTTATGACCTGAGGTGCCTACCTTTGCACAGGCCTCTGCCATCCGAGGGACAGAAGGAACACCAGGAAGAGCCTCTATGATTCTCCTACAATCGGCATTGCAGTTATTTCTGGCAAGGTGTTTAAGCAAAAGCTTCCTTGCCTCAGGATCTCCCACCTGCTTCTCCACAGGGGCATACAGCCTGTCTGCAAATCATAGGAAAGACTCATCAGCTCCCTGGACAACAGTCACAAATTACTCCTGTGGAGCAGCCATTTCTATGGTCTGAATCAACACTACCATGCCTGTTGTCTGGCACTGATCCAGCACCAGGGGAGCAAAGCCAGCCTGCCCCTGAGGATCAGCATAATTGCCTGTGCCTAGCAGCACATCAGTACCAGTCACATGTCTGGGATCCTGTTGGCCCAACATAGCATTTTGCTCCACTGCTCTAGCCGCCAGCTGAGTTCATTTAGACTCAAAAAGGTTGTATTCTACAGGCTGAAAAAGAACCCAAGCCAAGCTTTGAATATCATAAGGTGTCAGTAAATCAGCAGCAAACACTCGAAGCATCTGCATGACTTCAACAGACCTCATGAAACAGAGATTTTTGGAACTCATTTAAGTTAACAAAATGAATTAAGCATTTATATTTTAGCTTGTAGGATTATATGTTGAATTTTTACCTTTTACTTAAGGAACCTCTACCATGGTTCAAAGGGCATAAGAAAATGCAAATTTCTGAAGCTTCTTGCATAAAAGAACAATACCCAGGGATGAAAAGAACCCAGATGAAGAATCCCCTCTGTCTCCAAGCCTATCAAGACTGACAGACGTTCACAGATAAGCACTGAAGGACCGAAAACACACACGCAGAGAGGAAAAGTTCAAAAGTTCAGTAATGAGGAAGACCAAAATCTTCAGCCTCAGAAGACCCCCGAGACCCCCGTGCGACCACCACAGCAAACCACACGTGCCCAGAAGGGCATGAACCTATTTAGCATGAGAGGCGAGGACAGGCAGGGCCAGGGGTTGAATATGCATGGAAAAGTTGTGTAATGTGTTGCATATGGAACATCATTGGGAATAAAGGTGTGGGTCAGACTAAGGCTCGGGGCACAAGTTTTTTGAGAGCTCTCTCACTTGTGTTGGGCGCTGACATACATACCCACTTCATAACTACCCCAGGTCATGGAGTCTGTTTATTTATTCTGCATATCGCTTCACTCAGACCATATTTTCCAGCCTTATCACGGAGTTCCATCAAAGCTTTCAGTGGTAAAGGCTGATGGGTGTTATGAGTAACACCCCTGAGCACAGGGAAAGCCTGGAGACCCCCTGGTAAGGTGGCAGCACCTGCCAAGTCCCGTCCCGTGGACTCCACAGGGACAGAAGCAGATGACTGACTGGGAGTCGGCTCAACAGCACCCGATATCGTGTCCCCTGCAGCATCAGCAGGGCCAGAGCAGCCATCTCCGCACCCCGGGAGTCTACGCACGGAGGCACAATCAAGTACATTCTCGACCTTAGCTTTGACTTCTTGACAAAACCGCTCGTGCTCCCTCGGACGTACAGTCACCTGACATGCGGAAGTGTCCACAAGGCCTAGGAAGAAGACCCACGACCCCAGGGAAACACGGGTCTCCTGCCGGCAAGCGTCACCTTTTGCGGCAAAGGTAAACACCACAGTGCCCGCACTTGCTGCAGCCCTGGTACCCACAGGAGGGATGGGGCGGTGGAGACGGACCAGCCCCTGCCAGGCCCTCCCCAGGGCCAGCCTCCCCCAGCATGGGGGAAGAGTGGTGTCTCCAAGGGATATGTTGTGGAAACCCCACAGTTTGGACAAAGTGTTGTCACAGAATCAGGCTCCAGCAGAGGTGGAGGCTGAGCCAGGGGTTCCCCTTAGCCCCCGAGCGCCGGAAAGGCACAGAGAGGGTGTTTCCGCCCCGCTCTGCCGCCCCCCCCCCCCGCGTGGAAAGGGACAGGGTCTGCACCGCCGACACTGCAGGACCCCCAGAGGTCCACGGGGCTCCCCCATCCGCTGGCCGGGAGCCAAATCCACCCCGGAGGAACCAGAATCGCGATCAGAGCCAGAACCATCACCCAGCACAGCATCCTGGGGGGAAGGCTCCAATTCATGCAAGGACTCAAAATTCACCTCAGCCTCCGAAAAGACTTCAGTGTCACCCAGTTCAGAGGCTGGGGGGCTGGGAGACTCAAAGTCCTGCCAAAGCTTATCAATCCGTCTCCATTACAACAGTATTGCCACCACATCTGCACTAAAACCAGCAGAGAGAAAGCCCATGAGGTGTTCTCCCAGGAGACCCCATGCCTCCCTGGAGAACGCCTCCTCAGGGGCTGAAAAGAACCCATGGTCTTTGCCCCAGTAAAACAGTTGCTTAAAGCCCTCTTTCGCTCCAGAAGAGCTTTCCAGACATCCAAGGCCAGAGAGTCCTCCACAGAAATCACAGGGGTTGCCCTGACCACAAGCACTGCAGGCAGACAGGAAGGCATGAAGGCAGAGAGGCAGAGAGGGGGTCAAGAATTAAAGACCTCACCCACAGCTGTCCTACACACGGCGACCACCAGATGTCGCACTATGACACAAAATAACTCATGCACGCACTCTAAGATGCAAAAGAACAAAAGGGGGGAAATTTTATTTCTGACCTCGCAATATATAGAATTCGAAAAGTGACAGTGGGTTGGAGGATGGAATTGACACCTTTCCAACCACACTGGTCAAACTAACAGTCCCATCAACTCTCTTCTCTCACAAAGAAGAATTTAAAACAATCACTATTTACATGAACAGTGAGAGAGAAACTCCAGTAGAAATATGTAAACATCAGAAGGCATAAAAAACTTTTAAAAGAACTTTAAAACTGTTAAAAGAACAGGACGACAGGGAACCATGTGTCGCTTCTAAACACAGCCAAGCCTTATGGACCCAAGGAGACGGCTGTGATGCAATAAAATCTCAAGTAACCAACGGTCAGTTTTAAACACATCAGGCTCTCATCTAACTAAAGGGAACATTGTGATGCAGGAGAATCTCATGGATTCAAGGCACTACTCTGAGCAAGATTGGCCTCATGGAACACAGGTGCCACTGAGACATTGCAACGCCTAGTTGAAACAATGCTCCATTATTGCACGAAAAGGCCTCATGGCATCTGAGTGGCTACTGTGTTGCAATGGCGTCTGATAAAAGTAAGTTTTCATGGACACACTAAAGTTTTCATGAGACACACTCATGGCACCCAGGAGACCACTGTGATGCCATGCAATCTTGGGGAATGCAGTGTCAACTGCAAACATGGCAGAGCCTCATGGAACACAGGTACCACTGGGACATCCCCATTGCTCATGGAAGCAAGTGTCCATTACGACACAGATGGGCCTAATGGAACATAGGAGGCTGTTGTGACACAAGAAAATCTCAAGACACCAAGGCTCCATTGTGACACAAAGGAACCAAGGTAACCACTGTGAGGCAATAGAGTCTCATGGAACAAAGAGTAAGCTGTTAACACAGCAGGGCCTCATGGAACCCAGGTGCCAATGAGACGTTTACAAGGCTTGTGCAAGCAAGTGTCCATTGTGACATAGCAGGGCCTAATGGAACACAGAAGAACATTGTTAGACCATGAAATCTCATAGAAGCAAGTGCCAACTCTTTCATAGCAGGGCCTCATGGAACCCAGGAGACCACTGTGATGTAATGGAGTCATAGGGGAAAAAATTGCAATTTTGAACACAGGGCCTCATGGAACACAGGTTCCACTTGTGTACTGCCAGGGAAGGTGGAACTAGGTGTTCATTGTAACACAGCAAAGACTCATGGAAGTCAGAAGACCATTGTGCTGCAATGGAATCTCATGGGTCCAAGGATCTACTTTGATTAACTCGGACATCAGGGGCAACAGGTGTCCTGGGACAGTGCCAGGCCTGGTAGGAACAAGGCTCCATTTTTTAAAGCATGCTTTCAAGGCACCTAGTAGGCCACTGTGTTCTAAAGGAATCTGATGGAAGCAAGTGTCCATTGCAACATAGGAACACCTCATGGCACCCAGGAGACCATGAAGACACAATGCAATCTCTGGGAACCAAGTGGCAACTGCAAGCTCCAACCCTAACCTCTAATCCTAACCCTTACCCTAACCCTAACCCCTTACTCTAACCTTCTGCCCTTCTCCATCACCACTGCTCCACCACCATTATCCTCACACCAGGAAGCACTGCAAGCCATACTGCACTGCAAGCTGGAGGTTGAGGTCTAGGTTGTGCTCAAGCGTGCTGGAAAACACCTTTCTGAGAAGAGATGTCTTCCCAAAATGCAATTTTGCATTCATTCCCAAAGTTCATTTTTAGCCTGCCACCATCTTGGGAAGGACATCTTGACTTCACTGTAATGAATTCTGGCCATTACTGCCATCTTAAATGTGTTGTGTGATGCAATTTCCGGTAAATCTTCACCATCTTGAGAGTAGCTCTACGAGTTTGCTCTGGATCCGCCATCTTGACTGTTATGGCACATGACTTCCTGTCATGCTCACCATCTTGAGAGTGGACGGATGCCAATTCCTGGCTCCTCTACTGTCTTGAGCACATTATCATCATAGAATCACAGAATCACTAAGTTGGAAGAGACCTTTAAGATCATCTAGTCCAACCCATGCCCTAACACCACCTCAACTAAACCATGGCACTGAGTGCCACATCCAATCTTTTTTTAAACACATCCAGGGATGGTGACTCCACCAGCTCCTTGGGCAGAGAATTCCAGTTCTTTATCACTATTTCAGTAAAAAACTTTTTCCTAACATCACGCCTAAGTTTCCCTTGGCATGGCTTAAGAACGTGTCCTCTCATTCTGTCAGTTGTTGCCTGGAAAAAGAGACCACCCCACACCTGACTACAACCATCTTTCAGGGAGTTGTAGACAGTGATAAGGTCACCCCTGAGTCTCCTTTCCTCCAGCCTAAACAACCCCAGCTGCCTCAGTGTTTCCTCAAAGGGCTTGTGTTCGAAGACTTCAAGTCATGTGACTTCCTGAAGCCAAAGCCCAACAGCACATAGCAAGAGCCCTCCCTCCTCATTTGGCTCACTACAACTCTCCTCAGCCACTGCTGCTGCAGCTGGGTCTCGCGCGTGGTACCACGTGTGTGCCAGGGCCAGCAGGAGGCAGCAGCAGGCATGGAAAGCGCCACAATGACGCTTCGACAAGTCACTGCCCGTGTTACTCATATCTTAGTTGCAGTAACGCTTTTAGTCTGCAGGTGACACTACTGAGTAATTAAATAAATATATATGCGCAGTACCCCGTACTTATCACCAGGTGGCAGCAGCAATTTAAGTCCCAACCAAGATCTCAGACTGTCTTGGAGTGACGCACAAAACCACATTTTGTTTGAATACACAGAACTATTTCTATTGCCTTCATAGAGATCATATTTTCTTCAATTTTCAAGCCTTTTCTTGTTTCAATTATTTATACAAAAGGTACATTTGTATTTTCAAACCCTACATATCTGTATTTAGAATTTCTTATACTCTTAAGATCCTGCATATAAAACAGTAGATAAAGGGTTGTATTTGGAAATCAGTTTTTATTAAAATTATTTATATATATATATATATATGTATAAAATATAAGAAAAATTACCATTTTTAACTACTGTAACTACTACCCTAACCATTACCCCTTACAACTACTCTTAACCCAGCAACTCAGTGTCTCAGGAGCAGTTCAGAGGCAGCTCCCAGGAGTCCAAAGCCAGCCAGAGCCATAACTCCTGGCAGCTTTCATCTTGTAACAATCCTCCAATGTTCACAATTTTAGGAGGCAGAATCCCACTTTTAGCCCCAGAATCCCACTTCTAGCCACCACATTAGTGACTGTGAATGTTAGCTCTTTTCTATAGGAAGGAAGGCCTTGCAACCCACTGTCTAGGGGCAGTTGAGACACAGCCACCAAGATTCCAAGGCCAGCCAGAGCCTGGCAGATTTCATCTGGAAGGAATCTTCTGATACTTGCAAATTTAGGAGGCAGAATCTCATTTTTGGATTACAGTGCCTGACCATGAATTGATGGCCCTTTCCCATATGAAATAAAGCCTGGCAACCCAGTGTCTTGTGGGCAGTTGTGTTCCAACCCAAACCACTCCATGATTCTATGACTGGTAGTGCTTCAAGAAGTCCTGCTGAATGAATTCAGGGATAGGGGTGCCACTGCAGGCCAGTAACTGCACCATCATCCCAGTGCCTGTGGCTGGGCATGGGTCAAAGGGCCCTTTTTAGGTTTGGTGAGAACACCCTGAAAACAATTTGATCTTTCCTCCTGAACATTTACAGCAGGACACGAAAATGAAGTTGAAACTAACATAAATGCAGGTTTTATCTGGGTCTGCAGCTGTCATGAACTCCATCCATTTCCTGATACTCAGCCTTTTGGTCAGTGCCCAGTCCCCCACACTCTCCTCCTTGACAGTGCCCAGCACCATCCAGGATTGAGGGTCACCATTGAACACAGGGCAGCAGTAATAATTCCTGTCCTCACTCTACATTCTCAATATTCCTCCTCCTGAATTCAGCAATGCACACACTTGCTAATTACTTCATGATTATCACAGCATTGTTAGGATTCAGAATTGAACAGAATTGTTGCTAAAGCTCTCTGAGACCATGGAGTCCAACTTGTCCCATTGCACTGCCAAGGCCACCACTAACACATGTCCCTCCCCATATGCCACATCTACACATCTGTTAAATCCCTCCACAGATGGTGATTCCACCACTGGCCTGGGCAGCCTGTGCCAGAGCTGGACAATCCTTTCACTGAAGAAACTTTTCCCCGATGTTCAACCTAAATCTCCCCTGAGAAAACTTGAGATTGTTTCCTGTGATAAATGGATGTGATTCATGCTAATAAAATTGTAATTATATAAATAATTTGGGAAAATAAGAAAAAGTATATGTGATCAGTATTTAAGAGCAGGAGGGTTCCCTTACAGATGATTCTTGTGAGAAACCAGATATAGGATGTAATGTTGGAATAAGAAGAATACCCAAAAGCAGAAACAGCCTTGAGGAGGAAAAACTCCCAACACATAATTGACAGAAGTCAGGAACTGATTCCCAAACCAAAATTGGCACCAACTGAAGTTAAAACAACTCCCAGAGCAGGATCGACCTTGAATATGAATAACGTTGGGACCATTCCAGACAGGGAGTCTAAAATAGTGGTCTTATCTATGAAATAAATAAGGTTTAATTGGATCATAGTGCTTACTTATATAACACCAAGCTCAATGTGCATGTGCTACCTGCCAGGTTATCCAGAGGACATGTGAGGAAGACCTTCGGCCTTCCTCCAAGGAGACTCCCAAAGAGACCAGAAGACCCCATAACAACAATGGGAGCATGCACTGTGCAGTAGAATGACGTAGATTTCAATAATCAGAAATAAGAGGAGATTTATGGCAAACTATTAATGAATATGCATTAGCATACAGTATATAAGTTGTGTTTGGATCCTTTTGCCTTTTGTACGTGAGGCAGGATGGGAAGCCCTCCACATACCCCGATCAATCAGTTTTTGCTTATGCTTTATTGGAACTACTGACAAATTTCTTTTTGTAACTACTGAATTATATCTGATTGTATTATTTTGTCTCAATTAAAACTGCTGCTAAATTTAAAGTTTGTGGTATATTAAATTAGACATATGGGACTGTTGTAGATGTCGGCAAACCCAATGGGAAGAATGATGATGTCTGACTTATTCCAGAAGGCTGAATGAATTCTTTATTATAATTATGCTATGATACATTAATATACTATATAAAAGAGGATACTAAAAATGACATGCTACTCTCTCTAACTATCAAACTCACAACTCGTGACCCTGTTCACCATAGTCCAGACACAGGTGGATCTGATTGGCCATCAGCCCAAACAATCCACCGTGATCCAACCAGGCATTCGCTCTAGGTAAACAATTCTCCAAACACATTCCACAAGAGAAAAACAAGGAGCAGAAATAGAAACTGTTTTCTCTTTCACTTCTCTCTGTGCACTTTTATAAAAATCCTGAGAGAGAGAGAGAAATGTGCTTGCCACATGGGACCTCATTCATAACATTCCTCTCATGCCACTCCTTGTTCTGTGGGAGCAGAGCCCAATCCTCACCTTGCTTGCACCCTCCTGTCAGGGAGTTGTTCAGAGCAAGAAGTTCCCCCTTAAGCCTCCTTTTCTCCAGACTGAGCACCCCCAGGTTCCTCTGCTGCTCCTTATAAAACGTGCTCCAGGACCATTCCCCAGCTCCGCTACCCTTCTCTGGACATGCAGAGAAGGGCACACACAAGGTATGTGGACCAAGAAAACTTGGGAAAAAGGAAACATTGGAAAATGAAAGTGAAAATTAAAATAATTTATTGCAAGGGCAGTCAGGTCTCAGCGGGCTTGGTACGGAGGCCGCGGGTTAATGATGGGAATTGCTTGGGCGCTCTGGCACTGCCTCGAAGTCACGTCCAAAACACATCCCCGCCTCGCGCAGCCGCGGCCAATTTCTCCCGGCCCCCGTGGCCCCTGACGGCGAAGGGACCCCCCAGCCGCGGGCAGAGTCTCTTGGGTGAGCGGGGACGGCAACCGAGCGAGCAGAGCCCCAAGCCCCAGGCAGGGGCCGCGCTCGGAGCCGCGGCGCAGGGCGCAGGGGGCGCCCCTGGCTCCTCTTCCCTCCCACCCGCCCCGAGCCGGCCCCGCCGGACGCTGCTGCCGCTTCGTCTCGGGATCAAGGCCGTCCCCCGCCCACTCCGGACAGCGCCGGCCACCGGCAGGGAGGAAAGTGTCGAGAACGACGACGGGGCGCTGACCGAACTTCCCGGGGAATCGGGCTCCGGGCCGGCTCCGTGGGTGCGGCAGGCGGCGAGTGCCTGCACCGGGCCCCGTTTAGCAGAAACGTCCCTTCCATTCTCTTCCCGCACCACCCATCCCCACCCGGCCGACATCGTGCTCTGCATCTGTATTTCAAAGTTTAATTTTAAAAATATTCTATTCAGTGCTAAAATAACTTTCCACTTCCACGCGCGGCCGCGCCTCCAGCTTCACCAGACTCGATCACGGACTCGGCGGGACATGCAGTGGCATCGGGGGGAAGAGTGGGGCTGGGGGGGGCATCGGGTATTGGGGGGCGGCAGAGCCCCAGGGTGGGAGCGCTTCCCGGGGCCTCCAGCACCCTGCCGCTTCCTTCACCACCTCGGGGATAAGCGGGTACCTAGGTCGGGGCAAAATCCTCCAGCACAGGGCAGTGGCTCCCCCTGCCCTGCCGGTTCCCAGGGGACTGCAGATTCCACTCAATTAAGAGTTGTGCCCCAAGGCAGAGCCGAGACCGGTCAGTACCTGCCCTCCAGGAGGGGAAAGTGCTCCCCTCTCTCCCACCATGAATGGCTTAAACTAGCAGCTTATTGCACAGCGTCCCAGTGGGTCCCTGCCGGCCGCCCCCTCACTGCCCCCCACACCCACCACCACCTGCTTCCACAACCGAGTGAACACATCACCCGGAGCAGGTGGAAGGTGGCCCTCCTGTTCCCAGCACCCAGGGGAAGGGCAGGCAGGGGAGCCACAAGCAGGCAAACAGCATCTGCCAGTGTCCCAGGGACCATGGAGAGCAGGGAGCCCCACGGAGAACCCCCCCACACATGCAGCCAACCCAGCAGAGACCCCCAGCTCTAGGGCAGGGAGCAGGGAGAGAAGGAGCCAATAAATAGAGGCAAATTTGCAGGTACTGGCAGCAGCCCCATCCATCAGGCAGGGCAGGGCAGGGCGCACTTGATGCGAGTGGTGGGAGCCCCGACACCGGGGAAGAGGCAGGCTGGAGGGAAGTGCTGGTCCTGGTGGGGCCAGGCGGCTCTGCAAGGGGGTGGCGAAGGTGCCGGGCCAGGCAGGTTAGCTCTCCGAGGCTGTGTGGCACACAGAGTTCTGGTCAGCACAAAATCTCTTCAGAGGTGGCGCACTGGAGTCCTCCTCCTCTTCAGTTACCTGCAAGAGCCAGAGGTCACAGGCAGTGACACCAAGCTATGCACACCTAGACAAGCCTGTGTCACACCATGGGGACAGCCCAGGCTGTCACTTATGCACAGACCCCAGGGCACCAGGAATGGGAACCCACTCCAGCCCTGGAGCCTGCCAGAATCATAGTTTTCCCACACCCCCATATCCTTCCCTCACACTTCAACACTTGAACTGAACCAGGGGATAAAGACCAAAGCTCAGGAAACCAGGAGGTTCTGGGAGCTCCCAGGGGACACTTCGGGACTGCAGAGCAAGTCCATCCACCAAGATGCTTCTACTAAAAGAAGCAGCAACAATGGTCAAAGGGCCAATCTGAGTCCATGCACATTTAGAGATGGCTTCAATCCCCCTTCCCTTACCTGAGTCTCAAGGGGGACTGGCTCTTCCTTTGTGAGAGTGGGAGGCTCATCTGCCACTTCTGAGGAAGGCAAGGATGGCTCTGGGGAGAACAGGTGGGTCAACAAAAATACTGACCCAGCACCCAGCTCAGTGCTGAGCCAGGACAGAACGCCTAGCTACAGAAGTCCCCAATGCCTTGTCAGCTTCCAGCAGTGCCAAGGCCACCCACCAGACCACCAACAGCCCTGGAGTGGCCTTCCCTGAGCCCACCCATCTGCCTCCTCCCTTCTTGGCCCAGCACCCACCTTCCAGGGTCTCCTGCCCCAGGGTAGGAGGCTGCGAGTCGTCTGTGCGGAAGTCAGACGTGTGGGCAGGACTCATGGACTCACTCTGCTGAGGACTGGGGCTGGAGTTGGGGCTGCTGTCCACCTTGAGCTGGTATACATCAGACAGGGAGCTCTGGTTGCTGTTCTCATCTGCAGAAACAGCACCTGGTGAAGAAGAGCACCTTGACACAGGGGCACAGGCAGCCCAGGGCAGCACTGCAAGCTAGGGTCTTGCTGAGATGGCAGAGCATGGTCAGAGAGTTAAACAGGGGATTCACTGTTCCCCACCAGCCTAAGGGCTGTCAGGCACAGAACTGAGTCCTCCAGAACACAGTGGGAATCATACATATAACTGGCCACAGGAGAGGAAATGTTCCTGCCCTGGGAATGAGAATGAGCACTGCCAAATCCCACATCTGCAGCTTGGGAGGGCCCTGGGCATTCAAGGGCAGGAATCTCCTGCTGTGTGTTATGGTTTTGTTCCTCCTCTGTGAAGCAACACAAGGATTAATACTCAGCACCTGTCTCCCAGTGAGGAAGCAGGCCTGACACACACCTTGCCAAACTGCAGAGCTGCAACATAACTCCACCTCATCTCCTGGAAGTGCCAGCAAACTCCTGATTTTCCTTAACCGCACACAGAGCAGGGGCTGGGCAGATGTGTACATTCTATTTCAGCAGTAAGTCTGGCACTACCGGAGCCTCTCCTGGCTGCACCACAGTGCCTAGACCAAGAGCAAGGCCAGGGACAGCCTTTGCCCCTTCATCCTAAGGTCCATGGAAATAACTGTTGGAAAAGCAAAATTGACTGAAGGGGCTACTGGCCTCTCCCCAGCAGAGAATGGAAAGGGGGGATCAGGAAACCCCACTCCTCCAGTTAGCTGTGAAGCTTCCCACAGAAGATACCAGAAACAGCCCATTAAGACTCTCTAACAACAAAAATGAACTGTTTAGACAGAAACAATCCAGAAATGGATCAACCCAACTCCACAGCTCAACTTCATAGCTCTCTACTCTATGCCAGTGCTCAGAGGCAAGCAGTGCTCTTCCCCATACAGGCAGCACACAGAACCAGCAGTGTCCCAGCTGCTGTACAGCCTTGGAGTCCTTCCCCACGTTGAAGGGAGCTCAGCCAAACCCACCTTGGAACTCCAGAAGGAGGGAGGAGTTGGCAGAGGTGTCAGCTGGGAAGCCATTGGGTTCTCGGGCCGTGCTGCTACTCGATTTGGATTTCTCTTTCTTGAGGAGAGAAAGAAAAGCACAAATACAATGTCAGAGAAACACATGCTGCTCCAGAGGAGACATTCCCCTTTCTGTCTCCAGAAGCCCAGAGGGATATGCTCAAGCCGGCCTTTTCCCTTGCCTTTGGGGGCATATTCGTAAGTGGGAGACAAAACTCCATCTATGAAGGGACTGGGGATCAGGAAAGAGAGGAGGAGCTGACGCCAATGTAGGAATGGCACCAAGTAAAGCAAATCCTTGGAGTAGTCAAGCAGAGAGTCTTAAGGGAAGCAGGAGGGGGCTGAAGGGAGCTCAGGGTGCTCGACAGTTCAGGGGAGGCTCAGGTTGGCTGAAGGGGCTCGTTGGGGCTTGGGGGGGGGGAGCAAGAAGGCTTGACAGGGACTTATGGGGCTTCAGAAGGGACTCGGTGGAGTTCAGGGTCAGTTTGGGGAGGGATTAGGGGCTTGGGAGCGCTCGGAGGATCTCGACCGGACCTCAAAGGTGCTCAGCAGGGCTGGGAGGGCTCAGCGGGGGCTCAGGTGCTGGCTTGGGGAGGTCTCAGGGGTCGACTTGGAGGAGACTCAGAGGGGTTTGGTGGCGTTCGGCGGAACTGAGGGGCTCGGAGTTGGCTCGGGGGGCCTCGGTGGTCGGTACGGCTGGGGGAAGCTCAGAGCTCAGCTTAAGTTGTTAAGGGAGCTAGGCTGGCTGTGGGCGGTGGCTCCCGGCTCGTCTCCACGCGCGGTACCCACCTCCTTACTGTCCGCCACTGGCACCCACTTGAATATCCGCAGGGACGTGTCACCCACCGTCACCCACTTCTTCTCCCTGCGAGACACAATGCTGACGGGCCGGACCGGGCCTAGGGCACCATGGCAACAAACCCCGCCATCCCGCCACGCTCCGGTTGGCCCAGAGGAGCGCCAGTTCAGCACCGCGCAGCACTCCCCCCGCCCCCCGCACTGTGATTGGCTGGACTAACCGCCCAGCACAGGCGCTTCCGTCCCCGCCCCGATCCCACTGGCCACCGCCCGCACCCGCTGGTTGGGCGCGCACTCCCGAGTCGCACCCCGCGGCGCGGTGATTGGCTGCGCGCGGGCGGCGCGGCCCACCCCCCCCCCCCCGCGGGCCCGCCCTCACCATCTGCGGACGCGCTCGATGGCTGCCATCACCTTCTTGATGTCATCCTTGGCGCGGCTGCGGGTCTCGGCCCGCACCGAGCGCCCCGACATGGCGCACGCAGCCCCGCAGCACCGGCCCCGCCGCACCCGCCAGCGCACCCGGCCCCGCGCACGCGCCCTGCGTGGCCCGCCCGCGCGCTGCGCGTTCTGCGTCACCACGCCCGACACGCCCCTGCTGCTGCGCCTGCGCAGACGCACACGCCCGACAGTGGACACGGAAACGACGCGCAGGTGAGGCGACAGTGCATCGCCATCTTCCTTTGGGGTAGGTCCCGCTGCACACCACCGTGAGATAACCCTGAGGTCACTCTGAGATCCCGGGCCGGGGGAATGGGGCCACCCTAAGTCTGCTGCACCGTTACAGCACTGCCCCGTTCCTTGCAGCAGAATCCCTACCGTTTAGTATCAACACTGAGCTTTGACAGCTCTCTTGGAAAAAAACCCCAAACAACTAACCAAAAAACCTACCCCAATTCCACACAACTCCCGTTTCGAAGCTCGGGAGAGCTCGTAGACATTGCCTTAGCAATCAGTTCCATGGGATACTGATGACCTAAGCCCTGGGCGGAAAACAACACAGGAGTGTGACACTGGGAGGTGCCACTGTCCCCAGCCCTGTCCTGCCATCACAGAGCACGCAAGAAAGAACTCGAGCACTCTTTTATTATTGCTGTTCACAGTTATTAAAACCAACATCCCCAGGGCAGAGCGCAGTTGCCTCCTACTGTACAGGTAGCTTAGTACTTCTTGCCATAGATAGCAGCCAACGCTTTGCGAGCGCTGGAGATCTGCTGCTCCAGCCTCTCCTGTGTGGCTTTGTTCCCAGTTTTTTTCAGCATGGCCTCCATCTCCTCCACCACGGCACGGTGCCCGGCAGCATTGTGGAAGACATGGATAGCGTGGTCCCCACAGGACACGACATAGCGGCCAGTGGTGTCAAACGCAAGGTCTGTGATACAGTGGCTGTGCACGCCAAGAAAACGCTCCTCCTCCTCGCCGCGCCGTGTGTTGTACACCACAATGTCTGTGCTGCCTGCCACAGCGACCGTGCGGCTGTCAGGGGACAGGGCAATGCGGCACGGCTCCAGCACTGCACACTGCCCTGTCAGGAGCAGATATGGGTCCTGCTGCTTCTTGTACTCCACATCTGTGTCCCAGAACTTCCATGTGCCATCCTTTGACACAGTTGCCATCCTGCAGCCAAAAGAGAGCACGGTGAGTGCATGGAAAAAGGGCGGCACCTCTTACTCTGCCCTGCCCATGAACCAGGAATCCTCTGTGGAGAGAGATCTCTTGGGAAGGGTGAGTCTATACACAGATACAGTCTGTGTTCTCTTTCCAAAGCAAAAAAACCTACCACTAGACCAGGCTGCTCCAAGCCTCTTCCAACACAGCCTTGAACACTTCAGAGATGGGGCAGCCACATCTTCTCTGGGCAACCTGTGCCAGGGCCTCACCACCCTCACAACCAAGGCTTTCTTCCTAATATCCCACCTAACCCAGTCTCCGTCAGTCTGAAACCATTCCCCCTTATCTTGTCACTCCAGGCCCCTCTCCCATCTTTCTTGTCAGTTCCCTTCAGGTCCTAGAAAGCCACAATTACATAATCTGAAGCCTTCTATTTTCCAGGCTGAGCAATTCCATTTCTCTCTGCCTTTCCTCATATCAGAGCTGCTCCATCCCTCTGATCATGTTGGTGTCTCCTCTAGACTCACTCCAGCAGCTCCATGTCCTTCCTGTGCTAAGACCCCAGAGCCGGAGGCAGCTCTGCAAGTGGGGTCTCACCTGAGTGGGGCAGAGGGGCACAGTTCCTCTCTCCCTTGTTACCCACGTGCTGTGGGATCAACCCAGGCGAGTTTCTGGGCTGGGTCATGTCCATCTCTCACCCACGAGCACTCCCAGGCTGCTCTCAGTCTGTTCATCCCCAGCCTGGATTGATACTGGGTGTTGCCCTGATCCAGGTGCAGCATCAGCACTTGGTCTTGTTAAACCATATGACATTCCTATGAGCAGGGAATACACAAGTGTCACGAGCCAGATTTGGCTCCCCAGGGCAGTGTTTTACCCCCCACAGCTCAGTGGTGCAGCTGGTGAACCCTGGAAGAGATGAGCTTACATGTCCTTAGGGTAACTCAGAGCAGGTAACACACACATACCTCCTTGAGTCATTGGAGAAGGAAAAGGATTGTACACCAGCAGTGTGGCCTTTCAACTCAAAAGCCCTAGTCACCTCCCTGAAGTCTCCGTTCTTATTAAAATACACTTCCCACACCTTCACATCGGGGGTAAAGCCACAGGACGCCACAAACCTGTGTGAAGGAACAGAAGCAGAGACACAGATTGCCTCTTACAGAGAACCTGAGCAAGGCAAGGCCACAGCTCTGCAAACCTGTCCTGACTCCTGCACTCAAGCTGAATTTCCACTTTTCCCTGAAACCTGGCTGGTAAAAGGAACACTAAGGAAGGGCACCAGAACAACTCAGGAATGAGAAACTCTTCAGTCAAAGTAGAAGAGCTAAATGCTTTTGATCCCCAAACTCCTCACACCAGAAGCAAGGCAAATCAACCTACAGCAGCAAGTGATTTTCCCGATAAACAGACTTCCCAGAAATAAAATCTTTATTTAACCTTTAAGAGGTCACAGACAAGTTCAAAATGCTGTTTTCTTTGCAGAGGCCATTTGCTCTGTCCCACCCCTGCTACCTGAGGCCAAAGCTGTTTGCAGGTTACCAGAACAGCAGTGCTGATGCTGACACAGGATAGCAACACAAGAGTGCCTGACCCCACATCAGCTCCATCTCCTGGGGGGCCAAAATACCTTTTTAAACTGTGGAACCCTCAGAAAATTGCATTACAATAACAATTAACTGCCAATGGTCTGAACTGATGCCATCCTGTGCAAAGGAGCAGCCTGGAATCCTGCCTGTCACTCACCTCCCACAGGGTGACACTGTGGCATAGGCATTGTTCATCTGGTTGGTGTTAATGCTGGCCAGGACTTCGCCCTTTAGGCTCCAGATCAGGATAGTGGTGTCACTGGAAGCTGTCATGATAAACTTCCCTGGGGAAAAAAAGGCAAAGATCAGCAGAGCCCCCAGACCTAACACTGCCACAGACTCAATGAAGCCCCAGGATAACCTCTCCCTGCAACTGGAGAAAACCACCAGCAGCACCAAAATCCAAGGAGTGTCAGTCTCCTAGGACAGAGTAAAGAGCAGTATCAGAAGACTCAGTTCCTGGTTATGCCTCAGTACTCCCCTGGCTCCCAAGCAGGCAGCAGGCACTGAGCTCATGTGTGCCCTGTACTCAGGACCCTGAGGCCCACAAGCAGAGCTGGGAGCCTCATGTGCAGCCCCACTGCGCTGTGCCACAAACAGGAACAAACACTCCACCTGACCTGCATGCCCAAAATCAGCTTGAGGATAAGCACCTTTCAAGCTGTGGATTGCAGGCAGGTAACTGAATCCCAGTCACAACACCATCATCCATGATTGCTGGTTGTGCCTATGCTGGACTCCTGCTTGTTCCCATTTCCCCTTTGCTGCCAAAGCCCAGGCAGGGAGTTGCCTGTTTACATTCCAGCTACTTGTTGCAGATTTAAGTTTTCACTTTCACAGCTCCAGTCTCAGTTAATATTTTCCCTGCTCTCATATTACAGAGGTGAACTCACATCCACCTGCTTCCAACTGCCACTGGCACATACCTGACACATTAATCCATCAAGCCCTCACCACTAAAATGCAATTTCCACCCACCCACCCCCACCTCGGTTCTAGATGATCGCAGAAGTTTAAGATAGACCATATTAACTCACTAGAGAGATTTCTGACTGGTTAAAGAGAGACTGGCAGCCCAGAGAACAGCAATCCTCTCAATATTGAGACCAGACCTCTTTGCAACAGCATCCCTGAAAACATAAATTAAGAAACTGTGCATACCGGGAAGCTGGTTACAGGGATAATATTGGTGTGAAAAAAAACACCTTTTGGTTCAGTTGGTAGCAAATTAAGTAAAAAACCAAAAAACTAATAGACTATGGAGTTCAGTACTGGTGCTGTACACACCCCTGAGAATGCCTAAAACTCCCACACTTTGAATCCAGCAGCTTCACAAGGAAATCAAAGCTGATCTGGAGAGGTGAGCAGGTCATTTCCATACCTGTCTCTGCAATCCCTATGTTAATGACAGGAGCCTTGTGCTTCTTTGGGAAGTCCGCAGAAGTTGCAGTGAAGGTGAAGCTGCCATCATGCTTCTTGGTCATCTTGTAGACACGAACAGTCTCAGCATTGGCCAGCCAGACAATGAACGCCCTGTGGAGGGACAGGCTCTGAGCCCCAGCTCAGCCTAGGTCACTCAGGGACACCTGGGAAGAGGGATATGCTGCCAGGTAAAAATATTTACAAGGGCACTAAGTTCTCTCCCTGTGTTGGTTCAACTGCAACACTGAATGAAAAAGAATGAAATTTATTATCCACAGCAGGAAACAAGATCCCTTCCTCTCTTTCTAAAAGAGAGCTTCAAAAAGCCAAAACACATTTTTCCACCAAATTTCCCACCCAGCAAGAGCTCCCCTGACCACTGGAGAGACTCAGCAACACATTCCAGCTGCAGAGTCAGCTGGCAGTGACTTCAACAGATACCTTCCATGGGGGCAGCAAGCTGGGCACAGGGATATTTGCCCTGAAAACCACATTAACCCACCAGGAACTGGACTAGCTGATCTCCAGAGGTCCCCTCCAACTTGAACTACTATAATTCTGTTATTAAGTGTCAGCTGCTCTCAGGAAAGGCCATGGATCAGTGATACTGTGATGACCCAGTGAGAGATGCTGCCTCCACCCATCCCAGAGCAACACCACTGATCCCACCACAGCTTAGCCATGAGACTGGCGGCTCTGCAGGACATCCCAGTGCCAGTAGAAGGTCCGGCTGTACCGTGAGTCAGGGCTGAGGCGGACGAGCTCAGCGTGGTCCAGACCTATGTTGGCGCGCAGGCAGCGGTGCTCCCGCCCTACCAGGTCCCGGGTGCTCCACAGCCGCACCGTGCGGTCTTCAGAGCATGACGCCAGGTATTTGCCGTTGCTGCTGAAGTCCAGGCAGGTGACCGGGCTGCTGTGGCCCTGCAGACAGAGAGTGGTCACGGAGGACGTGGGGGGGATGGGGAGGAGCAATAGGACACCAGCACCTGGCGGGGGGAAGAGGGACACCGGCACAAGCGGGACACCAGCATTGAGATGGACACCTGCACCGACCCCGGCAGGACAACGGCACCGGCGGGACACCAATATCGAGGGGGGCACCGATACCGAGGAGCACACTGGCATCAGCACTGGGAAGGCACCGGCCCCGTACACACGCGGTACCTTGAGGGCAGCCACCAGTAGCCGGTGTGCGAAGTTGTGCTGGTGCGGCTTCTCCCTGCGAGCCCTCACCGCCGGTTTCGCCTTCCGCGGCTCCTTCGGCATGGCATGCCCGTTCGCACTGGGTCCTGCGGGAGCGGAGGGGTCGGTGGGTACAGTCCAGCTACGCTCCGCTCCGCGCTGCCCGGTGCCCCACTGTCCGCACGGTACTCACCGTCCTGCGGGGCGGTGGGGGTCTCCCGCGGAGCAGAGAGGTACAGCGCGACCGCCAGCAGCAGGACAAGGATGAGGACGATGAGGGCGCCCGGTAGCCCCGACCCGCCCAGCGCTGCCGCCACCTCCATATTCCCGCCGCCGCGTCAGCAGCCGCTACCAGGAATGGGGGAATGTCCGTGTGCGTATAAGCGGCCCCGGTAATACGCGGAGGGCGGCCCCTGGCGGTGGTACTGCACCCCCCCGCCCCGGCCGTCCCCCATTCAGCAACGGATAACCCTGACCCCCTCCTAGGCCCTGTTCTCAGCCCCTGCCTCCCATAAAGCCCCGTAAATCCCCCAGACCCCCTTCTAACACACTCCCCCAGCACCTGAGCACCTCAGTCCGTGCCTTCCACGAAGCCCGGGCTCCTCTCATCCCACCCCCAGCTTCTACGTTTCCCCCGCCCCCACCCCGGTCCCTGCCCTCATGCTCCCCAACCCTGGCTTCCCTCCAGTCCCTGATCCCCCAAGCCCCGGCCATCACCCCCCGCCTGCTCCTACCTTAACCCCGCCCCCTGCCCCCGCCAGCCCCTGCCCGCACCTCCCTTCAGTAACCCCCCCCTCCCCCCGGACCACCCCCCTACAGCCTCTTCCTTCACTTGCCCCCAACCTCGGTTCCCCTCACCCCTCTGCCCCCCTCCCAGTCGCGGCTTTCACCCCTTCCGGTGTCGCCCCCCTCAGGTCCTGGCAGTGCCCAAAGCAGCCCCGGGGCTGAAGAGCCACGCGGAGTCCGTGGCACAGCAAGTCCTTTATTGCAGACGGACAGGGCGGGACAGCCCTCGTGCAGTCCCGGCTCCCCACGCCGGTGCCCGTGCGACACTCCGGAGACCCTGGACTAGTCAGATGGAGGAGGAGGCGCCGGGACGTCCCAGCGCCGCCACTGCCCGCGCCGCCTGCTCGGGGACACGGGTCGGGTCGCTGAGGATGGCGGTGGAGATGCTCAGCTGCCGCAGGGAGCTCAAGACGGCTGCGGGGATAGGGGACAGGGGGCTGGAAGGCGTGACCCATCCTGGGGAAGACGGCGCTGCCCGGCCCCGCTCCAGCCCCCGGAATGGTGAGATTGGTCCCTTCCACAGCCCCAGCAGACGCGGTGAAGGGAAACCCACCCTGAGGGGCTTTGGGGAGGACTGAGCCTGCCCTGCCAGGACACGGGGTTGGGGCACTTCCGGCTCAGCTGGGGCGTGGGTGTGACAGGAGCACGGGAAATCACTGAGCAGGAGCCCAGGAGATCCCACAGATCAGCCCTGCCATCCTCCAGGACACCCCTGTTCCTTTCCCCTCTGCCTTTCCCTCAGTCTGTGCCAACCCAACTTCGTCAGGGTGCCACAGCCAGGCACAGGGCCACCTACTTGGCCGAAGTGCTGGGAGGGAGCAGTGCTGGTCCAGCCAAGCGAGGGATGTTTGGGTGAGGCTCTCCATGCTGGCTGTGGACACCATGCCATTGAAAGACTCGAAGAGGGGCCGGATGATGATACTGAACTGTTGGGATCAGAGGAGTTAAGGACCAGCTTTGCTATGACAATGGTCTCACTCCTCCCAGGTGTGGGCATCACCCTCCTATGGCAGCAGGACAGACTTTCTTGTCTGGACATGGAGCAGAGCTGCTGAGACAAGCAGGACAGGCCATGGAACAGACCTGCTGAGTGCCTTCCCAGCATAGCACCACTCCTGGCACTAGCCCAAACTGCTGGTGTCATGGCATAAGTGTCACCTGGGTAGGCAGTGGAAGACATGCAAAACCCCTGTCATGGCTAGGGCTGCCAGAAAAGGTTGCTGAGACACAAGACATGTCCTCCAGAGCAGGTCAGGGAATCAACTAGAAAAGTGCTCAGGGGCAAGGCAGGACACCAGTCTGTCCCATAAGCTCCCCTATTGCTTCCAGCCTGCATGGACCAGCCTGGTGATTTTGTGCAAGCAGTAACCCACAGAGATAAGCTCCATGGTCCTTGAGCCCATGTTGGCTTTACAATACCTCATGTCCTGAGGAAGGAGCTCAGAAGGATGCATCAGAAGTAACCTCTACCTTGTCCAGATGCCCTGTGCTGGATGGGACTATGGGCAGCAGTGCCTTTCATCACTCTACCACTTGGGATTTCACAGACCTCACAGGCTCTGCCAGTGAGTCCCAGTGTGTCTAATCCATGCTCACAGAGGAGCAGATCCAGCCCTTTGCCCCGCAGGTTCCTTGGCCCTCGATACTCTCTATCCCTGTGTTCCCAGGGTATGGCATGCAACCACCAAGACCAAGCCATCATGTCCACAGCTTTGTGTCTGGACCTTTCTTAATCCATGGCTGCTGTCTCTCAGAGCCAGTTCCTATGTCATCAGGAGCAATTCTCTCCATAAGCTTAGCTCCACTTCCCTTCTCCCTGATGACCATTTATCCAACTGTTTCTGATCCCTTGGAGCAGAATATCCCTCCTAACCACAGAATACCAGCATGTTACCACCATGTGACTTTGGCTGGGAAACATCTCCCTGTGGTCCCCAAAGCCTCCCAAGCTTGAGAGACCCCAAAGACCCAGTAGCAGCAGATGAACCAGAGCACTTGGTGTCTAGTGGAGGGTGAGATGGAGCAGTAGGCACTGACCCCAAAGGATACGATCCAGAACTTCCAGTTCTGCAGTGTGGAAGAGCGAACATACTCATCAAACATTCTGCGCAAGTGGTCAAAGCGCTGTCGCGTGATGGGCACCCCTGTGGCTGGCAGCTGCTCCTGGCACAGGCTGTGGGGCACAACCAGTGTTGTGGGGCCATGTTCAGGAGGCTGGGAAGCTCAGCAGGAGTTGCCAGCCAATGTCCCCCTCCCAGGGTAGGTGTGGGACCTGGCCCTACTCTGTCCTGCCTCTTGAGCCTCAGCTCTCCCACAGAGAGGGTTTGAGGACGGACAGTCAGCTGGAAGGTGCTCCAGGGAGACCTGCCATGTCCTGCTGCTGTCCTGGCACTGCTGCTTGCCCTGCCTGGCTACCCCAAAGCAGGCAGTGCTCCCCCATCTTCCCCAGCCATGGCCCCCTTACTTGATGGAGCCATTGAGCTCCTCGATCTGCTCCCGCAGACGCTGTGCTTCATCCTGCAGAGCTGCCCGCTCCTGCTGCAGCTTGCAGATGTACTCGGCTGTCTTCTGCAGGGTGGTGGCCTTGCTGACCTGGGGGGCCATGGGGTGAGAGGGGAAGGGGTCCCAGACTACCCTCACATAGCCTCACTGTATGCCTGCTGTGTGCTCCACAGGCCTGCACCACAGGCTGGGGCACAGGAGAGGAGCTCTGTGCTGTGGGTCACAGCAGGGATGCAGTGTCTCTGAGTGATGTGACATGTTCCTCCATGCCCAGGGCTGGCCCTGGGTACTCACCTTGATGCTGGGCTGAGCACTCAGTGTGCTCACCAAGCTGTGCAGTGTGGTGAAGCCAAGCTTGATGTTGAAGCGTCTCTTCTGCTCAGCTGAGATGTGTGTGATGCGGCGGCTCTCCAGCTGCAGGTCAGCGCCGTCAGGCACCTCCCAGCAGCAGGGACAGCATGGACCACCAGCCCCACTTGGGACAGGCTGGCCCAAAGCTTGAAGTGAAGGTAGATGGTGTCTTGTGGGGAGGAGGAGAAGGGGGTGCATATAAAGTTGGCAGCTCTTGCCATACCTTGCTGGACTCAGGCCTTCCTGGACGGGACACAGGCTGGTGCAGGGAGATGCTAGTGCCCTGCCTTGCAGTGGGTCCTGGGGAAGCCTGGCTGGGATTGGGCCAGTCACTGCCTGAAAAAGGGAAGGTGCTGCTATGAAGAGTGTGATAGCAACAGTACTCATGACAAAGTGATGTCTCAGCACCTGGGACGGGCAGAGAGGGGCATCCCACAGTGCTGTCCCCACCCCAGGACAAGCCACGCCACTCAGCTGATGGGGATGCTC
Source organism: Anomalospiza imberbis (assembly GCF_031753505.1). Lineage (NCBI taxonomy): Eukaryota > Metazoa > Chordata > Aves > Passeriformes > Viduidae > Anomalospiza > Anomalospiza imberbis. The sequence goes on from NC_089700.1 coordinate 90,885, forward strand.
CACTTCAGCCTCCATGCACACATTATCCCAAGTCCCTCTCATTTTACAGCTGTTCAGAAATGAGAACATCTGGGATTTGAGATTTTAAATTCCCAACATTTCTTGGGGTGGAAATTGCATGGAAAGAGTTGCAAGGGCAGCAAGGTTGTGGTGTGCAGCACCAAACTGAACTGGGAACAACACCAGAGCCTAGTTTCCAGCAGCCACGCTGGTTACTGTGGGTGAAAGCAGATGCTTCTTGCTCCAAAACCAGGCTCCGGGGTTTCAAAACCACAGTCTGACATTTTGCTCCATTTTTGTCTTTCCCTATTTCTGCTTTTGCTGCTGGAGAAAGAAGCAGGTGAAGGGGCACAGAAGGAATCCTCCATGCTCAGCAGGATAAATGGAAATAGCCAGGATTGTGGCCAAAATTAAAATTCCCACTGTGCTTTGTCCAAGCTCTCTGCAGGAGCCCCAGTGCCCTGTGGAGCTCCTTGGGGTGTTCCAGACTCACCACAAGCTGAGGTGGGGGACAGCTGCTCTGCCTTGGGGACTTGCAGGGGGCCCACCTGTGTGCCCACTGTGTGCAGCAACACTTGGGAAGGGCCGGAGCCAGGAGCCAGTCCTGGGCTCATCTGGGCCATTCTGGAGAGGAAGGTGGCAGGGACTTTGGGGATAGTGCTCTGCTGCTGGGAGAAGACAGAGGAAGGGGATTTGAGGGATCAGCACCCCATGCACACCAGGTTGCACGAGGATGTGCAGCCCCTGCCACCATCTGCAGGGGCAGCCACAGTGCCCCAGAAAAGGAGCCCTGCAAGTGGGATGTCTCTTACCTCTGCCTTGGTTGTTTTACAGGAGAAGAAACTCAGGCAACTCCTGCCATCCCCAGCCACCAAGCCACGTGCCCCCTCCTTCCCTCCATTTCTGTCCAGCCCACACCGAAATGTGACCTCCAGAGCCCATCTCCACCCCTTCCCCAGCAGCCCGGAGAAGGCAATTCCCAACCCGGGGGGTTTTTGAGTGCTTACCGGGGAGACTGGGGTTGTGGGCATGAGTCCTGCACCCATCGGGCAAGGGGTATCCAGCACCAGATCCTGCTTGGCTGAAGGGGTAGGGAGCAGATGGGCACTGCTGGGTGGAGCTCTTGGGGCTGGGGTGACCTTCCCTGCCCCAGGAGATAGCTAGCCCCTCCCTGCACCAGAACTGCTGCAGCCCCTTCCCTGCTGGATTGCCCCAGAGAACAGGGCTGTACCTCTGGAGGAGAAGTCTGTTCTCCTCACAGGAGAGTTTTCGGGAGCTTCAGGCGGGTAGGGAGCCCTAGCCCCTCCTCAAGCAAGCAGAGGGCCATAACTGTGCCCAAGGGACCTGTCTTATCACACCCACAGGTAGCATATTAGGCAGGACACCAGTGACCCCCCAGCCTGTTGTGCCAACAGGGCCATAGAGACCAGACTAGGGTCACAGGAACTTCCCAGCAGTGCCTCTTGCCAAGTCCTGGGGCTGGGCCGCATCTCCCTCTGAGGCCACTTAAGCCAGGGCTGATCCTTCAGGCATGGCTTCAGCCCTGGGTTTGGAACTACCCCACTATGGGGACTGCCATGTGCCCTGCCCAGTATTCCCTGTGTTGCAACCCCAGGGAGAAATGGGGTCCCCACTCTGATCCCCACAACAGCATGCCCCCCACCTCGCTCCCGTGCCCCGCCACAGCCCCCCAACCCTGTTACCTGTGGTCAGGAGCTGGCTTGGGCAGGGGTTGGGTTCAGGCAGGTGGAACAGGGGGTGTCCTGGCAGCCTCCTTGCCTTGGTGCCACTGGGCTTCACCTTGGGCTGCCCACCCTCACCCTGGGGTGGCCCCTTGTCGGGGGTAAACCTGGGGTTGCCCAGCAGGGCAGGGGGCAGGAGCTGGGAGACAGCAGGGCTGGAGTACCCCTGGGGCCCCATGCCTGTGGCACAGCCCAGCCCTGGGACATAGGAGGCAAAGCAAGGGCTTGAGAGGGGGGAGGCAGGGTGGGTGGCAAGCGAGGGGTCAGGTGAACTGCTGTAGGGGAGCTTAGAGCGGGGGACTGAGATGGGGGAGAAGGGGGGTTCCAGGCTCAGCAGTGGTGCCCGGGGGGATGGGATGGAGGGGACATAGTGGGGTGCTGGTGGCTCCAGACCAAGGCACTTGCCAGGGAAGTCGTACTGCAGTGTGGGCTTGTGTCGGATCTGGGGGCTGAGGCTGCTGGGTGCCACGTCGGGGGGTTCGGGGGGCAGGGGGGCCAGGGGCAGCTCAGAGCCCAGGAAGGCGCTGTGGAGGCTGAGCTGAGAGGCACCACTGGGCTGCAGAAGATATGGCAGGGTCAGGGTGGGTGACTGGTACACCACCAGTAAGCCAAAGGCTGCAGGCTGGGATCCCACTCACCTGGAGGAGGGTGCCAGGTAGGAGTGGGGCCTCGGGGCTCACAGGCAGACCCCGAGCACCCATCAGGGACCCCCCACTGCTGAACAGGGGCTCAGCCATGGGCAAGAAGCAGGATGGATCCTGGTAGCCCAGTTGTGTCTGAGATGGGGGTGGCCGGTAGCTAGTGAAGATTTCTGCAGAGCCAAGTAGAGACACAGTGACCAGCATAAGTGGACCTGCCCAGAGAGGAGGGGGACACCCTGGGACATGAGGGGTGGAACCATACCCAGCTACTGGCATTCTTCACTTTTTGGGGCCAGGGCAGCTCCAGCACATTTTCACTCAGGGCCAACAAGTTCTGTGCTGCCCACTCCAGTGCTGCTGTGCATGCAGTCTGTGGCTAACCACATCCCATGGCCTTCCTGAAGCCAAGCCGCGTGACCCTGTCACGACTCCCGCTCCCTTCCTCTCTCCTTCCCACAACGCTGGTCCTTCTGCAGGCCCAGACACCACAGCACAAAGGGCTGGCCCCACACTTTTGGCAGCTGTATCCCTGGGCTCATCAGCCCCATTAATGCCTTGGCTCAGTGCCTGTGTCAATGCTGGTTCTGGCATCGCCACAGGGAGGGTTTTTCATGGAGAGGATGACTGTGGGACACAGATGGCACTGCTGGTTGCTTCCCTGTAGGATGGAGTAGGAGGGTTCACTAGGTTTGCTGCCTAGCAGCCCCTGGCACAGGTGCAGTGCCTAAGCAGCCACTGGGGACAGGCACTTGCATCTCCTCTGGGAAGCACCCAGCTGTGCTCTCCAGCCCTTGGCTGGCACTGGCAGTGCCAGCTCCAGACCCTGCTGCTAGTTCTGCCCACCTGGTGAGTACAACCATGCTCAAGGCACCATCTGTAGTCCAGGCTTCAGCACCTGGGGTGCACTGGCTGGGACCCACAAAGGCCTAAGACCCTGCTGAATCTACACCAGAGAGGCAAACATGCCAGCACAGTGGGATGCCAGGGGACTGGGCATGGTGATGATTCCAGCACGCCATACACTGCCATCTGAGGGGAACACTGATGTGAGACAGGACAGAGCCACTGCTGAGATGTCCCAGTCAGCTCTCAGGCTGCCTCTTACCCCTGCCACAGCCATGGTGAATCCCTGACAGCATGTCAGGGCCATCCCTGCCCCTCCACAGGCCAGCACTTTGTGTGTGCCACAGTGCTGCCAGGCAGGAGCTTGGCCTTCCTGGAATGCAGTCCAGCCCCACATTGCCCCCACCTCAGCCATGCTCACACCAGGATGTCCCTGCCACTAACACTGAAGCTCTGCAGGTATTTTTAGGAATTTGTGGTACCCAGCCTGCCAGATCCGATTGTGCCTCTCACCGTGCCAGACCCTCTTGTGCCTCTCACTGTGCTACAGGGATGGAAGGTGGCTGGCAGTCCCTGGGAGCCTTGTCCTCCCTTTCTCCTGCCCCTTCCTCACCCCATAGCTCTTGCCCATGCTCTTCCTCACTGTTGTATTGCCCTGTTACACTCTAGGCAGTGCGGCATGGCCAGGGCACAGCCTGCACAAGGGAGAAGAGCCTGCGTGGTCAGCAAACCACGCCTTTGGTATCCTGCTCAAACCTGGGGATGCTCTCCAATGTGATTGGGCCTTCCCAACCCAAAGACCCTTCAGCACTTGTCCCAGGTTTTGGGGAGAGCCCTGCAGTGCAGTAGGGCATTGCCACCCCACGGGACAGACAGCTCAGCCCCAGTGCCCAGCACTGATCCTACCTGGAGCACGGCGCCAGCAGGGCACAGGGCCAGACTGCTCCCTCGCCTCTGCCATCAGGACTTGTCCATCTGCCTCACACTGCACTCCAGCACCCGCTGCAAACACGAGATGCTTCCTCATTTGGGGATTGATTTGCAGGCACTGACTGACAAGCACTGAGCTCTGCCACACCACCCCACACAATGACAGCCCTGTGATCCCATGGTGCCTACCCCAAATGCTTGCCCTGTGTAGCTCTGCATGAGGCTGCTGGTTGATCCTTGCTCCCAAGTTGCCTGCCCTCCTGAAAAAGTGACCTTTTGGGACATAATTGGGTTGGCTGGCACCCAGCACTCCAATCTCCTCTCCCCACTCTCCCCACAGTCCCAGGGGTACATGGCACACACAGTGCTCAGATGTAACACATTATCGCCCAGGGAGCTACTCCATCCAGGACAAAACTCCCACCAACAGGTCTCCAAGCACCCCATGGGATGCGGTTCTGTCCCAGGACACACTAGCCTGGCAGACCAGGAGCCACAGCTAGACTTGGGACCCTCCCCAGCCCCAACAGTGTCCCTGGGCTGAGGCACTGGACATGGTCAGAGCAGGAATGGATGTTTCCTTCTAATGTTGTGGTCTGCAGTAAGACCCACCCCATTGCCAAGAAGCACCCTGAAGTAAAATGCAGGACTTTTCCCAGGAAAAAAAAAAGCCAACCTAACTGGTATATTGGTTCAGAAAGGAATCACTGTGCTCCTGCCATCTCCTGCTGAGCTTGAGGCCATGCTGGGCCCTGAGAGAGGTTCTGGAGCTGCTGCTGTGACACCATACAGGACCTCTCAGGATAAGGAACACTTACCACGTGTCAATTTGACCCACTTGGAGCTGTCAGCTGTCACCTTCTAGCAACTGATGCCCACTTGGAGCACCAGGGGACAGAAGATGAAGCACCAGCCATGGCAACAGACCCTCTTCCCAGCATGCCTCACACTGATGGGATCTCTGGTTGGAATGAGCTGAGAGGCTGCTGGCAGGAGTCTTCCCACCTCATCCATCCCAAGAGCATCCATTCCAAGGGCACACATGCCACCAGGTGCCCTGGCACATAGATTGCCCAGCCTGCTCCCTGCCAGCATCTGGTCTTGCAACACCCCACAGCCATATGGCGCAAGTACCCTTTTTTCCTCCTCCTGGAGGAAGTGGAGATGGGCCATGGAGCTCCAGGCTGCTCACACAGGAGTCTGGAGATGCTGGTGCTGCCCAAGGCCACTACCTATAACTGGGTAGCCAGCAGGCTCCCACAATGTGCACAGGCTACCAGCTCTGGCATGTGAGAGGGCAAAGCTGGTCCCCAACAGTGCCTTGCTCTGGCATTTGCGGACACTGCTGTGACCAAGACATGTCCCAGATGACTGCATGGACATTTCACAGCTCAGAGCCTGCATGGCAGCATGGGGCAGTTTGCCACTGCCCACTTGCTGGTGTTCTCACAGCTGGAAACCAGCATCAGATTTGTCTTTGGGGACAGTGACTTGTCCCCAGGGGATGAAGCACAGCCCTGTGCAGGGTCCCAGCTCCAAGCCAACCACCCAGGCTGGCTGGGCAGTGGGGTGAGGAGGAGACTCAGCAGAACTTACTCTCTAGAGGTTTCCTCTTCCTCTGGGGGACAATTGTCCTTCCTCTATCTGCAGCCAAAATGAGGGGCTTTAACACTCCTGGAAATAACCTCTTTTTGTAGAAATCCCCTCCCACAGCTCCTGGCCAAGCCCTTCCTAACCTTCTGTGGCTCTTTCCAGGGGTAGGAGGGCACAACAAGGCTCTGCCTTCAGCCTCTGCCCATCCATGCTGCTTTTCCCATACCATTAGATGTCCAGTGCTTTCTGCCTGTCTCAGCAATTCCCACTACTGCCAAGGCAAACCTGTGACACCCCCCCCCCCCACCCCACCCCACCCCCCCCCATTTTAGGCAGTCACAGTGTGCAGGGCTGGGTTGGATGTGGTACTGCATCCAGGCTGCCTCTTACCTGATATGTCCATATCATCCAGGCTGGGTTGCAGGGGTGCCAAATCTGGCTGTATCATGTCAGCATTCCCAACATACGCTGGAAGAGGGCAGAGCTGGAACATCAAAGCCCAGCCACTGGATCCCCGAGACCCACCTTGAGGGCTGTTCCCACCACTGCCCTGACACCTACCTGGCTGCCACAACTCTATGTCACCCCAGAATCACCCTGTTTCACCCTGCCCCTCCCTGGGCAGGGAGATAAGTTCCTACCCTGAGGAGAGCCAGGACCATCCTATCCTATCTCACCACTGTCCATCAGCACCTCTAGAGCCTCATCCAGTTCCCAGGAACCCCAGTGAAAGGCTGATCCTTGGCACAGGACCTGGCTGGAGCTGCAGATGCCTGAGGGACATGGCCAGGTAGGTACAGCAAAGAGTGGCCATGGGGGCTGGGGCAAAGTCCTTCATGGTGCTGGTGGAGCTCAGCCCAGGGACAGCGCATGCTGGTGCAGAGGGAACCACAGGAGAAGGAGATGATCCCACCATGCCCAAACACTCCTTAAGCATCCCCTCCCCTGGTGGATCCTGTTTGGGCAGAACAGGAACATCCCTTCCCCCTGCCCCATCAGGGCAGATGCCAGGGGACCCTGCCTGCCTAAAAGGACATGGCTGGCAGCTCTCAGGGGCTAAGCCAAGACACAACATCTGGATTCCTCCTCCACATCCTGCTGAAGCATGGTCTGCAGCACCTACCATCTTCAGGGAGCACCTGGTGGGTGCTAGGCATCTGTGTCATGGTGAAGAGGGTGTCAGATATGTCTGAGAGGAAGGTGTCCAAATCGAAATGCTGCCTGTTCCCACACTCTTCCTCCTCATCCCCAAGCAGCATGGGCACTACGTTGCAGAAGAGCTGGTTGCACCATTTCTCCGTTGGCCTCCAGACATCCTCATCCTACATGAGGTAGAGCAAAGGAGCCTAGTGGACGGATTTCATGGATAGGGTCCATGTCTGGCTCCCTGGCTGCTCCCCTGGCAGCTCCCATGCTCCCTGCAGTGTTTGCTCCCTCCAAACCTTAACGCCTGGCACATTGCTACTTCCAGAGGGTGAATCCAGCATCCCAGGTGCTTAGCATCCCATTCCAATGGGCTTATCATGCCCTGGGGCTTTTCTTTGCCCTTCTGCCCAGTGCAGGGGTCCAAACTGTGTTCCCCTTTCTCCCCCTTCCCACCCTTCCTCAGCAGACTCACCCGCTTTGGACTGGAGATCCCTCCCTCCCGTGTGGATTTTCGGAGCTGGAAGGAGAAGACAGCCTAGGTCACCCCCCAGGCAGGGAGAGCTCAGGGTGCCAGCCAGCATCCCCCTGCCATGCTGGCAAAAGCCTGTCATGTCCTGCCCTGTCAGCCATGGCTCCAGGTTGGTCACACTGTTCCATCCTGCCACAGGATGGGGAGCAGCATGGGCAGAGCCACTCACCCGCTTCTTATAGTAGATCCTCCATTTGTGGTACTCCCTCATCACCACCTCAATGCGGCGTTTCCAGTAGTTGCCTTCCAGCACGACAGCCTGGAGGGCAGGACAGGGGGTCATGGCTAAGCTCTCTGGCCCCAGCACCCCACAGCCAGGCCTGCCTTCCTTGTGCCTTATCAGAAACACCTTTTCCAGCAAATCTATGAAATGCAACATGTCCCCAGATCCCCACTGTGTCACACAGACCTTCGTGCTGCCCCAGAGAGCTGCAAGGGACCCTGCCCTACCTCTGGTTTTCGGTGCTCATCAGCCTCCATGCCTTCCAGAGGGGTGATGAAGCCGCACACAGGGTTTTTCCTCCGCTCCACATCTGCACAGGGGAGAATACAGCTGGCTGTGTTCCATGCCCCATCCCTATCTCTGCACCTGTACACGGTCATTCCAGTGCCAGCCCCATCCCACTGGCACAGCCTGGCCAGAGAGAGTGGGGTCTTGTGCCCATACTCACATTGGATGTACCATGCTCTCCAGATCACATTGTTGAGTCGAATTTTATCCCAGCAAAGCAGCCGCAGCCCCTTGAAATTCTTCCACTTTGGAGATACTAGCTTCCCACTGAAACACCAAGCAAAGGGGAGGCTGAGGGGCACCACCTTGGAAGATATCCAGGAGCCACCAGCCTGGTAGTGGGTCAGGAGCAGGTATAGCCACATGACTCTGCTGCAGGTGCTTGCCAGGCACCTGTGGGAGCACCCAGTGGAGGATTCCAAGCTCCTGCACACCTTAGGAACAGCACAGACCTAAACCCTGAGCTTCATAGACCCACAGAAGCCTTCTCAAACCCCTGGATGAAAGCACAGCCTATTGAGGCATTGATTCCTTGATGTTTGAACCCCAGCTTCAAGGTGGGATCCTGCTGCCCCTGACTAAGCCAACTGTGTCCTGACCCTGGGGTCAGGAAGGTAAGTCTCCTGCCCAGGTGAGATGCATGGTGACATGTACTGTAGTGGCTCTTGCCTCATCACAGTGTTTGGGCAGCTAATTCTGACCCTTCCTTTAACACCAGGCAAGGCTTGGAAATACTGCCTTCAGCTGGAGCAGTCAAGGGCAGCCCTTGTGGAGGGTCTGGGAAGGCAGGACAACATTGGAGGATGTTCAGGATGTTAAGGGACACTTGCCTGTGCTCCAAGACAGACACAGAGTGACACCAGCCCTGGCCTCTTCTCCACACCGATCCTGCAAACCTGGACCCCAGCCTGAGCTGGGCTCCCTGCTTCCCATTTCCTGGTTCCCAGAGGCAGCTGTGTTTGTTCTGCAGCTCATCGTAATGGTGGTGGTGGTGGTGGTGATGTCCCTGATGGGACCTGCAGTGCAGGAAGCCTCATTTCACTCCTTGTCTTGTTTCCATCCAGCTGAGGAATACAACCCCTCACGTGCAGCCACCGAGGAGGTCCTGAGGGTCCTGCTGCCCCAGGATCTCTGAGGGGGAAGCCAGGGTCCCTCTGCCTTACTTTGGGGTCCATTTCACATCTCCAACTCTCCCAACAACATGGCGTGGCTTCGGGGCAATGCCAGGTGCTCCAGGGGTCCCTTTGAGAGCTGGCTGCAGGCTGCATGGCATTCCTGCCTGGGAAGTCATGTCCCTGTCCAGCAGACAGTTTGTACCCTAAATATCTTGGTGCTGCTTTGACTCCTACTTCTCCTTGGTACATGCGTGGAGCAGGAAAGGTGGAAGCTGAGCTGGTGTCAAGGTGCTGTATCCCCTGTTCCCAACCTCTCCAGGTGCCACCTCACCGTGCCCCCAGGGAGGTGCTGGGAATGAGAGTAGTGCATGAAGGGTCTGACTTGTTCATTAACCTCTAAGTGCTCTCAGATAATGATTTTGGTGGGTTCTGTTTTGACCTGCCTTGTAATCTGCCTCTGCCAGAGGGGGAAGACTGGGGACCCCTACAATTCCAGAGCCTGATGCAGGGATGTGTCTAGGAGCAGGTGCAGGAGTGGATGGGGATGGTCTCCCAAGGGAGACCCAGCCTGACACATGGCCCCTGGGGCTGGGGAAGGACCTGTGACTCCAGCCTGCAGAGAGTTAAGGCTGACACTGACCACTCTGCTATCATCAGGATTTTGAACTTTCCCCAGGCGCACATGGCAAACAGCAAGATGGTGCCAAGTGGAGGAGCCAATGGAAGAGACAGGATTCCTGGGCACATGGCCAGATCATGCTGGTCAAGGCCATGTTCCTCACTCACAGCCAGCTGAAAAGAGCAGTCTGAGCCTGTGGGACACTCCTTGGCCTCGTGTGAGGCCAGTGTGCCATGGCTAGGAGTTGCTGTGGGGCCTGGAGGCAGCAGATGCCTTTGAGCTTTACCACCAAATGCCTTTTTACCCCCCTTAATGATCCTTTCAGTTTTGGGGCTTAACAGGCTGATCTTTGCTCCCTGTTATGCCTTGAAAAGGGCCCCACCCTTCCCTGCAATTATCTCCCCTGGGGAGATGGATGCAAACTTCACATTGAACCGTAGGAAGGTTATAGGGTGCCCCAAACAGGCTGGGGGTCCTGCTGCCCTACACTGTCAGAAGGAGTGGGACACAGATCCAGCCACTGGCTACAGCGTGTTTGTGGGATAGGGTGAGGTGGGCTGGCACCCACCAGTGGCAGGTACCACCTGTGGCAACAGGGCTCAGCCTGCGTCCAACACTGGCATGGGTCCAGCAGTACCTTGTTTGGTCTGTGACTCATTTACACATCCAGCAGTTTCAGGTGTTGCAGTCCCTGATTTCATAGCAACATGGGTACTTTCCTCTTCATCAACAGCAAGAGGAGCTGCTGTATGAAGAGAGGAGTGATCTGGAGAGATGCAGGGCTACACCAGCCCCTCTGCACAATCCTCGAGCAGGGTCAAAACCTAGGGGAATGATAGAAGAAAGAAGTGCAACTCCCTGCCATGAATGACAGCAGAACCACAGTGCAGCGTGGGTGGGTTTAGCCCAAGCACAAGACGTTCCCACTGATCAGACCCCCTAGAATGGAGGTCTTCTGCAAGAAAAAATAGGGTTGAATGATGAACTCCAGTGAGTGCATCCGTGGAATCTCTGCCGGGTGTTCACTACCCCTGTGTGAGCGTTTAGGGCACTGTGAATTAGAGAATCAAGAGCAGCAGTTCCACTTCTCCCAGGGGAGACAGAGGCTGACAAGAGGATGAATTAGTGGGGAATTGGCACACAAGATACCTTGTTTTAAATCACAAGAGAGGCTGAGTGTATACTCCAAGTCACTTCCCAGTCTGATGTCCCTGCTTGTCAGATCTCCACTCTGGAGCACAAGACAGATGTTGCCAGGTAAGACCACGAATGACTGCAGTTCACATCTCCCAATCTGACCCCAGTTTTCCTTCCTTCAGAAGGATGTTCCCCTGATCAGTGATTCCCAACAGTAAGTCACAGGAAGGGGTGTGAGCCCAGCCATGACACTGTGCAGGTCACACTGTGGTGATAGAGAGGATGAGCCTTCTCATGCTAAGGCCAAAATGTCAGCAACTCCTGAAGAAGCTCAGCTCCACCCTCAGCTTTTTGGGTAATGAGATGCAGCTGGGTGAGCTGCAGGCAGAAACAACATTCTAGGGAAGGATTCAAGGAATGTAGGATGTTGCAGGAGGAGTGGAAGAGGATCATTAAGCAGGAAGCTGCTCTAAATGTCCTGGAATATAGGTAAAAAGGAACTGCTTCATCCTAGCCTTAGGAGAAAGACCTCAGAAAGGGGAGTTGCCTCTCTTTGGGGGTTCTCAGGAAACAAATTACTGCTGGAAGATGTTTAGAGAGCATTTCTTTACCAATGAGGGGTGATGCACAGTCCTGCCCATGGAAGGAAGATAAGGCATATTCTCAGAATGATTGCTTAGGCTGAGACAGGACCGCTATAATGTCTGTGAAATGCAGAGGAGGAATGCTGGAGAGGGGAAGAATTCCAGCTGTAACCATTGAAAACTATTTAGGGAAAGTTTAGTGAGTTACCTTTGAAATGTGTGAGCCCAGACAGCAAAGGATGCAGCAGTCACAGCTCACCAGGAGACAGGATAGTTTTCCCCTCTGCTCCACACTGCTATGGCCAAATCTGGACATCGTGTCCAATGGACAGAGAGGGAAGTTTACAAACTGGAGTGATCCTGGAGGACGATATCAAGGTGATTGGGGACTAATATACGTGACAGAAGAGGACTCTGAGGGATGGGTTTGTTCAGGCTGAAGAAGGTGAAGAGAGAATTACTGCCATCAGCTGCCCTAAGGAGGAGACAGAGCCAGACAATTCTCAGACATGCACTGAGAAAGGCCAAGGGCAAACAGACATAAGAATTGGAACAGGTAAACTCCAAACTAGAGCCACTGACAGCAATTCCCTACGCGAGAGGGGCAGCCCTGAGCAGGCTGGACAGGTGGTGGGGTCACATCTTAGGGCTCCATCTGTCAAAGTGATGGCTCTGAGCAACCTGACCTGGCTTTGGATCAAGTCCTGCCCTGCATGAGAGTTGTATGAGGAACTCCACAGGTGCCTCCCAGGTGACAGCTTACAGTGGTTTCTCCTTGGTTAGGAATTTAGTCTGAGCTTAACTGTGGGTGCTCTCCCGAAGGCTGGAGGATATTGGGCTGATGACTCCAACTGAGGCTGTGCTGCCTCTGGGAACCTGGCTGGGAGGGGAGGTGTGAAATGGCAGGTGATGCAGAGCAGTATCAAATCAGACAACACTAAATGTAGAAACACACCAAGAACACTTAACTCCGTTTTTCCACCCTGATACCTTTCTCCAGCTGCTGCCTACAAGTGTGACAAAAATGTATTAGCAAAAGAAAGGCTAAGTGAGCTGGGGTTGTCCAGCCTGGACAACTTTAGAGACCTTAGAACCCCCCCAGTGCTTAAAGAGGATCCAAGAGAACTGGAGAGGGATTTTGGTCAAGTGCCTGGAGTGACAGGACAAGGTGGAATGATTTCACAGTGTCAGAGGACAGGGCTAGATGGGATATTGGGAAGAAATTCTTCCCTGTGAGGGTGGTGAGATCCCAGCACAGGTTGCCCAGAGAAGCTGTGTCTGCCCCATCCCTAGAAGTGTCCAAGGCCAGGCTGGACAAAGCTTGGGTGAGCGTCCCATTACATAGGAGCCAGTATCTGCACTGCCATGCTCAGTGCAGGGAGGATATGAACCGCTGAGAGTCCAGGGAGTGGGGAAAACTGGAGCAATAGAATCCTGCCTGCAGTGGAATGGCGAGCCCCCAGTCACACACAGTACTCCAGCTGTCAAAGCCCTTGTACCCTGTCTGTTTCCACTCTGCCTGGGAGCTCCAGAGCCCAGGGGCACACTGAAGCTGCCTTGCACCTCATAAGTCTACAGTTTGAGCACCCTGGTGTTACAGTGTCTGTTTTTCCAGCCTCAAAGCTGCAGGGCTCAGGTATGGAAAGAATGGGACTGGGAGAAGAAAAGACAGTGAGGCCACCAGTGTCTCTATGACCCCTGTTTGTGGCACTCAGGCATGCTTCCTGCCCAACCAGGAAGCATGATCCTTACCTGGGTCACCCCATGCTGGGGCTCCCCGTGCTCCCAGAGAGCACTGCCTTCCCCAGCCCCTTGGAGCAAAGCTGTGCTGTGCTGGCTGCTGGCAAACTGGGATGATCCCATCCACTACTTGGGATATGGTGATGGGTCAGATGTATGTGGGAACTGGTACCCTTGGAGTGCTGTCTCTGTGCCCAGCATCCCCAAGGATGTCCTGGCAGTGACCACATTCCCTATTGCATCGAGCACTCAAGGACTCCAAGGCAAACCTGAGAGCTCAGCCACTGGATGAGATCCTGAATGAGGTAATGGGCACCTCTTCAAGGCTGCTTTGCTGAGGTTTTGCTTTCACGTGGTAGAACATCATCATGTAGGTTTTCACGTTTGGACATTTTGGGAGAGCTATACAAGTGGTTTGGCACTGACACCATGCTGATGCCACACTGGAGAGCACTCAAAACCTTGGGGCTTGGCAAAGGAGGGGAGCTGCCTCCAAGAATGTGGACTGTGGCCATAGGAGACACGTTGCAGTCTGTCCTGTTGTCACCAAAGAGCTGTCACTGGGCTTTGGCAATATGTGTGGCAGGGGAACAGTGCAGGCACCCATCTGATTTTGCAGGAGAGAAGGAGGAAAACTTTCAGGAGACCTTGGACAAAACCCATGCAGCCATCCAGTCCCAAGTGCTACTGCATGTCATGGAATAACCTCAGGACATGAGGACAGAGTCAAGGATGGAAGGCAGGACTCCTGCTCTGGGCTGGATTACCAAAGAACTGAGTGTTAGCTGTCCACAGGGTCACTGCTGCTCTACAGAGTGTGCTAAATCTGGCCATGGGGGAAATACAGCTGAGCACAGTGACACCAGATCTCATGGGAAAATGGAGGAGAGTCAAGATACACGTGGAACAGAGAAGCTTCTCACCTGGCTCCGCAGCCAACAACCCAGCATCAGCTCTTTCTCCCTGAAACTTTCCAGGATGGCAATTTCTGAGCATATGACACATCACAGCCCATGGCGAAGAGGAGGAGGAGGTAGATGGAAACAAATTCCTGGCTGGGGAACAGGGCTCAGCTAGCCTTCTGCCTTCAGCTAGCTGAGGGTCCGTAAGACACACACAAGGGCTCTAGGACTCACCTGTACTCCAGGCTCATGCACTCAAAGAGCCGGGTGAGGGTCGGGTCAATACTCCGGGGATCAGCCAGCTCGGGCTCAGCACGGTGGTGCCGTCGCCGGGGCAGTGAGTCGCTGTGCGGGCACGACACCATGAAGTGGCCACTGTGGATGACCTGGGAGTAGTTCTGTGCTGCAGCATTGGGTCCTGTGCCACCCACAGCTGCGTCCTCTGAGTCAGAGTCAGAGTCGGAGACAGGGCAAGGCCCATCCGGAGGCTCCAGGAAAGGTCCCGGTAGTCCCACCTGAGTTCCTGCCATTCCTGCTGCCTACTGGGGAACCCTCATGGATCTGACCCAGCACTGTGATCCGTGTCCTGGTTGAGCTGAAGCCCTACAGACACTGCATTGGCATCGAGCACATGCTGGGCTCGCCAGTACAGAACACTGGCACCACGCCTCCTCCTAGGCACCTCCTCCACCCAGCCCACGCCACCGTCTGTTCCTTGCTCCAGGGTTCAGCAGTTGGTTCCCCAGGGTGGATTCACTGCCAGCCCTATTTATAGTGCTGGTGGCTGATCCCGCCCATGGCAGACCATTAGCAGGACACGTCCAGTGGCCACCAAGCACCAGATCTTCAGCTCCATGCCACTGTCCTGCTCCAGCAGTGTCCTAACAACCCCAGCTTTTACATCCCCCACACACCTGGGAAGGAGCACTGTGGGTCCCCTTCCCCCCCTTGCTGTGGCCAAGGGTTGGCTGGCAGTCGGCTCTATTTACCTGGAGTTAATCACTGATCCTGGGTGCTGGTGGAGTGAGGAGCAGGCGGTATTTACCCAGTGCCTCTGCTTTAATGGATCTCCCTGCACTTTCAAGGGAACAAATACAGATTAAAGGACACAAACAGGTAAAATTATAGCAACGGGCACTCAACTCAGCACAATGCAAGCCAAGGCACTGAGCCAAGTGCTGAGCTGAGAAACAGCCCCAGGAAAGCGTGCTCCAAGCTGAGATACAGCAGGAGAGGAGATACAAAAAACAAATGTGAGAGAGAACAGATATGAGTTTGGGTATGGTGGGATTTACACACCTTGTTGTCATGTAATCCTTAAAATTAAAGAATCATCAAATCCTAGAATGATTTGTGTTGGAAAGGACCTTAAAACTCACCTCGTTCCACTCCCCTTCCACTGGAGCAGGGACACCTTCCACAAGAACAAGTTGCTCAAAGCCCTGTCCAACCTGGCCCGGAGTACTTCCAGGGATGAGGCAGCCACAGCTTTTCTGGGCAACTTGTGCTTAGACCTCACCACCCTCACAGGAAATAATTTTTCCCTAATATCCCCTCTAAATCCACCCTGGATTGCCTTCACCTCTGAGGTTTCCTGAGAGAGATGGGCAGGCAGGGCTTGATGCACCAACCCCTGCTCCATGACAGCGGATCTTTGATAAATACAGGATGTGGAATGTGCCATCCCAGCCAGACCTGTGTTGCAAGCATCTGCTCACTGACCTGAGCCACAGAAGGACACAGCACATATAATTTCAGACTTAAACCACTTATTTTCTCTCTAGTTTCTGGCAACTTCTTTCCCAGCCCCACATCCTGGAAGGAGCACCCATGCCTGGAAAGCACCCAGGCAGAGATCTTAGGTACCTCCAATGGAGATACAGTATAAATGGGTGGGATAAACTCAGAATAGACAGCTGCAGGCACTGGAACCCTAATCCAGTTTGTAGATGGAGCTGAATACTTTCCATACCACCCAGGTAAGTCCAAAAAGGGTCAGCAGCTATCCAAGGTATTCTCCAGAGCTAGAAGAAGAATATACACAAAAAGCTGGTTTGGACAGCTTCCACAATGGTTGGTGCAAACCTCCTTTTCAGAGCATTTCTTCACTTGAGAACCATGTCTTCATTTTCCAGCCAGATTTCTGTGGGTCTGTAGCTTTTTTTTTTTTCCCCGCTGTGATCCATTACAACCACCTCAGCCTGTCCCAAGCTGCCTGTCAGGATGTTGAATAGAGAAGTAATTTTAAAAGTACTGTCTGTATATATTTTAAAGCAGTAATGGGCATGAGAGTGTCCTGGAAAACTAAGAATTAGGCAAGGCACAAAGAAACAAAAATGTCAGAGATACAGAGGCTTTCTGGGCACATTCCACTCATGCTGTGCAAAAGAGACTTCCCAGGATTTTGACCAAAACCGTTTGCCATCTGTTCACCAGTCCCAGGCAGACTTCAGTCCTCTGGGATAACATCTGTTTGAGGGAAACAGAGAAGTAGACATCAGTGAGACTTTTATGAACATCACAACTCCCTCATTCCTTGTCCATCAGCTCTTGTGCTGCAGAGAAGGGAAATCCCATGGGCAAAGGGCATCCAGCCTGGGGGAGGAGGTGACAGAATCTTAGTGAACCAGGGAGCAGAGCAGGAGTCCTACACAGGGGCAGGTAGGCTGCAGAGCTGAGGAATTTTGTAAAAGGCTGTTTGGATCCGAAAATGTGTGATGCCATTGGAAATAAGAGTAAATGTTGATAAGGGTAAAGTGAAGCATATCCCTCACTGTACACTGAGGGACTCTAGATTAATGCCAGTCAAGAACTAAAGGTACTTGTAAGCAGTTCCCTGAAAACATCAGCTGAGGGTTCATGAGTAAATAGAAAGTAAAAAGGGCTCCAGATATTGCAAGGAAAATATTGCTTGCCCCCGTATAAAGCAAGCTCACAAGTGTGTGTGGCTTTGGTGCCTGGCTCAGAAAATATGGAGAAACACTGGAAAAGGTCACAGAGATGAAGAAAATGGGTGGTCAGAAGTGGGAATAGCATCCTTGAAAGAAAAAGGATCAGGACTGTTAGGAAAGAGGTGAATGAGGTGACAGTCACTGACAGTGTAGACATGGATGCAGTGGGTACAGGGAACAGTTAGAGATGGTTATTCAGCACTCTTCAGAGCTGGAGGTTGGAGTGGATGATCTCCAGAGGTCCCTTTGAACCCTGACTATTCTATGATTCTGTGTTTCTGGGGGCACCAGGCAAAGGAAGTGCTGGCAAGTTCATCTCGGTATTTCGTGAAACCAAAAGTCCAATCAGACTTAATAAGGAGTTGGATAAAGTGATGGAGGACTGGAACCATTAAAATTCTTTGTGTGTCCAAAGCAAAGCTGACTGATGGGAACTCAGAGCTTGGAGCAACCTGGTCTAGTGGAAGGTGTCCCTGCCCATGGCAGAGGGATGGAACTTTGAGCTTTAAGATGAGCTTTAAGATCCCAAACAATTCTGTGAGTCCATGATTCAATATCTGTGCAATGAGATTCTTGATGCTTTTTTCCATGGATGGCCTTGCTCACATTCCCTGTGTGAACAGCTGGTGCTGACAGGATCTTAACACTCCATGCAGCAGCAGGACAGAGTAAGGAACATAGGAAAGAAAATTGCAGCCTGCAGCTAGATTCCTCACAGAATATTTCTGGACTCTCCTTGTCTGCCAGACTTCCTTCCCACAGGAAGCTGCCTGGCAAACCCTGGGCAAGAGCACCCTCTGGGGACCAGCAGAAATGTAATGGTGATATTACACTTCTCAAATCCCTTCTTTTCACATTGACGTTGCATTTTAAGTGGGTTTCATGATGGTGATGCATGCCAGGTTGTTTGCCCAGAAAGCGGAGCCTGCTGGAGAGGGTGGGGTCACTACACCCCATCTCTGTTACTGTGGGACAAGCTGAACCTCCCTGGAGAGAGCAAGAGAGGCCTGAGGACACACAGCAACCTTGGAGCTTCTAGGAAAAGTGAGGTATCACTTCAAAAAATCATGGAATAGTTTGGGTTGCGAGGGATCTTAAATATATTTCATTCCAACCCTACTGCCATGGCCAGGAACACCTTCCACTAGACCAGGTTGCTCCAAGCCCAGTACAACCTGGCCTGGAACACTTCCAGGGATGGGGCAGCTTCTCTGGGCACCCTGTGCCAGGGCCTCACTATGCTCACAGGAAAGAACATCTTCTCAATATGCCATCTAACCCTGCCCTCTGGCAGTGGGAAGCCATTCCCCCTTGTCCTGTTACTCCAGGGTCTTGTCCAAAGTTCCTCTCTATCTCTCCTAGAGCCCCTTTAGGCACTGGAAGGGGCTCAAAATTCTCTTTCCCAGGCTGGACACCCCCAGCTCTCCCAGCCTGTCTCCAGAGTAGAGGGGCTCCAGCCCTTGGAGCATCTCAGTGGCCACCTCTGGTCTTGCTTCAACAGCTTCATATCTTTCCTGTGCTAAGGACCCCAGAGCTGGAGGCAGCTCTGCAGGTGGGTGACACTGTTCAGGCAGGGACGGGATGAAAAGACTCCATGGTGTTCAGAAGGCTTAAAGAAGAATAATCTTTATTAGGAGGAAGTAGTGTTCCTTTTATAATCAGGATCGCTAAGGTGAAATATGGTTGGTCTCAAAGTGAAAACCTTTCACACCATTGATGCACTATGAATGGCACACAGTGGTAGAACATATCTATAAACAACATGAACAGAAAGAGAGATAATTGTTTCCATTCCTTCTCCTAACTTTCCCAGGCTAGGGCTGGGAGAATTCTCTCTCTTTTCTCTCTGACTGAACTGAGAACATCTACAGGTGGGGTCTCACAAGGGCAGATGGGGACAATCTCTTCCACCTGACAAATGTCCCACTGGTTAAAGATAATAAGGGGACATGGTGCAAAAGAGATTTTTCTGCATCTTGCTAAAGAGACTCACCATGAGGATGGAATATCCAATGGAATTGTCTTTCCTGTGATGGAAGGGAATGTGGTGCTGGGAGCCCAACACAGGTGGGTGGCAATGCCCCTAAGCTGCCTCTCACCCTACCTGGATGCATAGTGGGTGCCCAACCTGGGGGGGGAGGCATTAGCAGAGGGTTCCTTTAATCATACATTTCCATGTGTATCTCAAGGCAAGAAAGTTAGCCAAGAAAAAAAAAAAAAAAAAATTCTAAATGCAACAAGAAATTCCCAAGTTTGACAGCCAAGAACATTTTATGTAAGTTTTTTGTCTCCTACACTGGGTTTAGTCTCTATTCTGAGCCAGCAGATGCCTACTCCCACCTGTCACACACCTCATGACTCACTGCAGGAGGCAGTGGGAGGCAGGGAGAGAAATCCCAGGTTTCAAGGCAGACATGCAGTAAAACAACAGTGTAAAAAACCACACACAAGCATGACAAAGTAATAGAAGATTTGTTATTGATGATTTTTATTTTCTAGCTCATGTCTCTATATTGATTAGGAAACGGCTCTCACCTCCCTGAGCCAAAGGCACTCCAGGACTCACATGCCACTGGAGGCAATTTTAGTACATAAATACCATGGAGGCTGGAAGCTGGAAAGGGTGGCATCTGCTGAAGGGTTCTGCCCTCAAAGATGAGGATGTATCATAGAATCATGAGGGCTGGAAAAGCCCTCTACCTCAAGTCCAACTCTTCTACCAGCACTGACTCTGGGAAGTCATAGTGGCCCTGGCTCAGGGAAAAGCTGAGCTGCAGTGGTAGAAGCCCTCTAATGCATTAACCTCTTTGAGAACTTCAAAGGTCTGAAATAGACTTTCACAATTCAGACAGTTCTTTGAATACAAATTTATTTGACTAATTAACATCGATTAAGCGTTACATGAAGGAGGTTCAGAGTGGGAAGGTACCTGTGCACTTTAGTATCTTGAGCAAGATCTTCAGTAAAAATTAGGTAGTTTTCGTGAAACTAGGGATGCAAATTAACTGACAAAGCCACGGAAGTCTACTGGGTTGACTATTTCACATGTTGTATAAAGCACACTACCAATCTGGAAACTTCTGAGTTTCCAAAAGACTGTATTTATTACTAATGTAATTAAAATTATCTGACTCTGAACTAGAGGACACAGACACAGCTGAGAAGTAGAGAAAATCTACAGGAGGAAAAAAAAAATTGAAAATGCCTTATTGTATTCAGTAGCTACATATGAACAACCTCTGCAAAGACCCATGGCACACCCATTTTGGTTTTGCTGTGCTCCAATTCTTTGAAGAGCCAGAATTAGCCCCAGGTTGGACAGTAAGGAAATATAAATGCAACTAGCAGTAGCTGGTGGGTTTGATGAGGATGGCTGAGGCTCTGCAGTTCCCCGGGCACAGGTTGCCCCATGTCATGGCCCCTTTGAAGTTCAGACGCACAGAGTAACACGCCGAGTACCACCACCCACCCCCAGAGCTGGCGGCACAGTTCCCACTAGAAGTGTCCTGATCCCGATCTTTAGCAGAGAACTTCATGTTGTCGTGCATGGTGGTCGTGCCCTTGGAGGCCATGGCATCCTCCGCTGTCCCCGAGTGTGCTCCCAGCCTCAGCTGGTAGCCCTGGGACTCATCATCCAGGCTGAACAGGTTGTAGTCTGCAAACTTCATGTTATTTGAAGCATCCCAGATGACAAACCTGACCTGGTAGACCTTCTGCCTGGTGATCTGGTGGATGTACTCAGTGCCCAGCCAGAACTCGGTGTGCACGTTCCCAAAGCCGTGCTTGTAGGTACTCCAGGACTCATCCCAGCTGACTGGTGTATCTCTGTGGTTCCTCTGGATGACAGTCCAGCCTCCATCCTCCCTGTTCATCTCACAGTAGACCACAATGGTTTGCTGTCCTGTGGGCTGGATGATGTAGATGCCACTGGGGCTGCTAGCAGGGAGCTCACTGCAGTCCTTGGGCCAATCTGGGGCATGAGAGAACATTGGAGGACCAACGCACAACATCCCAGTCTGCTGTCCCTGCAACCCTGGCATCCACTGCATCCCTAGGGTTGGGAAGGAGGAAACCTCATTCCCTTAGCATTGGACCCTGTGGATGGCTGTGAAAGCCCAGCTTTGCTGAGAAGGGACATTCTCTGTGGACTTGTGGCAGCAGAGTAATGGTAGCAAAGTAATGGCAGTAGAGTCTTCTGAGATCACAGAACCCCAGAATGGGTTGGCTTGGAAGTGACCTTAAAG
Organism: Anomalospiza imberbis; assembly: GCF_031753505.1. Taxonomy (NCBI): domain Eukaryota; kingdom Metazoa; phylum Chordata; class Aves; order Passeriformes; family Viduidae; genus Anomalospiza; species Anomalospiza imberbis. The sequence continues at coordinate 112,112 of NC_089700.1, forward strand.
CCCATCTTGTTCCACCCTCCCTGCCATGGCCAGGGACACCTTCCACTAAATCAGGTTGCTCCAAGCCCCATCCAACCTGGATTTGGACACTTCCAGGGATGGGGCAGTCACAGCTTCTTTGGGCAACCTGTGCCAGGTCCTCACCACCCTCATTGTCTGACATTTCTTCCCCATTTCCAACCTGACCCCACCCTCATTCAGTGGCCTTCAAGTTTGGAGGAGCACTTGGAGTTCTGCTGAAGCACTGGTCTGGCTGATCCCCAGGCTGACTGCCAACCCACCACCACGGTGCCTTCATTCCCTACACCCCTCCCTGTTCCCTGGGGGATGTGGGTCCTTACTGCTCCGGCCCTGTGCCTGCTGAGGGTCAGCTGCCTGGTTCCACTGGATGATCCCTCCAGCTTCATCTGCATCAGGAAAACAAAGAGTGAGAAGAGCAGCCTTGTGCCACAGCACAGAGGTAAGTCTACCCCCCACAGGATATTATTTCCAGCATTGAGTTTTTTGTAGGGCATTTCAGTGATGCCACTTGGCTCATTTTTCTTCCTGTGTGGTAGTTTTTGGTTGGAAAAACTTCAAAGGCATCAGAGACTAGGAATGGGAATGCTGCAGCCATTAGGCAACTGCCTATTTGCTCCTCTCAGCAAGGAGCAGACAGCATATCTGAGTATAACCATGGAATCATGAATGGTTTAGGTTGGAAGGGACCTTTAAAAGACTACCTAGCCCAATCCCCCTGCTATAAGCAGGGGCACTTTCCACTTGAACAAGTTGCTCAGGGTAGTAGTGATGAGTAGAAGGATGTACACTGAGAGAAGGATTGAGAGAGAAATCAGACCATGGGTGCTCTCAGATCAAGATCAAACAGATGGAAGCTGTTGCTGTGAACCTGCTTTTCAGTGATGAAGGAGTCATGTGTTCGTTCAATCCATAAAGAGCTCCAGAAACCTTCAGAGTGTGAGGGAGCTCACAGCTATGAGAGAACGATGCTCTGTTTAAGAGAAATCCCAGCAGCCATCTCAGTAAGACTGTTTCCCTGAGAGCCTCTGGAATTGTGACCTCCATCAGTGGTGTGATGAAGTTTTGGGACCGTTTAGCAACATGTAAGCTTTAGAAAGCATTTTGGTTTGTCACTTAGACAAAGTCTCTCTGAAGTTTCAGGGCTGTGAATGAACTATACAAATATATATGGGAAGAGAATACATAAAGGAAGAGAAACAGTCTGTCTAGAAAAAGCTGCCACATACAACCTTGTCAATAACAAAGAAGATTGAATTACCAAATCTGGTGAAGTTTGGTTAATATATTAAGTTAGAGGAAGATTTGATCAGGATCCTTTTATTTCCACAAGACTATTTTCCACCCCTCCTTTTCTGTATAGAGGAGAGAGCTCCTGATATTTGGATGAACGGAGTACAGGGATATAAGACAGGGAACACATACCAGGAAGAGGCCCATTGGAACGGATATTAACGATTTCATCTAAATTTACTTTCAATCTCTCCAGGTTTTCAATGTGCAGAGCAAGAAGTGGGGAGAGCACGGCCAGCATGGAGGTGAAGAACAGAGGACTGTAGTGATGAGCAGCTGGAAAAAGACGATAAACAGTGAATATGGGAATGTGAATCCTGTGGAGGAGAACTGATGTGTTGGGTTGTGGGCATTGCTGGTACCTAAAGATACTCAGGAGCTACTGCAGGAGGGATAAACAAAGCACAGGGACCTAAGACCTTGGAAAGAAAGGCTGGGATGCCCAGCTGCACACAGAATTCATCCCATCCCACCCCATCCCACACTCACCCATGCTGTCTCTGTTGGGACCCTGTGGAGTGTGGAGCTGAGTAGGTCTGGTCTGGTGGCAGTATGGCCAACCGTGATGTTATATAGGGCTCCTTGGTGAGGTGAAGCAGCTGATCAAATAGCAGTACTCATCCATTCCTGGAAATTTATGGTCTGTTTGTCCTCTGCAGGTACCTCTGCTCATGCACCATTTGTTGTGTGTCTGTGGTAAGGGTTCCCAGCTGCTAGGGTTCACACAGGATTCCAGGAAACCAAGAAAAGCTTCTGATAACACCTACCAGGACCATGGCCCCTGGGGTCAGCCAGCAGGTCAGTGCAGAGGACTTGCTGGTTGGTGCTGCCCAAGCACTGGATGAAAATGGGGACTGAAAGCAGGGGGGAAGAAAGAAGAGACTCCAGCCTGGTGCTGAGGATTTACCAAAATACCCTGCACAGATGTGATCCAACAGTTGCAGCTGCTGCCTGATGCACTGGCTACGAGAGAATGGAGATGCTCTCTGAGAAAGCACCCGGGCTGGGGTGATGCCCACCCACACACAGTGAGGGAGAGCAGGTCAGCAGAGCCCTCCTGAACTTGTCCCTCAGGACATAGGGGTTAAGAGTGGGGAGTGTAGGGAAAGGGGCACTGTATGACTACCAGGTTTTATCTCAGAGCTGCCACAAAGTATCCAGGAGTCAGGGACCACCCCTGGAAAAGATTGTTGACCTTGGCCCCAGCCTTTGCTGATGGAAGGCACAAGGCATCTCTGCCTGCAGCCCAGCTCTGTTTGTCAGCGAGGTGAAGTAGTCAATCCAAACAGCAGAACTCACCCGTTCCTGGAAATTTATGGTTTGCTTGCCTCCTTCCACAGACACGTTTTCTCACGTGCCAGCTGTTATGCTTCAGTGATAAGAGTTCTCAGCTGCTGGTGTTCACACTGAATTCCACAAAACTCACAAAAGCTACTGATAAGGATTTTTCTCAGGGTTGTTGATACTTACAGGGTTTGAAGCCAAGCCCTGTAGGGACAGTCTGTCACCTGGTCATGCCAGAAATCTCTGTTAGACATCCACCAGGTCTGTCTACCTTCACGTGGTGCATCACTTGAGGGGATACTGTGCTCCGGCATTTCACATGGGATTCCACACACACTGAGCAGCAAAAGGGCCTCATCTGCAGCCCTGACCTTTGCTTCCAGTGCCATATATAACCAGGGACTGTAGCATTTGTCTTAGACACGTTTCTGGCAGCCCAATGTCAAAACAGATGAGAAGGGTCTCCCCAGCCCTTCTAGCAGCACTCCTCATGCCACACAGGAGCAGGGGAAGAGCACTCTCTGCACCCACCTGGGCACCAAGTGCAACCCCAAAGCCAAAGTGCCAAGCTGTGTCTGACATCCCAACCTGTGGGCACTGCGGTCGCTGTGACTGCTGTTACCCCTTGGTGACATCCTCATCCTACAGCTATAAGGGAGGTCCCTGCAGCCAGGACCCCATGGTGAGCTCCTCCAGCACTGTGGACCCTTGAAGTAGCAGTGTCAGGGCATGGATGGCCTTGGAAGTGTGAGCCCAGCCAGGGTATCTGGAGGTCACAAGGGAAGCTGATTTATGGAAGGAGTGAGAAGAAGGGACTGAGCCTCCCCCAGATGGAGACTTGCAGTTGTCCCCTGCTCCTCCCCTGCCCTCACTGTGGGACCCAGTCCTCAGGCAACCATCATCTCCCAGCACAGAGAGTGTACTAGAGCCAAATGGACCCCAGTGCTGGTGACACACAGGGGTACAAACTGTTCCACCAGGACCACAGCAGGAGCTGGAGGTCAGACAGCATGTCAAGGGAGAGAACCTGCTGGTGCTGCCCAAGCACTGGATGAAAATGGGGACTGAAAACAGAGGGGAAGAAGGAGGAGACACTGGACCAGTGCTGAGGGTTTACCAAAACAGCTGGCACAGATGTGACCCAATAGCTGCTGCATGAGGCACTGGCCTCATGAGAGAATAGAGATGTTCTCTCAGAGAGCACCTGGGCTGGGGTGATGGAGGAGAACAGGTCAGCAGAGCCCTCCTGAGACTGTTTTTCCTCCTCAGGACATATGGGATAAAGGAGGAATGTTGTGGAAGGGGCACTGTATAACACATCCTGTCAGAGAGCTCAGAGTTGCCACAAAGCATCTAGGCATCGGGGATAGCCCCTGGGAAAGATGGTTGAGCTCAGCCCCAGCCTTTGCTGATGGACAGCACAAGGCATCTCTGTCTGCAGCCCAGCTCTGGGACTGATGTCTGGGCAGCTCTGCAGGAAAGGGACTGAGACAGATCCAGCTGTCATAGAGGTGTCGTATCATGCTGAAAGCTGGAGACTTTTGACAAACCACTTCCATACGTGTTATTCTCTTTGATATCCAGATGACACTAATCTTCCTTTCAGTTCATGCTCTGGCCCTTCTGTTTGCCTTCAGCTGCTTTATTGACCTGCAGCAGTTGGTACATCTCCAAGATTTTAACTCCTGGTCAGATCCAATGAATTGCAGGTGATAAATGCCCTGCAGCTGGGAGATTTGGATTACTTTATTGTTCCTCAAGAATAAAATCTTGAGGCCTCTTTGTGTAATCTTGAGCAAAGACAAGCCACCAGATGGGCACACAATGATTAATGCTGTGAGATAATGTGCTCACACAGAGGAGGTGTGTGTAGGGACAGACTTGGGAGTGAACTGACAGGGCCCAGCATGGACCTGGGTGCAGTAGGACTGGTCAGCAGCACAGAAGTGATGGATGACTCCTCCTCCTCTTTCTCATGGCTCCTTTCCTGCAGGACTTGCAGCTCCAGGGGATACAAGCAGAAATCCAAGCTGGGGGACACCAGTGGGGACCAAGGGAGTGGGAACGGATGAGTGTGTCCAGCATCCATCCCACTCCTTTCCACACTGCCATTTCTTTCTGGTTTGCTGCTGTTGCTGAGATGTTTCCTGCATCCCTGTGAGCTGCATCCTCTGCACCTGGAGCATCAGGTCTTACACAACAAGCTCAGGTCCAGTGCTTTGAACTATTTGCTGTGGATGGCCTTATAGATTTACTTCTTTACCATAGAAACATAAAAACATCCTTTTGCCCCTAGACCTATACGAAAAAAACAAAACAAAACAAAACAAAACACACTTTTAGGAGAAACATGAGAAAATGTAAGCACAGGCTGCTGCATGGTGCAGGGAAGGGGCTGATCAGGGGGTGACAGAGCCATTTCTTACCTTGCTTCATCCCTGCAGGGGCTGTCCCAAAGCTGCAGCTCCCACTACCCTGGGAGCCCCCTGCTCCTGACTGTGCCCTGGCTCTGCCTTTCCTGCTCAAGCATTCCGAGGGCTGCTCAGGGATCGTGCTGGTGATGGGCCCTTTGATCCCCAGGGCTCCAGGCTGTGGCACCCCAGCTCCTCCGGGACCTCGTCCTCCTGCCCACTGTGGTGGGTACATGGGCCCAGTTTGTGTGACCAGTTCCTAGGGCAGTGAACTGGGCACTGGGGCACAGCCAGGTTAGGGTGCAGGTATAGGGAGTGGTGGCACAACAGGTGCAAGAAATCTCATCCTGTCTCATCCTGCTCAATGCTATATGGAAAACCATTGTATGAAAAGCCAGTGTCCATAAAGGAGACAGATGAGTCCTGCAACTTTATTCCAATAAAGGGAGAAAGTCCACTGGGTCACACGCCCATGGGGTTTTTTCTCTTGAGGTTTTGGAGGATGCAGCCTCCTTTGATCCTGTCAGGAAAATTAATCCACAAACACCAGAGATTTATGTCCAAAAAGAAGACAGAGGAGTCACGTTACTTTACTTGAATAAAGTGAGAGGCCATGGGACATTTTCCCTGGGGTCTCTCCAATTTTTGGAGGACACAGCCTCCTTTTTATCCTCATTTCCCAACCACATGTCCTTCTCTCTTTCCCCATTGGCTGAGGTACTTGAGAGGTACAGACTCCCCAAAATGCCTAATACCTAAGACCCCCTTCTAACGTATATCCTCTCCACACCTTTGTCTTTTCCTTGTATCAATTAGTGGAATTCCTTATGGAATTCATGGTTCTTCCCATTGCTTCTTTCATCTCTCAATATTCAATTTTATTTATCAGCAGACCCACAATTTATTTGTAAAGACAATGCTCTCATTCCATTTATCAATCAGTGGAATCCTTCCCATTGTTTCTTTTATCTCTCAATATCTAGCTTTATTTACCAGTAAATCCACAGTTTGTTCATAAAGTCCCTCATTCCTTTCACTCCTAAATGCCAAGATGCATATTGCTGTTACCAGAATGACTTTTTCTTTTCTAAATTCTCTATATTCTTTACACATATATTCTAGCTCTCTATTGTTGTATATTTATATGGTTCCTAGCTAGCCCCAGTACTTTTCCCCACCCTGATAGGCATGTGAGAAACGACCGCTCCCTTTAAAATTTCAAAGGTTTATTAAACCTCAACAAACACAACAAAAGACTGAATAAGGAAAAGGAACAGCACTAGGAGCGTGGCCGACTGTCAGAGGCTCATCACAAAATGGCTGCTCCACTTTTTATACCCTTTGTGTTGCATCAACCAACCCTAGCCCCTCCCAAAGTCTGCCAGTCAACTCTTCTTTGCCATCTGATAGTGGAGACCTAAGTGCAACTTGATGGGAGATGAAGTGTTGTGCCGAGCCCCCCCAGCAACAAGCTTTCCCCATCCCCATGCAAGGGGCACGTGTACACGCCCTCCCTCCACATGTCCCTGACAGCCCTGACAACTAAGGCTGTCCGGTGGCAACAATACAGAGGGGGGAAAGGGGACTATGGGGAGAACAGAGGTCATCCAAACAACAAACTACAACATAACCATACATCAACAAAACTTCTCTTAACATACACACAATATTCATCCCTTAATTGCAAGAGCCAATCATCATATTACCCATCTATAACAATCCCCCCTTTTCATTTTTATAAATCATTTGACTTGAGCAATAAATTTCCATTTTCCACTCATGCTTTTCATAGATCGCTTTGGCTTCTTTGTGGGGGTATTTTAGTTTGTTTTGCTTCTTCAGCATAGTTTGGATGTGTCATAACAGTGCGGGTTGACAATAGTGTGAGTAGTGAAAAGAGTACCCTCACAAAACGATTGCTCAAGGATTCATTTAGATTCCAGGAGTGAAAAGACAACCAAGGAGTAATAGACAAAAAGGGAATGATAGGGGTACATTATGGCTTCTACCCCCACCTACTACGCCTACGGGGTTGCTGCATGCAGAAGGGTTATATAACCTTCTCGGTGGCAAGCACAGGGGCCAACCCAGTCTTGCCCTCTAGTTCCCGTCATACTCCACTTGTCAATTCCCAAGAAAATCACCCCAGCACTTCCCACTGTTTCCTGTATACTCCCCCCTCAACAGACACCCACAATCCCTATCTAATAAATAGGACAATTGCACCAATGACCAATACAATTCAAATCCCCCACTCAAAGTGTTACTTAAGCAGTCCCTGAGGTGGCTGGTAGAAGCTTGACCCTACTTTTTGGATGTCCTGGGGCTTTTCTGCTTTCCTCTCAGTCTCTGCTTAGAAGTCAGTCTTGTCTCACCCGATCTGGATGTTATGGTCCATTCCTTTGGTTCTTCTACCAGGCCCTTAGTTCTGTGGGCATGAGTCCATCCCTGCTCTGCAGTTTGCACAGCCGACTCAGTGGTGAGCAGCACCTGAAAGGGACATTTCCACTGTGGGGTTAGAAGCTGGTCTTTCCATGACTTGATCATTATCCAACCTCCAGGGTTAACATTATGGATTCTGAAATCCAGGGTAGTAGTTTGAGGGATTATCCCTTCCATGCCTTACCTCTTCTAAGGTCTCTGCTATAGACATATCATATTTTCTGGCACTGGCTTCCCCCCTCCTCATAGGTGGCAACTCTCTGTGGCGATGTCAAAAAAGGTAGTCCAAGGATCATTTTATAGGGTGAGACTCCTAAATCTGACCAAGACTAGGTTCTAATTCTTGACAGGGCTAAAGGGAGGTTGTAGTCTGCAAACTTCATGTAATTAGAAGCATCTCAGATGACAAACCTGACCTGGTAGACCTTCTGCCTGGTGATCTGGTGGATGTACTCGGTGCCCAGCCAGAATTCGGTGTGCACGTTCCCAAAGCCGTGCTTGTAGGTGCTCCAAGACTCATCCCAGGAGATTTCTGAGCTCTACCGGTTCCTCTGGATGACAGTCCAGCCCCTGTCTGCCCCACCCATCTCACAGTACACCATGATGTTTGCAGTCCTGTGGGTTGGATGATGTTAGATGCTACTGGGGCTGCCAGTAGGGACCTCACTGCAGTCCCTGGGCCAACCTGGGGCAGGACAGAGGAGGATTGAACAAGCCCAAGGCACAGACCTGTGGCTAGTTCTGCAAGACCAAGACATTACTAAGTACTGCCTGCCCAAAGAGTACAGATGAGGCAAATCCCATTGTCACCTGAGCACACAATGCCCGCCTCCTTGTCATGCCCACAGTTGTGCTCTCCCCACGCCTGTGATGAGCATTCACTGAGGATCCTCTCCATCCCGTTGCAGGTAGTGTTGTCCAGCCAGATTCTGTCCCAGATCCTCTCCCAAAATAAATGCTGCCCAGGGCTGTACTGCATTCCCCTAGCCACACTGCCTACACACCACAGAGGCATCTGTTGTGTCCCAGGAGCCATCACACACCATCCCCCTACACATTCCTGTACCAAACCTCTATCCATCCTAAGCACTGGTTGGAGCCATTCACAAATCCTGCAAGTCCTTGGAGAAAAAGAGCTCAAGGAGCTGTCAGTGTGTGGACACAGACACCATGAACAGGCTTGAGCAGAGGCAGGTCGGAACATGGCTTTAGAAAGGCAGAGTCAACATCAGATTGAGTGTGACAAGAGCAGTTCAAGGAGGTTTTTAACAGGAGATAAAAACGTCAGCAGAGTTCTCTAACTCTGTCCTTTTTTCTCCCTTATATACATATGTAAGCATTGTGATGAGCTTTATTACTTATCTTCCTGGTGTTGTCAAGATCTGCACATCATTGTTCTCTACCTGGCCAGGTTTGTGATGTCACCCCTTGTCGCTGTGGAGCAGGACGGTAACAAGAAGACTCCAAGTCAAAGGCTAGAGAATGAACTCTGATTTATTTCAAATGCACCACTCTATATACAGAGAACATCGTGCAGACTAGTTTCATTGATCTTAGAGTAAAAACATCTCACACCATTGGTGTGCAGTGAATGATGCATGGTGGCAGAACATATCTATCAACAATGTGAACAGCAAGATAGATTAGAGAATTATTTACATTCTTTCCCAACTGTCTCTCAGGCTCTCACCTGGTTAGAAAACCTTCTCTTTTTCTCTCTGACTGAACTGAGAATATCCACAACCCTTACCACAGAAAGCACAAGGTCACTGCAGGGACACAGGGATGAAACACAAGGACATTTGAGTTTGCCACTATTAGTGGTAAAATCAAGTTCTCCAGATGAATCCTTGTTATTCCAAACTCAAGGATGGAAAAAACAAGATAATACAGATGTGCTCCCATCATCCTGGAGACATCCTCCAAATAGGCACTTGTAACACCCTTTTACTTTCTAGCCAGTGAATTTTTAATATGAACTCATGGTGCATGCAGCCCCACAATGTGGATGCCAGGACTCATCAGCTTAGCAGAACAGCACTGGTTTTGCAGTGCTGCAACACTCAACAAGAGCATCCTTTTCCCTGTGCCGATAGTTTGGAAATATTTTGAGGTCAAGGCTATTTGTCTCATGAAATACCTTCCCAGGTGTTAGCCAGCAAAGTGACTTTTCTTCCTACCCCATCCTAATAATTTGTCTTTGGCTACAGGCTTGGCGGGTGTCAGACAGCCACAATAGCACCAATTACTACCCTTTCCAGTTTCCCACACCACAGGGAAGAGCCTGCAGATCCTCTCTAAAATTTCCTCAGGAGGAATTCAACAGTGCATGTGGTTCCCCATGGCCCTGCAGTGACAAGTGATGGGTGGCCTAGGAGAGGCTCTGGTTCCTAGGGAATCTGAAGCAATTCTTCAGCAGCAACACGGACACCATGCCAGGAGGAGTGTAGTGGTTTTGGTTCACTAATTTGAGATTTTGCCAATTTTGAGACTTCCCAGCCAATACACCAATGCATGTGATGGGTTCAGTGCTGGCCAATCACCAGTGCACTCACTTCCTGCTGTCAGGTAGGATTAGGAGAAAGGCAAAGCAGGCACAAAACTTTAAAAGGGTATAAAGAAAAGTTTATTAACAGTAACTAAAAGAAAAAGGAATAAGAATCAGAACAAAACCTTCAAGACACTTCTCCCACCACAACTTTTTCTTTCCCACTGATAATGTAACGAAACAAAACCTAAAACTTCAGTCAGTTTGCCACCTCTAAAACTGTGGAAAAGACGGGAGACAAGCACATCCGATGATGTCCGACAAGCCTCGTTTATTCAAAATATGCGAATACATTTATAACTATAATAATGAAGTTCATGCATATTGCAAAAGCTAAGCTCCTTATTGGTTTATGCTGCAAAGGCCATCTCCACCCCTCAGAACTTTCCAGTTTGCATGCTCCTCATTCCTGTGATTAATGTAGCTTTGTTTCTCTACCCTTACATTCTGGTTGCACATCTTATTATTGCCTAAAAGCTGCCTAATATCAGCACAGCAACCTTCAAGGGCATGATAGCCTTGAGGCCTCAGCCCCTCTTAACTAACTGAACTGAATTGTGTCCTTTAACCCTTAGCCAGTCGTCTACAAAACTCTCCACATAAAATAGTCTTTTTTTAAGTTCACTTAGGGAGAGGAGTCCCTCTTGTTAATGTTGTGGAGGCTTCTCCACAAGACAACAGTTCTCTCATGGCTTTTAATTTTCATGAATAGCAGCCACCAGGGGAAATCTGCAATCATGAAATCCCTCCCCTTTTACTAAAGCTTTTCACACAGCTGTGTTTATGGGCCATGTCAACTTATGGGGTACTGTTTTAAAGATGAGCTGTTGAAAGGCAAAGGTTCTCATTATCTGTCTCTAAAATCATCTTCATCTTTGGGAACAGAGGTCTTTTTCTCTCCCTAGGGGCACAGGGTCTTCACTCTTCTCTCTTTCTGTTCAAACTTCTCATAGATTACAATTACTTTATCATCTGCTTACTTTGGCATAGAGACCTTTGCTCAATATCAATTTGAACTCTTCATATCCCCATGATTTCATGTGTTACAGGGAAACAGAGTCTTTTCTCCATAGCTTTACAAGGGGATTTCAGCCCTAAGATTAAGGTATCTCCTCATGCCTCCCATCTGGGACTTCTTCTTCACTGACCTCAATGTCTTCATGTTGCTCCTTTATATTGCCTGCATTTTGTTCTTTTCTCTCACTCAAGGGACGATTGAAGCACTGAAAGTTAACATCTTGCCCAAGGCCTGCAGATGGTCACCTGACCCCGGCCAGGCTGGGTGCTACAGATGGCAGCAACTGCTGCTGGGGGGGTGGGATGGGAGGCTAGGATCTAATTAGCCAGGCCAGAACTCAGCAGCAGCATGCTGGGGAAGGGCACGGGGGGTGGCTTCTCCTTCCCCCTGCCCGGTGGTTGTGGGCGAATTTCCATGGTGGTAAAATCTTGGCCAAACCTGTCTGGCCAGGGCTGCTTCTGGGGGCTGGTGGACTCAGCTTGGCCCCAGGCTTGCAGCAAGATTTTAGAAATCACAGCCATGGCCCAGCCCGGCCCATGGCACTCCCTTTCCTGCCCAGCAGCCGATGGGAGGGGGCTGGCAGGTGCACTGGGGGAAGGGGCCCAACCCGCAGCAGAGGCCACCCAGCCTGGCCTGGCCGAGATAGATGGCTGGGGCATGTTACCTCTTATAGTAAAAAAGGCAACCCCGACTCAGGGAAGAAATGATGATGTCTGACTCCAGATCAGAAGGCTGAAGGATAGCTTTATTAAAACTATACTATTGAGACAGAGTAAAAATTTAACAAGGTAGAAATCCATTTAAATTTAAGTAAAATGTGCCTCTTTGAGCTTGCTAACATAAGTAAAATATGCTGTTTAGTCTAGTAAGTACAGCACTAACAAAACTGCCCCAGCTAAAGAGAAAGAATGCAAATTTCCAAGCTAAAGGGATACGAGATAAAAGACTCTTCAGACCTTAAAACAGACAGTGCAGAGTGACCTAAGAGCTTTCTCTGTACTTTCTGACATAAACTAAGTACAAGTGTAACTAGCTGTAAGTGTAACACAAAATCAAAAGAATGAATATGCATGAACCTATTGTGAAATTCTATGAATATGTAAATTAGCTAGAGTAATTAAAAAAATCAAGAGTTTTCAAGGGCATGCATGTCCTTTGAAGGGAAAAGATCCCTCACATGCGTCCAGCACTGAAATAAACATACAAATCTTTATAGGAATTATAAAGTCTTGATTCTTCACCGCAATTCACTATATTACATTAATATACTATTTAAAGAGAGACTATACTATTCTACATACATACTTCTTACTTACCTATCAACTAACTAACAAACTGATGACTGCCTGCTGAGAGCCTGAGCCACAGCTGGATGCAATTGGTCATCGAACCCAAACAACCTTCACCAGAATCCAATCCAGCAATCACTTCAGGTAAACAATCTCCATACCACATTCCACATGGTGAAAACAAAGGAGCAGAGATAAAGATTGTTTTCTTCTCTCTGTACTTCTCATGAGAGACAGAATTATGTCTCTCTGTCCAGAGACTGTGAATGCCACAACCTCTTTGCCAGCTGAAAGAGGAAGTTCCTGGGTTTCTTTCATCTTTAACATGTTTTTCACAGAATTGTGTAAAAGTTTCTAGTAGCTAAAAGCTTTGGATCATTTCCATAAATGTCACCCATGCAAAACCAGGGCATTGAGGCACCATGTCCCTCAGCTGGGGTCACCAAGCTTTCCCAAAAAGGGAAAACTGATGGAATAGCAGCTTGACTTTGTCTCCCCTTGGCCAGGACTGAGTGCTGCAAGCAGAGCTGTGGGATTAGGCCCTTGGATGGGTGCCTCTGGCTTCTCTCAATTCCCCAGTCATGGAAACACAGTGCATGTGAAGAAGCTTCCCTGCCCATTCTCCAGCCTAAAAAAAAATGCTGGTTTTAGGCCAGAGTAATTTCTTACCATTTAGAGGATGGCAGAGACAGCGGAGAGGACCCTTTCCCAAAGAGGTCCTTGGGTACCAAAGGGAAGGTAGTCTGGTCAGACGCAAAGGCCACCCCTAGGCTCAGAAGCCTACAGCACCCTACTTTTTGCCCATATGAGTACAAAGGAGCTCCCAGCACATGCAAGATGCCCCATGGCTGTGATTGACCCAAGGCAAGATTTCCCCTTAAAGACACGCAACTGCGAGCAGGTGTTTCCTACCAGGAATTTGGAAGAATTGGAGTTGAGCTGCTGAGTAGGGTTTGGCTGTTGCACACTCTTGGTGCAGCTGCCTGTGCTGCAGTGCCAGTCCAGAACCCTTGACTCAGGAGCTACCAAAATGTGCTAACAAGGATGGCATTACTGACTTGTCCTAGGGTGACTTTATAATGTTTGTATCCCCAGTCGTCTGTTCTGTTTATGCTGGATATTAAGTTCTGCACCTTTAAGACTGGCTTTGAGAGTGAAGGGGGGGGAAAGAAGAACAGTTTGTTTTCAGAAACTGCTCTTGCTTCCCCGCATTCCTTCTCAGGGACTGCGTTGTCTGCAGCATGGTTAGACAGCAAGAGAGAGCTCTCTTTTCACTTTTTTTTTTTTAGCTAGCTAAGGCAGAGAAGTTCCCCAGACTGTGGCTTTTCTTTTTCTTGGAACTGATCAGCACTACTTTGGACTAAAAACCCAGAGAAACACCAGGAGCTCACACCTGTGGCCCATCAGAGTGGGGACGTGGCATCTTCCAGTGCAGGAGGAACTGATAAGAGACTGAGCAAACAGACCTACACCCGAGAAGGAATTTCTGAATTTGCCATCTCTTCAGAACAGTGAGAGGCTTTATTGTTTAATATTATTCTTTTTTTTTTTTTTTTTTTATGTTTGTGAATAATTTGCTTGTTAAAGAAACAGGTTTTTTCCACTTTTCTCCAAAGAAATATTTTCCCAAAACAGTAGGGGGAGGAGCCACTTGAATATGCTTTCTAGAGGGACTCCTTTGGAAGTTTCCACCCAAATTTGCCCTAAACCAGGACAGGCTCTGTTAGTGAAAGATTTTGTGACCAAAAATATACAAGGATGCATATTTGCACCCGGGATGGCCATGTACTGCCTGAGCAAGACCACCAGCCCAAAAACATGCTTCAGGCTCACATGTATGGAGTAAAGCCAGAGCCATTAGTTCCAATTCAAATGTTCACTGATGTTAGAAAGGAACAAGATTACATCTAGGACCTGGATTAACTCCAGGCTAGAGCAGGAGAGCTGACTCAGACACACCTGGGATGTCATCACCAGCAGCAAAGAGAAAGAGCATCTGCAGGTGTCCCATGGAATCTGCATCTCTTGTGAGTGCTATGAGCCAAGAGCTGGGTGGTGCTCACTGCCTCACTGAGAGAAGGTCAGTGATACTAGGGATGTTTGGGGACATTTCCTAGAAGCCTGTTGTTTTCCCACACCTGGGAGCTCCTCAGGTGCTGATCTGCCCACCCCACCAGGAACCTGCCTACCTGGCAAGGACACATTGTCACCTCAGCATCAGGCAGGCAGCCAGTTCCACTGAAAGTGATTGAAATCAGCCAAGGAAAATAGTGTCAGAAATTTTATCACAGTCTCCTGGGAATATACCAAAGCAGCACAAGGCTCTTAATAGAATAAGTACCGTAAGCTGTCCTGCACATAGAAGCAGTAATGGGGTATGGCTTTCTGCAGGAGATAGTTTGATATATCTGGGCCATTTCTAACTAAATCCTCCCTGAAGTCCCCTCTTTGTGGCTCTTCCAGCTCCTCCAGGATTAATCAGCTCTTTCCTTTTTCTCTGAAAGACACAAGTCTGCTTACAGCTCCAAATGCAAAGCCCTGTGGGAGCTCCCCTCTGGGGAGCATGAGTGGGGACAGCAGGGTTGCAGCTTTGGCCACCCACCCACAGTTGTGTCCTGCTCCCAAGTCCTGTGTTATTTATGGCAGCCCTTGCCAGCACAATGTCCAGACAGCTGGCACCAAGTCTAGCGTTGTGTAGTCCAGAAGCCACTGGGGTGAGGGCAAGCCCTGATTTTGGATCCTGGCAGCTACCTGGGGTGAGGGGAGAAGCATGTTATGACCCACATGGTCAAAATCATATTTAGGATCAAAGTGACCTTGGAGCACTTGGGGCAGAGTTGGCTTCTGCTGGTTCACAGCCCAGAGGAGCAGTACCTGGGAAGTCTGGATTGCCATGGGAAGGATGGGGAAACTAAGAAATTGCTTGAAGATGTAAGAACACAAGAAAAGAGTTTTCAAGCACAGACCACAAGAACAGCTGACAGATCAGCAGAATGCTGTGCCTAGAGATAAGGCACATTGACTCCCTCCTGTGCTATACAAAGCCCAGGACCCAGAGAAGGGGCCTTGCAAACCACCAGGTCAAACACCTCCAAGTATGTTTGGAAGCTGCTAGGAACAGCATCAATGCAATACCTCCTCAGGTGCCCCGAGGCCAGGAAACCCAGGGCAAGAGTCAGACCAGCAGCATGGCCAGCCTGGACAGACCCGTGTCACCTCTCCCACCATTCACCAGCTCCTCCCTCCTCTGGGTCACCAACTCAATCTCGCTCTCTAAACACGCATGTATGAGACTTGCAAACCTGCTTTTGTTTCTGAAAAGGGAAAATCTGAGAACATCCCCAGGGACACAGCTTCCCCTCCTACCTGTATTCAACTCATTTGCTCAGATAAATCCACTTAGTTCCACCAGCATTTAACATGAGTGGAAGGTTATTTCAAGTGAGTCCAAATGCTTTTATTTCTTCTATGTACACTGCTGGTGAAGGCAAGGGAAGATGGGAACTGAGGGGAAGGGCAAGAGCAGTTAAGGGCTATAAGTGAAGTGCAGGGGGGGTCCAATCGTGATTTCCATCGTGTGCTCCCTGCTGGAATGCTAAAGGCACCAGCCAAGGCTGAGAAGAGGCAGCCAGTAGTAAGGCTTCATGACAGTGGGCACCATCCTCACAAGGATGCTTTCATCTGGCTGTGATTGAAGCCTTCACACCTGGAGGAGCTGCAGCTGCATGGACCTCACATCTTCAGGTCCTCTATGGTGATAACTACTTGACAGTGACACCAACCCATTGCTGGAGTTTGTGCCATCAGTACACATCCAGGAACGTCTGCCTGCTGAGCAGAGACTGCTCTCACAGCTCACCACCTCAGCTTTGGTATCTCCCAGAACAGATCACGAGACCCTGAAAATGTGGCCACTTCCCTCCCCAGCAGAGCCAAACAGGCATCCCATGATGAGATTTTCCTCTTCAGGCAACCTCTGGTGTGTCTGGAGAACAGCTGCACACACTGTCCAAATGCAGGAGTGCCATCTCCTGGGCACTGGGAGACAGTATACAACAGCCTTGGAAAACCATCCTGGAGTAACTCAGAGCTTCTGAGGCTAAGAAGCTGCTGCAATGGGCAGGTACCGCCCATGAAGAGAAACCCAACCTTTGTGTGCCTCAGCAAGCAGCTGCAGGGTAAATAAACAGCTCTCTGGTCAGTACATGATTAACCTGTGCCAGGAACTACACACAATTTCCCAGCCTGAAAAATGACTGGGGGACACCAGACCTTTACCAGTCCTGTATCAGCACTGGAGAGTTGCCGTGCCTCAGATCCCAATGGTTTGCTATGGAGGAACAGGCACATGGCTCCACGGTGGATGTGCAAGGACAGGCAGCTCACCCTCCCATCCCTCCCTGTAGTCCTGCCTCCTTCAGCTCCCTGCCCTGCCTTCAGCTCCCCTGAGGCTTCTCCCTGTCCAAGGACTAGCCCTGTGCCTGCTGTCCCCCTCCCTGCATGCTGCCATTCCCCAGGGTCACACCCCTGATGTGTCCCCACACTGTCAGAGCTACAGAGTGGCCATATTCACTCAACACCACCTTTCAGCTAAGCATGTTCTTCCCACATTATACTGCTCCACAGGTCTGCTCCCCATTCTCCCTCGGTTCATTACACTCTAGTTTTCCTTCTCCTCCCCACTTTGCCCTGCAGCCCAGAGAGGCAGACATACACCATGTAGAATTTCAGCTCAGGTACTCTAATTTCTGACAAAATAACATGGAATGAAGCCAAGCTCCATGTGAAGTACCACAAGAACCTGTTTCACTGGCTGTGAGCTGACTGTGCTTTCAAGCAACTCTTACAGCTCCTTACAGGGGTAATAGGAATCCTCAACAACCATTCTTACACTCACTGATGGATTTATGGCATTACAGATCTGTTCTGGTACTAAACAGAATCATAGACTCATGAAATGGAATAGGTTGGAAGGGACCTTGGAAATCATTTTTTTCCATCCAAATAATGGACAGGGACACCTTTCACTGGACCAAGTTGCTTCAAGTCCTGTCCAGCCTAGCCTTGGACACTTCTAGGGATGGGGCATAACTTCACTGGGAGCCTGTTCCATTGCAGAATACTATTACTAGTACCAACAACAATAATGTAAGAGTGAACACTTACGCTGCAGCATTACCTTTCTTTCCTGCCTGTTTACAATGCTGTGGAAAATACACTGGATTTCTGATTCCGCATAAACAGCCCTCTACATGCAGGAGGTAATCCGAGTGTCCATCTGCCTGACAAAGTGCATGGTTAGACTGGGTAGTGGGAAAAAATTCTTCCCTGTGAGAATGGTGAGGCCCTGGCACAGGCTGCCCAGAGAAGCTGTGGTTGCCCCATTCCTGGAAGTGTCCAAGGCCAGGATGGACGGGACTTGGAGCAACCTGGGATAGTGGAAGGAATCCCTGCTCATGGCAGGGGTTGGAACATGATCTTTAAGGTCCCTTCCAACACAAGTCATTGTGGGATCCTATGATTCTAAGCAGTTTTCCAGGGCTGCTGCTTCTCATCCTGAAGAAGCCACAACAGGGCTGTATAAAGTAGACCTAGTCCTCAGTGCCATGAACAGCACAAACCCAGGATCCCTAGAATGTATTCACACATTAAACACAAATCTGCTTTCCAATCCCTGGGAAAGAGCTATGAGATTACAGCTTCTGCTTTGACTGCTTTAGACAGGCAGTGCTCGAGCTTCCGCCCCTCCAATCCCCAGTAAATGTTCATGCCACAAAATCTCCCCACACATTTCCTATAAAGAAAAAATAAAACCATAAACCCACAACTCTCGAATTTTTATCTTTTCTCCATTCCCAGGAGCAGCACCCACGGGGTGGTCGGGCCTCCTTCCCCATTGTCATAACAGCACCCAGGCCACAGCTCCTGCCTCTTCTTCAACCTCACCCGCCCCGGAGGCCGTCCCGTCGGAGCCGCCGCTCCGCTTCCCCACGGAGCGGAGGGACCCGGCGCCGAGGGGACGCTGAAAGGCCGCACCGCCGGGCGCCGCCCGCGCTTCCTATGAGAGCGGCTGCGCCCGCCACCCAACTCCCTACACTCCCACAATGCCCCGCGCCAGACGCGGAGGACAAAGCCCGGCTCGCGGCCCCGCGGGGATACCCGGATGGGCGCGAGGAGGGGCGGTGGCCGGAACGCGCTCTGATTGGTAGCCACGGGACTGGAGGGGGCGGAGTGCGCTGTGATTGGTCGCCGCGCGGCACGGGGGGAGGGCGGATAACGGGGGGCTACAAAATGGAGCCGCGCGCTGCGCCGCCACTTACATAACGCGACCTCTCACCCCGCCGCGCCGGCGGGGCGGGGCGAGGCGGCACGATCGACCGGCTGTGCGACCAATCCGCAGCTGGCGGAGCGGGCGCCTAGCCAATAGGCTGTCGGCGCCGCGGCGCAGGGGGAGGGCGCTGTGGGGCGGGGCGGCAGGGTCGGGGCGCGCGCGCGGGGCCGGTCCCGCCGCCCGCCGTGAGGGGGAGCGGAATCTCCCGCCATTTTTCAACCGTCCCGCCCGGGCCCCACCGGGTACCGCCATGGCGCCGCTACTCGGCCGCAAGCCGTTCCCGCTGGCTAAGCCATTGCCGCCGGGGGAGCCGGGCGAGCTGTTCGTCATCCCCCACACGCAGGAGGCCTTCCGCACCCGCGAGTATCCGCCGCACCGGGGCGCGGGGTGGTCGGGGCGGGTCCCGGGGCGGTGGAGCCGAACAAAGCCGTAGTGGGGTCGGGCGGGGAGCGGGACCGTGACGAGAGCTCGGCGAGCGCTGCCCTGGGCTCGGCGGGGTCGTTGTTCCCTGAGGAGCTCCCGAGCCTGTTCCAGGCGGGCGGAGGAAATGGGACAGCAACTCCGCGGAGCTGGAGCGGGCGGGGAGCGGAGCTAACGGGGACCGTCAAAGCGGGCTGTGAGAGCAATTCACGCACTCCTGGAGCGGTTGCGGACACTGGGGTCCCGCGGGCCAGGAGCACACTGGCACCGGAGGCTTCCTCAGTCCTTAAATTCTAGAGAATTCAAACAGCGGCAGGAGCTCTCGCTGTGTACATCCCGGGTTTTCGTTATGAGCGTATCTCTTCCTGGGCCGCTTTTGCATAAAAAACATTTTTTAATTTTTTTTTTCCCCTGCGTGTGACAGTCCTTGATCGCAGGAAGTGGTGCTGGGCCAGGCTGGTAACTGACAGAGCTGCGCAGCAGCAGAGTTACTGTCCGGATCCGCAGCAGGGCTGAAGGGGCAGGACCTCGGCGCTGTAACGTGCAGACTTTGCTGCTTCAGAAGGCTGGGTTGGTGTTTGTGTTACAGAAATCAGGATCTGAGTTGAGAACTAAGGAATGGCTCTAAGTGAGAGGTAATGCGTGAATATAGGAAGGAGGTGTTGGCAGTGTGGAAGACAAAGGGGCTCCAGAACTTCGATAGCCCCTGTGTTGAAGAATGTCATGTTTCTGCAGTGAACAGAACGGGCAGAGGAAGCGCCTAGGAAGGATTAAGTGGCTTTTGAAGAGGAAATGCATCTCTTGAGTGCAGATAGGCATTGTTAATGCACTCGCTCCAGTAAAACAAGATTAGGTGGAGTGTTGGAGACTTGCTTTTTAACTGTGTTTCAGATTAAAACATGCAGTCTGTGATGCCAACCTGCTCTTTTGGTGTGTGCAAACTGAAAGTAGCTCAGTCATCCACCTGACCAGGCAGTTCTTTTCTCTTTCCCTGTGAGGAGTGATTAGTGATCAAAAAGATGAGTTTAAGCCTAAATACTACTTTTATAAAAGAAGACATGGCTTTAAGGGCTGTCTGCCTTGTTGGAACAGCACAGGGGAGTTCTGAGGCTCCTTCTGAGAGCACCATTTTGTTGGGTGGCTCTTGTGGATCTAGTGAGTAGGTGGAGGACATGTTTCTGCGAACACTTGGGTGGTATTAAAATTAAGGGGGAAAAAATGATAGTTTCTCATCCTGAGAGGGGAGGGTGTTAGCAGTAGGGTTAGAAGGAAAGAAGAAACCCAAGACAAGCACTGAGGTTCTGGAGAGATGCTCTTTTCTTGGAGGAAGTATTTAATGGGGTGCTGTGGGAGGCAGCCTAGCATCTTCTAGAAAGTTCATCTTGGCAGACAGACGTCATGAGGCTAAAAAGAGAAACCAGGCAATGCTGGTTTTCTGCTTTGCCTTGTTTACAGTGTATAATATATGCTAGGCCAAAAGTGGAACAGAAAATTGCAAATGAGCCAGTGAGCTGGAGGGAGATGTTACCCAAGGAAGACTTGGAAGGTTTTTTTGGTCACTTCCATTTATCGTAGATAGTGCTGAGGAGGAGTGGCTGTAGAAGATGGGAGGGGCCTACTGAGAGTGTGCCAGGAGGTACCTGAGTTTTCACCCCGTGTTATTTATGCCAAGACCGGACAGAATATATTCTCCTGAATTTTTTTCTATTTTTAGAAATTATTCATCAGCTCTTCCCCTAAAGACTGTAAGTTCTTGTACTGCACAGCTACAAGTGAGGCATTTGAAGGACATCAAAATTTCTTAAAGCTTTTTTTTATTGTTAAGATTTGCAGCTGCTGCAGATTGGGTCACACAAAAAATGGAGACTGTGGTGGTGTGCATGAGGAGAGACATCTTCCCCTTGGGCTTGTGTTGTGGAAGTGTTTGCAGCAGTGGGAGTGGAATATGCTGGTCAGCAGAGTTCAGGTGTTTACTTGGCCTCTTTTTCCCTTGTAGCTTTATGGTGTTTCCTTTGCCAAATCCTGCAAAAACCTTGTAAGAGAAGTCCTGCTGTGTTGAACCCTTTGCATCCTGGCAAAGCCTCAGGTCTTGCTAATTGTGTGGGTGTGGGGATGGCGGATCATGGGGTAGCCAGGGATAGACTCATCCCTGCAGGAGCTCAGTGGGGTGTGCTCTGAGCTACCTGAAGTGTCAGGAAAATGCTTTGCACATGTACCGTGCTGTCACCAGTGCAGTGGATGCTGAACATTTGCAGTCTCCCAAATAGCCATTGTGTACCCTGGTGGGCAGTCAGCTCAGCTGTGGGCATATGGGTCTGCTGCAGCATGGTTTGGAAAACTGCTGCCGGATCAGGAGATATGCTGCATTCAGAGAGCTCAGCTGCCCTGGGCTGTTCCAGCCAAAGGTTTCCTTCAGCTTCCAGTTTTGGGAAGCTGTATTGTCTCCTCTCTGAATAAAAGCTTGTTGTCTTTCTTTAGTTCATACTTCTGTATGGTACCAGCGCAGGGAAGAAGAGGAGTTGGGCCGGGTTTGGCAGGTTAAAGGCTGCTGCTCACATCCTCACATGTGATACTGGCCAGACAAACTCTGCCTGGAAGGTGGCAGCACCAAGATGCTGTTGTGTCACACTCTCCAATTGCAGAAAAACTTTGCCACACATCCTTATAAATGTATCCACATTTCTGGGAAGTTTACCTTCTTGGCTAATGTAAGTGCAGACAATTTGGATAGAGTAAAACTTTTTTGGAGTCGATATTAGTGCTCTCTCAGAAATTACTAACTGAGGAAGAAGCAAACTGTTTTATTCTGCCAGCAGTTGTTTTGTGCAGTGGTTAGCTTGCTAATTTTTAAACATCTTTCTTTAAAAAGGTCCCCTTTTTCTACTGTAATTTTGTTTGTACTTTAATTTTGCTGTGTTTCAGCATTAGGTGATCTGCAGTGGGATGGAAACAGATGTGATGTATTAACACCTACACAGTGGATAGTCAGTTGCTTCATTTAGTATACATGTTATTAGTAGCTTTTTGGGCAATGTTCACAAGTAGCTTGTGTCCAGGATTTTTTATTTATTCCTGTGTTGGGAATTTTTGGCAATGGAGGCTCCAGCTATGTAGAGAGGTCGGTTGATTATGGCATACCAGGGGCATGATGACTTGCAGTCCTGGATCAGACCTGCTGAACAATCTGAAATTTCTTGGGTTTGTTTCCAGTCTGAGTGTAGAAGACAAACAGTATATATGTAGTGGAAAGTTTGAGCTATAGTAAACTTTGCAGAAATATCCTCCTGCATTTTGGCTTTGTGCTGGCCCCAGGAATTCAAAGTAGGACCTGACCTGGAGGTCTTGGCAGAGCACAAAGGTAGGGTCAACACTGTGGGACAAGTCTGGAGCCCTAGATAAGGTGTGTGTCCAGGGTCAGTGTTAGATGAGCGGACCAGCTGAAGGTGGAATTAAATTGCTTGGAAGAGGCAGATCTGAGCTGAACAGGGAATGACCCTCTCTGTTACTTCTAAATTCCAGGCTTGTCTGGGAAATGCGAGTCCTGATATGGTAAGGTTAAGCCTGTTCTCATAGGTGTGTACAAGGGAAAAGTTCATAGGGAAAAGTCTCTTGGATCTCCCTACTGATATCAGAAGTGATGTTAGGGGAAAAAGTACGTCATTCAGTTATTCCACAGATACACAGAGGGAAACCAAGGGGAGAATGCAGAGGGATTGCTGGATGAAGCTGGAGATGACTGCTGCTCCTGCATTTAAGCTCCTGTCTGCTGTGAGGATTGGATTTGGTTTTAATGCTGTTCTTTGTGGGAAAGGCACAGGAATAAATAGTATTATGGTTGCAACTTAGTCATTATTAAAGTGATTAATTGAATCATAGAATCTCAGAATGGTATGGGTTGGGATCTTAAAGCTCATCTTGTTCCACTCCCTGCTGTGGGCAGAGACACCTTTCACTAGACCAGGTTGCTCCAAGACCTGTCCAACCTGGCCCTAGGGATGGGGCAGCCACAGCTACTCTGGGCAACCTGTTGCAGTCCCAAGTTGCTGTAAATTCAAAGAAGATTCCTGGTTTCTTGTTTGATTTAATTTTTTATATTTTTTTTCTCTCCTACCTCAGCATCACTACAACAGGCATCACAGTGGCACTCTTGGGCTGGTCAGTGGGGCTTTGCAGATGAGCTGTGATTTTCTGCTCTACCACAATGATCACGCTTCCTGCCCCTGAACCACAGAACCTCTTGTTTCTGTGAAAAATTTTGTGCCTTTTAAACCCCAAGGAGGGTAAGAATGGGCCAGGCGGCTTGAATCATAGTGGGGTGATAACTTGTCAGGTCTTTTCTTCTGCTGAGAAGCAGGAGACTCCACAAGCACGATAAGCTGGGAGGCCATCGGGTTTCTGCTGGATTTTGCAGTGTGCTTCAGGAAAAGGGAGTACTGTGGCAGACTCTTCTGGAGTTGACTCTCTTCCTGGTTAATATCCTTGCATAGTGCGTGGTTAATATCCTTGCACTGATCACAGGGCAGGATTGCTGTGTCTGCAAGTTACCTGTACATCAACACCCATAATGCAGCTGCTGTACCTTGTTATGCTTTACCTTGGAGCTATGAGGAAACATTTAAGGAAATTTGCTTTGCTGGAGTTGTAATTCCGAATAGGAATCTTAAAAAAGATTCCTTGGTCACACTACAGTGTTCTTGAATGGCAAAAGGTGTGAGACACACTGAGTGCTTTGCTGTAGCTGGTGGCTCTGCCTGTGCAAGAGGGTGGAGCAATCTGCTGTTCCCACGAGGCTCTGCAAATCAGTGCTGGTGTGGCAGTCGGCTGAGCTGTGGCTGTACCCAGTGTGCCTTATGCTTCATGCTAGCTTTGCCACTGGAGGGCATATGCAGGAGAAGCAAAAGGTGCTTTTCTTGCTTCTCTTAGAATTTCTCCTCTTCCCATTAGAAGGCATGTGGCATTGATCACAGGGCAATTGGTGTGGATTTACACCACACTGATAATTGTGCCTGTGCATCTTCTGTCCATAGTGAGTGTGAAGTAGTTGCTCTCTGTTTACCCTGACTATTAATGACCACTAAGGTGGAGCAGGGAGAGCAGCCAAAGGTGCTCACAGCAGAGTAGCTATTGCTCTCTGCACCCCAGTGGCTTGCCCAGGCACCCTTTAATCATGTAATTCCACTTGGAATAACATAACCTTGAGGCAGGTTGTGACACAGGAGTGTCAGCACCTGAAGTGAGCCAACAAGAAAGACAGGGACTTTTTACAAGAGCATAAAGTGACAGGACCAGTGGGTATGGTTTCAAATTAAAAGAGAGTAGGTTTGGATTAGATATTAGGAAGAAGTTCTTTGCTGTGTGGATGGTGAGCTCCTGGCACAGGTTGTCTAGAGAAGCTGTGGAAGTGTTCAAGGCCAGGTTGGACAGGGCTCGAAGTGACCTAGTGTAGTCCCTGCCCATGGCAGGGGGGTGGAACAAGATTGACTTTAATGTCCCTTCTGACCCAAACCATTCTGGGATTCTGTGATCCCATGAAGCAGGTGATGTTGGTGAGAGAGCTCCTCATGTTGAAACCAGAGGAAAAAATGGCCTTTCTAGGGGTTTCAGTTTCAAATGGTTTAGGTTGTTTTATTTTTCTTTTGTCAAAAGACTGGGGTGATGGGTAGCCTGGTAATTTGCATCTGGATTTTGTAACACCACCATAAGGCATTGGTAGTAGCAGTGCCACAACAGTTACTGCCAGGAATTTAGCAGCAATCCATGCTGTACTTCCTGCATGTGCCTGTGTCATTGATTGTGCTGTTTTCCAGTGTATCAGACTGGAAAAGCTGAAAAGTAAGTTAGCAATGCTGTGAAACCTTCAGCCATCTGTGTTCCCCTTGTGCAGTGCAGCTGAGCTCTTGGTGGTGTGGAATCTTCTGTGCCAGGATGAGCAGGACAGGCATTTTGGCCTCAGAAAGCACCAACACATTTGATTTAGCACAGCATCCTCATGGTAGTCACAGGGTTAGACTGTACTGAGGCTCTCCTTAGCCTTTGTACACTCCAGTCATAAGAGTTTAATTAAATTTCACTGTTTCGTGCTATGGTGATTTTGCTTTCCACTGCATAAATCCTGTTTTCCTGAGCTGCCACTCATACAGAGAGTACGAAGCACGTTTAGAGCGATACAGCGAGCGGATCTGGACATGCAAGAGCACAGGAAGCAGCCAGCTGACACACAAAGAGGCTTGGGAGGAGGAGCAGGAAGTTGCTGAGCTGTAAGTACTGGTGGAGATGTGGGTTTGTGCCTATCTTTAGGTGTTGGGGTGTAAGAGTGGGCTTGGGGATGTGTGGCTAGTTTGTGAGGTGAGGTAAGGAGCTGTAAGGAGATCTGGGGATTCTGGAGTTGAAAGCAAACAAATTAAGTCCAAATTTTAAACCATCACTAATACAATTGGGTAATTTACTTATTTGGTGCTGTATCTTGGTATTACTTGAACCAAAATATTTCAGCATATGGCACTTGGCATATTTTAAAGCCCCTGGAGTGTTGGGAATATTTTAGAGGGAAAGATAACAAATCTTGAACAATGTACAGTCAAAATAGAATAAAAGGAGTCGGTTGAAGTGTTTGAGGTCAGCCAGGTACACACGTGTAATTATTTTCTCCAGATCTGCATTAGAGTCGATGAACTAATTTAAAAAAAAAATGTAGTGAGATTTTGGGGAATCTGCTCTACTTGAAACAAGAGTCCTTGTTCTGTGCAAATTGTGTTCCTCTGGGCTGCTGTGGCCCTGACCTCTTCCTCTAGCCCACAGGAATCCTTGGATGAGCTCCAGCATGGCCTTTGTCATAGAAGTGAATTTCCTGTAAAGATGCAAGTCCTTGTCTCTACCAACACATATAATTTACTGTGTGATTACCAAATTGTAGGAATTATGCCAAACAAGTGATGTATTTCTCCATTCTGTCAACTGATGACTTGGACTTCTGTGACTTTTTTTCCCCTGGATATAAACTGTGGAGAATGTCAGCGGTACCACCTAAGAGGTGGAATTTTCTGCTGCCTCTCTTCATGTTTCTGATCCATTGGCAAAGAGTTCACAGCCTTTTCCTAAGGAGAAATTCACCATCATTTGTGGTTAATCACAGCCTTAAAGCCAACAAATAAGAAGCCCATTTGCTAATAGTCCTAATTTCTTTGAGGGGTAATGCACTACTGCCTTCAGGCTTTGCTCCCTGGTGTTCATGTTTGAGAGGGCAGGGGAAGTGCAGAGGCAGCTCCATAAACTTAAAAGACTGAGTCAAAACTCAGTGGTCTGCTGCTGCTTCCTTTTGGTTGTCTGTGTTGGGTTGATTGACCACTTCTGGAAACATTAAGAAATGTCAATGAAACAGAAATGGGAAATTTCTCAATAAAAAATGTAGCTATAGTCTCTCTAATATGAGAGGTGGGGGGTAGGGTCTGGGAAGATTCTGTGAAATTAGATTTTGGTCTTGTCTCTTTGAAACGGGATGAAAAGTTTCCCAGGTAGTTTGTCTGCTTTAATACCTGACACTAAGCTGAATAAAAAAGTTCATTTAGACAGGTTGCTAAAGGGATAAATTTGCTTATGGCAGTTGTAACACAGCACATATAGCTGAGGGCTCTCAGCCACGGATCCTGGAGTCTGGGAAGATGAAAGTGCTTTGGAAAAATTGAGTATTTTTTTCCTCCTTATGGTAACTTGAAACAGACTTTACTTTTTAGCCAGAAGGCTTTATGCAACATATGCCTTAGTGTCCCTGCCAGCTTCCTGAGGTCAGCTTTTAGAAGGGAAAGAAGGGAAGTTTAATGTCACAGTCCTTTCTTTTCTTTGAATGGAAAAGTTTGAAGATCATGACATGTGAAACACACAAGATATTTTTCTCTGGCAAGATAATATGATTGTGTAAACCTGCCCCTGTCTTTACTGCACTGGCAGCCTGTTGGGGGAGAAGGAAATACTAAATCTTTATCAGACTGTTGGTGTTAGTGGAAACAAGCATTTTAAAGTAACAAGCCCCAGGACAATTGTGTCATCTTGATCTATGTTTAATATCTAATAGAGAAACAGTAATAACCATCATGAAAGGGTTCACACTCAGTGCTGCTCTTCCTCAGTGTTTACAGTATTCCTTCTGGGGAGGACCAGGACAATTGGGATTTTCATGCCAGCTAACACCTGGGGAAGGGAGAGGAGCAAAAAGCCCTTGGATGTTTGCATGCTAATGGAGCATCTGCCTTGAAGGTCCTTGTGGCTGTTAACACAAGGAATTGGGAAATAGAAGGGTACTTTGCACTTGGGCTTTTATTCCCTCGAATAATGAAAACTTCTGTGCTTGCTCAGCTTAAAGGAGGAGTTTCCTATCTGGTATGAGAAACTGGTCCTGGAAATAGTCCACCACAACACTGTGTCATTGGAAAAGTTGGTGGATGCAGCTTGGTTGGAGATCATGACCAAATTCGCAGTGGGTGAAGAGTGTGACTTTGAGGTAAGGATATGTTTTCCATTTTATCCTGTGCTTCTGCATAGGGTTAATTCCAGATAGCTAAAGGTAAGAGATGGGAAGAATATGTTAGCCACTCAAGTTATTAGAAGGATGTGAAAATTTATTCTCTATAGAATCCCAGTGACAGCACCTGCTTTTGGATGGAAAATGGTTCTGTAGGCCATACTTCTGGTGGAAGGTGTCCCTGTCCATGGCAGGGATTTGGAACGGGACGGTTTTTAGGGGCCCTCCAACTCAAACCATTCCAGGATCCTGAAATAATAGCAAGCAAAAAATGACTAATATGGGTGTGCATGGGAAACAGATAAAATTGTTATATTGCTTAAATATGTGATGATCTGTTTATATATAAATACATTATTTAATTAGAAGAAATTAAAAATTATCATCTGTCATAATCTTTTCACTTGACACATTGCCAGAAGGAACAGTACTCTGAAACAAATGGAGCCTGAAGTCAAAGCTTTTAAATCTCTAAAAAAACCATAAAGATCTGAAAATTCCCTCTAAAACTGGGAATGTTGCTGAAAAGTCCAACTTTTTGAAAATGGGGAGGAGTTAATGTTGTGTGTGGCCAATGTTTAAGACATAGTCTCTAAACTGGGGTTGCTGAGAACACACTTGCTCATTATGCACATACTGTGTCCTTAGGCTGAGAATGCAGCATTGGAAAACACCATAGATTGGGAGTTTTGCTTTTAGGTCATCTTAGCTGGTATTTTTCCCTTCTTCATAGTGTTAAAGCCCGTTAGCTCACCTGTTTTGTTCAAGTTCAATCTTTATTAATATTTCTGTGCAGGTTGGTAAGGAGAAAATGTTGCCAGTAAAAGTTGTGAAAATGCATCCCCTGGAGAAAGTTGATGAAGAGGCCTCGGAAAAAAAATCTGACGGAGCTTGTGATTCTCCGTCTAGTGACAAGGAGAACTCCAGCCAGGCAGCCCAGGACAACCAGAAGGAAGCTATGCTGAAGGAGGATGACAGCAGGAGGGATAGTATGAGTAAGTAGAGAGACAGCATGGCAGTAGGTAGCACCTGGCAGTGAGTGTTGGAGTTTGCTCAGTAATCAAATTTACATCTCGGTGCTGGGCTGTTAATGGCTAAACAGTGTTATATGGTGAAAATCCAGAAGTTATCCTTCTTAGTGGTTAATTTTTGGGGCATCAGTGCTGTTGTCTTTCAGCTGTTCTTGCCTGATTTAAAGGAAAAAATGTGCTGTCATTCTAAGGTGTAATACCAAAAGCAATGCATGAAATGTATAAACATCTAAAGTATAACAAGTGTATTTAAAAAAACAGTTAGGGGAACAGCAAAGGTTCGTTCAGAATTATAAAATTCTGCTGCAGTGCTCATCCTCAGTGGAAACCTCCCTGCTTCTAAAGTGTGTTATTTTGGAGTCAGAGACAAGCTCTAATTCTCTTTGTCCCCAGTTATAATAAAAAAGGAGGGTTTTTTTATTTTTAGTTTATTCTCTTTCCAGTTTTCATATGTTTAGATAAAATATTATTTTTTCCCTGACAGTTCGAAATAAAGCATCCTTTAAAACCTTTTTCCTCTTTCGTATGCTCTTCCTGGTGCAGAAATAAGTAGTGCTGTCCAAAAAACAACTAACCCCCCCTGAAAAAAAGACACACAAAAAAAAAAAAAAAACCAAAAAAAACAAATCCCAAACAAACACATTTTGTCCTGTCCTTATTAAAATGGAATTATAAGATTCTTTAAAACAGATTACAAAAAGTGTTTTCAAACAAACCTATCCCAATCCCACAATGTAGTTCTAACCTTGAGAGCTTTATTTTCAAGTCTCATAAATGAATAAACTGTTGGCATTTGTAAATAGTGACTCCAGCATTCAGGAAAGCTGTGTAATCCCCTCTAATGTGGGAAAGAGGAAACTTTGAAAATAGCCCAGCAAGAAAATAGTGAAGTCAGGAGCGGAAAAGAAGTCATACCAAGGTCTAGTCCTGAGCTTAAAAATTGTCAGCTGTTTTTGATGGGTACTGTTATGAGCTGTTCTGATTTCATTGTACTGTTCTTTGTAATCAGGAAGCAAAAAAAGGTGTTTCAGAAACAATCTGGCCTTATACACATCACTGGAAACAGGGGTTGGGCTTGGAGAGGGGCTAATGATGCTTTATTTATTTATACATGTATTTTTATTGAGTGGTGATTCTCTTGAGATGCCACATAAGAGGCGTGGGAAGTACCTTTTACTTCATAAATGCTTAGTGATCAAATTTACAGCAGCAATTTTGGATTTGGATGTTTAAAAAAGATTTACCATGATCCTTTGGGCATGGGTGTGTGGTATTCCAGCAGCTGTGGGAAGCACTCCAAGATTGTATACTGCAAGGAATGAGGGTTCCTGCTCTTGTTTCAGTCCCTGACTCAGTTGGTTCTGGCCTGTATGTAGTCACCTCTGGAAGCTGGGACTGTCCTCCCCTTCCTGGGAAAGATGAACCTAAACATTTTCCACTTCAAGGTGCTGGCAGAGTCATAACCTAAGCAGTAAACATGCATTCTTTTATTTCTTTTCCTTGTACATATGCTGTTACTAAAAGGCTATTTTATTGCTAATGCTTTTATATTCTGGGTTATAACAGAAAATAGGGTCATAGTAACATCATTGACACAAATTCATCCAGAGTGAATATAATTATGTAGCATTTCTTACAGTTATACTGCAGACTACGGAAGTAGGAAATGTTGAGTTGCATTCACAGAGGCTGGGGGTTTCCGGCGACACTGACCTGGACTTTTTCTCTCTAATAATGGTCACATGTGGCCACATGATGTGGGTTGAAGTCACTACACTAGAGTGAGTAACTGGAAGCAGTAACAAGCTCTGTATAACTGTGATGTAGGAGCTCTGTGTGCCTGTGCACGCAAGAGGGGACAGAGCAAACCTTGGCAGTTCTATTAATACTTGTGTCAAACTTGCTGGTTTTGTTGGAGGAGGAATGAAGTAGAGAAAGGTAGTTTCAGTCTCTCTGCTTAGGAGTCTACTTTCATTCAGAAACTAAAAATACAGCATTATACCAGCTTTGTTGCATCATTTGTGTTTGAAGTGACTTTATATTTTTAGTTGCTATGAGAATGAACTCTGGAAGATCTGCCAGAGCAAGGAAAGTCTAGATTGTCATGAAAATTGATGGTGAATTGCTGAAGGATGGTTCTGTAGCTTGAGCCGGACTTGGAACCTGTACTACTCTGGACAATCCGATATAAAGTGAATACAGGAGACAACACAATATAGATGATTTAGAAATACAGAATCACCTGTGTTGAAAGGGACCTTAAAGATGCTCTTATTCCAGCCCCCCTGCTATGGGCAGGGACACCTTCCACTAGACTATTTTCCTAAGAGCTTCATCCACGTGGCTTTGAACTCTTCCAGTAGGAAGAGTTGTAATAAATGTATGTTTTATTACAATAGAATGCAACAATAAATGAAGTTGGCTTTTTAAAATTAACTTCAGGATGGAATGGATAATAATTTCTTACTGACCCAAATATCCAGGTGCTGTTTGATGGAATCTAGACAGTAAATCACAAAAGAAGAGGTCACTTGGGTTTATACCATGTTAGGTATAATGATACTGGAGCTTCAGTGCTCTTTTACGTGATTCTGAGATCTGTATTCTTAAGTTTTATTTAGGTGTAACATCTACTTTGATTCTCTATGTATTTAGTAGATTATTACTCTCATCCCTCATGCTTGCTTTATTGTTTTATTTGAATCCTAGGAAGAAATTCTTTCCTGTGAGAGTGGTGAGCCCCTGGCACAGGTTGCCCAGAATAGCTGTGCCTGCCCAATCCCTAGAAGTGTCCAAGACCAGGTTGGGCAGGGCTTGGAGCATGCTGGTCTAGTGGAAGGTGTCTCTGGTCTAATGAAAGGGGGAGTGGAATGAGATGAGCTTTAAGGTCTCTTCCAACTCACACTATTCCATGATTCTGTGGTAGCCACAAACATAAAAATATTTGGAGATTGCTTTCTTAAGACAAAACCAAGTCAGCAATTCCTGCCATGGAACTATTTCAAAGAAGCAAGGGCTATTTGAGGTGTTCCCTTAGAAGGTTTAGTGGTTGGATTATATCTCCCCTTCATAAACCTTATAGACGTTTTCTACCTTTGTGTAGGTGGTTGCAGCTTACTGTCTGCAGAGAGATGGGTTTAAATGAAGATGGTCCTTTGTACTCTTTGAAGATAGGTGTTACCTCCTTAGTTCAGAGCTGGTCTGGGCCTCCATTCCCAGCCTGTATCTTCCAGCTATTTCTAAAACCCATTTGGGTTATATTCCTAATGTTCTAGTTCAACCAAACACTGTACAGATAGCAAGAAGTAGGATGCCCCATCCAGTGGTGGTTTGGATTTTTTAACCTTTCTTTTTTTTACTGTAATAATAAGACAGTGTCTCACCTTCTTTTATCAGATGATCGAGCACGTAGGTCTCCTCGAAAGCTTCCCACTTCATTGAAGAAGGAAGAAAAGAAGTGGGTCCCACCTAAATTCCTGCCACACAAATATGATGTCAAACTGAAAAATGAAGATAAGGTGAGTTGTCTGCTTGAGTCCTTTCTAGTGCTGCCCTCAAAGAGTACTATGTGCAGAGGTGCTCCTTTGGTCTCAGGAAAAAAATCAAACATGAGTATGTAAAAGCTTTAAAGTCAGTAGCAAGCACAAGCTGGAGGAAGGTCAGAGATAAAACAGTGGGCTTTGGCAAAAAATCTGCATCATAAACTCATGGGTTTTAACTGTTTTGGCTATCTGATTCTCCTACCAATCTCTGTATGTCTCGGTTCTGTCTTTCCAAGAGAGCTTTGAATGAGCAAAGAGTTTTTGGACATGAAGCAGTACAATGATCCTAGTTCCTTATAGGCATATGATCTGTATTGATAATGTGGTTAGAAGTTAATCATTAACAGTGTGTCTATTTGTTATCTCCAAGATCATCAGCAACGTTCCAGCAGATAGCTTAGTCCGTACAGAACGTCCTCCCAACAAGGAGATCCTGAGGTACTTTATTCGTCACAATGCGCTACGTGCTGGCACGTGTGAGAATGCCCCGTGGGTTGTGGAGGATGAGTTAGTGAAGAAGTACTCTCTCCCCAGTAAATTCAGTGACTTCTTGCTTGACCCACATAAGGTAAGAATTCACAGAAGTACCTGCTTTGCTTTGCCACCCATTCCTTGGGTCTTGGCAGAGACCTCAGTGTACTGGTTGGGTTTTAGAATCACAAAATCATTAGGGTTGGAAACGCCCTGTAAGATCATCAAACCTAACCCAGCACCAAGGCCACCACTAAACCATGTCCCCAAGTGCCAATTCCACATATCTGTTAAATCCAGAGAGAAGCAGAGCAGGAAAACCTACTTTTTTGAAGGTTGACCTTTTGAGAGGTGACATGGCTTGAACATCTGGAACAGTGGTCTGCTTAGAAAATTTGAGATGCCTTTTAATTTTTCCAGTGGTTTGCATTGCTTGTCTATGAGTAAAGACATGATTTCCTGGTGTAAGAGAAATGGGAGAGCTACAGTCTTTATATGGTAGTGTCAGGTATTGGGCCCAAGACCTGGATGCGTGTGACTTCATTAGGCCTGGTCCATGTACAGGGCTGCAATGAGCGATGGCAGATACTACAAATTTAGTACTGAATACATATATAGCATGAATGGGTTCTTCCAGCCCTTAGTGCTAACCAGCCAAGTATAATATTAACCAACTAAATGCTATACCATGAAATGTGCTGTTTTAAAATTATCTTCTGGTGTAGAAAGCACTATTTTGTTCATTCAGTAAATTCACTTTTTTGTAGACTGTCAGGTGTTGTTCTAAAAGTAGAAGATAAATATTTGTTGAGGACAAGGGGGAATGACTTCAAACTCACACAGAGTAGGTTTAAATTGAATACTGGGAAAAATTTCTTCCCTGTGGGGGTGATGAGGCCCTGGCACAAGTTGCCCAGAGAAACTGTGGCTGCCTCATCCCTGGAAGTGTCCCAAGCCTAGGCTGAACAAGGCTTGGAGCAACCTGGTCTAGTGGTGTCCATGCCTGTGGCAGGGGTTGGAATGAGATGATCTTTATGGTCCCTCCGAACCCAGGCCATTCTCTGACTGTGATTATGATTGCGGAAGCCTGCTACCCTTAATGCAGTGAGCAATTTCATTAGAAACAAACATTAAAACATGGGCAAAAATAATTGCCAGAAAGAGATCTAGGTAACTTTTATTTACCTTTCAATATTAATACAAAATCATTCTTCCTTTAATTTTAGTATATGGCTCTCAATCCCTCAACCAAGAGGAAGAGCTCTCGATCGCCTGACAGAAAGCTTCCTAAGAAATCCAAAGCTGACGGATCTTCACTGGGACAGCCACTGAGTCCAACCCTGTGGTGTCATGTGCATTTGGAAAAATCTATAATTGGCTCTCCGCTGAAGGTGAAAAACTCTAAGAACTCAAATTGTCCTAAAGAGGAGCTGGAAGAGGTGATGAAAATTGTGTCACCTGCTAAACTTGGTTCTAACTTTCACATTCCAAAGAGGAGCCGACTAGGAAAGGGCAACAACAAATCCTTGGACAAAAAGCAAAGAGGCAAAAGGGTTCTGAATGGGCAGAAGTCATCGGGGAAGGCAAAGTCTCCCAGGAAAGGTTTGAAGACCCCCAAGATGAAAATGAAACAAATGACACTGCTGGACATGGCTAAAGGTACCACTAAGGTGTCCAGGGCTCCCAGGAATTCTGGAGGCACTCCTGGATCTTCCAGGAAACCCCAGAAACATCTGCCTCCTGCAGCACTCCATCTCATTGCCTACTACAAAGAAAACAAAGACCGGGAAGACAAAAAAAGTGCTCTTTCCTGCATCATCTCCAAAACAGCTCGGCTGCTTTCCAATGAGGACCGTGCTCGTCTCCCCGAGGATTTAAGAGGGTTGGTACAGAAACGCTATGAGCTCCTGGAACACAGGAAGAGATGGGCCACCATGACTGAGGAACAGCGGAAGGAGTACATGAAGAAGAAGAGGGAAAAGCTGAAAGAGAAACTGAAGGAAAGAGCAAAGGAGCGGAAGGAGAAGGAGATGAAGGAAAAACTGGAAAAACAGAGGAGATTTGAGGACCAAGATCTGAAAGGGAAGACATTGCCTACTTTTAAATTGGTTGATACTCCAGAGGGGCTTCCTAACACACTTTTTGGGGATGTGGCCATGGTGGTGGAGTTCCTGAGCTGTTACTCAGGGTTATTGATGCCAGATGCTCAGTATCCCATCACAGCAGTGTCCCTGATGGAAGCCCTTTGTGCAGAAAAGGGAGGCTTCCTGTACTTGAACAGAGTACTGGTCATCCTCTTACAGACCCTGCTGCAGGATGAAATTGCTGAGGATTATGCTGAGCTGGGAATGAAACTTTCTGAAATCCCACTTACTCTGCATTCCGCTTCCGAGTTGGTTCGCCTGTGCCTGCGCAAGTCAGATGTGCAAGAGGAAAGCGAGGTCTCAGATAATGTAGATGAAAGTAAGGATTCAGCAGCTTTCGAGGATAATGAGGTACAGGATGAGTTTTTGGAGAAACTGGAGACATCGGAGTTCTTTGAGCTGACTCCTGAAGAGAAATTGCGGATCCTTGGAGCGCTGTGTCACCGGATCCTAATGACGTACTCAGTGCAGGACCATGTGGAGTCCAAGCAGCAGGCCTCGGCTGAGCTGTGGAAAGAGCGCCTGGCTGTCCTGAAGGAGGAGAATGACAAAAAGAGGGCAGAGAAACAGAAGAGAAAAGAAATGGTGGCTAAAACGAGGGAGAACGGGAAAGAAGAGCAGATGATGGGAAGAAATGAGAAGAAAAAACACGAAATTATGAAAATAGAGCACCGGGTAGAAATCGAAGCCGATGATATGATCAGTGCTGTGAAGAGCAGGCGCCTTCTTGCCATCCAAGCCAAGAAAGAGAGGGAGCAACAAGAAATACAAATGAGAGGTAAGAAAAATTACCTAGTCAGTAGAGTGTGTGTTGTGGAATAACTTCATGGCAAAAATAACAGCCTGTTTTCATAAGCATTGTCTGATTTTAAGGAATTTGCTCACTGGAGATTTATAATTCATCTCTTGTGGTTCCTGTGGCAGCTTAAACTTTGTAAATTTAAGAAAAAACAATACCTGCTTTGTCATGGTTTGACAATGGCGCCATGCCAGCGCCCCCATGAAAATGCACTTTTACAAATAATTGCTGTGAGATGTGATCAGGAACAGAGCAGAGCAGGCCCAAGTTTAATAACAAAGAAAAAACTTTATTAATCTACTACTACTATAAACACACAAACACTAAATCACGGATGAAGACCTCCCAAAACACTCCTCCTCCTCCCACCTAATTTCCAAACAAACCCACGATGAGACACCACCCAGGATCCTGATCAAGTTGCCACCCTTCAGATAATCAATACTCAGTCTATCAAGGGAGACAGGAGTCTCTCCTGTGCCACAGACCCCCCGGGAAACACAACTGCCACCCTTGTGTTTCCATGTCACACATGGCAACCGCCCGGAGAAAATCTGCCATGGTGACACTCTCCTTTCCATGTCACAGTGCTCTCACCACCGTGCATGGACAGACTGCTCATAGGGCTCCTTTAAGGATGCTTTGCCAAGGACCAAGAAAAACAACAGTTCAGTTTCTCATCTCGGGACTACAGTCGCCCCCATTTCCCCTGAGGCCGAGGGTCCAACTACAGAGATCTTCTTCTCTTCTTCTTTTCTGAAGACAGAGGGCCTCTCCACACCCTCTTCAGCTTTCCTCTGTTCTCTCCATTCCTCTGTTGGTGGTCACTGAAACAGGTCTCTTGGCCCACCACGGCATCACCCTAAGTGCAGCCTCTGGCAAGAGAATTTGGTTCAGTCTATGGCTAACAAGAAAAGTCCAGCCACAAGCCACTCCATCATCTCCTTCCACTCAAAAATTTCCTCTTCCATCATCTCAGATCCCAGACTGTCTCTCTTCTACTTCAAATCAAGGAGGAGTAATATTTTACAAAGCCTTCATTTCTCAGAAAAGGGTTAAAAGCTCAGACTCCCTGGACAGCTGATATCTCTGCCCAGCAGCCGATTCCCAAGGCCAAGGGTGGGCACCTTCCCCCCCCCCTTCTCCTCCACACCAGCAAAGCCGGCAAAGTTACAGGTGCCATCCAGACTCTCTGTCTCTTCCCTCTGCGGGGGGAGGAAAGGCAAAGGCATCTCAGCTTCTCTCCACTCTTCCGTCCACAGGAGCTGGCTCGGTTCCAGTCCTTCAGCCCCCTCGGCTCACCTCGACCAGGCCTCATGGCTTCCCCTCCCCCACCCAGCCCCATGGCTGGGCAGGGGAGATCTGCACAGCACCCTGACCGGAACCAAAGAGAGCGAGCTCTTGGGAGTTCCTCCTTTAACACCCTGTGTTCTCAGAGGCATATCCATACCTTCAGTGGTCACTCCAGGTGCCAATATCCAAACCTGACCACTGATTGGTTTGACCCAACTTCCTGAAAAAATTCACTTCCATGTCAAACCACGACACTGCTTCTAGTTTTTTTTATCTGTGGGTGTCTTTTGTTCAGTACCTTTCTAATTATGGCAGGCCCAGAGAGGTTGGGCAACACATTTTGTTTTGGGAACAGAAGATAACCAAAAATTTGTCTTATGCCCAAACATCATCTGGTTCTTGGGTACAGAGGAGATATTTCCTGCCTAAAATCAGTTCCTACTGCTGCTGCTGCTGACCCTGCTGCTGTTCCCATGGTCAGGTTGTTGCCAGCAGCCCTTCTCTCAGATCAGGATTTGGGCAATAAATCTGAGTTTAGTGTTTCTCACTTTAAAGAATTAGTTATGGAGCTGTATAAATATAAACTTTCCACTCAAACCTCTCTAAAGCACGAGTTGCGACACGAGACCTTGTCTCTGTGTAAGTAGTGCTGCTTGAGGAGTGTAGATGTTAAGAGAGAACACTTCAGAATTACAGTTTAGGGGCTTTATTGGTTGTAAATGTGGATTCCAGGTGGACAGAAGTGGACAATGTAGCTCATCTAGGTTGTTAGTTTGCTTCTGAAACAAGTGAGGGATAAGCATCCTTTATGGAGCATGGCTTTTGCACCTTAGCCAGAATGTGGGAGTATCTGTTCTGGGAGACCAAGAATCACGGAATGGTTTGGATTGGAAGGGACCTTAAAGTTGATAATGGTCCACCCCTGCTTCATGGGCAAGGACGCCTTCCACTAGACCAGATTGCCCCAAGTCCCATCCAACCTTGCCTGGCACAGGTTGCCCAGAGAAGCTGTGGCTGGCCTATCCCTGGAAGGGTCCAAGGCCAGGCTGAAAAGGGCTTGAAGCAACCTGGTCTAAGTGTCCCTGACCATGGCAGGGTTGGAACAAGATGATCTTTAAGGTGTCTTCCAACCCAAACCATTCCGTGATTCTGTGATATGAGGGTTTTTATCCAGGGCTTCTTCAACCCAGTCCATCCTTACAACTTAACTACTACTTCTATATATAGCCATATGGGTGGGTTTTTTTTGGGGTGTTTTTTTGGTTGGTTGGTTTTTTTTTTTTTGGTTTTTTTTTTTTTTTTAAGAATGATGGGCAGAAAATAAACTGAAGAGTGTATGGTTGTAAAGAATGTTTATTAAAAACCCCAATAAAACTGCTTTTTTTACTCCCATGGTATAGTAAAATAAAAGACAATATTGATGTCTGGATACAATAAAGGAAAGCTAATGCTGCTCTTTGCTGATTCTAACAGTGAGGATGGAGAAAGAAGCAGAGGAAGAAAGAATCCGAAGGCATAAAGCTGCTGCTGAGAAAACTTTCCAGGATGGAATTGCTAAAGCCAAACTGGTGATGCGCAGGACCCCAATTGGCACTGACAGGAATCACAACAGGTGGGAAAGGAAATGACCATGAGCTTCCATCTCTTCCCTGAGAGAAGGACTGTGTCAGATACCATCCTCCAGAAAGGGATTGATAGGAAGGGTGTATGGAATTGCAGAGGAAATAGAAGTGGAAAGTATTTGTGTATATGGAGTGTAGTGGCTGGTTATGTGTCTGGCTTTTTGAAGCCTTCCCATGGAGGAGAGGACCAGTGAAGGTTCAAGTGCTGGCACTGGGTGCTCAGCAACCTCCTTACCATCTTTTTTTTTCATGGCTGTTGGACAGGCATGCTCTTGGAATGGATTCTAAGCAAAGCTTTCTCTATTTCTCAGCTGGGTTAACATAAAGATATGCATGCATTCAGCTTTTAGTGAGTTGAGCACACAGATGCTTCTCCACTCAATGCAAATAAATGTGTATGTGTGTTTAACTAGCCAGAAAATGAGACAGGTACCTAATAACACACATTTCTTACAGATACTGGCTGTTTTCAGATGAGGTTCCTGGCTTGTTTATTGAGAAAGGCTGGGTACATGACAGTATAGACTACAGATTTACCCTTCCTCACCAGAAAAAGGAAGATTTGAAGGACTACAGCCCTGGAGGTACGGTTTCTTGAGGGTATTTCCTCTGTTCTGACTATTCAAATGGAGTAATGAGTGTGAAAGAACTGTCTAGTCCGAGTGTTTTCATGGGGATACTCTGATTTAAGCCTTCTTTTAACTCTAGAAGCCTGCACAAAGGAGGTGCTGGTGATATTTCCATTCTACTGCTGCAGGTCTGGAGACTTGCCTGCAGTGTTCCACCTAAGGACCGTGGCGTACAGTTTCCTTCAAGTAGCACGGTTGATGTCAGTTGGTATCATGCCTCTGGTTCGCCCTGACCCTGCTGAGTTGCAGCATGCCAGATCCTTGCACAATTAGTTGTGCTGCAGAGTGAGGATGTCTTTCCCAGTGCTGATATTCCACTGGTCCCAAGAGTCCCAGATCAGCCTGTGGAATTGTTAGATACACACAGCTTTGCTGATTGAGGTTGTTTTGGCAAACATCCCTCATGCACTTGGTCTCAGCCTGCTCTTCACCTTTGCTAAATGTGCAGGTGAGGTGCAAGGGACTTGCTGAACTTCTAGTGCTTCCTCTGTGATTTTGCCGGGCTGACTTGGGGCCTGGGTCCTGGAGCTTTGCAAGCTTGAACAGGCACAAAAATCTGTCTGTACAGAAGGAATCTTAACAGTTCTGTGTGGAAGTAGTTCTTGGGAGAGAAGATGCTGCAATAATCTGACTCAGCTGAGTTTCAGTTGTGATCATTTCTTGCTTTTGGAACATCACATTCTGGCACTGAGTCCATCTACAGCAGTCCTACATGGGAAAGCTTATGGAGTTAGATCCAAGCCCTGACCTGGTAGGATTGTCTTAGACAAGGGGCAAACTAGACACCTGTAGAGGAATAGAACAGGGCAAACCTACATTGAGATCCTTCATCCAGGTGCAGCTTTATAGCCACCTGTGTCTTTGAGACTGACTGAGCCAGAGGTGTATCATTCCAAGCTCCTCTCGGGGTATATTTTCTTGCAAGATCTGTTTCAAATACTGACCAGCTGTGTTCCTGATCAACTCCTTGCTTCCAGCTGTTTTCATCTCTCAGCTGCTGCTGCAGCCAATGGGCAGGATTTCAGCACATTCCTTTGGAAACTTAATAATCGAAGGCCTGAATGAGCAAAGATTTAAATTTATGTCGGAGTGTTATTTGAGATGCTCAGAAATAAAAATTCATGCTGCTTTTACCTCCTTTGGTTTTCAAAGTGCTTTGTCAGTATACAGCTAAAAAGTTAAACTAGTTTTATGTATTTGGAGTAGTAGGAATGCTATTCAGGAATCTTCCTGAGCCTGTGCTTTTCTTTTGCAGAGAAGCGGAAGAGCACAGGCAGTGACGGCCGAGGGAACAAGCTGCATCGCTCCATGCTCACCACAGACCTGCCTGCTGAGACCACCACTCCCAAGCAGGGCCAGAACTTATGGTAACACACACTTTCATGGCTGCAAAGTACTCAAAAGTGTAAAGGTCAAGGAGTCTAGACAGATTTCTTTTACTAAACCCTGCTACAAACCTGTTCCTCTTTCAGTGCTGAGCAGTTGGGTTGGTTCAGCAGCTCCACAGGCCTCTGTTGCTGACATTATTACAGCCAGTCCAAGAGCCACTGGAACAATCATTCAACCTAATCAATCATACAAAGCCAGTATAAATTAAGCTATTAAAATGCTTCTTTGAGGTATTGGCTTTTAAATATTTTATTCTTCCATGTTGGCAGCCTCTTATCCCTTTAATGCTTCCCATTGCTAAGCAATGTCTTCTAAGTGAATCAAATCTACCTTTGAGCATGCTTCATTGTAATCTGCTCCAGTAATTGGCCCTATCAGTGTCCTTAAAGAAATTCTCCTGTGTTGGATGTTGCTCTGTGTGGTAGGGAGTGCTCATCAGTTGTCCCCAGGCCAGAAAACCCTGGCTAAGCTTCACCTGTTAACTACTATGGAGCATTGTGTATTCTTTACATAACCCTGAGGATAACTGTCAAAAAGTATGTGCTCCTGCAGCTCCCCTCTTAACAGCGTCTGTCCCACAGAGTTCCACTGCTGACACACAGAGTGGGGTTCCTTGGTCTTTGATAAATAGAGTTGAACTAATCTCGAAAGAATAGTTGCCAGTCAGTACTACGTTACTAAACGTGTACCTGCTCCCCCACCAGGAACTGTAAAAGAGACTGAAATTGTGGGTGTCTTGATTTGTCTGAACCATCAGCATTGGGTGCTGACTTGGTATTGCCCTGGTGCTTCTCTGTTAGGGCACCAGGTCATAGGATATCACAGAGTTCCTGTGCTTTCCTTCACTGCCCCATCCTCCTATGAGAAATCCCCACCCTGTTACCAGTCTGGGCCTTTGCACATCTTGCCAAAATTCAGGCAGTTGGTCTTTCCTGGGGAATGGGTCCTGCACAGGCAGTGTGATCCACAGGGAAGTCCTCTGCTTTTCCTAACTGCCTCGTCTAACACCTGATCTTTATTGGGCAGAGATGGCAAGGTGTGCTCCAGGAGAAGGACCAATTCCATAAGGAAAACAGTAACTTAAATTTA
The DNA here is from genome assembly GCF_031753505.1 of Anomalospiza imberbis. Lineage (NCBI taxonomy): Eukaryota > Metazoa > Chordata > Aves > Passeriformes > Viduidae > Anomalospiza > Anomalospiza imberbis. The sequence goes on from NC_089700.1 coordinate 153,690, forward strand.
CAGAGCATATTGCTAACACTGAGGGCAACATAGAGCCAAATTGGATTAGTTAATTAACACAGAATTCCTTCAACTTTTGTGACTCCAGGCTGAACTTGAAAAAGCACAGTATTTGATCTGCTCATTCAGGTTGGCAATTCCCAACAACATTCTGAGGGAGATCAGTGTGGTGACAGAGGCAGGAGTGCTGTGTGGAGTAACTAGTAACTAGAGCTGCTTGGGAGGAGCAGCTCTTGAAACCAGGTCATGGACACACTCAGTGCTGAACTATGTTCTGTCACTAAGAGCTGCTTTGTATGGAGTGACCATAATGAATGGTATTCTCCTTTTAGAAAAGAAAGCAACAAAAAGAATTAAGAAGCTTCTTTTAAAAAAAGCTTAAAAGTGGCAGCCAGAAGCCCAAAACACTTTCAAAGAGATTTGCCTTAGAGTTTCCTACTAAATGGTCAGAGCAAGTGCTGTCTCTTACGTTTGGAAAAAAAAAAGGGTTGAGGAAGCTGGAAACAAAACTGTAACAGCAATAACAAAACATTTTGAGGTCATATCAGGAAGCTGTTAAAAGTAAGAAAGCCTGCTTAAAACCTGTGGTGAATCTCAGTGAAAGAAATAAAAAGAGTGATGAAGTGAAGTACAGACTAAGGGCAAAAGAATTTTCCCCTTGGGGAAAAATCCTGCTTCACAAAATCTATTGTTACAGGGTCTGCCTTCGGAGAAGAGGGAAGCTCTTTGCCTGAGAGAATAATTGGCTAAGAAATACTAAATAAATTATGGAAATACTCTAAACTTGTATGTTCAGCAGGGAGATGGAGAGTAATGCTAGAGGAAACTGGGGAAGTCTCCTAAAAAGGTTTTCTATTATAGAGAAAAGAGGGATCAGGAAATAAAAGTAGCAAATGGCTGTTTTGAAATAGAGAGGAAAGTGCTGCAGCTGAGGCGCACAACTGGCTGCTATCAGCTGCTGTTGATCTATGAATTGCACCTGTTCAAAGCACCAGTGGACAAGTTGCTGAGAGAGGAGTTTATTGAGGAGTAGTAAGCACAAAGGTAATTGTCCTGGCACACAGAGGAGTCCTCAAACCAGCAGATGCTGCAGTCTGGAGGGGTAGGTTGTAGAACTGTCAATGCATACCTGCTCTGCCTTTTGGCCACTCAGATATCAGACACTGAGCTGTGTGTGGGGGTTTTTTGGCCTGGCTGTTATGCCACAGTGTCCTTAGTTTTTGTTCTTTCTTGTCTCTGCTAGGAAGGACTTTTTAAGTGCTGACAGTCACAGCACTTGCTGTTTTTTTTACAAGGGTCTTGTGCCTGTGTGCACTGTTCTGCCAGGCAGGGGCAGCAGTGCAGGTGGAAGATCTGAGCCAGGCATGGGCCTTCAGCAAGGGCACAGAGGCAGCTTCTCAAAGGACACGTAACTCCTTCTAATTGAGTGCTGTGCTGGCTGCCTCTCCCTGAATGATAGGGCATCCAAAGCCATGCCTGCAGCTATAAGCAATAAGGTCTCTCAGCTGAAAGGCTGTTCTGTAAAGATCTGTAGCTCCTTAGAGATTGTTTGCTAAGTACCAGTCTGACACCTGCCACCACTTACATGTAAGCATCCACAGAAAGCCAAGTGACAGGCTGGGAGCTGTTACTTCAGGGGGTAGCCAGGAGCTAGAACTTTCCTCTGAGGAAATCCATATTCCTATTCCTGTAATTTCCTTTGGGACCATTGCCATTGATCTCAAGGACTGCTCTGAACGTAAATGGTTGTGGAAGAGTCTCCTCCTTGGCTGCTTTGTGCACAATGTCCTTGGACACCGTGAGGAGTCCAGAGCCCACACTGAAGGCCTTGGATATCTGTGTTGTTTGGATACAAGGACTTGCCCAGCTATAACTCATAACTTTGGCATGTGCATAGGAAGTTTAATTTCTTTATGTTCTGCTTTAAGTTGTGCTGTTTGTCTTTTCCTACTGGTATGTGGGACATAGGATTGAGTAGCCTCAGAATGCATATAGAGCATCTTTAGCTTTACCCTTTTATCCTTTAGAGTGATGAGACTGTGAAATTAAACACCAAATTAACTCTGATTAGTTGTATTTCACAGTCCTGCCCCTTTTCCCCTTGAGGATGGTAGCTGGTAGGGCACTGATAAAGGGAGAAGTAGATTTATACTTCTATCAAGAGTTTCATAAACAGTATCTCACAGAAGTAGTTCTGCTGTCAGTACTTTGTCCCCAAAAAGAAGAGGGTCCAGTGTTCAGTCCTTAAAGTGCAGCATTATAAACACTTGGTTACTTCTTTCTTCTCCAGACAGATGGACCACTCTCTCTGTTCACCTTATGCTCCACTTACACAGATGTTGATCCTTATTAAAAAATCCCCTTGTTCTGGGCAATATAAGCTCCAAAGAAGTCTCTGTCCGTACCATAGTGCTTGTGAGCTGTGTACTTCCTGATCTTTCCTGCAAGAACCATGGGGGAATCATAGCCTTGGCAGGAGACTTCTCGCTCATCCTGGTCAGAAAGGAGTTGAATTTTGGAAACAGTGACATCTCTGCAGAGTAACTGCCATTGTTCTTCATCTGTTAGGAATTTAGCATGGTATGGCGGGTCCCCTCAGCAGACAATTTGAGTTAACTATGAGAGGGTGCTGACAGACTCTATTCTCATGCCTATATTCTAAAGATGGAGTTCCCCTATTTCCACAAACCCTACAAAGCAGGTACTGGTCTTGGGCTCCTCTAGTTGTTGTCCTCTCAATTTCATTGTTTTCATTCCTTTTGACTTGATGCTTATGCCATTTGTGCCTGCTGTTCTTGTTGCTGACCAGTCTGTTGGCTTGTGCTGCCAGAAATGTCAGGAGAGAATCTAGGCTGTTCTTTAGGAATGCAGGAAGCCCTTACATCAGTCAGGATTCCCCCCTTGTATATCAATTTGAAGACCCCCTCCTGGTCTCGACTTTCCCAAAGGGATCTTTCCTGTCCCTCTGGAGTGGACCAGCTGTCTTACCATCCCTCTCTGCAAGACTCACTTTTGCCTTCCCCATTTAAAATGCCAGCCCTGTCTTACCATGTCAATGCTCCCAGCCTGGAAGTGGTTGAGCTCCAGTTGGATGTGCAGGTAGTTCCTACAGGTAGGGTATGCCTGGAGCTAGTTTGGGAAGCAGGAACTGTGACTGCACAGAGCAGAAATGGGTTACTAATCAAACTAACATGATGTCTGTGTTTGTTTTGCGGATCAGGCTTAAGTAGATCAGCTCCCTATCCCAGAAATCCCAGTTCTTACTCTCAGGGTAGACATAAGTACCTGTTGCAGATGTTCTTCCTTCCCTGTCACATGTCATTTTCAGCAGGAACAAAGTTTTACCGGGGCTTAACTCTGGCTTTCTTAAAAGGGTGGGAGCTGCTTTCTGCAGCTGCCCAGCAGCCTGTGTTGTCTTCTCCCAAAGCCTACATGATGACTGTTTCCAATGCCCTTCCATTTTTACAGTTTTCCTTTTTACAAAACAGTGCAGTGACTTCCCCTCTTTAATTTGTCACCATGGGAGAAAGCAGGGAAAGCTCAGGCATTGTCATCTTAAATATTTTTCTAGCGGGATTCTATAGTGTATGGTGATGTCTGATGTTGTTTTATCATGATGTGGGCAACCCATCTCAAGGTGTCTGGGTAATACTTCTGTGCTGGGTATCTGTAGAGCAGATGGTTTGGAGTGTGGCTTATGCCATTCCCAGGTAGTGACAGATTCTAGTGGGTGAAGGATATCTGAAGCTGCTCTGACCTCTTCCACAGGGAGAAGTGCAGAGAGTAGTGGTGCCCAAAGATTTTGATCTCAGGGTGCATAGTGAGGATGCTCCACAGGGTCAGATGTACTGAAGCAGATGACTGGCTAAAAAACATCCTGCTTCCATTGTTGAACAATCAATTCTATGTTCTATTAGAGTAATGAATTTCTATCTGAATGCAAATTGTGAGGCCATTGCCCTAGTAGGACCATACATAGAATTATGAAATAATTGCAGATATGGTATTTAGAAAGTATTTCTACCAGAAAAATAAGCATTGTGGGGACTGGTATTCCAAAAGGAGCCACAACAATATTCTTCTTTAGTTGTTGCTTGGCTCATCTGAGCTTGTGCCCAAGAAGAAACATTAGATCTGCAATCTTCTGGTAAGGCCCACAGAGTGGTCCTTTGCAGTTGTTTCCAAATAAGGTTGATTCTCCTGTTTCTTGTCTTCCCTCTTCTAATGAGCAATCCTCTAATAGAAGATAGGGAATTAGTCATAGTTTTTGTAAATGACCTCTGAAGCTCGAGTTGAATCCACATCCCATCACATGAAGAGTCTCCATGGTTTCCTGGAATAGAGTTGGAAAGAAAAGAAGGAAAGTGCAGAATTTCAGGTTGTCTTAAATCTCATTTAAATGTACAACCCAACATGCAAACATGATTGTACTTTGGAATTGAAGAATATCTTGATTTAGAGAACTCTGTAAAAGTAGTTCCCCTTTTAGATTGGGCTAACTGCTGATGGCCATCGCTGTCATCAAGGATTCCTGAGCAGGAAGGTTTCAAGCTGATCAGTATGGTTTTCAGATTCTGCACTCGAGCTTTCCAGTTTGGGCAAGCTTAGAGAGGAGGACTTATGCACCTGCAGAGACAGAAGCCTGCACAGGCACACAGCTCCAGCAGCAGAAGTTGTGGGATCAGCCAGGACATCTCCTTTTTAATCTAGGGACTTCTGGTTAATGAAAGAAAATACTAAGTTGCCATGCTGTCAGTGAGTAGTGTGTTAGTCTCTTTTCTAGTACATCTAACACAACATTCAGATCACTTAAATTAACTGCAGAGTAGTGAATGGAATCCCTGGGATAGATAACTAAATTCAAACGTCAATGTTTTAATAATCTTAAAGGGGAAAATAAATCTATAAACCAGTTTTGTGTTTATTTTTATTCTGTTTTGCTTACCCTGACATTGGCTACATTTGGGGACCTTGAAACAAAGCCAGCCTGAGTCAGAATTCTTCTACCAGCATTCCTGGAAGTGTTTCACCTTGCTCCATGAGGTTAGGATATAGGTTACCTCTTACCCCTACCTACTGATCATTGGGAAGTATTTAGAAGACGAAATTGTATTGTCAGAGATACCCTAGGTGATCTAGGTGCATTTTTCTATCTTTCAGGTTTCTCTGTGACAGTCAGAAGGATTTGGATGAGCTGCTGGATTGCCTGCACCCCCAAGGAGTAAGGGAGAGCCAGCTCAAGGAGCGCTTGGAGAAAAAGTGAGCCTGCTCTTTGTTTTTCTATGTGTGCCTTCTCCAAGTCAGAGCATGTCCTTGGCACAGCAATCCTTGCCATTCCTGGGACAGCATCCCAGGCTTTGATTATACCTGTGCTGAAGAGGGGAGGGCATTCAGGTTGAGTAATTGCTGGTTTTCCTGAGCAGATTCTTGATAAATAACACTGAACAGTGAGAAAGTTCTGCCAGTCTTTAAAATCCTCCTTGAAACCAGGAACAAAGGCAGTGCTGGTTGCTCTGAGCCCGAACTGCCACGTGCTTTCATGTGTCTTTCAAAGAACGTTCTGCACTGGTGGAGCTCATAGCTTTCAATGGAGACCGTTGTGCCAGAGCCTGCCCAGCTCCCAGGGCAGTGCTCGGCCGGTATTCAAAGGTTGGGTTTGATTTTCCAGGTACCAGGACATCACACATTCGATCCATTTGGCTCGGAAACAGAACTTGGGCCTCAAATTTTGTGATGGCAACCAGGAACTGCTGAACTACCTCCAGAGTGATCTGATTGAGGTTGCAACACGGCTGCAGAAGGGAGGCCTGGGATATGTTGATGTGACACCAGAATATGAAGCAAAAGTGAGTGAACAGGCAAAGTAGTGAACAAGACAAGTATGAGATACTTTCTGTGCAAGGTCTTCAGTCTTTGTTTTCCTCAGACAAGAGGAGCAGGAAATCAGTTTTCTCATTTGTCCTTTAAACAGTTATTTCAAGATTACACAGCTGATGTCTTGGGGTGTAGGCAGGTCATAATGTTGGAGCTGAGTGTCCCATTCAATTGTCCTGTGTACATATTCTTGTGACAGACTTCTTTATGGAGCAAAACTCCATAGCTGATTTTTATCTTCTACATCAAAGCCAGCATGTCTTGTTGGAGACAGCAGCAATATGCTGATTCCATAACCAGGTGTGGCAGGTAACCATACTGCATTAAGTACCACGGGTGTCCATTTGGAGATGTACTTCAAGCAGCAGAGAGAGTAATATCCAGCTGTTATGGGGTCATATGCTCTTCCAACAGGTGTACTCGCTGGAGAGCCTAAAGGATTTTGGAGAGTGTGTGATTGCGCTCCAGGCTGGTGTTGTTAAGAAGTTTCTGCAAGGTTTCATGGCCCCAAAGCAGAAGAGAAGGAAACACCAAGGAGAGGATTACATTGCCAGGGCTGAGGAGATAGATGAAGACAAGAAAATGGCAGAAGAAGCCAAGGTATTGTTCACCTCAGGGCTCTGTTTTGGTCTTGCAGTAGAGCTCTTTGAGCAGTAGCAGTGCATTTCCTGGGATACTAAATCTTGAGCAGCTTCCTCCCATTTCAGATTTGTAGTTGAGTGTGTTTGTTGTTTAGGGGGCCAGGTGTTGCCTGTCTATTTTGAGGAGTAAATGTATGGCGAAAATAAAAATAATAGAGAGTTACCTAATTTTCTCTCTGTGAATAGGAAATGGGTCAAGTTCCTTCCATACAGTTCTGCTTAAATAAAAGTGTATTATGGAGCATTTTCACAGAACTTAATAGGAGTTGTATCTGCCAGAGAGGTCTGATGGTGCTTTGGTCCACAAAGAGAAGGAGAGACATGTTGGGGTTCTGGCGACTTCAAGGGAGTGAGATTCAGGTAAATACCACATTAGGCAAAGGGAGATACAAGTTGTTGGATGTGTGGAAGCACTTGGAGGTATGTCTGGGCAAACAAGCCTCCTGGGCAAGCCTCCAGGAGAAAAGTGGTATTGTGGGTCTAAAGACAAATCCCTCCTAATAAAAGGGATAAAGAGGAGCTGCAGAGGGTTGGGGAGGGTACTGCAGGCACTTGTGATGCACCAGTATTTTCACCGTAACAGGGGTTAGTTCAGGGGTAGTTTCTGTACACTAAGTTGAGTAGGACATTAATGCCCTGTGACAAGACTTTCCCCACTGCCCTCAGCGCTGCCCTGACTGATCACTGACTTCAGCGGAGGCAACAATATCAGAATTGGGTCAGCAGAAGTACTTGAAAGTCCCAACTTAAAAAAACAAGTATTTCTTCACCTGTGTTTACCTGAAGGGAGCAGGCAAGAAAGATGGAGAGAGACTAATTTACAAGAGCATGTAGTGACAGGACAAGGGGAAATGACTTCACACTGATAGAGAGTGGGGTTAGAGTGGACATTGGGAAGAAATTCTTTCCTGTAAGAGTGGTGAGGCCCTGGTACAGGTTGCCCAGAGAAGTTGTGGCTGCCCCATCCCTGGAAGTGTTCCAGGCCAGGTTGGATGGGGCTTGAAGCAACCTAATCTAGTGGTAGGTATCTTTGCCTATGGCAGGGGAGGTTGAAACGAGATGAGCTTTCAAGTCCCTTCCAACGCAAACCTTTCTGGGACTCTGTGACTGAGACTGGAGGTATTTTTTTTGATGTGGATTTTTTTAAAGCTCCTGTCACTATATGCTGAATGCTTGTTTGAACACCGGGTCTTTGCTAAGCTGTGCTATTGCTGTTTTAGTGGGATAATTTGGATAGGTGCTAGAAATTTTCATATTCCTCAGTTGTCCTGAAGTATTTAAACTTTGCTAATTTTATATCTTCAATCCTAAATGCAAGGGTAATAGGAGGATGCTGTATCCTGAAAGCTCGCTGTAAAATTGGTGAGGTCTGAGGCAGAAAGGATTTGGATCAGCACGTTTCCTGTTTCTACAGCAGCACCATATTGTGCCTTAGTCCAACCTGCCTTACAGCTGTAACCCCAAAGGCTGTACCTGTAGGGCATACTCAAGGTAGCATCAGATTTACTACAATACAGTCCCAATATGTGATTGTGCAGGTCTCCCCCCTGCAATCACTGGCTTTAGTATCATGCCAGTCTGTCTGGAGCATTTATTTATGCAGTACAGTGCTTACCATCTCATTCAGACTTCTCTCGACCTTTGTGGTGGTACAAGCAATGTTCAACTTTTTTGGGGTTGTTTGTTGATTTGTTTGCTTTGGCAATTTTTTTTTAACCTCAGTTTATCTGATATACGCTTTCTTTTTGCCAAAGCAGAAAACCTTTACAGGTGACCTTGAAAGAGCAGCCTACTTCTTAGATACAGTTATCTGAGGAAAATCCCTGACTACCAGGCAGACTGTTGTGGAGAAACATCTCCTGCGTAGGCTAGGAATAAAGAAGCCTTTTGAGCCAGAACTGCACTGAGAGCACATAGGAGGTAAAATACAGCATAGCCACACTGGAAAAACACACTCAATGTACTTCCAAACTTTAGAGGAAGAATTGCAGCCCTGTGGTATGGGTATGTCTCATTTTCCCTGTGAAAAACAAGTTATGGCTTAACAGGCAAGGCACCCATTTGCTGACATAATTGTCTGTACTAAGGGTTCCTGCTGGCTCAGCTGCACTGCTGGAGCTCACACTTCTGAGTGGCAAAGGATTGCAGTGAGACCTGGCTTGTGGCTGCTCCTGAAAATCAGGCTGGTGCCTCTCTTGATGCAAACATTCCCATTTCCAGTGGCAGTAGCAGGGAATATGTGACCTCTTTGCAGCAAGACATTGCATCACTACAGCATGAGAAAAGTGAAGAATGTGGGTGGGTTGTTGCCCCTGTGACTCACTTTCAGTAGTCTGTGCAAGGGGAGAGTCAGTCTGCACCTGCAGACAATCCCTCAAAGAGCGGCTTCACAACCAAGCAATTCCAGTTTCAGCTCTTCCAAGGGGTTTCAGCTCAGGGTGCCAGGTGAGAGCCTTTGTATCTGGAGGCTTGTCTATCCTTACCAAAGAAGGTGTTTTCTGTCACTCTGAGGTTGACATGTGACTGAGGACTTCTTTTATTCTGGGGGTTGCTTTTTGGTTTTTTCCCCTGCTTGGTTGCTCCTATCTGGTATGGAGGGGATTTAAGTAACTTCCTCCAGTCTCCCATTTTGCCTTGTTGGCAGCTGGAACTCCCTTGGTACTGGTGCTGTTCAAATGCCGCAGTCTCCTGATGCTTGGGAAGCAAGGCTAGAAATCTGTTAAATTCCACAGACCTGGGGAGAAATATCTCAGCAAAACTTGCCAACAGCTTTTGCAGATTTATCTTGGCCCAGCATGTTAACAGGAAAACCTGTGGAACTGTTTCTTGGAAAATCAATTACACCGTATGTGAAGCACCTCAACAGTGTTCTGCAAAGAAAGAGTGCAGAGCTATGTAACCTCCTCAGTGGGCTGGGCAGCTTTACATTTGTCTCCAGTGGTTCTCCAGGATCCACACCAGCAACGGCAGTAGGGATGTTGGCATTTCAGAACAGTTTGTGTGTTTTTCCAAGCATCTGATATATGCTGTGCATCCTCATATTCAATCAGAGGAGAATGTGCAACTCTGCAAAACTCTCAGGTTTTGTTTGGCTCCCAAATTGCTGTCAGCTGCAGAGTTTAGATTTTCCTATCTGACACTTCACTGTTTGTTTTTTCATTCTCCTGGAGTAGAAGAACATTAACTTAAGGCCTGTTACATCCCTGTCATGTCTGAGCCATCACCTCACTGTTGTAGAGCACAAGATTACCATTGGAGAGGGACATGGCTCTGGATAACTTCTGTCCTGCTGCATTTCGGATTTATCAAAATGGTGTTTCCAAACCTCCTGAGCTGGATGTATGGTTTCCCATTGGCCTTGCTCTGTGCAGACCCTGGCAGCTGCCCTGGTGCAAGCTCAGCTTTGATGCTGTCATCCTCATTCCCAGTTTCTGGGATTTCAGGTGAACTGAGGCCATAGTGTCTCAAGGAAGCAGCTGATTTCATATTTTGCAGTCCAGATGCCTGTGCAGTGTGATTGTAGCTGGTGGCACAGGGTTCCCTCTGCCACCTGAGCAGCTCAGGGACCGCACGGGTGTTGCTGAGGTCCAGGTGCCTGTGTGGTACCCACTGGAGGGCAGCACAGGCCACTTCAATCCTCTTTCCACTGTGATTGCCAGCTGTTCCACAACTTTCCTCCCACATTTTACAATGCTAGATTTCTGCCTTTTATTTTCTTAGCCTGGTGATTACTTGGGTTAGACCTTCAGAGCAAGAAATTAGTGGAGTTCACATAAGTTGATTCAGCCTGACTGTGAAATGCAAAATGGTTGACTGTTACAAACAAACTGTCTGATCCAGGGAGACTGGATATGGATAAACCATAACCATAATGAAGGGAGCTGTGTCTGTGCATCGTTTTAAGATGTTAGGTCTGTCTGCAGGTTGCTTCAGCCGTGGAGAAATGGAAGACAGCAATCCGTGAGGCCCAGACCTTCTCCCGTATGCATGTACTGCTGGGGATGCTGGATGCCTGTATCAAGTGGGATATGTCAGCAGAAAATGCCAGATGCAAAGTGTGTCGCAAGAAAGGTACGCATTCCTGCCCACAGAATTCCTGCCTGTGTAACAGTTGGATGCTGTCATCTCTCTGCTGTGCTTAGGCAATGTGTCCTTGTAGTCTGTCACTGACTATGGCTGTATTTTAAGTTCTGAATGTCAGGATTTACAGTCAGCAGCATTGACCTCAGAAACATTTGACCCTGACTCCAGTAAACCATTCTTATGTAGCTAGTATTGCAGAGCTGCTATCCCCTGGATATTTAAGGTACTTGAATGAAAGTCATCTACAAATCCTTCTGGGAACATTTGCATAACTGTCCATTCCCTAGTTTCATTTTTGGAATGGTCTTTGGGTCTCTGAGCCTTGTCAGTTAATCCTGTATTTTAGAAAAGGAGCAAGTAAGGAGAGGTTGGGATGGTTATTATGGGGAAAGTGAGGTGGGATATTGCTGCTCTGAGACCAGAGTGGGAGCAGAGCTACTCAGTGAGCTGGAGAGGTCACCAAACAGGTGATGAGGGGATACTTTCTCTGTGTGCACTGTAGAATGAAGGACTTTAGAGTCTTCCAGGTGGAGGGCAAAGTAGAAGGGGTGTCAGCAGAGATTGGGTGCTGGTATTTGTTCTGCCCTAACCTCTCCTGTTGGATGGGAGCCTGGAGCAAAGAGCCTATTGGTGCATTCTGCGTCACCACTTTTATATTTGCTGAAACTGTAGTGGGAAATGAGGGCACACAGAGCTCGGGGGACTGCTGGGCAACTTTTGTTTACCACAAGGCTTGTCATCCATCCCTTCAGAGAAGTAAGGGCTGAACTGGTGCAAAATCTGCCTTCACTGCAGAACCTCAGGGGCATTCCAAACCAGTGCCAAAACTATCCTACCTACTGTTGAGAGGAGCTTCTAGGCAAAAGTAAGGGGGGGGAGGGGCTCACCTGAGACTAATGCAATAGTTTTACAGAAGTTAAGAACTGAGATGTTAGAGAAAGACAAGCTGGCAAGCCCTCCGTACTTTCTTTTTCCACTTCAGTAAAGGAAAGCTGGCACAGGATTGTTTCCCTGTTTCCCCTCATCAGTGAGAGGCACAGAGAGAGACTAGTCCTGCTGCATACTGATTTTCAGTGTAGCCTTGTCACCCTGAGTAGAAAGAAGATATACCATGTAGGTTAACCAGACTGAACATAGAAGAAGAATAGCTCCATTTTTAGCTTACAGCTCTGGGGCCCTGTTTGCAGCAAACGTTCCCCATGTTTATCTGAGTGGAACCTCTTTGGCAGATTTCTGTCTTTGCCTTCAGTGAAATCTTTGCAGGGCAAGGGACTTTGCATTGGTTTCGTTTGTTTTTAAATGCTGCTGTTCATAAATATAGTGGTGGGACAGAAAAAAGGATCCCCAAGGAAGGCCATAAGAGAAAGGGTCCCTGCCCTCGGAGAAGACTGCATCTTTCTCTTGCTTAATCCTGCCCTCTAGCACTGCAGCAGCTTCTGCCTCTTAGGTTGAGTGAGGCTGTGGCCTTGTTACAAGTGAACTGCACTTTCCTAGGTGAGGATGACAAGCTGATCCTGTGTGATGAGTGTAACAAGGCCTTCCACCTGTTCTGCCTGCGGCCGGCACTCTATGAGATCCCAGATGGGGAATGGCAGTGCCCAGCGTGCCAGCCTTCAACAGCCCGGCGCAGCTCACGAAGCAGGTGAGTGACCTTTCTGCCCATAGCCTTGTCACAGCACAGTCCCAGGCCTCTTTTCACAAGACCCAAACCAGCCTGGAGCAAAGCCCCTTTAGAAGGTTTGAAATCACCCAGTTAAAGCAGCACTGGAACAGAAGAAAAGCAGTTTCAGGATGTAAGTTTAGCACACCTGTGTGTTGTACTGATGCATTACAAGTTCATGAGTTTTAATAAATAACTTGGGTTTGGAAATGAAAACATAGGCAAAACACCCACCAAAATTAGTTGCACCAAGGGTTGTTTTCCTTTGAGCATCTGGTTGGGTTGTTTCTTCATGTAGTTGGTGGCTGAAATTCTGTGAGCCCCTGGGCTGGGTTACTGCAGTGTTCCTTGTAAGCTAGAGCAGACATTACTCCAGGCTGCAGCTCAATTCCTACTCTGCTACAAGTCAAAATGCCATTCTAATGGTTTTCTGTACCTGATAACCTTAGCAAAACAGGACCACCTTATAATGTGACAAAGGGAATGTGATTTGAGGAGATGTGGCAAATATGAGTAGTTGCCTCCTGACAGCATGGGGTTAGATTGGTTTTTTTGAGTTGCAAGCTGGAACTTAATCATTTTACAATGAGTGTCATTTGCTGGTGGTGACTGTGCTGCATCTCCCCGTATGTCAGTGAGGTGAGGCTGTCAAGTGGCACCTGATGCAGAAGCAGCCAGCAGATCCTCCCTGACAGAGGAGCGACACAATAGAGGTGTGCCAGCCTGTACTGTGCAGCTGGTGTATGGCTTTAAAAGTATTGCGTACTCCCTGGACACCATTTGAGAGTTCATCAGGCTTGTACAGAAATGACAGGGCTTAAAGGCAGCTGTTGTAGCCTGAGTTCATAGTTACTTTGATGTGGCAGAGTCACCTGCAAGCTGCTCAGCTCCTGGCCCAGAGCCATCAGGTGGAGAACACCTGTCTTGTTTTCTGCTTTCTGCTCTTGTCTTCCTGGCTGAGATAGGAAAAGAATGTCTGCCTGGCAGATCTTTTACCCTCTGTGCTTTGGAAGTTTTATTCCTTTTATTGCTCAAGATCCTCTTTCTCCGGAGGATTTAGACTCCCACAGCAGCTTTGCCTGTGTCCCCTTTTGCCTGTGCATGCTGGTTTTTAATGGTTTAAATGAGACCCCACCAGCAGTGCTCCCTCTAGCTCCAGGATCCCCAGCACAGGAAGGACATCAACCTGTTGGAGCAAGTCCAGAGGAGGCCACCTAGTTGATACGAGGGATAGAGCACCTCTGTAATGAGGGAAGACTGAGAGAGTTTGGATTGTTCAGCCTGGAAAAGAGAAGGCTTTGGGGTCACCTAATTGCAGCCTTTTAGTACCTGAAGGGAGCCTGAAAAAAGATGGAGAGAGACTGTTTACAAAGGGGAATGGCTTCCTTGACATTCTTCCTTGCTATAGAAAGCAGAGTTAAATTGCATATTGATTGGGAAGATATTCTTCCCTGTGAGGGTGATGAAGCCCTGGCACGGATTGCCCAAAGAAGCTGTGACCGCCCCATCTCTGGAAGTGGTGGACCTTGGAGTAACCTGCTCTAGTGAGAGGTGTCCCGGCCCATGGCAGCGGGACTGAAGCAAGATGGGCTTTAAGGGCCCTTCTGACCCAAACCATTTTATGATTCTATGAATGATTGAACAGACACAGATGAGAAGCTAGAATGTGCTGGGCAGAGAGTTTGTGTGGCTTCTGACTTCAGCATATGAGGAGCCTGACATTCTGTTCACCAATCTGTTTCCCATAGTGTAAGGAAACCAATCTATTTCCTTAAGTATAGGGAAAATATTTCAGGAGGAAAAAGAGCCCCTGTTGGAACTCTTCAGGCTGGGCCTGCAGACCTGGGCAAATAGCAAATCATCCTCTCAGGGAGGAGTAATTACACAGCAATCACAGTCTTATAATCCCCTGCCCCATGGTCATGGTGCCTAGAATACAAAAAAAATACCTAGATTCAGCTCTTGGGAATTTTCAGCCCAGATGTTTAGCTGACAAAGTGCCCTTTGAGCTGTAGCTCTAACTTGATATTCTGGAATACGGCAAGCAGCTTTTGGCTGAGCCTGGTGTTGTTGTAGAGCCCAAACAGTACCGGGGCCCCTGATGCTCGGGCTCTTGTATCACAAACACATACACCTGCCTTGTTCTAGGAACTATGCAGAGGATTCTGCTGAAGATGAAGGTGAAGAAGGTGAGGAAGCTTCTGATGAACCAGATGCTGAGGAGGAAGAGGAGGAAGAAGAAGACTATGAAGTTGCTGGACTAAAATGTAAGGCTTTGACCATGTAGGGAAATAACAGAAAATAGTAACCCCCCCTGCCTTCAGTATCTGAAATACTGATCCTCCTTGGGACTTGTGCTTTTCCTCATGCAGACCAAGTATAGGCCTGGGAGATGTCACAGGGAAAGGCTGTGGCTGTGTTGTGGTTACCTGGGGAGCTGGAGTAAACCCATGGCCATTTGTGATGGGATCAGCACTAGCAAAGATTGAAACTGCTCACGGCCCAGTCACTCATTGGGGACACTGATGACACTGTTCTGAGGGCTGAGAGGAGTCAGTAGAGACTGCAGTGGGCTGGGGGGCTCAGCAGAGCCTGCAGAGTGGTGGGATTGTCAGTCTCTACGCCTACAGGATTTGTTGTACACTGGAAGCTGTTTAATTGCTTATGGGAGCTCTCACCACAGCCCCCTCTCCTTTCTTTTCTTTTTCCCATCAGTTCATAATCCCTTGAGTGAAGGACTTCTAGTGATTTGGCAAGGAGGCATTTTGAAATAGGAGGACTAGCACTTCTCTGTTTATGCCAATGAGAAGGCACAGTGCTCCAGGTGTAGTGTGGCCTGGACCACCAGCACCCTTTGATTGCATACAGAGACCACTTGGGATGCTCCTGGGGCAGCTGGGAGGAATAAAAGACTGTTTTCTAGACTCCTCAATGTCTGCTTCTTCACCTAAATATATTTAATATGTGTATCCACTTTGGCTTTAGGGGAGTTTGATTCTAGTCTTAAAGCTCAGTCTGGGAATGGCCCACTGCTAGCTTTTGCTTTCTGTCAAACTGTCCTTGACTGACATAACATTAAATACAGGTTGTCTTAAACAGGGAAGATGGAATCCAGAGACTGGGACTCAGAGGATTATCCCATGTTCTTTTGAGGGTTTCCATCCAGGCCTGAGCCTTGATTCCCTTACTTTATTCTGGTTTCAGGAAGGCTCACTGATACCACGGCTGTGCATACTCCTGCTTGTTCTGCGGTGTATCCATGTCCACGCTTGGAGTGTGTTTAGCCTGTGTTGCATGGCCAAGACAGGAGCTGAGCCAAGCTTTCCAAACAATAGCAAAAGAGGGTTACAGTCACTAAAAATAAAGTGCTAAATGCAACCCCTGGCATTAGAGAGCATTAACATGGAAAGGTCACCATGGAAAACTTTTGTTTTAATAGAGAAATCACATTGATCCTCATGGTGTTTATCCTGAGGGATCTAACCTAGAATGTTGGATTTTCAGACATTTAGCACGTGCTGCATGCTTGACACACAAGCGGAGTGACAGCAGGTGGACGTCCTGTGGCCTCACCGCACGCCCAGCATGATGATTTATGGGACAGGGCTGGATCAGGGGCTGCAGCTTGAGGTATCCAGTGTGCTGGATACGGCTCATGGACTTGGGATCAGGTGGAAGGGCTTTGACTTGGGAAGGCAAACACATTCTCCTCGTACAGAGGGTCAGGGGAGAAATTTAAGACAAGGGAGTGCGTCAGCATGCTTGCATTGCCACCAGTGTGGAGCTCTGAGAGGCAGACTCACACAGGCAAGTTCATTTCTATAGGGTGTAATGTGGCAGCCCCGAGTCATGGGGAAGAAAATCCCATTGTTTCCCACTTGCAGCACATGGAGCAGCTCCCAGCTGCAGCTGCGGTAATTTGACACTCCCCCTGCACACAGTTCCCTTCTCAGAGGGGCTTATCCCACTGTGTGGGCCACTTGGAAAAGCACCCATCCCCAAAACTGTGAGGCGCAAAGGGGGCAGCAGGAAACTGAGGAAACTCCAGGTTTCTGCTCCCAGTGCTTTCAGAGGGTATATTGCTGTTTGAGACAACTATCTGTCCTTGCATTGCTTTCCTGTTTTTCCCTCAAGCCTTGATGTGTGTGGCTCTCTTAGTGCTGCAAGCAGAGGGGTTTGCTGTGACCTGCAGTGGATGATCCAGGAGCTCCCAGGTTTCCCTCGGAGCTTGAGGATCTGCTGTGTGTGAGTACCCTTTTAGCAGCAGGCTGTTGCTAGCCATGGCCTCTTCAGGCAGGTGGTGATGACCCCACAGATCCCCTCTGTAGAAGGTGTGAGTGTAGCTGAGATGAGGCTGGGTGGTCCCTGGGCTCAACAGCCTGAGTGAGGCTCAGCCTAGTGTGGGAGGCAAAGGGTGGTGTCTGCTCCCAGATGCACCCAGGCCTCTAAGCCCATGGCTTATCTGTTTCAGTGAGGCCCAGGAAGGCAGCCCGGGGCAAGCAGGGCTCCATGTACTCATTGAGGCAGGGAAGGCACCAGAGGAAGAAGCAGACACTGCACCCTGTGCGGGGACCCCGGCAGCGCACGGCACCTGTCAACAGTGCAGACATCGATGAGCTGGTAAGAGCCAAATTTCTCCCTGGAGACCACTCACATTATGAGTTATAAATCAAACAGGTGGCATGCTTCTTCCTGTCCCTTCATAGAGAAATACCCCGAATCCTAGTGGAAGCCTGGGTTGGGCTGGGTTAACAAAAG
This sequence comes from Anomalospiza imberbis, assembly GCF_031753505.1. Taxonomy (NCBI): domain Eukaryota; kingdom Metazoa; phylum Chordata; class Aves; order Passeriformes; family Viduidae; genus Anomalospiza; species Anomalospiza imberbis. Next base: position 170,706 of record NC_089700.1, read on the forward strand.
ATACATATCCTTAAGGGCCTGGTGCAGACAGAGCACAGATATGCCAGGCATCCCTCCCCAGCCGCTTTCACACATTGTCCCCTTGAGCAGCAGGCAGCCTGCAGATTGTTAAAGGGTTTTAAATAGTATCCATATGTCTCTGCAGAGAGGTGGGGGAACTGAGGGGGTCCTGGATGGCCAGGGAATGCCAGCAATGCTGGACCCTTGCTCCCCAGCCTTGGCCATTTTATGACAGTTGTTGTCTGTATGGTCACTCCCCAACTTCCAGGACATAATTTGGCTGGTTTAGGTTTCACTTGATATTTAAAGAATAAAGCCATAGGCTCCTGCCCAGAGCAGTCTGTGCATGCTGGGTGGGGGGAGCTATAGTGACTGTCTCTGGGGAGCAACACGCCATAGGGCATACATGAGGATACTCCAGCCCCACAGCCACGTCACAACGCCCTGCAGATCTGCCATCTGTCTCGTGACCAGCACTAGTGGTGCTGGTGTGTCCGGTCACTCTCCTTGCTCATGGATTGTGGGCTCACTGCTGCTTATGCTGGGTCTGGGGGACTGTGCTTGTGGTCTGTGTTATACACTGAAGGGCAAGCAAGCCCAGCATAGACAGCCACAGCCAGCACAGAGGGATATTCCAGTGGGGAAAAAATCTTACTGAAACAGCACACTGGCTCAGAGAAGAGGACTTTGCCATGATTTATCACTTGTCCTGGGAAGAGACTGGAGCTGGGTCAGAATAGCGAGTACCCTCTGCTGTGGAGCCTTCCTGTCATTCAGTATTTCCTCAGCAGTCATGTCCCATGAGCTGTGCTCTAGGAGCTATGGGGGATGTCCCCATGCTGGGTGCAACCTGTTCGGGGTCTCTGGGCACATGAGTGACCTTGTGTTGAGCCTGCATGGGGACTGCAGTGCTCAGGGCACCAGCTGCTCCCTGGGATTTGAAATGGCACAGTCAGCTCTGCCAGGGCAGAACAGCGGCACAAATGCTTCTCCGTCTGCCTCGGGTGCTGCCCGCTGCAAGCTCAAGAGAAGGCAGGGAGAGGGAATTTACATTCTCCATTTGCTGGCATTTATTTTTTGCCTGCTTGTTGTGGCCATATTGTCTTTGAACTTATTTTGAAAAAGCCACCTGCTACCAGAGGAGAGCTGGGCAGTTTGTGAGCTGTTCCCATCAAGCTCCTGAATGGGGCTGCCGTCCTGAACCCAAGCGGCTGCTGCACGTCATAATCACAGAATGAATGGCCTGGCTTAGAAGGGGTCCTAAATGCATCTCATTCCAACCCCTCTGCGATGTGCAGGGGTTGGCGCCACTAGACCAGCTTGCACCAAGCCCTGTCCAAGCTATCAGTGAACACTTCAAGGGATGGGGCAGCCACAGCTCCTCTGGGGAGCCAGTGCCAGCCTCTCACCATGTTCAGAGGGAAGAAATTTCCTGGCTGTGCTAAGAACTAGGTCCTTTGGCCTCAGGGCTGTTACCTGAACCCCAAAGCCTGTAGCAGTTCCTTCCTTTTACCAACACCCTTTGTGTGGGCAGGTCCTTCAGACAAAGAGGACAGCGCGTCGCCAGAACCTTGAGCTGCAGAAGTGTGAGGAAATCCTCAGCAAGCTGATCAAGTACCGCTTCAGCTGGCCCTTCAGGTGAGGGCAAGTGGCATCTTCCTCCTCTGTGGGCAGGACTCGCCACAGGCAGTGTGGGGATGTGGGCTGGCTGTGGTGCAGCCCTGACAGATCCACCTGGGAGACTTAGGGCTCCAAAAGCAAGTCATATCTGGGAAGAAGCTGCTCCAGAAGAAACCACCGTGCTCTCAGTCTTCTGCTGGACTGAAGACATGGTGCCCTTCTGAGGTGGCAGGCAAGGGGCTGATGCAGGAGGTAGGTGTTCTCTACTTGCCCCCAAGATTTATGGAACACTGAGGGAGGTGCTGTGACTGAGGGAAGGTATGGACCTCTTCCCCATGCCTGAATCAGCTCCCTGGGCTCCTGTGCTCCCCATTCCTGTGCCATAGGGCTGATGTATCTGTAACATTGTAGAGGTATTGGTTGGGCTTGTTGCAGCACCGTGGGGCTACAGGTCAGGGGTGCCACAGGGGTGAAGGGGTGGCGGGACCCCACTTCTCTGCAGTGGTGCCAGGGTCAGCATTCCTTTCCTACCCCTGTGGCCCTTCCTTTTGGCAGGGAGCCAGTGACCTCGGAGGAAGCTGAAGACTACTTTGAGGTCATCAGCAACCCCATGGACTTCCAGACTATGCAGAGCAAGTGCTCTTGTGGCAATTACCGCTCTGTGCAGGAGTTCCTCTCTGACATGAAGCAGGTGTTCTCCAATGCCGAGCGCTACAACCAGAATGGGAGTCACGTACTGTCCTGCCTGGAGAAGACAGAGCAGTGTTTGATTGACATGGTGCACAAACACCTGCCAGGCCACACATATGCACGCAGGAAACGCAAGAAGCTCTCTGCCAGGTGCCAGGGACTGGAGGAGCAGGAAGGGGACAGTGAGTCAGAGCCCCTTGAACATTCCCGGGGGCGGAAAAGGAAGAAATGAGGGATGGGGAGGCTAGGGGGAGAGCCAGAACTGGAGCAGGCCTTCTGGTGCTGCCAGGCAGTTGGATGGGTTGTCTGGAGGGAGTTGAGAAGCAGTGGGGGCACTTCTCTATTAATCCAGCCTTCCCTTGAGCCCATCCTATTTTTAATTTTTCTGCAATTTCCTCAAGTATTTGGTCATCCATTGAGTGATGATGACTTCATGCTTCCTCCAAAATCTACAAAGCTCTTCATAAGTCTGTCCTGACAGGAAGGGAAGGTGGGAGGGCAAGGGGAGGGCCTGGCCAAGCTTGGCTGGGCAGAGAAACACCAGCCTGCTCCAGCTCATGCACTGTCGGTTTCCTGGAATGAATCACTTCCTTGCCTCTGCAAGCAGCCAGAGCGTGGGGACCGTCTGATGCCAATCATGTGAGCACACCAGCCTCAAGCTGGTGTGGGGGGGGGATCGTGCTGCTCCACAGAAGGACTGGGTACCATCAGGCCAATGGGCTGCTCAGGCTTGCCTGTGTATATTTATATGGTGTTAATTCTGAGCCCTGGTTCCAGGCTGTGTGGGGCAGGCAAGCACTTAGGTGTACTGCAGTCTGGCTTTCACCAGCATCCCAACACCACTGCTCTGAGGTGCTCCTGCTTTCCCCTCTCCTTGGGGAGCAGTCCCTGGAGGTCTCAGTGCAAGGAGGGCTCTGAGCTTGGCTCCCCACCTGTACATGCCAAGAGGAGGCTCCCTACTCACCTGGACCTGCATGCAGTCATGCAGCCCTTTGGAGTGCCAGCAGCAAACTGGAGAGTGTGGGTGTCTGCGCAGCCCAAGGAGAGCTCCAAGGCTAGGGGAGCAGCAGAAATGTGCTGTGTAACTTTTTAAATTAATTTTTTTAGTTGAAAGTGGCTTGTTTCTAGCTTTGATCTTGTACAAAGAACACCTGTAAGATACCCTTGTCTTGCTTTGGCACATGTACAGTTTATATAAAATCGTGTTTGCTTTATATTTTCCCCCTCTTTAAAACTCATTTTCCTACCAGTAAGTAGGAGAAGTTACATCAGGGGACTTTGTGGGGGGAGAGGGAGATCCTAGTCACTCTCAGCCACACTCTCACGACATTTCGTAGTAACACCCTTGTTCCTGTGCCATGGCCCAGGACGAGCTCCTGCTGCCCCAGATGCCAACTTTTCCTGAAGAAGAGGGTTTGTTTTCTCATTCTCTTTTCCTCTCCATCATGACAGGTTTGGATCGTACAGTCAGGGCTTAAACTTCTTATCCCAGAATTTGTTTTATGTGGAATAAATGGGCCATCAGGCTGTTCAGTCCTGGTTTTGTAACAGAAAAGCAGAAGCAGCTGTTGTAGCTCTTGGATTTGAGGAGAAAAGAATCATCAATTACAAATTGCAACCTAGTTTTGTGAATGTTTTAGGTTTGGATTTTTTTTTAACAGGTACTTGTTTTCAGTTCTGGACTGTCAATGACTGCAGATGAGGCAAGTTTCCAGCTCCTTCCCTCACCTCAGCCTCACTCCCTGCCCTACAAAATAGCACTGACATTTGTATCTCGCACATCCCTTCAGAGGCTGTTTTGTCTTGTTTCCTAGAGAACACTTCCTGCAGGTCCTACACAGTGGAACCTTTGGAACTGCACGTTTTCTAAAAATCAGTGTCATTTGGGGGGAAGGGGTTTCTGTAAAGGGCTGTACTTGTAATAAATTGGAAACTTAAGAATAAACATTATGTACTTGTGTTTGTAAACGTGGCTTGTGTGAGTTCTTTGTTGGTCCCTTTGTTGGTGTGGGATTGTCTGATACGGCTCTCCTCTGCCGTCCTAGAGCCACCACCAGACATCTCTGGAGCACAAATGGAGCTGTGGCGTAAAGGAATGGTGAGTCAGGATCAGATCAGCTTCTGGGATGGTGCTAGTGTGTTGTCGCCCTCCCCAGGGACAAGGAACAGAGCTACTCTCTGCCTTCCCCTGAAGTAGGGAGCAGTCTTTGTCCCTTTTCCCCTGCAGGGTGCCAGTGTAAAACTTGTCCTCTTGTTCCATTCAGGGTACCCCTGGAGGGACTACCTCCAGGTGATGGCGAGCTGGGACGTCTCTGCTCTTTGGCCCTAGCATGGCCTGACTACCCCCAAAGCCTCTTCCCTCATGTTGGGGTGTGTTTTGCAACCCGAGCCATGCTTGCAGTAAGGATTATTGCTGCTGTGTCCCAGGCCACTGTCCTGATCTCCAGCAACACAGCAGGGACAATTGGAGCTCCAAGGGCAGCATGCTGGAGCAGTGACATGCCAATGCTCATGACCACAGCTGTAACACAAAGGGTTTGGCCGAAGCTTTGCTTGCTTCTGCTGGAACAACGAGGGTTCCTGGGGTCTTCATCCTGCTCCTCACTCTGGATCTGAGCTGGGAGTGTTCCAGACAGGCCTCATACTGCTGGGCAGGGAAATCCTGATGGGTTTGAGGGCTTGAAGGCTCTCGGCTGTGGGCTGATGCTGTTTTCCCTGGAGAAACCTCCTCTCTCCACAGGAGGTGGTTTGGCTTGCTGGCCATGCAACAGGACCTGGGTGAATCTGAGTGACTCCAGCTGGGATAGTTACAGGCCTCAGCGTGGAGATCTTGCAGCAGCATCTGCTCTAAGGCCTTTTTGGAGACTTGTTTTTTATAGCAGGCCCTCCATGGCATCAGTGTCCTGTGCAGGGCTAAAAATAGCTGTCCTCACACCTGGCAGGGCAATGTGGGGGCTTGGCGGGCAGCCAGAGCCCTGCTATCACCATCAGCAGTCCTGCTGCACCTGCTGCCTTCAACAGACCCCGGGAGCTCCTATGATTGCTGGAGTTCCAGAGTGGCCTTAGGAAAACAAGACCCAACTTTGGCCCCCTGGGTTTCCTCATGGCTTAATTCTCAATCATTAATTAATATTCTGGGTAATGGAGGTTTTAGCAAATTCCCAGAGCACAGTGGCTTTTCTTTTGCTACTCAAACGTGGAGGGAGTGTCCATCCATGTGAGGGTGGATAAACTCCATGGCTCAGCAAATGCCTGGAGTGACAAAAGCCCACTTCTCCATGCTGAGCTAGACCAGGACCTCAGGGACCTCAGGATGTCCTGGCCCTGTTCGCACCAAGCTGGCAGCCCCAACTCACCCTCCACAGCCATCCCAAGCCAGGCACTGCCCTGTGGGGCCTAGGCACTGCTGAGCCCTACTTGTCGCTTGCTGGGGGTTTATTGGAGGCAGGTGTTTGGTGTTCTTGGGGCTGCTCTGAGGAGGATGGAGATGAGCTGCAGGGATGAGTTTGGGTGGGAGTCTACAGAGGGAGCCTGAGCCGCACAGCACAGGGTTGAAAGCGGCTGTGACTAGGAGCCAGCAGTGGGCCAGTCCTTCTATGTGACAGCTCCGCTTTGCAACAGGCTCTGCGGAGCTCTGTCCTGGCCATGCTCAGCTCTCAGGACTGGCAACCTCCAGTGGAGCCAGCTGGGCTGCTGGGGCCGATAGTGGGCAGTGGTGGGCGCCGGCGGCCCCTCTGGGGCCTGATAGCAGGGACCCGTTGGGACGGGTTATCTGGGTGAGTGCTCCAGAGGCAGCTGCTCTTTGGCAAGCACTGGGTGCTCAAGGGCAGCCTGTCCCCAGGGGTGCCGCCAGCCGGGCACCAGCACTGGGCTGCGTGCCTGGCACACAAGGTGAACCAAACGGCCTCTGGGCTTAGCACCCGGGGCAGAACACAGGGAGAACATGTGGCTCTGTGCCCCCTTCCCAGGCAGCCCCTGCCTAGAGCCATGCCCAGCTCCCCAACTGGACTTTGGAGCCTGTCCCTCAGCCAATATTGACTCTCCTGCCCTAGGTCACGTCCCTTTTCTCTGCCCAAAACAAACTTTCCTGTGGCAGCCAAGGGAGCTCCAGAGGCTGCAGCCCACCAGTGCTGGGGCCAGGTAGGGTATCTGCCCTAGCACCATCATCACCACCAGCCTGGGGAAGGGGCTGGATGCCCACCAGCACAGCCAGGGGTACCCGAATCTGTTGAGAGACTCTCAGTGTCCCCCCAGCGACACCACATGGGCACTGGGGGCTCCTTCACACCTTGTCCACCACACCAGCTCCTGAGAGAGGAAAAGGCTTTTCTCAGCTCAGTGACTCAACTTCTCCTGCCTTCCCGGCATCCCAGGGGTGGCAGGGAGCAGATTAAAGGTGCTTCACTGGTTCCACCATCACAGCAGCACAATGCCCTAGCACAACTCTATGGTGGGTGAGGGGTCCCGACCCCAGCCCTTGCCCCCACTCGAGCCAAAGTGGGGAGTCTTGCCCCTGTCCTCCAGCCACAGTTTGATAGTCTGAACCCTGAAGGCTTCATCAAATGGGGGCCAAGGGCTGTTGGGGTGAGCAGTGGATGCCAGGTTGAGTGCTGGAGAGAGGGTCCGTTGCTGGACTGTTGCTCCCTGGACAAGGGTCGACCCTCCCTGGAGTCCAGATCTGCCCAGCCTGCAGATGATGGACAAGTCTAAGCATCACTAGAGCTGTGTTGCCCCTACAGATCCTGCTTGCCACAGGTGCTGTGCTGCCTATGCCCCTGCCACAGCCCCCTGCCTACTTCTCTTCCCTAGCACTGGGAATCCCTGGCACATCCCTGGGGCCAGCCAGGCAAAACCGCCCTACCAAACCCCTGCAGAGACGAGCTGGCCCCTGCCAGCCCCTCAGGATGTCTCGGGGAAGGGTAGGCACTTCCCCCCAGTTCTGAGCCCCTGCAGAGCCACACTCCTGCCCACCCTATGTCCACCAGCCCTGGCTCCCCCTGCCAGCCCCACCAGCACCAGCTGAAGCTTGAATTTCCCTCCAGACAATGGGGAAGGCGAGCTGGGATTGTAACCAGAGTGGGAGATAAATAAAGCTGCCCAGAAGTTTCCATTACCCGCACCTCGGGCTTCTAGGGGGGACATCAAAGCTGAGCCCTCTCTGCCCCAAGGTCCCATGTCCCCAGACCATCTTCCTGGCTCCTGGCCTGCCCCCTCAAAGGCCCTCAGCCTGGCACCGAGGCTCCGGCAGCCGATGGCACCGACACAAATCGCCTTCAGAGCATGGAGTGGAAAAGATGATTCGTAAGTGTCATAGCACAGGAAAACCCTCCTCCTCCTCTTCCTCCTCCTTGCCGAGGGGGGGGACAGAACTGGCCCCAGGGAAGCCACGGAGGGGAACTGGATGGTGGCATCTGCTGCTACCATGCTCTTGCCAGACACAGAGGCACCCCAGCATGGCCTGGCATGGCCTGGCCCAACATGAAAGCCCCCAAACTGGAGTGGGGTCCCATGGGGGAGCTCTTAACCCCCTGCAGTCTCTGCAAACAGCACCAGGCTTGGATCAAATAACACATCCAGGGTTTATTGTTTTTTCCATTCCTTGCAGCTAATGATCAAAAAAAATTTAAAATAAATTACAGAATTAAATAAACACGGATGGATTATTCCTCTCCCTGTCCCATCCCCACCATCCCCCAAAGAAAGCGTTAGAAGAGTCACTGGATTTGGCAACAGCAACAACAAAACAACCTCTAGGAAAAAGCGGCTACTTGTCAGTGAGTGGTGCTGGGGGGGTCGTGCAGCCTTGCCCCTCTAAACCTGGGAGTGTCCCTCCTGCCGCCACACAGCCCTTGCCCTTGCCCCTTACCCGTGAGGCCACTTCTTCCGGTGTGGGGGTCAGGCCCCATCTCTACACATGAGTCGGGTTGTCCAGGTACGGGTCCGTCTTGGTCATGTGCAGCATGACTGTGGGGGCTTTGTAGTGGCAGTGTCCCCCGCCACAGCTGACCCCACTGCAGGGCTTGCTCCGCGTCCTCATGCCCAGCCGCCTGTTGCACAGGCTCTGCCAGGTCTGTAGCGTTTTAGAGCTCCACACCCACACCCCACTGGTGATGCCCACCACCAGTGACATAAAAATCTTTAGCATAAAGACAGCCACAGTGGGTACCGAGGCCTCAAGGGAGCAGTCGGTGGCACGGCGGCCAGGCAGGCGTAGGCAGCCATGCTCCAGTGCTCGCAGCATCCAGTAATCCACATTCAGCCGCTCATAGAAGTAGCAGACAATGACACAGGTGGCCGGGACAGTGTAGAGGATGGAGAAGACCCCAATCTTCACCATCAGCTTCTCCAGCTTCTCTGTGTTAGTGCCACCTGTCTTCATGATCTTCCGGATGTGGAAGAGGGCAACAAAGCCAGTGAGGATGAAGGAGGTGCCAATGACTAGGTAGCAGGAGAGGGGGATGAGGACAAAGCCGGTCAGGGCACTGATGTCCATGCTCCCCACATAGCACAGCCCCGTGAGCTCATCCCCTGCCACCTTCCGCATGGTGAGGACGACAATGGTCTTCATGGCTGGAATGCCCCAGGCAGCCATGTGGAAGTAGCTGCTGTGGGACTCAATGGCCTCATGTCCCCACTTCTTCCCGGCAGCCAGGAACCAGGTGAGGGTGAGGACAACCCACCAGAGAGAGCTAGCCATGCCAAAATAGTAGAGGATGAGGAAGACAATGGTGCAGCCTGTGCTCTCCAGCCCCTCTTGTATGATGTAGAGCTCACCGTTCTCCCTGTCACAGGCAATGTTCTCAGCCCCAGCCACAGAGCGGATGATGAAGGCCACAGAGTAGACATTGTAGCACATGGAGAGGAAAATGATGGGCCTCTCAGGGTACTGGAAGCGGTGGGGGTCAAGCAGAAAAGTGAGGACAGTGAAGGCAGTGGAGACAAAGCAGAGGGTGGACCAGACAGCCATCCAGATGAAGGCAAAGTCCTTGTCCTGCCGGGACCAGTACACATCCACCCCAGGGGAGCACCTGGGTGCGCATGAGAGGCTCTTCTCCACGTACTGGAACTTCTCAGGATTGTCGCAAGCCCCCAGCTCATTGGGTCCCCGTCCCTCGGTAGCGGTGCCAGGTGGCCAAGGCCGGGGGGCCACAGGCAGCATCCCCTGTCCCTTGTGCGGCTCAGCAGCTGAGGCATTTTCAGGGGCCTCCATGCAGAGGGCATTGGGGTCATTCTTGGTGGGCAACCTGCCACAGTCAAGTGACTCAGGCCAGCCGAAATTGAACTGTTCCATGATGGGGACGCACTTGTGGCGGGCCTGCTCACACATGGGGCGGCAGGCAGGGATGCTGGCGCTCACCTGATCGGTGCACATGGGTGCGTAGAGGGAGCAGAGGAAGAAGCGCAGGTGAACGTGGCAGCCGTACTCCACCAGCGGGGCGAACTCGTGCAGCTTCAGGGCGGCCTCACGCTGGCTCTCGTGCCCCAGCAGGTTGGGCATGCGGGTCAGGTTGTACCCGATCCCCCGGCACATCGGGATGTCCACAGGCTGGCACCGCGCCGCGCGCCCCCGCGGGCCCTCCAGTCCAGCCAACTCCAACCCGCGACCGCCCACTCCAAAATGCCACAGCACCCACAGGGCCACCCGCAGCCGTGCCGCCGCCATCGCCCGCCGCCCGCACCAGCCCCGCGGCTGCTACAGCTCCGCCATCGCCCGGCCACGCTGCCCCCGCCGCCACGGGGCCGATCGCTGCGGTGCTGGAGGCGCCGCGCCGGGGCAACCCCCGGCCCCGGCCCCGGCCCGCGCCATGCGGCGGCGGCCCCCCCGAGCGCCCCACGCCACCCTGCGCCCGCCGACACCGGCAGCACCCGCCGAGCGCTCCCGCCCCGCCCCGCCCCGACGGGCGTGTCTGGGAGGGGGGCGGACGGGACGGGGAGGGGCGGGGAGGCGGGACCCACGCCGGGAACCGGCAGCGTGGTCTGCGCGCAGCCCTGAAGCTCCCCGGAGCTGGGGACACGGGGGCGGGGGAAACGCAGTCACACACCACACTCACAGACATGCACACATACGCACACGTGCACAAACAGAACATTTACACAGGTATAGTTACACATGTGCGCGCTCTCGCACACACTAATGAGCACTTGTCCCTGTGCACACACACGTAACACACACACTGACAGACGTGCACACCCTTCCACACATCTACATACACGCATTTGCACACCCTAACGTGCACATGCCCACACACTATCAAACATAGTCACACACCAAAACACACACGCAGATATCTACACACTAACGTGCACACGCACACATGCATTGACACACGTGCCCATTACCGTGTGCATGTCCGTGTGTACACACACATACACTCACATGCACACGCCCACGCACACGCCGACAAGCACAGACAGGCTAACACACACACACACACACACACACACACACACACACACACACACATACAAGCACGCACATACACTAACGTACACGTGCACATGTACTCAGAGACAGACACACGTGCACATCCAGACACCACCAGCCAGGCCCCGCACACCACCACGGGCATGCACTGGCACATGTGTGCACACAAACACCTGGGCACAGGATCACACGTGACCTCACGGATGCCCAGACCCGCAGGGTGCTGCCAGGCCCCCGTGTGCCCACAGGGTGTGCGTGAGCAGCTGAGCACACCTGGGCATACCCCAGGGCTTGATGTCCCTGGGGGGGGACCCTCTCCCCGCAGGGCGACGCCCCTCAGTTTGGGAACACAAACTGCTGCTCTGGTGCCGCCGCTGAGAACTGAGGAACTCACAGCGCATGGCACATGATGCCTGTACCCCTGGGGTTGAGCACGTGGTAGAACAGTGGAGACTCCGGGAAATGCCTCAGCTCCAGTGCCCACAGCACAGGCCAGGAAAGCCGTGTCCCCGGCTGAACGACAATTCAGGGCAGGCACAGGGCAGGGGACAGCAATGTCACTATAAGGCCAGGGCAGCTCCTGGCAGGTGGCATAAGTCTGGGGGTGGTCAAGCCGGGGATGCCAGACCCCGAAGTCCAGTGTCCCACTCACAGGGTGACAAATTACATCCAAGGCACGGGGAGGTGTTACAAACACTCTGGGGGTGGCAGCACCCCTGAGGACAGGCTGTGCTGCCCAGGCCACCGTCACAAGGCACAATCAGCAGCCCCCCACTCCTGTGACCTGCTGATCCCAGGTCAGCCCAGGTTGCTCTGTGCCATCTCCAGCACCCCTTTTAGAGCAGCTCGTCCACCCCGGGGTGAATCCAGCAGGGTCCCTTGAGTGTCCTGTGGGACATCTGGCATCCAGTGCCTGGCTGGCGCCAGGGGGTCCGGGCATTCAGCCATTCCTAGGCATTCCCATAGCTCTGCGACTTCTTTAGTAACAGCATAACAACCTGTCAGCATGGCCCCATATCACTGACACCCACTGTGCAGGATCCAAACATCCCGGTCCGGCGCTATAGGGAAATTCCATGGGAGCTGCTTATCAGCCATATAAGCAGGAGATAAGGCGTCACCCCGGAATTTCCCTCTAACATGGGGTGTCTGCACAATGGGCTCCAGGGCCCTGCGAATAGGGTTATTGGGGATTATTTGGGATGTTGGGATGTTTGTCACCTTGGCCACCAGCTCTGGGGTGTTTCAGAAATCACCGTCCCATGTGCCCAGTGACACAAAGCTGCTTCAAGGGGCTTCGTGATATGGGTTAGGGCCACATACTCTAAGAAATGGCTGTTTGGGGGAAGTTTGCGCTGTGGTGCAGTCCTGGGGACAAATTGTCACGAATGGCAGAGCAGCAAAGTGATGGGGATGGAGGTGGCACCTGCAGTGTGCTGGGACCTTTCCTTGGCTCCCTCATCCCTCCAACCCCTAGACCCAGGGCATGTGTCCTGTGTGAGGTGAGGGACCCAAGGCAGTCACTGCCACCACTCCAGGACACCCCAAACACAACTCCGGCCACTGAGGCTTCCCTTCAAGGAATTGATTCCTAAGGAAAGCTAGGAAGCATCACCTGGAAAAGCTGAAACGTCTCTGACCCAGTCCTCGCTGCCCAGTGAGGGGCTTGCTCTGTGTCCTCATGCCCAGCCGCCTCTTGCACAGGCTCTGCCAGGTCTGTAGTGTTTTAGAGCTACAGACTAAAGCTAGCATTTAGATGGGTGGTGGGCACAGGCAGGGGCTGGATGAGACCCGGGGTCCTAGCCCTACCTTTCTGGTTCACCCCCATGGGTGCCCTCCACCTGGACAATGAAAGGTTAAAGGGGGAGGGGGGGGGCAGAGGGCACAAAAAAATATATTTTAATTTAATTTTGCTTTAATATGTAAAACTGTTGCTCTTGGCTCCTATTACTGCAGCTTGGCCAAGAGCAACACAGGGATTTTTGGAGTCAAGGGGCTTCTTGTAGAGGTGCAGCTGCCCCTAACCTCTGCCCTGCAGCTTGGGGTGCTCCTCCCTCACACACACACACACCCCCCCCCCCTCCCCCGCCCCAGGTACTCCACGGGGTGCCCAAGCCCTGCCTGAGCCCCAGGGATCTTCCCGGAGCTTCATCTCGCCCCAGAGATATGCAGGGGGTATCGGGAGGTACCACCAGCACCCCAAGCCTTGCCTTTGCACTGCCCCACTGCCTGTGCCTGATGGAGAAGTGACCTGTCCCTGCCTGCTCGCAAGCCAGGGGAACGCAGGGACGGCGGGGAGGGGGCAGTGCAGGAGTGGGGACATCCCAGCCACGCACAGAAGCCGAGATCTCCAGCAGGTCTGGGAGCCCCACAGTGAAAACAAGAACCCCAGGTACACCAACACAGAGATTTATGGTCTTGGAAGTGACCCTGCGCTGTGGATCCAAGATCAATAGCAGAAAGAAAGGGCTCTCAGAACTGCTCAGGAATCCTGCCCGGGAAGCGGCCAGGCAGGCGAGCGGGACGGATCGCCGGAGCCCGGGAGCCTGTGGTTCCTGGCAGAGCTTTGCCCCATTTCCTTTCTTCCCGTCAACAGCGCCTGAAACCTGTGCGAGAGCCTCGGCAAGGGGAGGGGATGAACGGAAAAAATCCACTGGCTGCCCCCCGGATACAAGGGGCTGCAGCAGTGCCTCTCTGGCCAGCCATAGCAGGGGGGAGGGCGTCTTTCTGGGAGGAAGGGCTTGGGGGATCCTCTTGGCACCAGAGATGAGGACAGCCCTGGTGGGAGTCATTGAGGGGGCACTGGAGGTAGTGGGGGTGGTGGAGCAAGGGAAGGGATGGTGGAGCTGGGGAAAGGGTGGATGGAGCAAGAGAGGAGGCAATGGATGTGGGGAGAGGGAGGGGAGAGAGGATGGCGAAATGGAACTGGGTGAGTGATGGAGTAGGGAAGAGAGTTATGGAGGTGGGGAAGGAGCAGTAGAGTAGAGGAGGAGGGGATGAAGCTGGAGAGGGGGGCAACAGAGCCTGGGAGAGGGTGATGGAGCAGAGAAGGGACTGATAGAGCTGGGCAAGGGAGCAGGTAATCCAGGGCAGTGATCCAGGGAGGAGATAATCGACTTGGGGAAGGGGTCAGCAGGGCAGGGGAGGGTGTATAACAGCAGGGGATCGATCAGAAGATGGAGTTGGGGAGTGGGCAATGCACTTGGGAAGGGGGTGGTGTAACTGTGGCAGAACTGTGGGTGCTACTCTGCCCAGCCTTGACCAGGGCAGTAGGACTTGTTGCAGGGAAGGTGGGGGGCTCCATGCCATCACTGCCCTTGCCTCTGACCTGACAAGCCCCCAGATCCCCAGGGGTCCCAGTTCCCACTAGTGCCTGGCTCGTAGAGAGAGGCAGGGGCTGAGGCAGGAAGAGGAATCCACCTTGCAAGGACAGGCCATGTCCATGTGAGCCAGGGCTCTGGGCACCCTGTGCCCTACCTGCCAGCTTGGAGGATGGAAATGGCACAATCCTGCAGGGATCTGGGAGGGATAATTTTCTTTTCCTGAAGAATTTCACAGGATTTGCTGTGCAAAAGGCCAGTGGCTTCAGTTTCAAAAGGATGCCAGTGCCAGGCGGGATGGGCTAGTGAGCAGGTGGAGGGGTCCATTCTGGGAGCAACCCATGGGGCTGTGGGCTGGCACCCACCCAGCCATAGAGGCAGATTACCCCTGCCCCAGCCACCATCTTCTTGGGGACACCAGGATCACCACGAGTGATCCTCAAGCCCAAGTTCCTCCTGCCCCAGGCACAATCCTGTGTGATGCCAATGCACATGCACGTTCAACAGACTGTGCCCACCATAGGACAACTGTTCTCTGTGCCCCTGGGCAGGTTCTGTGCCATGGGCAGGTTCAGTAGGGGAGAAAGATGGGAATTTTGGGGTCTGCTTCCCAAACAAGCAGGTGGAGCACAAACGGTGTCCCCAGGCACTGTCTCCAGGCAGTGTCCCAGTCACCTCCTGGCCTCTGGTTCTTTGCAGGCATTTGTGGTTACAACCCAGCCCATGGTGCAAGGACACTGTGGCCAGGACTCAGGGATGCAGGCTGACCTGTGTGACATTACCAGGGATGCTCTCTGCAGCCTTATCACCCCATCACCCCGCAGCTGGGGACTTGTGGGTCCTGCTGCCAGCCAGCCCCCCTTCCCCAGCCCTGGCCACAGTATCCCTGGGCCGTGACATCCCCATTCACATAGCAGTGACACAAACCAGGGAGGAGACACACGGCTCAGGGCATGACCTTAACCCTAGGATCCCTGGGAGCCTGAGGGACCGGCACAGGGATGGGGACCACATGCAGCTGTGGGACTCAGGGGATGGGGCAGGAGGACAGTGGTGTGTCCCAGGGGACCCATGGCTGGGAGAACGAGGGATGAGAAAGACAATGTCCCTACCTCATCCACAGTATTTTATCTGGTGAGTGTGGTGGCAGCACAAGGGGCTGCTTTCAGCTCCTGGCAGCACTGAGACACTTGTCCCCAGCAAAGGGACCTCTCCCATCATTGGGAAACCTGGACTGAGCCACATCCCATGCTCAGCCACCTCGTTTATCCCTGCAGACCCCTTCTAGGGAGACAGGAGCCAGGTGAGCCCCGGCAGCAGCCATTCACTCTGAACCCTACTGGTGGCAGCAGCTGAAGATTGGAGCAGCTGCCTGAGAGAGGCAGGTGAACGGCTGGAGCTCCCTCTCAGCTATCTCAGCCCTGGGAAGAGCTACTCATATACCCCTGTGTTGGGCCATAGGGCCACCATGTGCCCCCCCAGGTGATCTTAAGTGCCCACCTCTGTTTCCTGGTAGCCCAAGGATGGGCCAAGGATGTTCCTTGTGCTGGGAGCAGGCTCCGAGGTGCTCCCAAGACAACATCCCAAGCCAGCACAGGAGCTCTTTCACCCCCAATCCTGCTTGCCCCCCAAAGTGAAGTTTCTTCCCCAAGATCCCCCATCCTGGGGCAGGTGCCGGCACCAGGTCCTGGTGCTCACATACACACTCAATCCTTTCTTCAGCCTCAGCCACAGGCTCGGTGCTGGCAAGAGGCTCCATGCTGCACAATGTGCCTCCTTGTTCACCCGGCCCAGGGCTGGCTTGTGGGGAATGGCAGGGAATTGCCTCCATTTCCTGCCGGAGTTTTATTACATTCACCGTATAAATAAATAAATATGATCCAGAGAAGAAGGGGAGAAGCACGGGGCAGGCTGGAGCCAGGCAGAATGTGGGCTGGGACTCAGCTCCACAGGGCTGGGGGCACCCTGGGAGGGGGTAGGAGATGCACCATTAGCAGCTGTGTCCTGGGGCGTTCATGCTCCCTGGACCCTCAGTGCCTTTCCAAGGCATTGGTGCTGTGGTTCTCCAGCTGCAGGGACCAGGAGGAAGAATCCTGGCTTTTCCAGGGCTCTTGGGTTGAGTAGGTGTCATCTCCCCTGCGCAGCTGGGCCCAAGTGCAGGGAGAAGGCAGGAGCAGCCCCAGCTGATGGTCTCCTGTCTCTGGTACCTCTGGGTGAGCATTTCTCCTCCCAGTTACTGGACAGAATTATCAGTGCTGGGAAGTCCCATACTGCATTTCTCCCTTCCTTCCCAGGCCCCAAACACTTTCCAATAGGTGGCATCTCAGTCTACGGCAGGAAGTTGGAACAAGAGGATCTTTATGGTCCCTTCCAATCCAAACTACTCTCTGATTCCATGGAAGCAGCCCATGTTCAGGCATCATTCTGATGGTTCCTACCCCAGGTTGGGTCACTCCTTGCTCTGGACAAACCATCTGGCACCAGCATCCTCTTCCCTGAGCTGGTTCCTCCTTGAGTACTACCTCTTCTCCTCCTCTCCATATGAAGAACCCTAGGAGATCCTCATCTCTCACCTGGCCAGAGGAGAAAGGAGAAAGTTCCTCAGACATGTCTAACCCCATCACCAGAGAGCCGCTACAGTGCAACAATTCCATCTCCACCTTTCCTGGGCCCTCTTTGAAGAGGAGCTGCTGTGGATGAGCTGTAGCTCAAGGACCTGAGTTCCCCAGAGCCTTATTTCTCAAAAAACAGAGCCTGATGTCCTGGCAGGGCCAGCTCAAGGGACACAGAATTTTGACAAGTTTAGGGTAAAAAATTTCTGCTCTGCTGGAGATGGACCCAGAGCCCTTCTGCCTCCCATCACCCACAGGATTTGGGTTCATGTCCAAATGGGAGGTTCCTGATGGGTCACTCTGCTCTTCATTGTCACCAGCTGGTCAGATGGGCTCTGACACTTCTCAGGGATCAAAAAACCCCTCACCTGCCTGCCCCTCCCAAACATTCCACTTGGGAAGTTCAGACCTGATCCCAGTCTCCCTGGGGGAGATGGGATTTAGGCACATGGAATCCAAAACAGCAAAGAACTACACCCCAGATGATCCAAGTGTGTTCCAGAAAAGCAATGTGACCTCTTGGCATTCCCTTCACCCTCACCGTCCCAGCTCCCTGAGGCACCCATCCCTTGGGGCAGCATTGGTGCATACAGGGAGCTGGAGGGGTGCATTCCACCAGGGAAGGACTTTGTATTGGAGCAGCACAGAGTTTGACCTCCTTCTATCTCAAAAACACCCTAAATACACCAACATCTCTAAAAATATTCAAAAACCCAAAGTTTATCAAAGAAAGCAAGCAGCAGCATGGTGGGGGAGCCAGCTGCTCCTTTTCTTTTCCAAAAAATATCTTCACAAGATGGGGCAGTGCCTTGTCAGGTCTATCATCATCATCATCATCATGGCACTAGGAACTCAAAACAACATCTTGGAGTAGAAACCCTCAGGTATGTCAAACAAAAACACAATTCCCCATTCACTGGCTAATCTTGTTCTCCTTGAGGGGAAAAAACCCCACAAATCTCCCAGATTTATTCAGCCAAACCCAGCACTTCTGGGTTTTGCTGATGGTGTCTAAATATAGTTTGTGAGAAACAAATAATCTTTCAGGGATTTCTGCTACCTCCATCTCTCCAACCACCTTGTTTAAAGGTCAGTGGCTGCGGTGAGGGCTCACAGGCATCCTAGGGCAGGAGCCTGGAGGTGAGGAAATGAGCTTTTTGGTGTGTCACCAAGGCTGTGAGCTGGGTCACCCATCCCTGGGCTCCTCCAGCAGCGCTGGGGTGGGCTCTGAGGTGGCTCTGCTCTGTCCCCATCCCCAACTCCAGCCTGTCCATCTCCTGGCCCTGATAATAGCACAAATTTCCCTATCATATGCTGGTCACTGGAGGAGATGAGGAGAGCAAAAGCTGTAATTGGGGAGGCCACAAGCTAGAGGTGGCATACTTTGAAGTGTTCAAGGTCAGGCTGGATGGGGCTTGGAGCAACCTGGTCTAGTGAAAGGTGTTTGGTGAAAGGAATTTGGAACTGGATCATATTTAAAGTCCCTTCCAACTCAAACCATTCTGTGATTCCCTGATCTCATCCCACACCAGCACAAGACAATAGATCCCAGCTCTCTGAGTGCCCTGCTGAGCCTCTTCCCCTGATGTTCAATCTGCATGTTCCTGCTTTTGCCTTGCCCCAGGGTACCCTGAGTTACCTTCCCTCTCTCTCAGTCCCTAGTCCTACCCTGCTCCATGCAAAAAGAGCCACAGGCAAGGGAGTTGGTGCTGGCTGGAAGAGCTGAAGGTCCCACCAGCTCTACATACTCCCAAAATCCAGGGCTGGAAAACAAATGTCTCCAGGTCTGCAGCAGAGCCATGGCCCAAGGAAATATCATATCCTATCACCCTGCTGTGGCTGTCTGAGGGCTGTGTTGGCAGCACCGAGGGCAGAACCCAGCTGCCCTCTTAGGTGAGACCAAGTGTTTCTGAGCCAGCTCAGGCTCCCAGTAATACAGGTTTACTGCAAACACCCCAGGAGCAGCAGTAAGGTATCTAAGTGGGATATGAGATATCTGCATGCCACAGGGGATGGCCTTGGGTGGTAGGAGAGAGCTGCAGTACTGCAGCAAACCTGGGTTCAGCCCTGTGCTCCATGTTCTGGTGGGTCCCCTGGCACCACTGTAGCATTCCCATCACATGTCAGCCCCAGGGGTGCCAGACCATTCCATGAGAGCTGAAGGCCAGGCAGGCTGTGGAGCTGCCCTGCTTTCCAGCAAATTCCCAGCCCCAACCACCCTGAGCGGGGACACCTCCCAGATCCACTGGGCTTCGGCATGTGCCATGTCCATGTTCCTGCCATGGGCTCTGCCCTGGCAGGCAGGTCACATCCCAAAGCCCCCAGTGGCCCCACACTCCTCCTCTCCCACCACATTTTCCACCCTCACTGCAAACCCCCAGTGAAGGAAAATGTGAAGCCACGGAAAACAAAGCCCGTCCATGTCAGCCAGACCACATTCTTCCTCCTCCTCCTCGGCCTCTTGACTCTCAAACCACAGGCTGTCCAGCTCCAGGATTTCCAGTGTCCCACCCCAGCTGGTTGCCCCACTCCCTCTGTGCAGGATCCGAAGCAGCTCCAGCTGCAGGGAGCCTGTTTTGAAGCGCACTGAGGGTTTTGTGGAGCAGCCAGAGTTTCAAGGGTGAGAGTGCTGCTGGTGTAGCCCCAGTGGCTCCCCCATTCACCTTTCCCTGTGTTGCTTCAAGCCCAGGTCCCACATTAGATCCAGCCTTCCTAAGCCCACATTTAGGACTCGTCCCTCCAGCATCTGACATATGAGGCCAGGGAGACACCACTGTCCCTCTCCTCTGGGCTCACCAAGGGGAGCAGAGCTGGGAATCACCACGTTCCTGACCCTTCCACACTGGAATGACCACAGCCTTTCCCCCCACACTTCTCATTCCTGACACAGGTTAGTATTCCACCCTCAGCTTCCAGACCCATGTGCAAAATCTGAAGTCTTCCTTTGCCTACGTAACTCCAGAACCTTCTCTACTACCTTCTCCAGAATCAGCCCACAGGGCCTGTCAGGCACAGATCCTGTCTGGCTTTACATAAAAAGATGCTCTGCACTGCGGGAGAGGCACGGGAGGCACCAGGATACACTGAACACAAGACATGCATGGGAAGGGGTGGACAAACTACTGAAACCCCAGAGAAAACAGCTCAAATCTGATTTATTTTTTTTCCCAAAACCTGGAAAAAGAAGTGCAGGATCACCAAGGAGCTCCCACTTTCAATGTCAGGACCAGGTGAGGGGTTGAGGATGAATAAGCTGGACCCCTCCCAAGAGCATCCTTACCTGGGAGCTGCATCATCCCTAGGGAGCTCCCTTGGACTCTTCTTGGATGGGAATGCTTCTGTCAGCTCTGGAGCCACAGCTGTATCCTGAAACAGAGGTATCCTGAAACAAATGCTAATTGTTCCCAGTTAAGGACAGAACTTGGATACTTATCAGCACATAGTACCAGGCCTAATGATTTTCTCAGGATGGCTGGGAATGGGGGCAGTGGAGCTGGGGAAGGCTCCTGCTCCTGGTGTCTGCCCTGAGAGGGGAGATTTGTGTCTATGCTGCTTTCAGGGAAAGGAAAAAACATGCTTTGGCCCTCCCTGGGCTTTCCTAACAGCTCCTTGAGGGCTGGAGCAGCAGTGTGGAGGTCCCCAGGGACCCCAGTGCCCCATAGCAGTAGTGCAAGAGCTGGCCCAGGGGACCCTTTGGCCCTGCCCAGTGTTCCCCCCCGCCCCTTTCTCCCACTGTGATTGACTGTCTTAGGGCATCCCAAAAGTAGCTGAGATAGCACAACCCTACAGGCAGCCCCAGCCTGGGATATTCTCAGCTGGGCTGGGCTGAGGACATTGAGTAAGGGCACCGGGGGCTGCATGGCCCTGCAAAACCACCCAAATATGGCAAACAACTGAACCCAGAGCTTGGCTGAGCTGTGGGTGTCCTTCAAGGAACTCAAACAAGAGGAAAGCAGAATTGTTTCCCCTGGATCCCCAAGGCTGAGCCAGGCTGGATGCTCTGCACGTGATACCACCATCACTGCTTCTGCAGCTCACAGGGATTTTCTCAAAGCTGGAGGAAAAAAACCTTATGGAAGCTGTAAAGTCATGAAGAGCAGCAACACAAGATGGCAATATGGGAATCCAGTTGCACCCAATGCCCACAAACCTACCCAAGAGAGAGCAAGCTTCCAAAACCTGGCAGATGCTGGAAACACTTTCAGCACACATGGGAATCCCTGGGGCTGGGTCCCAACTCTGCTAGAGGGGTTTGCACCTGGAAACACCAGCTGAGGGCGCTGGGAGCCCCTGCTCTGCTTGGGGGAGATCTCCACGGTGACCACGTTGTTGGGGAGGTGAGGTACCCCAAATCACCCTGTAAGCAACAGCCGCTTCCTCCATTACCCAGTCAGCACTGCCAGCACACTGGGGAAGAAAGGAATTTCTGTGTAAATCCCATTTACTGTCGCGTTTCTCACTTCCCACCCAGTAGACAATCCCAGCCCTCAGTGCAGCGCTGCATGAAGGGGCGGTTTAATGTATTTTTGGAAGGAGAGGAAAAAAAAGCCCTCTCTGAAAAGAACCTCTTTCAGCTAATAATGAAGTGAATATTATATTAAGAGTGAAAACATATTCAGGGGAACTTACAGAGGGAGACAGAAAACCTTTTCATAACACCCTGGCCACAAACACAACTGCCAATTAAACCAGCTCGCTCTCTGGCTAGTGCCAACACAAACGAGGGGCCAGGAGCGGAGCACGGAGCTGGCGTGTTCTGTGCCCAGCTGGGCCGGGCTGCGGCTGGCAGCACAAAGGGGTTTCTGCTTCCATAACTTTCAGAGCCAGACACTGGAACAAAAAGATCTGAGTCCCTTGTCCTTACCTGGGGGAACGGGTGCCCAGTAAGGCCAGGGACTCTGGTGCCATGGGGGTCCTTGGTCCTTGTCCCAGCCCAGGGGCTCCAGTGCCATGGGAGTTCCTGGTTCCTGTCCCAGCCCAGAAGAACAGGGTGCCCAGTGACTCAAGGGGCTCCAGAACCCCAGGAAGTCCTCTGCCCCTACACCAATCCAGGGGATCCAGTGCACCAGGGGCCCTTGGTTCCTGCCTGCTGCCTCCTCTCTGCCCTGTCAGCAGCACAGGGATGGTGACAGGAGCCTGAGCCCCCAAGTCCCTGGGATCAGCAGGATTGCTCCTGGCCCAGAGGAGGGTGCTGAGCACCCACCCAGACTGAGCTGATAGGACCAGCATCCCCATGCATGCCAGGAAGGTTTGGAGAGGTGCTGCATTTCCCACTGCAGCACCTTGTGCCTTGCAGGAAACCTGTGACCAGCCAGCATCATAACAGGTGCCACAATGTGGGCACCTTCCAGCACTTCTATTTCACATGCCCTGGATGTTTCAGCGCAGGTTTAGCACAGCCATTTCATGTGTTTTGGTTGCTTGCCAGTGGTCTCAGCTCAACCTTGTCCCTGGCAGAGCACAGCCCACACCATAGGGGGTACAAGGACACCCACCCACACTCTCCAGGGTTTCTGCACCAGCTGCCAGTGGAGGGAACAGGCATGGAGAGGGATCTCTCTGCCTTTATGTGTTCTTAGAGGTCAGTGGTGTGCAGGGGAGGACAACATGATGGGAGATGCTCAGGTAGCACACAGGGGTTGTGATTCACACTTCAAAGAGGCTTTATCTTTGCAGCCCAAGATGCTGCTGGATTGATGGGTTGAGGGTGCATGACATTTCAGGTTTGGATAAACAGCCATGCCAGGAAAACTTCACCTGAGATCAGATAATCTTGGAATTGAGCAAACCTGGCACAGCTGCAGAGCTGCAGGTTGACATAACTGGAAATACAAGACCACTGCTGAGCTGGGACCAACCTCTGGAACAGCTTCTCCAGGGAACACACTGAAGATGTTTGTCAAAAACTATTTCATGGAGAGTAGAAAGGGAGGCATTTTGGCCAAAATTAAAAATTCCAGTAGGAAACTTTTCTCTGATTCAGTGTTTTTTTGACTACCACCCCAGAAGTGTGGCTCTCTGTAGAGATTTTTGTCTCTTTCGCTCAAGAACTAGTATTTCTGCTTTAATGCCAAGTCAGGATCCAAGCATACCTCTGATTTTGCCCAGAGGCCAAAAGATTGTATTTCCTCCTTTAATAACAAAAAAGAAAAAAGGAGGAGAGAAAGAAGCGGGGGAAAGAGGGGGAAAAAAGAAAATAAAAAAAGGAAAAAAAAGAAAGCAGTTTTTGGACATAATTTGGTAAAGAAAAATGCACTTCAGCAAGATCTACATCACCATGGGAAGTCTCCAACAGCAAAAAACTGCCTGCCAACAGACTCTGGGTAAAGTACAATTAACCAGCATGGCCTGGGTGGCAGGGAAGGGTGGCTGCTGTTCCTGAAGTGTGCACTGCTGGCAGCAGGACGGGAGTGGATCTTCCAGAGGCTTGGAAAGCTCCTCACTGTGCCACAGCAGCCACACCAGCCCTACACTTCAGATTTAGCAGATGAAACGTCTTCCTCAATGGACTCTGTCCCCACAGTTTGGGGTCCAGGAGATCCTGCCTTTCCAAGGTTGTTGGTGGACAGAGATGTGCTACGTCTCCACTCATGGATCCAGCTACCCACAGTGGTTTGACCCAAGGGCTGGCAGGGAAGTGCCAGCACGGCTCACATCAGGGAACTCCAGGGAGGCAGAGCTGGCCCGCTCTGGAAAACTTGTCTTGTTTATGTCTTCAGAACTATCTTATCCCAGGAAGCACAAGGTTCTCTGCTTGTAGGGAAGAGGCATCAACTCCCAATCAGAGTTACTACAAAATTTATGCAGAGAAAGACACATAGCCAGATTTAAAGACCATCAGAAAGGAGTCCCAAACACTGCTGGGAAGGAGGCATTGCCATCTAGTGACAGGCTAGGAAAGAGCTCAGGGACACACTGGCCCTGCAGCAGGAGCTGAACTGGATAATCCCAGTGGGTCCCTTCAGCTCAGGATAGTCCATGCTTCTACAATTCTCCTCTTAGTGCCATCCCAACCTCTATTGACTGGAGATACGGTTTTAGACCCTTCTGCAAAAAAGGCCAAGAACATGGACAGACAAGGCCACCTGCAATGCATGGATGGCTGGGAAGCCCTGGCTAATATGGCTGGGGAAGTCAGAATCATGGAATGGTTTCAGTTGGGAGGGACTTTAAAGCTCATCTTGTTCCACCCCTTGCCATAGGCAGAGACACCTTCCACTAGACCAGGGTGCTCTTAGCCCCATCCAACCCTGCCTTGGGCACTTCCAGGGATTCAGAGGCAGCCACAGCTTCTCTGGGCAAGCTGTGCCAGGGCCTCACCATGTTCACAGGGAAGAATTTCTTCCCACTATCCCATCTAACCCTCCCCTCTATCAGCGGGAAGCAATTCCTCCTTGTCTTGTTACTCCAGCCCCTTGTCCAAAGTCCTTCTCCAGCTCTCTTGGAGCCTCTTTACACAGAGAAGTGGGCTCTAAGGACTTCCTGGAGCCTTCTCCAGGTGAACACCTGCAGTTCTCCCAGCCTGGCTCCAGAGCAGAAGGACTCCAGCTCTTAGAGCA
Source organism: Anomalospiza imberbis (assembly GCF_031753505.1). NCBI lineage: Eukaryota > Metazoa > Chordata > Aves > Passeriformes > Viduidae > Anomalospiza > Anomalospiza imberbis. The sequence continues at coordinate 194,932 of NC_089700.1, forward strand.
TCTCTGACTCTGCATTTATTCAATCCCAGCCACAGTCTCATGTTCTGAGCACACGAAGTTCTGGAGTTTGCTCCCATGCTGGTATTATTCAGCAATTTTAGAACTAGCATCAACATTCACAGGAATGTTCAGCCAAAACAAAGAGTACAACAACCAGTTGCCCACGAAGGGAGCCAGCTCTACAGACCCCATTCCAAATTCCAGCTCCTTTCAGGCATTAATCACTCTTGCAATCACTTTTATTTGTGCAATAAACTGGCACAAGTCCTGCCAGCTTTAATGTTCAGGTTGGTTTATTTCCTCAGCACAAAAATACCAAACATTTGTTTTTAAGAACAACCTGTGTAAATAGAAAACTTCATGGCATCCTCCTCCTACTTACAAATTCCCTGAAAGCAGCCCGGAATCTATCTGCAAGAGGCAGGACGTCAGGAAAGAGTTTTCTTCAAACAGTGTGCATGGGAGAAGAGAAAGAATTTACACAGACCCATTCCTCTCTCCAACAGCACGAATTTAATTATTCTGGAATCTGCTTCAAAACATAGCAAACAAATCAAACTTCAGGAAAATCAGGAAAATCAGGAAAATATAAACACTGAACCTTAACTTCAGTCTCTTGAAGTAAGACAGTGCTCCTGCCCCTTCTCCCAAAACTTGTATGTGATGCTGAGATCTCCATGTGCCAAAAGGTGGATGGCTGCAACAGTCCTAGGATGACAAAGTATCACAGTCAGTGTTTCCCCAGCATCACCTGTACAGTTTATTGAATTTCAGCTTTCAATGATCCATGGTTACCAGCATACACCTCCAGTGGCCCTGAAAAAAACACCTAGAATTCCACAGATTAGCACAAGTGGAACAAACACAGTGAAATCCCCTTAAAATCCATTCAACTTCCTCATGAAAGACTTGGAGAAAACAGAGGATTAAGTGACAAGAGCTAAAAACAAGCCAGGCCCCCTCAGGGAAACCCCCAGAGTACTCCTTGGGCCACTTCCCTTCCTACACAGGGTCATCCATGCTTCCCATCGCTTACGTTTTTCCTCTCTGGTTCTGGGAAACTGAAGCCTGGATAACTTACTCTGCCTTTGGGAGAAAGGTGAATCTTGTATGAGACACAGGAATTTATCCTCAACCCAGATTTCTGCTGTTTCTTGTATTTCCCTGCTCCCAGCTCCTTCCTGTGGCAGGACAGGAGCACGGGAAGGCTTGGCCATCTGGCTGCATCCCAGCAATGGATCACAGAGCATCCCCAGCACTTAGGGCAATTGTTTACCTCACCCCATCAACCTCGCAGTTGGGTCCTTGACGGTCTTGAAGCCCTGGCAAGGGAAATGACAATTTCCACATCCAGCAAAATCCCTTTATTTCATCTTAGCCTCCACCCATACCTCCCCTTCTTTAGGGTAACCAGAAGGAAATCTGTATCTTGGTGCAGCATCAGCTTGGTCTGGGTAAGAACCAGGACTATTTTTAAGTGGTGATTCCTCCCTCCTCAGCTCTAAATTTGAAAGGGGAACCTCTCTGGTCACTGATCAGGACTTAGTTCACCTACCTCACCTTCTAATGGCTTCACTGACCTTGTTGCCAAAAGCTCACTTGCTCCTCCAGTGCCTCTCCCAGTTGGGTTTTCCCTCTGCTCCTGCAGAAGCAGCACCTTCCCCTCCCTGGTCCTCAGGAGGACCTTTCCCCTGTGTCTGGTGCCACAGGTCCTTGATGTAGCTGCAAGGGGCTCCTCTCAAATACCAACACAAAAAAACTCCTATTGGAAGTATTTCCCCAATTTTTGAGCACAAAAGACACCAAAATACTGTTGGAACATAAGCCTTGTCTCTCTCTCATCCATAGGATTACCAGCAGAAGGAAAAATAGAATGAAAACCCAAGAAAATCCTTAGAAACCTGTCCCCAAAACAACCCAATGTCTGTCTCCTACAGGAGCTCTGAGGATCAAAGGATCCCATTCAAAAGGTGCATGACCTGCTCACAGCTCAGGAATACCAGGAGCCCAAACCAGTCTTTATGCTCTTCCAGCATCTGCATGCCACCACAGCTGGCCCAGCCAGCTCAGCTGGCCATTCCAGCACATGTAAATCAAATTACTGGTAGCAAAATAGGGAAGCCTGTGCCTCAGAAGATATTGAGTTACAGGCTGCTAACCAGGAGGCAAAAAACAAAACCCAGGAACTGTGAAGGAAATAGCTTCTTTACAGACTAAAAGAGGAGAAGATGAAGCATCACATGATGCTCAAAATCCACACCTCATTCATTATACATCCTTGAAAGGCACCACAGGATCACGAGATAACTGGGGCTTTGAGGAACACCAAGACTCTCCAGCCCACCCCAATGACTCATCTCCCTCTGATGACCCTGGAGCAGTGGGATCATAAGTCCATGTGCTCAGAGCCACACAGAACCCATGACCAAAGGCCACCCTGCCAGAAAACTGGGTCTGAGTCAGCACAATATGCCTCTTACAAGGGCTGCACCCAATTTAAAGTTCGGAGTAATAAAAGCACAAAAGAGTTGAGGAACTTTTAATACTGTCAGAAACACAGGAGTGAGAGTTCCAGCCTACCACAAACTGTGAGTTAGTGCACTCACCAAATCCCATGTTACAGCCTCATTTAATAGGCCCCCTTGTACTGCCAAACCTTCCAAAACTGGGGGGACACGAGGTTCCTGACACACAAGATATCAGTTGTCAGTCCAGGCTGGCAGCACTTTCCAGGAAAAGGGGGAAAGGAAGTCCATAAAGAAGGAAAATGACTGAAAGACACGTCAGCTGATCTCCTCTTTGAAAATGAATCAGAGAGAGAAACACTTAAATCATTTCTCCAGTTCACAGCAGAAAGTTCTTTCAACCAGGAGAAGGAAAGAAAGGCTTCAAGTGGGAAAAAGGAATCCTTATCCTGGATGTGCTATAGTGTTCCCTGCATTGTTAAACTAAAGCATCCTTGCTCCTCCTACAAAACTGATTTCCACTCTGCTCCTTGCCAGTCTAATCCCATCCCCAAGAAGCAGTTCCTTCACATGTTCCCCACAGGAATACTTCAAAGCTGGTCACTGGGTGTTCCCACCAGCTGGTAGCTGGGGTTTGGGGTGTCTAATTTGGAACGAGCCTACAGCTACTGAGGCTTCTTGTACACCAGGAAAATAAGGGATCAGACCAAGAGGTTCCTGGTTTCATGGTTGCTATTTGAAGCAGTAAAGTCTTTACGTGTAGCTAATTAAAAAAATATTCAAACTGAAATCCTAAAGCCATTTCAGGGAGTGTTTGATCAGTTTATCTCTTTCATTCCACCAAACGGCTCCACAATCAGAAGAGAAGTGGAGGGGAGTCACAGGACCCTGCAGACACAACAGCTGGATGGGGTTCAACACCAGTGCTGCTCCTGCATGGAGGAGAACAGCACACTCCAACCAGAACCCTCCTCCAAGATTTGTTTCCTTCACTACAGCAGGTTGGCAGCAACTCAGCCATGAAATCCAGCAAGGCACATTCAGATTTCAAAGGTCAAACACAAGCCTGTTGGTCTCAGCTATTTTAACTCATCCTTTGAAACTACAAAGCTGATCATCAATTCATAGGGAGTAGCACACCAGGTCATGGGTCATTTATAATCATAATTATGATATCATTATAACACCTTTACTCTGCATTAAAACCACAATTAACAGTTAATGCTTAACTAAGGCTTTACAATTTGTTTAAGCTGCTTTTCTGCATAAAAGACTGCAGGTGCATCTTCCCCAGCTCCCCCTTTCCTGCCTCTATCTCTAGAAGGGCTGTAGGGAGGCACCAAACACAGCAGATAAAGTTCCTGTCAAAACATGAGGAAACTGGAAAACTCAGAATTGTGCACTTAAACATTGCTCCTGCCAGTTCAGCCCTCACTGCCCCCATGCCTTGAGGCAGCAGCTCCCAGAGTGCCCCACTGGGATAACACTCAGTGAGAAAAGTGCTCCTCAAGGCAAGTATCCAAGAAATCAGGTTGGTGGTGGCAGTCTGGAAAGCTTTCACATATGAGAAAAGTGACCTCAAAGGATATTCAGAGAAATGCAGCCTCCTCTCTTAGGGGAAACGAACATCTTCTCTTTAATGCTTCTGTTCAGATCTAAATGGGACTCACAATTGAGCATGGAGAAGAAAGGAAGGGAAGTTGTGACTCAGTAGCCAGAAGAATAAAGCACATCCTAACACCGCAGCTCCACATGAGCCTGGCTGGGAAAGCAGATGTTATGAGCACACATCAGCAAAGAGCCAAAACCGTGAACAGCAACTGCCTGAGAAGTGCTCTTCACTCAGAGCCTGACCAGTCCCACAGGCACTGACACTGGAGAAAAACCACTGCGACCAAGAGAGAATAATCTCATGGACTCCACGAGAGGTTTCTGACAGTCTACAGTGCTCTGGAGTGCTGAGATGAAATTCCAGCAGCACCAGGGTGCTCTCAGCAGCTGATAACATTATGTGCTGGGCAATCCACCCTGACATCAGGAGAGGAACAGCTATTTACAACACCAGCCTGTCCTGATTTATCTGGGCATGAGTCACTGCCATCCCAGGGAGCTTTCTCTGAGCAGGTGACATGCCTTAGGGAGAAAATTCCCTAATTAGGGACCATATATATGCTCTCTGTGGAAGTGGCTCTGCAGTCAGCCACGCTTTCTTCTTTTCTCTGTAAATGCTCTTTAGGGATGTCCAGCTGTGAGGGCTTCAAGTGGCCACTCCAACGGTTGAGGTGGCAGTGGATATATTCTCAGAGAATGGCAGCACACAAGCACAGACACTCACCCTTCCCACATCCAAAGTCAGAGCCACATCACAGATGTCCAAATCCACAGAGGAAAGTGGAAGGAACAGATATGCTGCTCCTCTTTTCTAGAGCCAAGCCACATAAACTTGAACTGCCATCTCAAGATCTGCACTTCCACACTTTTTTCCCTCAGGACTTTTTTTTCCAAGTCAATTTACCAAGATTCTCAGCTCTGCAAATGATCCACAGCGAGTTCTAAGAGCTGTGTGTATGCTAGATAGACACTCTTTAGCAGGAAGAATTCTTCAGAGATCTGTAACAAGTCTTGACTCCGAAGGCCCTGAATGCTGATGACATGCACTATCATCCCAAACCTAAAGCGATGGAAGGAAGAGCTGTGAAGTCTGCTTAGATCTGGGATAAGACAAGGATACATAAAGCAAAAAGGAAGAACACAAAGCAGAGCTCTTTCCCAAGCACACCTTAAAAAAAAAAAAAAAAAACAAACCCAAACCCTTAAAACAGCAACCAGCCAAAGCAACAAAAGTTCTCGTTCAGAGAGCAAGAGGTCTCATAAGAGAAACGATTATGGGAAGGCGAAAGAAGTGATGAACTCTTCAACACACACTTCTGACTCAGGAAGGACTTCACCCAGCAAGTGGGGGCTGAAACTGATCCTCGGAGCAGCTCCCAGTCCTTCAAAGTGCTCAGATAACCTCTATGACAATAATGTTCAGCATTCTATGGAATCAACAGCCTCTGATAAAGCAGGGTGGGCTGCACAAGAGGCACATTAAGGTCATGTCTATCCTTACTGGAAATAACTTGAGCTCTGCAAACCAACTCTCAACAGTGCCAAGACACTCCCTGCATCTGAAGCAAAAAGACTTTCCAAAAGCTCATTCCCTAAATATGGAGCCCTTGTGGGGCCTTCCTGCTGCCGACAGCCAAAACCATCACCTGTTTGCAAAGTGCTGCTGCCACTGTGTCAAACACAGCTGCTAGTGCCCAGATGCTGTTTCAGCAGGGATGCATCCCCCAATTCCATCAGGTGCTCTATGCTGCTGATGATGGAAAAGACACTCCAATATGGTGCAGCTGAGGGAGCTGGGGAAGGGGCTCAGCCTGGAAAAAAGGAGGCTCAGGGGGGACCTTCTAGCTCTGCACAGGAGGGGGCAGCCAGGTGAGGGTCAGGCTCTGCCCCTAGGGAACAAGGGACAGAACAAGAGGGAAGAGCATCAAGCTATGCCAGGGGAGGTTTAGTTTGGATATTCTGGAAATTCTTTTTCACAGGATGGATAGTCAGGCACACAACTGCCCAGGCCAGCTGTAGAGTCTCCATCCCTGGAGGGGTTTAAGAGATGTGTGGATGTGACACTTGGGGACATGGGTTAGTGGTGGCCTTGGCAGTGCTGGGGGAACAGGTGGACTCTGTGATCTTAGAGGGCTTTTCCAACCTTAACAACTCTGTGATTCAGTGATTCTATGCACAAGTGAACAAGGGTGAACAAGGCTTAGGAGCTCACAAGCAGATGAGTGTTTCTCAAAACCACAATTAACACTTTTGAGGGCCCTCAGCACTCATCACATTAACCTCAGCTGCCCCTGTATCATGACAGCTACTGCAATGTCCAATTAGAGCATTTAAAACTCTGCTCGAGTTTGTGTTTCACTGCTCACTAGAGCAGAGAGCTGGCAGGACTCAGACTAGCACCAACACTCTCTCATTACCAGGAGAGCACTTCCCCTGAAGGGTATGAGGACAGTAATAAGCATCCATGATCATTTAAAATCCCTGGATTAAAGACTAAGGAAAAACAGGACAAAGACATCTCTGTTAATTCAAAGGGAAAGTCTGGAGCCTCCAAAGCAGGAGGACTGGTGCCCAGACAGAGCACAACTTGAGGTGAGAAAGGAGGCCTGAAAAATTATAACTCAGAGAAAAACTTAGGATAATCATGTGCCTCTTTGCTGCTAGAAGTGAGGGATAGTAACTCTGAATGCTCTGCAAAGCTGAAACTTCATTAAGAAATTCCCATCTTACACATAGCCAATTCTGTTTAAACTCCACCTGCATGATAAACCAGCTGTTATCATGGGAACGGAAAGAGCCCAGCACCTTTTTCATGTTCTACTCATTTGTAACACCAGAATATTTTATATTAGAGCTGCTGGCAAAGGCTCTGAGAAGTAAAACCTCACACGGGGATATCCCTTGGGGTCTCAGCCTGGCCTTCCCAGGACCAGTGCCAGGTGACAGGCAGGAGGTGGAGGAGAACAGAATCACAGAAGGCTGGACAAACCCTCTAAGATCAAGTCCAACCATCAATCCAGCACCACCACATTCACCACTAAACCATGTCCTGAAGTCCCACATCCACACATTTTTGGAACACTTACAGGAAGGGTGACTCCACTACTGCTCTGGGCAGTCTATTCCAATGCTTTACAACCCCTTCCATGAAAATTTCCCAAATACCCAATCTAAACATGGTACCACTTGAGGCTGTTTCCCCTTGTCCTGTCACTTACCACCTGAGAGCACAGCCCACCCAACCCCACCCGGCCCCAGCCTCCTGTCAGCAAAGTTTCCTTTCAGCACTGCAGCCAGGAATCTGCTCCTACCTCACCTGGGAGCTTTGTGTTTCAACACAAAAGGAAATTACAGGCTTTAGGCACTTCCTAAATCAGAGAGAACAGCCGAGGGCCCATCCTTAGATAAGGCTGGAGGACCAATACTTCACCACAGCCTTGAAGGACAGGCACAGTGGGACACTGGGATATTGCACAGGTCTCTGTCCTTTCCATTTCACATCATCTTGTGGCTTCTAAGCCCTGGCCAGACCTCCCAGTCTGGGCAAAGCCAGCCCTAGTGCATTCAGACCCATGTCCAGTACATCCCCTAGGAAAGCATATCAGGGACCCCTAAAACCAGGTGCCACAGTAATTTCTTCACTTTCCAGAAGAAAACAGAGCCAAGGATCCTTACAGAGAGGTATTGCAGGTACTACTGCAGGCAGGAACTGTAGAAATCCTCAAAAAAAGTGCAAGATGCTAGAAGAGGAGAGAGCTAGAAGGAAAACAAAACCCCCAACTCAACAACTTCATTAAAGCTTTTCTCCTTCCTCTGCTTAACAAGGAGAATGCTTAATTAGGTCCTCCTTCAAGGCTTCCCTCTCACCTGGGAAGGCTCAGCAGAAAGCAGAGATGTAACAATTTCCTCTGCAGCACAGGGCACCTCAGTGGGACAGGAATTTGCATATTCTAAAGGAGCAGTGAATCGCTGGTTCGCTATTGTTCAGCCACAGTGGGGAGGGACATTTCAGCTCTGCTCAGGAATAAGAGAGAGCAGGAGGGGAAGGAGAAAGTTGCTGTTTATTCCAAGTCTGGAGCTTTCCCAAGGCAGGAGTTTGATTGTGTTATGCACAGACTTCTCAGTTTATTCGCAAGTCTCTTGCAGCTTAGTAGGTCAGTTCAACTGGCAACTGCTGCTGATTTTAAGCCCAATTATAGACACTTCTACCTGGTGACACAGCCTCAGTTCTGTAGCCAATTCTCACCCATTAATGCCTCCAAAATTGGTAGAACTTGCTATTCATGGCAATCACCAGTTTGACCTCAAAGTTACTATTTCCTGTCATAAATTCAGTCTTATTTGTTTTCATGGAACATCTCCCTGTGTGTTCCCATCTCCTGGGACCACTTCTCCTGTGTACTGAGCGCAGATACACATTGGAGACAAGCTTTCAACTCTGGCTCACCTGTAACCAAAAAATAAGAGCGCAGAGACTCATCCTCCTGGGACAGAACCATCACCAAGGTCCCTCTACTAGAATCCAGACATTCTTAAGGAAGTTGTCCCCAGTCCTCATGATTTAGTTCTCTTATGAGAGAGAATCCACAGCAACACAACAATGGATTTTTTTTTTTTTGTGATGGGTCTTTCAATCAGAACAAAAAGCTCCAAAAAGCCAGAGGCCTCAGCACACCATTCTGCAGTTTAGGGGACACCAAGGAGGACTTCCAGCTCTGCACATCCCAGCAAACTAGGCTCTACATACCTGTACCACACAAAGTGAAGAGACAGGTAAATAAACCAAACCCTCAGAGGGGCCAGCTTGAGGCCCAAGGGATTTAGAAGAAACTGCAGCAGGATGGATTTTAAAAGGAGTTTGTGCTTCTGTCTCCCTCTGAGTACTTCTAAATTCCCCCCAAGAAGCAACACAAGCAGCCTTGCATTTTGCCAAAGGGAAGATCTATTCTGACACAAAATTCCATTGCAAAGTTAGGAAATGTGTTCTGAGCAAGATGTTTGTGGCAATTAGAAGAACTGGGCTCTACAACTGGCAGGGGATATAGAAATCATGGAATAGTTTGGGTTGGAAAGGACCTTAAAACCCATTGGTTTCACTCCCTGCCATGGACAGGGACACGTTCCACTAGACCAGGGTGCTCAGAGCCACATCCAGCCTGGCCTTGAGCACTTCCAAAGATGGTGCAGCCCCAGTTTCTCTGGGCAACATGTGCCAGGCTCTCACCACCCTCACAGGAAAGAATTTCCTCCCTATATCCAATCTGAATCTTCCCTCTTTCAGCTTAAAGCCATTCGCCCTTTTCCTGTCGCTACAAAATCCCTTGCAAAAATATCAGGCAGAAGGAAGATGCTCAGGTGCAGCCAGGTTTGAGCATAATTATACAAAACAGCCCTGAATTATTCAGAACAGAGAAATGAACTTTGTTCTTGTAACACAGCAGGGTTCAGCAGAGGTACAGCAGTTTCAGCTTGGAAAGAGCTCTGAAGCAAGGGATGGATGCAGCAATGTTCAGGAGGGAAGAGATGCTACAACTACAGCTCTGAGCCATTCAGGAGCTGGACCACAGGTCAGCTCAGTGCTCCACAAGCACCTGTCAGCTGGTATATAGGGAGGTTTTCTATAACTTTTGTGATTCCACTGGTCCATTAACCATGGACTGCAGACAGCATTCCCAGTCCATCTCCTCACTCAGTGTCTAAGAGAATGGATGAAGCTGGCCTGCCAAACTGCCCCAGTACAGCCTGTACCCTAAACTTTACTGGTACAAAGCTGATGGAAAACACTAAAGAATGTTCTGTCTCAATGTTGACCAATTACCAGTGTCTTTGACAGGGAGCAGGAGCTCCTGCTGGAACTGCTTTGCTCCTCTCTGAATGTATAATGAAGTTTTAAAGCAGCAGCAGCCCAAACTTCAGCTCACACAGGGCCCTGCAGGAACCTCCTCCAGCAAAGGACTTCTTTTGCCATGAATAAACAGTAGATTTTTGTTTGGGTATCAGTGATTCATGTTCATCTGGGAGACTTAGTTTCCTTTTGATACTGCAACAAAAATCAACTTCAAGGAAGCTTGGAAATATTTTTGACTGACAGCTATCCATCAGCTGTGTAGGGTGGGAGAAATCCACACACAGGAATCAGTGGATAAATAGGCTGATAAGCAGTTCAGCCCAGCACAAAAGCTTACCTACAGAAGAGATTTTGCCCTTTTCCTTTGTACTTCTCAGTCTCCTCTAACCAAAATCACTGGTTTTACTTAGACCAGATGTGTGGAAATCAGAATCTTCACAAGATGCTTTTTGGGAAACAAGTAGTCACACAATCTTCCCAGGGGAGGACCTGTATGGTGCTCCAGCAGATCATTACAATCACTCTGACTCCCACCAGCTGATCCCAGACTCTCAGAAGAACTTCCCAGGTCAGACACCACCAGGGATGAGACCCAAGGTCCTATATGCTTCCCAACTGCAACTTCCTGAAATGCAGCAAGTGGAAATCAGAGCCTCTTGCCAAGTCTAGAGCCACAGACTTCCTGCACAAGATCTCATCAGTCTTACATCCCCTTTCAGAGCTCCTTTCCTGGGGGCAAGCACCTGCTAACACACTTAGTAAGTCTCATCCCAAACCCAGGGCAGGGATGACTTGTGCTCTGAGATCACATGCCCAGCTTGGACCAGAGCACAGGGGCAGCAGGAAGGGTAACGGCTCCACAAGGAGTCATGTCCAGTCAGGAGAAGGTTGTGTTCCTTTAGGAAGCAGTGTTCAATCCAATCTCTTCCTCAAACACTGCCTTAGCTTCCTCACAAGCACAAAGAGACAACCTTAAAACACCAGAGCTGATGGAAAGGCTGCCAATATTCATTTTCTGCTAGCAAAGAGGTACTGTCTGTATTGCAGGAAAGACAACAGCAGCAAACTAATGGTCCTGAGCTGGGGATGGTTCATGACAGAAGGATTTTGTCATTTTCCAGAATTCTTTCCCTAGGGTTTCTCCCAAAGCAAGAGACCAGAAAAGATTTCTGCTCCTGCTTGCACCTCACTGAAGATTTTGAGGAAAAAATGAAGGATCAAAGAGCCTTTGTGCATTTATAAACCTGTATTTATAAACCTGTCAATTTTGCTAGAAGATTTAAGGCTTTAAAGAGTCCAAAACATCTACTTCAAGTTTTCTATCCAAACAGACTTATTTTAATACTTAAAAAAAAACCCCAGAAATAAAATATTTGGATTTTTCTAAAGTGAGGCATTCTAGAGACAGAAGTGCTGAAGACAGAATTCCAGACAGAAGTGCTGGAGGGGAGGAGGAAATCCAATTCTTAAGTTTGACAGGAACTTTTCTTTTTTTTCCCCCTTTCTTTTAATTGGCAGAGAAACAAGACTACAGAGCTATTTCAGCCCCTGGCTCTGACCAGGAATAGCTGGGATGAGCAGCACAGGAAACAACAAACCAAACTTACTCAACTGCTGCCAGTTCCAGGTCCCTGTCCCACACATTTGCCTCACAGGAAAGATTCTTCAAGGTGATGATGTAGCAGTATTTCACCCCACCATCCTGCCCTTCCTCTCCACACACTCCCATCACTTTCCATTTTGCCTCCAAAAGCCTCCCCCACAGAAGAGAAGCAGGCTCTCCACCTGAGAACACTACAGGCATGACAGGTTTTGGGAGAGCTCAGCCCTTTTCAAAACCTGGTTACCTTGATTTCTTCTCAGCCATAAGAATTGAGAGGGTCAAACATCTGGCAGCACATTTCTTTTTCTGTTTCCATGTACTCCTTGTAGTATCTGCAAAGTAGAGCACAGGATGGTGTCAGAGGCTGGAGTCTGTCTGTGTCACCCCCTGAAAATAATGTTATTTTTTGGATATAAATAAATTAACATAATGGAAGAGTGTGCTGGCAGCAGAGGCACAGCTCTGCCAAGCCCTTCTTTCTGCAACGTCAGGGAAAGAGAGCTGGGAATGTCATGCCTCACCCCCTGACCTTGGATCTCTGCTCTGCTTGGGACTAATTAGATCATTTGCCTTCTGTGAGACAGATGCTTTCTACACTAGTTTTGGAAACATGAGATAGTGCAGAGGAACTCCACTTGTGTGTTGTGGGATACTTTTGTGTGTCCTTATGCAAGCTCTTTTAGCACCCAGGAGACACTGTTCGACAGCCATACAGCAGGATATAGGATCTGGGCAGAGGATGGGAAGGAGACAGCAGGGATTTGTGTCTGGACTAAGCGGATGACAAGCAGATGTATCCTCCTCTGTTCTCTCTTCCTTGCCGGTGTGACAGGATGGCAAAAGCTTTGCACTCTGCTCCATTTGAACTTCTTCAAGTGCAGCATCCTCTGCTCTCTGTGCTCTCACCTCACTGGTAAGGAATCTCTAAGCTGCAGGCTGACTCAGTTTGGGAACACTGTTCCAGGGATCAGTGGCTGCCCACGAGTTCAGCTTTCCTGCATCTTGCTGCCTTATAAGGCCAAAAGCAAAGGGTTTTGTGCAACACACTAGAACCAGCCCCAGTGAGAGGCTGGCTCAGGTTCTCTCAGCCCCAGCATCCTTGGGGCACAGAACCTTAGAGGGTACGAAATCCCAGCACAACTAATCTCTCCTGGTAAGTCTCACACAGAAGTTGCTGACCAAGGATGCCCACCTGTAGCTGGCACATTCCCACACCTATGATAGCAGGGAATCCAAGGGCCCCTTGTTTGGATGAACAGATTAATGCCAGATTTTGGAAGAACCCAAATTCATTCTGGTTTTGATGCAATGCAAGCCTTCCAATAGAATTCCTAGATCCAGCAGCAGAATTTGCACCAAATCAATCACAGCTGGTACCAGACACATTCTGCATACCTCTCACCCTGGATTCTGCCTGTTGTTTTCCAGAGCATTTTGCATGCATTCCAAAGCTTTGTTTTAGACAGCAAAAGGGAGCTTGCTAATTACCACACAACATTGCTTTTAATGAAGTATAAATGTACTCAGACTCAGCAAGGAAGGGAAAAGCCACTAAGAATAAGGTTTTGATTCGTATTCGCTTTCTGAAGCATTTGTCAGCTCACACTACAAGTTCTCAGGCAAGGCAGGCTGGCAACATTACATATCTAGCCAGAGGTAAGGCCTCATAAACAACACCCAGTAACACTTGCTTCATCTGTTTCACACTAATTCCACTCTTTGTCACAAGCAGAAGACCTCTCCTGCAGTGCTGCCTCCAGCATGGAAAACACATACAGCTGCTGGAGCAAGTCCAGAGGAGGCCATGGAGATGCTCCAAAGGCTGGAGCCCCTCTGCTCTGAAGACAGGCTGGAAGAGCAAGGGTGCTCACCTGGAAAGAACTCCAGGAAGACCGCAGAATCCCTTCCTCTGCCTAAAGGGGCTCTAGGAGAGCTGGAGATGGACTTTGGACAACGACAAGAGGTAATGGCTTCCTGCTGCCAGAGTGCAGGGTTAGATGGGACATTCCCTGTGAGAGTGGGGAGGCCCTGGCACAGGTTGCCCAGAAAAGCTGTGGCTGCCCCATCCCTGAAGTGTTAAAGGCCAGGTGGGACAGGGCTTAGAGCACCCTGGTATGGTGAAAAGAGTCTTTGCCCATGACAGTGGAATGAGCTTTAAGGTCCCTTCCAACCCAAACCATTGCATGGTTAAAAGCAAAAAGTACACCAGTTTTAACAGGAAGTGAAGCAGGAACGCCAGGACAACAGTGCTTTAACGTGCACTCAATTCTGACACATGCACACTCCCTGAGCATGCTGTTCTCTACAGAGCTGGAGCTGACAGAGGCAGAAATGCCTTGTTGCTTCCCAGCCACACCACCTAAACACCATTAGCACAATTTCTCTTTTATCTACCAACATATTTCAAACAAATCTAAGTGAATACATGAGGCTTCTAGAATCAGGCCTTCTAGCACTACACATGTACTAGCCTCCAAGAGCAGCCAGCCAGATCTAGTTTTTAACTCCCCACCCTCAGTGGACAATATGGTAGCTCCATACCTAGTGGAAGATCAGGATGAATACAAGAGATTAATTTAAAATTTCCAGACCAGCAGCTAATACTGCCTTCAAGCTCTTTGTACTTCAGAAGTAACAGAACAAATTTGCAGACTTGGTGTTATGACAGACTACTAAAGATAACATGGATACGCAGGACAGAACAGCCCTCCACCAACATATCCCCTGGCAGAAGGCACTCAGCCCACCAGACTGGCTTTTCCAGTAGCACCAACCACTCTTTTTAGGTGTTACTGCTGCCTTTCTGCAAGTGCCTGGCACTGACATACAGAAGAGGGTTTGTATTCAAGAGCTGCTTTGTGAGCTCCAGAGCCGAGGACAGCATCGCTCCTGCCTCAGTAAACAGTGCCAGGAGGGCAGCACACACTTTTAGGAAAAAGCTAATGCTTTTGGCAGTTTCAAAGGAAGATCATCATGAGGGCATATATAAACATTAGTCATGTTTTGGTGGGGTGGGGGCATGACTAAAGCTGGCAGGATAGTCCTGAACTCAGTCTGTGGGGAAAAGAAGAGTTCATCTTCAGGGCTGTTTATTTATTATCTCCAAGATGGTAAGAAATTCACTTTTAATGAATATTAGTATTGTGCATTGAAGCACCTGCAGCTGTTGAAAATAACCAACACATCTTAAAGGGAATGAAAATCATACTTATTGAGAACATTAACAGCTGGATCATCAGCCAACTGTATTTCACTGTATTTGAGATATTTTAGTAGCCCCCACATCCCTGTCTTCATCCTGATCTGCTCACAAGTCAGGAAACACACATCCCACCAAAGAAATATATGGAAAGGGTGGGTACTCCGAGTTCCTGACTTGCAGCTTCTGGGCCTGAAAAATGTTTCAAGCTGTTTTCTCCACATGTGTTTTCCCAAGTCACTTATTAACCCAATAGTTTGGGGTTTTTCTTGAATATTTTAAATATTTTGGAATGGCTATTACAGCCTGTCCAAACACTCTCTCTTCCCCAGGTATGGAAAGGAGGGCTCTCACCTTGCCAACTTTTTCAGCTCATTGTTGATATCACGGTTGAAAGGCTGGATGCACTGAGCTCTGGCCAGGAAATTCCGGGATTTGCTGTACTCCTTCATGTAGAGACAAGCCTGTCATGGAAAGAAGTTAGATGCATCACAAGATAAATACAGACCCACAGCCCTTCTTCAGGCCTCATGCCAAAACAAACTTTCCTGTGACAGAGAAAAGTAATTCAGGAACACTCCAGGAAAAGCTCCATGTGACACATTTCCAGAGAGCCAGACTTTCCAAAAGGGCAGATGCAGACAAACCACCTTGACTACTGCAGCAGCCCAGAATTCAGAGATTCTCCTCAGTTTATTCTGGGCTCCCTCCACAGCCAGGCTGGGATGTTCCATGATGATTTATTTGCCCACCTGGCCACACCTGAATAGCGCTTTGGCATTTCCTTGGTCCATCTCCAAGGCTAACTCCCCGTATTTCAAAGCTTGGTCAGCACGTTCCAATTTCAGGTAAGTGAGTGAGAGATTCAGGAACAGCAGCAGTTTGGAAGCGTTGATCTGGCTCTGCTCTGCCTTACTGGAAGAGCTGCGACCCAGGATGGAGAGCGCCTGAGCAGAGAAGGAAAACCAGCCAGTGCACAACAAATCCATCATGGAAAGTGAGAAATCCATTTCATCCAACAGCTACACCCGTATTTCTGTTCACCTAGGTCACTAAAAAGTATTAACAATCAAAACTCTAAATACAGGGCATGGCATTCTCAGCATGACTAGTCATGCTGACCATATGACCACAGGTTTAGAAACTAACAATGAAAAGCAGCAGAATCAAAAAAAAGGACCCAGGACTCAGATTTAATATGGATATCTTACAGGACAAACATCCATATCTTACAGGGGAGAAAGCAAGGCAAATTACTTTCGTTTCAAAAATACCAAGCAAAGGCAACTTTGAATCATCTCTACCTCTGAAAAAGTAGCAGATGCCTTCCAATTTGAGAATAACTGAGCATTTACCCTGCTGGGAGAGGGAGCTGAAGAGGCTCAGACTGGGAAAAAGGACCAGGGGATCATCTTCTCACTCTCTACAATTCCTGGACAAGAAGGTGCAGCCAGATGGGGGTCAGGCTCTGCTCCCAGGTAGCTGGACAAGACAAACAGCCTCAAGCTGCAGCACAGGAGGTTCAGGTTGGATACTGGGGAAAATTTCTCATTGAGAGTGTTGTCCAGCCCTGGTACAGAGGCTATTCAGGGCAGTGGTGGAATCCCCACCCCTGGAGGGATTTAACAGTCCTGTGGATGTGGCACTTGTGGACATGGGTTAGTGGTGGCCTTGGCAGTGCTGGGGAACAGTTGGACTTGGTGGTTCCAGAGAGCTTTTCCAACCAAAATGATTCTGTGACTATTCCTTCATTTACCACTGCTGCTCACACAAAACCAGGTGTGCAAGCCCTGTTCTGAAGTAACAAACTATGCCTGGAAAATTCCATAAAGTTATTTGATCTCTGACCTGTATCTGTTGTGGTGAGCTAAAATAATCCCTTCTTTCACAGCTTTCCCAAAGCACACCCCACATTTTCCTGGTGTCATACCCTCTTGTATCTGTCCTTGGCAATCTTGAAGCACTGCTTATAGAAGAAGTAGTTGCCAAACTCTCTCTCTGTGGCTGCCACTTTCAACAGCTTTTCTAGAGGAAGTCTATCCCGCTGTTCCTGTGTGAAGAAATACCTGAATTTCAGCTCAAACTAAAGAAAACAGGCAGAGAGCTCAGACAGGGCAGTCCTGAACAGCCCTCTCCTATTCACAGAGCAGAAGCCAGGTCCTTACCAAGGCCAGGCCACCACCATGTTGTATCTCCCCAGCCAGGCTGAAACATTACAGTGTTCTTGTGCTGATTATTCCCAGTAAAGAGGTCAGGAAGCTCCCCAGGCCCAAAGTGGGACTGAAAAAAGCAGGAATGTGTTCTTAAAACCTGCCCAACTCCTTCAGCACACAGTTGAGTTAACACAAATGCTGCCACTGGCACAAAGCTGCTTGAAAGGTTCTGTTGCTCTAATTGCTCTCAGGCCAGCTCTGGGACAGCCTGACACTCCCAAAGACAGCAAAACAAAAATCCCAACAATCGTTAAGTAAAAAAGATAAAAATGGAGGGACAGGTTTTCTTCTGGGTTTGCAAGTTGGAACCAGCTCATAGAGAGAGGTCAGTCAGCCAAAATGGGTGGGCAAGGAGGGAGCACAACAAGTGTGGTTTGCTCACAGGGCTCTGGGGAAAAGTTTGCCTGTGCAGGGGCTGGAGGGGCTCCCCCATTAGCTTCTGCCTCCGCTCACTGACCCACAACGAAAGCCCAAAGCCCTTGACATGAAAAGGTGAATTAACAATAGCACTGTAACTCACCAGGAAGGAAAAAAAAGGGAGCACTTGGGAGAGGAGCCAAGAGGCAGAGACAAAGGGTGGGGGATGGTGGGGCACTGGGACACTGCAGACTGAAAAGGATTGTTACAGCCAGCTCCTTACTGTTCCTTAAAGAAATTCCTGGAAGTTAGTGCCCTCTAGTGCAACCATGAGGTTTCTGGTAAAACTAAAAATAAATGGGAGCCATTCCACTGTCTCCATCCAGCACAGAGGAGCAAACAAAGGCAAATCTCACCTTCTCCCTCTGCATGGGAGGGCAAACAGAGTGAGACATGGAGGGACACAAAGGGCAGGCACATGGATCAGAGCAGAGTTGGGAGCCCAGGGACTAGATACTTGCACCAACATTCACCTGAACACGTCACACACAAGCCACAGCAACTGTGAGACAGGACAATAATGGTTCACCCTCCAGATTTTGGCCTCAAGCCTTATTAAAAAAACTCACATAAGTCAACTCAAAGAAGGCATCGCACTCCTCTGAATCTATGAAGTCCAACAGCTCCACCTTGAAGAGGACCGTGGTGTTTGGGGGGATGGAGGGAGGACAGCCCCGCTGGCCGTAGGCGTATTCTGGAGTGAGGATGAACAGTGCAGCCTCGCCTTTGGTCATAGACAGCAGCCCGATCTCCAGTCCCCACAGCGTGATGTCTGTCACAATGAGGGGTGGGACAGGTGAGGTTCACAAACAACAACACCCTCACACACCAGACAATGATTTCTCCTTAAGCCTGAAGGAAAAAAAAAATCCCTGGGAGCTCCTGTCTCAGCAACTACAACAGCCAGCTGCTCCAGAATGGATTATCAGGGGGACTGCTGCTGTGTGACTGAGCATGTGGTATTGTAAATCCAGAGTGGGATGAGTTGGAAGGGGCTTTAGAGATCATCCAGTCCAAGCCCTGCCACAGGCAGGGACACCTTCCACTAGACCAGCATGCTAAAAGACCTGTCCAGCCTGGAAAACATCATCTCCTCTCAAGAGATTTAAAACTACCTGAGGGCAGGTGGCAAACACCTCCCCTACCACTCCCAGGCAGAGGGTGAGCAGGTCCAGATTCCATCTCCTGTGTGAACCAGGAGGATTTTGGACTCCATGAACAAGTGTTAAAGGTTTCAAACAACCTAAAGACACCAAACAGCATTTAAACTGAAATGCCTTAATACAACTCCAGTTCCCAAAATGCCTTAATACAATCCCAAGCCCCAGGACAAAGTTTGTGGCTCAAACCTACCTTTTCCAAGTTTCATCAGCCTTGGATACTTGCTGTTCCCATGTGAACAGAAGAGCTTATTCCAATTTCCCAGGTACCCGGAGTACTTCACTGTACAGCCCAAAGCGAGGAGTGGGGAGAAGGGAAAAGCAAGAGGTTGATTTCATATCCCATAACAGCAACATCAGGAGCACACCAGGAATTGTAACCACTCAGTTATCCTGCTTCTCCTTTCCCACTCTGCTATAGAACAGCAGAGGCAGCAAAAACCCTGCTGTTTTACACCAAAAACCTGGTCACATCCAAGCAGCCAGCTGCTGTGTGTTTTAGCATCATTCCCAGACAAAGCAGCTACTTTACAGTCCTGATCTATTGAAGAGATGTGATTTTGCACATTTAAGAATTGGAAACTTCAGCCGAGTGGATTAAAATGCCCCAGTTATATGCAGAAATATTTAAAAATAACTCCCTAACCAAAGCTGGAGCTCTAGAAAGAGGAACAAAGGGGAAAATGTACCGCTACCCCAAGCTCTGCATCAGTAACTCCAGTTCTGTCTCAGAAAATACACTGTACTAGGCCTCTCTTGACACAGCATAAGGGCCCTGCTTCCAATTTCAAACTTCTCTGTGAGCACAGGCGGGTCCTAAAAATCCTTCATTCCTCAAGGTCAAGATGTCTTTTCATTTAATGTTTCAGCCATGAGAAGTTAAACAGAGTATCCCAAGTGTTAAAATACTGATAAGGAGAGGAGACAGTCTAAGAAACAGAGACACACCACAGTATCATATCAGCACTTTTAACTCCTTGTTGTGGTCTTTGCCAGTCACCAGCATGTCAACATTAAAGTCTTGAGGGATCTTTCCCAACAGGCTCTGCCCTGTTTTCCTCAGCACCTGCTTCAGGTCCAGCTACACAGACCAAACTTCACATGGAGACACAGGTGACAGAGATGAGCACCAGATCCCCACTCCAGCCCACACTTCCAGGGATTTTCTCGTTCTTAGTCCTGCTGAACACAGGCTAAACGAAACAATTCCTATTTAAAAGCTGCTCAGGAGATGGTTACTGATGGTTACTGGTGCCTGAACTACCAGTGAATTCAGGCACAACATTACTGCAGAGCACCCTGAACCCCACCCCGGGCAGTCAGGCAGAGCTCAGGCAGCCTCACTCCAGGACACCAGCCCTGGAGAGACTGCGAGACTAATGGAATGGTTTGGGTTGGAAAGCACCTTGAAGATCATCCAGCCCAACTCCCGGCGCATGAGCAGGGACACCTTCCACTAGAATAGGTTTCTTCAGCAGGGCCTTTAACATTTCCAGGAATGAGGCAACCACAGCTTCCTTGGCCAATCTGTGCCAGAGAGCTGGGACATCCTTAACAGGGGTGCCCGGCCCTGGCCACGGGACCTCTCAGGGCCCACAGGAGGCTCCGGAGACCCCAGACCCGGCTCTACCTGCCACGGAGGCGGATGGCGGCACGGGCTGCCCGGTGCCGGGGCGCAGCTGCTCCTTGCGCACCCCTCCATCGCCGGTCAGGTCCTGCAGGGGTTGGAGAGACTCCGAGGCCAGAGACAAAGACGGTGTCGAGGCCGGGGTCGGGTCCAGGTCCGGGTCCCGCCAACCGGCTCCGAGCCCCTGCCGGCCGGCGCCGCCCGCCATCATGGCCGCGCCGCGTCTCTGCCGCGCCCCGCCCGCTCCGCCAAGCACCGCCCCCAAGCGTGGCGCCTCCAACCAATGACGCTCCGAGCAGCGGCCCCGGCCCAACGCGCAGCTTTAGAGCACGCGGGAATGGACACGCCGCTGCTCTGGACCAATGGCAGGAGGGACGTCACGGAGCACCGCGGTGCACGCTGGGGGATGTAGTCCGCGGTGCGCACTGCCTTCCGCACTTCCTTAGAACAAAAACCCCAAACCAACCCAAAGCTCAAAAACCAAAACAAAACCCCACAAAAACAACATCAAAAAACCCAGACAAGTCACAGAAAAAAACACACAACTGCAGAAAACAAACAAACAAACAAACAAAAAACCCAAAAACCCAAGTCAAAACCCAATCAAACAAAAACCCAAACCAAAGGGAGAACAAAACTAAAAACACCCCCACCACCAACCAACCAACAAACCAAACAAACAAAACCAAAAATAAACAACCCCCCCAAAACAAAACAAAGCAAAAGCAACCCCCCCCGAAAAAAAACCAGAAAAAAACCAAACAAACAAAGGAAAAAAAAAAACAAACAAAAAAGAGAACCAAAACCCCCAACCCAACCAGCCAAAAACCATCACAGGCGTTCTTCAGGCACTTGAAATTTTATAAATACAAAACTAGTGAGAATGCAAAATAAAAGCAGAAAGAAACCCACATTATTGAGAATTTGAGATCATCACAAAAGAACATAAACGGGAGGGAGGGAGGGAGGGAGGGAAGAAGGAAGGAAGGAAGGAAGGAAGGAAGGAAGGAAGGAAGGAAGGAAGGAAGGAAGGAAGGAAGGAAGGAAGGAAGGAAGGAAGGAAGGAAGGAAGGAAGGAAGGAAGGAAGGAAGGAAGGAAGGAAGGAAGGAAGGAAGGAAGGAAGGAAGGAAGGAAGGAAGGAAGGAAGGAAGGAAGGAAGGAAGGAAGGAAGGAAGGAAGGAAGGAAGGAAGGAAGGAAGGAAGGAAGGAAGGAAGGAAGGAAGGAAGGAAGGAAGGAAGGAAGGAAGGAAGGAAGGAAGGAAGGAAGGAAGGAAGGAAGGAAGGAAGGAAGGAAGGAAGGAAGGAAGGAAGGAAGGAAGGAAGGAAGGAAGGAAGGAAGGAAGGAAGGAAGGAAGGAAGGAAGGAAGGAAGGAAGGAAGGAAGGAAGGAAGGAAGGAAGGAAGGAAGGAAGGAAGGAAGGAAGGAAGGAAGGAAGGAAGGAAGGAAGGGAAGGTCCCCACTGCCTGTCCCCAGCCCCCCTTTGGAGAGAAGGTGCTTCATTCTCTGCTTTGCTGTGTCTCAAAGACCTTCAGTGTAAGGCTGGGGGACAGCCCCAGGGTGATCCTTCCATCATCACATTCCTGAAGTTGGACACTCCTCAGGGGAGAAGCCAGGACCATCCCCAGCTCCCTGGGAGATGCTGAGAGGGAAGCCAGGGGATGGGATCATGATAGGATTCGTATGAAGGATGCTCATAAGCCAAACACATCCATGAACCAGGAGTTATTATATGAGAAACTACATTTGTTTCACAATCAGACAAAATAAATCCTTGTGCCTTGACCCACACATTTAGAGCACTGTTTGGTTTCCTTGTTTTTTTCCCAAAAGCATAACAGGTTTTCACCACACCACAAAAAACCCCACCAGTTTAACAAAAAAAAAAAGTAGTTAATAGCAAAGTTAACCTAGTTGATAACTATATCCTAAAGTCAAGTCATCTTAAACTTAGGTGATAACAAAGTGCTTTGTTGAGAACATTCTCTCTGTTGCAGTGGGGATAAGGGAAGTCCTATGGGGACTTGGAGCCCCTGGCTGCTGTGGGAAGCAAACATGGCTGGTTCTTCTCTTGGTCCTGTCCAGTCATGTGCTATATGTGCCCATGCAAGGCTTCAGGCAGCCCTTCCTGGGGTGTGCAGGGACAGGACAGGGAGACAAGAGCCTGCCTGGCTTTCCCTGGGAGCAGGAACATCCCAAAGGGGCTGAGGCTGCAGGAGGGGAGCCACTGGGGTCCCCATCCTGAGGAGGAGCTACCTTGTCTGACTGGGTCCTATCAGCTTGGCCAGGAGAAGCCGAGGAAGGTTGGTCGGGTCCATGCACTGGGAGACGCGGAGCTGGAGAAACCCGTGCAGGCCACCTCAGTGGTTGGGTATAAGTTGGGTCTCTGGGAGGTGTTTCTCTGTAAGCACATGAGGGTGGTCCCTCTGCTTGTGCTCTGGGGATATCTGGTGGATGCCTGAGCTTCCCTTGGTTCACCCCACAGCAACATCTGACACCAGCCCAACTCAGGTCACAGCCTCCCTCTTTCCCTGGGGAAGTAACCAAGCTCCTGACTTCAGGTTCATTTTCTTCAGTTTCAAGGCCATGTGTTTGACTTGCCCAGGTGTCTGGCAGCTCTGTCCCAGCTGCAAACAGCAGGGAAGGCAGTGCTGCCTGAGCCTTACAGCTTGGAAACACACTGCTCTGTGCTCCCTGAGGCTGATGGGAGAGGCTGGGATTTCAGCTCACATCTTTTGGGGCAGAGCATGGAACATGGAAGCAAGTTTCAAGCTGTGCCTCAGCTTCCCAAATCCAGGCCCCCATCTCCAAGATAAATGTTCTTTTCATGTTTTCCTTCTGCTTCTTACTTAGATGTATCACTTGAGTGATGCCAGTCTTTCTGATGATGTCCATGTGCTGAGATAAGCCCAAAGAGATCTGTGGGAGTTCATACAGGGTCAAGACTGGGATTTTTCAGCGGAAAATCCTTCCTGGCTGTGTCTGAGCCCTGGAACACAGGTAGGACTCCACTGTAGTCTGACATCCCTGCCTGGGCCAAGGTGGGAACAGCTTGGGGATGACTGCTGACACCTTGGGCAGACCCAGGACACATGGCCAGGTGTGGGCCAGGTGTAGCCACAAACCCATTATGGGTTCAAATCATCATCTCAGACTTTGGAGTTTTAAGGGTGGGTCTGTGCTGCTGATCTTGGTCTTCGAACAGGACTGATCTCCAATCAGTGTTTCCCAGCCCAGATCTGTGTGGGAAGGTGGCAGGACGGCTCAGAAGACGAGCATTGACAAGCTGGAGGAGCAGCTGCTCCATCCCATCTGCCTGGAGGTATTCAAGGAGCCACTGATGCTGCATTGTGGGCACTTGTCCTGTCAGCCCTGCATTCTGTCCCTCCCCAGGCTGCTGGAGGGGCAGCTCCTGTGCCCTGTGTGCTGCCAAGGAGTGGCCTGCAGTCCCCTGGCACCCAGTATTGTGCTGGCCCGTGTCATCAAGGTGCTGCGGAGCGAGGGCAGAGCCCACCTCAGAGTCTTGCCCAATGCACTCCACAGGCATAGAATCATGGAATGCTTTGGCTTGGAAGGGACCTTAAAGATAATCTTATTCCACCCCCCTGTCATGGGCATGGACATCTTTCACTAGACCAGGCTGCTTCAAGCTCCATCCAACCTGGCCTTGGACACTTCCAGGGATGGGCCAGTCCCAGCTTCTCTGGGCAGTCTGTGCCAAGGCCTTTTCACCCTCACAGTCGTGGGATGATTTTTCCTCACAGGGAAAAATCTCTTCCATTTATCTAACTTAAATTTCCTTTTTTTTTTCAGTTTGAATGCATTTCCTCTTGATCTATCCAGTTCCTGATGAAAAGTCCTCCAGCTTCCTCGTAGCCCCCTTCAGATACTGGAACTTTCTCTTCTCCAGACTGAACAGCCCCAGCTCTCTCAGCTTATCTCAGTTAAGGCTGTGGCAGAGTTGTCCTCCTGTGGAAACTGTGGTGCTGCACAACAAACTCCAGCAAGAGTCCTTTCCTCTAAGGACATGAAATGTCAGCCTTGACCTCAGCATCCCCATCCCCAGCTTACCACACTGAAACACAGCTTACCTGCCAGGATGTCCCCACGGGAAAGGGCTGTATGCCTGAAGAGGGTGAGCAGTGAGTGTTCAGGGTCTTTGTGGCCCATCCTTCCCAACAGAGTTTGAGGTGGGTGGGCTGGTTGCTGGCTGACACAGGGACCCTCTCTGAGAGAACAGCACAGCTGGAGCCGAGCAGGCAGCCATGGTGAGAGGCTGCTGAAGAGGCAAGTGGGAGCACAAAGGCAGCAGGTCAGTCCTGGTCATTTCAGCTGCCCAGGGCTGTGAGCTGGCATGGGGGACTGTGAGCCCAGTCTGCTAGGGAGGGACACTGCCGAGGGCCATGGGCTGAGGGGAGCAAGGCACATGAGGGGCTCAGCCACACCCTGCACACAGCCCAACAGTGGCTCCTGCAAACTGCAAAGGGTCACCAGGGACCCACTCCTTGGGCCTGTCACCAAAATGCACAACCAGCCTGTGCCAATCAGAAGTCAGGGAATAAAATACCACCACCAAGATAAATGTTTGTTCCTGCATCCCTGCCAAACCAGGGCTCCTGAATGTGCCTTTCCACAGGTTCAAGTATTGTAGAATTATGGAATATCCCAAGTTGGAAGGGACCTACAGAGATCATCGAGTCCAACTCCTGGCACTGCACAGACACCCCAATAATCCCACCTTGTGCCTGAGAGCATTGTACAAATGCTGCTGGAGCTCTGGCAGCCTTGGGGCTGTGAGCATTTCCTGGGGAGCCCATTCAGTGCCTCAGCACCCTCTGGAGGAAGAACCTTTTCCTGATACCAAACTAAACCTTCCCTGACAGTGACAGAGCTCCAGCCATTTCCCCAGATCCTGTCACTAGAATAAGATTCTTACATCCTTTGATTGTTCAGGTACAAGATGACTGATCCCCAGCACCCACTGCTAACCCTTCAGACCCTGCAAAGCAGCTCTCACCTGTTCCTGGATCCAGGTGTCCCTGAAGCTGGTCGTGCTGGAGTGACTGATCCATCGCACCGGATGTTTTGGGGGCAGTTTCAAAGCCATGTCCAGGTTGCTGGGATACTGCCTTATGGTGGCTGTTCTGGGGTATCCTTTACCCTCATATACAGCTCTGAGCTTCCCAGAGCAGATCCCTCTTTCTCAGAACAGATCTCTTTCCTGGAGCAGACCCCTTTTTCCAGGGCTGGGCATCCTTTGCTCTGTTTGAGTGCATCATGAACACCACTAAAGTCTGCAGCAAATCCCCACCAACCCATCACCCACAGGGTCTAACAATCAGTAGTAATGTCAGTGTGCTTCCACATGCAGGGACCGGATGGGGTGTCCGGGGCTGGTGACCAAGGTCACTGGGGTGATAGAGGTGGCTGGGATGGCCGAGGTAACCAGGATGGTCAGGGTGGCTGGGATCACCAGGATGAACAGGGCGACAGGGGTCACTGGTGTCACTGGGCTGGCCAAAGTCACTGATAATGGGGTGGTCAGGATGATGGGGGCGACCAGGGTCACTGGCTGGCCGGGGTGACCAGAGTAGTCGAGGTCACTGTGATGATGGGGTGGTCGGGGTGGCCAGGGTGGGCAAGGCGGCTGGGATCACCGGGGTAACCAGAGTGATGGAGGTGACCGGGGTGACTGGGTTGGCCAGGGTCACTGCGATGATGGTGTCGCCCGGGCCCTTCCGCCGGCGCTGCCCGCCTAGCAGCGTCCGCACGGTGCCCGCTCCGCTCCGCTCTGGGCCCTCCTCCCGCTCGGCCCCGGGCACCGAGCCCGGAGCGGGGCCGCGCTCGCCCCCTGTGGCCCCGGAGGCCCCGGCGGAAGCGGCGAGGGGCGCACATGGCGCTGTACAGCGCGGCGGCCGCGGTGCTGGTGGGGCTGGAGCGCGGCGAGGGTGGCCTCAAGAGTCTCGTGTACAACAGCGGCTTCCCGGTGCGCCCGGAGGGAAAGGGGCTGCGGGGCGGCCGGGGGGGAAATCGCACCCGGGAGGCCGAGGGGAGCCCCGGAGCCCGGCGCGGGCCCGGTAGCGCTCACCGCTGACTGCTCCGCAGCATGTCCGGCAGCTGTACGCGCTGGTGTCCGAGACCCTCCGCTACGCCTCGGTGCTGGAGAAGCTGCTGGATGGAGCCGCGCTGCTGCAGGCCGAGAAGAAGCTGGCGCCGCAGCTGGCGAAGGTACGGGCATCCGCGGAATCCCTGGGCCGCGCTGTCCCGGATTCGCAGAATCCCTGGGCCGCGGTGTCCCGCAGCCGCGGTGGCCTGGGGCGGCGGGGCCGGGCTTACCTCGTCCCCTCCCCGCAGGTCTTGGTGTATGACCTGCTCTTCGGCAAGGGGCTGAAATGCGGGGGCCGGTGGAAGGCCGTGGCCCGGCGGCACCGGGCACGGCTGGAGGCCGAGCTGGCCCGCATGAAGGTGCGGCACAAGGTGAGCCGCAACGAGGACCTGCTGGCCTCGGAGAAGGCAGTAAGCGCCGCAGGTGAGTGGGCTCGGGCTGGGTGGGCACCCTGTTTTGGGAGCAGTGGGATCTGTGTCTGACCTGTCCGGCCCCTGCAGCCTCCCAGGTCCCGCGCTATGTCCGGGTCAACACCCTGAAGACTTGTGTGGATGATGTGATCGACTTCTTCAAGTGCCAGGGATATGCCTATCTGGGCAAGGCAGCCAGGTGAGTATTTCTTTCTGCTATCCCACCTTTCCCAGAATGTCAGCAAGTGGGATGAGGTCTGGTGGGTTGAAGGGTTGCTGAACTTGGTGCTCAGAGTGGTTGGGTTGGGGTCTCTATCACTCCCCACTCCTAGATGCTGCCTGGAGCTGGAGAGGAGCTGTGGAATGAAGGGATTTCTCAGCCTGGGCTCTGTTGTGAGCCCTGGGCTCTGCTGTGAGGGATTAGGACTTTGTATTCATGCTCCCTGTGTCTCATGGACAGTGTGGAGGAGCTGAAGGCCCTTTCTGGAAAAAAATTCTTGCTGGATCTGCATCTTCCGGAGCTGTTGGTTTTCCCTTCGCAGACAGACTTCCATGACAACCTGCTGTATACTTCAGGACACATAATTCTGCAGGACAAGGTGAGGGAACTGGGGAGCAAAAAGTTTCAGGGGCAGGAAAACTACTGACAGGGATGAAAGTTGAGCTCCTTCCACAATGGCTCAGCTTGCTGCAGCATTTAAGTCAAAGCAGACACTGTGGAACTCCCCTGGGAGTTTTCCGTTGGGTTCAAACTTCCATTGTTTGAAGGTTCAGGATGAAATCCTGGGGTATAAAATCCCTTGGGAGTTGGGAGGAGCAGGGGGCTGTGGCTTGGGCAAGGCTTTTGGTGGAGCGTGGTGGTGGCCTTGGCCCTGTGTCATGGTGGTCCCTGTGACCCCACAGCATCAGCCATGCCTGAGGAGGGGCCAGGTGTTTCTGCCCACCCTTCTGATGATCTTTGCCCTCTTGCAGGCCAGCTGCCTCCCTGCCTTCATCCTTGGCCCTGTTGCTGGCTCCCATGTCATTGATGCCTGCGCTGCCCCTGGAAACAAGACAAGCCACCTGGCTGCCATCCTGAAGAACAAGGGGTGAGGGCAGGGTTGTGTGCAGGGATGGAGGGAAGGGAGGAGGCGGCCCTGGTCCCCCCCGAGCCCACAAGAAGGTGGCAGGAGGAGCTGCAACCTGTCACCAACTCAGGCGAGCCGGTTACTTCTGGGCCACTGGAAGGACCTGAGGGGACATGAAGTCACATGGAGGTTCACTCCCAGCCCCCGGCCCTGGGCCTGTTCCATAACCCTGCCGGAGGGCAGGCAGCTCTCAAGGTCTGCCTGCTCATTATTTGAGTGTTCCTGGGGGTCAGGTGGTCTGTTCATGGCTTGTCTTAGGCACTTGGCTCTGCCTTCAGACAGATCTTTGCCTTTGATGTGGACCCCAAGCGCGTGGCCACCATGAACACGCTGCTGACACGGGCAGGGGTCACTGGCTGCCAGCTGGTCCAGCAGGACTTCCTGACCGTGGACCCCAGAGACCCCAAATACAGCAGAGTAACCCACATCCTTCTCGACCCATCCTGCAGCGGCTCAGGTAATGTGTGGGGCTCCAGCTGCTCTCCTGGAACTGGGCTGTGGGTGTGCAAACCCAGGTGACAGCTCCTGTCCCGCAGGGATGGTGACCCGGGGGCCAGGGGAGGAGGTGGCCCCGAGTGCTGAACGCTTGCAGGCACTGGCTGGCTTCCAGCGCCACGTCCTCAGCCATGCCCTGAGCTTTCCAGCTCTCCGGCGCCTGGTCTATTCCACCTGCTCCCTACACCGGGAAGAGAACGAGGATGTGGTGCAGGCTGTGTTGCAGGAGTGGGGCTCGACCTTCAGGTGAGTCTGGCTCAGGGAACCTGGGGGGCTGTACGGCAGGGTTTGGTGCTGACCCCTTTTCCATGCTGCAGGCTGGTGACTGCCTTCCCATCTTGGCCCTGCCGAGGACTCGCGGCCTTCTCTGGAGCAGAGAGCTGCCTCCGTGCTTCCCCTGCAGAGACCCTCACCCATGGCTTCTTCGTGGCTGTGCTGGAACGATGCAGGGAAGGGGCTGCTGCCCCCAGGTGAGAGGGGGCTGTGGGGGACTTCAGCTGCTTCTGGGGGGGCACCAGGGAACCCCGGGGAGGGTGTGAGAAGGCGTGGCTCAGGCTGTTCGCTCTTGTCCACAGCTCCCTGCCTGCAGCAGCCAAAGAGAACCCACAGCCAGGAGAGGGAACAGAGCCAGGGGCAGCTCCCAAGAGGAAAAAGAAAAAGCAGCAGATGAAAGAGTGAAACATTTTCTGGACAAACCCCTGCACAGCTGGGGACACATACTGGCCTGAACACATGTGCTAACTGCAGTCATAGTGAGAATTCTGTAACACCAGAGACTGAGTGCCAACACTGGGACCTGGTACCAGGAAGGGGCAACCGCTTACCCAGGGCTGCCCCTTGCAGCCAACCCCTGCCCCAAGTTTACCCCCAAGGCAATCCTCACTCTGCACCCTGCAGGGCTGGGGTCCTCCAGCTGGATTAAGGGTGGTTTATCATGTTCCCTCTCGAAAAAAAATCACTGTAGGGATGAAGCAGATTAAAAGTTTCTCTCTCTCCACTGTTTTTTCCAGTGTGTTTGTGTAGTCCTGCCCTGAAACTGCCACTGCTTATAGCAGAGGCAAAGTGGGGGGAAAGAGGTGAAATAATAATAATCCTATCCCTCTCTTTGAACTGGGGGAGCAAGGACATATGAGCCAGAGGGTGCTGCACCTGAACTCCACTAGCATGACCCTGCTCTGGGAATCCCAGCCCCAGGAAACACACATGGGCACAGCCAAGTGAACACAGTCATTTTATTTTAAACCCGAGACATAAGAAGCAAGGAAACAAAAATTGCACATTCACACTAAAATCCTCATCAGCCACACCAGGAATGGTCCAAGTCCTCAGTCAGTTAAAACTCAGCCTCCACCCAAGCACAAGGGGCTCTCCCAGCAGGGCCTGTGTGGCAGGGAAGGGACAGCCTAGCTCCTCACGGGTGTGTGGGACTACGTGGGGAAGCCACTTGGGGGCAGGACCCACAGCCAGGGTGCCCTCAACCTTCTCCCAGCTCATCCCCATCTTCTCAGAGCTGACCTGGCCAAACCCTGGCACCTCAAGGATGGGGAGCAGGTGCTCTCCTGGCCAAGAATCCTAACTGGGGCAGAGGGAAGGACACCCAGGGTCAGTCTTGGCAGGCACTAGCCCCTGGCCCTCTGCTTCGTCCAACCCCAAGGACACATTTTCCCAGCCTGGCTGCTCTTGGCCCACTGCACCCTCAGCCATGCTGGCGGGTGATGGCCAGAACATTCCCACCAGCACTTGCAGGTCCTCTATGTCCCCTTACTACAGGGCTGTGTCCCCTCTGTGTCACACAGAGCCCATCACCTGCCCTTTCTGCTGGAAGAGATGCCTTGACCCTAGCACTCAGCACCATAACATGAGAGCTCCTGCTCTGCACCCTCAGAGAAATAATTAAAAAACTTTAAAAAACAAACAAAAAAAGGTTTAGTCACATCCACATACATCACATTCAAAAGGAAGGGGATGATGAACAGCGGTGGGGAGCATGGTAGAGCCTGCAGGATGCAGCTGCCTTTCCCAGCACAGGGCATTCCCGCAGGCACAGCCAGGGTGAGAATAGCTAAACACTAACAGCTGCAGGGTAGGCAACTTCACTGAACCAAGCTTGAAGGAATTTGAAGGCAATTTAGCTTAAATATAAAAATAAATTTTTGTTAAAAAATGTTTAAATATTTGTGATTTTTTTTTGTTTTGGTTTTTTTTTTTTTTTTTTTTAATTTAGACCTCAGCAAACACACACACTCACACGGCTCGGAGAGTAAAAATCTGGCAGCAAAACATTTCTGGGAATGGAGTGCCCATCCCTCAGCAGGGCAAGGGATGGCTCTTTGGTGACCCCCAGCTCTGGCAGTCTCTTCCCACAGAAGTTCCAACGCAGGGAAGGGAGAAATCTCACTCGTGGCTGGATGGGGACAGGGGAGGCAGCACCACAGTTCCTAGGAGCTAGTAAAACCCACTGGGATGGAGATGAGCTGAAAAATTAAAAACAACTTGGACTTGGGATGGACGGGAGAATGCATCTGCTCTGGACTCCTTCTGTGAGCAATTCCAGAGCCCCCTGAAGTGCTGAAGAGGTACTAGGAGAGAAGGGAGGGGAGTGGAGAGACTGCCACAGTTGGAATCCCCTGTCCTAGCTGCCTTTTAGTCACGACGTGGAAGGGACAACTCCCCAGCACGAGCAGCCACGCAGTGATGCTACTGTCAACACCCAATTAGCTGGGGCACGTCTCCCCCAAGGACTGGTGCCCCCAAAAAAGAAACTCCAAACAGCAAATCCGGCATAACCAACATGCCGCCACACACACGGTTTAGCTCTTCCTCCAAATTCGATTCAGTGAGTGCAGGAACAGGAGCATGGATAAAGCAGAACCAGGGAGCAGGGTGGGGGGCAGCCCACAGCCCCATGGAGCAGGGGAGATGGGAGAGGGGTGGGGGGACCCCCATCCTCACCCCGTGCCTCCAGCCCAGGACCCGGGCTATGGCATGTCCTCAGCTGGAGGTAGCAGGACATTAGGTCCCAGGGGTGTCACTCAGCCACACCCATGCCAGTCACCTGTGGCACCAAAATAGAGCCAGGTTGGAACCAACCCTGGCTGCAGGCATGGGACCATGTTCACCAGGCCATGGGATGAACTATGGGAAAGATTTCGGGACCTGGTGAAGACAGTGTCTGACAGCAGCTTGGAACCACAGCATGTTGCTGGCCAAGCTCTGAGTGGGACACGGCCTTGGGGCTGGCTGAGGGCTGGGGAGGAGCACGGAAACAGCTAGAAGAAGCAAATGGGGAGAAATGTACACATTATTAAACAAGGCAAAATAAATTGAGGGAAAGAACATTGTGGATATGTACAGAGATTTGTCCAGCCTTTTCTCTGGAACTGTTCAAGTAACAAGAGTTTGGTTTATCCAGCATGGTCTCCAGTGGGTGTCAGGGACTGGGCCTGGTCCCAACATAGGGACAGCTCCAGTCCACAGCCCCCCCACACATGAGCCAGTGGAGCCCAGCAGCACTAGGGTTACTTTTTGCGGGTGTGCTGCCTCCGTGCCTGCAGCCGTTGGCGAGTGCCCGTCTTGGATCCTGCCCCAATGGAGAAGGTGGGAGTGGATGAACCTGGAAGCAGAAAGGTTGCTCAGATTGCTAGCTTTGGGATCAGTGCAATCCTCACCCTGGGAGGAATGGAAGGCTTGGCATCCCTGAGAGTCCAGCATGAACTCCCTGAGCCATCTGTCAGAAAACACCTGGCCCTACCACTGTCCCCAGCCTAAGGGCACACCATGACCCATGAGCTCCCCAAGGCTGCAGCACCAACTCCCTCCTTACCAAAGGAAGTGCCGACTCCTCCAAAGCTTGAGGCAGGAGTGCTGGGTGTCCTGAAAGAAATGGTGCTGCTTCCACTGCCCACGGCTCCAGGGACAGGTGTGCCCTGCCCAAAGGTGGGCACTGGAGATCCTGGAAAGCAAGATGTCACTGTGAGTCAGGGTTGGCAAAGGAGAAAGAGCCTTTGGGAGCCGGTGGCACTCAAAGGAGGCACAGGATGCTCTGGGGGCTGAAGCACCACAGTCCATCCCCCAGAACCAGCCTCTGCTGCTGAAAAGCCATTTTAATGCAAAAGTTACACTCTCCAGATAATCCCACGGCTCTCTGAACAGCAGGGCCACACAGAAGGATTTGCCAGGGAGGAACAAAGACCTTGGCCTCTCTAGATCAAGGAGTTGCTCACTGTGTGGGTTTCAGTTCCATGGAAGCTGGGAGTATCCAGCGAGGATCTGAAGTGTTAGGGAAACCCTGAGAGCAAGCACAAAGTGATGGCAGTTGCTGGTCGGCAGCATTCCAGCTTGCTAAGGTGTTCCAAGTGGTTCTTAAAGACTCAGACAACTTCAGCTCCTGTAGGACACTTGGATGGGCAGAGTTGGGGAGCTGGTGCCTTCAGAGGGGCCAATGAGCAGAATTTAGGGATTCCCCTCCCCAGAGGAGCAGGATATTAACAGGGAGTGATGGGAGTGCCTTCCCTTTGTATGGCAAGGCTCTGCACTGGCCTCACCAGGGCTGTGGAACCTGGGAGCCTTGACAAGGTCCATCAGGAATACTACTGTGCCCAACTCTAGAACCTCAAGATGGCCTGTCTGCTCCCATCCCATCCTGGAAATGTCCAAGGCCATGATGGACAGGGCAACCTGGTCTAGTGGAAGGTGTCTTTGCCCATGGCAGACGGATGGATCAACGTTATCTTTAAAGTCCCTTCCAACATGACCCATTCCATGATTCCATGACTCACCTCCAAATGCAGGCTTGCTGTTGGGAGTGCTGGTCATGGTGAAGGCGAAGGGCGTGCTCTGGCCCTGCGCTCCCAGTGCACTCTGCGGCAGAGATGAGCCAAAGGGTGCTGCTGCCGGGGCTGCCCCGCTCTGCCCAGCCCCAAAGCTGAAGGCCACAGCCGGGGACCCACTGCTGAGGCCTGGTGTACCCATCCCGAAGGCGCTGGTGGAGGGGCCCGGCTGGGTGCTGGCCCCAAAAGTGAATGGAGATGGGGTGGTACCAAAGACAGTGGCACCGGTGCTGTTGCTTGTGGTCTGGGTGGTGCCACCAAAGCTGGATGTGGTGGAGGTGGCTGTTCCAAAAGAGAACACCGAGGTGGTGGTCCCAAATGCTGCCTGGGTGCTGCTGGTGCCAAAGGAGCCCTGGGCACTGGTTGTGCCAAAGGCGGGCTGGGCACCACTGCCAAATGCTGGCTGAGCTACTGACTGTGCTGGGGGGGCTCCGAAACTGAATGAGGGGGTGAAGCTGATGGGGCCAGAAGCAGGCTTGCTGGTGGGCACCTGGCTCTCAGCAGCCCCAGTGCTGAAGGTGAGCTGGCTCCCAGTGCTGGGGTACAGTGGCGGTGGCTTTGTGCTGGCTGAAAAGCTGCCAAAAGCTGAAACGGAGGAGCCGAATGTCAGCGGCGCTTGAGCTGTGGTGGCTGGGGCAGAGGTGGTCAGTGTAGTGCCCCCAAATATGCTAAAGCCCACGGTGGTTGAGTTTGAAGGTACCTGGCCAAAGGCAGGGCCTCCTGGGACACTGGTGGTGGCAGTGACTGTGGCTGGAGGCAGCTTCCCAAACTGGAACACAGGCCCTGAGGTGGCAAAGCTGGTTTCTGGGCTGGGAGCAGAGCTGGAGAGGCCCCCAAACAGGAAGGGCTGTGTTGTGCTGGTGGAGGTGGCAGCAGTGACAGTCACACTGGCAGCAGGGCAAGTGGAAGTAGGCGGGTTCGGTCCAAAGCTGAAGACAGGTTTAATGGTGGCATCCGTGGAGGAACTCTGGGTGGTAGCAGCTGTAGCTGCAGTGGTAAAGATGACGTTGGGAAGACCCGTGGCTCCTGCCAGAGCAGCTGTGGAGGCAGTTGTCGGCTCTGAAACTGGCTGTGCCGCGTGTTTGAAGGCGAAAGGAGAGACTTTTGCTGGAGATGAAGCTGCACTGATGCTGCCAAAGATGGGCTTGAATATGGAGGATGTGGAGGACGTTGAGGCAGGGCCTGAGCTTACAGGCACGGTGGCTGTGGTGGAAGTCGTGCAAACGGCCGCATTCTCACTCTTCGGCACAGCACCAAAGATGGGCTTGAAGATGGGGGCTGTGGTGGGCACGGCAGTGGGCGGGATGGGCACAGCAGTGGATGCAGTGGGTGTAGCAGTGGCCGTGGTAGGCATAGCAGTGGCTGTGGTGGGCACAGTAGTGGCTGCAGTCACTGCTGGCTGGCTGGCTGGTGGGGTGTTCAGCATCCCAAACAGGATGCTTGGCTTTGGGAAGGAGGGAGGCTTGCTGGGGGTCTGGCCCAACTCAGTGAACACAGGAGAGGCCAGGCTGCTGGGGGGTTTCACTACCAGCGCAGGGGGAGCACTGGGGGCAGATGTGCTCAGTAGAGGCACAGGCTTGGTGTCAGCAGAGATGGCAGGCAGAGAGCTTGACTCCAATGACACAACAAGAGCAGGTGGTGGCTGTGCAGCTGACGGAGGTAGCTGGGATGCTGCCACAGTTCCACTGGAGTCTGGAAAGCAGAAAGAGCTTATTTATGGACAAGGGGACACCTTCAGAAGCCCACCCTTCTGCCAGGTACCCACCCACAGCTGCAAAGGTTCCCAGAGCTCCCAGCACACCCAGCTCTCCATGGTTACCATAGCCTGGAGCAGGACCAGGGGCTCAGCATCCCCCGAGGCGTCCCCTCAAGCCCTGCATGCTAGCTCTGCTGCCAGAAGAGCATTTGAATAGAGGGTTTAGTCAGCTGCCTCATGCAGAGGCAACGAGGAGTTCCTGCTGCATCTGCCTGACTCTGCTGGCACTCCACTGTGCCAGCTCTCCTCCTCCTCCTCACCTGGTGTTGTGGATACAGTCTGGCTGCTCTGCATCGTCTTTAAACTGTCCAGAAGTGAGGAGCTGGCTGGGGCAGGAGCTGTGGAGGCAGGCATAGGCCCAGGGGAGGTCACAACAAACACCGGCGGCTTGGACACAGGCATCATCTCTGCAGTGGTGCTGGGGACTGTATCTACAGGGAAACAGAAAGGTATCGGGACCCACAACTGGCTGTGAGGAACAAACCCTTAACAGAGCTTCCCAGCAGGCAGGGGAACTGCACCTACACCCTACAGCCCTGGGCAACCTCACCCACCACCACAAGGCATGAGACCTCTTCAGCTGGAAGGCATCAAGAGCACCCCCAGACCTGAGCTTGTTCATACCCCTCCACATTTCCAGCCCATCCTTACCAGCCTTATCCTCCAAGACACTGTTGAACCACTGCAGCACTGCCTTCTTCTCTGCGTCCAGGTCCTCTGAGGTGATGGTGTAGCCCAGTTGAGGTGGCGGGGGCTGCCAAGAGAGAGCAGCAGCAGCTTAGCTCCTTCCCAGGGAAGCGGGCAGAGCCTCTCTGAAGGTGTACTGGCGACTGTCTGTGGTGAGCCCTGTGAAGCAGGTGGTCCTGCCGCAGCTACTCCGGTCCCCAACTCTGGTGGGCCCCCAGCGTGGCACTCAGGGCACAGCAGGCCTTCCCCAGGCCATTACCTGGTCCGGCAGCAGGCAGCACAACCACGCACAGCCCACCAGACACTGGGGCTGGGGAGAGCGTCACTTCCCACTCGATCAAGGACGGGGCCTCCTTCCTGAGGGCAGGCAGGTCAGTGTGCCCCCAGCCCTGCAGAAATTGCAGTGAGCACATTCTATTGCCCATTCTATTTGGTCCCAGAGCAGGACCAAAGGGGCTGTGAGACAGCGACGTACCAGCACCAGCTGGTCCCCACAGAAAGACGACAGCAACGGGATCTTCCGCTTGCGCTTCCCACTGCTCCCCGAAGCAGATGGTGGGCTCGGGGAATTCTGCTTCTTCCACACTGGTGACTCCACAACTATAGAAGGAGACAAGTCAGGCTGAGCTCTGGGCAGAATAGTGTTTGGTTGTAGTGATGGGTCTGTCCCTTCTGACCCCACTCTGGGTGGCCCCGCTCAGAGGGCAGGGCCAGGGGCATGGTTTGAAAGTGAGGACAAGGTTGTGATACCCTGAAGAACAGCTTCACATCTAGTAGGTCCATGACATGAGGCTGGTGGGGCAGTGGCCCCTTCCTAGCTCCATGGATTGTGCCAACACACTGCCTTACCCAAACCACATGCCACAGCTGGCACTATATCATGGGACCCATCTGCCATGGGCACAGAGGATTTCCTCTCCATTTTAGCTGAGGAAACATTGGAATAAGATCAGACTGGAATTTGGTCAGAGTGCTACTCATGCCACTGCAGGTTGTGGATCAAGGCTAACACCTGACCCACGCTGGGTTGGGAGCAAGAACTCCCCCTTGCAAGCCAACTCCCAGGCATCTGCTAGCACCCCAACACTGTCAGCACACCCTTATCACTTGGAAATCCCACTAGGGCAGTCACTGAGGCCAGCAGAAGTGCCACTGCCTTGGGACCAGTACATGCCAAGTTTCCAGGTGACCCCTCAGGCCAATCCCACTGCAGACCTCAGCTGCCTCCTGTCTCACTCTCTTGCTTGCATTGGTGACCCGGGTGCAGTGTCGGGGCACACCTACACTTACCTTTCTCTGTCTGCAGCTCCTTGTCTGATTTCACTGGGGTGGAAGCGTTGGAACGATGTGACTCCTCTTCCCTGTGTAAGCAGGAGGGACAGTTATGGTCAACCCTGGGCCCAGCCCTGTCCGCAGGGAGCAGGATGAGACTGAACAGGCTGAACACTTGCACGGGTATCCCTGGTGTTTATTTGCCTCCTGCAAACAGATCTCAAGACAAAAGCTTTGCCCAGCTCCAGGCAGAGGAACTGCTTCCTGCTCCAGACTCAGCTTGGCTGAGCCTGTGCACCCTTCACAAGATGAGTCAGCCTCAGGAGGGTAGCTGGGGGGTCTCAGATGGCAGTCACTGCCCCTCGCAGGTTGGACCCATCCAGGTGGTTGTGTCAGTTTTAGTTCTGACATAAGATCAGGCTCCCCTGACTTGGGGAAGAGGAGAACACAGGCTGTTCTCCAAGGCAGGCACTAAAATACAGATCCCGGGATTTGACTTTGACATGGCAAAAATCAGAGCCTCTCTCCTCCTAATGATCCGGCAAGCCAGGCTATGCCAATGTCACCAGGCACCATTGCTACTGTGGCAACCTGTGCCCTTAAATCTCTGACCTGGCTTTGGAATGGGCCAGAGGTGACACAGCTTAGACATGCCACAGCATGACAAAGGTGACAGGGAGACCAACTGACACAAGTGAGTCTCTACATCACTATGTGTAAGACAGGGGCCTGGACTGTCCCAGCTCCAGTGGAAAGTGGGACCTGCATGCTAAGATGGCTGGGAAAGACTGTTTTCTTGCTGGCTGGCCATCAGCTGATTACCTGGCTTTCTTGAGAGGCCACTCTGGTGTCTGGGGGCGGGAGGATGCTGGGCTGGACAGAGGAGACACGCTCACACCTCTTCTCTTCCAAAGCTGGAATGCAGAGAGATATCAGCAGTAACTTGGCATAGGTCTGGCAGAGAGCCCAGGCCCCCTGCTCACCCTCAATAAGCCCCATTGCCCAGGGCCATGGTTGTTGAGCCAAATGAGCTCAGAGCATCTCCTGCTTCACCACCACTTAAACTCCCCTCCGTATTTTAGGGAGCACAAAATCTGGCCACCCTAATCTGAATCCACATAAGGAACAAGCAGCCTCCAGGGCTTTTACTGCCCTGGCTGAGCCCAGGGAGGGAGTACACTGCTGGACCCTTGCCTTTGTGTGACACAGGTAGAGACCACCCTACTGCTTTGGACACCCCTGTGTGTGGGGCTGTTCTGGCAGGAGCCAGCACCTCCTTGCCAGGAGCTCAAACCAGATGGATTCCATTGCAAGGGTGAGATTCTTTGCAGCCCCAGCACACCCCTCCCTCCCACTGCCTGGAGCAAACCTTTCCCCACACAGACAAAGCTCCATCACAGTCAGCAGGTGCGACCTGGGTCAGAGTGGGAACACATGGCTCCCACACTGCTGACTCCCACTGAAAATATGGCAGCACAGCAAAACTTTTTTTTTTTTTTTTTTTCTTTCCCCTCCTTCACCTGGATCTATCCAGTCTAGGAGGCTGGCCAAGAAGCAAGAGAGAGGGGAACACAGTCTCGTTCTTGGTTTGGTGGAAAAGCAGCAGTACAGCTCAGCCTGGGACTCCTCCAAAAACAAAGTAATTGCTGCTTGGCCCACGGCCTACAGCTCACCTGCTCCCCAGGGTGGTGCGACTGCCAGGTTGAGCCACACTGGGTCCAGACACACTGCCACACCAGTGTCTCCTCATGAGCCCAGAGCTGGGATCACATGGGTGATCCCAAAATAATGTCAAGATACAGTGTCCCTACCTGTGTGAGGCCCCGGGTAGAGCTGTAGGAGCTGGCAATGGCATTGCGGATGGAGCTGGGGATCCCACCAGCATAGGTGTTGTTGAGGGAGCTCATGGAGGAGGTGCGAGACCTCTTGTTGGAGCAGTCATCTGGGCAGTGTGAGATGAGGCCTCTCTTCAGAGAGCCTGGCCTGGAGGGGGATGAAGGTTTGATGAGCTCCTCACCTCTCCTGCCCACCAGTCCTTTTCATGCATGGCAGGTGGAGGAAGGAAATCCTGCTTAGAAACAACCCTCAGCAGCAGCACAGCCTTGCTGTCACAGGGTGACAGACTGAAGGCACATCCACAGTCTCTCTTGCTCTGCCCTGAAGCCAGGCTCTGCAAGAAAAACCCAAGTCCCCTTTTCCAGACCCCAGACATTTGCTCCCTCCCATTCTCGGAGTTGCTTTTGGCTGTTGGGCACTTACTTGGGTATGAGAGAAGCAGGGGCACCATTGGCTAACAGTGGCTCAAATGCTGACTGCCCACTTCCACTGCTGTCGTGGCGCCTGTGGGAAGAGAGTGTGAAAGCCTATGACAGTGTGGAAGCCTCTCTCAGCCTGGGGAAAGGAGGGCTGAGTACCCAGAGAGAGATTGAACCTTGCTTTTTTCCTGGCACCCAACACTCAGGACAGAGCTTTCTCCCACCTACACCCTGCTGCAGATTTTCTCTCCCTGTGGGCTTGTCCTCACTGACTCTCACCCCAAACACCAGCAGCTCCTCCAGCTGCCTGCTTGGCACAGGAGTTTAGTGTAAAAAACAAAAACAACAAACAAACAAACAAAAAAAAAAGCTTAAATCCGTTACTCTAAGCCAAAATACTTCCAGAAATGAGCTGCTCAGTCTTTCTGAACAGACCTGAGCTCTGAAACTCCCACCTCTGACCTCTTCTTAACCAGTGCCCAGGACAGTTCAAGTCAAAAACTGAATTCCCCTTCCCACTATGATTTCATGAGGATCTGAAGTGCCAAAATTACAAAAGACACCCTGCTGTAAAGTGGAACTGGAGGTGTAGAACAGCCCTGTCACTTGGTCATTTGGCCAGGCGCTCCCCTCAAGCCCAGGGCAAGCTGACCCCAAGGCACAGGTGGTCCCACACTCTCCAGCAGACACAGCTCCCTTCTGTCCATCAAGGAAATTTTCTATCTACAAGCATTCCTTGTGCTTGCCAGACATTAACGCCTTCAAAATTGGCTTTTGTGGCAGAGCTGTGTATTGGCGTATTACAAAAACAGTTTGAAGAAAATACTCTGAGCTGATCTTGTCTGTGCGCCGATTCTGTTGTTGTCCTGATTTGCTCTTGTGGGGCTCAGATCCAATGAGCCAAGCATTCAGAGAAGGGAATTCCGTGCTGAAGGAGGACGGTGTGCCCTGCTTTATCCTGCTCTGCTCCCTGGACCACCTCCAGCAGCAGCCCCAGTGCAGGACAATGCCCCAGACACTGCCCAAGCAGTGTCTCAGCTCCCTATCCCAGCCCAGATGGAAGAGCCTCCATGGACACAACTAGGAAGGACAAGGCAACTGTTGGAGCAAATCCAGAAAAGAGCTACAAATTCAGTAAGGAGACTAGAACGCCTTCCCTATGGAAACAGGCTGAGACATCAGGGGCTGCTCAGCCTGAAGCAGAGAAAGTGGTGTGGAGATCCCAGCAGCCTTTCAAGATCTGAAGGGGCCTGCAAGGAAACTGGAAAAGGACTGCATCAAGAAGTGCAGTCATAGGACAAGGGGGAAAGGCTTCAAATTGAAAGCAGGGTAATTTAGGTTGGATACACAGAATAAACTCTTCCCTCTGAGAGTAGTGAGGCCCTGGCACAGGTTGTCCACAGAAAGTGTGGCTGCCTCATCCCTGGAAGTGTTCAAGGCTAGGTTGGACAGGGCTTGGAGCAACCTGGTCTAGTGGAGGGTGTCCCTGCCCATTACAAAGGGTGGCAATGGATGAGCTTTAAGGTCCCTTCCAAACCAAATCATCCTGTGATTCTAGGAAAAGCAGGAGGGTGGGATAGCAAGGCAGTGCTGTAGCTGGGTGGTTGGAAAGGCTCTGGCAGACAGCGGCTCTCAGGATTTACTCCTTGACCTTCCTGTGGACACTGGCAAAAACATAGCAGCCTCCCTCCTTCGAATTCAGGGATGGAAGTTGCTGACCTCAAGTAACAAAAGCAGTAGACAGTGTCTCATTTACTCTCTTGTTTCACCTCCCTCTGCTAGATCAGGTCACAAGGGAAGTGCTTGGAGCTCTCCAAGTGCAATGCTTCCACTTGGTAATCCCATCTCTCCTGGGAGCCTGGGGCTGACGGAAGGATAGAGTCCACAGCAGTGGACTTTCTTAGTCTTCAAACCCTGGTGAGGAGACAAGCCACTTCCCACCCAGGCTTCCCAAAATATATCCCAGCCAGGCAGGGGAACACACTGGACCCACACCTAAACCACATTCCTTCAACTGCAAAGGAGGGCTTTTAGACGAAGCACCAAGAGCTGGGTGATGCTGGGTGTGCTTCCTCTGCAGTTCACTTCTCACAGTACTTTTCCAGCCCTGACTCCAGGTCTCATGGGGCCTGGCATGCTCTAAGACACATCCCATTTGTCACCTCTGGAGCAAGAATCCCATTTGTGACCTTCCCAACACACTGGCTGCAACTTGAACTGCTCCCTTTTTACCTTCTTTTGTTCTCCTGATCATTCCCAAAAGTCTGGGCGTCCTCCTCCTCCTCCTCCACAGCCCTTTTCCTGCTCTCGCTGATGGCATTCAGCACAGTCTCCTTTGCACATGGGTCAGGGCTGCTTGTGGCTGGGAAGGCCAGAGGTGAGACCAGTTGTTCTAGACTGTGGAACAGAGCAGAGTGAGGTGTGAGGCAGGCTGGGGTCCTCGGTGTGATCCCCCCACAGAAGGGAAGACACAGCTCTCCCCTGCAGCCCTTCCCGGAGGTTTGGGCAGCACTATCCCCCCCAGCCACATGGCAGCGCTCGGGATGGGATGCTGCTCCCGGGCACAGCACAGTCGGCTGAGCGCTCCCCACGGTGCGTCCTGGTCCCCACAGTGGCTGATAACCGGTCTCCCCCGTACTCACGCCGGGGAGCGGGCGATGCCGACGGCCGGCGGGGCGATTCTCACAGTGACGGGGCTGCGGAGCGGCCCGGCACGGCGAGCCCAAGGCGCGCTGCGGGGGGAGCCGCCCTCCCAGCGGGCGGCGGGCAAGCACAGCGGCACGGCCGGCCGGGCCTCAGGCAGCGGGTACCGGCGGCGCGGGGCCTGCGGCCGGCAGCGCGGGACCCTGTGGGGACAGAGCGCGGTCAGCACCTCCGACGCGGTCTGGGGGGGGCTTCCCCGTCCGCTTTACCCCCATTTTCCCCTTGCTTACCCGGGCTGGGGGCGACGCGGCGCGGCCCTCGCGGCCGGGCCCCCGTTGGTGGCGGCTTTGCCGGGCGGGCGCGGCGCGGGCGGGCCGGGCCGCATGGCGCACCAGGCGCCCGCCGCGCCCAGCGCCGCCGCGCCCAGCAGCGCGCCCCGCAGCAGCAGCCAGGCCAAGGCGAGCGCTAGCGCGGCGGCCACGGCCAGCGCGGACCTCACGGCCCCATCCCGCCCCGCGCCCGCCATCGCCGCGCGCCCGCCGCTCCCGGCGTGCTCTGCGGGGCGGGGCGGGGCGGGGCCCGGGGCGGGGCTCAACAGCAGGGCGGGAGTTTCCCGAGTGGGCGGAGCTTAGCGTGAGGGCCGCCGGCCCTCGCGGCGCGTGCCGCGGGGGCAGGGCTTAGGTGGAGGTACACGCGCAGTAGGCGGGGCTTCCCGTCTCAGTGCGGCGAGTCCTGCCCGCATGCGCGGAAGGGCCGGGGCCCCACGGGTAGGCGGGGCTTAATGGGGCGGGCGGGGCCGGCCCTCTCGCTTCAACGGGGGGACGGCGGTTTATGGGGCGGAGCTTCTGGGGTGGGCGGCGCTCCCAGCTGCGCGGGAGAGGCGGGGCCCCGCGGGAGCACGGCAGGGCCCGTCTCCGCGGGCTCCCGGCATGCTCTGCGCGGGGCGGGCGGGGTTGCTTCCGTCTCTGCCCCCCGTCCCACCCCGGTGGCCCCTAAGAATGCCCCTGTCCTCCCCTCTCGTTCCCCGGTCAGGGTCTCCCCCCCGCCCCGTCATCCATCTCCCGTGCCCCAGGCCACGTGCCCCTCTTCCCACCGGGACTTTCGGGCTTGCCCCACCCCCATCCCTTCCCCACCACGTCTCCCCCACCCAGCTTCCAATTTCCCCATCTCCAATCCACAGCCCTGTTTACGATCCCAATTCCCATGTCCTCCCTCTCCCGGTCCCTGTGTTCCCGCCCTGTCTCTAACAGTCCCCCTACAACATTCCAGCCGCTGTGATCCCCCCTCTGCCCCTCCCTATGTCCCTTCCCCCATCCTGTCCCCTACAGTCCCCCTATACCATTCCAGCCTCTGTGTCTCGCTGTCCTAGTCCCTGCATGTCCTCATAGGTCCCAAATCCCGACCCCGTATCCCTCATGCAGGATCCCGGGGTCACAGTCCTGCCTCTCCCCAGTCACCCAGCTTGTCCCCTTGTCCCAGCTGAAGGGTGCCATTGCCACCATCCTGCTCTGAGGACAGGGCTGGGAACTGTGGGAAATTCCCTCTGGCTGGCTGAGCCCTTGGGCTCCTCTGGAGACATGGCTATCCCTGGGGATATCCCACCCTACTGCCAGTCAGCTGTGTTCTGAAGGGCAGGGACCGTGGCAGGCAGGGACAACAGCAGGGAAAACGACAGGGACAGTGGCTGCTGTCACAGAGCTTTCTGCATCCCAGGCGTCCAGGTGGCCCTGGCAAGGCTGGAGGATACTAGGTGCTGCCCAGGGTGGGTCAGTCATGCTTAGGAGGGGACATTCCCGAGATCCCTGTCTGTGGACTCCACGGGCCACCCGGCTCTGCCGGGGTGACAGGATGATCTGCATCGCCTCCCCACTGCAGCACCATCCTCCCAGGAAGGGAGGACAAAGCCATCCGTGCTCCTCAGGGCTGGGCTGGGACCACATCCTGGTGCCCTCACAGCAAAAAGAAGTGACACGCAGGCTGGCCGTGGAGACAAGCAGGTGGGGAACAACGGGGGCAAAGGCTGGAGGTCATCACCAGAACAACACCCAGGTCACCTTGACACCAAGTGATTTTGGGGGCCACTGAGCACACTGATGAGGGCAGAGCCCACAACCCCCTTGTGACACGGGTCCCCTGTGTCCCCCTCAAGCTGTGGGGCTGGGCTGAAGGCTTTATTGAAAAATCCAAAACAACTAACATGGTCATTATCATACAATGAAAACCCAAATCAACTTGCCCTGCAGTGGGGGGGGCACCCCTGCCATCCCCGTCACCAGCTGCCATCACTGGGGACACCGCAGGGACCCTCCGCCCACGGCTGGCTGAGATACAAAAGGGACAAGTGGATTAGGCTGAGAGCAGTGCAGCTGTCCCCAAGCCCCCACTGCCACTGTGACCCCCATGCCGCT
The DNA here is from genome assembly GCF_031753505.1 of Anomalospiza imberbis. Taxonomy (NCBI): domain Eukaryota; kingdom Metazoa; phylum Chordata; class Aves; order Passeriformes; family Viduidae; genus Anomalospiza; species Anomalospiza imberbis. The sequence goes on from NC_089700.1 coordinate 239,061, forward strand.
CCCCAGCCCCAAGGCCTGAGGTAGTTGGGCGTGCAGGCGAGACTCCCCCCCAAAAATAGTGGGGAGGGTTTTGGGGCTCCTTGTGTCCTGCAGGAATGGGATGGTTGGTATTGCATCCGAGGGGAGCAGGTGTGGGTTGAAGATGGGAAAGCAGCAGGAGCCCCAGGGGCAGGCCTAGGTCCCTGCAACAGGCTGGCGCACAGAGCAGGTGGTCCGGCAGCAGGGCTGGCAGGGGACAAGGCAACAGCAGGTCCCTGCACACTGGACGGCTGTGTGGAGGGGTGGCAGCTCTGAGGCCACGGTGGTGGCAGGTCCCACTGCTCCAGGTGCCAGCTGGGTGCTGACAGGTGCGTGTTGCTGGGAAAGCACAGTGACAGCCCAGCCTCTTCCCAAAGGAAGAAAGGCCAAATCCCGTCCTCAGCACCCCGAGTGGAGGGAGACTGGCCCCAGCAGGGTCACCAGCAGGACTGTGGGGGATGGGGACATTGCTGCATGGTCTGACGTCACCATCTCCACTGCTGCGAGATGAGCTGGGGGGCCCGGAGGTAGCTGATGGCCCCTGCCCTCTGAGTCCCCTGCTCAAGGCACAAAGGTTCCCTGGCTGGTGCCAGCTCCATGGCCACCCCCGCCCACAGCCACACTGGCCCTGGTCCCCCTGCACCCAAGAGGGTGGGAATGACACCAGAGTGGCACCAGTGGCACCAGCTGCTCACTCTGGCTTTGGGGTGCTCTGTTTTTGGGGCACTCTGGCTTGCCCCCAAACCCTCTGTGCTGCTGCCCTAGAGTCACCCCCCCCATCCCCAGGAGCTGGTGGCTTGTGGTGGCACTGTGGTGGCTCAAACCCACACCCAGCACCTTGCGGAGGGTTTATTGCTGGCATGAACACAGTGAACTGTCAGGGCAGAGCAGCCCAACTCAGGGGGTGCTTGGGAGGTGTTTTGAGGACCTGGAATGAGGGACAGGAGCTCATGGCAGCATCCCTCCTGCTGCTGCCCTTTTCCTAGCTGTTCCTAGTACTCTGTGTCACTGGCCAGGGTATCCCAAGGGAACACCACCTCTCAGCCTGCAGTGGCCAAAGGCACTCGGTGTCCCCGCCGAGGGGGAGCACACTTAGCACCAAGCCCATCAGCACCCCAAAGGCTGTCCCCCACCCGGTGGTACCCCCGGGGCCTACAGCAAGCTCATTCCCAGGGCGGGGGTACGTTCATGTCGAGCCAGGGGCTGGATTAAGGCTGGAAAAGCAGCGAGAGGCAAGAGAAGCCCAACCGCTCTCGCTCAGCCAGAGAAGGCTCTAGGAGTTCCCAGAATCTGTGCAAAAACAAAACTAAAGGGTTAAAGGTCCCCGTGTAGACACGCCCCCCACCCCCAGCAGCTCCAATAAATACAGGTGCGGTTTGCGCCCTCGCCCCAGCCCTGGGGTCTTGCTGGCGGCTCAGCTCTGGTGTTGGAGGCAGCTTCTGGGGGGACACAGGGGATGTGTGCTTCAGGGGGACTTCTGCACCACGTCCTTGGGGTTCTTCTCAACAGACTGCACCAAGTGGGGTCCCAGGGGTGTCCCCCACAGGGTTCCAGGTGTCCCCTGTGGGCTGCTTCTACCACTGGTGCTAATCTGCAGCTGTAAGTGGGAAGACAGGGTCAGGGGGTGTGCTGCCCACTGGCATCCCTCTGCCCCATCCCTCTGGGATCACAAGGCTGCTCTAGCAGCACCTGAGCCCCCTGCCTGGGGATGATGTAGATCCCACACGTTGGGTTTTTTCCTGTGGAGAGGCCCCATAGGATTTGCCCATGTGTGCCAACTATCCTCAGGCTGGTGCCAGCAGCAGCAAAACCTTCTCACTGCCATGGATGGCAGGCAGGGCTTCTTCACCCTGCCCCACCTTTTCTGGGAGCAGCTGCCCAGCTGGAGCAGGGCTGGCACCACTCACCGTCCTCCTCCCAGCCCTCCGCCACGCCAGCCAGCTCGTAGTGCTTCTTACGCAGCTCCCCCAGCTTCTGCCGCTCCTTCTGCAGCTGGTTCTCCAGCTCCAGCACCCGCACCTGGGGACATGGCCCAGAACATGCCCACCCCAGTACAGAGCTGGGCCAAGCACCCCGCTTTTACACCTGTTATGCCCCCAACATCGAGCCCAAAGACCAGAGAGGTGCATCCCACGAGTGCTCCAATGATGAGTGGACCTGGGGAGGGGATGGAGCTCAGGTGGGCACTGCTTGTGCAGACAGGTGAAGGCACAATGATCTGTGAGGGCATCCCAGGAAGGGGAATTCCCCCCTGGGAATGAGCTGCGCCATGACAGGCAGAGGTGGGTGCTGTGGGTAGCACATGGGGGGCAGGGATGGCCACAGGCTGCTATGTCATGATGGGAACAGCATCGGGGAGGGATCGAGGACCAAGTGGATGTGACTCCTGGGCAAGCCCATCTGTTGCCTTCACACATTGGGCTTTGCCTTTGCTTGTGCTACCTGGGGGCAGCTGGGCATGGTGACCCCAATTTGATGCCCCACCCCAGGCAGCCCAAAAGAGACTTGCCTGGGTGTGTTTCTCAAAACGTGGGAATCTCCTACCTGCGAGTCCATCTCCTGACGCTTGATCTGGGTGAGTGTCATGCTGGAGAAGTCCATGCTATCTGTGGAGAAACACACCACCGGCCCCCCTCAAGCTCTGCTCCCCCAGTCAGACCCCCCAGCAGTTCCCATGCTGCTGGCAGGGTCTGGCACCTTGGGATATGCAGGGAGGGAGCGAGGGGCAGCCATGGGCAGAGACCACAGGGGCACAACCAATCAAGAGTGGTGAGTGCCAAGAGGAGAGGTTTTGGGGCAGGTTTGTGCTCCAAGCATTAGGACCAGAGAAAACAGCCTCAAGTTGTACCAGAGGAGATTTAGGTTGGAAAGAAAGGAAAATTTCTTCAGGGAAAGGGTTGTTCAGCACTGGCAGAGGCTGCCCAGGGCATGGTGGAGTCACAATTCCAGGAGGGATTTAAAAACCATGTAGATGTGGCAATTGGGGACGTGGTTAGTGGCGGGGGAACAGTTAAACTCAATTGTCTTAGAGAGCTTCTCCAACCTTAGTGATTACACGATTCTAAGATCCCTGCAGCCCAACACTTACCTTTCTCCTCCACTTGAGACTTCCCAGCCTTGGTGGAGGCCACCACACTGGCCGTGGCCTGGTTGACGCCCCGGGAGGCTTGCTGGAGCTTGCAGAGGTTGGTGCTGTCTTTGTCTGCCTTCACCTGACAGGACAGTGAGGAGGGGGGTCACACCCTGCCAGGTGAGCAGAAGACCAGCCCCAGGATTTGGGGTGACCACATGGTGCACCAGCATCACCCTGAACCATGGGAAGGGTAGCAGCCTTGCTCCTACCTTGGAGGCTGCCACCAGCTGAGCAGTGCTGGCCGCGATCTCCCGGGAACAGACCATCAGCTCCTCAAACGTCCCCTTGCCTTGCACTACCAGGTCAGCAGCATCACTGCGGGACAGCAGAGAGGAGCTGAAGCATCATCCTGCCACCCATGTCCCCTCCCTGTGATGATGGCAGGACTCTGCCATCCTCTCCCTGCTCTGTTGACAGTGGCACTTACACCATGACAGTGGCACCCCAGCCCACTGCCTTGGAGGCAGAGATGAGACCCTCAGTCCAGCGTGAATTCTTGGCATAGAACTCCTTGGGGGATGCTGCACCCTGCCATTGGTAAAGGCACAATCAGTTACTGAGCACCCCCAAATCCCTGCTCTTGGGGGGAAAGGAGGAAGTCACGGTGTCATTCAGGATGTGTGTGGGAGGAGGGGACACACTGAACTTCGGGGTTGTGGGGTCCCCTGTATGGGAAGGGAGATCAGGGATCACCATGAGACGCCAGGAACCATAACCAGGGTGAACCCCTGGGGTCGGCAAGGAGCTCCAGGCAGCTGGTGGGAAAGTCCCAGCGGGACAATGGTTGGAGCAGCATGTCCCAACAAATGCACGATGACCTCCAGCTGGACAAGCACCCCCTTGCCCCCACCCCTGTTCCAGCTCACCCGTCCACTCTCCACGATCTCTCTCTGGAGATCCTTGGAGGCCAGGACCAGGACACGGATGGCCTGCATGAGGCCTGTGCAGGAGCCCAGAATCCTGTGAGACAAACACCACTGAGTCCCCTCTGTGGAGCAGTGGCCCTGCCTGCAGCATCTGTCCCCATCCTGTCTGCCTGGCTCTGTCCAGTGCTCCGATCACCACTCACCTCTCGTTAACTTCCAGTTTGACCCCAGTGTCACCAGCCCGTGCCTTGCTCAGCATCTCCTGGTTGAGGGGAGAGAGGCTGTACTGAGCCAAATGTGTCTCTCTGGCTTCTACAGTGGTCTCAGCAGGCCCCCAGCATCGTGCCTGTGGGCACGTCCTTGCTCGTGGTGACCCTCACCTCAATACGAGCAGATGCTGTTTCGATCGCCGCGGCCGTTGCTGCCATCTCCTTGTCCACTAGGTCACCCAGCTCCTCCTGCTTGACGTCCAAACCTCTGGGACGCAGCTCCTGGGGATAGGATGAGATGAAAGGAACCGTCCAGGAGCACTACAGTCCCTCTGGTGGTGCCTGCCATGGCTTGATCCCATCCCACTAGCCCTCCTGGGCCACCCACCTCCCCAATAGCGCTGATCTGGCCCAGGCAGGCTGTCACCAGGCTGCAGTCAGCAGTTGCCACCATCCCTGGGTCTTGCAGGGCGCTGAGGTAGCTCACAGTCTCATTACCACACTGCTTGCACAGCTCCAGCAGACCTGCGTGGGCAGCATGGGGGGTTGAGGGGGCCACATATGGGGAGGAGATGTCTGGTTCCTACCCTCCACAGCATCCTGCCTGTGCTGGCCTCTGCCTGCCCTGGTTTCTGCCCACTTTAGCACTCTACTTGCCCCAGCATCCTACCCACCTTATCCCAGCATCCTGCCATGACCCCTGCACACCCTGGCCTCAGTTCACCTCAATATCCTCTTTGCCCTGGCGCCTTCCCACCTTGACATCTACTCACCCCAGCCCCTGCTCACCCTGATCTCCTGCCCACTCAGCCCCCTGCCCACCCCAGCCCTTGCCCACCCTGACCCCTACCCACCCCAACCCATGCTCACCCTGATCCCCTGCCCATTCGGACCCCTGCTCACCCAACCCCTGGCCTGGGGCAGCACTCACGGTCAGCAGGCTCCACAGGGGCCACATGGGAGGTTGCACTGCCCTGCAGGAGGGTGTTGCTGACCAGGTGGGCGAAGAGTGCCAGACAGGGCAGCAGGGAGCCCACGGCTGCGGCAGGACAGCGGGCACAGGCCTCAGCCCCCACTGCGCTGCCCACCTGCCCCGTGTGCCAGGGCTGTGCCCAGTGCCCGGGGCTGCCACCTCTCACCTGCACTATCTGAAAGGTACTTGCTGTGTGCGTCCCGCAGCCGCTCTGTGCACTCGGAGGCTGCCAGCGCCTGGGACAGGAGGCAATCTGCAGGCAGACAGCAGGCAGGGCTCAGCTGGGACCACAGGGAGGAGGCAGGCTGTGAGAACACCAGATTTGGGAGCAGCAGGGGCATCACCTGCTGAGCCAGTGCAGCTGATATGAGCAGGATCCTCCATGCGAGCCAGGGCATCCTGCACCATGCGCTCGGCCTCGTGCGTGGTGCCCTGCAGCAGGGACAGCTGCTCCTCGGCCAGGCGCTGCTGCAGCGCCCGCTCTGTGCTCTCCTGCTGGGTCAGAGCCGGGCTCAGAGCCCCTGCCGAGCCTGCACCCGGCTTGCCCAAACCCCTCTGGTCTGGCCAGAATGGGGATGGCAGGACCCTCATGGTACCTTGTCTCTCAGCTGGGTCTGCAGCATCTCCAGCTCTGTCCTGCTGCTCTCCTGCTCGCGGCTGAGTGTGTCCCGCAGTTGCTGCAGCTCAGCCTGCAGAGCTGCCATTTTGTCCCTGTGCTGCTCTGCTGCTTGGTTCAGCCTGTCCCTCTCCTGCTCCAGGCTGGCAATCCGAGTGTTTTGCTCCGCTCCTGCCTGAGGGGGCATGAAACGGCAGTCGGGGCTGTGCTGAGGGTGAACCCTCCAGTTTGGGAACCCATTCTTCGTCCAGGCTTGGGCCACCCCAACTGTCCCTGCTGGGTGCACCATGGCCTGCACAAGCACAGCTTCCCCACACCTGATCTTATCTGATGATAAGCACTGATGATGTTATCTGGTAACAACCAAGGCTCCTGGCCTTTTCACTTTTATCAGTGAAAATGCATTTTTATCACAACTGTCACCATCCTGATGGAGGAGTGGATGCAGGGTGGTGCCTCTGCCCCATCCCCATCCTGCTGCTGAGTCTGCCCATCTCATAGATGGGTGACTGCAATTTCCTGCCAGCTTCTGCCTCCTACAAGCCCAGGCACCTCTGCTGTCTTCCACAGCTCTGTGGGCGTGGGTTGCCTTCTGGCACATCTTGCAGTGTGATGCCACACTGCTACCTGGGCTTACAGCAGGCAGAGCTGCTGACTGACCCTGTTCTTCCAGGCATTTTTATTCCACCATCCCTGCTGCTGGAGTCCATTGCTCCACATACTACCACACTCAGGAGCGTGAAACTCCCCTATGTCATATCAAACCCACTTAGATGTGGCAAAGATGATGACAGGGAGCTAGTTTTGAGGCCAGTGGTGGGTATCACCTCTCAAATGGTTAAGGCCTGGCTATCCAGCCCAGAGGGGTGCTAGGCCCCCCCCCCATGTGCTCTCACCTGTGTGCTGGACTCCAGTGTGCCCTGGAGGACCTGAAACTCCTGTCTGCTGGCTGCCAGCTCCCGCTTCAGTGTCTCCAGCACCTCTGCCTGCTCCTGAGACTGCAGCAAGGAGAGAGGTTGGCAGCACTGATGCCCCATGGGGAGCCCCAGCTCATCCCTGGTGTGTCCCCCCCATCCCTACTCACCTTCCTCTGTGCCTGCTCGCTCACACGCTGGAAGGAGTCCTCCAGCTCCTTCTTCTCTCGCTCCACATCCCCCTGGGCCTGCCTGGCCACTGTAATCTGCTTGGTCACCTCGGCGTTCTGGCGACATCAGAGAATGAGCTGAGCAGCCCCTGGTATCAGAGGGCACGGCTGGGAGAGGGGACGCTGGGGGGCGGTTTGGGGAGCCCACCTTGCGCAGCAGGTCAGCGTGGTTCTGCACCAGCTCGCTGTACTTCTCCTTCAGTTTGCTGTACCGCTGCTCATTGGCCTGTGCCCGTCCTGCCATGCACGCAGGGACACAGAGCTGAGCACCTGAGACCCCCCCGCCCAGGGCTCACCCCCACCCCACGCCAGTGCTGGCACTCCCTGCTCACTCTCAATTTCAGTCAGGCTCCGCTGAGCCTTCTCCGTATCCTCCCGCTGCTTCTTCAGCTCCTCCAGCTCTGCACGCAGGAACTCACTCTCATCCTGTGCCTGCTGCTTCAGGTGCTGCTGCTCGGCCAGCTCAGCCTCCAACTCGCTGGCAAGGCCACGCAGCTGCACTGCCCCCCTTGCGCTCTGCGGGGACGGGTGGGGGCTGATGGCACTCTTCAGTGCTTGCCAGGACCATTCAACGCCCACTGGTACCACCCAATGCCCACCAGTACTGTCCAGCAGCCCCCCCCATGGGTATCACCCTGCCGGCCCCCAAGTGCATCTGGGCAAAGCACAAGGATGCTGGGCAGTGGGCCTGAGCCCACCCTCCCGACAGGGATGCAGCCCCCTGGCACACCTGGGGACCCCCTGTATGGGGGAAGCCACTGGGAAGAGGGCAGGACAGAGATGAGGTCACTCATCCCTGGGTGATGTGTCACCCAGGGACACAGTCACAAGCCTACCCAATATTCCCAGTGGGTCTCATCCTGCCCACCTGGTTGTCACCCACCTCAGCCTTGAAGTTTTCCAGCTCCTCCTTCAGGGCTGCGATCTCCCCATAAAGCTGCTCAATTAGCCGGTCCCTGGGAAGGAGACATGGGATACACTCTCAGTGCCATGGGAACACAGCCTGGGAGAGGAGGTATCCCGTGTGTCACCATGGCTGTGATGCCGTTCCAGGCAGGGAGCTCCTATTACCATCTTGGCCATTCCGCAGCATTGCCAGGATTGCTTACTTGTCATCCTTGTTCATCCCGTTCTGGCTGTTAAAGTTGAAGGGGTCACAGCTGAAGGAGCTGCCAAAGATGTCATCAAACTTGTTGTCAAACAGGCTCTGTGGGAAAAGCAGGACAGACCTAGAGTGACCCCACTACCAACTTGGGAGCTCTTTCCCTCTGTGTCCCCAGTGTCACTGCCAAGCCAGCCTATGAGCTGCCTAAACACCGGGGCTGGTTCCCCCCGCTTCCAGGACACTGAATGTGATGAACTTGATGAACATGGAGCATCAGTGGTCCATCCCCACCTAACTCCTGGAGGGAGAAGGTCCCCAAAGCCACGTCACTGCATTCTCCTTCCCCTCCCCACTCAATGCCTGAGGACAACCCTTGGTGGAGAGGAGGGTGAAGACCTAAAGGTCTCCATGGCAATGCTCGAAGACAAACCTCTCCTTGCCTGTCACTGGAGGGCACCACACCACTGAGCAGCACTGGGAGAATTCAGACTGGGAGAGTTCAGCCCCAGCAGCACCCAGACAGGACACCCAGCATCCAGATGGGACACCCAGCACCCAGTTACCCAGCACCAACCCATCTCTCTCCAGTGACACTCCTCAGCTCCCGAGGCCATCCCCACCATCTCAGCCCTCACCGCAGCATGGATTTAGAGAAATAACCCCAGCTCAGAGCCAGAGAGCCCCCACCATCCTCACCTGCGAGGCTGCGTCCATCTCCACCAGGTCTGTGATGGGCTCACTGTCAGGCGAGGACGCCTCAGCGGGGATCACCACCACCGGGCTGATGTGCTCTGACAGCGCAGAGGCACGCAGGAAATTGGGAGGGTTCTGGGGAGGGAGGGGAGCAGGGCTAAGGTGGAAGGACTGGCACTGCTGCTGGACTGAAGGCACAGTTGGTTGAAATCCTGCCCTGGAGCCGAGCTGGCCATGCCTTGACCCATGAGAATGGAGCCAGGACCCACAGGGATGGAGTCAGGATGCGGAGGAAACGAATCAGAACCCGTAAGGATGGAACCAGGACCCACAGGGTTGGCTCTCAGCAAGGGCTAAATATCAGTGAAAGAGGGGATCTCAGCTTCTAGTTGGAGGGCAGCTACATCCAGTTGGATGCCACAGAGTGAGGGATCAAAGAATCCTAAAGGCCCAGGAGCCCCATGTTGCCACCAGACCTAAGAAGCTGGGCAAGGCAGCAAGAGGCTTTTTTGGGCTTTTTGCCAGTGCCCCCACTGCTGCCCCTGGGCACAGGAGCAGGGAACATGGGGACAGCAGGGTCTCACCTCTGGCAGCTGTGGGATCTGAATCAGCCGCTTGAAGTACTGGAGGTTGCTGGAGCGATAGAAAAGGTCCTTGAGCCTGCAAGGAGCAGGGAATGGTTAGGGATGGTTCTTGTTCAACCTGGACAACCCCTTGCCTAGCTCCAGGGGTTGTCACCTGGCCACCATACTGCTCTGGAGGGGAATGTGTTTTGTGCTGCCACCAAACTCAGGGCAGGTCCTGGAAGTCCTCCTACTGCTGGAGGGTTTACCTCACAAATCCCAGGCCTGATGGGCAGGGAGAAGGACCTGAAACTTGAGCAACCTGGTCAAGTGGAACGTGTGCCTGCCCATGGCAGGGTGTTGTACCTGATGACCTTCAAAGGTGCCTTCCAACCTAAATCAATTCCTGCCTACCCAAAGTTTTCAGGAGCAGGGGGCGCGTCCTGCCTGGAGCCAACACCCTCACCTTCAGTTCTTGCGGAAGCATCTTCCCCAGAAGCAGGGTACCTCCCTCCAGATCTTAAAGTTTTGGGGAGGAGGGACAGTACCCAGCCACACCACTCCTAGCTCCCACCTCTCCCAGTCACCTGAGCATCCCAGTCAGGATCTTGGCGCTGTGCTTACCACACTGTTGATCCCTGTCCCAAGGTTAGTCTTTGTGTGGTCAGAGCACAGTCAGCACTGCTATCTGCTCTTTGAGTTTGTGACCTTGAATCAAGCTGTCTCTCAGCACAACGACATCCTCCTCTGGCGCCATGACATCCCCTCCCTGCTGCCCTGCTCTTGATGGCCAGTTTTTGTTCTGGTTACTCTAATCACGTACCAGAGACCACAGCACGTCCCTGCTCACTAATTTTTGATCTCAGTGCCTTGGGAGCACTCCCAGAGCACCAGTGCTCTGGATCTGGGCACCTACTTTCGGAACTGCTCCAGGAAGCGATCCCGGTGGCCCTGCAGTGTATCTGCTGGCAGACCTGGAAGAAGCAGAAAGTAGAAATGTCAGCGAGTGTCTTCATGGATCAGGGAACAACCCATCAGCACAGGCACGTGGAAATAGCTCTTTCCCAGAGATGGCCACCCTCCTCTGGGGGTCCAAATACTCCCCGCAGTGTCCCGCTGCAGGAGGGGACCAAACCCCACACTCCTCAGGGCAGAGAGAAGTGTGGGCTGGTGTCTGCCATAATTCCAGATCCTGAAGGATATGGGTTTTGCCATGGTGACTCCCTTCAACCCCCAAAAGAGGTGGTGGAAGAGGTGGTGGTAAACAGCCCAGGCTCATCAGGGTGGTGGACCCAGTGCCTCCCTGTGTGTCCCCCCCCCATCAAAGGCAGTGGTGCTGGGGACACTCACAGGAGTGGAGCTTGAAGAGCAGCTTGACAGTGTAGTCATAGAGGTGGCTGCAGTCCAGGATCACCTGGATGAGTGGGGCCAGACGGCACTGACCTGCTGCTGTCACTGACACTGAGCGTGACATGTCCAGAGAGCTGAACACTGCAGGGAAGGAGTGCAGGATCAGATCTGGCAGCAGCAGCAGCATCCGAGGGTGCCATACTGTGTCTGCCAAATCCACAGATGTCATCCAGAGCAAGACACCCACTCGCCCTTAGGGACACAGCCTGCCACCCTGCAGCTATTTGTGAGCTCACTGGGAGGCAAAATTCCCACCCAGGTCTCCCACCCAGGCCTGGGAACACTCCAGCCTGGCACCATAGGCCTCCAACTGGGACCGAGCCCTAGCCGTGTCCCTGGGCAGAGCTGAGACGTGACCCCTGTCCTCTGACTGTCACTGTTGTCCCACTGGCCACTGGAGTGTGCTGGGTGTGCCAGATGGAAGATGCTCCAGAACAGGCTTGGAGCAGCTGAAGACCATCTCATTCCAACACCTTCCACCAGACCAGTGTGTTCCAAACTCTATCCAACCTGGCCTTGAACTCTTCCAGGGATGGGGCAGCCACAGCTTCCCTGGACAACCTGTGCCAGGGTCTCACCACCCTCACAGCCAAGAATTTCTTCCCAATTTCCCACCTAACCCTGCCCTCTGGCAGTGGGAAGCCACTCCCCCTTGTCCTGTCACTCCAGCCCTTGTCTAAAGTCCCTTTCTGGTGCTCTTGGAGCCCCTTTAGGCACTGGAAGGAGCTCTAAGGTCTTCCTGGACCCTTCTGATCTCCAGCTGAACACCCCCAGCTCTCCCAGCCTGTCTCCAGAGCAGAAGGGCTCCAGCCCTCAGAGCATTTCTGTGGCCTCCTCTGGACTTGCTCCAGTAGCCCCATGTCCTTCCTGTGCTGGGACACCAGGGGTGGAGGCAGCTCTGCAGGTGGGGTCTTACCTAAGTGGGGCAGAGGGGCAGAAGGGCAGAATCGCCCCCTCACCTGCTGCCCATGCTGGGGGATCAGCCCAGGGCATGGGGAGTTTTGGAGCACACATGGCTGGGGCATGTTGAACTCCTCATCCTCCAGCATCCCCAAGTCCTTCCCGGCAGGGCTGCTCTCCATCCCTTCATCCTTCAGCCTGGATTGATACCAGGGTTTGCCCTGACCCAGGTGCAGCACCTTCCACTTTGCCTTGTTGAACCGTAATTCAGGTGAAGCGCCCATAGAAGAGCTGAGCTGTGGTGGCCTCAGCCAACATCCCCTGCCAGAGCCTCATCCAGCTCGGATCAGCCCCACAAAGGGGCTGGACTCCAGCAGATCTCTCACTCCACCGTGCCTCAGAGTAATGCAGGCTTTTACCTGTCTGGAAGAGGTTCAGCTCACACTCCAGGTAGTCAAACATCTCCACCGTCAGCTGAAAACTAGGAAACAGGGTTGAGGATGGTTGGGGACTGTCCCCAAAGACACCCATGAGGAAGGGTCCTGTCCCTGCTTGGTCATGCTGCCAGTGGGGTTGGGCAGATTGTGCCACCCACCCGCACCCACTCTCCCTCCCAGACCTTCTCCTGCCCTGTACTCACAAGTTATTTACGTCGTTCTCCCCAGCCTCATCAAGCTGCCGGTCAGACATCTGCAGATTTCCAGGGAATCGGGGATTCTGTGGGGAAAACAGGAGTAAGGAAAGGGTTCCAGAGGATCTCCTGGTCTGGCCACAGCTCTGGGAGCACCAGGGCTGTGATCCTGCAGCCTCAGAGTCAGCTCTTCGCTGAGCCAGGGGAGAGATGTGGGGGAAAAGGGAGGTAGCACAGGGTCTCAGAACCTTGGGTGACCACAGCATCCCTAAAAGCTGATTCTTCCTGGGCTGAGAAACCTGCCTAACAGGGAGGAGACAGGGCTGCCAGCAGAGAGCTGGACAGGATGGAGTGGTATCTGCCCCAGGGGGTACCTGCTCTGGCCTTTTGGGGAAGGTCACATCACACTTCCAAAACAGGGTAATGGGCACAGAAAACACCTCTTTCCAGCAGTTTTCCCATCTGGGATAGCTGGGGGAGAATAGGGTGTGTGTGTCTCCTACTACTTGCAACCCACCAACTCCCAGCCCAGCCCAAGGAGCTCTGGGCCGCCAGGAATCCTGCCACCCCCGAAGCATTGGTCCTTGGGCCATTTTTGATGGCCACTGGCAGCTTTGGGAATATTTAATGAAGGCAGCAGGATGGCCATGCTGGTACCTTGCTGTCACCCCAGTGCCCACCCCTTGCTACATACAGCCTTGGGGACAGGGACGGGGAGGCTTACCTTGGTGTGAAATTCCATCTTGGTTCTCAGCAGTTTGAGGTAGATGCTGCAGAGCTGACCGTAGCCCTCACTCAGGTGGCCCTGTGGGGACCCCAAAAAGCTATTGAGGTCCAGCACAGGCTGTGGAAAAGCTTTTTTCTGCTGCAGAATGATTGACCTCTCCCTTATCTCCCCAAAACCACAGCCAAACCCTCCTCAATTGCACCTGGATGCAGACTGGCTGTACTGAAGGGATTTGGTCAGACCTTCTCATCACCTTCTCTGCATGTTTCAATGCTTCATTTGACTGTCAGAGTCGAGTTTTTACTGGGTTTTGCCATAAAATAGGAAGGAGGCATCTGATTTTGGTGGAAGGGAACATAGAATGCAACTGAAACCCAGCCCATGTAGGTGATAATAACCACAGGTCAGCCATGACTGTGCTCTGCTTCCTGGGAGAGGGAATATCCTAAGCCTACACCAACCCCCCCCCCCCCCCCCCCCCCCCACCCCCAGCCTGGCCATGGCAACCCCAGGGTCTCCCCACCATGGCTGGCAGGATTGGTCACTTACCCACATCCTGCTCATGTCACTCAGCTCATTCTTGTATCGCATGGAGTCTTTCAGGACCTGGAGGAATGATGGTGACAATCAGTAGGCAGAGCACCAGGACACAGTGTTCCATACTTGAAACCAGGAACTGGGTGACAAATGGGAGGTCTTGATGCATTCTCAACCCTTTATTGCCCCCACCAGCCCTGCGTGCCTCCGCTTCCCCAAGGAGGATCCTTGCTGATGGCTCTTGCAGGCATGCCATTGCAGTTTCCTCTGGCACCAGCACTGCCAATGGCACTGGGGTTTGAGGCACACGGGGTTTTGGGCAGGGTGGCACCAGCAGGGCACCCAGGGTTGACCTGCAGGAGGGCACTGACCCTTTGGGAAAGCTCCAGCTCTGGTGTCCACATAGGATTGACCCCCAGGAGGGCACCAACCCTCCAGCAGGGCTCCATCTCCAGGCCCTACTCAGGACTGACCCCTGGGAAGCCAATGACCCTCTGTGAGTCCCCATCCCAGGACTGACCCCCCAGAAGGATACTGACCCTCCAGCATCTCCCATCACCCGGTGCAGCCCTGCAGGGGAAAGGATCTGGCCCTCAGCTGAGCTTTGGGCACTCACATTGGAATGTCCATCCCGGAGGAGCTTATGGAAGACATGGCAGAACTTCCAGCAGAGCACGGCATTGCCAGACAGTGGCAGCCGGTTCACCACTGACCAGAAGGTCTGTGCTCCCTTCTCATGGTGCGTGCCCAGGATGCATGGTGCCGGTGGTCAAGGAAGCAGTCTTCTGCCCTTTGGTGATGGAGAATGGCCACCCGAAGACAGCTGCATCCAGAGTGGCCAGGCCACCACAGGGAGCTAATGATGCCCAGTCCAGGTATATGCTGTCCCCAAAGTGGCACAAGCCACCCACTCTCCCCCAGCCCTGCTCTAGGAGCACCATGGCACATGCAAGGCTAGAGCTGTGCCTCTGCTGAGCCTTCCTAGATGCCTGGCTGGGATGCTAGGGATCCACTTTTGGTGGCAGTGTCCCTGCCTGCTGTGGCCACCTTCTCCTCCTGCCCTCTCCTGGGATAGCAGTGCTGGGAGCACCAGCCTGGGCACCTACCAACATTCAAAGGCTGTGACAGCAGTTGCAGGAACCCCGTGCCATGCTAGAAGGATATCCAATGTTGTTAATAGCCCCCAGCCTCCCCAGCACCCTGGGCACCTCTTCTCACACACCCTCTTGATGCTGCCCCTTTTCCAGGCTGCCCCAGCCCTGCTCCCACAGTCCTTGTCCCATGGCCAGCTTTGAGAAGGATATTCCTGGCATGTTTCTCCTTGACAGCAACTTCCTGTGCATTAATGGCCTTATTGATGCTGACGGTCTGCAAGAGAGAAGTGATGGGGGGGGGTGAGATGGGAAAGGTTGAGGCTCCCTCATGGTCCCCCCACTGCTCACTGAGACCCTCCGGCTCTGCAGTGGCTGGGTTCCATCCAAGTCCCCAATCCCTGCTTGTGCTAGATGGATGCTGACCTTTCCCGGATGCCTTTCTGGGATGCAGTTGGCACCCACCAGGTTCAGCTGCTGCCAGGACTCATTTACTCAGGATAATAATGAAGCAATTAAAGCAGCGCTCACAAAGAAGCCTCTGCTGCCCTCAGAGTGGTGGGACAGGCAGAGGGAAGCTAAATTCCTCCCCTGCCCTTGGATCGTGGGCAGCAGCTGGTGGCTCCCACCCCACTTTTGGGGTGCTGAATGGGGAGGACAATTTGGGGGGCCACAAAAAATTGGGCAGTGGGATGGGAAGACCACTGCCAGGGCTGCCTGGTAAGGTCCTGTCTGCTCCATGGATTAGAGGGACAGGAGTGGAACCCACACGCAGGACTTTCCATGCAGGTGTTGAGGACCTTGGGGAGTCCCCACTGAGGAGCCTTGGCACAGCCAGCCACCAATTAGCCTATGGAAGGCAGTGGCAGCCACTGGAAGAATTTTCCAGGCATGATTTTTAACTCTACCCCATTTCTGATCCTTCACGGGGACACAAAGATGCCAGCTCAGGGTCATCCTCTCCCCAAGCTCCCACATCACCAAGTACTTCCTTGGCACCACCTCCAACGAACATCTCGCTGCCAAGGGAAGGAACCGTCTGGCTCAGCCCTGCCAGAAGTAGCTCATTACTGATAAAAACCAATTAAAGCCGTGAGATTAATTTCAATGCCTTTCTCACTACAATCCTTGCTTGCAACCCTGCTTCCTGGCCCTCTATGAGGTGGCCCCACGTGGCTTCATCTCTATGGACCCCAGCGAATCTATGCTGAGTGGGGCTGGAGGGGCCCACAGGAGCCCCAAATGCAGTGGAGTACAGCCCAAATCCCCCAGGAAGTCCCTCTGCCACCAAAACGTGTGCCAGCTGGAGTGGGAATGATGACAGCCTGAGACAGATGAGACCCCACCCACAGCCGCACCCCCAGCCCAGAGCCAAGCGCCCCCTCAGCTGAAACTGTGTCCAGATGTTCCAGTTCTGCTGCAGGGATGCCACTGCTCTGTGGTGTTTGCAGCCCCATCCCCATGGGCTCTGGGTGGTGACCATGGAGGTGACCAGTAAGGACCATGGAGGTCATCTGCAAGATGCAGGAGGCTCATGTTGAAGTGTCAGGGGACCTGAATTCCCAGTTGCAAGACACCCATCCCAGGCATCCAGAGCAGAACCTGGATCTCAGCTTGGTTTTTTAAGGAGAGCTGAAAGGAACACCAGCAGTGGAGAGACCCATCCATCCCCTCCTGAGGGGCTGGATGGAGGCAACAGGTTCCCAGCACATGAGGGCAAGAGTGGGAGCTAGCTCTGCAGTTCTGCCTGTCTCAGAAGCCACAGCCCCTTGTCAGGAAAACAATAAAATTAAATTCAGTGTTAAAAAAATGCTTGGGAAGGTGCCTCTGCCAGTCTGGAGAGGGATGCCCATGTCCTAGAGGCCTGGAGAAGGATGCCTGCATCCTAACATCCATCTGTGACACATGTCATGGATCCAGCTCCAGGGGCAGCTTGTCCTCATTCAAAATCTCAGTCTTCAGCCCCAAAGCCCCCAGGATTGTCAGGACAGCTGTGATGAACCAGCCGGCACAGTGAGGAGTGCCAGGATCAGCATTTAAATGCACGTTCCACCTCAGAATGGAGTCCTGGACCACAAGGAACAAGCCAAATGCAAAGCCAGAGCTGGGCAGCAGAAGCTCATAGCCAGAGGCGGGATGTAGGCCCCACTTTCCCGAAGATGCTCCTGCCGTTCTTGAACGACCAGAACAGGGGTGGTCTCTGGAGGGAAGCTGTGCTGCATCCCTGGGAAAGCTAGAAATGGAGCTCCCAGTTTAACTGCTCTTTCTTGCCAGCTTTTCCCAGCAAAGCAAGGACATTGTTTTCCAACCAACGAAGCCCCATTGACCTCCAAGAGTGAGGAGACACAGTGGGAGGGTGATGGGGGCTGGCAGCCCCTGGTTCCAGGCAGGTCCCCTGGGACCAGCTGGAGCTTCCATCCCCAAGTTCCTCAACTCCATTTGAAGCACACATATCTGTCTGGAAGACAGAAAGGTTTCCGAGGAAAAGCTGGATTTCGCTTTCTGGGTGTAGCTGTGGACACCCCACTTTCACACTGCATCCCCAGGAATGCAGGGCAGGGGTCCCATCCCCAGAGCCACTTGGCATATGCCCAAATTGCCATATCAGTGTCTCTGGCAGCGCCCACATCAGCAAACTGGGGGAGCACAGAGCACCAGCAGGAGACCAAGGCTAGAATTGTCACCTCTGGGGGACAAGCGGGGTCAGGGAGGGTGATTTGGCTGCAAAATTGGGTTAGAGCAGAGGGAAATTCGGGGCTGCCTGGACAGCAAGCCCAGACCCCTTCCCCACAGAGGGTCTTTTACCCTGACTCAGAGATGCCACTCCCCACCACCATCCCACACCTACAGCTGATGGAATTTTAATTTAATTATGAGCTTCCAACCCATGAGGGCGACTTCTGACCCACCAGGACACATTTGGGCAGCACTACTGGCCCCGCTCCAGTTTCGTGAACAGGGCAGGGGACATCGGGGACATGGGGCAGCCTCACACCCCACCCTGCTGGTGGGACAGGAAACCCTGGAGTTTCCTCTTGTGCAACGGGCCAGGCAGGAAGCAGGACGAGAGTCCATAGGGGTCTATTGCATAAGGAGAGGTGTGAGGGTGACACTGCCATCTGGTCAGCCCTGAAGAGCCACAGGGCCAGGATTGAGCTCAGTGGAGCAGGACCTGGGGCAGGGCTGCGCATGGGGCTCTGCCAGGCTGGGAAGGACACTGGGGCTGGGAAGGCTGCAAGGGAATGCTGCAAGCACTGTTAGCTTTCCAAGGGCCACTTGAGCGGGGTGAGGAAACCCTACCTACGTGTGCATGGAAAGGCACAGGCCATTTGGGAGAGGAGCAGTCTGGGGCTATCTATCCCTGAGCAATGACATTTTTTTCCTGCCT
This sequence comes from Anomalospiza imberbis, assembly GCF_031753505.1. Classification (NCBI taxonomy): domain Eukaryota; kingdom Metazoa; phylum Chordata; class Aves; order Passeriformes; family Viduidae; genus Anomalospiza; species Anomalospiza imberbis. The sequence goes on from NC_089700.1 coordinate 257,065, forward strand.
CTGCAACATCAAGGAGATTCCCAGAAACCTGTAGAAGGTCTGCTGCCTGACAGGCCACCATATGGCTTGACAGGCCACCATAGCTTTGTCCCATGGGAATTCCCAACCCCTGACCCAGCCCAGATCTTCTCACATGGAGATCCCACAGCAGGGGCAGAGCCATCAACAGCTCCGCACTGGGGTGACCCACGGACCAGGTCTCATGTCACCTCTCTGGGCATGTGTCTGCAGGCTCCAGACAGAGAAAGCCAAAACTGCATGGAGGAAGAGGGTCAGTATGACAGAGGCTTTCTGAGCCCTGACACACACTTCCCTCTGCCACACACACCCTCACTCCCCACCAGTTCTCCCCAGATCACTCTCTGAATGCAAAATTTCCCATTTGGAGGCAAAGAGCCAAGCTTGGCTCAGGAGCAGCATAACGCCTTCCTGCTTCTTTCATTTCCAGAAGGAAACGAGTGTTGATTAAAGAATCCAGAGCTACTGCAAATTATTTGGACAAACTGAGTAAGTCACAGTGCAAATCCTCTTAGTAATGCTCCCTCATTTCTCCTTAATTCCTTTCTATAAATGGAGAGCCGGAATGGAGCATACCTCTGGAAAACTGCTCACAAGCCCTGCAGACGCAGGAGCTTTGGAGAAGGGAGGGAGCAGGAAGACTTGACTACAACAAGCCTGGAAGAAAAATCCATGGGCTTAATTAAAATGCAAATCCCAGTAAAGCAAAGCTTGGCTCAGGCTCTGGAGGCTGTGCAGAACATGGGAAGCAGGCGAACTCTTCCAAGGGCACATCTTAAGCTGCACCAAGGCAAATACAGGTTGGATATTAGGAAAAAGTTTTGTTTGGAAAGAGTGATAAAGCACTGGAATGGCTTGCCCAGAGAGATGGTGGAGTCACCATCACTGGATGTGTTTAACAAAGACCAGATGTGGCACTGGGTGCCATGGTTTAGTTGATGTGTTGGGGCATGGGTTGGATTCTATGATCTTGAAGGTCTCTTCCAACCCAGTGATTCTGTGAATTCTGTGAATCTCTTTAAACATCACCCACCTTCAGCAGCTAATGTCAAAATCCCAGCCTCAAGGGGCTCAAGGAATGGTTTTGTCCAGCAAAATCCTGGAACAAAGCCATCTGGGTAACACTTGGTGTAGTCAATGCTCCACTGAGGACTGGCGAGAGCTCCTGGGGACACAGGTGCTGGGCACCTGTGGCCTGACAGCAGCAGCAGGAGGAAACAAGCCTGGCTTTGTGCCTGCCAGCAGATGGAGGGAAAGGGAGGCAGGAAGGCAGGAAAGCAATGCTGGCAGGCCTGGCCAGCCACATGGGATGTAAAACCCAGGGATAGATTTCTACATATTGGACAGGAGGATGCTCAACCTGCCTTTCCGCTCAGTCCCATAGGCTTCTTGGGCGCAAGGAGTCAGGAGATGTGAAAAATACCTTCCCACCACTTAATCCAGGCTATTTGGCTGCATCTGATGCTGAATGCATAAGTTTGTATAGCAAGTGCTCCTCTCCTGGCTGGCTACATCCCAGAGCTGCTCTGGGATGAAGCTCCTTGTCCAGGCTGTGTGAACATATCCCAGAAGATGCTGTTGCTCTTCTTACCTCCTGGTCCCTCGAGATGAGAATAGTTCTCAAAATGACACAAGTCTCAAATTTCCCACTGCTTGGGCCATAAAAACAACCATTTTCCTTAAACCAACAACATATTCCAGTGACAGAGACCCCAAAACCTCACTGCATCCATTGGGGTCACTCCCAGTGGTGGTGGCTTCAGATGTCCCTCTCCAGGAGGAGATGCTGATGCCACCAGCCCAGATGGCAGCAGGAAGAGAATCAAGGTGTCCAGAGATAGCCCTGAACCCCAAGTGATACCAGTGTAGGTGTTTGGGGTCACCTTGTCCCATAGCCTGCACACAGAACACCCCAAAACAGAGTCACTGGGAAGATGGCAATAAACTCCGTGAGCCAGCTGGAATCCAATGGCATCACCGTGATGCTGTTTTTGGCAGAGACCTTGCTCTGGCATTGCTGCCTCCAGGTCTGCTTTCCTGAGGCCAGGAGGATGATGACTTCAGATCGACAATACCACTGGCCCCTCCGGCACTCAGCAATGACCGAGAGAGGAGTGTTATGGAGCTCTTCCAGCACAGCTGGTGTTTCCTGGGAAAAAAACACCTAGGCCAGGAAATGGAGTGGTGGTGTGAGTTTCAGAGGTCTCTGACCACAAGGAGACATGCGAGGCTGGAAGCTGACACCCAACTTCTAGCGTACCTTTGCCTTGAGAGTGTAGTGCTGTCATCCCAGTAACAAAACCAAAATAAAGTTGTAGGATGTCCATTACGTCCATTTGGAGTGTGCCTGGACAGCCCACTCCACCAGCTCCCAGCTCCTCCTGAGGGTAGCAGAGGTCGGGATCCATAGGAGGATGCACCCATGAGCTGTGTGTGCAAGGACTTGACCCACCGTTGGCTCTTCCAGAGCCTCCAGTGAAAATTCCAAATTCCACACCATCAGGAGAGATGGGGTAGGATGAGACAGTGTGATCCAATTGCTCCTTCCACCTTCGAGGCAAAGGAAAGAAGGAAGACAACCAGCTAACCATTCTGTGGTGGATCCCAAGGGCTCCAGTGAGACACTCAATGCCAGCAGGAATGATCAGGCTGGAATGATCACAGGGAGAGTTTGGCTCCCAGAAACGAGAGTTTCCCACAGTGATCACATCACAAGGAACCAGTATGTGGAGTGCTGGGCAACTGGCTTCCTCCAGCCATAAAAAACTTAAACAGTTTAATTACTTGGACATGGAATTTTAAAATCCAGTTTAAGGAATGTGGACTTTTCCAATACACAGATAAACCTTAGAGGAAAAAAATTATGGTAAGAAGACATTTTGGAGAGAACAGCTGGCAAAAAGCAGGCTACAAAATCCAGACCTCACAGAGACCAGCTGGGGAAGCTGTAAAGTTCAGAGCCCAGCCTGCTGCTGCCTGGCACTTCCAACTCCAGAGCACAATCAGAGCCCATCACAGGGGGCTGTATCTGAGGAGAGGCAGAAATCCAGGAGGACCCCCAGCATACCCATCCTTCCATTAAAACATGCACATCCGCTCATTACTCTTCTCACTTAACTATTGCTCAGGGCAGTCAATCTGTGCCCAGCTGGCTCGGCTGCGGCCAGAGCCTTTCCCATGAGCTGCCCCAATAGCCAGGCTTTTAATTTTAAATGAGGACTTTATGCAGGGATAATCTCTTCCAGCAGTGGTGATTTCTGTCTGGGGAGGGAGTGTGTCCATGTCTGACAGGGTCAGCACTCCAGGAAGGCCTACCACCACCTTCAAACATTCCTGAAACATTCCCAGTCATGCTAACCAGAGTCTTCTACTTCCCAGCAGATGCAAAAATTTAGGCATTTTTTGGAACAGGAAGAGATAAAGGCATGAGCATGAAGGATTCGGGGAGCAGATGCAAGGAGCTCATCCAGATGTGCGTTTCTATGATCAACTGCCACCCAGGACCCACCTTTCTTGGGAAGCATCACCCCAGCAGCTCTTATTGTCCTAGCAGGATATTCTGAAATTAAGCTCAGATCTAGTGTAAACGGAAATTGTTCCTTGCAATGCTTCTGGGTAAAGAGCAACTCCCAGGAGCAGGATGGGGCACCCCTCTCCTGTTATCCCCCCAGGATGTCCGGATCTTGCAATGGTGCCAAGAGCAGCCATGACCATGTGGGCTTAATGCTGCATCTGAGGGACATGCTGGAGCACCGGGAAAAGCCAAATCCCTCTTCCCAGCTGAGCAGCGCAGGAGTGAACATGCTCCCTGTAGGAACAGTCCCTAAAAACCCACTTCTCACCCCAAACTTGTTTTCATTCCTTCTACCTGGGGGAGGGGCAGTCCCCATGGGCTGGAGGAGCTGTGACAGCAGCACTGGGCAGGGGGACACAGGTGCATGGAGATACAGGTAAGTGGGGACACAGGTGCTCGTGGGGACGTGGCAACATGGCTGCATGGGGAGTGCTCGTGGGGACACAGATGCAAGGGAAAACGAGTGCTTGCGAGGACACGGATGCATGGGAACACCAAGGCTTATGGGGACACGAGTGCTCGTGGGCACACGGATGCATGGGGACACGGATGCATGGGGACACGAGTGCTCGTGGGCACACGGATGCATGGGGACACGAGTGCTCGTGGGCACACGGATGCATGGGGACACGGATGCATGGGGACACGAGTGCTCGTGGGCACACGGATGCATGGGGACACGAGTGCTCGTGGGCACACGGATGCATGGGGACACGAGTGCTCGTGGGGACACGGGTGTTCGTGGCACGGCCTGAACCCGGTCGAGCCGGGGACTGGGAAGATGACTCACACGGGCGTGTAGGAGCGAACCCGCCCCGGCCGCAGCCGCACGAGGAGCTCCGCATCACCACGGAGACGAGCCCCCCACACCCGCCGGCGGGTCCCGCTGCCACACGAAGCATCCCCGCTCCCCGCGATGTTCCTCCGGGAACCGCCGGTGTCGAGGGTAACGAACTTCCCCGGGAAGGAGTTTCCCTGGATGCGAACCCTGATTCCAGGAATGAGCCCGGGAAGGGCGCGAGGGTCCGCGGGGGGTGGCCGTGGCCGCGCACTTACCACCTTGCCCAGTTCCATGGCGGGGGCTCGGGGCGCCGGATGCGGGCTCAGCGCGGAGCGGCGGCGGCGCCCATGGCGGCGGCCCCGCGGGGCGGCGGCGCTGGAAGGTTCTGCCGGACAGCGGCGGCGGAGCGGGGCGGGGCGGGGGCGAGGGGGGTGCTCCTGCGAAGGGCGACGCGGCCGAGGCGGGAGGAGCGGCCCCGGCGCTCGGGCAGAATAACAAAGGAGTCCTCGGGGGGCGGGCGGTTCTGGGGGACGCCCCCCGGGCGTGCCGCCCCCCGCGCCCGCCCACCCCTGCCGCGCCCGCGTCGGGGCAGCAGCAGAGCGTAGGAGAGGACGATGGCCGGAGGGGTCGGGGGTAGCGAGCTTCGCATCCCTCGGCTCAGCCGCCCCAGCCCTGCTGCCCTGCTACTAGATGCCCGCTTCATTCCCTGCACGACCCCCACCCGAACTCCTGCCCCATTCCCTGCCTCATCCCTTGTACCACCTGCACCCTCCTGCTCCGTCCCCTGCCCCACTGCCTGACCCTCTACTCCACTGCTAGACCCCTCTCCTACTCCCTGTCAGACTCCGTACCCCTTTGTCTGCCCCCTCGTCCATTCCCTGTCAGCCCCCCTGCTCCATCCCCTGCCCCACCTCCTGCCCCATCTCTGTGCCTGGGGGTGAAACAACACCAGTGGGTCTGTCTGGGACCTGCACAGAGTTCCCTTGTTCCAGAGCCTACTCGGCTGCTAGCATCTTGCTTCCAACGACAAAAGCAATTAAATCAGTGTAGTAACAAGCCCCTGGCCTGAGTCAGTCCCAGGGGCAGGCAGGAACAGCTCATTGACCACCATGACCACCCCACCGAGGGACAGGAAAGCATCTGGACAGGAGGATTTTGGTATTTCCCAGCTCCTCCTTGTACTCAAGGAATATCTTCTGATGGAAAGGCACAAAAGAAACCCACACCATTCTTCTATCACTCAGTGAATCTCCTAAAAGCAACCCCAAAGCACTGCCAGGGCCCTTGGCTTGCCGGCAGAGGAGATGCTTCAGGACCTGAAGAACCAAGTGCTGCTGCGGGGCCAGCCCAGCCAACACACTAATCTTTTGGAATTACTGCAGTCTAGTCACGGCTCAGCCACTTATTCTGGGATGGTGACTTGGCCTCTCTTAATGAGATAACAGGATCCCACATCCCCATGGGGATAGAGCGCTGCCACCCCTGCACTCTCCCTACACTCAGCTCCACAACCACCCAGTTCATCTCAGCTTTGGGGGAGCTTTTAGGGCCAAGTCCAGGTCGTGTTTTCCTCAGGTGGTTCTTAAAGCCCCTGTGAAATCCCTGGGACGGACAGTGGGATGGAGCACTGCTCGGCAGCACTGCTTGTCTCGGAGCACACGGCTCGCAGGTTTTTTGCTGGACTAAATGTGTTTTGCTAGAGCAGATGGTTTCAAGCAGCAGTCAAATTCCTTTGGGAGCAGAGTCTGGATACTGCTCTGAGCCTGGGAATGAGCACAGATCAATGCTCTGCAATCAGGGCAGGCACCTGCCCCTATTGGGGGTACCTGCTCCTGTCACAAGTGCCATCATGGGGCCAGGTTTTGTGCCCTCCCCCCAGTGAAGCCACACAGTGAGTGACTCCCAGCTGTGTTCTCAACATGAAAAGTGAGAGCTTGGATCCTTGCTGTGCAGCCCACCCCCCAGCACAGTGTTCCCCCCAGCTCATAGGGATCCTGGAATTAATTGATTCCCCCTTAGCTGGGTTTAGCATCGCTTGGAACTCAGTGCCACGACCGCTGCTGCCTGCCCCAGGATATCCTGGAGGTGCAGTCCAGAATTTCCAGGGCACCGTCTCCAGAGTCACCAAGAAGCCAAGCCACAGCTTCCAGAGGCCACAGTGCTGCAATTAGCACTTGGTCATCAAGTATTAATGGCTCATTTGCATGAAGAGACCTTAAGACAGGTATGCAAAGAACACAGCCAAAACCAAAGAGGATCTGGACTAAACCCAGTCCCTCCCACATGCACAGGATGGATGGGACTTTCTTTACAATGCCACCTGCATGGAAAATATCACCTAAAATAATAAGCAGGATACATCCATTTTTTCATAGTTACTGGTGACATGCTGTAATGCTACTGGAAACTGCTTGCAGCCATGCTAGACTGCCCACCCCCCCCACTCACAGGCTTTGTGCTCCCAGCATCCCTACTCAATCCCCCAAATTAAAATCAGCTAATCATTATTAACCTTATTTTTCCAAATCAAGCTTTCAGACCAGCTCCCCCTGAACAAAGTGCTCAGCTCAGGGAGAAGGTATCTAGGGTCTCCTGTACAGCCAGGACATCCAAGTATTTGAGGCCATGGCTGCAGTGTGGTTCCTCATGGCTGAGCTGCTCCAGCTAGCAAAGTCCAGAGTTTGGACACCACCAGGAAGCACTTGGGGTGAAGGCAGAGAGCTCCAAATCCATCTGGCTTCACAGCATGGGGGGAACTTCAGCCAGGGGGCAAAAATCAGAGCCAAAGGCAGCTTGAGGAGAAAATCTGGAAATTAACTTAAAGGCAATTTTGGGAGGGTCCTCAGAGCACAGGGAAACCCCAGTTCCAGAGAAGCCAGGAAAGCTGGAAGCACCAAGCAGGAATGACAGCACCCACCCAATCCAGGGCTCAAGAAAGGCTGGTGCAGCCTATGGGGATAAATCCCACCACTTCAGGGATCCACTAAAGTGGAAGGAATTTCATGCTCTTCCCAAGGGAGTTCCTTGCTGTAGTTCACTGCACCACTGTGAGGATACAAGGGTGGAGAGGCATTCCTGGCCCCAGGGTGCTCTTGGGTTATTCCCAGGTGGTCTCATGAAGAGCAGGGGATACACAGAGTATCCCAGTCAGATGTGCAAACCCAGGCTTCATCCCAGGCTCCAGCAAACCTCTCCAGGGCTGCATCCTATCTGAACAATTCGGGATGCACTTGTAGAGGCACTAGCAAGCCTCTCCAGGTGGGATGGAGGGAATTAGGAGGGATGCAATGATGGGGCTGCTGCATCAACTGCAGGGCATCACAGACACTGCCTCCACTGGAGTAGGAAGGAGCCTTTCCCACAGGGAATAGAGAAGGCAAAGTGAGGGCTGCTTCCCTGGAGAACCAGGGAGGAGGCAGCTCCTTGCTTCACCCTGTCCTCTGAGGGCCTTCATTCATCATCCTCTGGTCTGATCTGGAGAGGCGCAGATCCCTCCTCTCCCCCTGGCTGTACTGAATCTGCTTGGCTGCTTCACTCCAAGTCCCTTTTCTCTACTCTGGAAGCACCCTCCACCCTCCTGCGGCTCTGTGACTCTCCTGCCAGCTTCCAGGATGGGATGTGTGGTCTGGATCACGATGGATGAAAAAAGAAGAGAAATTCAGCATCTTCCCCCACCTGCTGGAGGCTCTGCAAGCAGCTTTTAAACTCTATTTCAGCAATCACCTCTCATTAAAATGATGGGAATTAGAGTAAAATGTCTCAGCAAGTGTGGCCTTTTGTCATTGCAGCCTAGAGAGGCTCCTCAGAACGCTCCCTAAGGCTTTGGCTTTTATTGCTTTTTACATTTCTGATTTCTTTTGAAGCAAATCTCTGCCTCATCTGCTCAGGATGAGAGTGGGAAGCATGGGCCAAGCTGCTCCAGGGAGCATTTATGTTCCTCCTCTTTTTTCCTCTCCTTCTGTTCATTTTACCAAGTCTAAAAATACTCCACTAAAAACCCTCTTCCTCTGCAGCCACCTCCCTCCTGGATGACTAATAATATCTGTTGCTCCTTCTTGATCTCTCTGTATTTCCCAAGTCTTCCCCAAGGAAAGGAACCAAATCAGGGCCGTGTTCTCAACCAACTCCTTGGATTCAGACTCCTAAATTAATTTTCCTCAGAGAGTGGTATTTTTTCCAAGCTCCTCCAGTGTAGCAGCAGTTTAAACCCACCTCCCCAGCTCACAATAAACTAATCCTGCTTCATGGCTTACACCTGCCCAATGCTGCTGAAGCATTGTTCTGATATGGGAGCTCCAGGATCCTGGCATTTGCAGGGCTCTAGGGAGACTAGCAGATTCATTGGGAAAACCACCAAGCACTTGGAAAACTATTGTCTGTTCTTTTCAGCTTTCAGTTCTTTCCAGCAGCTTTCCAGCCCTGGAGCACTCCCTTGGGGAGTATGCTGTGGAGGCTGGGTTAGACTGGGTTTGGTGTCTGGTCCTTGGAGCTGCATGACCAGCACTGGCCGTGCAAGAAGCTTGCATTTTAGGAGCAGGGGGTGAATGCTGGGCGCTGGGGGTGTTTGGGATAGTGGGACTTAGTGGGGAAAAAAGCTATTGCCACTAATGTGGTGACAGCAAGGTGAGTTTTTCCTCTGAGTGGGCTGTTAGAACACTGTAACAGGGTTTGTCTTTCCTGCACTGCTCCATGTCCTTCCAAAACAGAGCCAAGACCTGCACCAGGCATGCTCCCCACTGCCAGCAGCACATCATGGATTAGTCAGGATACAGGGATGGAACCGTACTGGCAGGAGCTGGAGGTGTGATCAGTTTCTCTTGTCTCAGATACTGTAGTACAGCCAAATCCCTCACGGCTCAGCCCACTGTGATTTTCCAAAGAGATCCATCAATGAACAACCTTTGGAAAACCCTCATGCTGACACTGCTGATGTAAAAATGTCCCCAAATGGTCACAGTCCTGGTGAACCAGCTACTTCCAGCCCCAACCCTGTCCTGCATGGAGGCAGATTTAAAGGGTGTTTGGCTGCTCCAACACTTCTGGAAATCCCCCTGGCCAGCTAATGCCCAAATACCTTTGCAAATCTTTATTTAGGAAAAATATCTGCTTGGGAGCAGTGCTTAAAAAGCTCAAGGCCATTTTCAAATCCTTGTAATGCCGCAGTTTCCTGGACATGTGAAAGTGAGAGGAAAAAGCAGATCAGGCTGAAGCAGGCACAGGGCCAGGGCTGGTGGCTGTGCCCAAGGCTGTGCATGGAGTGCCAGGGGTTATTTCAGCACCAAGCTCCCCCAGCTGCTCACCACGACTGGAGCAGCATGGAAAGCAGGGAGGAGAGCAGCCCTTCCACATCACCCCAGGCAGGAGATCCAGAAGGGCTCCCAGGGCCCATGGACAGAGAGGTGTGGGTGAAGCTGCTGCTAGTCTGGCAGGGAGCCGAGTTCCATTATCCCTCCGCCTTTACAGGAAGCCACTTGGTTGAGCTGTCAATATAAAGATTTTCTTTAATTAAAAAAAAAAAAAAAAAAAAAAAGCCAGGTTCATGGTGCCATTATCGATCATTTGATATTTTTAGCCCCCTGTTCAATCCATCCTTGTTGGTGTTACAGCAGGCACACAGCCCTCTGGAACATGGCTCAGTGGGGCCACTACAAGGTAAGCAGGAGCTCAGAGAGCAGCAATACAATGCCAATGGGATTAAAAATGCAGGAGGGAAAGAGAGAGGTGGGATAAGCAACATCCTCCCCTCTTGCTGCTTCCAGCTCCTGCCAATGTTGAAAGGAGACAGGTAGATAGACCACCCCACCTAAACCAGAGGTATATGAAACTCCTGTTTCCTACCTGGTGTGGAGGGTTGGGAACCCATAGAAAAGTTGAGACTGAGCTGAGTGGTGCCATCAATGGGCTGGAGGGAAGGGAGGGCATCCAGAGGGAGCTAGACAGGCTGGAGCAGTGGGTCCATGGGAGCCTCATGAGATTCAGTCAGGCCAAGACCAAGATCATGGACCTGAGCCAGGGCAATCCCTAGTGCCAGCACAGACTAGGGAGGTCTGTGGGGACCCCAGAGGTCTGTGAGGATAAACACCCTCAGCATCCCTCTCCACCCACGGGGCCATTTACTCCCACCAATGGCCCCCAACATTGTCCTCTCGTCTCTACTTGCATGCCTTCCATATCCTGGACCCACCGATTCCATTTCTCATCATTGCAGATTCCACAGTGATTCAGTGTATTCTACCATCACTGATTTCATAAATGGAGGATGGATGGATGGATGGATGGATGGATGGATGGATGGATGGATGGATACGACTCTGTAGAGGACTGGGGGATTCTGGTGGGTGACAAATGGGACATGATCTAGCCATGTGTGCTGACAGCCCAAAAAGCCAAGTGTCTTCCGAGACCTGCCCTGGGCCTGCATCTCTGGGGTCCCAGCACAGGACAATGATGTCAAACTGAACAAGGGTGGGGTCAGGTTAGAGATGGGGGAGAAATATTCAACCATGAGGGAGGTAAAGGGCTGGCACAGGTGAATCATGGCAGTGGCATGTAAACCTGCACACTTAAGCTCTATGTGACGACTTTCTCGTTATTGCAGATGTCTCCTGGGTCCCCTGCAGCCCCATCCTTACATGCAGTTTATCTGGGAACCCTCCTAGGAACCCCAGGCTGGCTCTTCCTTTGCACACACACATTGCTCTGCTGTGGTGTCACTCCCTTCTTGCCTCACGCTGACACCACTGAGATGAGCCAATGCCCAGAAGAAGGAAACAGGGTCAGCAGACAGCTGCAGTGGGAACTGGCTCATCCTGCCATGTCTGACCCTCGCGGCCCCCTGGGCTCACAGGGACTGGAGCTCCAATGTCACCCACCACCTTGCAAGCCCCAAAGTTTACAAGTGTCAATGCCCCCAGCAGCTCTCCACATCCATGGAGCCATGAGTCCACTGACCCCCAGCATGAGTCCACTGACTCCCCCATCAACAACCCCAACTTTGTCCTCCTTTCTCTACTTTCTGCCCTTTCATACCTGGATCAATGTCACCAGTGACTCAGAAGATGGTTGATAAATCATAGAATCTCAGAAAGATGTGGGTTGGAAGGGACCTTAAAGCCCATTTCATTCCACCCCTGCCATGGGCAGGAACATTTTCCACTATCCCAGGCTTCTCCAAGCTGCATCCAACCTGGTCATGGACACTTCCAGGGATGGGGCAGCCACAGCTTCTCTGGCTAAATTCCTCCCTAATACCCAATCCAAACCTATAATACCCAAGCCATTCCCCCTCTCTTTCAGTTTGAAGCCATAAAACACATCTCCCACTCATTTCCTTTTAAAGTTGCCAAGTTCTGCCCTGGAGACTTCATAAATGGGGAGCTGAGGCTTCGCACTAAGCACAGTGCCAGAACACATTCAGCATCTGCCCTTGGGTGCCTTCCTCCCTCCCCCAAAGCATTGTGAGGCCCTTGTGAATTTCCAAACATTTGCCTTAGGTGATCCTTCCATTGCCCCATCAGAGGAATCACTTTAATTATCTGCTTTTGCTTGCCCCCTGAATTGAGGCAGCAGAGCCTGGCAATGCCAAGTGTGGTGCTCAGCTCAGTGCCCAGCCCATAACCACCTTCCAGGAGCTTCCCACACCTTCTCCTGAGCTTTATACCCACGTTGAACCCGGACAAGGGAGCAGGAGGCTGTGTGGATGCTCCACTACAGGCACACAAAACTCAGCACCTCCCACAAGTCTTAAATGTGAGCAGTTTGTTGCAGATGCGTAGCAAAGGTGGAACAAACTCGCTTGAAGTGAAACCACCGGATGCAATAGGTTGGGAAATGCCACAGCACATGTTTTCCCTGCACCAGACCATGTCCTACAAGGTCAGCCCCTGGCCAGCCTCTGCCTGCAGCCCCCTCAGCAGTGCTGGGGTGGTGGGGGGAGATGTGGGTGCTGTGCCTGCCTCTGGCTAATAGGCAGCAGTCAAGGTATTTATTAGAAATATGCAACATGCTCCCAGCCGGGGGACAATTTCCAGCCCTGAGCTTGTTCCTATTTAAGTGCTGTGTGGTTGCAGGGGGAGGTTGGAGAAGAGCAGGCAATGCTAGCTCACAGCAATGCTGCCTCCTCCTAGTGCTTCCAGAGGTTTGGCTGCTTGCTTTGGCCCTAGAGGCCACTTCCCAGGTCTCTCCCCCACCACCAGCTACCGAGATCCCGCCCAACTCCCCATGTCCCAAACGGCTGCTTCCCAGAAAGGCTCTGGAGCAGCGCACTCTGGAGAGCTGCGGGTTTGCAGAGGGGCCAAGAGCTGATCTCCCTCTCAGCAGACCCAGCAGGATTGGGGTGCCTAATTCAGTCCAAGGGGAAAATGTTGGAGCAAATAGGTGTCCAAATGACAGCTAAAAACGACATGGTAAATTCCCTGCCTGGCATGCCCTATTATGCACCAGTGCCAGGATGAAACACCATCCTGGGGTGAACCTTGAAGGCTGGAGCCCCTCTGCTCTGGAGCCAGGCTGGAATACCTTGGGGTGTTCACTTGGAGAAGAGAAGGCTCTAGGGAGACCTTAGAGCCCCTTCCTCTGCCTAAAGGGGCTCCAAGAAAGCTGGAGAAGGACTTTGGACAAGGACTTGAAGTGACAGGACAAGGGGGAATGGCTTCTCACTACCAGAGGGCAGGGATAGATGGGATATTGGGAAGAAATTCTTCCCTGTGAGCATGGTGAGGCCCTGCCACTCATTGCCCAGAGAAGCTGTGGCTGCCCCATTCCTGGAAGTGTCCAAGGCCAGGCTGGGTAGAGCTTGGAGCAACCTAGTCTAGAGGAAGGTGTCCCTGCCCATGGCAAGAAGTGGAGTGAGATGGTCTTTAAGGTTCCTTTCAACCCAAACCATTCCAGGATTCTCTGCTATGCAAGTTCAAGCGTTCCTTGTGCTCTTTTAGGAGTCCCTGCTCCCACGTCCAACACCTCTCCAGTGCCTGTGGCTGCTCCTGCACAGAGGATGCTCCCGCAATAGCCTCATAACTTTGCCTGGCTGAGAGCACCTGGCAAGCTGCCTGTCCCCTGAGTGTCAGAAGAGCCTGGGAAGCCGGCAGGGCTGGAGCAGGGATCTCTGCTGCGACCAGGGTGGAGCCCGAGGTGGAAAAAACCCGACACATAAAGGAAACTGTGTTTCATGTGTTATTGCCGCCTGTCTGAGATGATTGAGGAGGGAATAGCAGGCATGATTCCATGCAAAAGGTTGCAAAACCCCTTCCTGACATATAAATATTTTGTTTTCCTCATTTTCCTTGTGTGGAAATAAACACCACTGGCTGGAGCACTGCCAGCATACCCTTAGGCTCACCCAGCCCAAGGAGAAGGGTTGCACTGTCCTGCTCTGGCCAGCCCCAGCACCAAGGCTGGAGGGGCACTAAGAGCATGAAACCCAGCTCTGGGTGTGGAAAACATGCCTGTGCCTACTGGAAGCATTGGGAAAACGGATGGGACACACTTGGAATAAGCACAGATGACAAGAAGCAGCTCCATCGGGAGCTTTTCTGGCAGCAGGGGATGCCCCCTGTGCTGGGAGCCACTGGCTCCCCATGGCATGGGGGGTATCCCCCATGTGTAATTCCACAGTGGAATGGGCTGGGCATGGATGGCTGTGCCTGCCATTCTGTTCCCTGCCTCCTCTGGCCCTATGAGTAGGATGATACATCTTCCACACAAGGATGAAGGTGGGAAGAGGGGTGTCTGAAGGGCTCTGCACCCCAGGGATGCCCCTGCTAGAGTTCATCAGGGCAGAGGGAAGGGCAGTCCCAGGACTTCCATGTTGTTCCAGGAAAGCAGGGGGTTTAATGTGGGAGGGAAATCTCTGCTCTTGAATGCAAACCACAGGAGCACACATAATACCACTGACACTGGCAGAGGGGTATGTGGGACACCCAAACACGAGGAATTGGCTCTGAGAGACACTAAACAGACCCAATTTTCTTCTTTTCCAGCAATTCAGCAGCTGTCAGCCACTGCCAGGTCAGCCCAGCCCAGCACAGAGCACCCTGGTCCTCATACACCCACCCCACTCCCCTGCCCCGCCCCTGGGCATCCTCCTGCTAGAGACATATTGCGTTGGGAGGTGACAGGGTCGGGTGGAGTGACACAGGGACAAGGCTCCTGGGACACAAAAGCCAGAGGAATCAGAGTAGCCTCAGTGAAGGTGATGGATGGCTAAGCCAGGCACCAGCCCAAGGACCGTGGGAACTGCACCCAGTAGTGCAGTAGTTTCTTCTGTGGAGAAAATCCTTCATGTTCCAATGATGTTCAGGGAATCAGGACTTTTTTTTCTTTTCACATTTCTGGATAAATAAAGAAAAATGCACAAGAAATCTGCTGTATGATATTATCAGAAACAACCCAGAGAGCCCTGAGCACAGCTTAACCACCATGACCAGTTCCTCTGCTGTATCCTGGTGAAGCAGAGAAACAAATCCATGTGGGGACAATTGATGGAAATTTCCAAATGCTGTTTCTTTCCGGAAGTGCATATTGAACCTAAACACAGGACCAGGAACATCTGGAGGGAAGAAGCAAACATTCAGGTCCTGAAACACCCAGGCTGTGGGACCCACTGGGGATTGCTGTGGAAGGAGCTGAGCACCATCCTTACCCTCCAGGGCTGGGAAAGATGGAAATACCCAGGGGAAGAAGAAGCAGAAGACCTCAACTGTGGTTACATACCCTGATCATAAGATGCTTGCTATTTCCCAAAGCAGAAATCACAGCACTTTCTGCTGCAGCTGGAAAGAAAGAATCCCTTGGAGGTGCTGGGAATGGCTACCCAAAATTTGCTTATTATTCAATGAAAGGGTCTGACTTCACCCCTCTAATAGGAATCCATAGTTCTTAGCATTCCCACCACGTGAAAAATTTCTTTTTCCTGCTGATGGGAAGAGAAGTTGGATTGCAACTACTCCCAGAGTTAGTAAGTGCCACAGAAAAGGAAGGAAAAGGGTTAAAATGATAAAAGATCTAACAGAGACACTGGCTAATTGTCATTTCCATGTGAAGGCTGACGAGAAGAAAGATTGGTTCAGATTTGACCCCAGATCTATTTTTCCCTGGCATATCCCATTCCCAGCTTATAGAGATGCTGGTGCGCACACATAGCACTCTGGAGGCTGACAGACAAGGGACAGCAGGGATCCAAAGTGGTTCTGTGCTAAAAAAACCTCTCAGAGGGGAGATTGCAGCTAGGGTATGCCCCACAGTGGTATCCAGGTATTAAGGGATCAATGGAAAAGTCTAGACGTGACACAGTTAATGATACCCTGCTCCTATGGGAGAGAGGAGCCGACCCCAGGATGCTGTGGATGCTGTGCCAGGACAGCTCTGTCCACATGCCTCTGCCCCAAGCATAGCACCACAACAAAAATCCCAGATAATAATGGGCTGGAAACCACAGGTTTTGTCCAACTATTTCTACTCTTTCCTTTTCTCTGGTTTATTTGTGTCTATGCTGCTGCCAAAGCTTTGCTTCCCTCCCTGTAGGCAGAAATTGCTGGATATTTAGTCTGAGCTCTTTGTCTGAGCTCTTTGCTCAGAAGCTTTGGCTGGTACCTGATTGCTCCTCCATCCCCCAGACACTACTAGCTCCTCAGGAGCTCTCCTGCCAAACCAGCTGTATTGAGGGGTGAAATGTGGGGGTTACAGAAAACACAGGCAAGGATGAAAGACCCCATTTGCTGGGAAAATAATCCCGAGGGGGCTCAGTGGCTGGTGTGAGGGCACTGGAAATAAGGCAAAGGAGAAAGAGGATCCAATGTGAATGGAAAAAAATGTGGATGGTTCCCAGTTTTGTGCCTGTGGCAATGGAAGTCTTCAAATTTGGACATTTCAGCTAAAAAAAAAAAAAAAATCTGGAATGCAGGAGCAGAGAGCAGCCCTATTTCTAGCTGTGACTCCTCCCTGTGTGCTTGGCCTCCAAGACGACTCAGAAACTCAAGGCACTTCTTCCCGAGCTATAAAAAGAGCTGGAGTGGGACTGCAAGAGCCAGGAAAACAAACAAGGGAGCAGTTTGCCCTTGTGTTGAGGACATGGGTAAAGCCAGGGAGAGGGTTTTGCTCAACCCACCTCTTGAGGCGCCCCCAAGGAAGGAAAGTTTTGGGGCACAGCAGAAATTCCAGGCTGGATCCCCCCCACCAAAATGTTGTCGGTGCCATGTCCCAAGGCACCCGACCACCTCCCACCCCTCCTGTGTGAGAAGGCCTAGGACTGGCCCCATCCATCACCTCAACACAATTCTGGGGAGGATCAAAGGTACCATGATGATCAGGAACAGAGCATGCAGTGTCCCCTGGGACCACGAGGTGGAAGGAACTTCACCAAAACGCAGCTCCCCTTTCCCCAAGCTGCTGAAAGGGTTAACAGCCTCACCCGACACCTGCTCCATGAATCCCAACAGGACAGGGTGGACTATACTCAGAATACTCACCTTTGCCCTCTCCAGACAAGTATTTACCTCTGCAGAAGCAGCCAAACCCTGCAGACTGTTGGAACATTTCATTCCCATTAGTGAAGTGCACAAAACATTCCTGGCTGGAAAAACACCATCAGGTCACTGACTGGGAACAGCACCACCAGAAGAGACAAGTTCTTCAGTGGTTTCACTGACTTAGTGCAGAAGAAGCGTCTCTTCTGGCACAGCCATTCCCAGCTTCTACACTGACTTCTTCAACACCCAGAAAGTTGAAGTCTTCCTCTGCCACTACTTCAGCATTTCCTTAAGACCTCAGAAGATCTCCTCACACCACTAATTGGTGCTGTGGGACTTTCCTCCTGAGCAGCTCCAAGGGTTGTAGAGCTGGACTGGGTAGTCCATACGGAGCAACCTGAAGTTGGCACACTTGGTAACCACGGTTCAGGATGAGAGGGACAACAGATGGGTCAAGAGGTTTTGCCAAAGGATTCTGTGATGCCCATGGATCAGCAAGGTGAGGGCCAGCAGCCAGCACCGGTGTGACTCCTGCCAAGCCCATGGAGATGCCAGAGTGCTGATCCATGATTTATTCAGTGGGATGCAGAGGTTGCATTTAGTTCGTTTATAGGTGGGATGCAGAGGTTGTGGATGAACTGTGACTTCACCAGGATCAGGCTGGGGATCTGAGGGTCGTATCTGGCTTGTGCTGAAGATGCCAATTGCTCTTTCCAGCAGTTAAACAGAGCCCTCCTGTGCCCAGGTGCCTGATCCTAGACAAAGATGTCTCTGCCCATGGCAGGGGACTGGGAGCAGATGATCTTTAAAGATCCTCCAGCCTAACCCCAAAGTTTTATAACAGTCTCTGATCACACGGAGCTGCCTTTTGTAACTGCGGAATCTCAGTCCCTTCTTTGGTGGGATACTTCTCCAGTTTGCCAAGCCTCACACCAATGGAGAGCATGTCCTAAGGGTTGGTTGTGGTTGTGGCTGGCGTTGTGTGATGAGGATGGGATCAGCTCTGTATCTGCTGCAGAATCAGACGCTCGCCACGGCTTCCAACAACATCTTCAGACCAACACAGGGTGTCAGTCCCCACCATGGGCTGGGCTAGGAATGTCCATCTACTTTGTCCTGGAGCCTGTGCCCTCCACAGTGCTCGGCACTCACTCACCGATCCCCTCCTGCCCCTTGGTTGTGCCAGTTTGGTGCTCTAACAAAAAGGTGCCTTTGTTCCCACCAGTGCAGAAAGTATCAGTCCAGTGGCTGGGAACATTGTGGACAGAAGAATCAGGCAGCTCCAGAGTTGCTCTAGCTGTAGTCAACTCATAGGGAGGTTGCCAGGCTGGTTTGATGGTTTGGCCATGTTCAAGGGGACCTGGGGTTGCCCCAGTGTGCCATACTCGAGTCTTGAAGTGAAGAAGATCCTTTGTTGCTTGGCAGTGGAGCAAACTAATAAAACCCTGCTGAGCTGTGGCTACTTTATTCCAAGACTTCCATAATTTTAGATGCTATTTTTACCTAGTCTGATTGGTAGCCAGCTTTGTGTGATGACACTAAATCCCAGTTTAACACTATTAGCCTGTGCCCTTCCTGGGTGGGTGTTTAGTCCTGTTGTGCCAAGTGCTTGCCATACAGGAATGAGGAAACTTCCATCAGAGAAAGGGATCCTTTGGGAGAAATGGCTTCTTTTGCCAGGGCCAGGCTGGAGACTTGCTGCTTATTGTTACCATTTGTCTCTTTTATTGGAATAAAAGACAGATGTGAGCAGCTCAGCACTCTCAAGAGAGACTGTGGCATCATGCTTTATTTGAATTAGTAGATGCTGGTTGGAAAATAGTTTTTTCTAGTCACCATGTTCACAAGGAAGTGAACAAGAATACAGGGTTTATTAAGTGCAAACTGTGTTGCAAGGTGCTTGTGCCAGAACCTCAGTGAAACCCAGGAATTGTCCCCTCTCCTCTTAAGAGCACAGAAAACATGGGATGGCATCAGTGGGGAGACCTCAGCAGTCATGGCCCAATGGGCCTAAAAAGTACAAGGAAAGCTTGAACTCACATAGCATAGAATACTGGAGTGGTTTGGGTTGGAAAGGACCTTAAAGATCACCCAGTTCTACCCCCTGCTATGGGCAGGGACACCTTCCACTAGAAGGAAGACCAGGGTGCTCCAAGCCCCATCCAGCCTGGCCTTAGACACTTCCAGGGATGGGACAGACACAGCTTCTCTGGGCAACCTGTGCCAAGGCCTCACCACCCTCACAGCCAGGAATTCTTCCCAGTATCCCATATCTATCCACTCTCTGTCAATCAGAAGCCATTCCCCCTTGTCCTGTCACTCCAACCCTTCTATGAAGTTCCTCTCCAACTCTCCTGGAGCCCCTTTAGGCACTGGAGGGGCTCTAACATCTCCCTAGAGCCTTCTTTTTTCAAGGTGAACACCCTCATCTGTCTCAGCCTGTCTCCAGAGCAGAGGGGCTCCAGGCCCAAGCATATCTTTGTGGCCTCCTCTGGACTCGCTCAAACAGCTCGACTTCAGTTCCTGGAATTGTCCAAAGCCAGGCTGGACAGGGCTTGGAGCAACCTGGCCTCTCCTCTTGGAGCACCTGGTCTAGGAAGGTGTTCCTGCCCATGGCAGGAAGTAAAACAAGCTAAACTTTAGAGGTGCCTTCCAACCCAACCCTCTCGGTGAGTCCATAATAAACTATTCAATGTCTGTGTACGCCTTTGAGAGAATAATTCACCTTTCTACTGTGGACTGGGATCATTTACCCTGCCCTGATTAGCCCAGAACAGCACACAAGGTATAATTAGTCCAGCTGTGGGCTGGACTTGCACATCCGGGCTGAAACACTGTCTGTGCTGCCTATTTCTGCTATCACCCGGGGAACAGGTTGTCCCCAGGAAGTTTTCTTATTTGGTGACTGCAAAATAAATCAGCCAAGCTGGTGGCAGGCATGAGGGCCAAGATCCAGTCCTTTCTCCAGCCCTCATGCTGCTGTATGACCCCCGGCTGCTGACCCTCTGTCCCAGGTCCAGAGGGTACAGAGCCAGCAGCGGGTGATGGGATGAAGACGGGAAGAGAATCCAGGTGCTGGGGCTTGTGCTGCAGTGCCATGTGCCAGACAGTGCTGGAGCAAGTGATGGGATGAGGATGGGCACAGAATCCAGGCGCTGGAGCTCACTCTGCACTCTGTGCTGGACAGTGCTGGAATATGTTGGCTGCATGTCACGTACACAGGATGATGCAATGGGCTGCAATGGGCACCTTCTCCCCATCCTTGGATTTTCAGTCTTTCAGCCAATATTGTCCCTCCTGCAGCTCCAGCCCCTCTCCAGAGGTTTTTTCTTCTGGGAGAGAGCAAAACTGGGATGAGTCACCCCCTCCTCATGACAGGAGCCCACACCCCACATGCCCTTCCTGACTGTTTTCGCTGGACTTGGGTCATGGCCAGGGGCAGCAGAGGGGACCACGCTCAGTCCAGAGTCCTGTGATGGGGAATTTAGTGAAAACCCTGCTTTCCTGGCTGTTTCTCCTCAGCTCTGCAAATGGATGGAGTTAAACTGGATAAATTTCAGAGGGCAAGAACCCACCTGCACCCCTAGGACAGGATATCCTTGGTGGGGAAGTTCATGCTGAGTGAGAGGGGAAAGGGGTTTTGGGGGCAGCAACATCCCCCAGCATCCCTGTCTTCCCACTCAGCCTCTGGTCTAATTCAGGGCAAGGTTTCCCCTTGCCACTTGGTGGTCCAAAATGATCATGTTTTCCCAGCTACAGAAGCTCCTGGACTTGGTGGCAGTATTTTCAGCACGAAAACTATTCGTCCTCCTGAGGCTTAGCTGCTTCTGGAGTCCATTCCATTCTGGAGTCCTCATTAAAAAACTCAGATATTTCTGCATCTAAAACAAGTATTTCTGTATCTAAAAAAAAAATCCTAAACCCCTCCATCCCTGCGTGAACTAACGAGAAAAGCAGACCCATATCTGGTTCTGGGCAAACGATTTTCTTTCCCTGGGGATGGAAATAAGTTTCTAAGAGGGACTCTCTCAAAAGAGGTGACTCATTACCTCACTGCTGAAGCTGCATTCAATCCCCAGCACCTCTAGTTCCTAATAAAAGCCAGGAGACCAAAAGCATGGGGGTTCACACAGCACCAAACCCAGGAGCTCCTTTTCCTGGAGATGAAAGGGCCATGAATTAATCCCCTGTACCACCTACTCCCCTAGGATGGGCTCAGCTGCCGTCAGCCCTCGCTCCCCACAGCCAGGAGCTATTTTTTCCTGTTCTTGCTAGTGTCAATATGTTTCTTTAAATATCTTTGTTCAGAGAGGCTGTATATATATAGCCCCACACTGGTGCTTTGAAAGGAGCCTCATTTCCTGTGTAAGAACTGAATTTCTTGGCAAAGCTGCTGGTGGCTGCAGCATCTGAACCACAAAAAATGGGGTTTTTTGCAGTAGTAAATGGTATTTCCTTTGCAACTGTGAATTGGACCGAGCTGGGTCTGATCTGAAATCAGCTGGATTGCTGTGTCTGGAAGACACAGGACCATATTCCAACTTATAAGAATGATGGGAGAAAAGGATCAATTGCATTAATGGGGCTGTGATGGTGGCCCAGAAGTGACACAGCCCATGGTAGGGACAGGATGGGCCCAAAGCTGCTTTTAACCTGTATTTGGCTGTGAAAAAGTTGGGTGGTTCACATATCAAAAGAATTTATTAACTGACACTGAGGGAGAAAAAAAATCAATTTCATTTGCACCTGATACTTTTTCTTTTGCACCATCTCTCTGCACCTGATTTTAGAGAAGGTTCCTCCAGCAGCAAGGTAGGAAGCAAAACAGCTTTGCAGCCCCTGAGGGATGGCTCATGGATACTAAGGACATGAAAACCTTCCAGAGGAGATGTGGCATCAGCTGCATGCAGAGTTCTGCATCTCCCTGACATGAAAATGCCTCACCATCCCACTGGGAAATCCTTAGCAGGAGGGTCTGATATCCCCAGCAGCACTCTGGGGACTCTGATGGCAGGAGTGGAGACGTAGCCAGCAATCACCTTCTGCTGCAAATATGTCTTTGCAGGGTAATTTCTGAGTCATAAATTGCTTTTATTGTTGCATACAGTCCTAAGGACCCATTGTGTAAATGTGCCAGAGGTAGTGGCAGCTTCGGGCAGTCCAAGTGGTCCCTGTTCCCCTTTGCTACTCCCTGAATTTCCTAGAAAAAAAACCTGCAGCCAAAGAACCTAAAATGTAAGTTTTCTAGATTTTCTGCAGGAATTTTAAAGAAGTGTCTCCTCCCAACCCCCACCCTTGTCAGGATGGACTACCCTTGGAATTGTCCCTATGGCAGGGACCATGCTGGGCATGCAGCCTCACTGGATGATAGGAAGCCCCAGCAGCCATGAGCTCTGGGAAACAAACATGGAATTTCTGTAGCTCCTCCACAGCCCCAGGCACTGTCTCCACCTCATGTCCTCATCCCTGGGACACAGCACAGACTCAGGACAGGGCAGCCTGCAGTGGTGTGGGACATGATGGCTCCTGATGGAACACAGCTGGGCACTGGAGCAGGGCTCAGGATGGGAGACACAAGATAATTATTTGGTGACTTTGCAGCCCAGGGGATGACAACACACCACCACAATATGCTGCCTCCCTTCCATCCAAAACCCACAGGGCAGGGACAAGGACTAAAGATCAGGGCATGTCCTGCTACAACTTCAAGGGCACTTCCCTCAGTTTTGATGTCTGAGCATTTTTGCCCGATTCAGTGATGGGTTTACAAAAAGAAGGAACAAGTCAGTGCAGGAAGAGCTGAGCTGTGTAAGGATCTTTCCATACCTCCAGACTTCCAGGAGTCAGCTGATGCTTTGCTTGGGAATGTCACGTACCACCTCTGGGAGTCTGCAGTTACACCTGCACTGATGCCCTGCTGGCCATATCCCTGCTGGGAATGAAGGGAAATATCCCATGGCAGTCCAAAACATGAGTCAAGGAGCAGGAGAGCCTGGGACATCACCCCTGGAGCATCATCCCTGTCCCACTGAAGTCCTCTGTCCTTCCAACTCTGACTTCACCCTCAACACTTTGGCTCATCCAGTTGTTGAACATCCAGTCTTTGCCAACTAGCCAAGCACAGAAGGAATTTCAGTCCTTGGCTCCATCATGGCACAAGGATGTCTGCTGTGGACAATTACAGTGTGGAAAGAGGAAGAAGGAGGAAAAGTCCCAAGGAGGGAAGATCCCAAGCACTACCCTGAGCAAAGAAGACCTTCCCTGCAGAGCTCCAGCACCAGGACATATCCCTTAATCCAACCAGGAGAATTTGGAGGGGATGCAAACATCAGACAGCATGCGAAACATTTATCTTAAAATATGGCAGAATTTTCACTTTCAGTGTTTTTTTCTCCTGCATTGGTGACCTTTGCTGTGCCCAAAGATTTGTGCCGAGGTTGAGGTGATGAATGGTGAATCACCACGTGAAACACCAGCAAAAGGGGAACAGTCATTGCAACACTCATACTCCCACAGCAGGGCTGCACCCAGCTCATCCTGATGGCAGCAGAACTGCAGGATTTGGTGTCCTTGTTGCTCAACTTCCTATGAAAACTTTCAGCATTGACAGAAAAGGAATAGAGGAGTCCTTGGCTGAGTCTTGTTCTTCCTAAGCTGCTCTTGCCCAGCAGGCAGCAAGAACAGCATGAAAGAAACACCATGTCTGGGCATGTCCTCAGGTTTCCCACATTTGCATTCCCAGGAAAATCGAGATACTTGCACAACTGTGGGAGCAGAAGAGAGGCCACCAGGAAATTTACTCCTGTTTGTCTGCAAGCCAACAGATAGAGGTTGTCAGGACAGAGTTGTTGTGCAATGCAATGACCACCATGGAAGTTTTCCACCACCAGAATATCCCACCACCATGGGACAATTCCAGCACCAGTTTACCACCACCAGAGGAACATCCCACCTCCAGACCCCACCACTACTAGGATGTCCTATCACCACCACCACAGCTTTGTAGGGTGCTCTTGTTCTTCCAAACTGAGCTCAGACCACAGAAATTGGGTGCTGCCAACCCAAGCAGGTGCTCCTCAGGCTCCCCAGAGGCCCATTTGGACACACTTTCTGCCTGTTTCGGCACTTTTAAGCCCAAAACAGGCTTTGCGATGCATGTGCTGCTGCCCTAAGACAGCCAGGATTGGAGGGAAGGGAAGGAGTCTGTACATGCTGAAAACACAGGGAAATTTTTCATCTTAAAGCCATTTGACAGATGAAAGTTTTCTTAAAAGAAGTCACTTTCAAAAAGAAAAAAACCCAAAGCCACAAAGTTTCTCTTAAAAAAAACCTCAGAAAGAAGAAGTTGGACAAAAACTGTACAACCAAGACCTAAGGGGTGCCTGGCAAGTTCTCTAAACTGGAGAGAGAGAATTATGCAAAAAAAAGAAAAAAAATTTAAAAAAAAAGAAAAAAAGAAAAAAAAAAAGAAAAAAAAGAAAAAAAGAAAAAAAAATAAAAAAGAAAAAAAAAGAAAAAAGAAAAAAGAAAAAAAATAAAAAATAAATAAAAAAGAAAAAAAGAGGGGGAGAAAAAATTAGTTAGAAAAGGAATTGCACGGAGCTGAAGCACAGAAGAAGAAAAAGCTGAACAAGGCCATGCTGTGTCATTAGTCTGGAAATCAGATGAGGAAGATGAAATCCAGCTCGTAGTGATGTGGGGAGTGGCGCCACTCCACCACCCTCTCCACTCGGCCCTTCCCAGGAAACCACGAGTTCAGGGGGAGCCTGAGAGAGAGCTCCAGGCCCATGGGGCTGCTGCTGACACAAGGAGCCAGGAGGTTCCAGGAGCAAACCAGTGCCATTCCTACCTTTAGCAGTATGAGTAAATAATTGATGTCTGAGGTAACCTGACTGGGAAGGTGAGCAGAGCCCTGCAAATGATCCTGCATCCAAATTCACGGCCTGGTGGGTTTTCTTTCCACAAAACCCCCTCAGACATGATCCTTGGTGTTTATTTCCATCTTTAAGCCATCTCCCATGTGTTGTTCCCACTCTGGGCTCATTCAAGTCTGCTCCCACTGGTCCCAGTTCTACCCTTGCTTCTGCCTCAGTTTCCCTTACTCTCCCGCAGTAGGTTTGGAATGTTCTGCTTCACTGGTACTTTCCATCCCTGGACATGGAGCAGGGCCAAGCTGTCCCCAGCTCCCTCTGCTGCCACCCCTCTCTCTTCACTCCCCCCATGCCTTGTCCAGGCATATTCCCAGCTGCCCCAAGCACATCCTTTCCCCAGAACGCCAGCTCTTTCCACCAAAGCACCCCTACTGCCCCTCCAGCTTGGCTGCCACCTTTCCTCTGTGCAGGACATCAACCCATCACCTAAAACTTGAGTGAAGGGCCCCATCCAGATACTCTGGATGCTGCTGAGGAGCAAAATCTGTCTGCTTTTCAACATATTGGTGCCTCTTGCCAGGAGCCACCTGCAGGGACAGACCCTGTCCACACCTGGGGTCCCTGAGTGACACGGGAGCAGAACCCAGTGGGGTGACTGACTCCACTGGCCAAGGAGCCGCTCCATGTCCCCTCCAGCCAGTGAAGACACAGGCGATGTGTGCTCAGGATGGTTCCAAGGACAGGGTGGCACTGTCCTGGGCGTGATGGCCGGCAGTGGCCGGGCTTGGAGACCCGGCAGCTCAGGCCAGCGGGTGAATGTTCCCTAGCCCCTCTGGTGGGGAGGCCAGGCTGAACAGACGCTGCTGGGCTGGGGCACCCTGGGCGACACCGCACCCTGATGTCCCCGGGTGCTCCTCCAGGGCCGGGTTCGGCCCCAGCCACGAGGTCCGGCGGGTTCCAATCCCTGTCGTCCCAGGACGACCCACTGCCCTCCTGGCAATCCCCACCTACCTGGCGCAGCCCTGCCCACTGGCGCCAACCCAGCTCTCGGGCCGGCCGCGCCCACCCTTCCCAGCCCCGCCCCTCGTGCCAACTCCAGCCTGCGGGGCAACTGGATCTGGGCCCGCCCCGGCTCACCTGGCTGAGCGCGCCCACCCAAATTACCCTCGCCCACTTTGGGTAACCCCGCCCGCTCGGCACAGCCGTGTCCCGCGGTACCCACTCCAGGTACCGGGCGGGCCGTTCCCATCGCACCGCCCCCTCAGCCGGCACCTTCCCTTCCTCGCCGTTCGCATCCCCCGCCCCGCCCTGTCCCGCCCGCACCTGGGCGCGCTCGAAGTTCTCCCGCTCCGCCTCCAGGCCGCCGCCGCCCGCCCGCCGGCTCAGCACCTTGGGCAGCGGGTTGGACACCTGCTTCATAGTGCTGCTCACACGGTCCATGGCCGCCTCGGCCCCGCCGCCGCCCCGGCCCCGCCGCCCCGCGCAGCGCCGCCGCCGCCGCGCGGGCCCCGCGCCATTGGCCCGCCCACCTGCCACTCAGGGCGGGGCACGCCCCCGCGGGCTCCCCCCTTCCAGCCGCAGCTCCGCCCGCCGGCCCGGCTTCTCGCTCTCATTGGTTCCCGGCCTCGCCCCTGGGGAGGAGCGGCCGGCAGGCCCAAGCCCTCGCGTGGCAACCGCCAAGCTCATTGGTTCATCTGGACGTCAGTCAACGCTAACTCCCGCCCCCAAGAGTCCCCCGCCCTTTGCTCCGCCTTCAGGGGCCGCGCCCTTAGCACCGCCCACACAAGCGCTGCGGCCACGCCTTTGCGCAGTTCCCTGCTGTGATTGGCCCACGACCCTGCCGCTCACACGTCGGTGTCCCGCCCCGCCCCTCACGGGTGTGGGGCGCGGCGCCCCCTGGCGGCGGTGGACATGATCCCTCGCGGGCATCGGGCCTCGCCGGGCCGGGCTCGGCCGTGTCCGGGGCGCCGCCGCGGGGCCCGCTGGGCCCGGGGGGCCGCTGTCCAAGGGCTCTGAGCCGCGGCTGAGCCATCCGCGTCAGCAGGCCGCGGAGGTCCTTACAGGTCGTCCGTGCGGCCTGCGAGGCTGCAGCCCCTCAGTGGAGCCCAGAGTGTGAGCACGGGGGTGACACGGCACCGCTGCCCGCTCCCGTCTCAGGACCAGGCCGGCCCCTCTCGGGGCTGAGCCCCCGTGGCGCACGGGGTGTTCGTGGCTCCCCAGCCCTGCCTGGGGCCGGGGGTGGGGAGGCGGCTCCACCGTCTGCCAGCGCGAGCAGGGCCCCGGCAGTCTGCGGAAGGTTCGTGTGAGGCTTTTCCTCTCTGGGATCCAGGCTGTGGAGGGGAGCTCTGGAGGGGGGTTGTGGAGGCACAGCTGGCAGAGCCCAGCAGGAAGGGTGTAGCATCGGCAGAAGGGCAAAATGTGGTTACAGGTGTCTGAAAAAGAAGAGAGGAGAGGTGACAGAAGGATTTTGTTTCCCCTGAACAGCTGGACTGGGTTTTATTATAACCTGATCTGAGCCTGTGTCTCTGGTCCCGTCACTCTGATCAGAGATTTTTGTAGAATTAGATTGGATATCAGGAAGGAATTATTGGCTGTAAGGGAGGTTGAAGCCCTGGCACAGGTTGCCCAGAGAAGCTGTGGCTGCCCCATCCCTGGAAGTTACCCAGGCCACATTGCATGGGCTTGGAGCAACTTTGTCTAGTAGGTGTGCCCATGGCAGGGGGTGGAACAGGATTGTTGGAAATGATACAACTTCTAAATTTTTAAATTAACTTTAGTCAGTGGTTTTGTTCATCTTTGCCCAGGAAGGGAATGGAAGTTTCTTTTCAAGAGACTGTTCCCTGGGCAAGGCCTGATGAGCTTAACATCTCAAGGGACTGGGAGCCGCTAGAGGATGCACAAGAGATAAGCGACCATTAATGAACATCAGCGTCTGAACATCCTTCCTGGTGTGTCGGAGACACTTGGTCCGGGAAAAGATCATAAGAGAAGAATGAGGACCTGATTAGCATCAAAGGTTAAGAGATCAATAACCACTAGGAAACCAAATTCTAAGAACTGTGTCACTTGGGACCAATAAACATTGAACCAATGAATCTCTCTGAGTTTTGACT
Source organism: Anomalospiza imberbis (assembly GCF_031753505.1). Lineage (NCBI taxonomy): Eukaryota > Metazoa > Chordata > Aves > Passeriformes > Viduidae > Anomalospiza > Anomalospiza imberbis. The sequence continues at coordinate 284,886 of NC_089700.1, forward strand.
GTATAAGTATGTGAAAAATCTAGAAAAGTGACGTGTGATGGAATTATTTTCTTTGCACAACTCCATGTGTGGATGAAATCACTTCTGTTGCACATCCTGGCCAAAACATCATCCTGGCCAGAATAAAATAATGCTTGAGTTCCGTAACACTAAAAATTGTTCAAAAGGTTTTGTTTTTCCTTCTGTTTCAGTGACAGGATGAACTTTAAGGTTTCTTCCAACCCAAACCATTCTGGGATTCTCTCAACCTGGTGAATTGCTGACTCCTGTAATTTTGACCAGGACTATCATCCTATTCCAGAGGCGAATTTCTCACTTGGAACATTTCTGCAATACTGGGAGAAATTACTTTTTTTTTTTTTTGTGAAGAGACTGAAAACTGAATTCCCAGATATGGCAAATGGGCCATGCTGGGGTTGTGCCAGCTGGGTTCCTGCATCCTTAAAAGCAGATCATAACAAATCAGTGACTTTGCTCCAGGTGGGGAGGAACTGTGCAAAACACTGCTGGGGTGATGGGGCAATTTGGAAACAGCTGTTTAGCATGTGGGCTGTCAGGAGCTCCTGTATAAGCAATTCTCCCAGTATATCTCTCTTTCGTGGCTTTTTCAGTTGAAATAATTGCCACACCAGGACCCTCCTGCTGCCCAGCAGGGTGTGTGGCAGCCTGTTTGCATCACAGGCCTTCCCAGTCCCTGTGCATTGGATATCAAATCCCAGCTGATGGGAAATGGCCTGCATGGAGCAGTGAGAGCATTCCTCCCACTTGTCTAACCTGCCTGTCTGCATTGTCCTTAATGTACTTTCTGGAAACATGCCTACTTTCTTGGGGTTGCTCCCAGGGGAGACTTAATGGGTTTGATTCATCCACTGTTGCAGCGACATGATTAATATTGAAGAAATTATGTCATTGCTGAATAGAGATGGAGGAAAGGAAGAGCAAAGGAGGGCACTGGACAAAGGACAGTGGTATCCCTGTGATCTGGACCTCTCCCACCCTCCACCTCACTCAGAACATCCTGCTCCTGGAGCCCATGGCAAGGGACCACTACGCTGAGGCCTGGTATAGCTGCTCCCTCCTACTGAAGAGCAGAGCCACATCTTCTTCTTCCCTAGCCAGGGCTCAATGCTCACTCTGGGACCTGGGCAGGAGCAGATGAAGGTGCTTGGATGTGAGTCAGAACAGACAGTTTCTACTGGCTGCTCCTGCCTCCCCCAGGAAGGGGCTGTAACAGGATGGAACTGGGATCCAGCCCATGAGCTGCTGGTAAGACCACCCTGGGCTGTCCCATTCCACGCAGCTTCTCTGCTGGAATGTGCTGTGGGGCTTTGCAGGGATTTGAGAGGCTCCTTTCCAGTGGGAAAGAGTGCCTTGTTTTCAGGTAGTTGAGAGGGGAAGGCACGGAGCTGTCCCTGTGGAGCGACTGTTCCTCTGTCTCAGGTTCCATGGGGAGATGAGGGGAAGGGCTGAATCTGAGCAGGGTGGAGGTAGAGCAGGTTGGGCATTGCTCTTCCTCCCCAGCAGGTCCTTTTTGGAAGCCATGGCTGGGGTTCACCTCCTCTCAGATTGCTCTGTCCTCACTCCTGTCCAAGAGGCTGGACTGAAGGGTGATAGCAGAGCCCCTCATGTGGGTGTCTGGCCTGTGTGGGGACAGACATTGTCTGGACATGGAGAGGACAATGTGTGCCCTCTTTTTTTTCCTGCTCAGCAGTATGTGGCACCCATCAAGTACTGCTCAGGTCAAGCAGGTGGGACTGGACCTCATCCTTCCCCTGTTGCAGGGCTCCGTAGGGCAGTTCCCCCTTTCTGCTCCATGCCCAGAGGCTCCTGTCCACCGGACCCTAAAGGCAGTCTGCTTCCATTCTGTCAGGACACCCTTAACCCAAAGAGGAAGGACAAGTAGCAGGAGAGGGGCCAGAAGGGACTGCAGGGGCTATGGGCCCTGTCCGGGGCCCAGGGATGCTCTTTTCACGAGGCCTGGGAGCTCGAGTCTGTTTTTACAATTTCCTCCCCAGCCAGAGCTGGAGAGTCCCAGGGTGCTGCTGCAACACTCATCACCCTCTCATGTCCTGGCCTGGGCTCAGGGAGAGCACAGATCCCCCTTGTTTCAACAGGAAAACAGAACCACAGAGATCCACAGTCCTTCCTCTGTTATCCCGCTGGCTGTGCTGGAGTGGGCTGCCACAGGGCTCTGTGCTAAGATCCTTCTCTTTCCCCCTTGGAGGTGGGAAAAATGGATCCCAAATGGATCCCCTTCAGTAGTCCCTTTACACAATCCAAGGCAGCCCCACATGCAGCCCTGCCCTGGTGATGGGGTAATTTGCTCAGACTCTGGGACAAAAACAACTTTTGAGCCAAAGTATCCAGCTGGAGAGGGCAGGGTAGTAGTCCAGACCCAGCAGGAGGGTCCTTGGGGAGCAAAGATTGTGCCAGGAGGAGCAGGCATGGGAGCATGGGGAGGATTTTCATCTTTTGATCCCATGTTTTGAATGCTTTGGGCTAACAGATGTTGCTGCTGAGTTTTTGCTTGTGCTCCCGAAGAGACCCTGGGCTGCTATGTGGGGCAGGGACAGTCTTGGTGCAGGATCTGGGAGTGCATTGGAGACAGAACAGCCTGGGACTGGGAGAGGGTCTTGGAAAGTACTGCTTGGCTAAGATGCATGAGGTCCAATGGGGCCCTCACCTCAGTCCTGTCTAGGTCTCCTACTTGCCCAGGTGTACAAGGAGGGCTGTAACCCCAAAACATCATCTGCTGTGTTTTCTGCATGGAAGTCTCAGCGACTGCTTCTGCTTGCCCAAGAATTCAAAAGCAAAGCTGAAGAGGTTTCCAGATGGATCTGCAGAAAACCTGAGCTCCACAGGGACACTGGGCTGCAGAGGCAGATGACTAGGTGAGAAACCAGCTCACGAGCAGGACCTGGAGGTGGGAAGTGTTTCTGCCACTTGCTGGAGAGTGTCCCCGTGGCATGGCCAGCAGGTCCAGTTGGAGCACCCCACCAAGCCCAGATCTCTTCCAAGGCAGGACATGGCAAGCCTGATTTCACAGAATCAATTGGTTGGAAAAGACCTCTGAGATCATAAAGTCCAACCTATGACTGATCACCACCATGTCAATTAGACACTAAGTGTCACATCCAGTCATCTCCAGGGATGGTGGCTCCACCACCTCCCTGGGCAGCCCATTCCAATGTCTGAAACCCCTTCTGTGAATAAATTCTTCCTAACTCTTCCTTTATTTCTGTGTTGGGAGCTTTGCCTGCCAGAGTTGTATTACTGAGGAAAGGATTTCTGTGTAAGATGTGGGGTGTGCAGAGTTGAGTGTGGGAGCCCTGTGCTCACTGCAGAGCAGTTTTGGGAGAGCACAAGGCAGGTACTGCAGCAGGGCATGGGCATGGATCTGGAGAGCCAGTATATCCCTGTCTTCTCTTTATGATACAGGAAATGTTCTGGCTCTCTACAGCTCCCTGGCAGGAGGGGGAGCCAGGTGGGATCAGGCTCTGCTCCTAGGGAACAAGTGATAGGACAAGGGGAAACAGCCTCAAGTTGAAACAAAGGAAGTTCAGGTTGAATATTAAGGAAAATTTCTTCACTGAAAGAGTGGTCAAGAATTGGAATGGGCTGCCCAGGGCAGTGGTGGAGTCACCATCCCTGGAGGAATTTAACAGAAATAGAGATGTGATGCTTAAGGCTACAGTTAGTGGTGGCCTTGGGAGTGCTGTACACAATGATGTTAGAGGTCTTTTCCAACCTGAATGACTCCATGGTTCCTATGTTTTCCATGATCCAACATCCACCAGTACTCTTGTCAGATGTTGTTTTCAGGATTCCTGCAACTCCATGGCCTGACTTGCAAATGTCCCCTGTACCTCCAGCTGATGACAACAGGCGGCAGAGTGTGCAAGGACAATGCAGCTGTCACTCTGGTGCTCGGCAGCCTCAGGCCCTGCCCATCTCAAACCCAACACCAAATGGTTTTATTTTCCTTTCTCTGAACCGTGGCTAAACCTGTCATGCCGTGCTGCAGCTGCTGGACAAACCCTGCTCAGCTCCAGGCCAGTTGCTGCTCAGTACTGAGCACATTGTTGGGGAAACAAAGGAGTTGTGGCAGAGGCATCATTTGGCTGTCCTGGGAAGTACCACCACATATCTGTGAGGGCCACATTCCAACATGGCATCCAGCCACCTCCTGCTCTTTTAGACTCTTGGTCACAAAGTGAAGCTTTTACAGGTACCCCAAATTTGTCTTGGAAAATTGCATGGACTGCAGCAATTTATTTCTGCCTTGCTGTGTGCTTAGAAACTGTTGGAGTCTTTCTGCTGACATTTACTAAAAACATTTATCTGGAGGCACATCCTGGTGTGCCTGAAGATTTCAGTCCAGGGATTTCAATGCAATTTCGCAAGCTGCTCTGTAGCCCTGATGGTCCTGTTGGACCAGTTGCCCTGGGGAATCAAAGATGAACAGTCGCAGAGGATGTAGACTAAGGATCCATCTACATCAGCCTTGATACCTCTAGATGTGGCCACAGCAGAGCCCTTGAAGAGACAGATCAATATTTGTACTGCACCCTAGAGTGTGCTCCCAGCCCCCAACCATTCTCATTTTCCAAATCTTCTCAAGCTTATCGCCCTGAAATCCAAGCTCAGACTCAAGGAAATTTCCTTGTGCTCATCATGTCCCTTGGCAAGGAGCTCCTCATGTGAAGAGCTGCCTCCCTCTCTTCCTTGTGAACCTTCCTCTTGCCCACTCCATTGAATAATCTGTGGCTCCTGCTCTGGGACAGACAGTGACTATTTGCTTTGTCCTTCTTTCTAGGCCACTTACCATCTTGCAGACTTCAATTCTCATGTGGAAAGTTTAAATTCTTCTTGAAAGTACTTCTTCTCATCTGAGCTCTTGCTTGGAGCTGCACCACCCTGGGATCTCTGGCCCCAGTCATTTTCTTTCTTTTTCCAATTGGTTTGCTCACAGTTAAACCCAGTTTCCCACATTAGTGATCCGGCAGCTCCCAGGAGCACTGTGATAAAGTGATCCCCCAGACATGACTCCAGCCCAGGAGTCCTGGTGATGGATCCAAAGATACTGTGTTTGGTTTCTATCTATAGCTGAAGCACACCAAAAGGCGGAGGTTTTACAGACTCCATAAATAGCCACTATTTAGGATGTATAATATGGAGGATGTTTTAGAAATCAAAATATTTAGAGGTTTGCATTATTTGTCTTGGTAGGAAGGAGGAAGAATACAGAATGTTTAAGGAAGGAACAAAGTTGAGGAAAACAGTGAATAAGGGAAATAACAGAGGTGTCAAAACCTCCAAGAATTCCTTTTGGTTGAATAGAAGCAGGAAATACAGCACGATATATCCAAAAGGAGGGAGAATTCATTGACAATGTTGAGGCACATTTATATTCCTGCTATAAAATACTGATTTTTCAAAACAAATCTTGTTTTGAAAAATTTAATCAAACCTGTAGTTGAATGTTGTGGAATAACCAGAACACTCAACTAAAGCTGCTCTGAGCTGGGCTGTGTTTGTGTGAGCCATCAGCGAGGAGGTTCCAGCTCATGCCTCAGTCTATTCTCCTCCTCTCAGTTTTTTTCTGGTCCCTGTTTGGAGATGTGTCAGAACAGTGTAGGGTTGGTCTCAATGGGAATTTGTGCAAGTTTGTTTCTGAATGTGTTGGTACAAATGGAAGGAGTAGGGGATGGAAGGAGTATATGTTGGTAACACCTGATCTTGGAGGACTTTTCCAACATTAATTATTCTGTGTTTCTGTGATTCTGTGACTCACACGGAGCATTTTATTAGCACAGCTCAGAGAAGAGTGTGACAGGTTTAGAGGTTGCCACTGATAATAACTGACTGCAAAAATGTTGGAGTCTCCTGACCTCCCTCCCTACTTCAGCCATATTTATATTATTTTCTTGGGAAAAGATAAAGTTACTGTTGATGTCATTTACAGTTTAGGTGGAGTTAGATTGACTTTAGTTATTAGCATAAATAGAGGTGAGGAAACTAATATGTATTTCCGAGTTAAGCAAAGCTCAGCTTTGGATTTCCATCTAGATCATTCCTTTGGCTTGGTTCCCATTAGCTGCATTGTTTTCCATGGAGTCTGTCCACAACACTGCTGTGTCACTCCATCTTTTGCTTTATATTTGCTTTGATTTCAACAGAGAATTACTGCAGTACCTCCACGTTGCTCCATCCTTTGTTCTATGTCTCTCCTGAAGTGGCACACCAAGCTCCATCAGCATTCCTGCTCCTAAGGTGTGCAGCCAGTTTGTCTCTGTCCTTGCACTCCTTCTTGCTGAGCTCTGGGTTTCAGTCTCCTCACACCTTTCTTGTCCCACTCTGTGCAGTGTCGGGGGGAGTGGATCCATGATGGTGGTAGGACTTCATGCCCTTGGAGGCACCAAGTTTCATCCCAGTATCTGAATGGGTTCTGGAACAGAGAACAAGGTAAGTAATGGAGCAGGAAGGATCCCAGAGGAATCCTGAGCTCGTCAGCTGTTTGGAGCAGGATATTCTGAGTCTTCTTCACAAGTAAAACCTCAGCCTTGATTCTGACTGTCTCAACTGACTCTCACTCTGGGAGTTTAACCCCTTAACAGGAGCTGGGATGAAAGCGAGCCAATCCATGGAAAAAGAGCTTCAGAGAAGGGAATGGATGTGCCAAGGCTAAGCTGGGGACTGGGCTGTGATGGCAGCAGAGAATCCGTGGGCTGCATGGAGCCTGCCTGCCTGCTGTGGGAAGGGGCAGGTATGTCTCTGCTAAGGAAATGTCTTTCCAGAGACCTAGCAACACGCCATGTACTCCCAGGTCTCTGTAGGCAGGTCCTCCTCAGCTGCCCACTCCCCATGCTTGTAGCTGCACCTCCGTAGCACCAAAGCATCGTGTGTGGTCTCACCCAGGCTCAGTTTTGTTCATGCTTAGTAACAGAGTATTGTAGTCAGAGAAAAAGCTTTGTGTAAAACAAACCCCACCATGGCAGCACCCTGCACCCTCCAATGAGTCTGCCTCACTTTTCCATGGAGTTCAGTCTCCTGAGATGTGCTGATTATCTATCACATGCCCTGGAGCACTTGGGAGCCCCAGGTCTGCAATCCACCCTTCCAGGGAATATCTTCATTTCCCTTTGATTTCCTCTTCTGGCTTCCTACAAGGAACCCCACTTTGGGTGAGAGATTCTATTTTGTGATCATCCTCCTCCATAGAGGAGCAAGACCCCTTTTGTTATTGGACCATCAGGAAAGGCAGCCTGCTCCTATTGCTTTTCCATTGAGACTGTGGTTGCCCAGCACTTAGACACATTTCCTAGCACCATGGAGACTTTGCTCTTCCTCCACTCTCGTGAGGTTTTGTCCACAAACCTTTGCCTGGAAAACAGCAGAGCCCTTCTGGAGAGATGTAACATTTCCAACAGTTTTCTGACAGTGCAGAGACACCATTCCCATCCCAAGCAATATGCGCTAAATCAGCCAATCTTTTCTCTATGTGTGTTTGGCAGATGGGGCAATGACAGAGCAGTGTCAGGAGGGTGCTAGTGCTACACTGCTGGAACCAAAGGACCATCTTTGTCAGCTTTGCTCTGCTAACATGGTCATCAGCTCCTAAAGTTCTCTGTGGGCATCAGTGGCTGATTCCCATGTCCATGAAGAACTGAATATTATTTTAGCTGTCACTAGTATTTGAGAAGTTGTGATGTAGCAGAACCGTTTCCCTAAAGACTTGTTGCAAGGGATGCTCAAGGACATAAGAGGAGCCCAGGTCTGGAACTGTACCATGCTCCACCCTCTGCTCTGCACATTTATGCACCAATGGCCTTCAGAGTCCCACGAGGAAGACCCCATTGCAAGTGGGACCCAGCATAGCTGGGTGGGCACATGGGTGGTCAGCCTGACTCTCAGACTTTCCCTGCTCCAGTTGCTGTGGCAAAGGTGAGAACTCCTGTTTGTCCATGATGCAGATGTTCTGGGAAATACAAGTGCGTGACAATCATGGTTGGCCTTTATCCACTGCTGTGACTTCTAGGCAAGAGGTCCACCTACTGATCTTTCAAATTACTAATTCCGGGTTTTCTGCAGAGCCCTTAGGTCAGGGGAAATGAAATGACAGGTCATATCCTGTTCTCTGTCCTCTCATGGTATCTTATCACCCATGGTATCATACCCTGTGCCATGTCAAGACGCTGCTGTCATCAGGGTTCTGGACGGTTTCCTCTGCAGGGCTGTGTGGTATCCTTGACACTGCACTTTTTCCATTGTGTCATGGCTTTCAGCAATGTTTCCATCCTTGGCTGCTGTCTCCCTATATAAAGAGGGTTGAACCCAGGGATCCCACACCAGGCACAGTGAGCGACACTCTGCAACAGTCCAGCCTCACTCCTACAATTCATCTCCACCCAACAGGACCATGAAGACCTTCACAGCAGCCCTTTCTGTACTTTTTGTGGTTGTCGTCTGCTACCAGGCCACCTCTTCTCCAAGTGAGTCCAATCTCTCCAGGAGCTCTCTCCTCTTTCTGTCTGCTGCATAAGGTCTAGTAATGCTTGGCAGCTCTCTCTTACTAGCATCTGCTGCAGGAAAGAAGAGGCCTGTCTTAACTGGGCTTCCTGGTGGGAAGATGGCTGTGGTGGGAGCCCACTGTGGGAGCAGCACTTCCTCCAGTGGGAATCTTCTCATCTTCTGACCCTACTTCTCCCCACTGGCTCTTTTCCTGGTCTGTTGTAACAGAAAACTTCTCTTCCAGTTTCTCTCAACTTTTATGGTCCCTGCTGTGTTGAGTACATCACCAGACCCTTGTCCTTGAGCCGTGTGGTAAAGTATGAGCGCACGGGCAGCCACTGCTCTCCACCAGCTGTGATGTAAGTAGATCTCCTGCCCTGCTTCTGAGGACCCTGCTTGTTCTGACAGTGTGAGGGAACCCCACATTATACCTCATCCTACATGGAAAAGCACTGGGCAGGGCTCTCTCATGTGAGAAGAACAGCCTGGGAACATATCAGAGGGCAATCCGACATCCAAGGCAGCCAGTTTGTGGACCTCTTTATTAGATTTGAGCCAAAAGAGCTTTTGCTGGTCACCCCCCTCACCCCAGATAGTGGGACCCAGCCAGGATGGTGTCCCAGATGTAGAGATGCTGGGGACAAAGTGGTTTAAGTGCAGAGAGCAGGACACCTGTAAAGAAATGGGCCCACCCCCACCCCATTTCCCTAGGGCTGTTTTGCAGCCTGTAGAGGTGTCTAATGGGTGTCACTGTTGGCGTGGAGCAGGTAGTCCCACTCTCCTCTCTGTTTTCCTTTCCTTCTCCTCTCCTCACTGGATTTTCTTTTTCAGATTTACCACCATCAAGGACAAGCTGGTCTGTGCCAACCCTAATGACAAGTGGGTGCAGGACATAATGAATCAATTAAAGGACAATAAACACAGTGGATGAGCAATACCCTGCTCTCTCCAAGCACCACTTCTACAAGGACGTGCTCTCATGGACACCTCCATGGCATAGTCTATTTTCTCATTGCCTGGGAATTTGGCAGGGTATTCAACTCAGTGTTTAGCTCTTTTATGGAAGTTTGTGCAAAGGCAGTCTTAATTTATTTGACATTTTCAGTGAAACTTTTCATTCTCCTTTGTACTGAAGGTGTTGAAGTTATTTTTGTATAATAAAAAGGAGCAAAACTTGCAACTTCTCCCAGCAGTTCTTGGGATGCTCCACAGAGACTGGGGTGCATAGCAATGGCTGGAAGGGGGTCAGGGCTGACACTCGAGGGTCTCTGGGTGATGGGGTGACACGTGGCTGTCCCCCAGCCCCTCTGTGCATGCAAGGGAGAGCACTTCTCATCCTGCCTGTCCCGCCTGCCTCCTGCCGCGGCACATCCCCAAACTCCCGGCTCTTTGCAGTGGGTGGGTGTCACGGGGGATGCTTTGGCACAATTGTTAGTGTGGCAAAGGGTCCTTTACCTCGGCCAGCATCTCTGGGCAGCGGGCAGGTGCCTCGGGGGCTCCACGGGCTGCTGAGCTCAGCCATCACCAGACTCGACCCCATCTCCACCACCATCCCGGCCCGGGGCTGTCTTTCACGGGTTATTTCTGGTGCTTACTGATCTGTCGCGCTCTCCCCGCGGGCTTTTTCTCTGGCTTTGCCCCGCCGGGCTGGAGGCAGTCCCAGCCTTTGGGGCTGGCTGCAGCTGTCCCGGCCGGTGCCAGCTCCTCCCCTCAGCAGCACGGAGGCTCCGTGGCCGGTGCTACCCGGTAGCGAGGCCGGCTCGTCCTCCAGGCTTTCATGGCACTGCCGGTACTTCCTCGCCGTGGGGCTGTGCCAGCCATGCCTGCCTGCGAGCCCGTCTTTGCTGGTTGACGAGGGGCGAGGGAAGTGCCCGTCGAGACCAGCGGGCCACCATGGCGTTGGCAGGTGCCCTGGAGCGGCTGCAGGAGGAGGCCATTTGCCCCATCTGCCTGGAGTACATGAGCGAGCCGGTCAGCATCGACTGCGGCCACAACTTCTGCCGAGGCTGCATCGCCAAGCACTGCCAGGACAAGGGGCTGTGGGCCGACGGGCCCTTCTCCTGCCCGCAGTGCCGGGCCTCCTGCCACCGCAGCGGCTTCCGACCCAACCGGCAGCTGGCCAACATCGTGGAGAGTATCCGCCAGCTGGGGCTGCGGGGCGGCCTGGGGCCCGAGCTGGAGCCCGGGACCCCGCTGTGCCCCCAGCACGACGAGCGGCTGAAGCTGTTCTGCGAGGAGGATGAGGAGCCCATCTGCGTGGTGTGTCGGGAGTCCCTGCAGCACCGCCCGCACACCGTCTACCCCATCGAGGAGGCGGCGCACGTCTACAAGGTACGGGAGGCTGAGGCACCGGGGTCCCTGTCCTGCCCCGAGGCACTCTGGCACAGGGGTGTGCGGCCACCGGGGCCCCAACATGCCCAGTGGCATCGCTAGGAAAGCAGAAAGAGGGGTGGCACAGGCGGTGACACCCCCCCCCCCCCCCCGGCTCCACAGCCGCCCTCGCTGCAGGGATAAGGCTGGACCCGCCTTATCTTCCAAACTGTTGGTGGACCGAGGCTCACGCCATCCATCCAGCTCAGGGACGCAGCCTGGCTCCCTGGCCATTCACAGCCCCTGGAGAACTTGAGCTGGTGGGTTCCAGAGGACATTTTGCCCCGGTGGAGGGATACTGACACCCAAACCCCACATCCCAGCTATGATCCTGGCAGTGCCACCATCCACCCTTCACGCCAGCGTTGAAAGAGGGCTGTTGCTTTGGTCTCTAGAGCCTTAATAGTGAGGAAAAACACAGGGGAAACCTGCAGAGCATGGGGAGGGTTAATGCTGTGAGCGGAGTGAAGAGCACAGCTGCTTTGTTCGGGTGCCAGTGCCTGGCACTGCCTGGCACTGGGTCAGTGTCTCCCCCCAGGCAGAGGGGACCCAGCCAACCTGCAGTGCTCAGCGGGTGCTGTTGGGGTGAGTTGAGCCCATTTTTCCTCTTTCCAGGTCAAACTCCAGAAATCCCTGGAGAGTCTTTCAAAGGAAGTGGAGGAGGTGAAGAAGCGTGAGTCAGCAGAAAGGATGAAAACCCAGGAGTGCAAGGCAGGTGCCTGTCTTAATTCTGTCTCATTCTTAAAGAATGAGCTTCAGAGATATCAGGATTTTTAAAAAAAAATCACCCTGAATGATCTTGTCTGGGAACACAGATTTATTATTGTCTCCAGGCTGTGTCCCTGTGTTCTGCTGTCACATGGATGAGCAATGCTGGAAGCCAGGCTCAGTAACCGTGTGCAGCTCTATAAAAAGACTTGCAAGGAGCAGCATGCCAGATTCCCTGGAATCATGAGGAGTTTATGCTGGTTAAACAAGTAGACATGGGCTATTTTTTTATTGCCTTTTGTTTTACAACATGTGCTTGAGTTCCAAGCCGTGTGTGAGCTGTGTGGTGAGCTCCACTCCACAGGAACAGGAACCAGAAGTGTTTTCATAAGGAAAAAAAAAGCTGAATTACTGCAACTCTGCCCCACTCCAGACAGTTCTGGGAAGAGCAGATGCCAGCAAACAGCTGCATTTCAAGTCTCTTGGGGTGAAAGCTGGAAAGTAAAAGTAACTGCAGAAAAGGAAATGAAACTGCTGAAAGAGTTATCCAGCCCTGAATTTGAGTGGATGGTTAATCAGCTCTGGCAGGGAATACAGGTTTCTCTGAACTCCCCTAGTTTTTTGCTCAGCTCCCTTGCCTGTGGCAGTCCAGACAAGTGGTGGTGGGTTTTGAGGATGTCCCTATGAGCCCCTCTGTCCCCACTGGGGGAGAGGGACAGAGATTGTGAGAGCTGTGTCACTGTCCTCCCATCTGCCTGAGTCAAGGCTCAGGTCTGTGGCTCAACTGCCTCCAGTTTCCTCTGGTTGTGCTTTTATAGCAAAAAGAGCAAATAGTCCCATGTGAATGGTGGGGGGAAGAGGCTGTCCTGGCTTATTAAATCTTCATGACTCAGGTCCAAGGAATGGTGTACTTGGATGGGGAAAAAATAGGAGTTCAATTTCCTTTCCTTTGTCTTCTTCATTCGGAAGTTTCCTGGCCCAATCTCACTGCAGAGTGTCTTTCTGCAGCTCCAGGTTTCCAGCCACCTTTTAAGGATAAGGTGAAAAGCCCTAAAGCACTGGCAGACCCTGCCAATTGCTGGCTCTTCACCTTGTAGTGAAACCCGCGGAGCCTCCTGGGCTTTGCCTTTCCATCCCTCCACAGCCCCAGGGCTTCCTTTACATGGCAGATAGAGACAGGACATGAGGGAACCATTTGAAACTAAGTGAGGAGAGATTTAGATTAGATATAAGGAAGAAATTCCTCCATGTGAGGGTGCTGAGGCTATGGCACAGGTTGCTCAAATAAGCTTTGGCTGGCCCATCCCTGAAAGTGTCCAAGGCCAGGCTAGATTGGGCTTGAAGCAACCTGGTCTAGTGGAAGGTGTCCCTGCCCATGGCAGAAGGTGGAAGAAGATGGTCTTTAAGATCCCTTCCAACTGAAAGCATTCCATGATTTTATGACTTTTCTACCTCTTGCCCTTTACTGGGGATTTTTCCAGCATTGTCCACCTGCCCAAGCAGTTTATTAGCCTGGATTTGGCTGGAGGTATGAGTTGTAATAAAAACCTGCCTCGATACCTGAGGGCACCTCCTTGCAGCCCAGCACAGCCCAGACCTCTGGGGTCCAGCTGAGCAGAAATGCCCCAGGCAAAGTCCCACTGCTGGTAAACTGAGGATGTGGAGCAGAGCTACAGTGAGGTGGAAGCACAAGTTTGTCTCTGGCTGGTTTTTAAATTCATGCCTTTATCACAAAAATCACAGTGTTTTCCCAGGGCCTGATTCTGGGCATGGATGCCGGAGCATCCGACTCTGTCTTGGCTGCCTGGATAACGTTCACCCCATGAATCTTCTTATCCCAAGGAGACAGTAAAGAAAAAGCGGGAGAGGATTGTAAGTGAGTTTGGGAAGCTGCATCGTCTGCTGGCTGATGAGGAGAAGCTACTGCTTCAGAAGCTGGAGGAGGAAGAGAAGCAGATTCTGCTGCTGATCAATGAAAACCTGGCCAGGCTGGTGGAGGAGAAGTGCTTGCTGGAGGAGCTGATCCTGGAGATAAAGGGGAAGAGCCAGCAGCCAGCTGATGGGCTGCTCAAGGTTAGGCTTTGCCACCAGCACCACTAACTCAGCCCCGGTGCCTTTGTCACCTGGGTAGGTGGCTTGGCCCAGACAAACCCAGAGTCATTTTTGTCTTCTTCTAGGACATGAAAAGCATCCTGAGTAGGTGGGTGATTTTTCCTGGTAGGTGCCATAGTTATTCCTGGTAGGTACCCATGATTATTCCTGGCAGGTACCCATGGTTATTCCTGGCAGGTACCATGGTTGTTCCTCCTACTGTCCTAGATGCCTCCAGGCTTTGAGGCAGATGTTTGTGCCTGTTCCACAACAGCCACCCCATCCTCCCTGCCCAGCATCTGCTTTGGTCCTCCTGGGGTAGACACAGGAGGGACTGAGACAATCCCTCAGAGGTTCCATCCTCTTTTTCCAGGGGTCAGAGCCAAGGTCTTGCCTGGCTTGTGACATGTGAACTGCATCCCCTCCTAAGGGATGGGCTGCCCAGTGGCTCTGTTCCTTCCTTCCCCAGGCCTGACACTGCTGCTCCCTGTATCATTTAACTCTGATCTCATTTGGATTGCCAATATGCAAGTAATTATCCCTAGTGCTCTTCCCAGCCAGAGCTCCAGGGAGGCGATGGGCAACAAAAGGCTATTGACCCCCCTCCCGGCCGGAGAGGGGCCATGGCGAAGGCTCTGGATACAGCCCAAGGGCATCCCTCCCTTCTCAGGTGTGAAGGGGTAAAGTTCCAATCCCCCAAGGCTGTGTCTGTGACCCTGAAGGAAAACTACAGCATTCCTGAGCGCTGCCTGGGCATGAGGGACATGCTGAAGAAGTTCAAAGGTGAGGGGGCAGTTCCTGGCAGATTTGGGCTCTGGTTTTCCCCAGTACCCTGGGGCACAGGGAGGTTTTTCTAATAAGCTTTGTCCAGCTGCTCCAATTTTGGGCACTGATGAGTTCAGGCTGGTTTCATGGTAGGAAGACCTTTGCTGTGGTCTTGGATGGATTGTGAGGGGACCCTGAAGCCCAGGATGTCCCTCGTGGGTTTCAAGCACCATGTTGCCCATGACCTCTTGCTTTCAGAACTCTTCCTGAAGCTGTGGAACTGCCCTCCTTGGCTTGGCTCTGTAGCCTAACAGCAAATATTTCGATGTGGCTGATTTCCTATATTACATTTCCCCACTGCCAGGCAGTGCTGGGAGCTGTGCAAAACCACGAGCAAATAATTGCGCATTGTGGGATGGTTTGGGAGAGCCCAGCATTCAGGTCACAGGCACCTGCTTGTGTCTGTGCCTGCAGATGCCTGAAGCCTTTTCCATCCTTCCAATCTTCTCTCTATCCAGTGGACGTGATTCTGGACCCAGAGACAGCACACCCAGACCTCGCTGTGTCAGAAGACCGCAAGAGCGTCCGCCGCGGGAGCAAGAAGCTGCTTCTGTCCCTCTTTGACAACCCCAAGAGGTTTGGCAGCGTCCCGGTGGTGCTGGGCAGTCCGGGCTTCTTCTCGGGCCGCCACTACTGGGAGGTGCAGGTGGGAGACAAGCCCGAGTGGGGCCTGGGGCTGTGCCGAGAGGCTGCTGGCCGGAAAGGCTCTGTCCTCTTCTCCCCCAACAATGGTTACTGGGTGCTGCGGCTGCAAAACGGGGGCATCTACGAGGCCCTGACCATACCCATCTCCCCCGTGACCCTGAGTGTGAGACCCCGGCGCGTTGGGATCTTCCTGGACTACGAGGCAGGAGAGATCTCCTTCTACAATGTAAGCGACCGCTCCCACATTTACACCTTCACTGACAAGTTTTCAGGCAATCTCCGGCCTCTCTTTTTCTTGGGTTCCTTTTTGGGGGGCAGAAATGCAGAACCCTTGGTGATCTCCTGGGTCAGGGACCCACAGGGAACCGGATGCATCATCTTGTGAGAGTGGCTGCCCTGGTTTGTCAGTGGTGGGCAGAGACATGGGAGCCCAAACAGCTTCTCCCAGTGAGTGGGGCAGCACGAGGGGAAAACCTCAGTGCCCTGGTGAGTGTCCTGGCAGGATTCTCACATGGTTCTGGCTGCTGGAGTGACCTGCCATGTGTGACATTGTGTGCCATGTGTTGGGAAGGCACTTTGAAGCAGCCAGTAGTGGGGACAGGGGAGTCCCCTGATCACTGATGCCCTGATAGCTCATCTCACAGGCTGCTGGAGCAGGATATGTGCCCAGCCTGCCATGTAGTGCTGACTTTGACGTGAAGTGTATTGGAATAAAGCAATAAAGGCTAGATTTGGTGAACCTTGTGTGGTTAACTGACGCTGTGCCTCGGATGCAGGAGAAGGGGGTGGCTCAGGCCGCCGGCGAGCTCCTACCCGCTCTCCCCACAGAGCGGCCGCTCCCCGCCCCAGCCCCCGGCAGGCAGAGGGCAGCGGTTCGGCCGCGGGCTGTGGTCCCTTACCGACAGAAGCGGCAGGTCAGCGCGGACCTGTGTCGGAGGATCGAGGCAAAGGAAAAAGGGAAGGACCCTTGCTCGCGTGTCCCAGCCGTGTTTATTTCTCCCCGCGCAGGGAGCAGCACAGGTGGCATAGTATAACACCTTGAAGGAAAGGCAGAGGCAAAAGGGTACGAAATAGACAAAAACGGCGACTTTTAAAAGGGGGGGGGGGGGGGGGGGGGGGGGGCTGTCCCCAGGCGTGGGGCAGCCTAAAAACAAATCAAGTGCTAGATAGGAGGAGTATGGGGTGGATATATGTAAACATTAAACCAATAGGGAAGGAGAAGGGGAGAGTGCATACTTAATACACCAATGAGTGAAAGAAAAGAATCCTGACAAGGAAGCTTCTGGATAAATGAGTGTAGGAAATAATGACAGACAAGCAGCAGGGGCAGGATTTGGAGAATGGATAGGGAAGGATCTGGAAGTAAGGGAGGCATACACCAGGACTGACACGGGGAAAGGCAGAAAAACAGGTGGAAAACAACTTTGGGGAGAGACTATTAGGAAAACTGAACAGGGATGAATAGGAACAAACCATTACAATATTTTAAAACAATTTCTTAAACATAAACTTGAAAATCCCACTGCCACAATTAACAGTTTGGGTTTGTAGTGCTGCTACTCTGAAATATCTCAGAAGGCAAAGGGTGCTGCTGGACTTGATCCTCTCCAGCCCGGAGAGGCTCCTTGAGAGATCCCACTGTGGCATCTGTGGGACACAGCAGCACTCTCCAGGCAGGGATTTGGGAGTGGCAGCTGCCTGTGTGGTGGCTTCACCCCAGGCTTGTGGTACTGGGGCCTGGAGTGAAGAGAGAGGACAGCTGTTTGAGTGTGGGTGGTTCCTGGGCTGCTGTCTCTGGTTCCCTGGTCAGGAGATCCCCTCCAAGTCTGTCAGCTCCAGCCCCTCCACCCCCACTCAAAACCCCATGTGTTGGAAAGCTCCAAGTGTGGGGAACTGTCCATCACAGGGCAGGGGTACTTCTGGGCTGCAAGATTCAGGGAAAGAAATATAGCCCAAACTCTGTCTCTAATGTTCACCTTTGGTCTGTCTATCCCTTGGGACATCCCTTCTCCAGGCTGTCTTGCTGCCCCAAGGCTCTTGCCTTGAATAGGCTGCCAGTGTGTCACTGGAGGAAAAGCTCATCTGAAGCTGAGTGGGGCCATGGTCTCTTTGCACAGGGCCAGGAGGCAGGAGACACTGCCCTGGGTGCACAAAACACTGCCCCATGGCACATGGGGTGCAAGCAGTGCCACCAGCCCTGGACTACCAGCTAGAGTGTCTATGCAGCATGTCCTTCAGGCAGAAATCAAGAAGCTGTTCAATTTGAAGTCTGATTCAATGCAAATAAAATGAGATTTGGTAAAACATAGTTTGAAATGCTCAGCACAATTTATCATAGAGTCCTGGACTGGTTGGAGTTGGAAAGCTCATGTTGTTCCACCCCCTGCCATGGGCAGCAACACCTTCCACTATTCCACGTTGCTCCAAGCCCTGCCCAACCTGGCCTTGGACACTTCCAGCGTTGGGGCAGCCACAGCTTCTCTGGGCAACCTGTGCCAGGGCCTCCCCACCCTCAGTGGGAAGAATTCTTTCCCATATCCCATCTATCCCTGCCCTCTGGCAGTGGGCAGCCATTCCCCCTTGTCCTGTCACTCCAGGCCCTTGTAAATTGTCTCTCTTCAATTCTCTGGGGATACCTGGATGATGCTTTAGGAGTCTTCTAGTGAAGAAATTAGCTGGACTCTGAGAGCAGTTCCTCTTGACTGAGTTTTGCTGTGTTTTGGGGAGTCCCACACTCCTTCAGGATCTTTCTTTTGGAGGCTGCACAACAGAGAGAATAGACTAGTGAGACAAGCTCAGTCACAGCTTTGACACATCCCAGGAAGGAGAAGGATGATAGGTTTTAGTGAGTCCTGCAGTGCATTGACACCCTGGAGATATTACATGGAGATTGTGATCTTACATTCACTCCATGGAGAAGGAGTTTATCCAGCCTGAGGAGATAAGAAAGGACATGAACTTCAAGGCCTTAACAAAGAGCAGAAAGCAGAGGCAGTTGATGGAGGGAATGGTGAGGATAGCCACAGAAACCTGTTGTGTAGGGAAGGAACCAGGGTAAATGTCACTGAAGTAGGAGTAGGAGGAGGTGATGGAATAGAAACTGTCCAGAGCAACCTGCTCCTGGCAGGTGACAGACAAGTGGCACTTGTTGCAGTGCTGGGGGGGTAAAGCATTTCCAGAAAAAGCAGAAGGAAGTGCAACAATTCAGAGATCTTGCAAATAGGGGAAGAAATTAATGAGCAGAAAGGATGTGAGCTCACCCCAATGCAGCATCCAAAGTGTTTCTAGAAATCATGAATCTGCCTCCCCCGGGAAGGACAGTGGAGGTCAAAGGTATGAGATAGCTCTGAGTAAGCTCCCATATTTTCCATCTGGTGGACTCTGCATCACGTGCTTCCAAGGAGCTGCTTGGAGCAGATACCAGTCTGCCCTCTGATGCCCAGACTGGATGGCAATGGGCAGCCTCCACACAGACCCTGTCCTGCAAGGACCAGATCCTGCTCAGCCTCATCGAGAGGGAATGGCTGCACTACACAGCAGAGAATCATAGAATCACAGAATTGTTCAGGTTGGAAAACACCTCTAAGGTCATCGAGTTCAACTATTACCCCAGCCAAGGACAGTTCTGCTCAAGGGGTGTGGTTTGGCTGAAGGCAGGAATGCCTTGAGATACCAAATCCAGCAGAGGGACCATGGATTGGTTGCTGCTGTTTTTCTGAGCAATCAGTAGATTAAAGTAACTCTTTAGGCATTGGCTCCTGGGGCAGTTTGCTCACTCCCAGGCACTGGTGGTGTCCCCTGTTACGATTCATCACAGTTAACAGACCTACAGCTTTAGAAATGTGCTTTATCAAAAATGTTGCATCCTTCTCTTCTGGAAGAAAATGCTTCATCATCTCAGGGGGATGTGAGTCATCATCTGCATCTTTCTAAGAATTCAGCAGAAATGTTCTTTTGTGTCCTCATGGCCACTTCTGCCTTTTGTTTGCCATCATAGGGAAGGCAACAGCCAGGCACAATTTCGTCTGTAATACTTATGTGTTTTCCTTAGCCCTGGAAGTCTGGGATATTTCACCACTTTAGGAAAACTCTACTTTTGTATGCAGCATACAAACCCATCCCCTTTTACATGATATTTTTGGGTTCTCTTCCCTCAGAAGTGACACACTCTCTGCTCATGATATCTCTGGGAAGAGCTGTTCTGGATACAGGACTGAGCTTCCCCTCCCTGTGGCAAACCAGGGCTCTGGGATGGGGAGGAAGGCATGGAGTTGGCACTTCTGGGTGCACAAACATTTTGCCTTCAGTGTGTCTAATTCCTCTCTGAAAAGTGGAGAAGTAAAAGCTCAGACCATGAACATTGACTGACTTCAATCCACATCCCCATCAGCACAGCCCAGCTCCTCCTTCTGTGAGATGCTGGACTCCAGCCTCTGATTCCTCTGGTATTTGATGTACCTCAAAATGCCTACAGATACACTGGAGTGATGTAAACAACAAATATGGAGACATGCACATATATTATAATAACGATATTCTTATCACAGTAATGATTGAATTTTTGTTCACAGCTAGGCTTGCCTAGGACTTTTGTAAACAAACAAACAAACAAACAAACAAACAAAAAACAACCAAAAACAAAACAAAAAAACTTTACCAAACAAACCAACCCCCACAAAACCAAAAAAAGGAGAATTATTTTTATATACATTGTGCAAAACATTCAGTAAATTTCACACTCTGATTTCAGGATGAGTAGTTTACAAATTCCAAAGCCCTTGACAGCATTGTTCTTTTTTTGATCTGAATCTGGAGAAAATTCCCCAGAAAACCACCCTCCTCTTAGTCCCAGCCCCACTTTTCTCTTCATCTGTTGCCTCAAGCTTCAGGATCCCTTCTAGTTCAGCATGTTCTGTGATTCTGGTGTCCACTTGCTTGAGCACTCCATGAGACTGTTTATGGGAGGGGTGAGCACCACAATTAGCCCTGAGCCCTGGACATGAGCTTCCTAGGGAGAAAAAACTCTTTGCCATGAGGATGAGGAGACAGGGTGTTGGCAGCAGTCCAATTGGAATTGTGGCTGCAGCCCTCCTGGAGTGTCAGGTGTGGCTCTGTTGGAGCAGTGATCCTGTAAAAAAAAAAAAAAAAGGGGTGTAGTCTTCCTGCAGTGGAAGAGGCAGCTGTTCCTCTGGGAAATCCAGTGCAGTAAAAGCTGTGCTGGTGTTCCAGAAACTCAAGATTATATCCAGGTAGGAATGCTTGGCTCCTCCCTCTGGACGCAACATCTCGCAATGGGATGTTACAGTTCTTATCAGTCATGCAGTGACATTCAATAGCCCATTATCAGCAGATGTCTCCCCTGAGGGAGGGTTGGTTGTGGAAGAGAGAAGGAAAACTGCTCACTTAACAGAAGACAACTGCCATCCAGATGGCAAATGAATACATCTTGCTTCTCAATCTGGGACATTGGCCAATGGTGATGGTGTTTGGATTGAAGGACCAATTGGGTCCACCTGTATCATAACTGTCTGTAAAAGCAATGGGTTTCTTAATTAGTGTAATAAAGTGATTGATCATCATTCTGTGAATGATGGAGTCCATGCTAATTATTACCCAGCTGGGGGCCTGCAACAACAGAAGGTGTCCCTGTCCATGGTAGGAGGTGAAACAGGATGAGCTTTGAGGTCCCTTCGAACTGAAACCATTCCATGACTTTATGATTCCATGATTTTGTGACCCAAGGATTGCATGGTGTGAGAGTCTCCTTGCCTGCTTCAGCTGTAGCAGCAAAATCAGCCTCAAACAGCTGCACCAACCACAAATACATCCAGTATGCAGGGCAGGGTGATCCCTGGGTGAGGATCTGAGCTGATGGTGCCATGGGTACTGCAGCCCCTGCCTGCTCTGGGCCACTCCTCATCCTCTGCTGAAGGTGCTTAGTTTTCACCTCTCTGCGGGCGTGTGGAGTTACAGCTCCTCGCTGGCTCCTCTGAGCTGTCACACACAGGCGGGTGCAAGATCAAGAAAGACCTGAGTAACTCCAGTCTCCTACAGGCTCTGGAACAGCTGTGAGGAGCTAGCTGAGGCACCGTGGAGCTGAGGGGGAGGGCACGGCTGCGGGAGGCTGGAATGTGTCCCAGGAGCTTTAGGACACTGCACAAGAGGTTGCCACAGGCTGCAGCAGTGCCCAGGCTGGATGGAACTCACTGGATAACTCTGTGCCCTTCCACAAGAAACCTGAGGCTGTGGGACTGCTCCCAGTGCCACAGAGGCAGGCAGGGCTTGTATCCAAGAGGGACTGTGGAGGCTCAAGTGATTTTGGGATAATCTCATCACAGGTCTTCCCCCTCCTGTTTCCTGTTCCTGCTGTTCCCTGGAGTGAGGGCAGCTCTGGGCACTAGGCTTTGTGTCAATCTCAGTCCTCAGGGTGAGTCTATCTAGCAGCACCCAGGGTGGCTGGTACTCAGTGGCCAAGATGAGTCTGCCTTCTGGAGCTGGCCCTAGGGTGTGCAGGGTCTGGTGAGTCCAGGCTTTCACCAAAGCCAGCCCCTTCCCATGCCGGTGGCGATGTCCATCTGAACCTCCCAGCCATGGGCTCCCTTCCCTCCCAGCAGCGTCCCAGGGAAGGGGGCTCTGGTCCGGCTCTCTACCTCACTTCCCTCCTCCCAGGGTGCTATTTTAAGCTGAATGCAGGGGGTGGGATGACTGATGGGATCCACAGGGCCCCATGGGCTGAGGAGCCGAGGGCTGCAGTTCCCTGAGTGAGGAGCGATGTGTTCCTTCCTCCCTCAGACACATCCTGATCCCTCCCAGCCCCACCTGATCCTCCTCTCCCTGCTCACCGTCCACCCTCTGTATCTGCTCAAGGTCACCCCTCCCCAGGGCCGCCTCCTGCCCTGCTGGCCTGTGTCCCACTGGTGTTTATGTTTGAAATCCCAAATCCAGTATGGAAACACAGTGTGGTGAGCTGAGCATTTTTCCGTGGAGTCCACTAGAGATCTGGGCAGGAGGAACCCAAATACTCCTTGCTGATCCAACAGAGCCTGTCCAGAGCTGATCAGAGCATCCCAAATACCATCAGTGGTGTGGGAAATGCCATCAGGGATATGGGAAATACCTTCTAAGTACCCATACTAAGGTGGGCTCCATTTTCTTCAGCTCCACGGGGGGACCAGGGGAGATGCTTCCTTGCAGGTGCAGGTCCTGCCCTGGGCTGGAGTCTGGCATGGTCATCTCTGGACAAGCATCTCCAGAGATGAGCAGGTTTTGGAGTCAAAGTATTACTGACAGGGAATATCTGCCAAGCTTCATGTCTCAGCTAAATGATAGCTTAATGAAATAATTTTAAAATTCTTGCAGTGAAACATATTTTTTCCACCCATGGCTCTGGAAATAGCTGATCCATTTTATCTGTAGCTCTCAGAAAGCTTTCCCTAAAACAGCCAATATGTTAATTTTCAGCCCCTAAAAGTAATATTTTGATTGACTATAATGGGGCCAGAAACAGAATTTAATGAGCTTGCAGTTGTCATAATGAATGGAGATTAAATACCTTATAAAAAGCTTGAGACGAGTTACCTGAATGTAATCCCTGCCCTCCTCACAAATCCTCCTTCAAGGCTTTTCTTTTTATTATTTTGCAAAACTGGTTGTTCAGACACAGAAAGCTCGTAGGAGTTTTGACAGTGTGGAAAAGGAAATAAAGAACCTGCTGTCACTATTATAATTTCAGCTATTGTCATCCCAAAGGACTGTAACAAAGGCAAACACAGAAGATTCTTATAAAAATATTTATTTATTGACATCTGAATTGAATTTTATGTCAAAAATATACTTACTTAAATACAGAAAATATAAGCTGAGTCTACATATTTAAAAATATATATACATATTAAATAAAAATATTTTTTATCTCAGAATTATTGCACCTGATCCCTATAAAAAATTAAATAGCACAACATTAAGCTGGGTTTTGGAATGTTTTCAGTTTCTCAGCTAGCTCTAAATGACATTGAAGCATTTCCAATGGACCCCAGCTGGTCATGCTCATCCATCCTGGCAGCTGGGGACATGGAGTAACTGGATCTGTACAGGACCTCAGTCCAGCTCCAGCTCATTCACGTACTGCTGGACCCAGTCCTCCATGGGGTTGGCACAGACTTCCCGGCCCTTCCTGGTGATGAAGCTGTGGGGTGCAAGGAGGTCAGTTTTTGGTGGGAGAGCACTGAATGGAGAATCACGGAATCATAGAATTATGGAATGGTTTGCGTTGGAAGGCACCTTAAAGTTTATTCAGTTCCACCCCCTGCCATGGGCAGGACATCTTCCATTAGAGCAGGTTGTTTCAAGCCCCATCCAACCTGGCCTTGGATACTTGCAGGGCTGGGACAAGAGCCCTGCCCAAGCCCCACCTCTCACAAAGATGAGCAGCTCCATGCCTTGCCCATCCTATCCAGCAGCTACCAGTTTTATCTGCAAAGGGGTAGAGCAGGAGCAGCATGTGGCTTTTGTGCTGCAAGCATCACCTTGTACTTCTTGTCTATCCCAGCCTTCCTTCCCTGTCTTTGGAAAAGGGCCTTTCCCTCCCTGGCTCCTCAGCCCAAAACCACCTCTGCCCTGGAGGAAGGACTTACACGACAGCAGGCTGGGAGCACTGGCTGTTGGTTTCGTAGTAATCCTTCACAAAGCTGCGGGGCAGCTGCCGGGAGATGTAGGAGAAGCAGCAGGAGGTTGGTGGGTCGGAGCCAACTGTGAAGGGCAAAGACAGTCATGAGCAGTGGCAAAGGATGGGGAACAGGGCAGGGAGCTGGGATTACCATCCCTGGGTCTAGGGAGCAGGGATTATGTGGAGGAGGAAGAAAAAAGATGGTGTCTTTTTCTTCTTCTCCCTTCAGTTATTTCCCTGTTGGGTTCACCCTGAGCTGGCACTGACACAGCCCATGCCACCAGGCAACATCTCCCAGCCCAAACCTGGTCAGCCCTAGACTTCCTAAGGGAGCCCACGTTTGACCCCTGTAGCAGGGGTGGGGGGGCATGGTTGTGCTTTTACCCTAAAAAGGGTAAAAAACCTTTAGCTTTTATGCTAATGGTCTTTGAGCAACCCTAGAGCACCTGCCAGAAGATGGTGGGACACAGGGAGAGACCCGGGGTGGAATTGCTGTCAGAAAGGGCTGTCCCAGCTGCGACATCTCCTGTCCCCACTTAGGGAGGGTGGGGAGACCCTGGACTTACGTGGAGCAGCAGAGGTCTCGTAGCAGAAGGCAGCAATGAGGATGGTGAGGGCAACCACAAACACCTTCATGTCGCTGGAGAAGTGGTGGCTGGAGCTGGAGCAGGCAAGGGTAGCTTGGATGCCTCTTTGCTGTCTGATGCTGAGACCATCAGCAGCCCCTCAATTTATGGGGCGAGAGGTCTGTGCAAAGGCTTGCGTAGGCATGGTGGAATTTCCACCAGAGGCCACTTGTGGTGCAGTCTCGTGATGGAACAGAGCAGCCCCAGCTCCGGAAGAGTGAAGCTCCCTGCTCGATTTAGTGCCTCCCCAGTGATACAGGATATGAAACAGTCATTGTGGCTATTTCTGCTTCTCTCATGCCTGTAATAAGTTCCTCTGTGGAGGTTCCTGCATTTGTTAAGTCCCCTGTTACCCAACCTTCCCAACAGCTTGGAGGGGAGAGTGTATACATGAAAAAGCTGTGCTGGAGGGCCCAGAAGCATCAGTGGGATGAGGCTGGTTAGGGAAAAAGAGATTGAAGTCTCCCTTACCAAGGACTTCTCCCATATTTGCAAAGCCCTTGGTGCCCCAGGAGCAGGAGGTGGGAGCTGTCACCAGTGTCCTGCATGTGTTCCCCATGGTTGGAGGTGCCTCCGGGCATGTCCTGCAGCTGTGACAGCACTGATAGTGGTGGGCATGAAAGAGGAATCTGAGAAGCTGAAACACTCGTTTCCTCCTCAATTTAAAGGAAAGGAATGCTGAGATGGGGTACTTGTTATCTCCTGGAACTGCCTGATGCAACCCAGGTCCTATAAGGAGACATTAAATTATAATTTAATTTTACAGGTTTGTTGGTTTTTTTTGTTTGTTTGTTTGTTTTGTTTTTTTATTTTTTAGTGAGATTATACAGTTACATTTCAAGAGCTACTGGTAGTCTGGGCATGGGGATGCAGAGAGCAGAAAGAAGTGTGGATATTTGTAACCCTGAAGATGAGGCAGAAGAAGTTCCAGGAGCAGGGTGAGGAAGGAAACAGTGATTCTGAAAATGAGGAGCAGATTAACTGTGGGGTGAGAGCATGGGCAGAAACTGGGATGTTGGGAAGAAAAGGGTATCCTGTCTCAGCTGATGAGGGAAAATGACCACAGACTGGGGAAATAGTACAATGTGTAGGAGAGAGTAAGAGCTCTGTGAAGGCTGGGCAAGGGCTGAGACAGGGATGTGCCACTGGGAAGAAGCCACCATCCTCCACACAGAAAGCCATGGAGGTCTGACAGACTTCCTGAGGAGAGGGAAGGTCAGGCAGGGAGGTGATGAGTGCTCTGCGAAGAGCTGAGGGCTGTCCAGCTGTAGTGGGATGTTCTTAGCAGGGTATCTGTTCTCTACAGGAAAGCAGACATTTCTGGGGAATGTGTCCATTTTGTTATTTGGAGTGGTGATGTCTTGATAGACGCTTCCTAAATACCAGTCGAAGGCTTATAACATAAATGGAGCAAACCAACCTCACCCTGGCACCTCTGCACTCCCCCTGGCAGCACTGGCTACTGGCTCATCCTATTTCTATTAAAGGTTTCCAGTTTCTGCCCTTGGAACCTTCTGTAAATAACCTGGTGTTTTCCCAATATCCTTCAGCCCTCCACCAGCCGTGCCGGGTTAGCTCCATACTCCAGGTGGGCAGCAAGGGCTCCAGAGGACAAGGCACAGGAGATGCCCCAGACTTATCCCACCCTCAGGGAGGCTCCTGCTGGGAGCTTTGGTGTTGTCTCTGACTCAGGCTGGGGAGGGCATATCTACCCCATGGAGCAAATATGGTTCTTTCCAAGCTGAGTATCCCCTTCCATAGCTGATCTGGCCCGTTTCCATCTTTCCCTTTGCAGAGAGGCACCTTGCAGGCTTACCCGTCAGTTTATATCCCATTGCCTCACTCTGTTTGTTATCTTGCCTGTGTCCAAATATCCTGGGAAGATGAGGAGAGAGCCTGCCTCCACATGCAGGGCGCCCAGCCAGGCAGGAGGTGGGAACCTGGCGTTCCGACGGATGCCAGCTGGGCCGGGAGGGGGTGAGCATCAGCTCCCTTGGATCCTGTCTGGTTGCTTAGGGAATATAACTTGTACATGGATGTAGGAGCGTGGTTTGCCTCTGAGCTGTCCCCTCTGACTGTGCCTTCAAGCATCCGTGGGTTATGCCTGGAGACCTGGCACCTCCAGCCAAGTGCTCCCGTCCTGCTCCTGAGGTGCACGGTGCCAAAATGTGGAGAATGTTCTGCTAAAAGACGAGTTTCATGAAAACAAGAATTAGTTTGGGAGGTGCTTTGATTATTCTAATATTTTCAATGAGAGATTTTTCCTTTCAGGCAGCTGGACACCTCTATGCCTTAATCCATTTGTCAGCAAGCATATACCAAATTATTTTCTGGTTTCTAGGAATCTAATTCTTCCTTAGAAATCTGATAAAAGATCCTGCTCTGCCAGCTCATGGCCAGATGGATGGAGGTGGTAGGTTACAGTCATGCCAGTGATGCCCTGGGATGTTGCAACATGCTCCTAATAAATGTTTTCTTACCCATTTCCCTCGTTCCAGTGATGATGAAAAGAGAAAGCAATCTCTTCCAGCTCTTCTTCCTTTTAGGAAGGGAGGTTGAGTGTGTCTCAGATGAGGAACCATCTTCCCTGGGAGTTGCCTTGAGACATGAAGATGGCTATGGAAGAGTGGGGAAAGTGGGCTGGAGCATCTCAGGGGGGATTAATTTAATTACACAGCAAAGTGGTGGTGTAAGAAGGAAGTTTTCCCATCGGGTGGTTTCAGAATTCCTGACCCAGCAGACAGTGCTTGGAGTCAGGGGGATTTGTCAGCTGTAGGAGTCTGGTTGATGTTGCCCTGTTTTACACAGAGGGATATGACTGAGGTTTTCTACAAGTCCCCCAAAAAATCCCAGGAGAAAGTGCTAAGTAAAGCGAATGCCCAAAATAAGTTCCGTCAGAAATAGGGAAATTCTCTGTCTTGAATTAAAGGAGAACCTGGAAAAACTGGTGAGACTGGCTGATGTAAGTTCCTATTTATAGCAGGGTTTAATGCTGAGGAATTGGGATTCACTCAGAAAAGGAAGTAATTAAAGATGTCCTGAGTTCAGAAATTGCCCCTAAGCCAAGATTCACCAACCCCTGTAGCAGCTCTATCCTGCTCTGCTCCAGCTCCAGCACTGATGACATTCCACCAGTGTCCAGAAATTTGACCCCCACCATTCTTGTCATTGCTGGAGAAATGTTGGAATTTTTCAGATGATGTCACATCCTGGAACTGACTTCAGTAAGAAGCTGTGCCTGTGGGAGTGACTGGGGACCATTCGTCTCCAGTGCGGTGGGTCCAGGGGAGAGCACGGCCACCTTGGCTGGTCACCTCTGGCTGGTTCACAGAAAACACTTTGTGTTTCCCCAAAGTCATGTCAGCACAGGAAGTTGGTCATAGCTGATAAGAAATGTGTATCTCACCAAAGGTCCCATCCTTCTCCAGGAAAGGCATTTTACAAAATAAAATATTCTAGGGAATACTCTTCTTTCTAATGGCTGATGCCTCTGATTTTTCCTGACCTTTCTTTTGAAGCAGAGCAAACCAAAGAGGATGAACTGTACAGCATTTCAAAGCAAATTAAGGTGAAACAAAAAAAGCCTCTTTGCTCCGCACCCATCTCAATTCTCGGCATGGAAAGAAAAGAAAGAAACGGGGAAAACCTGAGTTTTTTGCAATTTTTGAGCCTTAGGGAGGTGACTGTGGGACTGTGTCCCTGCTTCACCCTGACTGCTGGCTCCAGGGGGTGGTACATACCCAACCTACCCCCCTTCAGCATCCCTCAAACCCCAAATGTCTGGGAGGACCAGAAAAAGTGTCTCTGCTGGGGCTGCATCCTCTGCCCACCTTGCTCAGGTCATTGTTGAGTCCCCCAGAAAGAAGCAGAGAGGACCAGGCTGAAAATTCAGAGCTCTGCTGAGATGAAAACTAGAAGGTAGAGTTAGAATAGATATAAGGAAGGAATTCTTCTTTGTGAGGGTGGGGAGGCCCTGGCACAGAGTGCCCAGAGAAGCTGTGGCTGCCTCTGGATCCCTGGCAGTGCCCAAGGCCAGGTTGGACGGGGCTTGGAGCAGCCTGGGACAGTGGGAGGGATCCCTATCGATGGTGGGGGGTGGAACAAGGTGCTCTTTAAGGTCCCTTCCAACTCAAACCACTCTTTGATTCTATGATTCTATGAATACTAAACCCACTTTTAGTGAACACAGTGGGCCCTGCCTGCTCGTTATAATCAAGGAAAAATAAAAATAATAATAATAAAAAAAAGACACAAATAGTTTTCATTTTCATTGGTGCTCCTGCTGTGCAGCGTTCTAGGCATTTTTGGGTGGGATGGGTGGAGGTGGCCCCAGGGAGCACAGGATGTCTGGCTGATCCCCACAGGTTAGAGCCACAACCTCCCCTGAGAGCAGGGATAACCTTCTAACTTGTGTCAGGGCTATTGCCACAGCTGAAGAACATCCCTAATCATAGAATCATGGAATCATTTAGGCTGGAAAATCCCTCTGAGGTCATTGAGTCCAACCATCCTCCAAGCCAGAGCCACCACTAATTCAGGTCCTCAAGTGCCACATCCACACATCTGTTAAACCCCTCCAGGGATGGGGACTGATGGCCCCCTGGACTCCCTTGCCCAGTGCTGGCCCCTCTCTGCAGGGTCCTGGCAGGGCTGTATCACTGCGGGGAAGTCACAGCCTCACAGGAGGTGTGAGCCCCAGTCCCAGAGCGAGGTGTGAGCTCTGCAGCTGCCAGTGAACAGCCATGCTCATGCACTGCTGTTTGCTGGCCTCATGATTTATTCAAAGCTGTAAAACCACTTCCCATGTGTGGGGCTGTTTGGAGGTAGGGGTGCTCGGCAGGGCTTCTCTGAAGTGCAGGTACTGTCCCCCATAATGTGGAGGGTTTTTCCACCCCAGATGGGTTTATGCCCTTCAAAGGGGATATTGTCTGGCTGCTCCAGCTAGCACAGGCTGTGCCTGGCACCCGCATCCCCTGGGAGAAAGGGGAGGGCTTGGGGAGCTTTGGCACTGCTCACTGATTGTGCCACAGCTCCAGCCTTTCCTGCATCCCTTCATGGCCCTGCAGCCTCCCCCTGTGGGCCCCTGCATCCTTCCACAACCCTCATGGCCTCTCCTGCATCCTCCCACTACCTCCACAGCCACAGCATCCCCATTCCTCCATAGCCCCAGGGTTCCTGCATCCCTTGGGGACCATGCAGGGATGTGCAGCCACACGTTGGGACTTGGTGGGGTCAGTTTGTGAGTGGGAGTAGAGGGACCTGGGCTGAGTCAGAGATCACCTGAGGGACAGTCCTGTGACCCCCACAGCATTTCACATCTGCCCCAGGTGAAGCCACCAGCATCTCCCAAATGGATCATCCCAATCCCCAGAGCTTGCATCCACTTGTGGACCTATGGAAAGAGGAGAAAAGTCTACAGAAACTAACAGGGATGGAATAATAATCCTTCCTGTGCTCCAAGGTCCTTCAGTGCCAGGACTGGGATAGTGCAGCCCCCACAGGTGAGCTGTGCCCCAGGGGGAGGCTGACAAAGTCCCCCACCAGCCTGAGGAGAGCCCTCACCATCACTCATGGGCAAAGTACCCCCATTCCCCTGCCCTGTGTTCTTGGCTTTGTGACCCGTGTCTCTAGGCAAGGGCAGGATTTCAGGGGAGTTTGAAGGAGTTTGAAAGCTTCTGGGCTAATCCTGGTCACTGTTTATATCCCAGGGGTGAAGACTCAGCAGCCCCATAACAACCTTCCCTACATGTTTCTCCTTTGAATAAGTTTAGCTTTCTATTTCTACCCTGTCTGCACCAAAACAAACCTCATACCCCAGGCGAGTGAGGCTTAAGTGGTAAAGAATGGCTTTTTTCCAGGAATAATGAAGGAAGCTTGGGAGGGGTCAGCTCATAAACACTTAAACTGCAGGAACTGCAATAGCAGAGGGCTCTGGGATTTGCCAGAGAAGCGAAAACCAGTGAACAGAAGCAGAAAACTGAAACCAGAAACTGGGCCCAGAAGCCTGCAAGGGCAACTCCTTTGGGATCGGCGTGCAGAGCTCCAGCGGGGGCAAGCGGTGACTCAAAGCTGGAGCCCTGCGGGCCGAGGAGTGTCTGTGACAGGGAGGAGCTGCACCCCTTGTCCAGGAGGCTTCCCGGCATTCTGGGGGAAGCAACATTCCAGCTGACAAAGCAGCTCTGTGGGCACCGACTGGTGACATAACCAAGGCGCTGCAGCTGCAGCAGCTTTTTGCAGCACCTCCTCCTCGTCCTCCTTCTCCTCCTTCTTCACCTCCTCACATTTAGTTATGCTTTCTTTCCTCACACTGGCCATCTCAGGGCTTCCAGGTGAAAGACAGAGCTGCAGGTCCCATCGCAGCCACCACACCTCCCCACATCCCCCTGTGCCCCATGCACATAATCAGGCTCATGG
Organism: Anomalospiza imberbis; assembly: GCF_031753505.1. Classification (NCBI taxonomy): domain Eukaryota; kingdom Metazoa; phylum Chordata; class Aves; order Passeriformes; family Viduidae; genus Anomalospiza; species Anomalospiza imberbis. The sequence goes on from NC_089700.1 coordinate 315,741, forward strand.
TTTGTGCCTTTCAGGCAGCAGCTGGTGAGCAGAAGGTGCAAAGTTCCCATGAGCAAAGCTGTCACCTGCTGGTGCCAGCCACAGGGTGCCTTTCTGCAGCCAAAGCCTTTGTCACTGCTCCATTCAGCGCTGGTGTTTGTCATATTCGAATGAGTGAGTTGCAAGAGCAGAGGAACATAAAACTCCCACTGTTGGTTTCTGAATGAATTATTTCCGTGGCAAAAAGCCATAATTTGGTTTTTTTCAGCAGCAATTGAGCCACAAGCTGGAGCCACTTCTTGTTCTGTGCTGAGCTGATCAGACTTATCAAGAGAACAAAGAGCTGATCCTGGCAGATTTGCTTCTGGCAAAATCCACCACCTTCCCTGATATCCTTGTCAGGACTTAGAGAGACTTTGCTCCCTCTAAAAGCACACCCTTGGCCACTCTGGTGAGGTCTCTGCCCAGATGAGGATGTGCCATAGCCGGCAGCACCAGGGATGTGATGAAGGACAAGACCATGAGGGAAAGGAGGAATGCAAAGTAAACCCTCCCCATGGGATAAGCGTGGAAAGGAGTAGAGCAGTCTAAGGAACCCCCAAACTTCTCCTTTCAGTCCCTGCCAGGGACAAGCCAGCTGGTGAAGGACATTGCTCTCATGTGCAGCTCTGGATAGCCAAGCAGGGGGTTTAGAGTTCTGGGAGAGAAAATCCAGGCTCAGGAGCACAACCAGAGGCCTGAGCATCCTCTCTGCAGTGGAGGGGTCTTTGACTGCTTGCCCAGAATGTGACAGGACATCAGGAAGCCGAGGTCATCCCTCTTCCTGCTCCCCAAAGAACTGCCCTGAGTTGTTGGCCTGCTGAAACTCAGTCTCTCCCACATCAGGCGGGTTGTCCTCCATTTTCGTCTCACCTCTTTAGCCAGAAAATCCATCTTCTACCCAAGGAATCTCTTGGAGGGTGTGGCCAAGGCTGGCAAAACGTCTCAGGCCTGGCAAATCCCTTCTGCTAGTGAACTCCCTGCTCCCAGGTGAAATCCTGCCCTTTGGGATGCCTGTGACTGCTAAAGGCAAAGTGCTGAAGGCTGGATTAGTGAAACAGCAGCAAGAGAGACTGAGACTGGGCTAGACACTGTGCTTGGAGGGTTCTGATCTATTGCACAAAGTCCAGCTGGAGGCCAGTCAGCAGGAGGGAAACCCAGGGATCGATATTGGGTAGTCCTTAATATGTTTATATCCTGGCTGATGGGACAAAGGTCACCGCCAGCGAGCTGGCAGGTGACACAAAGTAGGGAGGATGGCTTGTCACATTAAAGGGACATGCTGCCATCATTGAATAATGTAATGTATTGGGATCAAAGAGACCTTTAAACCCACCCAGGTCTGTCCCCCCTGCCATGGGCAGGGACACCTTCCACTATCCCAGGCTGCTCCAAGCCCTGTCCAACCTGGCCTTGGACACTTCCAGGGAGGGGGCAGCCACAGCTTCTCTAGGCAAGCTGCTCCAGGGCCTCACTACACTCACAGAGAAGAATTTCTTGCTAATATTTAATCTCCTTTTTTTTTTTTTTTTTTTTTTTTTTAGTTTAAAGCTGTTCTCCCTTGTCTTATCACTTTTGGCCTGTGTGAAATCCATGAAGACCTCATCAGGATGAAGAGCCTCATGAAGCTCAAAAAGAAGTGCAGAGTCCTGACCCTGTGAAGGAACATCCCCAGGCACCAGTATATGGCAGTGCTGACCAGCTGGAAAGCAGTTTGGCACAAAAGGACCTGGGGCTCCTGGTGGACACCAGACTGGACATGAGCAGAAATGTGCCCTTGCCACCAAAATTCCATCAGGCTCCTGGACTGCATGAGGAGGAACATTGACAGCAGGTTGAAGGAGGGGACCCTTCCCCTATACTCAACATTGGTGAGGCTGTTCCTCAAGTGCTGGGTCCAGTTCTGGGCTCCCCAGGATTAGAGATGTATGGACATACTGAGACAGTCCAGCAAAGTGCCACAGAGATGATGAAGACATAGGAGCATTTCCCCAGGGAGGAGATGCTGGTACAGTCCAGGATGGAGAGGGCTCAGAGGATTCTTACCAATGTATGTGGAGCAAAGTAGATGCAGCCCAACTCTCAGTCATGGCCACTAACAGGACAACAGGCAACAAGAAATTCTATTTAAACACCAGATAAAACTTTATCGCACTCTGAAATAGGCTGTCCAGAGAGGCTGTGGAGTCTCACAGCCCACCTGGACATGGTCCTGGGCAGCCTCTCCAGGGACTGGGCTGGATCAATTCCAGCCTCAGCTCCTCGCCAGCCCTGCAGGTGTGAGGAGGGCAGGCTGAGTGTTTTGGGTGGCACAGAGCCCTCAGTGCAACTAGTCCTGAGCTCCAGGGCAGCAGCTCAGCAGTCTCTGGCAAACATCCGGCACACAATGGCACGAGAGCACTTCTGTATTGCCTGTTGGGGTTTTTTCCAGAGCTGCATAATCCTATGCAAACATTGTCTTTCCCTACACAGCCTCATAGGGAAACCCCCCATCTGGAGTCCAGCGGGACCATTCTCCTTTTTCTGGCCAGGCCACTTGGCACATTTTAGTTCCCTTTTGATTTGAATAAAGCAAAAATGAGTGCTGAGTCACTTGGCAGTGTGAGGGACCATATTCCATCCTACCTCACTTTTTTTCTGTTCCCTCTAATTCCCTTCAGCTATTTCACTTTCATGTCATCCTTTATCATCATCTTGGAATTTCCATTTGTTACTCTCAGCTGCCTCCAGGACTCCCTTTTAAAAGAGGGCTGAATCCAGCTGTTACACACTGAGCTGCATTTTCCAGAGCTTCTGCTCCTGCTGTGACAGCCCTCATCCGACGGAATGATGAAGGTCTCTGCAGCTGGATTGGCTCTTCTCCTCATTGTAGCCGCCTTCTCCCAAACTTTCTCTGGCCCAGGTGAGTCCTGCTTTTTCATTTGTGAAGGGAGGACAGGGACCTTCTATATTATTTCTCCATTGAGCTCCCATGAAAGATAACTGAGATTTTATCAGCATTTGTGCCATTCTCCACTCTGCCCAGAGATCAGCTGCATGTAGGAACCCTGGAATCAGAAAATCATCCATCCATCTGTCCATCTGTCCATCCATCCATTCTCCACGCACCCATGCATCCATCCACCCATCCATCCAACCTGGGCTCAAAGTACTTAGTCCTGGTTAGAGTTGAGAGATTTCCACCTCTGCTCTGGGGCTGGAGGAGTGAAGCTCTGAGCAATGGCAGAGTGAGAATTTCACAGTACCTTGATACTGCTCAGGGCATTGGAGGAGATGATCCCCAATGCCCATTTCAACCTTAATTATTCTCTAATTTCTCACTACCTTCTCTGCCAGCACAGCTCCTAGTGATCACATTGTCTTCCTTTGCCTCCTCTAGCTGGACTCAACATGCCAATCTGCTGTTTCACATATAGCCAGCACAAACTCCCATGGAAGCTCATCCAGCGTCATTACATCACCAGCAGCAGCTGTCCTCAGCCGGCCATCGTGTGAGTGCCAGCGCATGGGACAGGGCAGGGACAGCCGTTGTGGGGGGGAGCGAGTGACCAGCTCTGCACGGCAAGGGGGGCTGTAGGAACAGAGCAGGGAGAGGGGAATACCAAGGAGAAAGGGCTCACACAGGGATTGCTGGGGATGCTCGTGTGGGGATTCCCAGGGATGCTCCTGCAGGAGTGGAAGAAGCAGTGTGGGGGAAGGGATGGGAATGGGGAGCATCACAACCAGCTGCAGCTTTCAGCATCAGCACAAGGGAAAACCTCTTGCAATGCTCAGAGCTGGGATCCAGGCTCTCCTGCGAAGCAGGTGTGAGCACAGATCTAACACATCCCATCCCTGTTCCACAGATTTGTCACAAAGGAAGGCCGCCAGGTCTGTGCCAATCCTGAAAACACCTGGGTCCGAAGCTACTTGAAAATTTTGGAGCAGAACTGAGCCAAGCAGTGTGGCAAGAGTAGCTGCTTTCATGGACAAGTCACGTTATCCTGAGCCCCAGCCGTGGAGCAGGACCCTGGGACAACAGGAGCCACAGAAGCATCTGCAGGTGTCCCCAGAGGATTGCTGGAAGGGCACCTTGTGTTCAGGGCTGCTGCTCATCCTTGGCTTGCACAGACGAGGCTTCAGCCTCATCCCTCTGCCCCAGCCCCAAGCCCATGGGACTGCACCTTGGCTGTTGTATTATTTGAAGTTATTTAAGAAATCATCACATGGGGCAGTCGGTCCTTTTTTTTTTTTTTCTGTGGATGATGATATTATTTATAGAGGGGGGGACAGGGAGGGTATTTCTAGGAGGGTGGCCCAATGTTGGATGACAAGAGACCCTGGCTTATACACATCAACTTGTGATTCTGGAGAATAAAGAACTTGGAGAAAACTGTATCTTTTTCCCTTTTACATGCCTCTGTATGGTGTTCACCAGCACACACATAACATCCCTCTGAGCCATCTGAGCCTCTATAGGACACATGAAGATGGAAAATGGTTTGAGGCAAGCCCATAAAGTTTCCATACTGCAGACTCAGGAACATCCTCCAAAACCTCAGTCCCCCACAGCACACACCCCCAGTCCCCACATCCTCTACAAAATTAGAAGTGTTTGTACCCGCATGGGGGACTTTTACATTCATGAATCTGCTTTCCACACTCCCAAGCACATCCCACACATTTGCTGCTCCCAGCGCACGCACCCCACATCAAACTGATCCTTGGGTGTGCAATGTCATGTTGAGACCAGCAGTGCTGGAGAGGGACAGGGACCCCATCTTTCATTCTGACCACCCCAATGAGGGTTGTTCCTCACATTCCCACCTGTAGAAGGGGAAAGGTCCAGCTCTTGCTGTAGGGGTAAAACAACCAGCAGAAAACCTGCTGCAGTTGTTCTCAGGATGCAGCCTTTCATGGGAACATGAATAGGAAGGAGCAAGTCCCACGGGTAAAAGCACAGTGCTGGGCACAGCTTGTCCATGGAGATTGTGCTCAGAGTTCCTTGGCATCTGCACTCTGTGAATAAATCCCCAAAGGATTTGGGTTGTAAAGGAACTTAAAGCTCATCTCATTCCACCCCTGCTGTGGGCAGGGACACATTCTACTGGACCCGCATGGTCCAAGCCCTGTCCATCCTGGCCTTGGACACTTCCAGGCTGGGGCAGCCACAGCATCTTTGGGCAACCTGTGCCAGGGCCTCACCACCCTCACAGGGAAGAATTTCTTCCCAATGCTCATTCTAAACTGACCTCCTTCAGTGTAATACCATTCCTCTTTGACCTACAGCAACAGGCCCTGCTAAAAGTTTTGTCCCCATCTTTCTCACAGACCCCCTTCAAGTGCCCCCAAAGCATAGTTCAGAACTGGTCTAGCCTTGCCCACATCCTATTCTTCCTAAAGCAAAAAATAGCTTTTTCTTAGTGTTTATTTTTTTCCCCCTGCAGCTATGGGTCAGATTTGGCAACTCTGAGGTTGGGAAATCACCTCTGCATTGTCTTGTGATTTTTCTCCAGTCTTGTGTTTTCTGGGCCAGAAAGCTGGCTGTAGTCAAGAGGGTCATGAACAGCCAAGGAGCAGCATCCCAGCCAAGGGCAGCCTAGCCCAGCAACATTCTGTGTCCCAGGAGATGGTGCTGGGACCATACATGGAGAGATGAAAATCTGCAGGGGGTGTATCCTGAGTGTGGCTACCTCACTGTGCTGTGAAACCGTGGAGCAGAGTGGTCAGTGGATGGACAGGAGCAGGTGAAGATCCCGGGAATGGGGTGCTGGATGTCTTCTCTACCCCTGAGGACATCCCAACCCCAAGTTTGGCACTGCAGAGGATTTACAGGAGCCCCAAATTGTGCCTGCTCTGGGACTCTGAGCTGAGAGGTGATGGAGGATGGATGTTTTGGAGAAAGGGAGGTTGAGGGGAGTACTGGGGTTTATCCCATGCCCAGGATGCAGGGACAGGCTGGACAGGCTGGATCATCTAGTGCTGCAGCTGCCTCCCCTCAGGACAGTCCCTGGCTGTGTGCCCAGGCACTTGTGGGAATTTCCCTCTCAAGCCTTTCTGGTTTCAATTTCCAATTGCTGGACTTAGGGAACATTTCCTTCCCTGCCTGCAGTGGCAGAAGGCATCAGGAAGACCTTCATGGTTCCATGGGCAAAACACTGGATAGCCTGATTTTCTCTGGCCTTTTTGAAAGCATGAACCCTGTGGCTGGTCCCTCTCTCCCAGCTTCACTTGAAGAAGCCCTGGGAGGAGAGAGGTGCCATGGAGACCCTCAGTCCCAGTGTCCACATTGGCTCCCTGCTGGTCACTGCTCCCAACCCCATAATGAGCATCCTGGCATGGCCTCTCACTGCCATTCCTGGAGAACTGATGGTTTGATCTTGGCCTCACACCTCAGCCTCTTCAACTTCTGTCTTTTCAACTTACACTAGCCACTTCATCCAAAATCCTTTCTCCTAAACCCACCCATTTATACATCCCATCACTACTTCTACCCTGTGGAAAGTGGGGGCTGGATGGATCAGGCTAAGCACAAACATGGTCTGGATATCTGCCAAAGTCCTGATGAGAACTTGAAGATCTCTCTGCTTGAGCCTTGTTTCTCTCCTTGTTTCTGCTTTTCTTTCCCAGTCCTGCTCTGCTCCAGGTGAGTCCACCCACCCAGAACCATAGAATCATTAAGGTTGGAAAAGACCTCTAAGATGGTGGCTCCAGCCATTCCCCTGGCACTACCAAGACCACCCCTAACCTATGTCCCTAAGTGCCAGATCCACACATCTGTTAAATGCCTCCAGGGATGCAGACTCCACCCCTGCCCTGGCAGAGGAGATGATGAGCAAGGGGAGGTCAGGAAACAACCTGAGCATCTGCAGACCACTGTGGCACCAATGGGGCTTGGGGCTGTTTTACAGGCAGTTTGTCTCACACTGGTTTTTTGGCCCTAATAACCAGCTCTGATGGACACAGCCCAAAATGTTCCCATCCCCTGTAGAGCTCCAGCAGGGAGATGGAACCAGCAGTCTCGTTTTCTACCCACAACGTTACCAGCCAAAGTTACCAATCAACCACAGGCTGATAAAGTGCTTTTGTTTGTTTTACTTTGTGCTTTTTTAAACAGAAGTTGTGTTTCCTGCCCCAGGAAGCTGCAGAACAACAGTGAATTGGTGCTTGTCTTGCAATAAACACTAACAGAGCATTCCAAGAGCTAAGCCTGGCCCAGGTTGCATTCCAGAGGAGCCTGTACCAGGGATGTAGTCCTGGCCATCCCCCTTTCCTCTCATCATAGGGACACCCCTGAATCCCCACCCTGAGATTTCCAGGCATTCCTTTGCAAATCTGCAGTGGCAAAGCCCCACTAGCTCCCAGCCTTGGCTATGATATGATGGGGGGAAAGGGCTGGGAACAAGTTCAGGCTTCACATCAGCACAGGGACTGGGAGGTGCTGGCTGCTGCTGTGGTGCTGGGATCAGGGAGGCCAAGCAGAAGGCAAGGCTTTTAGAACTAAAAAGGCTGGGGCACTTCCAGCTGAGAAGCTGGGTTTTTCCCCTACATCTCCAAAAATAGTTGTAGTGGGGTCCCCATTTTCTAAACAGGAGGGGAACAAGTAGAGATGACACAGAGAGAAAACAGCTTTATTCATTGGCACCAGCACAAAACAGCAGTTTGAGAATAGGGCTGAACACTGTGGTTCCACAACAAGCATCCTGTAAGTAACCAGGGTACCACTTCCTTCTCTAGGGACAGATCTTACAGCATCTACTGCACCGTTACAAAATTCAGTGGGAAAACTCATCCTGGGCTTATAAGACAGCACTCAGACCTAATTCCAACCCACAGATAGCTCTGGGATGAAACCCCCCTCTCATTCTAGCAGTAGAGGCACAAGGTGGGGCTCAGTTTAGCCACATCACACATCAGGGCACCCCAAAATGGGTCTGCAAGGCCAGGAGGTCTTCAGCATCATGGCTGCCCTAAGTGTAGCTGAATTATTGTGGATAAATGACACCTTTGCAAGGCAAAACAAGCTTCCAGGGTCCCAAGGTGGCTCAGCAGGTCCTGGTGCTTGGCAGTAGCGTTTCTAGGTCTGTGCCAAGCTCTCACGGGTGGTCTGGCAGACCTTCTCAGATTCCAGTGCTCACTGCAGCTCCAGGCTGTTCACGTATTCCTTCACCCACCTGGCATCAGGGTTAGCACAGACCTCCCGCTTCTTCCTGGTCACAAACCTGGCAGGTCATGAGTTCAGGGGTTACAGTCCCGGCAGGGAAAAGCGGCATGAGGGACTAGGGTCATGTCATTGGATCATTTCCCACAAACCCTCAAGTATCCTGGAGCTGCACAGCATGCTAAAACCCAGGGGGAGAACAGGGTCCCTTGGGAAAACCTGCCATGCTCAGATATTCGACTCCCTGTCCTGTGCAGAGGTGAGCCTGGGTGCAGTGTGGAATGTTGTGTGGATTGAGTTAATCAAGCTCTGGAAGGTCCTGCTGGCTCCCGACCTCCTTCCCATGCCTTATTCCCAATATCAGGACAGTCCAAGGAGACCAAGGGATCACTTACTTCTCAGCTGAGGAGGGTGAGGGTTTACACACTGCACATGAAACCTAGGTGGCTGCTCCCCTCCCCCAGGGATGATGCCTCACAGCATCCTGCTCCTGGCCCTGTTAGATGTGAAACCAGGAGCCCAAAGGCTGGCAGAGCCTTCCCTCAGGGCCCAAAGCTGATACTTACACAACTGCTGGCTGGGGGCACTTGCTGCTGGTATAGAAATACTCCTGCACATGATTCTGAGGCAGCTTTCGTGAGATGTAGCTGAAGCAGCATAAAGCCATGTCAGACCCCACTGGAAGAGATCAGGAAATCCAGCCTGAGACCATTACTCAATAAATTGTACATTCCTGGCTGAGAGCACAGGCAACCACCTCCTTAATCAGCTGAACTGCCCTTTCTCCTCCTGTTTTCCCTAAATATCACCAAGAAATTGCTTTGAACACAGAAGCTTGATAAAAAATATTGCTAGGATTGTTTGTTAAATGCTTTACACTAATGTCCCAGGGTAAAAATCCCTATTGTTACCCTGTGTCCACTCCTAAAGGCCAGCAAGAGAATGAGGGGAAAGAAAACCTGAAAACTTTGATACCAGTAAAATTCATCCCTAAGATAAAAGGATTTTAGAAGGGAAGACCAGTCCAAATAAATCAGGAGAAGTTATTCAAACAGGTTTCCAACATTTGCAGCTGACTTTTGTGAGTTCTGCTCCAAATTACAGGCAGTCAGAGCAAAAGCCCACCCCAGGAGAACAGAGGGATGCTGTACTCACATGGAGCAGGAAGGGCCTGAGAAAAGAGGTCAGCAACCAGGATGATGGAGAGGCAGAGTGTGGAGATGTTCATCCTGGACAGGGATAAGCAGAGGCAGGATCAGAGCAGGTTCCTCCTGTGCCTTTTGTGAGGTGCTGGCTCAGTCCATGCTTTTTATAGGGACAGTGGCCAGTCAGTCAGATTTGAAGGCAAACATGGAATTTCCAAAACATAATAGAGCTGATGTCATGGCACCTTTGCCTCAGAAATACTGAAAAAAAAAAAGAAAAAAAAAAAAAAAAAGAAACAGCTGCCTGAGGAAGTAGCAGAATAGCCTTTGTGTGAAGGGAGGTAAGTGTGAGCAAATCAGCCTTCAATGACCAAGACAGGATATAAAACCACCCTTGAGCAGCAGGTTCACATTTGTATCATCCAAAACACCTCTGCTTATCAAAGTCACCTCAGCATCCCCACCAAAACACCAGGAGGACCCAGTTCAGTCTCGTCTTCAGTGAACCAGGTCTGGGGGTCAGGGGTGCTTAGAACATCAAATGGAAGGTGCAGGTCCCACCAAGGGATCCCTTCTCCAGTGGTGGGTCTGGGAAATGTCCAGGGTGGAGACATGGGGTCAGTGAGGGCAGCACGGGCACCAGGAACACTCAGTCTGGAGACTGGCTGTAGATCCAAGCTGGCAGCCTTGGCACTATCAAGCAGAAAATCCTCAGTGCTGTGCTTCCAGTGTGGGGTTGTGCCCTCCAAACCCCTCCTAACAATCCCAGTAGGGGCTGGGCTTGACTGGGAATCCTGCCTGGATGGGCAAACTCTACAAAGAGCATCTTCTCCAAGTGCCATGGGTTTGGTTCAAGGTGGGATGCAGAGGGCAGAGCAGAAGCTTCCCCAGCCCAGGGAGCTGAGAGGGACCAAGAGACTCCAGTCCCTGGTGCCCACCTGCAGTCACAGGGGTCACGGCACGGACTGCGCAGACACCCCTGGCACTGCCCTTGCCATGACATGATGGATTCCCCAGCATGTGCCAGGGAGTGTTTCCCCTTTTTCCACCTCTCTACTTTGTGACAGGCCCCCATTTTGCCAGCTCACAGCCTGAGGTTCCTCTGGGTGTTTTCCAGCCCAGCTGCTGCTCACAGGGTGCCACAAGCTCATGTTTCCTGGATTTCCTCACTGACCCTCGGTCCCAGTGCTGCGACAGGGCTGCAGAGAAGGGCTGCTCTGCTGCCACTCTCCTTCTCCCCCACTGGCCTCATAGGTCTGTGGGGGCACTCAGAACCTTCCCAGTGTACCCTCCACCACCATGTCCCCTTGGGTGGGGACAAGGGCTGCAGGAGGGTCTCCAGGGCTGTGTCAGGCACCTTGCTGGGGTGGGCAGAAGCCCATGGTTTTTCCAAATCATCCTCCCAGGAGGCATCCAGGTGCTGTCCTGAGGACCCCGAGGACCCTTCATGAGCAGGAGCTGGAGCTGAACCAAGTGCCTGATGTAGAGAGCGCAGGACTCCAGGACGGTGTGGATGGATGAGAGATCTCTGAAGTCAGGTCTTAGAAAATGTGGTTTATTAAAAGGGGGAAAGGCCCTGCTTGGAGTTGCCAGGCGCAACTCGTGGCAGGCCCAGGGAGAGAGGAAGAGGGAGAGAGAGGGAGGGTTCCAGGTGAGGGTCCCAGGGGAAGATCCAAGAGAGCGTCAGGTCCCTCGGGCACACCTTATCAGGGGGCTTCAAGGTGGGCTGGAGCAGGACTTGGGCCAGTGGGGTCACAGATACCTGATACTTCAGGGGAGGGCGACAGGTGTGGGATGAACCATACATTGGGGGTGAGACAGAGCATTCCATGTGACCTTTGGACCTATCTGCAGGTAAAGGGCATTGTTTAATCAGAAAGGGGGATTGCTTTCAGCCTGGCTATACTATTGTTTTCTAGTTATTCAGTAGTCAAGGTTTGTTATTTCAAATCTAGTTCTCATTTCAATGTCTGTATTTTCCAAATCTTTTGCCAGGCAATCATATTTATAAGGTTTTCCTATTTCATCTTCCCCAACAGCCTGACATCATGGAGTTGTCACAGATACATGGTGGTGGCATTTTGGGGCAGCACAGCAATGTGCTGCAGGTATTTAGGCTTTGCAAAGGACAAAATCTCAGCTGGAATTTGCCAAGGGACACTCCCTGTCAGAGATGGGGAGATGGATTATTTATTGCTACTGCCATATTGTATTCCAGAATTGTGATTAGTCTGTTGGTCTGGCTAATTGATGCGAGCATTGCTTATGCCCCAGATCCATGTAGGGTGCAAAGAAAGGCAGTGGGACTCACCCTTATCTTCTCAGCACAACAACAACTGCATTTTGTGCTGAGCCTCATCCCCTCTGCCCCAAGGCTGATCCTGGGGCTGGGATTTCTCTTTCCAAGGAGCAGTGCCTGTAGAAAAAGTCTATTTTTATGTCCCCCACCTGCCTTGCCACTTAGCCCTACAAAGGGCTCCAAAAAGCAGCTATCATGCTGTGTCACCTCCCAGTTGCCTGTGGTGAGTGGCAGAGGTGGAGACTGTCCTGCCTTGGGACATGCAAATGAACCTGTTTGGTGTTCCCAGATCTGCTGGCAGATGAAGGAACTGTTTCTGCCTGTGTCATAATATGTGACAGGGCCAGATCAAGATCTCAGAAACCACAGAAAGATTCTGATGCTCCCCCAACCACAAGGCAGCCAGAGCTCACTCTCTGTCATGGCTGGTAAAGGCAACCGAAACCATGATATCTGATTATTGCTCTGACAGCGCAGGGTGACTTCTCCTCAGCTTTGCACAGCCTCCCCCTTCCCTGCCCCAGACATGCCCAAGGACTGGCACAATCCTGTAGGATTATCACATGGCCCAGCCTTGTCCCTTGCTTGGGGGCTTTGCCCTGTGCAGGGTTTTTGAAGGTGCATTCTGCAGCCCTGGCCCTCACAGCAGAGATATAAGAGGTTTGGAAAGATGCCATATCTTTTGTCGTTGAGCTCCATCCTTTCTCCAGGCCACATTCCCCAAAGCTGCCTTCCTTTGCCTTCTCCTTCTCCTTGCAGGGCAGCTCCCCAAGGAAAGATGTTGGTAAAGGTGGCAGCTGCGATCCACCAGGCATTGCAGAGGAACCTGGGAAGAGACTGTGGCACTACAGGGACCCGGGGGGTGGTTGAGATGCCCAAAGTCCCACTGGGACCCCTGACAGGTCATGGAAGGGCTGAGGGGGGACCATGGTGGGATTTGGCCTCAGATGGAGACAGGAGCTGCACTGACCATTTTTTGGAGCTGCATGGGACAAGGCAAAGCACAGGGAGGTTTCTGCAATCTGTGCGTGTTGATCCCTGAAAACAGGGGAGGTTTTCTCACTGTCTATTTACTTCCCCTCCCAACCACACGCGAGCATCCAAGGAGCACCGGGCCCTCTGCTGTCCTCCATGGGAAGCGTTCCTGGAGTCCTTCCACTCACCTCCACCTCAGCCACGAGTCATCCATCTGCTGAGGAGCCCTGGAGACACCTTCGTGCTCTTGGGGTCTCCTCCCTGCACACAACCCAGGAGTTCCATCCTCTGTGTCAGTACTCCTTCCCCTTGAATCAGAGCTCTGCTGTGCTGGGAGCTGCAGGCACAGGTGATACTTGTACCGTCCCCTTGAGCCCTGGGCTCTCCCTTGTGCTTTTTGTCCTGGGCAGGGGTCTGTGGCTCTGCAATGCCCTGTCTTGCTGCCCATGCTGGTAGCAAATCCTTGGGGAGTGGGGGGACCATTTCCAGCCCCTCTCCATCTCCCCGTTCATCAGGAAGCCACTTTTTGTTCCCCTTCTGTAGGGCAAAGGAAGACAGAAATCTCTACTCCCCCTAAGGACTCTCTGTAAAAGAGAAACACCTACTGGTTACCTGCCCTTCACAGCTCCAGATTAGGTTCAAAAGCTGGCCCCAACCAGCTGTTTTCTCACAGACAAACAAGATGACCAGGTTACTGTAAAACCTTCAGGAACGGGGCTCCAGACACACTCTCTACCCAGCACCAGGGCTCAGATCAGTTTCCCTTGTCCAGGAAAGGCTCTGCTGAGAGCCAGCCTGTACCTGCACTTTTGTTGTTCTCTCCAGGTGATTCTGTTGTGCCCATGACACTGTGCCCAATGTGGTGTGTGTCACATGAGCCTGGCAGTGCACAGCAGCCCCAAGGGGGCCATGATCCAGAAGCAGCAGGAAAACCTCCCTGGTGAATCTCCAGAGGATGCTACACCTTTTCCTGAACCATTTGCTATCACTGCCTTCCCCAAACCTGCCTTCAGTGGTGGTCAGAGTCATGGCACTACCATCTCCAGCTTCCCTGGCCTACAGAGGTGGGGTCCCCTTGCACAGAGGGCTTCCCAGTGCCACAGGCATCCCTGCCAAATCCTCCAGAAAGGCTGTGGCATCCATCCCCTCTGGTCCTCTCCTTGAACTGCGGGAAACAAGTGTCCCTGTCCCTTCAGGGCTTGGTTGATGCCAGCAGCAGGTCATTCAGGTGTTGGCCACTCTACACTGGCCACTCCTCCCTGGTAGTCACTACTCATTCCTGGTGGTCTAGTGGTCAGGGTTTGGCACTCTCACTGCTGCAGCCTGGGTTCAATTCCCAGCCAGCGAAGGGGTTCCTGCAGCCATTACAGGTCCCAGACTTTTCCTGGGTGGCTCTGCTCTCCTGAAGCAGCTCCTGGGTCTCAGTTCAGGGTTCAGAAGCTCCCAGTGTGTGGGGCTGGGTCAGAGTGGGACGTATTTTGGGGGGTGACAACAGCCTCCTGTCCTCCCACTGCCATCAGGCAACAGCTTCCAGTGAGGTAATGCCCCTGTGGTGGGGGTGAGCAGGGTGTGACAGGGATGTAGAGGGCTGGGGCTCACAAGCCAATGCCCCGATATCTACCCAGGCAAGGGGTTTTAACACTGTCTGATGCATTACGGGGGACTGCCATGGTTTGTGTCCCCTTCTAATGCCATGGCCACAATTTGGCCCCATTTCTCCCAAATGCTTTGTTGTGCCAGTCGGGAGTCGTTGGAAGGGAGGGAATTGGCATGATAAAAAACATTACCCTGCCTCCATAGGATCTGCTTCTTATCAGCCTTTGCCCTTATCTCTTTAAAACATTTGAGGCATTAGTCTGTGGCTATCAGTGACACAATAAATCACAGGGCTGTACCATTTAAAATAAAGTTCAGACTATCACTGCAGAGTGACAGCTGTAGGGAACAGGGTGAGACGGCTGCAGGGAGCTGGGTGATGAGCTTTTGGGAGCAGGGTGACACAGGTGCAGAGAGCTGGGTGAAGGATTGCGGAAGGCAGGGTGACACATTTATAGAAAGCAAGGTGACACCTCTGTTGGGAGCAGGGTGACACTTCTGTGGGGAGCAGGGTGACAGGAGGTAGAAAGCAGGGTGCTGCATCCACAGGGAACAGTATCACACAGCTGTAGGGAACAGGGTGACAAGGCTGTATGGGGAGGGGACATGCTATTGCAGGATTTCTTCCAGTGGTAAGAAGAGGTGCAGGGCTGCTCCTCTGAACACCCTCCTGAGCACCTCCTAAAGGTAAAGAGTCCCTGGAGATCAGGGCCAGAGCCAGAACAGAAACACAGGGTCCCTCCCTCGAGGGAGTGTGACAGCCCTGTGTCTGTCTGTTCCTGCTGGGGCCAGGGGGACAGGGACTGACAGTAAAACTCCTGCTGTGAGCAGGACTTCAACCTGCATAGGGAAACCCCATAGGATCTCAAGTCCAACGCCTTCACTACCTGGCCATCACAGCAGCTTGCCCAGGCTTTGTCTGCAGGAGCCCCTGGCTGTAACCCTGCTCAGGGGTACAGCAGGACCTGGTCCCATCCTGGACATGGCTGCTGCCATCCCTGCTTCACATCCAGCTCAGGGACTGCTGTTCATGCTGCCACCCTGCACAGAGCACCCCAGCAGTGCTGGGAATGGGAGCTGGGCACTGGCCACAACATCAGTGGAGATGAATGGGGGATGGACATGGTGGGAGGTCTTGTTCTGTCTTGTCTCCTTGTATCCAAGAGGAAACTTGTCCCAGAACAACTATCCCCAGTCTCCTTTTCTAGCCTGGAAATATCCCAGCCTTCTCCATCACCTCTTCCCACAATTGTACCTGCACTCTGTGTTCACAGGGGAGATGTTCTTCAGCCAGCTCACTCCCTGAGCCCGGTGTGCAGTCACCAGAGGGGCTGCCCCCAGATCTCTGCTGAGTTCCCCTGGCTGACAGTGTGTGCTGGGGCTCGCAGCTCCCTGCTGCAGATGGCTGTGGTGTGGGTTACACAGCAGCAGCACAGTACGAGAAACCGAGGCAAAGGAACAGAGAGGGGTCACTTGTTTGAGTTCCAAGGAAGGTTTATTTCCCCAGAGGTGTTATGGACACGTGACAATAGCTGAGGACAAAAAGCTGCTTTTAGGGAGAGGCGGGAATAAGGGGAGGACACAACCTTTTACCAATAGGAAAGCATTAGGGGAGGAGTGCAGGGTAAGGGCTATCCAATAGAAGCCAGCAAGGGGAAGGAGCAAGCCCTGCACCTCAATCGTGCTTCGAGGAAGGGATGAAGGACAGGGAACATTCGAGAAGGGAACAAGGGAGGTACAAGGAGACTGACAGGTCGATTGACAGACACTTGGTGGGAAAACCTTGGGGTAAACAACTCAGGACTGAACCATTAGGGAAGCCAAATGGGGTACATGGAATGAACCATTACAAACTTATAACAAGGAATACTTAAAACCTACTAGAGAAGAACAAACTGCAAAACAACAGACTACCACACACAATATCCCTATTTTTGCCTCTGTCACAGCATGTCCAGATATGACTCTTGGAGGCAGCCTGAGCCATGGACCTGGCAGGTTCTGTCCTGCAGCTGGGAGGAGATGTTCCAGGCTTGTGTGGTTCTCACCAGGTTTCTGCCTGCATTTGGCCTTTTGGAACAGGTGATTTGGAGAAGGGAGGAAAAGGTGGCTGTCAAGAGGAAATCCTTGCTGAGCAAGGCCTGCTAGTCAGAGTCTCCTTTGGAGCATAAATCCAATTTGGAGGGCAGTCCTAGAAGCACTATCCTTGGTTCAGGTGGGAGCTGGCTTTGGGGACTCATCCCGAGACATCCAAAGTCCTCACTGGATTCCTGGAGTTGTGTCCAAGAGCTGTACAAGATCTTCCCTATGTCACTGACACTCCATGCCCCTTCCATGTGGATTTATCAGCAGGGACTTGCACATTATCAGACCCCAAAATAGGGTCTGGATTGGTCCACCATGATATCAAAATGATGGGAGGGTCCAGACCACAGTGGAAGGACCTGGAGGTAACCAGAGTGACTTGGGGCAGAGGGACTTGGAGAGCAGTGGCACCCTATCAGAGGAGGTTGAAGGGGACTAGACCGGAAAAAAAGAGGTCTGAGGGGGTTAATGAAGTTGAAAAGTGTGGTCTGGAGAGCTCCAACAGAAGCATCTGGAGGAGACTGGAGGACACCATATTGGCCAACTGTTTTTGCAAACTGGCTGGACTCACACTTCCATTGCACTGGTCAGAATTGCCCCAGTATTCTTCTGAATCTTTCATCTTGTTGACTTTTTCCCTTATCTAATTTTGTGTTGTTGGCAGTGAACAGCTATTTTAATCTATAATTCTTGTCATATTTACAGACAAAACAATCTTGCCTGGTTAAAAGAACAGGATGTGTTTACAGAAAAATCTGAGTTCAACAGAGAGCTGACAGCTCTTGTAACAAATGACAATTTGCAGTATTATGCAATAGAGAAAACCACAAGGTGTGTCATGAGGCAGAGCTTCTAAATCAAGGAAACTTTTAGACTTTCGTTTTCACCCTTTAGTCTTCCAAATTTCAGGAAATAGTGACAGCCCTGCCTGAGGATCGATTTTGCTGGACCCTGCACATAGCTCTCACCATTCCTGAGGAGAGGGAATGGCCTCAAGTTGTGCCAGGGGAGGTTTAGGTTGGATATTAGGAAAAATTCCTTCACTGAAAGGGTGGTCAGGCACTAGAACAAGTTGCTCAGGGCAGTGGTGGAATCACTATCCCTGGAATTGCTCAAAAAACATGTGTCTCTTGGGGACATGGGTTAGTGGTGGCCTTGGCAGTGCTGGAGGAATGGTTGGATTCAGTTGTGTTAAAGGGCTTTTACAACCTAAATGATTTTGTGATTCCTTGATTCACTCTTCCCTCCCATGACCAGGGAACCCCTGCAAGCTCTGTCCATACAGACATTCCTTCATAGGGTTAAGCATTGAATCAAGCCACAAAATCTGTGTTCCTTTTTTACTTGTATTCCCATATTCAGCCTCTTAAGAATTTAAGCTGCAGTCCAGGAAAAATTGTCTATGGCTGTGGATGACTCCCATATCTCCCAGCTGTGGGGCACAATGAAAACTGCAGTGGGATCTAAAGGTTCTTCCGCTCTCTTTGCTTAAATAAATCTCTGGAGTGTTTGAAGCCTTGTGTTCTCCTAGTGGCTTTCCAGGGGCCTGACATCTGCTTCTGCTCTGTCCCTTATTTCCAGATAAGATGGGAACTGATTCCAGAGCAGGAAGATACATGGAAAATGGAGAAACCATCCTCCTGCATTCTGTCTTTACTCCTGCCAGCCCCATCTCCAGAGAAGCCATCTCCCACTTTCCTGCCTAAGCATGGCATCACAGTCTGGAAGAGAAGTAGAAGGGATGGAAGGAAGGTTTACTAAAGAATGGGGCAGGAAAGAGTTTGGTTCCTGAGGGGGAGGTGAAGGTTTTATTCAGGGAGTTTGGTCCATGGGAAGGGAAATAAAGCTTCAGCCCCTGGGGAAGGATTGTTGTTCTTAAGGAAAAGTGTTCTAGCTGCTGCTCAGGACTGGAGTCTCATTTAGGCCTTGCAAGAGGAGCATTTTCTGTGGATGGATGTGCAGTAGCTTGTCCTGGTGTGTGTGGTGGGTCCTTCCACTCTGCTGGAAAGTCACAGATGCCTCTTCATGGCTTTCCAGCACTGGGCACTGTGCCTCCTGCTTGAGGGAGGTCTGGAAGGAGCCACCAAGCAGCCTGTCCTCACTAGTGTCTCCCCAGACCCTTGGGCTCACCTGGAGCACCTCCCATGGCTATAAAGTATCTCTGTGGCAGGTGGGGAGATGCACCAGGGAGGCTTCATAGCCTTGGGTGTTGAGTCTTTAAAGGAGAGCTTCCAGAAGAGGTGATAATGTCACTCTGGGGCATCACACAGCTGGAGACACCCCTGAACACCTCTGTGATTCTGTGGTGCCTCCTCTTGAATATCCCTGGTTGTTGCTGTCACTTATCCATAAAGGATTAAAGTTCTCTTTTATTGTTGTTGCAGCCTTTCCATCTTTAAAGCTGGACAATCTGGTTTTATTAAACGTCACCCCTGTGCTGCTGGGAAGCTTTCCTCCTCTAGCTGCCCTACAATTTCTGTGCTGTAACCTATTACTTCTCACTATTATCTATTTCATGCTGCTCACTCCATCCCTTTATGAGCTCTGCCCTTCATCTATTGGAGCAGAAGATGCACTGGATACAGTTATGCAAACTTGTGCCCTGGACAAGGACAGATTGGCTTGTACAGGCTATTGGCTCTCAGTTTGTAAATAAATCCACAGTTTGAAATATAGGAAAAATACACCATTGTCGGGTGAAGAGGAGACTTTGTATGTTTGAAGTTGTACCCAAATTAAGTCCTTAATCGTTATTACACTTGAGGCCTCATGGTTCAAACCTGGGAATTAATTGTGTCTCTGTCACCTAAGGCCAGGTTAAATGGGGCTTGGAGCAATCTGGTCTAGTAGAAAGTGTACCTGCGCATGGGACAGGGTGGAATGAGATGACCTTTAAGGTTGCTTTCAACCCAAACCAGTCTGGGATTCTGGGATTCTATGATTTCTATGAAAACCAAGCTGAAGGAGCACTCAGGAATATCAGAGGTGTCAAATGAGGAAGGGGAGGATGTTGCCTTTTGCCGTTAGGATGGGAAATAGGAGTGCAATAATAAGCTCTTTCTTTTGTTTGTGTTGCTGGAGTTTAATGATCCCTTGTTCCTACAGCTACTTTTTAGCAAACACCATCAGTGGTTTACACAGCTCTGGGATTATACTGGGATTTAGGGGTGAAGATCTGCAGCCTGAACAGGACCAAGAAATAATGCTAGCAATACCAAGAGCCTGAGAGAAATCTGCATCTTCTCAAGATAGAGGAGATCTGCTGCTTGGTCAGATAAGTAATGGATAATTATTGCCCTGGTTGCCTGGATGTTTTGTAAACTGCTGAATGTACATTGGCCTTGGTGAGCAGGATGCCCTGGATTTTCTGGAGGCTCCAAAGATTGCACTGGAACATCACAAATCCCAGCTGGAGTTGACATGGGACTGCTTGCCTGACATGTGAAAGCCTTGGGAACTGCATTTAGGCCCCAGTAATGGACATGGCACATAATGTGAATGCAACCTTTGCCTACCAGAGGACTGGAGCCATGGGAGCAGCATGGGGCTGCCCGCCCACAAGGACACATGTCCTCGAGGGTGGACAGTGTTCCTGTCCAAGGGCAGTGGGAGTCACCAGCCTGCCAATGAGATGTAAAGGAAGATTCCTTGCCTGACCTGGCAATTCCTTGCCTCCAGCCTGGTAGTCTCTGGCACCACCTGAGCTGGGACTGAGGTCCCTTCCCAGCAGTAGCACCAGTGACCCCACCTGACTCCCCACACCCCTCACACTCCCCCAGTGAGACCAAGTTTCCTCACCAGCTCGACCCCAGGTTTCCCACAGCAGAGTCACAAATGTCTGGATGCTCAAGTTAATTTAATCTTGGTGTAACAACAGAATAACAGCTTGAGTTGGTGCCTCTGAGCAGGGATCCAAACAAAGGAAGCCCTGGGCTTTATACCCTCCCAGTCCAAGCACAGAAAAGTCTGGAGTCATTGGCTCCAGCCATGTCTCCGACTGTCCCACACCTGGCTGTGCACAGGTCCCTGTTCCCCCCTGGGAAGGGGCCTTGGTCTCAGCTCTGGTGGTGCCACTGGGACTGCCAGGGTGGCTCCTGGATAGTCAGACAGGGAAGTTTCCTTAAGAGTTGCTAATGGCAAAGATACTTGCCACAAACACACACAAAAAAAAAAAAGTAGCAAAGTCACCCAGCAGGTACCTGGACTTCTGCCTATGCACATTTTGCAAGGAAAGCTGGATAGATAAGGTGGAGCACCTGGTAGGGTGATCAGAGTCCCTCTGGTGCTGGGGGCCACCTGCTTTAGATTCAAACTTCTCTTTAGGGGAGAAATATTGACGTTGCATTTTCAGTTTCTGAAAACCTGACCTTCACACATCTTTCTTTTTTTTTTCTTTTTTTCCCCCCACAGATTTAAAATAACATATTTTTGGTAGTAGTTTCCTTTATCATACATGCTTTTATTTTATTTTATTTGGTTTAATAAGAGCTGTGAAAATATTTGAACAGTAGGAAGAATTGGCTTCCTAATCCTGGGAGGTTTAAAAGGCTGATTGATGGCAAGAAAATTCAGCATTGTCTTTTGTTATCAGCGTCACCAATGTTCAAAGGATTAAATTACTTCTACTACCTTGGTCCACTGAAGTACAGTCCTTTTCCCTCCTGCATATCATGGAATCATGGCATGGTTTGTGTTGGAAGGGACCTTAAAGTGCATCCCGTTCTGCACCCTGCCATGGGCAGGGACACCTTCCACTGTCCCAGGCTGCTCCAAGCCCTGTCCAGCCTGGCCTTGGGCACTGTCAGGGATCCAGGGGCAGCCACAGCTGCTCTGGGCACCCTGTGCCAGGGCCTGCCCACCCTCACAGGGAAGAATTTCCTCTTAACCATCTGTCATAATTCACATTGAAATGAATTACGTCACTTGGCCCAAGATTTTTTTCCTTTCTAAGTATTGGCACAGCTATAACTTTGGGATTGTCCATATTTCTGTCCATGTGATTTTGCTGGAAACAGCATGACCCTCCTCTGTGCTACTGCCTCATTCCTTGTCCAGTCTGTGTCATCCTCAATAATCAGCAATTATTTTAGAGGAATTTCCAAATCCCTGATGGGACACAACTTTGTTTTGCCTGGACACAAATAGTGGCAGGCCCACCATTCACACATTCTCTATGTGGACCTTGGGATGCTCCACAAATGCATTGGCAAAATGATCCATTTCTGGCTTCCCAGACCCTCAGAGATGTCAACCAACAAGGAAAAAGAAGCTAAATTCCACCATGATCTATAACCATCAAAAAGTTAAGCTGACCTCTTTCACTTGCAGGAAAGAAATGTGTGTCTTCATTCCTTTTTAAACTGATTTTTCAAGAAGGAAGTCAGAAGGAATGGAGAAGTGTACACTTTCTAGATCATTCCAGGAAAGCAAACCAGCAGATATTTCCTCTTGGCTCAATCTGGTCCCAGGTTTTTGGCCACACCCATCTTAGACCCAGTGAATTTCTGCCCTGGTGCAGGTGTATAAAGAACTGACTTCTCTTCCAGCCCTGCCAGTGCTGCAGAGATGGCAGGTAAGATCAGTGCATTTTCATTCTGTATCTGCATTTGATATTTCTGGTGTGGATATTGGTGCATTCCACGGGTGAACCCAAGGAGATGGGAGGCAGAGCAGAGTGTTGGGACCTGGTGGTGCTTCATTCCTCCTTCTCCCCTGATGTGTATTTAATTTATTGTGAGAAGTGAGAAAAGACAGCCTGATTTATTTCTCATGCAGAAAATTCCTGCAATATATGATTGCAAGGAATAAGCAGCTTTCAATCCCAGGAACATGGTCCAGGAATTTTCATGGATTGTAAATGTAAGATAACCTCTCCCACTGTGAGAAATCTGTTAGTTCTTTCAAATTTTGTCTCTGTCCTGTTCTAAATAATTAAGAAGTTGACTAAATTACTTAAAATAAATTTAGTTACAACCTTCGGGCTAAAAATCTCCATTCGGGGAAGGTGCTGTGCCACAGTGGGAGATATTGGTGGAACAGATCATACACATCTCTGCTGTTAATGTGAAACAGGAATAGAGACGAATTTCAGGGAGCAGCAGGAGGACTGGAAGGGGTGGTTGAAAGTGATGATAGACGTGGCAGCTTGTTTTGTTCAGTATCAAGACGGAGGGGGCAGAGAGGGATGTGTGGGGTCCTTTCCACCAACTGCTTGTGGACAGTGCCAAAGACAGGACTCCAGCACACCACCCTCTTCCAACTCACCTTCCCAATATCCCCCACCACTGAGGCTAGACTGTACTGCTGACTGCTTATTCCTTGGCAGCTACTCAGCCCAGTTTGCTGAGCGTCCCACCTCTCAGAGGCGTCCCTGTGTCCTGCCAACATCTAGAGCCACAGCCCCAGCCCAAGTCCCACTGACAGATCTGGACAGAGGGCAGCTCGATTTTATTCTTGGATCCTGAAAGAGATATTGAAACCAAACATCTCAATCTGTTCTGACCCTTCAGTGAAGCCCTGCCCATTGAGGATTATGTTGCATTTCTCTCTAGGCACAAATCCAAGGGTGACTCTCCTGGGATCCATCATCACTCTCTGTGCAGTTGGAGCAACGGGCTTCTCGGGGAATAGTAGGTTCCTGTTTGTCCTTTGGCTGCTGCTGTACTGGAAAGGGTGTGAATCAAAACTCAGCCCGAGGTCCCAATTAGACACAGCTCCAATACAAAATTGAAATACTCTTTGGATTGATCCACTAAAAATGAAGTTGATACCTGAGAGATTTGCCTGAGGAAACTCCCTATTTAACCAATAGCCCATCAGTGCAAATCATCCTTTTATGACAGGAAACTTGGGGCAGAGATTGTATCTTTGACTTCTTCTGTGCACTTTCCCTAGGGAAATATCTGGAGCCCCAGGAGCAGCTGAGGGAGCTGGGAAAGCTCCTTTTCTCAGCCTGGAGAAAAGGAGGCTCAGGGGGGACCTTCTGACTCTGCACAACTCCCTGACAAGAGGGGACAGCCAGGGGGTCGGGCTCTGGTCCCAGGCAACAGGGACAGGAGGAGAGGGAATGGTATCAAATTGTGCCAGAGGTTTAGACTGGGGAACGTTTCTTCATGGAAAGGATTGGGAAGCACTGAAACAGGCTTCCCACGGCAGTGATGGAATCACCATCCCTGAAAACGTTAAAAAAACCTGTGTATGTGGCATCCTGGGGACATGGTTTAGTTGAGAACAAAGCTTTTGGTGTATAATTGAGTATCCTAAATTTCTGCTTTTTCTTCTTTTATTTTATTGAGCAGAGGTCTCAGAGGTGCTGTCAGATTCATCTCTCCTGAGCACCATTACTGAGGCCAGGCAGTTGGTAGACACTACATATTTACAGGCTCGAAAAAGGTGAGTTCTTCCTGCATGACAGCCCCAATATGTTAAGGCAATAAGATTAAAGATATGTGTGTTTTTCCTGTTTTCCAATGCATATTTATTATGGAGAAGCCTTAGCGCCAGGACTCTCTTTGTCATGGCTGGAGGGATCCTTTTGCCCAGTTTGGCTGGATTCTGGTCCCAGAACCTCCAATCACGACCTCCAAGTATTGTTTCCTCACCTGCACTGCCACGAGCACCTTTCACTGGTCCATAATGGCTCAGACATGCTGCACACATGTGAGTCCTCTTCTGGAAGCAGGAGTTCTGCCCCTCTCCAGAAGGACTGGAGTTGTGCAGATGGACACCCTGTCCCAGATAGGTGTGAGTGGAAGTCAAACCCCAGGTATCCTCTGTGATTGTCCCAAAAGGCTAGTTCCAGGCAGTGGGATGATTTGGGAAGGAGTCTCTCTCCACTCATCCTACAGAAGTAGCAAGACAGAGCCTTGAGACCAGAAAGAGATGGAACAGGAGCGAGGTTGTCCCTCTGCTCACAGAATACACCTTGCAACATAATACATGTAAAATTTTATCCAGTCACAGTTCATTGATCTGGATTTCCACATGATAGAACAAAGTTTATTGTGACAAGGAAGTGTGACTGCAAACTTGAAGTAGGGGATTACAGTGCTTTTTTTTTGCCAAAACCATCTGAGCTGACATGCTAATGTGCAGGCAGCTGGTCCTACTGGGCAGGGTCTGCATGTGACCCTGCAGTGGTGTCACAGCTAATTACACCCAGTCCAGCATGACAGAGGAGCTCTGATTTCAGAGAAGGTGCTTCATGGAACTCTTCTATGTTCAGCTTAAAGAGAAAACTGGAGGAAAAGATTGTTAACCCGATGGATTTCCTGAAGCACCTAAAGGACCCCACAGGAAGAACCAGATCTGCAGTCCGTGCCGCTGATTACTTGGAAACTACTTTGAAACTCCTCAAAAGGAAGCTGCATCTCTCTGGGAAACAGAGTTTCAATGTCACAGGTAATGTGATTTAGACCAAAATGTCTTACGAAGAGCAAAGAGCAGGAAATGTGCCACAGCAGGTGGCAGAGAGCAGCTCTGCCATGACCCAAATAACGAGGGCTAAAACCCTTCCCCAACAGGGGAATAGATTTGAAGGTTTCTCAGAGACAGACCAAATTCCCGGGTGTTTTATTCATCATCTCTGAGAATGCATCTCTCCTATCCTTGTAAAAACAGCCTAACAATACCTGTGACAAACCTGGGACAAAGCCCACTGGAGACTGTAATCACTGAAAACCCTTCATCTTCCACTTCTGCTCTGCACACCTGGGTTGTACCACTCTGCAAACTCATCGTTTTGTTCCCAGCTGGGGTAAAACCGTCCTGGTGATGATGCTCTCCACATTCCCCTGGAAAATTGCTTAATGCCTACCCAGTTTCCCTAGTCCAGAGGGGAAGGCTGATCCACAAAAGGGTTTAGGCACCAAATTAACAATCCCAATCCAGATGTTTTATATCCACAGCTCCAATTCAGCTGGCTCAAATGTTGACCTAGAACACTGAGAAGTTAAAACAACAAAAGAAGAGTAGGATCAGATGTTACTTCACAGGGTTTCTCTTGCAGACCTGCTAAGCAGGAGACAGAAGGAGATGATTTCCAAGGGCACTGGCTGTGACTATCAGACTCGTTCCATTAAATGCCCGGAGAGGGACTTGTACCGGACCATTACTGGGGAGTGCAACAACAGGTAGGATTTGTGTGTGGACAAGGCGAGTCTTTTTATTCAGACCCAGGGTAGATGATCTGTGAAAGTGCCTTTCAAAAGGACAAGAAGAGTGAAATGCTCAGTTTAATGAGCCTATAACAGGGGATTCATTTCTACCTGTGCCTGTCAGGAAAAAGATGTAATTTCTTAAAAGTCTCAGATTTGTGCCCACTGCCCTTTATGTGTTGCTTTGGATGAAGGAAAGGATCTTGGGGTGGGGAAGGTAAGAATTTGAGGAAATTTTCAGGCTATGACTCAGCCTCTCATTTTGCTGGAGGCTACGGGAAATCATCCCTCCACTCTTTCATAGGGATAATTCTAATTTCCCCAGCTGATTCAGATGATAACATTCAGCTGATGATGTATCTCTGTGATGAGTAAGGGTGGGAATTAAATAAGACTTTAATTCTCGGTTCTTCCAACTTTCTATATTGTACATTCTTTATCTGAGTATTCGGGTGTTTTTGCACATAGTTTCCCTCCAGGTTCAAAGCTGGGATCAAATGTTTATTTCCGTTTGCACTTTTAATTTTTTTTTTTTTACCAGAAAATGACCAAATTCCTACTCTGACAATGACAGTTAAGGCTCCTTGTCCTGCTGTGTCAGACACCAAATCTGAGCAGGACTTGCATCCAATGTGCACCTGGCATGAAACAAATGTGCCAGATATGAATACATAGCACAGCTCTGCAGCAGTGTGTGGGGAGCTCACACTCACTGGGGTTTTCCAGTCTGTTCCCCTGGACTCCAGGGCCTCCAGCCCCACAAGGGTGTGGAGTCTCTTTCACTGGGGATATTCCAGAACTATCTGAACACAGTCCTGTGCCATGTGGTCTGAGATGACCTTGCCTGAGCAGTGACATGGGACCAGGTGACTCCAGTGTGGTCTCTTCCAGCCTGACCCATTGTGGGATTTTGTGTCCATGCTGATTTGAGGTTTAGGGTAGGGCTGTCCTTGGCCTTGTTGGGCTGTCAGAGACATGAGGAGGCTTGAGGGATCCCTGTGGTGGTAATATTTTTCCCAAGGATCTTGCTCAGATTGAGGTGCACACCACAAGAATAGTTTGCCTGCAAGGACAGTGAAAACAATCAGAACAAGACCCTGGTGGTTCTGAGTCTTTAATATTTTATGGAATTGCTTTGGCTCTGGCACAGTCATTTTCCTAGGACATGCTCTTATTTCACAGCACACAGTGCTGAACACTCTGCTGTGAACACTGGGCACTCCTCTCCTTTTCCAGTGCAGAATCACAGATTCATTTAAGTTGGAAAATGTGGATGCCAGCCTGGTCAGGGAGAGAGAAACAGCAATTGTTTCTCACAGTGGCTTGTGAGAATTTTTAGGGAGTTGTAGGAATATGATACCTTGTTAGTCTAAACAATCTGCAGGTGGTGTTTTTCCACATTGCTTTTCTGTTCCTCTCAAGGACGGTGTGTGAGAAAGATGTTTTTATTAACTAAGGAATCAAATATGATGTGTCATGTCAGTCTATTTAAGCTGAAGTTTCCTTTCCATAAAGGCCTTATTTTCTTCCTTTTTATGCTGCATCCTCATCTGTTCTTGTGTCATTCTTGGTGCAAGAGTGACAGAAAGAGACCTCCAAGACCATCAAGCCCAACCTTTGACTCATCCCCACCTTATCAACCAGACCAGAACCCTGAGTGCCACATCATATAGACAGACATTGCCTGAGTTTTGTGCCCACAGGGCCACAGATCATTGGCTCAATCAAAATTATTTTTCTCCTGAACATGAAATGCTGACTTTAGCAGTTCAAACTTTTTGGAGCAGTGCAAGGCAACACCACAATGGCCACAGCTGCAGGCTGAGAGGGTCTGTGTAAAAACTTTCCCAAGGGACAGCCGAGGCACAGATCCCCACAGAGGTGGAGAATCTTCATCCTTGGAAGCTTCCAGACCCCAGCTGGACAAGACATGGCCACCCTCACCATGCTGATGGCCCTGCTGTGAGTCTGATTTTGAGAGGGCAGTGAAGACAGAGGTGGTAGAGAGATTTAAATGCCAGATAAAATTAATGTAGGTTTAACTGACAGATAAAATTAATAGAGTGACACAAGGCACCTTTTTGAAAAGAAGTTGATTTTTCTCCACAGTAATAACCTTGGTATAATTTGTTTCTTGGTATTTTCCCAGTCTCATCCCTGTTACCAGAGTGTTCAGACATGGAATAAAGGGTTGTGAAATGTTGGTCTGTACAAGGCTGCTGATGTTTGAAAAAATAACAGAAGTTGTTTTTCTGGTGATGCTGCAGAAATCACTCCCACCTGGGGTCCTCTAACCGTGCCTTCGCACGCTGGCTCCCAGCCGTATACGAAGATGGAGTGTCTGTTCCCAGAGGGGCAAGTGAAGGAAAGCGCTACAATGGATTCCCACTCCCTCTGGTGAGAGTTGTTATCCTAATCCAGCCATGAGTAAGGACACTGCCCTCAATGCACCCATCAGGAAGGAAGCAGTGGCAACTTCTAGAGTGTAAATTGCTTGATCTTTGATCTCAGGCTGCTTTTCTACAATTGAGTTATTGCTCAGGTTAATATTTTTTGCTGGAGACAGACATGAGAAGAAGGTTGTGGATGCTT
Source organism: Anomalospiza imberbis (assembly GCF_031753505.1). Taxonomy (NCBI): domain Eukaryota; kingdom Metazoa; phylum Chordata; class Aves; order Passeriformes; family Viduidae; genus Anomalospiza; species Anomalospiza imberbis. The sequence continues at coordinate 343,746 of NC_089700.1, forward strand.
TCGTAAGCAGTTTCCAAAGTGTACACCCCAAGGATTCCTGCAGTCAGTGCTCAAGGACACCAGGAGGTTTGTACAAACCACAAGGCTTGGGAGTTCCTCAGCCATGTTCTTGACTTTCTGGTGTTCACAAACAAGTTTCAGCTGGAACAGGCTTTCCATGAAGCCAGGTTTGGCTGAAGGACTGTGTAGTCTACTTTTACACCTGATTGGATGGAGCTCTGTAATGCCATAACTCTTAGTAATTTATCTAAGATAATCTTGTGCATGATCTACAACTACCTGAAAGGAGTACGTGGGGATTGGCCTCTTCTCCAAGGTAACAAGTGACAGGACAAGAGGAAATAGCTTCAAATTGTACTAGAGGAGGTTTAGGATATTAGGAGAAATGTCTTCAATGACATAGTGGTTAAGCATTGAAGCAGGATTTCCAGGGCAGTGGAGGAGTCAATCCCTGAAGGTGTTCAAAAACAGGTAGATGTGGCAATTCTCAATATGGTTTAGAGGGAATGAGGATACTCGGTCAAAGGCTGATGATCTTGGAGGTCTTTTCTGACCTTCATGGTTCTGTGATTCCAAGATGTCTCAGTGGGCGTTCAAGTGAGAGGCAACCACTCCACCGTAGCAGAGACAGTCACATTTTCATTTTGGTTTTCTGCAGGTTCGAAAAGTATCCAATGAAATTGCTCACACGGCCAATGAGAACATCACTGCAGACCAGCAGCTCTCGCTGGTCTTCATGCACTGGGGCCAGTGGGTCAACCATGACATAGACTTGGCCCCTGCCAGTGGGGAAGGAGCCAGCCTGGATCTCCAGTGCCACACCAGCTGTGCCTTCAAGCCCCCCTGCTTCCCCATTAAGGTACCCTGACTCTCACCTGTGCCACACTCTCTTACAGCAGCAAAAATAAAACCACAGGGCTTTCTGAGGCATGACTTGGCTCATTTGCTTTAGTTCCCCCCTGAGGACTCGCGGATGCTGAGCTCAAACACCTGCATGCCGTTTGTGCAGTCAGCCTCCGTGTGCAACCCCGCGACCTTCCGGCGGGAACAGCTCAATGCCGCCACGTCCTTCATCGACGCCAGCACGGTGTACGGCAGCGACGACGTCCTGGCGAGGAGCCTGAGAAATCTCACCAACCAGTTGGGCTTGATGGCCGTGAACCAGGACTTCTTGGACGCGGGGCTAGAATTGCTGCCCTTCGAGAGCACGACGCACAGCGTTTGTGTTCTCACCAACAGGAGTGCCAACATCCCCTGTTTTAAAGCAGGTAAGGTGCAGCTCGGTGGTTTTCAGTGGGTCATAAAGTCAAAAAGGGACAAATATCTCTGTAGGTCTCTTCCAACAGAGGATATTCTGTGATTCTGTGATATTTGAATGAGGCACTTCAAGACATGACTACATTAGGTGAAAGACAGGGAATCCTCCCCCCAGTTAGAAAAGAAAAATAATCAAGCAATAATCGATTAATAAACATAAAATTATTTTAACTTCCCCCAAAAAATACAGCAAATTGTTATTCCTTTATAAAGTCTTTTTGAAAGCATGAGAAATTTTCAATAGAATAGCCACCAGTGCTTAAAACTTCTTTGGAGCTTTTTTCTTCTACCTAGAATTCACCATTCATTACTTGAATGCCAATTGTCAGCTTGTCAGCACTGACTGAGAAAGTTCAGGCTGGAGAAGAGCGGGTTGTGTGGAGACCTCACAGCATCTTCCAGGATCTCAGGATCTAGAGGGACTACAGGGAGCCTGGAGAGGGACTGCATTAGTAACTGTAGTGGGAGGACAAGGGAGAATGGCTTCACATTGAAAGAGAGTAGATTAAATTAGATACACAGAAGAAATTCTTCCCTGTGAGAGTGGTGAGGCCCTGGCAAAGGCTGCCCAGAGAAGCTGTGCCTGTCCCATCCCTGGAAATGTTCAGGGTAAGGCTGAATGGGGCTTGGAGCAACCTGGGGTAGTGGAAGGTTGAAATGGGATGGGCTTTAAAATCCCTTCCGTTCTGTGATTCTGTGATTCAGTTTTCAACCCAATCAAGACTAACAGTTAACACTCTTAAGAAATCTACTTAATTGAATAATTAACTAACCCATCCTACATCAGAAGAAAAGTCTAGGTGTTTGTATGAAATTTAACTGAAGACAAATACAGAACTTACTCAAATTTGAAGTGATCCATCACAGGCATAACATTAAAAAAACATTATAAATGTGAAGCTTGCAAAATCAATCATAAGGGTACAGAGTGTTCTCATTTCCTCATTCTCTGCCTGTGAGAAGGGCTCCTTGTGGAGTGAGGAGATGCTCAGTGCTTCTTCCATCATCTCACAGAGGGTCTTCACTGAGTTTCCCTCCAGTTTTCATAGAATCACAGAAGGGTTTGGCTTGGAAGAGAACTTTAAGAACATCCTGTTCCACCCCCTGTCATGGGCAGAGACACCTTCCACTATATCAGGTTGCTTCAAGCCCCATCCAGCCTGGCCTTGTGCACTTCCAGGGATGGGGCAGCCACAGCATTATTGCCAGGAACATCACCACTTGTTAGTTGTCTGTCCTAACACAAAAACCTGCTTCTGAAATTGAAAGCAATGTACAAAATTCATAAAATATTTTAATTTTAGGTGACAAACGGGTGACAGAAAACCTGGGACTCTCTGCAATGCACACTCTCTTTGTCCGAGAGCACAATCACCTGGCTACAGAGCTGAGGAAATTAAATCCCCACTGGGATGGGGAAAAGCTTTACCAGGAGAGTCGAAAGATTGTGATTGCCATAAACCAGGTACTGTTCGCTGTTTATCATCCACACATTTAGAAATGGCTTTTCCTTCAGGCAAAAGGAGGAAAATGTTTTGCCAAATCAGTGGAGCTATTTGTGGGAGTTGGAAATTGTGAATGAGGGTAGTCCACCTGAGACAGCATGGATATCCAGAGCTTTTTTATGCATCATGCTACTAATTTATCAATTATCTATTATATTAATATATAAATTAATTATTAGATAAAATAATTTCACATTTTAAAATAATTTAAATCCATTATGCCAAACTTATTCCATTGCTACAGCTTTTTTTTCTGAAAACTTTAATGAATTCTGCTGCAGAGAGTCCACGTTCATTCTCTGCACTTGACTTCTGATGCCATTTCTGCTGCAGCAGCTGGTAACTTGCTGCGTACTTGTGCTTTTTCAGATCATAACATACAGAGATTACCTCCCACTCCTGCTGGCTGAGGAGACCAGCAAGTGGATCCCTTTGTACAGTGGTTACAATGAAAAGGTGGATCCAAGGGCCTCAAATGTTTTCTCCCTGGCTTTCCGATTCGGCCACACTTCAGTGCAGCCTTTTGTGTCCCGTTTGAATGAGAGCTTTCAGCCTTTGGGTTCCTCCTCCCATGTCCCTCTGCATTTGACCTTTTGTGCTCCGTGGAGAATTATAATGGAAGGTAGGAACATGGAGCAGTGGTCCTGGTCTGGTCCTGGGGTGGAGATCAACTGGTCAGGCACATGGAATTACAGAATCCCAGAATCATTTAGGTTGGAAAAGATTTCCAAGACCATCAAGTCCAGCCTGTGACCCCCACCTTGTCACCCAGCCCAGAGCACTGAGCACAATGTCCAGTCATTCCTTGGACACGTCCCAGCTCAGCAAGACCTGACAGTGGGGTGTTCCATGTCCACTGAGAATGTGCAGCTTCTCCTGCTCCTCCAGGAGGCAGGAGACTCTTGTGCCAAATGTCAACGTCTATGTCAATCAAAGCTCTTATATCCCCCTATAATCAGGAGACATGGACAGAGTGTGATGCATCCAGTTTAACTGAGCTAAAGCAGCATCATTCCTTCCTAGAGGTGCCCATCCCTCTTCCTGGCTCTAACTGGAGTTATGGGGTCCTGCTATTACACAGCTGAGATCTCCAGATAAGTCTTTCCAAGGAACACAAATATCTCTTCCAAAATGGGTTAAGTAATTATGAGAAATATTATTACACATGTGCAGCCAATTTTCGTGTGTTTTGCTCATACTGTCTCCTTAATTGTTATGAAAAAGACATGGACAGTCAGACATGAATTAATGCTACCACTACATTACATGTTTTAATAAATGTCTGCCAATTAATAGTGAATTATAAACAAAATCCATTCCTAAACCTAAAACTTTGGGCAGACCCCCAAGCACCAGGACATAATGGAGTCTGACAGGCTGAGGAGCAGACTTGGAAAGGGACTGGTGGAGAGTAAGTGGATTTAGGGGTGTGGAAGAAAAAGCTAAGGGATGGGGAGGGATAAGGAATTTAGTCACTATGTGAGGCTTTATTTACTGGCACCTGCAGACATGTACAGATTCATACAGGCACCACTGTGAGGGTGGGGGGACCCTGGCACAGATTGCCCAGAGCAGCTGTGGCTGCCCCTGGAACCCTGGAAGTGTCAGTCTCAACCCAGGCTGAATGGGGCTTGGAGCAACCTGGGACAGTGGAAGGTGTCCCTGCCCATGGCAGGGGGTGGAATGAGAGGGGCTTTAAGGTCCTTTCCAACCCAAACCACTCTGGGATTCTGTGGTTCTATGATTCTATATGGTAAAATGAAAATATGAAGATGAAAACCCCACCTAGCCCATAGTAGACTGTTTCAGCTGCATGAATGGGACCATCAAAGCTGCACCTTGGCACAAAAAGTCTTTCCTTGATTTGCAATGGCTGCAGGAGGCATTGACCCCCTGATCCGGGGCATGGTTGTGGATCATGCAAAACTCATGAAACAGAACCAGTTGCTCATTGAGGAACTCCAGAACCACCTCTTTGAACAGACAGAGGTGATGGGTTTGGATCTAGGAGCCATGAACATCCAACGGGGAAGAGACCACGGCCTTCCAGGTAAGGAGACACAAATCCACACTTCCTGTGAATAAGACCTTTTCTTCCTTCTGCTGTTTATTCCATGAATGAACTGAGCTTTTTCTATACTAATGGGAAGAACCAGTACCTTGATTTGAAGGCGAAGGATGGACAGACAGTCAAGCTCAGTGAATAAAAGATTTCTCTATGATAAAAATCTTTTTGTGAGACATGTATGACAAGGACAAAAGGCTTAGAAATCAAAGATGATATTTGGGATAATGTAAGATAGTGGGTGAGAGACAGTGGTGCATTGCAAAGAGAGAGCATGTGTGGTACAGAATGTAGAGACACAAGTGACCAAATTCAGCTTTCACATGGGCTTGGACACATCCCCTGGGCTTTATTCCTTGCCCATCAGTCTTGTCCTGTGTCCCAGACAAGCCACAGTTCTGAGCAGAAGTGACTTGCACCCACAGATGGGACTGCCCCAGGTGCTGGAGGAGAATGGGTGCTCCTGGAAATTTGCACAACCAAATTTCCTGTTTTCTAAGAACTTAATCCTAGAAATTTTGCCTCCCAAAGCTGCAAGGACTGTTGCATTCATCCTCAGCAGTAGAAAGATTTAACCAACAGGATGAGATATAGTCACAAAGACAACCCAAACTGTTTGTTTAGTGTACATATGAGAAGGACCTTTGAAAATGTGACATTTGTTGGGGACTATTGTTGCATGGACAATAGTGCCTTCCAGATCTTTTAATGCCATGAGAAGTTGCAGGCAGTGCTCATGGGCCAAGAAGGGTGCTGTGGAAATGTGGTGGTGGGTCCTGGTCATCTGCTGCTCCTGCTTTTGCAGGTTACAATGCCTGGAGAGGTTTCTGTGGGCTTTCCCAACCCCAAACTATAGAAGAATTATCTGAGGTGCTGGGCAATCCCAAACTGGCCAAGAAGTTCATGAATGTGTATGGGACACCGTACAATATTGACCTCTGGATTGGGGCAGTTGCAGAGCCTGTGGTTTCCCAGGGCAGAGTTGGGCCCCTCCTGTCCTGCATTATTGGCACCCAGTTCAGGAACCTGCGTGATGGAGACAGGTGAGAGATACATTCCCTGTGACATTTTTTATGGGGAAAATGCTGTCATTTCCTGTGACACACAAATCCAACCCATTTACAGCACGCCAGTGAGTGGTCCCAGCAAGGCTCACCCCTTCATTTTAGCCCAGTTGCCAAAGGACTGTTTTTTTGCAGCCTGTTTCTGTAGATTCATGTGGCTGAGGAGTACCAGCTCCAGATCATGGGGCATCTGCTGTGGCCTCTGCCTGAGGTGACTTTTGCTCTCAGGGCATAAATCCCTGCATCCCAGCAGTCTGCTGATGCTGTGTGGAAGAGGCAGGCTCTCTGCACTGGCAGAATCCAGATCTGGCCACACCGGAGACACCTCTTTCTAAAGGGGTGTTCCTAGGGAAGGTGGATCTAAGCACCATTCAGACTCAACTTGGTCAGATTCCCATCTCAGCAAATACCCAGACATTATAAACTGCTTCTGAAAATTTCATTGCAGATTCTGGTGGGAAAACCCGGGAGTTTTCACTCCACAACAGTTGCAAGCGTTGAGAAAAATCTCAGTGTCAAGGGTGATCTGTGACAATACTCATATCAAAAAGATACCCAGGGATGTGTTCAAGATCAACACTTACCCCGAGGACTTCACTGATTGCCAAGAGATTGATGTGCTTGACCTCTCCTCCTGGAAAGATGAGCCTGAGAGTGCCACAAAAGGTACCAGTGGTCTAAGACCTGTCAAAAATAATACATGCACTATGAGGTCTTTTCCATGCCTAAAAAAAAGAAAGAATTAAGGTTTCCACCGTGACTCTATCCCCAAAAGACGACGACTGTCCATTTAGTTACACTCGGACAGCACTGGAGGCAGAGGTGCTGTTAACTGGGTTTCCAGGCAATGCATCACTTTCATCACACCTTATTCCCTGCCTCTTCCTTTCAAGCAAATGGGAGATCCCTCAAAATCCAGCCTGTTCTGGACCTTGGGAACGTGTCCTCTAAAGACCTTATTCCAGGACAACCATAGTCTTTTCTGACAGGAAAGGTGTTGATGAAAAAGCAACTAGAATTAGCCAACCTCCTCCAAAGTCTTACTCAGCTGCTCAAAGTTTTTGCTCTCCCCTCATCTTCACCAAAACTTTAAATTAGTTTAAGGTATATCTGGAGTAGTTTTGACACTGTATGGCCTCACACACCAGTAGAACACACATGATCAAAGGTTATGATGTGCCACAGTAAAACAATGTCTTTATCAGAGATGTGGACATGCAGTGTCCTACTGAAACACTTTTGACTAGGGCTCTCCCAGCTGAAATGATGTGGGAGAACAAAGACTTGAAGAATGGACTGGACTGGATTATTTTTCCTTCTGACAAATATTTATAGATGATCACAATACCTGGGGATCACCTACACTGTCCTTCTGCAAGGCAAAGACCAGCAAAGCATCTCCATGCAGTTCCTGTAAGGAGTTTGAGTAACTATTTGAGGGAAACGCTGTTGTTTAAGACAGATATTTGTGCTTAAAGGCTTCACCTTTGGTTTCTTTATTATGGTGGCTTCACCCCATTCTTTAGGACCTGAATCCAGCTCACCTTCTCTCTATACAAAAGAGGTTTTTTTTCATTTCTTTTTTTATTATATTCTTATGGTCACTAAAATGTGCTGAGCAGCTTCCTGTGGCTCTTTTCTGACCAAGCTTGGGGGAAGTCAAAGTGTTCGTGTAACCCAGAGAGAGTTACATCGCAGGGCTAAAAGCAGCTGCTAAAAGATTAACCTTTTGAAATGTCAAGAAATTGCCCCCAAACCATGCATTCTAAGGCTGGAAGCACCACGGTGTCTCAGAGATGCGAGGATACAGGGATGAGAAAAAGGTGAGAAAAAATGGTGTGTCCAGGAAAGACTTTTGTGCCTCTCAGCAGCTTTTTCTGCTTTATTGACAGTTTATAATCCTACTCATCAGACCAGCATTGGAAACCCCTAATGGTGGCACTGAGCTGCTCCTGGGAAACTCCTGCCTGGACATCAGGCCCCACTGGCTGCTGTTGACTGAACATCAGCACATGGTTTCCCAGAGGGGAGCTCAAGACTATGTAATCTGTTTTATTTCCTGTAATGTGATTTTTTTTAAAATAGAATTTCTTTCAAAAAACTTTCAGTAATGTAAGTCTTCAGATGAGAGGGCAATGATATTTTATTTTCTGTTGCCCTAAATAATTGATCAGAGGCTTTCTGACTCTCTAAAAGTGTAATTATGACAAGTTTTTTTACTTCCCATCCTGAATGGGTGTCAAACCTGCAGGCTGGCATGCTTGCATTGCAAAATCAAATTCCTTATCCTTTGTACCTACTCAGAAATTAGCACATTCATGTAATCTTTACCAAAACTTTCTCAATCTCCTGGTTTTGTGCAAGAGAAGAAGCTGTTTAGGCTGCTTCTAATCAGCAGTGAGATTTCAGCCTTTGAAGACACTGAAACATGGCAGCTGCATCTTGAAGCCTTGAAACAAGTTTTATTTAAATCCTACAGTGAATCTGTGTGGTTTGGGTATTCTGGGCAGTAATAAAACACATCCTTGTGCACTCACCTACACTTGGCATCAATGACAGGCTGGGGGCAGAGGGGTTGGAAATCTTTCCCTCAGAAAAGGGCCTAGGGAGCTGGCTGACAGTGGCTGAACAGGAGCCAAAGTGTGCCCGGGTGGGCAAGAGTCCAATGGCACCTGGGCTGTGACCACACACTGTGACCAGCATGATCAGGACAGTGCCTGTTCCCCTGTGCTGGAACTGCTGAGGCCCCACCTCAAATTCTGTGTTCAATTTTGGGCCTCTCACCACAAGAAAGACGTTGAAATGCTGGTGCATGTCCAGAGAAGGTAATGGAGCTGGGGAAGGGGCTGGAGCCTTCCCCCTTTTCCCCTGGAAAGGGGCTCAGCCTGGAGAAAAGGAGGCTCAGGGGGGACCTTGTGGCTCTGCACAGCTCCTGACAGGAGGGGACAGCCGGGGAGGTTGGGCTCTGCTCCCAGGGAACAGGGACAGGAGGAGAGGGAACGACCTCAGGCTGGGCCAGGGGAGGCTCAGGGTGGACATCAGCAGGAATTTCTTCTTGGAAAGGGTGGTCAAGCCCTGGAAGCCCAGGGAGGTGGTAGAGTCCTCATCCCTGGAGGTGCCCAAGGAAGAACTGGATGTGGCACTCAGTGCTCTGGGATGGTTGAGAAGGTGAGGATCAGTCACATGTTAGACTCGATGATCCTAGAGGGATTTTCCAACCTAAATGATTCTGTGAATCTGTGTGTGATTCTGTGTAAGTCAGACCTGTGTCCAAAACAGTCTTTGGCTCTGGTTCCTTGCTAAACATACCAGCACAAAAAAGCAAATCACATTGTGGCTGGTGGGCATCCTCTGACAGAGAAGACAGAAGGCTGGACTCAGAAATCAGGAGCTGCAGCTCCCAGAGTGTTTTTGAGTTGAAAGATATCCAGGTTGTACTAAAAATCATGAGGTTGTCATAGAATCATCAAGAATTGCAGAATCAGTAAGGCTGGAAAAGCACTCCAAGGTCATCGAGTCCTTTAACCCAGCACAGCCAGGTCAACCACTAAACCACGTCCCTCAGCACCAGATACACACATCTTTTAAACAGTTCCAGGGATGGTGATTCCATCTGGGCATAGTAAGCATACTAGGCAGCATACTCATGCTGTTTGCCTCTGGTTTCTGAGCCCCCAGACATGTGCCTCTTGCACTTTGAAGATGTGTTCAGCCCTGAAAGCAAAATCTTCCACAGCTTAAAGGAAGGCCACAGAAACCACCAAGCCCTGTAGACACATGTAAGATCTTTAATTCCCCTCTCCCAAAGCTGCCTTGGTTTCTGTCTCTCATGGCAGAAGTACCTCCCAAATCCTCCCCATGGAAGAGGAAGAAAACAGCACCTTCTCCTGAGTGTATTCCAGGGAAATGTGGAAGCCCTCAAACCCCAAGGCAGCCACTTCCCTGGCAGCATGGTCACAGGCTTGGGATCAATGCCTCTGCCTTTTTGGATCTGAACTGGGAAAGGTGGTTACAAGCAGGCAGCAATGATCACAGGAAGGGCCCAGCTCTGCCTGGGGTCCAGCTGGTGGGACATTCTCAGCAGTATGATTACACAGAAATGTCCAGCTGTCCACTGTGTGTCTGTCTCGCTGGGTGGCACAGTTCTCTAGGAGAAACACAAGAACATTCCCCTTGGAAGCTTCTCTTCTTGGTGGATGTTTTTCCTGTCTCTGGTTTGTCAGCATTGTAATCCACAGTTGTCTCTGCTGCCAGACCTTCCTGTGGTTGTCATGGCCTCCCCTCAGTTATGGCATACACATAGATGGGAATGGAAGATGGAAGATGGAGCTGGAAGATGGGATCGCTAATGAGAAGCTCCATTCATCATTCCTGATATCCCCTGGTAGGCAGAGAGCATGGAGTCACGGACCTGCTCCGTCAGCTTGGGAACATCGTCTGGGCCCAGGCCCAGTGTCTCCACTTCTGGTAAGATCTGGATGATCATCTTTCCTGGAAGAAGGTGAGACGGGAAAAAAACCCACATGAGTGGTATAGAAGAGCCGGAGGCGGTACAGCAGGAGGGTTGGTGCCAACCAAGGAAATGCCCTCATTCCCACACCAGTGGTGTGGGAGCCCAGCCACATCCCAAATGTACACAGCAAAAACCCAACCTGGGCTTTTCCCATCCACAGAGAGCACAAGAATCACAAATATGGAAAGAGGTGAATCTCTCCTCCAACACAATGCAATGTTTCATATAGGATGGGTTTTCACAGTGGAAAGGTTGCAGGGTCTGTCTAGATCACAGGCAAAGAGAAGATGTTTAATACAACACATCCAAACTGGCTGTGCTCTATCTATGTATACCAAATTTAGCACGGTCCCTCCTTCCAGAAACACACTTTGGGATGAGAGAAATTGTGGCCAGGAATCCCTGGTATGTTACATTTCTCTGGGGAAGCACCTAAGCAGTGGACTGGTGTAAACTGAAGAACATACTGGGGAGCTGCCATCATACTCTTCTGTTCTAGCACCAAGAGTTCCCTGTTTTGACCCAGTACAGACAAGACAGTGCCTGCACAGACAGGAACCTGGGGATCTGAGGAGAGTCTGTGATGTGTTGTAATGTTCTTGCATGACTTAACACGTGTGCCTGGATTGAGATCCAGCAGTGCCAGCAGCAGAGCTGTGGGAAGGAGGCAAAACAAGCGTAGAGAAGAACTTCGCAAAAGAAAAGGGTTTGTCATGTTGGATGGGGCTTGGAGCCATCTGATCTAGTGGAAGATGTCCTTGCCCATGGTAAGGGGTGGAATGAAATGACCTTCAAGTCCCTTCCAACCCAAACCCTTCTGTGATTCCATGATTCTGTGTTACCTGCCTGCACATCTTACACCCAAAGCCAGGCTGGTACCTCACTTCATTTGCTCCTACTTAAAGAGCAGAGTGATGACAAGGCTGTGCTGAAAATTCAGGTCTCTTTGGAACAGACTTCCAGCAAGCACTGGATATGTTCCATGAATGACAGTGCCCAACACCAGGCACAAAACCGGGCTTCTGAGAGGCTCCTCAGCACACCCAGACCCCCTGCGGACACGGGGAGCTGTCCTGACCCACGGACCTGCTCAGTTTGCAGGAATCTTGACCACCATCTTCAGAATCAGTTCTGGCAAAACTTCCAGATGGGGAAAGTGGGAAAGTTCAAGGAAAGCTAACTAGGGTTCTTTCTTCAGCAGTGCAGGTCCTGCCTGTTTTACAGCCATTTGGGAAGTGGAGCTAGCACGGAACTAGCTAACCATGAATTCACAGGGTGACTGAAGTTGCATATAGGCAAATGTACATGCATGTACAATGTAACTGCAAAAAGTCTTTCCTAAAAAGCTCAGGGAATTCTTTGAATCTCCATCCTTGGAGTTAATACATTTTTGGACTGGTCACAAAGCTAACTCATCTGTCTTTAGACCTGGCCTTGCTTAAAACAAAATGTTCAGCTTCTTCCAAGATCCCTCCCCAGGAAGTTATTCTCTGATTTCCCAGAGCAGGGATGTGAAAGAAAGGGAACAGTCTAGCAGAATTCCTGGTCATGGTCCTATTGACTCTCAAGTGGGGAAACACTTCCAGAACCAAAAGACTTTTGTGTCTGAACAGGGAGAGGATAAACCCAGTAGGTGAAAGATGACTGGAAACAGGCAATTCCATATTTATCATTTGCACCACTCTCTCTTTCCAGGTGTCTGCCTGCGAGGGAATGACTATACCCAGGCACAACAATGGGAGGAATGAGAATTTCAGATGCAGATCCTCTCCTCAGAGAAAAACAGGGCTGGCCTGGGAAAGAGTGGGAAGTGGCAGAAGTCCATTGTAAGGTGAGTGGCAGTTAAGGGACAGAAGGAGCATGATGGGTTACTTTTTTCTATTGGAATTTGTACCATTTTTTTCTGCATTTTCCTTCTGAAGTCCAAGACCTGAGTTATTTTTCCCCCTAAAATTTTATCAGTGGCCAGTAGAAATTTTTGTTATTGTAAATAGCTCTCCATGCACCTGTTGGGGGGTCAGGGGCAGGACCTGCTTCTCCGAGTTCTCTTGGACAGGTATTGGACAAGCAGTGAGAATCCAAGGGGAGAGGAAAAAGTGATGCCTGAAATGTCCCATTTCTTCCCAAGAAGACAGAAACTGCCGTTTTCTGGGTGCCATCTCCATATACATGTGGTCCTCTTCCCACCCTGGTCATGGCTCCAAGGACTGATCTTGCACCACCACCCACACCATTCTTTGCCCCAGGTCATCCTCACCTGGTGTAAATTTCTTCTCCTTCTGGTTGTAGAAGTTGTTGTAGGAAGACAACACTACAGGAATAATGGGGACCTGGAGGGGAGGTAGTCTACAGTGAATATGCACATCTCCTTATCCTTTCTCCAAAATCCAACTAATGTTTTCAGGTGAATTCTGCACCTTATCGCCATCAGTGTCACAGCAGACACTTGGAGGATTATTTGAATATTTAGATCATTTGACTATATCACCCCATGTCCTCGCCTTTGGATTTTGTATTTTCATCTCTGTATTTAGGCCAACAACAGTGGATTATCAAATTACTATCTACAGAGGCCAGCTCAGCAGAAACTTCCCTGTGCAGGTCCAGGGCTCTTGCCAAGGTCCCCCCACCCTTTTGTCTCAAGCTGTAGCAAAGGTTTTCCACTTGTCTCTCTGTTTCTGTAACAGACCCCTCCTGTGCCATCTGCAAACTCCTGAGGGCTCCTGGATATGTATTCAATCCTTAGGGAAGCCAGGGACCAGTACCCTAGTTTGCTGGTGGACCACAGGAGGCAAATCACACTCCAGGGGCAGAAGGAAGGTGGGTCTCACCTGGGCTTTCACAGCCAGTTGGAAGGCCCCACGTTTGAAGGGCAGCATGGAGCCACCATGGTTGCGAGTTCCTTCAGGGAAGATCAAGACACGCAACTGCAGGAGGGAGAAGACATTAGGGCGGAAGGACCTCCAGGTACAATTCTAAGCCACTGCAGAGGGATGGTGCCCCGGGGCTCATCTCTGTACCCCTGACCTCCATTCATGGGCACAGAACATACTGATGCTCTCACTCTGTTCTGCTCAGTGCCCAGCCCAGAGACAAAAATCTCTTTCCACCCACATTCAGATTCCTGTTTTCCAGCAGCTCCTCATTGGACTCCTCCCCACTCACGTTGTCCTTGTGCAGGCAGTCTGCCACCTCTGTCAGGGTGCCAATGGACTCTTCCCTCCTCTTGCGGTCAATGAAGATGACCCCTGCGAGCCAGCAGGCCAGGCCGAATGTGCCCATGTACAGGATCTCCTTCTTTGCAATGGGCACACAGCGCCTTGGCAATATCTCCATCATCACTGCAAGGGGACAGCAAGGGCAGAACAAATCGTCATCTGCACTCAAGGTCTCTCTAGATCTTGAGCGACAAGATCTAGCTTTAGGGGGGTGTCCATGGCCCTCTGCTTTAGGGGGTGCCATGCCTGAAGCTTCATAGAATCCCTGGGAAATTTTAGGGGTCTCCAGACCATCCACTCAGGACTGGCACTGAAGGAGAGCAGCTATGAGAGGGCTGTGGTCAGCTGAGAGCCTTGTCCCCATTCCCTTGGAGATGGTGAAGCTGATGTAGCTTGAAAATGCCTCTGATACCCTGGAGACCAGCCCAGGCTTGGGGCTGGCTGGTGAAGGGCTCTGTAGCAGCCACTCATGCCCTTCTGCCTGCCAGGAGCAGGAGGCAGGATCACCACATACCCAGGATGTCAAGAGAGGTCTGGTGATTCAGCACCAGGACAAAAGGTTTCTTAGTCCTGAGGTTCTCCTTGCCTTTCACCACTATCTGAATGCCAAAGATGTATTTGAGTGGCATGGTCAATATGCGCAAAAACCTGGAAAAGAGGAGTGGAAATTAGCCAGAGATGTTGAAATTTGGGACCAAACTTTGCATCCAAACCAGCCCACCTGGCTGGTTTCCTCTGCTTCTGCTGGTTTCCCACTGACACAGCTTTGACCATGACTTGGAGAACAATTCGTGAACAAGCTGATTATTTAATAATGGAAGACAAATACACCCTGCAGGTTTCCCTCAAGCCATACATGACCAATGACCAAGCAATTACAGCTTCAGAAGTTCCACAGATCAACCAAATATTAGATAATATCCAGATTCACAGCACACCTTTGTACTCTGCTTTCCTCCCCACCTTGCTGGGTTGGGAATACAGGCTGCAGGAAATCTGTGCCTAACCCTGCTGGCTGTAGAAAGAGAGGGATTTGCCTTTAGGTGGCATTAGGCTGCAATGCTGGGAGTCCTATTTGAAGAGATATTGGTAAAATAACATCTGGGAAAAAAAATCAGGCACCAAAGTCAAGAGGTGAACAAAATTTCTCAAAGCAAAAGGCTGATGCTCAGTTAGGAGATATGAATTCCCACTGAAGCATAAAATGGAATGGTAAATCCTGCTTCTGCGGCACTTTAGAAGGGTTCAAACACTGTGGTGCTGTGTAGCAGAGTCATCTTTTCATCCCCACTGAGCCCAGGTTCCTGATTGCCACCACTGATCACTCCTGAACAGCCCATGCAGCTTCCAGGTGAGACCACGTCTTGGAGAGTCTGAATGGAATCTGGAGATACAGGATTGGCATCTGTGGAATGGGCTGGGGGACTGCCAGACCTGGGACACCAGGCTGTCACTGAGCTGATGCGGACACCAGTGCCCATGCAGGGGCCAGCACTGCACTGTGGTGATGTCTCAGGTGTGCACTGGCTCAGAGTAGAGAATGGGAAGAGCCCCTGGAGTGGCCTTCTCAACACAACTTAGTCATAGAATGCTCAGCCATGGGAAAGAGGGAAATACAGTTCCAAAGACCAGATGAAAGAGCTCTAGTAAAAACAGCAAATATGTATTACATCCAGGTTGTTGGTATTACCTGCTTTGGCAATTCGATGTCATCTTTTACATCCTTTCTTTCCATATTTTGTTATTCTTTTTATCAACCCCAAACCAATATTAAAACCCACACCCCTTCTCTGAATTACAGAGTCTGTCATCTCCCCAGATCAATATAAAACCAATCCCTCCCTACCACAGCACACTCCCAGGACCCTCCAAATCAAAGTACTGCATAGAGTGGACTCTATCAATGCTCAGGGCAGAAAGGAGCCACAGACAACTTACATCATGTTGTCCACGTTACGTCCACGAGGAATACTGAGGATGGCAGCCCCAATGCTTATGGTGAAGAGCCACAACTTATAGAAGGTCATCTTGCAGAAGAATCTGAATGCAGGTTTCACCTGGTAGAGGACTAGAAAGGCAATGAGAAGACAGGTAAAGGGGTAATGAAGGAGGAAAAGCTCCATCCTTCCAGCTCAGAGTGTGTTGAGCAGAGCAGTGAACAAGTCACGAGCAGCTGGTGATGTAGAGCAGAGGTGAGACTCCCTCCATCAGCTGTGTGTGGGTGGTGTAAAGCTGGAATGAGGTTTGGGAGTGAGGCTTCAGCCAGGCTGTGCTCTGCTGGGAGCTGCACTCACCGTGGGAAGCCGGTTTAGCAACAGCACTGCAGGAGATCCAGGAGGGCTGGATGGTAACAGGGCAAACACAGCAGCAAAGCCATCTGTGTGCAGGGGCTGTGGGGCTGGCAGTGCTTGGAGAGCCCCTTCAGGGGGCTCTGGGAATAGGAACCCTGAGGAATTTTAAGAAAATCTTTAGTGGGGAAGAGCAGGATATATTGGACACCACAAATCCTGCCCAGAGAAGCTGTGGCTGCCTCATCTCTGGAAGTGACCAAGACCAGGTTGGGGCTTGGAGCAACCTGGGATAGTGGAAGGTGTCCCTGCCCATGGCAGGGGTAGAACTGGATGATATTTAAGTCCATTCCATCCCAAACCATTCCATGATTCCATGATTCTGTGATGCCAGGCTGTCTCACTTTGTGCAAACATTGATATTCACAAAGCGAGTTGGCTGCAAGATGTCCAGGAAATCAGAAATCAGTATTTTCATAGGAAGAAAAAACAGTGATCTGAGCAGTCAGACCCTGCTCTACACATCCAGGCACTAGAGGAACCAAGCTGAGCAGTGGGACATTCTGCATGCACAGTGGGAAAAGTGGGAAAAGTGTCACAAGTCTAGACAAAAAGATAAAGCAAGAGCAGCAACTCACGATGTTTTCCTGGCAAGAGGCAGGAGCATGTTCAGACAGCACCTACAAAAGCAAGGAGTAAATCAGGAAAATGCAGGTATAAGCTGGGACTGCTCCAACTGCATTTCATCTCCTAAACAACTGCGTGAAAAGGAACTTTGCAATAGCCAGAATGACTGGGCTGAAAAACAAATGTTTCATGAGTCATCATCTGCACACCAGGCCTTGCTGTAGCAGCTGGCACTTCGAAGGAGCAATGACTCTCAATTCCAGCCAGGTCTGAGAGCTGCAGATTCTCAAAAGGAAATAGCCCAAGGACCCATAAATCCACAATGATCATCACCTAAAACCTAAAGAACAAAGTCAAATCCTTGAGAACTGTAAAATGGGCAAGACTCAGTGATATTTCCTGAAGAAACTGAGGAAAGACATAATAATATAGAAGAGCACTGCGTGTGCTCCCTGCTCTTCCGGCTTAGCCACGGACCCTTCTTCTCCTGATTTTCATTGGAAAACTGAAGAGAGGTGACTGCAGCCTAATTTCTCAGCTCTCCCAAGGCTTCCTTGCAACCACAGGAGAGGCAGCCAAAGCAAAGAGCTTCTCCACAGCCTCTGAACTGTCCCTGCACCAGCACATGGACACTAAAAGAGCCCCATGTGTGCACACTGGGACCCTGTGAACTGGTGCTTGTGAGACCAGGTCCCTGGGGGAGCCAGTGCTTAGAGAAAAACCATGGCTTCTTTCTGCTTCTCCAAGGTTTGATCCAGCAAACAGTTCCCTTTCTGTGTCTGTCACCCTTTCCTGTATCTCATCTGTACAAAATTGTGACCTTTTGCGACTGGGAGAAGGTTGATTTGATGCACAACTGATTCATCCTGAACTACCAGAAAGAGGTTCCTAAAATGTAATGCCAGTAAAAGGAGTAGAATGGCTGTCCTGCAAGAATGGCAGTGGTTTCCAAACCAGGGTGTTGTTGTCAGGCTCCTGCTGTAGAAGAAACCTTTGACACAACTCTGCACATAGAAACCCACCCAGAATGTCAGGTACAGGGAAGTCTGCAAGTTCACAACAGTTCACAAACCACTGAAAAGGTTTATTTTAAGTCACTGTCAGCAATTTTCAATGACTTCACAGAAATACCAAGGTTGGAAAATACCTCCAGGATCATCCAGTCCAAGCTGTGACTGATCCCCCCACCTTGTCACCAGCCCAGGGCACTAAGTGCCATGTCCAATCCTTCCTTGGACACCTCTAGGGATGGGGACTCCACCACTGCCCTGGGCAGCCCCTTTCAGTGTCTGACAACTCTTGCCAAGAAGAAATTCCTCCTGATGTCAACCTGAACCTCTCCCGGTGTAACTTGAGGGCATTCCCTCTCCTCCTGTCCCTGTTCCCTGGAAGCAGAGCCCAAATCCCCCCGTGGCTGCCCCCTCCTGTCAGGGAGTTGTGCAGAGTAAGGATTCAAACAGCTGATAAGTGTCTCTGATGAGTTTGGAGAAAGCCAAGGACATTCCCAATTCACCATGGACAGACAGGCAGCTCAGATCTAACACAACATTCAGGCTCCAAACCCACAGATACCAAAATCCACAGCTGTAATTTGCTCCTGTTGCAAGGAACCCCAGCACCTGGATCCATCCTGCTCCCATTTCAGAAGCAGTCGGCTCTTGCCTAACCTGCAAGGTGTTTTCAGAAACTGCAGCTCTAATGAAGATCCCAGTCTCCAGACCAAGTGTGTCCATGCCCAGTTGACTCCCTTCTGCCCCTGGGTCTTTGCACCTTTTCCAGAACCTGGCTCAATTTAAGTGAATCTGAGACAGGGAGAGGGGGGACTTGTTCACACCGTGAGCTTTTGTCACCAGGTTTTAATTACTCTCCCGCTCCCCAGATCTGCTCAGCCACACATTGGCCAGAAGAGAGAGGGGAGGCAGGGGAAGTGATCCTTTGTGGGAAAATGTGGTGGGAAAAGGCCAAGAAAATTGTCTTGTTCACCATATGAAGGCTCAGAAGAGGATGTTGTCAGCACAGCAATGTGTGAGAGAGAGAAGTTGGTGAAGCTGAAGATCACAAGTGATTTCCAAATGCAAAGCAATGGTTCCAACACAAAACATGAGGACTGGATTTTGAAATGGGAGTGATTCCCACTTAAAATTGCTGGCATAAATATCTACTCTGAAACAGATTGGAACAAGCAGAGGGGCAGACACCAATCTCTTCTCTCTGGTATCCAGGGACAGGATCCGAGGGAACAGCTGGAGCTGTGTTGGGGGGTTTAGTTGGATATCAGGAAAGGTTCTTCCTCCAGAGGGTGCTGGGGCACTGCACAGGCTCCCTGGGGAACGGACATGGCCCCAAGGCTGCCAGAGCTTCAGGAGCGTTTGGGCAATGCTCTCAGACACAGGGTGGGATTGCTGGGGAGTCTGTGCAAGGCCAGAAGCTGGACTTTCCAACTCAGGATATTCCATGTTTCTATGATGAGTTATCAAAGGGCATTGTTGGGTATGGCCAAGGACAGCATCAGTCACCAGCCTCCAAAGTGTGAACAGGTCAAAAGGGAACTCATCCCTTACTCCTCCCTGAGAGGCATTAACATTGATACTTAAAACCTTGAGAGGGATTCCAGGGTAAATATATTAGAGAAAGGTCATCAAGACTGAGGAAACTGTTTAGAGTGCTCTGGCTGCAGCTCCATGATGAATCTATACAACCCTCAGTTTTACAAGACACAGATTCACTTCAGAGACCCATTTATGAGCAAAGGCATGGCTGGAAGTGCTTGTAATGACAGGAGAAGAGGTTTTACAAGAAAACGTGTTCTGGCTCGTGAAGATTTCTGTGGTGTCAAGACAGGCCTCACAGAAAAGAATGCAACAGCATGGGACAGCCTGGGCTGCAGGACTTGCATACATGGGATAGCTTAGAGTCCACCCAGGTGAACTCTGGCTAGGAAGTAAAACAGTTTATCACTGTAAATCACAGGAAAATTGAAGTGGAGAAGGACATCAGGAGGTTTGCAGGTCAACCAGCTACTCAAAGCAGGGTTAACTGAAAATCCAGAGAGCTTTCTCAAGGCCTAGACAGTCTGGGAGAATACTCAAGATTGGAGATCCCAAGATTTCTCTCATCCCTGTGTCTGCATCATACCACTATCACAGGGAATAATGTTTGTCTTTGTCTAAAGGTTACTTCCCTTGTTGTAACCTGCATCTGTTACCTCTTGTCCTTTCCCTGTGAGCCATGAAGTGTCCATCTTCATAGCTACTCCTTAGAGAGACTTAAATCACTTCTGCTCCCATTCTCCAGACTGAGCAGATCCAGCTTTCTCAGCCTGTCTCTGCACCCCATGTGCTGACCACCTTGGTGGGCATCCACTGAGGAAAAATGTAGTTGGCACTGGGAGAAGGACCTGACAGGATGAACTCAGGATGGACATCCAGGTCTGAGCCGAAACAGCTGGGGGAGGCTGCTGGTGGGAAAGAAAGTGAATGAGGCCTCAACAGAGCTGGGAGGGAGAGCTGCCCATCTGAAACCAGCAGCAGAGGCTGATCAGGAAAAACCATCCCATCCTAGCTCCTGCAGGAGGCATCCCCCACCTCAGGAGCTCCACTGGCCAAGGCAGGCACATGTCAGGCACCCTATGGACAGTCTCCATGTTGCTGTACCAGCATTGCATATGTTTGATCAAGTTGATAAAGTCAAATTGTCCAAATTTCAGCTTGGCTAAAAAGAAAAAATCAGCTGTCTGTGTTCAGTGCACACAGAGGGGTTGTGCATGATTTTGAGCCAGTTACATCCTCCCCCAGAGAGGAAGTGTTGAAGTCGACAGGTAATGAATGCTACTCTGTCCCAAATGGGCTGAGCAGACACGAGGCTATGTCACCATTAGACAACCAGGAGTGGCAAACTAGAGTTAGAGAGACTGGGACACCCCAGTCAATACCTCCCACCCATCAGTACTGACTTTCATAGTGCTGCATCACACAGGAGCTGGGGTCAGAGGTTTCAGCAAGAAATACCTTCTTTCATTAACAACACACAGCTTCTGGAACTGCCCTTTCTGAATATTCCCACAGAAAACCTACCACCATCCTCTACTCACGTGTGGTTGCTGCACCTTTTATGAAATGTAAAGAACATTTTGGCCTCAGCCCAAAACTGCAATTTATTAAGCAATTACAGGAATATAGCAGGCTACAAAGGGGGGAGAAAGTAAGTTTGATCCCTTTCAGAAAAAGGGAAAAAGCTGGATTGAAACCAGAATAGTTTTTACTTTCTTGTATGTTCAGATTGTTTTTATCTTTGCTAGGCCACATCCCAGCATCTCTACAGGCCAGTGCTGAGTCACTCTGGCTCATGCCAGGCCTCAGGAATAACTTGTCACAGGTTTCTGTCACATCAGAGGATGTTTTGGGCATTCTGGGCTATGGGAAATAATAGTGAGAAAACTGTCATCCATGTGGCAAATTTCTTCCTTCCATATTGGAGCAAAACCTGACACAGGGCATTTTAGGACAGTGTGTTTGGGGTGCAGGACAACTATTTTGTCTACTCTCAGAGGCATTCTGTCATTAGTACATTTTCTCTGGAAACTGATGGATTTATTTCTTTCAAACAAAAAAATCCAAGAACAAAAATCAACTGCCATTCCAACACCATGATCATTCTTTGGGGGTTGAAAATTTTAAAAGGAAGGTCCAAAACATGTGCTTGACAGTAAGTCTTGGTGAAGTACTGTATGGTTCTGTGGCCTAAGCCAGCAGTTGGTGTGATTTGGGATCAGCCTCTGGACAACTCATTTCACTTGGCTTTGTGATACTGAGTGATTTCACATATCTGGGCTATATCTTCATTAAGTTCTTTTATTCTTGGGCTGCATCCCACTGTAAAGGCTTCATGCAAATCAAGCTGAGCAAATGACAGAACCGTGCCCGAACATTGCAGGCAGTAAAAGCATAAACACAGTAAAAATTAATAATCCACTTCAGCAGCTTCCCAAGTCTGGACATATGGGAAATCCTCAACATTCAGCATTTAAAGTCACCAGGATCTTTTTCTAGAGGAAATAAAAAGCATTGTGTTAACAGAAAAGAACCTGCCATATCTCCCTGATACCTTGTATGATTTGTTTCCACAGGTTAGGCTGGAAAGGAGGGATCAAAACCTGGTATTATGAGAGTGTGGCAGGACCTGACTGTCAGAGGAAAGGAAGGATGTTTTGTTTAGAAAAGATACTGGAACAGCTTGCCCTTCTCCAAGGAGAGCCACTCTTCCCTTCATCTACTTCCCAGGGATTTCAGGGAGCATTTTGGAAGGAATTAGACCTCAAGAATTTCACAAATCTTAAAGGCAGGTAAGAGAAATAGTGTAAAAATAGTTGACAACTGTACAAGCAGAGATCAAAACCAGAAAACCTTCTATAGGAAGGGTTCCATAGGAATTAATTTTCAAATGCTGAGTTGCTTTTGGCCTTACAAGGATGTGCTGAGAAACAGCATCTTCACAGACAGACAGACAAATAGAGCAGCCTTCCCAGTCTGGGCATTTTTTCCCATGGAGGAAACCCTGGCATCAATAGTGAAGAGATAAATGGAAAGTCTATTAATCAGAAAAAAAATCTCAGAATTCCAGAACAGTTCAGGCAGGAGGGGACCACAGAGGGTCACTGGTGCCACCTCCCTGCTCAGGCAGGGCCATCCCAGAGCACAGGGCACAGCACTGTGTGCAGAGGGCTCTGCAGTATCCCCGCTGAGGGAGACTCCAGCCCCTCCCTGGGCAGCCTGTTCAGGGCTGGCACTGCCCAGGGCAGGAGTTCTGCCTCCTGGGCAGGGGCAGCTCCTGGGCTCAGGCCCTGCCCGTGGCTCTGGTGCCACTGCTGGGCCCCGGAGCAGAGCCTGGGCCCTGCTCTGCCCTCCCTGCACACAGGGACAGCCCGGCCCCAGGGCCCCTCTCAGCTGGGGCTCCTCTCCAGGCTGAGCAGCCCCAGCTCCCTCAGCCTTTCCTGAGGGAGAAACAATTCCCAGAACAGGGTGCTTGGCTTGGTCTGCCAGGAAATCTGCATTTTGTAGGAGCCACTCTAAGTACACCTAGTGAACTGGAGCATCTAAAGCTGTGCCTGGCACACAGGCCCAGCCCCATGTTAGGCAGCTCCGTTGTAAACCGTAGGGTCTGGCTTTCTCAGGGGTCTGCAGGCAGGACCTGCTGCGGTTTGCAGATCATACCTTGCTCCTCGGTGCTCTTTGACTTCCAGGGTCTGAGGTCCAGCTTTGGAATGTGACTGCAGCTCACAAAGCCATGGGGGTATTTGTTAGCCCGGAAGATATTCCTTGATACTTTAGTGATGTGGGTATTGTCACATATTATTCGTGACAAGGAGATTTTGGCCAGTGAATAGCGCTGGCGAGGAGTGAAAACCCCAGGGTTCTGCCACCAAAACCTGAAGGAGAAAGAAGACACAACAGATTTTTGCCTTCCGCCTTCTTCGCATTGATGACTCCCACAATATTAATTACCATTAACACTAATTTCTTTTGCCAAGTACAAATTTGAATTTCTGTTATTTAAATCAAGATCCCTGATTCCCCAAATTGGATAATTACCTTGCTTTTCTTTTGGCCATGGACAGGTAACAAAGCTGCAATTGATTTAATTGTCCTCAGATGAGGCACAGGTACCCTCTTTCAAATAGGAAAGGCTGCACAGACTGTGCACAAGCTGTGGTTACAGCCAAATGAGTGCCATGTTGAAACAAGCCCTGTAATTACTCAATTTTTTAGAAAAGGGTTCGTTTCCTGCCATAAGAATAGGATTCCTAGATGTGCAACAGACTGTTTGACCCTAAGCTCCTCATCCTGGGGTTTGAACTTGTCCTAAGTCTTTCTCAGCAGAACTGTTTCCCAGAAACATGGGTTGTGATCCCATTTTCAGGCAATATTGCTGGAAGGTACAGGGATCTTGCTTCAGAAATCCAGCTTAAAATGGGGAACGTAAATCACTGATGCACCTGAAGCCCCTGAACAACCTCAAGGAGGAGGAGGAGGAATTCAGGTGTGTTGAAACCTCAGCACTGCTGAAGTGATTTTGGCTGACAAGAAAACCCCAATCCACCACATCCATCACAAGAAAAGATCAAACCCTGCCACATGTCAGAGCAGAGGATTCCAGTTCAGAACTGGGGGAACAAAGAAGAAATAGTGAGAAATCACTTTGCTGGGAAGGGATCTCAGCCCAGGATCTCAACCATCAGACAGGGAATAAGAGTATGACTAACAAAGAGAATGAAACTTTTGAAGGAGTACTGAAAAACAAGCAACAAACAACTGGAGTAGTTTTCAGATCTGCGTGAAGAAATCTGCATAAACTCCAGCCTCCCTGTACTCCGGGGTTGGGATACCCAGCTCCCCTCTTACCTGTCTCCATCACGAATGTTCCTGAACTGGGTGCCAATGAGACAAGCCATGAGAGGCCCCACTCGTCCTCCTTTCACAGAGGGCTCTGCAAGAGCCCCAATCCAGATGTCAATATTCTTCGGTGTCCCATAGAGCTTCAGGAATTTCCTTGCCAGGTTCCGATTCCTTTACACGTGCCCAAGTGACTTCACTCCAGAGGGCTGTGAGAGCCCACAGAATTTTCTCCAGGAGTTGTAACCTGCAAGTAGTTGGATGTCAGAGCAGATAAAGCAGTGATGTGCTACCCCCTCCTGGAAAGATTTTTCCCTCTCCTTCCCAAAGCTGGGACACCAGTAGGACACCAAAAGGTTTAAAACATTTTTCTATATTTCTGTTAATGCTACTGCCTTCCCACTCCTCCAGAGCCAGCTCCCCCTGCCTGTTTTTGGAGAGCCATGTCTTTGCAGGTGGGAGTTGTACCACCACCTTCCAGCAATGTTCTGCACCACTCAGCAGGGATGCAACTGATGTTGCCTTCACTGAAAGTGAACCTGGACAAGATGTTGATGGCCTCTCTCTCTGTACAACAGGAGAATGACCAAGTGCTTCTCCACAGCTGGTCCCTGTCCAGCCATGGGGACAAGCCACTCACTCCATACAGCCCAAGTTACTTCAGCAAGCAGACTTTGCCAGCTGGACTAATTTTTCTGGACTGTAAACAGCCAAAAATCCACTGTGCCACAACTGGTGCATAATTCTGCATCTTGGTGGAGGAGATGAAATGATGCTGCAGCAAACACCTCTGCTGTAAGCAGGATGTCACAAAATCATGGAACAATTTGGATTGGAAGGGATAATAAAGTTCATCTTGTTCCACCCACTGCCATGAGCAGGGACACCTTCCACTATCCCAGGGTGCTCCAAGCCCCGTCCAGCATGGTCTTGAGCACTTGCAGGGATGGGGCAGCCACAGCTTCTGTGGGCAACCTGGGCCAGGGCCTCACCAATCTCACAGGAAAATTTTTTCCTGATATCCATTCCAAACCTACTGTCTTATGTCTAAAAACCAGGGAGCATTGGGAGCAAAAGACACAGCATATGGTGCCTAGATGACACCACTATCAAACAATTCCAGGACACTGAGAATTTGCTTAATCATGAAATTAATTAGGGAGGGGTTTTGACATTGCTATGCCATCACCACCTTTGTGGATGTCTAATATAAGGGAGTACAGCACTCATAGGTGGGTTGAGACCTAAAGCTAAACCCAAATTCACTAGAAATACATGTCACTCCCACCATGTCAGGTCTGGAAACCCAGGATTTGTGGGTTCTGATCAGATCTGCATGATGGTGTTCCTCAATGAAGCATGGAAAAATTACCTTATGTTGTGGCCAAGGCAGAGAAATCCTGTGAGCTCATGATGACACTGGATGTACTGCAAAGCCTCTGACTGGTCTTAAAACCCATGGAACCAGCTCAGTTTTCATCCCAGTTTCAAACAGGAGCCCTATTGCATCTCTCAGGATGTTGCTGACACAGCAGCTCTGGGCTCTTACCTCAGCAGAGTGACACTGTGGGGCAAGGATCCACCCAGTAGCCAGCTCTGAAGTGTTATCAACAATCTATTTCTCAAGACCATCTTGCAATGCCATTACACTGGTTTTGCACCTTGCAGAGCCCTGAGAGTTGTTCTGACATGCTTGGTTGTTTTTTTTTCTGGGACACAGATTTAATAGAGAAATTATGATGAGATTTTCTTTACATATTGGAATCTGCTCTTTCCAGTCATGTGTCTGGACTGGACCACTACAGATGGTTGCAGAGAAGTCACAGGGGACAAAAAGCCCTAATTCCACTCCTGCAAACTTGTTGCTGAACTATTTTACCGTTTTTTTCACTTGGACAATAGAAACGAGTCAGTCACTGAACACCAAGCTCTGGTCTGTGCAATGCCCCGTGTTCTTCTGCCTCCACGTCTCTCATGCAGCTTCAGCCAGGCTTTGCCTTCAGTGCTTGACCTCCACCCACTTACCTGTGGTTGTTCAGAACCAAGGAGAAGGTTTGGGAAAGAGCACTATAGAATCACTGAATATCCTGCACTGGGAGAGATACATAAGGATCACTGAATCCAACTCCTGAGTGATTTCAGCCAAGCATAGGCTGGTGAAGCTTCTCAATGTTTAATCACAAAAATGCCTGATTTCCACTTGTTTTTCTTTGTAAGCTCTGCTCCCACAGCTGACTTACCTGGAAGGCCATGATCTCGGCTGCGCTGCATGTTGAGCGCAGCTAAATCAAACCCAATCCTTTCAACCTGCTCAAAGAGCCGGTCCCGGAGCTCGCCCACCACCATCTGCTGCTGCGTCATCAGCTTGGCCTGGTTGGCCATGAGGCTCCGGAGATAGGGATCAATCCCACCTGCAGAGGTGGCACAGGGAAACTGGGATCAATTCCACCTGAAGCAGGGACATGTGAGCAGTGCAGGGAGGACGTTGTGTGGCTAAGAGGCCCCAGGGAGGTAAGCACAGCTCATATTTAATTATAAGCTTTTACTACATGAGAATCAATTTCCCTGCACTTGAAGAACTAAGAAGAAAATACTTTGAATAATGTTCTTGGAGGCCACAGTGTCGTGGTTTGACATGGAAGTGATTTTTTTTTTCAGGAAGTTGTGTCAAACCAATCAGTGGTCAAGTTTGGATATTGGCACCTGAAGTGACCACTGAAGATAGGGATACGCCTCTGAGAACACAGGGGGTTAAAAGCAAGAACTCCCAAGAGCTCGCTCTTTTTGGTTCCGGTCAAGGTGCTGTGCAGACCTCCCCTGCCCAGCCATGGGGCTGGGTGGGGGAGGGGGAGCTATGAGGCCTGGTCGAGGTGAGCCGAGGGGTAGAAGGACTGGAACCGAGCCAGCTCCTGTGGACGGAAGAGTGGAGAGAAGCGGAGATGTCTTTGTCATCCCCCCCCCCCCCCCCAGAGGGAAGAGATAGAGAGTCCGGACGGCACCTGTAACTTTGCCGGCGCGGAGGAGAAGGAGGGGAGGGGGAAGGCGCCCAGCCTTGGCCTTGGGAATCGGCTGCTGGGCAGAGATATCCGCCGTCCAGGGAGTCTGAGCTTTTAACCCTTTCCTGAGAAACGAAGGCTTTGTAAAATATTACTCCTCCTTGATTTGAAGTAGAAGAGAGACAGTCTGGGATCCGAGATGATGGAAGAAGAAATTCTCGAGTTGGAAGGAGATGATGGAGTGGCTTGTGGCTGGACTTCTCTTGTTAGCCATAGACTGAACCAAATTCTCCTAACAGAAGCTGCACTTAGGGTGGTGCGTTGGTGTGCCAGGAGACCTGTTTCAGTGATTACCAGCAGAGGAGTAGCGAGAAGGTGTGGAGAAGCCCTCTATCTTCAAGGAAGAAGAAGAGGAGAAGAAGACCTCTGTTCTTGGACCCTCAGCCCCAGGGGAAAATGGGGGGGACTGTAGTCCCAAAATGAGAAACTGAACTGTTGTCTCTTTTGGTCCATGGCAAAGCATCCTTAAAGGAGCCCTATGAGCAGTCTGTCCATGCACGGTGGTGAGAGCACTGTGACATGGAAAGGAGAGTGTCACCATGGCAGATTTTCTCCGGGCGGTTGCCATGTGTGACATGGAAACACAAGGGTGGCAATTGTGTTTCCTGGGGGGGGGGATCTGTGGCACAGGAGAGACTCCTGTCTCCCTTGAAAGACTGAGTATTTGAATATCTGAAGGGTAGCAACTTGATCAGGATCCTGGGTGGTGTCTCACTGTTAAGTTTGTTTAGAAATTAGGTGGGAGGAGGAGGGGTGTTTTAGAAAGTCTTCATCCAGGATTTAGTGTTTGTAGTTTTTATAGTAGTAGTAGTTTAATAAAGTTCTTTCCTTAGTTACTAAGTTTGGGCCTGCTCTGCTCTGTTCCTGATCACATCTCACAGCAATTATTTTAAAAAGTATATTTTCATGGGGGCGCTGGCATCGCGCCAGTGTCAAACCATGACACACAGCAATGAAGCAATCGGACCATTTTGGAACATGATGGGCTGCCCTCGTCTACAGGGGACAGCTCTGTTGGGACAACCCTGGCTGGTAATAAAGGCCATTTCATACATTGAACACAAATCACTTTTAAATTTGGCTGAAGCAGGAGTTCATCCAGAGAGGGCAGAAAGGATGAATGAAATAAACCCGCACTGCAGAAAAGGATTTACCTTCTTGAATGATTCTCCAGACAGCAAAGAAGGAGGTTCTGAGCTGAATTTCAGGAGTTATGGGTCTGTAATATTCATCTAAGCGGCCAACAGTTGGAGGGACTGAGGCGTGAGCAAAGCGAAAAGCCAAGGTGAAGACATTGGATACCCGAGAATCCACAGACTCGTTGTAGCCCTGGTAGCGAGGAATGAGCCTGCGGAACCTGCATCCCAATAGGAGAGGCAGGTAGTCCCTGTAGGTTATGATCTAGGGGGAAACAAGGAAAGGGTGAACTGTTAATATCTTGGCCATCAGTTTCTGCAGAAGCAAAGTTGATTTTCATGTTCTCTCTGCCACAACTCTCTGGCAGGTCAGAGCAACATAGGTTGGACGCAATGATCTCAAAAGTCTTTTCTAATCTAATTGGTTCTGTGATTCTGTGAAGATAAAAGCCTGCCAAATCCTCCCAAATACTGTCTCCTTGTCACGGCACCACTCCCATCAGGCAGGCAGAACTGCACCCTTGGTGCCTCAGATAGTAAAGATAACATCGGCAGATAAGGGGCGGGGGGGGGGGGGGGGTGTTGTAGCACCACCCACGGGCAGAGCTCCCTGAGTCCTCCCACAGCAGAGATTTCCGGTCCTGCTCTCATGTCTCTGTGGGATATTGAGGAGGCAGCACAATATGATTTAAAAAAGAAAAATCCAATTCTGTGTCAGTCGGAGAAAATGGATTAATTGTCTGAATACTGCATGAAGATGAAACCATTGATGTAAACACAATGATGGAGATGATGCTTTTTGGGCAATCCTTTGAGTGTTTGCCTTGCCCAACATGTTTTTTCAACAATACAATAATATTGAAATTGACAGCATAAAACCATAAACATTTTGATATTCCTGCTTTTTATTTTTTGTTAAACCAGCTCAGAAGACAGGCTTCAAATGAGGTGTAGTGCTTCTGGAAACCCCATGTCCCTTTCCCTCATAGGATTCAGGCTTTCCTGCCAGCTGTAAAACCTCATCTGGCTTTGAGGCCACTCCTGCTCCCAACTGGAGGCTGGACAAGAGACTTTGGGAGGTCCCTCCCAAGCACAGAGGTGCTTGTGTGACCCCAGGATCCCATTCAGTGTCAAGCCTAGGGTAGTGTGTCAAGCTAGTCAAGCTTGTGTGGGGTGGTCAAAGGGTGCAGCCCCATCCAAGGAGACACCATGGCTGGCTGCACCCACCAGCACATGGGGCTTCTTCACGGAATCCCAGAATGGTTTGGGTTGGAAGGGATCTTTAAGATAATTTCATTCCAAACCACTGCCAGGCGCCGGGAATTGTTGAGAGGAGAGGATTCACAACCCAAGGAATTGTAATCCAAATTTCCAGTACCATTTTTATCAGGTACAAAACACCAGTTAGAAAAGCTTTTTCTCTGACTTTTCTGTCTGTTTCTCAAACAAAAATGTACCATTAAAAACCTCATCAAGCACTTTGTAAATTTAACAGTAGAGGGACATCAAAGATTCAGGGGGACCCCTCTGTGCTTGTCATTTCAGGTATCTCTATGTGATTTTGCTTTGGTCAAAAGGGGCTGGAGGAAAGAATTTGGTCCTTTCACCCCAAAATCCTACACCCTTTGGCCACCCTGCACTAGCACAATCTAACATGTGAACCCTGTGAAACTGCAGGCAGAGCCAGCACAGGTGAAATGATGGCTGGTACCTGGATCATGGCTCCCAGGATCTTTCGTGCCTCCTGGTAGAGCCTCTCATCATTCCAGTGGGGATTGAGGCTCCTTAGCTTTCCAGCCAGGCGGTTGTGCTCCCGCACAAAGAGCGTGTGCATGCAGGCCAGCTCCAGCATCTCACTGGCACGGGTGTCACCTGGGAGGGGCACACACAACACTGGAGTGGGAAAGTCACATTGGGAAGCATACACAGAGGAATTTTTAGATGGCTCAATATTTGTGTTGTGAAGAAAATGGGTAAGAAACACAGAGGAGGAGGAGAGGGAAACCAAGAATCGGACAGCACCAGGCAAAAGCTGAATTTCTGCTGAGGCAACAAAGCCAGGTGCTGTCCTGGCTGTGCTGAGAATCACAGGTGGGGAAAGTTTCAGTGAAAGGCTGGGAGCATTAACTTAAAAAGTTAAATACAAGTAGGTGTTCTCCAGGCTCCCATATCAGAGATGTTTGGTCTCACAGCTCAAGAGAGAAATGCAAATGGGCAAAAGGAAGTCAAGATGGCCAAGGAAGCTCTGAAACTCAGAAGGTCTCCTTCAAACCAGCTGAAACTGTGGCCATAGCAAGGTGACTGTCACAAACAGGCCCTCTGGAGAGTAAAAGGAAAAGCAAAACGAGTCAACTTGGATGAATAAATAACAAACAGCATCACAATAAAATATCAAATCCTTCTTCATACATCTGGGGCAGGAAATGCAAGAGCAAGCAGGTGATGAGTGCATAGACAAGCACTCAGAGAAAAGTAAATGTCGTATTTAGACCCTTTGTCCCACAGCAAATAGAGGGATTTGCTCCTGCACTTGGCATAGGGCCCTTTTCATCCACTCTCAAAGGCTGCCTGTGAGGCACTGCGGAAGGAGAAACAAAAGCAGCACTGTGAGGTTTCCATGAGCAGAATGCATCCAGCCAGTGCTTCCAACAGAGCTCTGGGAGGAAACGCTGAGCCCTGTGAGGCAACTGCACATGTAAAACTCCCCCAGTTCTCAGGGACCGGACAAGTCACAAATAAGACACTGAATTTTCAAAGGCACTTCCGAAGCAGCCTGAACTGATGACTATAAAAGAATTGATGGGTCTGTTCCAGCCATGGAACGAGACCTGTTCCTTGCTGAGAGTCCACAGGGGCCAGAAGCCCCTCCTAGGAAGTATCTGACACTCCTGTCCACTCTGCTTCTCACTGGGCACCTGCCTTTGGCCACAGGTCCTGCGTGGTCCTCACCAAGGAGAGACCTGCACAGAACTGGGGGAGCAGGTGAACACATGGAACAACACGTGAGACAGGTGGAATGCTGCGGGAGCCTGGAGGGAGCGTGAAACACCATGAGCTTTAAAGGAGAGAGCTGATGGATTCCAAGGACCATGGGGATGTTCAGAGGAACTTCAGCCAGATATGAAAGGGGCCAAGGGAATAGAAAGCAGCTCCACAGCTGATGAGATCTTTTGTGCCCTGAAGCTTTCTCCAGCACTGCCACAAGCAGCTTGGCGTGTCCAGAACCAGCAGGAGCCAGCTAGGAAGTCCTGCTCTCCAAAGGAAATAGTCCAGGGAGACACTAATTCAGGAGGTATATCAGAAGCATCCCTCTCTGGGGTCCCACAGGTTTGTGGAAAGTACTCCCAGTATTCCCTCAGCCGTAACAGTGGTGGGAACACACCTTAAAAGGCCACCTTGGTCTGGTATTGGCCTCATCCTCGTTCTAGCTGGGATCCAAGCTCCTCTCACAGTGCAGCAGGGACATGCAAATGTTTCCTGCTGTGACCCAGCACATCTGGGTTACACATCTGTTCCCATCCTGCTGGGACAGAGATAGCCATGGAAGGACAAGTACGGACCAGCCATTGCCTC
Organism: Anomalospiza imberbis; assembly: GCF_031753505.1. Lineage (NCBI taxonomy): Eukaryota > Metazoa > Chordata > Aves > Passeriformes > Viduidae > Anomalospiza > Anomalospiza imberbis. The sequence goes on from NC_089700.1 coordinate 375,496, forward strand.
CATGCCAGGCTGCCATTGCTATGCCTGATTGACTCCATCATGGCACTGGTTCCTAGGTCACTCTGGGCCCTACACCAGAGCTGCAGGGCATGGATGAGACACCTTCACTCCAGGTTTATCCTCACAAACAACACTTGGAGAGGGTGAAGACCTTCCTCCTACCTAGCACAGCCTGTCTCAGTCTTTCATGATTTGCTCCATTCCATTTTCTATTTAAATAAGAGAAACAAACAACTAAAGACGTGAACTGGAGCTGGTGGAATTGTCTGCTCCAGATTCCAGGTTTGGGGTGCAAGCACCTGACTCACCTGCAAGAAAACAAGGGATTCGAGCTGCCCCACTGGCCTTGAGGCAGGGCTCCTTCCTCATGGGACCGAAAGGCATGTATGCCCTGCCCCTGTCCGTGAAGTTGTGGTTCACAGCCAGGAGGCCCCTCTGGCTGCTCCGGTCCCGCAGCCGCTCAGCCACGGCCACCTCACTACCATACACGACGCTGCCATCCAGGAACGAGGTCAACGCGTTGATCTGCTCCCGCACCACTCTGCCCCGCGTGCAGGTGGGGGCTGAGCGGAAGAAAGGGAGGCAATCCCTCCTGTTGGTGATTCGGGGGTCGTTGGGTGGGATCTGCAGATAGAGAAAAGGAAAATTCATCAGTGGCTCAGGAGATGGAGCCAGGCAGGAGCCCTCTCATAGGGCATAAGTCTCCAGCATAAATCTTGAGATGAAGGGTCAGATTGACAGCAGAGATGCTGCTTTAGGAGCCGAAGTCCCAAACAGCCTAGAGCCTAAAGTCCTATGGATTCTTAAAGTATTTCCTCTGAAAATAAATATATTGGACTGCATCTTTAACGCTCAGTTTTCTTATCTCCCTATCTACACCATAGAGAGTTGTCATCCAGAACTTGTGATCCTTCCTTCCAGCACTCTTAAATGTATGTCAGGGAAACACTCAGTGATGTTCAATCCCATCATAGTTTTCCTTGAGAGGAATTAGGAGGACATGTGGGAGTCAGAGCTGCAGCAGAACTTCAAAGGTGGGAGAGCTGGGCTGCAGGAGGGACATGGACATGATTTGGAGAAAAGGAGGCTCAGGGGGGACCTCCTGGCTCTGCACAACTCCTGACAGGAGGGGACAGCCAGGGGGTTCGGGCTCTGTTCCCAGGGAACTGGAACAGGAGGAGAGGGAATGGCCTCAGGCTGGGCCAGGGGAGGCTCAGGGTGGACACTGGGAGGAATTTCCCCATAGAAAGGGTGGTCAGGCACTGGAAGGGGCTGCCCAGGGAGGTGGTAGAGTCCCAATCCCTGGAGGAGTCCAAGGAAGTCCTGGATGTGGCACTCAGTGCTCTGGGCTGGGGACGAGGTGGGGGATCGGGCACAGTTTGGAATGGAAGATCCTAGAGGGCTTTTCCAAACCCAATAATTCTGTGATTCTGTGATCTTATGGAGCAGGGACCAGGATGTGACTCCTGATAACGCCGCAGGCACTGCAGGGAGATCTCAGCACTCCCTTCTACCATGCAAAGAGCCCTTAAGTCCTGTGGATTTTCTGAGGTGTTGACACTCCCAAGTGCCTGTCTGTGACACTTCCTGTTTTCCAGACATCACCCGTGCTACCTTTGCACAACAGCTCCAAAGAAAAACCACACTGCTGAGGGAGATGGCCAAAGGCCTGGCAAAGTCTGTGCCTGTGCCTGAACCCAGGGACCGCCCATGGAACACAGCACTGCCGCCACACAGAGTGCTTTGACCTCCTTGGCCTGTTCTGGGAGGATATTCCTCCATGGCCAAGGACCGTGAGAGCCACCAGCATGTCCTGGTTGGAAAGCAGATGCCCTCTCCCTTCCTTCCCTGGAAGAAGGAGGCTGCCTGTACCTGGATGGGAAAGCAGGGAGGCTCCTTGGCACAGCTGGTGTCACAGTCTGTCTCACCACCAAAGGGGACTCTGGCTGGGGTTTCTGGGCTGAAATCCAGGTCGTGGTCAATAAACTGGCCCCACTGCATGAACATGAGGGATCTCTGCTGGTCCATCCACAGCTGCTCTGGGGGGAAGCGGACAATGTCATTGGACACTTGTCGGACCTGCAGGGGTGGAAGCAGAACGCATTGGTGGGTAATGACGTATGTGAATGGGTGCACCCAGCTGCAGGGTCATCAGCAAAAATTCCCAGGGCACTTTTTGTGCTTTACAGACAAAAAAACCCCAAATCTGTCTGTGCAGGCAGGTGTCACCATCACCACGTGCCCTTCACTGAGCACAGCGCTGCTCTGGCTCTAAGCAGGATTCTGAGCCTCCAGGCCAAGACTGTCCCTTGATGGACTTAGGGAAATAGCTAAGCAAGCCTGGGAAAGGTAGACAAAACAAATTTTAAAAGACCTTTTTTTGAATAGAAGTGTAGAAAAAATAGCCCCAGGGAATTTCTGAAAGTTATCTTCAAGTCCTCCTCCCTTCTCATCCCTTCCCCAGCCATCACAGTTCCCCCACCTCCATGTATTACTACAGAAAAAGTGGACACTGTGCCATGGAGGAAGGTTAGGAAGTACAGCAAATCCATGAACACAACACCAGCTCCTCATCAGAGCTGCTGTTGCACCAAGTTCTAGTGACCAGAAGCCACCTCACAGTGCCCCTGCTCATATCCAGGTGCCACGAGAGCCACAACCCCTGCACTTCACCCACCCAGGGACCCCCATATAGCATTTCTGGTCATACATTTTTTGTCCTGGGGATTCCCTGGTTCACTTTATCCTCTGGCATAATTGCTTTTCAAGAGTTAACCACCACACACCAAATCAAAAAAGGTAAGTAAAATAATTTTGCTTAAATTCACTCAAATTAAAAGAACATATTGTGTAATTCTGTATTTCTCTTGTCATTCTGCAGCAGTCAGATTAATTTTCCTTTGCTTTTTCTGAAGGCATGGGACTTAGAAAGCATTCCTAATAGATCCCCCTGGGTATTCTCTGACCATCACCCTGCAGCTGGTGAATTTAAGCCCCTCCAACCTGATCCACAATTCCAGCTAGTGGATGAGCCCTTTGATGACTGCGATCTGTCCTAGAACTGACAATCCCCAGGCCTGACACTGTGTTCTGAGACTGTTATAAACTTTACCAGTGGAAGGGGGAATCCAGAGAAATGCTTTCCTTCCGTCCACCCACGGGGCATGGACACACCATCCTCATATTCTGCTGGCAGCCACCTGGCCAGGGCTCTGTTGGAAGCTCCTAGGGATGGGTTCCTCCTGTCAGAGGCAATGGAAAACCAGCAAACAGTTGGAGCCAAGAGCTTGTGGATATGGAGAAATGTGGACCTTGGAATGGGAGCACGCCATGGCTGGGGAACTGCTGCAGTTCTATAGGTTTGGTGCTATCAGTAAACCTCAGGATTAATAACAATAACAACAATAAACATAGAATTGTTTAGGTTGGAAAAGACCTTTAATAATCCACCCCAACTCTCAGCTTCTCCCAGGCAAGAACTCAGGTGCCCCTGATGTCATCCAGCCTGAAGAAAGGCCCTCAACCTCAGACTGTGGCTGGAAAACAAAGTTGGAAGCTGAACACCATGGAAAAGGGGAAGAAGCTTGGAATGGAATTCCCTATGGTCTTGAAAACAAACTCTACTCGCTCCTCCACATTCCTGCTCCTGGACTGTTGTTTGCTGCATTGAGAGACAGCAAGATAGAGCTGTCCTTTGCTTTTTAGTTAGTTTTTAGCTAGCTGAGGCAGAGAAGTTCTCTGGACTGTAGTTTTTCTTTTTCATTAGATCTGTTTAAAATTTCTGTGGACTGAACACCAGAAGAGCACCGGCAGCTCTCACCTGTGGCCCACCTGGCTGGGCCTGGGCCACGGAGGGACTGATCAGAGACTGAGTGAGCCGAGCTACAGCCCAGTTTGTAACCTCTTCAGAGCAGCAAGAAGTTTTATTGTTTAATATTGTTCATTTTTTGTGCTGGTGAATGCTTTGCCTGTTAAATAAAGTTTTTTCCACCTTTCTCCAAGGAAATATTTCCCCAAACCGGTTCGTGGAGGGGCTGCTTGAATCGGCTTTCTAGAGGAACACTTTCAGAGGTTCTCTCTCAAATTTGCCCTAAACCAGGGCAAACACACCATGAAAACCTTAATTAGAGTACTAACATACTTTCGTTGGAGTGCATGTCCAAAGTGTGTTCTGTGGTGGCCTCTCACCCAAGGGGGTGTAGCACTGCCCCAGGCAGTGGAGAAACAGAGCACAGCCAAGCCCACCTTCCCCAGGGCCTCAGGTCTGGATCGGGTGTCATGGACATGCCCTTATCCCAGAGCCCACATCCCCCCCTGCAGTGGAAGGCGGCAGGAAGGTCTCTCCTTAGTTCTTATACAATCCCCTGAAGGCTAAAGTACCCTGGGACAGGAAGAGCTGGCTGAGGTCCTTCCTCTGCCTCAGCTGCTCCCAGGAGCTTCCCAGCTCTGTTTTTAGAGGGAATGTTTCTGAACTGTCCCTATAAAACACCCTATGCTCAGCAATTTCCCATGTCTCCCACATTCCCCATTCCAGCCATGGGAGGTGCAGGCAGTGTTCTCCCAGCCCATATGCCCAGATTTCCTCCTACACAGTGTGGGGCAAGGGGATGGCTAGATCATGCCTAGTACGAATTTAGGTCAGGAAACCCTTGAAGACCCTGCCAAGGGGCAGGGCCAGACAAAGAGTCTGTCCCCCACATGGAGCTCCTCCTGTTTTGGCAAAGAGCTGGTTCAGGTACAACACCAGGAACCTTCCAAATAGGACTGGAATTAACAACTCCACACATTACTAGGAAATACTGTGGAGTGTGAAACCCTAAAACAAGGTGCCTGTGTGGATCATTCCTGGGGAAGTGGGTCTTGTTCTACTTTTGGAGGATGCTCAACATCCATGCATAGAATAATTTAGGTTAACCACCAGCTCAGATCACTGAGTCCCTCCTTGGACACCTCCAGGAAAGGGGACTCCACCAGCCCCCTGGGCAATTCCAATACCTGACCACCCTTTCCAGGAAGAAATTCCTCTTGATGTCCAACCTGAGCCTCCCCTGGTGCAACTTGAGGCCATTTCCTCTTGTCCTGTGCCATCCACCCATCCATCCATCCATCCATCCATCCATCCATCCATCCATCCATCCATCCATCCATCCTCCTGCTGACACAGCCCCTCACCTGTTGTTGCACTCGCCAGTAATGGTTCTGTAGCCAGAAGATGCACAATTTATTTTCTTATCCTGCTGGTCACATCCAGTGGCCTTGAAAATCACCTCCACCTGAGCTGGACTCAGCAAGTCTGGCAGGGAATAAGGGAGAAAAAAAGCATGCAGGAACACACTGGCCCTGCTGGGTTTGCTCAGGAAAAGGTCCCCCTGTACCTAGTACCTGTACCTGCATCATCTGCACAACCACTGGCATTTAACAGTGTGCTGTCATTTAACTTTTCCTGCTCTAAGATGTGCCAAGGATGCTCTTTGAGCAGCAGATGCTTTTGCTGGTTTGGAAAGCATCAAACCCAGCAAAGCTATGGTCAGATCTTATTTATAATCACATGTTAGGCTCATGCAGCAGCAGAATGGTTTTCTAGTATTGGCACTTCCTCTCCTCTCCCTTTTTATCTCCACCATAAAATGCAGTCACAGCCATCCTAGGGGCTATTACAAGTTTTTCCCCTTGGAAGCAGGTCCCAGCAACACCAGTGTGTGTCACCCTTGCTTGGAGCTGCCTGGACAAGAACCATCCTGTGGCTGGTCTCACCGAGGGCACTTGTGTTTTGCTGTGCACATTTCCCTTTGTAGGGAAGCTAAGTGGCAGAGTTTAACAAGAAAAGTCTTACAGAATCACAGAATCATGGAATGGTTTGGGTTGGAGAGACCTTAAAGACCATCCTACTCCAACCCCCCTGCCAAGGGTAGGGACACCTTCCCAAGTTGCTCCAGCCTGGCCTTGGACCCTTCCAAGGGGCAGCCACAGTTTCTCTGGACAACCTGTGCCAAGGCCTCAGCACACTCCCAGCCAGCAATTTCTTCCTAACATATAATCCAAATCGCTCCTCTTTTAGTTTAAAATCATTCCCTCTTTTCCTGTCACTATATATCCATGTAAAAATTCTCTCCCTCTTTTTTTATAAGCCCTCCTAGGCACTGGAAGAAGCTCTAATGTCTCCCCAGAGCTTTCTCTTCTCCAGGCTGACCCCCATCTCTCCCAGTCTGTCTCCATAGGGAAGATGCTCCTTCTTGGCTCTTGCTGCTCACTCCACGACCCAGCCCTCTGAGGTTTCCTGGTCACTGCTGCCATCAACAGTCTGAGTCACAGCACGGTTTAAAAAGCCACTGGGCAGGTGGGTGAGAGGTGGCAGCCAGATGGCCCTTGCAGGGCACTGTAGTGGTACTGGAGCATCAGTCCTGGATGGAGAGGCTGGAGCCCTGCACAGCCAGTTCTGCCATCACCTTCCAGCTCATCCTGTCCCGGAGCAAAGCCAGAGCACCCCATGATGTGCCTTATCCTGCCAGTACTTTACTGTAGTGTTGGTAAAGTGTTTGAGGTCAGGCTAGATGAGGCTTGGAACAGCCTGGGACAGTGGAAGGTGTCCCTGCCCATGGCAGGTGTGGAACTGGATGGGCTTTAAGGTCCCTTCCTACCCAAACAATTCCATGATCCCCAGGAGTTCATATGTATATGGTAGGAGTCCTCCCTGTGTGTCCCTGAGCTGTTCCTTTCACTGGCCCTGATTTGCCTCCTCTCAGCAGCCTGGCCTTGCCTGACTCCATCTCACAGAGGATGTTGCTCCTCCAGACATGCACTGAAATGTTCTCTCACATCTCCCCATTCTCTGTTTGGACAGTGTTGTATCTGTGAGGTGACTTCAGTGCTGTCTGAGGTTTGGCTGAAGAACTGCCCTCCTTGGGGCCAAGCTGCTGGGAGTCATCTCTGGGTTTGCTCATTCCCTACTCAAGCAGCAGAATATCTACCAAAGCCTTCCAAGCTTTGACCCATTGGCACATGAACCTCCATACAGCAGAAGGAACCAGGGAAGTGCACAAAACACTTTCACTAACTGAAAATCCCCCCAGTAATATTTAAGATGGAAAAAGAGCACAGAAAAATAACTCAGCTTTGCTTCACTGCAGTCACATGGGAAAGCTTTGTCACAGCCCATCATAACCCCCTTTCCTTCCTTCCTCCCAAGCCTCAATGACCAAGCCCATGTCTTTCTCCTCTGCCTTCCTCCCAGCAAAGGGGGATCCTACCTGTGACGTTGAAGTCCCCCCTCACAGCCCATCGCAGCCTCTCTTTGAGCAGGCTCAAGGTGGTCTGCAGATAATCCACTGCCCGGACAGCTATTCGTGTCCCCCCCACTGGCTGCTTGAAATATCTCAGGAGCTCTGCCGGGGTCAAGGCATTGTTCTGCAGGTTCTTCTTTATGCTGCAAGGGACAGGAAACCAAACTCTGAAATGGAGCAGGGGCAGGGATGCTGCAGTTGCACACCTGAGCATCAGGCACGGCACGTCCTAAGTCTGAACTGCTGGAGAGAGTCACTGGGAGAGGCCAGGACTGCTCCTAGCACCCTCCACATAGCAGCAGAGAGACTTGCAGGAAGGGAGTCCCTGAAACTGCCCAGCTCCACCTGCCAGAAGGCAAATAACATCCATGAGGCACCAAACCTCGCTCAGCTGTTATCCAGATCATCAGTATCTCTCACTGTCCGGAGGCCTCAAATGTCTCCAAGCCACCCTGTCCTAAAGTTGCTGGAGCCTCCTCTCAGCTGGAGGAGTCCCCAGGCCAGGGAGGGGATTCAGAGTGTGGCTGCTGGCAGAGGAAGGTATGGGCTGGTAGGAAGCTGGACACTCCCAAAGCATGGCTGGGAGTCACACAAAATGTCCTCACTGCAGCATCCAGCCGTTTGCTGCATCAATGGGAGGGAACCACTGGAAATAAGCAGGAGCCTGTGCTGGTCTCAACTCAGGGCTCATGCTTCTGCATCAGGCTCAGCTGTGAAGGTGGGAGGCCCTGACACAGGGTGCCAAGAGGAGCTGGAAATGTCCAAGGCCAGGCTGGACGGGGCTTGGAGTACCCTGAGATAGTGGAAGGTGTCCCTGCCCATGGCTGCATGGCTGGGGCTGGAACGAGATGAGCTTTAAGATCTCTTCCAACCCAAACCAGTCCAAGATGCTGTGATTCTTTGAAAACCGAGACAGAGGAGGTCACAGCTCTCGGTTACCCGACAACTGGTGTAAAATCAGGTGAGCAGGCAAAAGCTGGATGACAGCCCGCTGTGCTCCCAGAGTTCCCCACCCCGCTGTCCCCGTGCTGCGGGGAGGAGAGGCGGGGGAAGCTGCGGTGCGGGAGGGGACAGGGGCAGGGGACAGGAACAGGGGACAGGGACGGGGGACAGGGACAGGGGACAAGGACAGGGACGGGGGACACGGACGGGGGACAGGGACAGGGGACAAGGACAGGGACGGGGGACACGGACGGGGGACAGGGACAGGGGACAGGGACAGGGACGGGGGACAGGGACGGGGGACACGGACGGGGGACAGGGACAGGGGACAGGGACAGGGACAGGGACAGGGACGCGGGACAGGGAGAGGGGACAGGGACAGGGACGGGGACGGGGGACAGGGACGGGGGACACGGACGGGGGACAGGGACAGGGGACAGGGACGGGGGACAGGGACGGGGGACACGGACGGGGGACAGGGACAGGGACAGGGACAGGGACAGGGACGGGGGACGGGGACGGGGGACACGGACGGGGGACAGGGACGGGGGACACGGACGGGGGACACGGACGGGGACGCGCCACGCCCAGCCCGGCTCTCACCGCTCCCGTGTGCGCTTGTAGGCGGCATCCACCAGCTGCCGGGCCTCGGCCACGCTGCTCAGCAGGGATGTGTCCGACAGCTCCAGCGGCACATCTGAGCAGGGAAAGGGAGGAGCAGAGGTGAGGGTGCCGGCAGGGAGCATCCCTGCGCCTCCTCCACCCAGGAATTGGACACGGCAGTGCTGGAGGCAAGTGCCGCTCACTCTCCAGAGATCTGCGTATAAATATATTCCTCAGGGAAGTTTGAGAGTCTCTCCTGGGCACGAAGGGAATCCCTCTATCAGTGGAGGCTTCAAACAGCCCCAAACAGTGAGAGGTGCAGGCACCATCTGTCCTGCCCTTTCACAGCAGAGCATTTGAACAGGTTGTCCAGAGAAGCTGTGGCTGTCCCATCCTTAGAAGTGTCCAAGGCCAGGCTGGATGGGGCTTGGAGCAACCTGGAATAGTGAAAAGCGTCCCTGCCCATGGCAGGGGGTGGGATGGGATGAACTGTAAGCTCCCTTCCAACCCAAACCATTCTGGGATTCTCTGATTCTATGAGCAGCCTGATTTCCCCATATCTTTCCCCAGCCCCTCCTGCCATCTCCTGCCATTTTCACTGCTCCCCTTCCTGCCCTGGGGGGAGCTCCCAAAATGAATTTCATCTCCATCATCTGCTGGCTGTGGCTCACAGAAAGGAAGGGGATAGACCATGAGGGCTTCTCTGAGTGACAGCACTACAGTTTCTGGGACAGAGGAAAACTTCAAAAAATAGCACAAAGGGATAAATATCTCCCAAATCTCCTCAGTTTCTTTTAAATATCTTCCCAGATCAGCCCAGAGCTCAGCTCTCGGACAATCCTGATGAGAAAAATTATTGCCTGGACCACCATTTGAGACAAATGAAAAGCCAGGCATGTGCTTTTCATAAGGATTTGACATTGTAAATTAGCAGATGGAGGTCTCTATATGTTTTGGAGCAGTGATTCAGGGCTGGAAGAGGGGGAGTGACTGCCCCATCCCTGCACTCCACAGGCCCTGGTAGATCTCTCAGGTGCTGGCAGAGGGAGGGAGACCCTGGGTCCATGGGCATGGACCAGTGCTGGGAACTGAGCTCCTTTACTTGATTTTAAGGAATCAGGCAGGATATGAACTGGTAAAAACCTGGAAGAGCCAAGATTAGTGCCAGAGGAGGTACAAACTGTGCGCCTTCTGGCACCTTTTCAGGGCTGTGCTGGTGAATGACAGGCTCTTCCAGACATAGCTTGATCTTTCCCACTCAGAAAATCCCCTGATCTGCAAAGCCTGAGGAAAGGACAATACCGTAGGAATAGGATACAGATGTCTGGAACAGGCTAAGGATCACCAGCAACCCCAGGAAGGCTTCTGCCTTCATCCCTGCAAAGAAATGTAAGTGAAGATGACCAAGAACATATGGATGCATCAGGAAGGTCCGTGCCAAGGTGGAGGATGGCACGTGCCAAGGGAGCTCGTGAAGCATCCCCTGCCCGATGCAATGCTTCCAGGAGGGAGTGCACTGCCTCAGAGGTCCTGTCAGTGCCATGTGGAAAAGGAGCAGCCTCCTGTCCCAGGGACTGCCAACACTGGTGGAAACGTGCTGCTTGGGACTTTGGGGGCAACACAAAGGGACCAGAATCTGCTGCCAGCACAGAGTGTGCAAGGGAGAGCTGGTGGGGAAGAGAGAAGAGCCAGGATAGCACGGCAGGTCCTCTACACCTCTGTTTCTCTGCCTTTAAATTCCAAGAGTTCTCCTTGCAAGTAGTCATGTCACATGAGATGTCACATAAAAACATACAGGGACTGTATTCTCTTTATTCCTGATTAGCCTGGGATTGAGGATATTCAGATTAAAATTTACACCAAAAATTTGGAGGAAATAATACTTCAATATTTAGAATGTTGCTACAAAAATCACTATGAGTGAACTGTATCAGTTCCTCAATAGAGCCAGACTGAAGTCAACTATGAGCTGGATATCACTCTATCCCCATAATTATAAAATACTGCATTTGTATTTGTTTTAATGGGAATTTATTCAGTTATTACCTATCTGTTCCTTTAACATGGGCTGCAGAAGGAGTGGGAAGTATTTAATAGCCATTTAATAGATGTTTGGGATGTTTCTCCCAAAGCTGACCCACTCACCTCCCAAGGTGGCTCCAAGCAATCAGCTCCCAGAATGCGCCCAGAGCTGTGGGCTGAGCACCCACCGTGAAGCTGCCTCAAAGGCACCCTAAAATGCCTGGCTAAGCCCCGTCCCTGTGGAGGAGACCCTGGCGACAGCAGCACCGCGCTCCAGGCACTTCCTTGCTGCGCTCCAGCCGCGCCCGGTGCCAGGCGAGGGTGGAAGCAGCGGGAACCACAGAGCTCAGCCCCGAACTCAGCCGCAGCTCCCCAGTCCCAGCCCCGGCAGAGAAACAAACCCTCCACAAGAGAAAAGCGGCTGTGCCCGGGCCAGGCTCTCACCTGCGATCCGCCGCCTCTTCCCTGCCCGCGGCCCCTCCGCGCCCGCTTTTATCTGCCCGGCGTTATCAGCAGGGGCTGCCCCGGGGCCCGCGAACTTCCCTGGAGCGGGCGGCCAGTCCGGTCCAGCGCTCACCTCACCCCCCACCCTGTGCCCGCCGGGGAGGCTCCTTTGCTCGCGACTGGATACACGGCCTGATGCTTCCCCGGAGCTTTCCCGGGATTTTCGAAAGTGGAGATGTGACCACTTTGTGGTGGTTTGAGAGTCTTGAGCCCCTCTGGGGGTGTCTTCCAGGGACAAGGTTCCTTCCCCCATGGTGCTCTTCATCCTCTGCCGCTTTTAAAGGTCAAAGCAACACTTTCACATCTACCCCCGGAAACACCTGCAGTGCCCAGCACTCCCCATCCCACCTCCTGAGGTGCTCTGCCCCACATCCCCTGGGGGTCCACAAGAGCTGCTCCTTCTTCCTGTGCAGGAGAAGGCACTGGGAGGATGGTTTGAACAGGCATCACCCTTCAACTGCTGGTCTGGAGCATCTGGTCTGCCCAAAGTGCTGTTGCACCAGGAGCTCAGCTGGCAAAGCGTCTCCTCTGCCACAGGCCAAAGCCCCTCTCCCTGTCTCAGAGCAAAAGCATCTGATGGACAAATATCTGACAGGGCAGAGAGATACTGCTGGATCAGTGAGGGATGTGTTTGAGCATGGAAGTGCACGGGGAGGCAGAGGAGCTGCTGCTCAGCTCCTCCTCACTGCACATTGCAGTTGTGTTTGCCCTCATGGATCAGAACTCCTTGGGTCAGCAGCACAGACTGGGAGCAACCAAGTTCTTGCCAGGGCTCCCCAGGGCTGGTTGGATGAAGGCCTTCACCTTGACTCTGTCCTGCATGGACACCCCAGGACCCACAGTGGCTGTAGAATAGTACAGGTGGTGCAGTGCCTGTGGCAGTGACTCTGCAGGTGTGTCCATCCCCAAGGCTGGGATCCACCATCCCCATCCCCAAAGCTGCCTCCTTGTAAGTGGAGCCATGAACTGATGATGGTCCTGGTCCTTTAATGTTTTAAAGAAAATCAGCAAAGCAAATTACAAATCTTGCAGTGAGGCCCAGTAAGGCTGGTTCTGTTTGCAGACTGGTTTTGACAGCCTGGAGGGAATCCACCTGGAGCCCAGGAGAAAGCTGGGTTTGGTCAGCCTGGAGGGAAGAAGGCTCTGGAAGGCTTACTCTTGACTTTTACTGTCTCATGGAAGGGCTGCAGAGCAGACAGAGCTTTTCAGAGTGCCCAGGAATGGGACAACAGGCAATGGCATGTGGTGCTGCCAAGAAAATTCCCAATAGATGTACAAAACCACCCAGGATAGTGGTGAAGTGCTGGGACAGGACCCAGAGCAGAGGTGGGGCCTGCATTCCTGGGGATAATGCTTCCTTGAATGAGACCCTGAGCAACCTCCCCTGGCCTTCAGGATGACCCTAACCCAAGAGAGGTCTCCAGCTCACCCCTTTCAGTGTGTGAGACAGAAGCAGAGCGTCTGCCTGAGGTCTCAACTTCAGCACCAGCCCCAGCTCTAGCTCCAGCTCCAGCACCAGAACCAGAAACAGACCCAGCAGCAGCAGCTCCAGAACCAGCAGTTTACACAACAGAGACCACAGCGCAGCTCTTGTGCAAAGGAGCAGAGCTGGTGGGTTTGCAAAGCTCTGAGTCCCTCCCCTGCTGCATCAGCACCAGATAGAGGAGGAGGATGAGGATGTTTCAAAGGCTATGGACAGTTAGTGCCTGTCAGTGCTGGGAAATGTATTTCACAATGAGGAACTTAATTCAGAGAATCACAGAAGGCTTTGGCTTGGGACGGACCTTACAGACCATCTTGTTCTACCCCCTGCCTTTGGTAGGGACACCTTCCACTGTCCCAGGCTGCTCCAAGCCCCATCCAGCCTGGCCTTGGGCACTGCCAGGGCTCAGGCAGCCACAGCTGTTCTGGGCACCCTGTGTCAGGGAAGCCATTTCTTCCTCCCAGTGAACAATTCCTTCCCAAGATCCCATCCATCCCTGCCCTCTGGCAGTGGAAGCCATTCCCTTGTCCTGTCCCTCCATCCCTTGTCCCCAGTCCCTCTCCAGCTCTCCTGGAGTCCCTTCAGGCCCTGGAATGGCCTCTGAGCTCTCCCTGGAGCCTTCTCTTCTCCAGGTGAACACCCCCAGCTCTCCCAGCCTGGCTCTAGAGCAGAGGGGCTCCAGCCCTGGAGCAGCTTCGTGGCCTTCTATGGACTTGTTCCAGCAGCTCCAGGTCCTTCTGCTGTTGGCCCCAGGGCTGGGGCAGCTCTGCAGGTGGGGTCTCACCTGAGCAAGACAGAGGGGCAGAATTTCCCCCTCCCCTTCTGCCCATAGTGGGGCATCAGCACAAGGCATGGAGGGTTTCTGACACACATGGCTGGGGCACATCCATGGCAGGGGTTTGGAACCAGATGACCTTACTGTCTCCCAGCCTTGGCCATTCTATGATTCTCTGTTGATCTTCTTATCCACCAGCACCTCCAAATCCTTCTCAAGGCAGCTTTCCTTCCATCCATGCATCCATCCATGCATCCATCCATGCATCCATCCATCCATCCATCTTCCCAGCCTGTACTTGGGTTTGAGATTGCCCCAACTCAGTGTAGGACCTTTTACTTGGCCTGGTTACGTGTCATGAGTTTTGCACAGCTCCACCTCTCCAGGCATTCCAGGTCCTTTTCATGGATGCCCCATCCCTGCCCTCCAGTGTGTGACCCCAACACACAGCTTGCTGTCACCAGGACACTGCCCAGGGTGCCCATGAGTACCTTTGTCACTGGGAAAGATGTTAAACACACAGCTCCTAGATCAACCCCTGAGAAACACCACAGCAAACTGCTCTCAAAAAAAATTGTTCTCCAACTACTTCAGAAACCATGGAAGTGGGGCTTGTGAGATGCTTTGTCTCTTGAATGTTTACTTTCCCTGGAAACTGTGACCCTGCTCCCCAGATCAGGGTGAATGGGAAAGGCCACGGGTCTGGCTGAGCCTTCTGGTGACCACCAACACAAGCACCAAACCCTTGCACTCAAGAGACCACATACTGCTCATCTGGAGAATGGAAACAGGAATATGTTGATACCACCAGCAGCTCCCCCAAGCAGAGAGGTGCATCCACACCTGGGCTGTGGCACAGCAATTAGAAGCAGAGGATGCAAAGCAAAACATGTGGATTATATCTTTATTTTGCCCCTATTTTTTGGTTTCTTGTAGCCTTTCATGTTTATCTATAACAGCTTAAAGCTGTTAATCTTAAATCTTTTTCATGGAGACTTCTCTAAGCTTTGATGTACAGTCTGTCTGGTGTTGGGGAACCAGCTGAACTAGGGAGGCTTTGCTGAATGATGGGTCTGGATCTATCCCAGCAAAATTTACAGCAGGTAGAGACACAACACACACCTTGTGGTCCCAGGGGCTCAGCTGGGCAGGGAGGAAGGAAGCACCAGGAGCAAGGGAGCCAGGCAGGCATTTGGCTTCACAGGGCCTCTGGCTCTGGGCACACCCCAGAATGTTCCAGCAGCTGCTTTTCGTTCTAAAGGTTTTGTTCTTCAATTCATCCCCTGAGGAACTGATAAAAGCAATGACAGTTTCTTTCAAAAGACCTTCAACAACTCACTTAAGAAACTCCAGTTGGTAAATTCAGTTAGAACAGCAACGACTTCCTCCAAGGGAGGACAGGCTGCAGATAAAGCTCTGGGTTGCTGATGAGTTTCATCACTGAGGCTGCTCCAGAAGCCATGGAAACTCCAGCAGAGCTGCAGCACTTCATCCTTTCAAAACCTCTGGTCTGTCCTTGCCCTGACTCCCATCCACCACAGGACACTGTGCCTTACTGTGGTATCAAGATCCTTACGGAATATTTCTCTTTAGGTAGCAGCAGCTTCCCAAACAAGTCCTTCCTGTCAGGGGAATCCTGCAGAATCCCCCCAAAATCCCAGAGTGACTTCTGGCACCTTGGCTGGATTTCCAAAGGATCCAGGTGCAGGACCCCACCCCTGACCCAATGCTCACACAGCAGCGGAGCTGGGAGTGCAGGGGTCCAGCCCAAGCACTCTGGGGAGCTTCATGCCCACAGCCCTCCCCGGTGTCCTGCATCCCCAGGGCTGCCACCCCAGCCCCTGCCCTCATCTCACACCTGGAGCATCCACAGCCACATCTGTCCCTCTGAGAAGGGGATGCAGAAGGTGCAGAATACCTTCAAAGTGCATGTGGTCGGTATAATTTCCCCACCCATCCCCCTGAAGAAGCATCACTGAATCTTTGGCTTTTTTAAGGAAAATGTATTTTTGTGAAAATAGACTTTATTATAATAAAATTTGATATTAAATAAAAACATACCATACCACCACCACTCGCGGCCGCTGTGCTGGCACCACTCATGGAGCTCACGGAACTGCCCTGCTCAGAACAAGGACCCACTGGAACATGCAGAGAAATAAACATGGGGAGGGACATAAACCATGGCATACAAAACCCTCCGTGCTTAGACAGGGCTGTGTCTCAGCTGCAGGAATGCATGGTCTCCTATGAGCCCCACCCAAGCTGCCCAGCCCCACCCTGCTCTCTCAACTCTCTGGGCTTGGGAGCAGCTCACAGACACAGCTGAACATAACCATGGAGAGAGGCAGACGGACAAATAAATAAATAAATAGGTAGATAAATAAATCAATCGATAAATCAATCGATAAATAAATCATAAGGCGGACTCCCCAGTCAGTGCGTGGTCAAGGTGAACCAGGCAAGAGCAGCTGACAGCAGCCCACCCCCACGCTGAAGAACCGACCCCCGCCAGGGCATCCTCGTGCTGGAAGCTGACTGAGGCAGTGTGGGATGCTCTGAGGCACAGCTGCATATTTACAGGGTTACAGTACAAATAAGAACTCACTCATTAGCCCAGAGACAACGAAGGGAAGTCACGGGAACAGAAAAGTGCAAATTTTCTTTGCAGGAAGTGAAGGAGTTGACACAACCTCCTTTGGAGCAGAGAAATACCAAGGTGTGGAGTACAAGGGATCTCTCCTAAGGGGCTTTGCTGGGAAAAGCCAGTTAGCTAACTTACAGCCAGAATATAATCCTTAAATTAAAATATTTACAGGGACCCAGTGCACAGAGGGCTGCATGGAGCAGGACATGCTGGATCCCGGAGCTGAGCCCTCACACCTCACACTTTTTCCCCAGGGACTCTCAGCTCCCACACCCTCCAGAGTTTTCTCTATTCAACACATACTTCTTCCCTATGAAAATAATCAGCTTATTGCAGAGGGCTTCTCCTGAACTCTCAGTCTCTGGGGCTGTGTGGGCAGCCCAGATGGAATAAACAAACCCCTTGTTAGTTTTTCTTATTGGACCCAAGTCTTTTGAAGAGGTTTTTCCCTTTGAAGAAGAAGCCTCTCTTCTTTTTACTTTGCCCAGGTGCATCACTGCAGGTGAGAAGGGCCAGCGATGCCTGCTCTGGACTCTGCTTGCCTGGGACAAGGCAGGAAGGTGCTGGCAGAGGAGGAGACGGAGAGGAGTCGCTCTGATCAACAGACCCATCTGCATTTAGCTGGGTGGGAAAGAGAGAAAACAAAAGACAAAAGTACAAGTTAGAGCTGCTGAAGGAAATCACACCAACATAAACCTCAGCCAGAGAACCTGGCCTTCTCCCCTCTATGCAGGGGGAACTCCCCTCTGTGCAGTTCCACTTACGAAGTTTCCAGTGGATTTAAATTTTGTACTTACAACCCAGACCCTTCCTTAGCTAAGAATTCCTGAAATTCCTGAACTTTGGGCTAAGAACAGGACAGCACAAAAGACCCACTAAGGACATGGTGAAAAGATGCTGCTCCACAGCTAAGTAAGTGAAGCAGCTCCTGAGAGCATGGATGGAACAGGTACTGAAGAGTCCATGGATGCCTCAGCCCATGCTGGGCTCCCAGCATGGTCTGGGACAGAAGCCAGGACATTAACAAAACCAAATTTCGTAAGAACAAGTGCTCTGCAAGACCTCCAGAAGATCAAGGAGAGTGGCTAAGTCCTGAGGCTTCTCAACAGTGGCCATGGTAGGAAGAAGAATTAGGGGTCCTGCAAGGCTGCTCAGCATCCAGCAGATCCAGAGGCAGGAGGGGCAGAAAGCCAAGTCTGGTGCTCTGCAGTGGCATCAGTGGAGCAGGAGATGGAGAAGTCTTGGATCAAGTGGCACACAGGAATGTTCCTGAGCCCCTGAGTGTTTGAGATGGTTAACTGGGACCCACCAGTCTCAAATAGTGCTGTTCCCTTTGGAAAGGGCTTTTGGAAATCAGAATGTGCCCTACTCCTGGGCTCAGTTTCCTCTTCACAAAGCACCGAGAAGTCAATTCCTAGCAGCAGCCTTCCTTCCACAATCTCATCTCATCTCATCTCACTAGGCTTAGCTGTCCACACGGTGACAATTACCAATCTGGCAGGTGAAGCTTTCCCAACAGGCTGCCAAGTTCCTCAGGGAAGAGGCTCTGGGTTTCTGAGGCCTAGGAGAGCCTTAGTCTCACTGCCTTCTCTTCAACACAGCTTTCACAAACCAGCAGCTTCTAAGCTCCAGCTGTATATCCTGTCTTGGCATTACCCAAAACACAAGGTGAGAGTGGAGCTGTACCAGGGAAGAATCCTTTGACACTGGAACATCACACCCTCAGCATCCCTCTACCTGGACCCCACTGAGTCCCTCACAGGTCTGCAGGAGCCAAAGCCCCCAGAGGCAATGTGAGATGGTGACAGTGTCAGCAGGCCTCTCTGCCTGAGTGGAAGCACTCCTGAAGATCAGACTCCAGCCAGGAACTGTGTGAAGATCTCAGCAGCAGCCCCTGGGCAGGACTGGATGTGCCTGGTCCCGCTCTGTGTCCAGGGCAAGCAGATGAATAAGGCAGAAGCAGAGCCCAGAGCATTGCTGCCTCACTCCAGCACAGCCATGCACATGCCCTGTGGGTACTTCAAATAAAGTCTGCTGGGGTGGAAAGTCAAAGCAGCCCTGCTCTGCCACCCTACTGATGGTTCAGCACTCATCTCCTTTGGGACCAGGAGCACCCAGTGGCTGTGACCTCTCCTCCCCTCACAGGTGAAGCTGTGCTGGTCCGGGCTGCTGCAGGAGTGAAGCACTTCTGGCCCAGGATGAGCCACAAACCTCTGCTCTGGGTCAGACTCAGCACCTACAATACCTATGGAGTCAGTCCTGAGTGGGCAGGAGCACAGGGAGCTCCATCTTGGAGTGAATTTGTCACCCCTCCCAACTCCACAAAGCTGAGAGTCAACTTCTGCCTCACAGCAATCACTGAGCTGTGCCAGTGCCATCAGACTCTCCCTTCCCTGAACTACAGGACAGAGCTGGAACTCCTCTCTGCCTCTCTCCATGACAGTAACCAATCCCACAGCTGACTATTCCTGAGCTCACACTCTCCGTTCACCTGAAAATGTTGCTTTCCAAGGCACTCCTGCAACACTCCAAGTGTGCAGCACTGTGCCCTAAGGCCAGCTGCTGCCCAGGACATGCTGCAGGATGTCACACATGCTGATGGATGGCCCAGGCTGGCCCTTGGGAAAGCTGCACTCTGCCTGCAAGGTCCACTCCAACCAAAGCTGCAGCAACAGCTGCAACCTCTGTCTATCCTGGCAGCTCCAGTGTGCAAAGAACAGCACCTGGTGCTGATAAAGCCCAGTGTTAGTCAGGGAGTAAACCCAAATAAATCCAGATGAACGAAATGCAGCCAGAAATGCAAGATTTATGGAGGCAAAGAGAAAAGGAAAGCTAGGTGAGGGCTAAATTGGAGCCCACTCTCTTAGCTGGGAGCAAAAGAAAGAATCCCCAAGCTCTGCTCCAGAAACTATGATTTGTGCAACAAAGAATCCTTGGATAAAATGTCCAAAAACACTGGGCTAGCACCAGAAGGGGCTCACCAATACTCAGGGAGTTATGTAGGAGGGATGCAAAGGCCCCTGTGCAGCCAGGGCAGTGGAGGCTCTGTCCATGCACCGTCGGAAAACACTTTTTTGATAAAGGTGGAACAGTTTCAGGACAGACCTGAAGTGGCCCCACAAACAATTTCTCCTCTTCTCAGAGGTCTCTATGTGTCAAGAAAGCAACAGAATCAGCTCACAGATTCATGTGGTGAAAATCATACAAAAATTGGGGGTTCTTCTCTAAGAGAAACAAAGGAAAACTGCTCTGTCAAAATACTCATACAAGTTATTAGAGTGATAAACACAAGAGTGATGTCAGTTTTCAGGGGTGGTTTTAGTACTCTCTCAAGTGTTACTGATTAACACAATTTCTGAAAAACAAACATTTGAAACTAAGGAAAACAAAGATTGCTCCCACTGGCCCCAAAACCAGGTGTCTCACCCACCCAGCCCCAGAACAATTATCCACACAAGGTTGGTTTTAGGGCCTAAATGTTACTATTTTCTTAAATGGATGGTGGAGGGGGGTTTTTCAGGATTATTCTCAGGAAGGAGTAAAATCCAGAAGGAAAAAAACCCAGGCTGAACATGAAGTGTGCTCAGACTGAGGAGGACGTTGCCAAGACCAAACAACGCTTTGGCTGTTGATGCGAACAGGAGGGCCAAGCTGAATTACAAAGCAGGTCCTTCCCAAACCTGAATATCCAGCACAGTCCCATCCTGGTCCCCAAAACCACCAGATAATTGTTCCAGCCAACTGCACTTCATGTGCCAAATGGTTTGTCTTTACCACAGAACCCACGTGGCAGTGAAAGGTCTGACATCAGACCTGAAGGTGGGTTTGCCACCACAGCCCCAAACCAGTCTGTCAAACTACAAGCAAGAATAGGAGCCAGGTACAGGAGCCTTTGAGGTGCTGGGCTGGGTGGGAGGTTGAAGGTCTCACACACTTACATGGTTCTCTCTCTATGTATCATTCATATCTATCACTGGACTCTTCTCTTCCTCATTCTCTGAAGAAAAGAACCGTCCCGGGTGCGTAACACAGGCAGAAATAAATACATGAAATCAGTTAGAATCAAACACTTTCTGAAGGTGCTTTACAATCAGTCTTTGACAGAAACTGCATGTTACTAATGGAAAAATATTCTATCAACAGGAACAGTAGTAAAGCAGCTGCTCTGAGCTGGTAAGCATGAGTGTTATGGGCCCTGGCTGTGACTGGAACTTCTTGGATCTTCCTCTTTAGGCTGTTTTTGTTTGTTTATTCTAATCCCCAAATGCTGTCAGTTTGTAAGTTCAATTGCTTCACTTTTTCAGTTGCCAGCATTTTAAGATTTACTCAGAAATAATTAAAAATTATCCACCTTCCCCAGTTCAATTTAGAAATAAATTGTCCTTATTCTCAGGCCTTTGGTAGAGCAGCAGGGAGAAGGGAAGTGTGAAGAACAGATAAGGTAAGAACATCACATCCAAGAAATTACAAGTGATTTAAAAATCACTCATGGAGAAGTTTCTGTTGCAACTGGAACAAGCTGTAACCAAGTCCAAAGCTCTGCCATGGTGCACACACAGCCCCCCTGAGGTGCCAGGGCTCACGTTGGGACTGGGAATTTGCAGGGAGCCTGCTCTGCTAACAGCAAGTTGAACAAGCAAGTATTCCTTAACTCTGCTGGGTGAAAGTGCTGCAGGAATTTGGAAAGCCTCAGGCATGACTGTATCACTGGGAGAGTTCATTCCAGCTCAGGGATGGATATGGAATACTGTTTTACAGGAGGTATTTATTTCTTCTGCCTTTCCCATGAGGTTTTCTGCCCATAGGTTGGGGTGCTGTGATTGCTGTGACAGCCAAAACCACTGTGGGGTCAGGTTCTGTCTCTTCAGGAATCACTAAACACACTTAAATGCAGTTAATTAATGCCAGTTTGGCTCTGAGCAGGGTAAATATACCACTTTTAACAGGGGGCAAACGTGCCCTTCCTGTTTGGAAGCTGCTTAGACAGGTCTGGATTGCAAAGCGCAAGTGGGAGGAGCACTGGGGATGCTGAGCCAGAATCCCCTGGGACAGGGGTCCAGGAGAAGCAGGGAGGCAGCAGGACAGGAGCCAGCCTGGCACAACGCAGAAGCAGCCACAGTCATGCCTAGGGAGTTCAAGCTATTTCCTACTGATATAAAATTGGTTTAATCATAATTATCTGAATTTTCCAGTCCCCCAGTTACAGAGAGCAGCAGTTCATGGATCAGGAGAGTACCAAAAGTACCAAACCAAACAGGTTCCTGCTCTGTGCACCCAAAAGTCAGTCAGTGTAAGGGGAGGCTCCCTTGGATCTCAGGCACAGAGGACTAGAGACAAATGGAAAGGTTTGAAGGGTGGGCAAATGTGAAATGTGTCTGTTTTATATGGGCTGTCTTTAACACACCTGAAAGGCGCTTCTGTTTAAAAAAATGTCATGGAACATAGGAAAAGAGCTTCCAGCCTTCAGCATGCAGGGATATGTGGGCCAAAGTGCTGCCCAGGGCATCAGTCACCCACTGAACTCAGCAGCAGAGAACAGAGAGGAAAGTGGGTTTGGCTTTGCAAACCCTTCACACCTGCCAGTGGCAGACAAGGTTACCTGAACTCCCCCTGGTCCCTGGGAGGATGTGGGCTGGGGCTGGAATAAGAACCTCTGGAATCTGAAACAGGCCCTGCGGTTGCTAGTTGATGCCAGAGGGGAGGGGAAGATCTGCACTAAATTACACTTAGAATTCCACCTTTATTTTACTACTTGAGGTCTCCTTCGGCACCCTCTATTTCAACAGATGAGTAATTTGGTAAGACTAAATAATTTTGAGAGGGAAACTGAAGAAAGAACCCCACTCTGCATCCTTGTTAACCCCCTGGGAGGTCAGACTTGGGTGACCTCTGGGCTCTTAAACCATGGCAGTAACAGCTGATTAACCTATGATTCCCCAGCAAGGACCAGTATCCCCAACAAGGAAGTACAAGGACCCCAGAGAGCTGCTGAGGTCAGCAGATGACCCAGCAAACTGCCCACAAACCTCATTATCTGAGCCAGGCTGCTCTGCCTGAGAAGGCATCAAGGCTGGAGTGCAAACCCTGTACCCACAAAGCCTGGAATGCCTGGAAGTAAGGGATGGGGCTGAGGTGAAGGAAGAACAGGCAACATTTGAAGCTAGAGATATAGGTACAGAGAACAAGCTGGGTCCCTCCTGCCTCCCACTCCACAGTGAGACAGCACAGGGGGTCCAGGAACGACAAAGGAGCTGCTATACTTTTAGTCTCAGACCCTGACATGCCCCCAGTCTCCCACTTAAGCCCTTATTCCAAGAGTATCAGCAACACAATGCAAGGGGTTAATTTAGCCTTTGAATTCCTTTACTCTGGGGAATGCTTTTGAAACTGTAGGATCCATCCCCCATATCTGTTTGGGAAAGTCCTCAGCGTGTTTTGAATTTATCCATAAGCACCTCAGCCTGGATTAAGACACATCTAACTTGGTGGGGATGCAAGACCATTGGTTTCTAGGTGTTGCTAATTCCAGAGCTCCTTGACATGGATATAATAATTAAGGAATTTCATGTGCCTGGGGAGCTGTTTGAACCTTTCCTTCCAGTAGCATTTTCCCACTGACATTTCAGTGGATCTAAACAATTTGAAGGCTCCTTGCCTACCTGACCACACTGAGGCCCCAGCAGGTGTTGTTTTGTGCCACTTTCTGCACTACAAGCAAGTCTTTGGGAAGAGCTTCTGGCACTCCCTTGGGATGAACGGGCTGCATGCAACAAGTTTAGTGATCCCATGGGTGCTGCATGCCATGCAATGCCCAGGCTCCAGACATATCCCAGCCTGGATGGCAGTGCCATGCAGTCACACATCTCACCTGGCTCTCAGCACTCAGTGGAGAAGCTTCTTTATCTTTTGAGTGGAATTCCTTGACCGTGTCGCCATCCAAAGGGACAGCTTCCAGGAAGTTGGATGGGACAAGCCCTCTCTGTTGGTTCAGCTCTCCCTGCAAGATCAACATCCAATTCTCACATCAGCTTTCCTGGAGACATAAATAACAACTCGAGGTGCAGTGCCCTGCAGAGAAGGTTGGGCTGTAGGCTGAGACAAGTCCAGAACACACCCACATAGGGAGGATCCTCAGAAAATTCCGTAACTCACAGCCTTGCTTACATGTGGAACAATTCAGAGCACAGAAACACAGAAGAGAGAAAAGGAAAAAGAGATGACAGCAAGTAGTGACAAAGGTGATTTCTACAAACTCAAAATCTCTACTACCATACTGGAAAATGACTGTGCCACAGGTGCCCTAGAGGCCTTTGATTTGTCCTGGTATTTACTATGTCTTTAAAGAATGAGGCAGTACTGGTACAATGTCCTGTAGGCATTGCATCCATGATCACAGACGCCCAGAGCTGCAGTATTGTACTCCTACAAATATTTATCCAGTTCAAGAGGAAGTGGTTGGGTGAGACAAAACCCACCCCAGCAATGCTGTTTGTCCAACACTAAAAAAGGATCAAACAAAACATTCCCAGTGATGCCCTCAGACTTAACCTGGAGCTCAACCTCAAGTCAGATGTGTAAAGGCACACTGTTTCCCATGCAGGAAAAGGTGGATGATCCAAGGGTCAAGGCTCAAGTTTGGCACACAGTTGGAGGGCAGGCACAGCCCCAGGAATGTGTCTGCTTACTTGGATCACTATTCCAGCCTCTGGCCCAAGTGTCCAAGTGTCTGGTGAAATGTTAGCTTGGAGCAGGTGCTAGTTCAGCTGGTGTGTGCATGGAAAAAGGCATGCAAGGCTTTAGGAAAGCTGCAGGCAACAGATACCAAAAAATAAATTCAGAACCATTGGGATGTTTAAAGACCACAGAGATGCTCTCAAGGCTGGAGCCCCTCTGCTCTGGAGCCAGGCTGGGATACCCTGGGGCTCACCTGGAGGAGAAAAGGTTCCAAGGGAGACCTCAGAGCCCCTTCCAGGCCTAAAAGAGCTTCAGGAGAGCTGGAAAGGGACTGGAGACAAGGGTGTGGAGTGACGGGACAAGGGGGAATGGCTTCCTACTGCCAGAGGGCAGGGATGGATGGGATATTGGGAAGAAATTCCTGGCTGCGAGTGTGCTGAGGCCCTGGCACAGGCTGCCCAGAGAAGCTGTTGCTACCCCTGGATCCCTGGCAGTCCCCAAGGCCAGGCTGGATGGGGCTTGGAGCAGCCTGGGACAGTGGAAGGTGTCCCTGCCCATGGCAGAAGGTGGAACAGGATGAGCTTTAAGGTCTCTTCCCCAAACCATTCCAAGACTCTGTAATACTGGATTTACAGCAGGAGAAATGATTGCCAGAAACAGGCTGCCCTGCACTGAGTAGAGAGGGGTTTATGTTTTTCCCAAAAGCAGGATACGTTGCTCCCTGACTTCTGCTTCCCTGCCACTCCATCAACTCCAATAATTTCCAGTGTAACCACAGGACCTTCCCAAGCCCTGCACTTACATAGTAGAATCCATCATCATCCATGGACCCAAAGACAGTGATAACGTCCCCAGCACTGAAGGTCAGTTCAGCCTGCAAAGAGCCAGAGAACAGAGGTCACAGGAAAAGTACTGCCTGGAACTTCTCATCAGGAACACAGGCTCCCCTCGGCTTCTTGCCCAATCTCACTCCAAGGGAGGGAGCCCCAGTGTGTTTGGTCTCGCAGGACTGGGATGCAGGAGGGAAACTGAAGTGGATAACTCTGGAATTCACTGCTAGGGAAGCATTTCATAAATTAAGACAAGAGCAAAGCCCATTTTAAAACCAATTTTAATAAGGTTTCAAAATAGTACCTACCACCTGCTCTGGAAAGGTGCACTGAGGACAAGCTCAGGAAGCACCAGAAATACCTTCAATTTCTTTAAATATAATTACAAATCCTGCTCCCTTGGATGAGCCTGTTCTGTATGCAGCACTTAGGGGTTAGTCACTAGCAGGAATGCACACAAACAGGGTGGTTTAACCTGGACACAGAACAAGAGCACAGCACACAGTGACCCTTCGCTGTCACACCCCCCGGCACATGCTCCATGGGGCACAAGGCTAAAGACAAAGGCATCACCAGCCTCTTTTAAGGGAAAAAAAACTGCCCAGTGGAGGCTCCAAACAGGCTGAGTCCCACTCAAGACACTCTGGCACTTCACAGGTGTCAGCTGGAAGGGATCTACTTCCAATATATTTACCATATTATACCCCTAGTCCTCAATTGAATCTCTTGACGCTGCAGGTCACTCCTGTGGAGCATCTCCCACAGAACTCTACCAGCTTGTTTCAGTAATTTGAGCTCTTGTCCAAAAAAGTTTGACAAGAGCAAATCACTGCAAAAAGCAGAGTCATGTCCTTGGTGACAAGGGTTCAAAAGTGTTCAGTGGCTGGATACATGCTCACATTGTCTCTCTCCCAAGATATTCCACAATCCCTAAAACACTTTGTCCTCAGCTGTGACTCTCTGGGCAGGAGACACAGACTGGGAGGCAACCATTCCCTGAACTGTGTCCTCTGTTGGCCAGACACTCCTTTGTGGATGAAGGGAAAGGATGTGAATTCAAACCCCGTGTTTATGTTTGCCCAGAGAGCTAACACAGCTTAGAGGAAGAGAGAACAGAGCATGTACTCATCTTTTTCTGCAGAAAGGATTCTGCATTACCCCCTTTCTACCTGGAACAGACTTATCCACAAAATTACTGTTTAGATTATATCCCTTCCCATCCCTGGAAGTGTCCAAGGCCAGGCCGGAAGGAGCAACCCAGTCTAGTGGAATGTGTCCCTGCTCATTGCAGGGGGTGGGATGAGATGGGCTTCAAGATCTCCTCCAACCCATCCCATTCTATATATAGGAATTGCTTGAAAACAAGAACTTTGCAAACTAGTACATTAAACTGGAGCTAAATCTTTTTGCTTGAACAAAGACCTACAGAGATAATTAACACAAAAGTCATGCTCAAATTAAGTGTCAAAAGTGCTTTCAAACCCTTAAGCAGGTTTTTCCTTTTCCCAGAGTGTTTCCTGGATCAGTTGCTACCAGAAGGAGCTGCTTCCTCCTGCCCCAGATCTGCTCAGTCCTGTCTGATCACTAAAAGATGCAATGAATACTCACACAGTTTCACTGAGACTCTGGTTGGACCAAATTGCTAAGTGTCTTGAGAGAGAAGGAAAAAAGAGATAGGAAGAATAAATCTCTGAAAAGTGGGGAGCAGCTGGGGGTTACCTCCACATCTGTGTTCGGAGAGCTCTCCTTTGGGTTGTAGTCAAAGGCAGCCACCATCCTGCGAGGAGTGAGCAGCTCTGCTTCAATGTCTTTATGTTTCTGCCCTTCGGGAGAAAAATAAAATATTCTTAGCTAGAAATACTAGGACAAAATCCAAAATCACAGCAACTCCTTCACCATTCTTGTAGTGGTCTGAGCAAAAAGAATGCTGGGGGGAACTGAGTGGAGAGAGACTTTAGAAGCATTTGGTAAAGCAGTTTTCTGATCTTCTTCCTTGCCTCATAAGCACAAAAGTGGGGACATCTCCCCCATCCCCTCATCCTGCTGCTCTGTTTATATGTACAGGACTGTTTTATTTTATGTTTCCTATTTACTCACACACATACATATATACATACATACACACACAGAGAACAGCTGTCTCTTTACAGTGTCTTGAAAGGACATTTCTCCTCCCACTACACAATGTTCTGCTATTAAGCTACAAAATTTATCCTCCGAGGGCACACAGGGAAGTCCAGGCCTCGCCATCCACAATCTCCTGCCTGCTCAGACCCATTACCTACAGGCCTTCCCTGAGCCTACAAAAGCCAAGTCTGGTGCTACAGAAAACACACATTCATGGATTTAAACCCTCCTTTGGGCCAGCACCAGATGGGCTGGCAAAGGTAGAGGCAGACTTGGCCTCTCTGGATATCAACAGATGATGCACCTCAGCAGAGGGAGCACCCTCTCACTGTCCCTTGGATGGCAAGGACCACAGCATGTGATGCGTGAGAGACTGCCCTGCTCCTCCCACAGCAAAACAACTGGTGCACTCCCCCTGCAACATCCCCTGCTCACCCAAACCATTCTGCACCCACCACTAAACAAAAATAACTTAAACCTTTTGTTACAGTGCTTAGAAGCAGCACCACAGGGGTCACACTGACCCTTGATCACAAAACACATCTGTAATTCCATCATGCATTACCCACCCCCCCAGTAAAAGCACTTCTCACCTGGCTGAGACTTGTACTCCTGTTTGTCCATCCCTGCTGGAGGGAAGAAAATGCTTCATCAGTAAAGAGCTCATCTCCAATGGTGACCGCATGACACAACTGATAAACAATAAAAAGAACACCAAGACAGCAAACAACAAAAGCAAACTGTTCATGCAACTCAAAGTCTACACCAGTAACCAGGACTAAGGAACGGAACAGGAAGCAGAGGTCAAGCTCCAAACTATAAAAGACATCACTGTTGTTAAAAACTTAACACCAGCACAGGGATGGGCTCTCTTTCCACTTCCTAGCAGTCGTACAAACATCTGAGGGTCCTGAAAGCAAGTAGTAAAAATTCAATGCAGTCTGTAATCCTATAGTAAAAACCAAAGAGGAAGCAGTGGGTGACACAGACCTTTCTTGGAGCGTCTGGGTTTTGGAGGAGGGACGGTTTGGCGGCGTGGAGGTGGAGAAAATGTGCCATTTCCTTAATAAAAACACCAAAAAAGCAAATAAATAGACAAGAGAAACAGACAGTGAATGGAAGGTGAGAAGCATCTTGAATAGTGAACAGAGGACAGAGGAGATGACATGCCTCCCCTGGGAGGCTGACAACAGGATTTCTGTGGGCAAAGCCCTCTGGGCCTCATATGCGGACTTGGATAAGCCGTGATCCACATCCCAAATACACAGAGAAATCCACACTGTACTTACACCGTTTAGGCACTCCACAGCTCAGAGCAGACAGACTTTGCTGCTCCTTAGCTTTCAGAAGCAGCACCATAAGGACAAAATAAAACCTTGTACCATTAACACCTGAAAAATCCCAGGTCTCTAGCTAAAGCTTCTGCACTGAGCAGGGTCAGGACTGGATGAAATCCCAAATGAACCTGTGGAGTGCCTAGACCAAACCCTACAAGGCATTTCCTTAGTTACAAGGCTGTGACAGGGGTTTATGGCAGCAGGAAGACAGCAGAAGAACAGCCAGTCCAACTGCCAAGGAATCAAAGAATCACTAGTTAGAAAAAGACCATCAGGTCCAAACTGCACCCTCTTCCCCCTCCTGTCAGGGAGTTGTGCAGAGCCAGAAGGTCCCCCCTGAGCCTCCCTTTCTCCTGGCTGAGCCCCTTTCCCAGCTCCCTCAGCCACTCCTGGGGGCTCTCTGTTCCCGTCCCTGGACATGCTCCAGCCCCTCAGTGTCCTTACCAAGAGGGGCCTAGAACCGCCCCAAGGATTTGAGGTGTGTCCCTACCAGTGCCAAACCCTCCCTGCACACACACCTTATTGACTACCACCACCTTCCTCAAAACTTTCAAACCCATCATGTTTAATGAAGTCTCAGAGCTATTAAAATCCTTTACTATTCCAAGACTGTGCAGTGGGGCAGGGCAGAGTATCCCTTGTGTATCCACTGAGGGACACAGGGCACCACAGGCATCCAGCCATCTCTGGCACACACACAAGAGAAAGAGTATGGATGTGAAAAACACCTTACTCAAATCTCCTCTCCTCAGACATGAGAGAGGCCAAATATGTTTGACCTTTACAAACATATTCAAGAAATCACACAGTGAAGACATCAGGCTCCTTCAGCCCCTGTGTTCCTCAGGATCAACTTTCCAGGGACCAACATTTAAGAGCTGGGCACTGTCAGTCCCTCAGAATCACAGAACTGTTTGGATGAGAAGGGACCTTAAAGGTGTGTTAGAGCTGGATACTGGGTCTCCCTCCAAAGAAATAGCAACAAATTGCATTGCTCCTTTTTTTTTCCCCTTGAGTTTTCTTATTTTTAAGTTGATTTGCGCTTTTTTCCCAGCTCAGGCAATGTCAGGGCTTACCTCTGCCATGCCCAACTCTTGTGCTATTTTTCATTGTTGAACTGGCAGGGAAACAGGGACCGGCCAAACCAGGAACATCCTGGTGTTTTATCAAGTGGAGCAGATCCAACAATTGGCAGTGGCAGTAGAGGGTGCACAGAGGAGTGGAGGATGAGAGCTGGGAGGCCTGAGGGACAGGCACAGGGACACCAGCATTCACAGCAGGGGCACCTCACAGCCACTGAGCCTGACTCAGCCTGAGCTGTGCTGGCTGCACAGCCCAGGGCTGTTCCCTCTCCTCTCTGAGTTCATGAGTGGGAAGGAACAGGAAAGCCTCTGCAGTGCACAAAGCACTGACCACATACTTCAGGGAGTAAGTAAGGAGGAACCCAACCACCAGGTCTGCTCCTTGTATGCTCCTGTCTGCCTACCTTGCTGTCTCACACCTTTCCTCCCCCCTTCCACACCTCCATTCCCAAGTCACAGATTCTCTCACCCAAGAGCAGGGTCATCCCAAGAGTTCAGTCACAGGCTTTCAAAACAAGGGAGGGAACAGAGTGAAAACTCTTGTTCACATACTTCAGCTGCTCTTCAAACACTTCTGTTTCCCTGTCCCTAGTAAGGTTCAGCCTCCCTTTGTGCTGAATTCACACACCTCAGCCCAGGAGCAGCTGCAGCAGCTGCAAATGCTGCAGTGGAGTCAGGGATGAACTGAGAGCTCGGAACACCCACATCCAGCCAGATCCCCCTGCTGTGGAGCAGCCACCAAACCAGGCTGCAGATCCAGGGACAGCCCTCCAGATGGGTTTGGTGGCTGCACTGGCCACACACAATAACAGAACTGAGCTTCCAACATTCCAGCAAAAAGCCACAGGAGCAGGGCACATGCACACACACGCACACGCACACAGTACCTGGGCTCTCTGTGTCCGCAGGCAGGAACCCCTGCTTTAAGAGCTGCTGCTTGAGCTCACTACTCTCCACAGGGACTTCTGACACCATGTTGCATGGAATGTATCCCTCCCTTCCAGCACATTCCCCCCTGTAAAAACCATCAGCATCCTTGTCTCCACAAACCTGCAAAGGGAAATCGACTGTTTACGCTGCAGGGAGTGAGCTGCACAGAGAAAGAATCATGAAATATCCTGAGTTGGAAGGGACCCACAAGGATCATCCATCCAGTCCAGCCCCTGTCCCTGCACAGACACCCCAACAATCCCACCCCGTGCATCCCTGGGAGCAGTGTCCTAATGATCCTGGAGCTCTGGCACCCTTGAGGCCAGAGGATTCCATTTCCTGGGGAGACTGGGCAGCGCCCAGCACTCTCTGGGGGAAGAAACTTTCCCTGATATCCAACCTAACCCTCCCTGACACAGCTCCAGCCATTCCATAGGGTCACCAGAGAGAAGATAGGACCATCTGCCCCTCTACTTCCCTCGTGAGGAAGCTGCAGACCTCCTAAGGTTTATGCTCCCCTGGAACACCAGACGGATCCATAGAGTAGGAGATGTTCACTAAGTTCTTACTTTCAGGATCTGCCCCTCCTTAAATGGAAGCTCCTCTTCTGCTGCATCAGGATTAGGGGACATGGAGACAGGATCGTAATCAAAGAGAGCCACAAAGATCCGAATGCCATCATCTTTGCCAGAGCTCTCAGGAGCAGTGCTGCTTGGAAGGCCTGTGCACAGGGGGAACATAGAGAGAATGTCAGCCCTACCCCAGCACAGCCCAGGCACTGCCTGCCAGCCTCTCCCCACCCATTTCCAGGAACTTCCATCTCTCCTGCTGCCCACCTCTCTCCCCATTGCTGCTCACCTGGACTAGAGAGCAAAGGTTTCTGCATTTGGCTCCTTCTTATGCTTCTGCTCCGTCTCCTGCTAGGAGCCTGCCAGGTGGCTGTGCCGGGTGGCTCCGGGCCCCTGGAATCTTTGTGACTGGATGCCTGCAATATGAACCACCAGAGAATTAGTAGCAACCTCTGCCTTCCAACTCCCTGAACAGCACTCAGCCCAAACGCACTCCACAAAGAGCAGTGCATCCAAATGCAACATTCCTCTTCAGGGACACTCTAGAGCTGTAAAGACCAAGGGAGTTGGAAAAGAGAACTGAGGACAGGCAGGCACTCTGCCAGGCACCAGTGATGATCCCCTTTGTGCGGGTGAAGATGCAGGAAAGGGCATTTCGAGGGGAGGCAATGACATTACAGTCAGCATCTACACAAAGCTTTCACCAATCAGCTTATTTCACCAGGGATTTTCGCTTGGGTCCCACAG
This sequence comes from Anomalospiza imberbis, assembly GCF_031753505.1. NCBI lineage: Eukaryota > Metazoa > Chordata > Aves > Passeriformes > Viduidae > Anomalospiza > Anomalospiza imberbis. Next base: position 407,048 of record NC_089700.1, read on the forward strand.
CCTGCTGCCATGGGAAGGAAGACCCTGTGTGAAAAGGAATACTGCATCGGTGACACTTGGTCAGGGAGCAGGAAAAGCAGAAGCAGCTACTACAAGAAAAGCCATGGAGCAGCACAGAACTACAGAATCTCTTAGATATTCTTCCAGACAATCCTAGAGGAGGGTTCTTTCTCTGGACAACACTGAACAAAGCAAGATACAGGCAGGCCAGGGAAGCAGAGGGAAGCCAGCACCACTGCAAGCTGCTTCAAAGTCAGAATAGGAAAAGTCACCCAACCCTTTTGTGCAAGGAGGTGCTACGTATCCCCTTCGAAGAATGTTCGAGCCTCCTTCTCCAGCCAGGTGACTTACAGTCCAGCTCCCAGCCCTGCTCCTCAGAACTGCTCTCACACCTCGAGGCTTCCTTCTCCCAGCAGAAGAATCGTAGGTGCTGGCTCGGAGACCCGACCCACTCCATACCCTGCTCTTCCATCATCTCCAGCCTGGCCAGGTCCCTTCTGCCACCCAGGTGGGCAACCTCAGACCGACTGGAGCAATCACTCCAGTCCCCCTGGCAGCTCTGGGACCTCTCTGGCCACAGCCTGCTCTCCAGAGAGGACGCACAGGTTGAATCCTGATCATCTTCGGAGTCATATTCAATGTCTATTTCCAGGCTCCTCGGGCTGGGGCAGTGTGTTGCTATCACAGCTGGTTCTGCCCCCCCGGATCCCACTGCTCTCAGGGCTTTTTTCCGTAAGGTGCTTTGTCTGGCCCGGCTGTACAAATCCAACCCCTCCTTCCCACCAGCACTGCTGACAACATTCAGCTCCTCCCTGAGACTGGGAGCTCTGTATAACACACTCCCCATCTGGCTGCAGTTGCCCAGCAGACGACTGCAGTGCTCTGTTAAATCACTCTGTCTCTTCCTACTTATCTCAGGCCGACCCCGGATCTTCTCTCGAAAATTATTTCCCTTCTTCTTGCTCCAAGAGGGACTTGTCCCATTCCCAGACTTTGGATCCTGATAGCCCCAATTCCAGTGTGCCTTCTTTTGACTGCAAGACAGCTGGCCAAAGGCAGGATTTGCATGGTAAGCCTCTACTCTGCTCTCCTTAGCACCGTGCTCCCCCTGCAGAGTCTGAGCAGAGACATCCATGGAGGTGCTATTCCCATCTTCCTTTCGAAATGGCTCCTTGCTGTTGGGTGGTTTCTCTGTTCTTCCTGAATGGTAGGCTTGTGTTTCCAAGGAGTCTTGAAGGTCTGTCTTTTCTTCTGTAACACCCTTCTCATCCTCGTCTTCATCCTCATCCTCAGTCACTTCAGGGATACTGAACAACTTCTTGCTGTGGTTCTTCTGAAGCGGGAGCTCCAGGATCCTCTCCAGAATCTCCTCATCGCTGTCAGTATCACAAAGATCCATCTGTACCCAGACCCCGAGAAAAGCCACAGCCAGGACAAGCAAAGGAAAAAAGAGAGGAAATAAACATTAAAACAAGAGGCAAAGTGGCACTGATTCCCTCCCAGCAGAGCAGGATGGAGCTGTGGCTGCAGCAAAGCAAGGGGAAGGGGCAGAGGGAGCAATGGATCTTCTGGCAAAAGCAATCGGATGAAGCAGCAATGCAGCAGGAAGCGAGGAAGGCAAATGCATGGAAGAGCTTCCCTCCCAGCCTCTCCTGTACACGCACAGCTACCTGCAGCACCTCTCATCCTACCACAGGAATGATTCCCCTTGGCTTGGCATCCTTGGGGTGGGATGGGGGCAGGAGAGGCACCATCCCTCCACAGCAGAGCTGAGTGGGCTCTTCTGTCCACAGGGATCACCCACAGAGCCATGGGTCCCCCTTAGCTATGTCCTCTCCCTGGAGCACAGGGAATGGCCCTGTGCTGTAGGACACCTCTTGGAGATGTTGCTGCCTGGGCCCTTCCCATCACCTAGCAAAGTGCAGCCCTATTGCAAGTTCCTGTCTGCAAATCCAGATGGAGCAGAGTTCCCACAAAAACAAAGGAAAACCCTTTACCTCAAAGGGCCACACAGACATGAGTTTCACTTGCAGATGGGTGAGAGCCTACTAGGTTACAGAAAATTTTGGGGACAACATTGCTGAATTTTAAAATTTTTTGTGGACCAAGTGTAGAATTTACTGGTTTATTTCTTATCACATTAACAGTAACATAAAAGGTAACATCCCCAGGTGCATAGTGTCATTTTGGTAGGAAGATTCCTCTAGAGGTCTCTTGTTCAATGTCCCTGACAAGTTATATTATTAGTGTGTTCTGAAGGCACTTACAAATAGCTTACAAAGCATGTGTAGCTACTGATGTTTTAAACTACAGCCATGAGCAGGTCTGTTCAGAGATAATTAAAAAGTGAACCAGAGTGGGGGAGAAACAAAGGCAGTTACAAGCTGTCTACTGATAGTTCCAACCTCTACAGCTTTTTCCAAGCAAAACTTGGTCTTGAATTATATTTAGAATTGGTTGAAGGGGCCTCCAGAGGTCTCCAGTTCAGTCTCCTAATTACAGCCTCCAATTGTTGCCACCAATAAATCCATGTCTTTGCTTAGATGAGGTTTGAAAAAACGAATGGACATCCTGAACCCTCTGGGGACCAGTCCCAAGGCTGCACTGCCCTCCTGAGTAAGAGGTTTGAACGTATCTCCAACATCAACACCCCAAACAGTAGCTCATGATTTCTGCCTCTTTTAATGTATCATCTCCCAGAAACAAGAAGACTTTGGCTCTCATCCTTTTAACCATCACACAAATAGGCAGTTACAACATCTCCCACTCAACTCCTCTAGACCAAAAATCCCTCAATTTTCTGACTCTCCTTATAGAACACATGCTCAAGGCTCCTGCCTTGTTAGCACCAATTAGGAATATGGAGAATTCATGATACAAAAAAAGTTCAGTAAGACTTCTTTTAGCTGTTTGCAAAGTTGTGACTTCTGCTTTTGAGTTTTAATATAATAAATGGTTTCAGCAATTAAACAACTTGTTTGAGGATAAACATTTTAAAAGCACCACCCCTCCGTGTTGTCATCCTCTGGATCCTGAAAGAGTTGGCTGAGGAGTCTAGATAGTTAAATATGCAGAATCCTAGAAAACAGCCCTATTCCAGTCACATCCCCTTCAATCCATAAAGCAGTAATGGGAGGTCTGTGCCCTAAAGCCTCCTGCCCCTCACATCCTCTCCCAATTCAGCATCTTGTCACCCTCACTCTGTTACTGCCAACACAGAAAACAATCACTTTATCCAGTCAAGAAGCACCAGTTTGTTCAGCTCAACAGGACATGAGCAGGGTTTTGATGTTTCTTTTCAGGGAAAAAACCCAACCAAATAAAAACATTAAGGCAAATAAACACCCAGGGAAAAACAAAACAAAACCAAACAAAAAAACCAAAGAATAGTGTTCTTGATTGCTCTTATTTCCTTCCTTCTGTTTCCAGGAAACCTGTTTTTCTTCCATTTTTTCCCAGTCCAATCCCAACAACTGGAAGCCCTTCCAAAACGTTCAGAGGCAGCCCCAGCCCCTCCAGCCACCAGGCTTCTCTTGGGGCTCCAGATGTGCTGCACTGCAGGTCCAATCCCTCACCTGGGAAGCAGAAGACTCTTCAGAAGGAGAAAAGGAAACTTACTCCAGAGTCACTACATTGTCTGCTACCATTTAGTGCTCACCAGCCCCATCCCTGCAGACCAGCAGCCACACAGGGCACCATCAACTACAGATGTTCTTCTGCCACGTGAAAAATTAAAGAGAGGGTGCTTTCTTGCCATCCAGGCATATAACATTTCCTGCAAAGATTTTTAATTTTCCAGTCTTTCACCCTCAGTGCTCTCCCTCAGGGACATTCATCCCGACTGCTGTTATCTGTATGGTTACACACCAGTTCCAGGCCATGCAGTTGGAATCACATTCCCACAGGTCCATTCAGACCAGATTTACCTCTTTGAGCATGAATTAATCTGGTCACTTACAGCTCAGCTCAGGCAGGATTTCATCCCTTGCAGCATTTGAACTACAAAGCCACAACTCTGCTCCTACATGCCATCCCTGTCAACAGAAAGCATCAAGGCCTAAGCCAAATAATCACAGAATCAGGGAGTATTCTGAGCTAGAAGGGAACTACAAGGATTGAGGCCAACTCCTGGCCCTGCATAGGACACCCCAACAATTGCACCCTGTGCCTGACAGTGTTGACTGTTCCCTGTTTACTGTCTGTGTTAAGAACTCAGTCACCCCACCATTGATTTTAAACATCACATCACACTGTGTGTTTTTCCAGCTAATTAAACCCTGGCTCCATTTATTACAAACACACACCCTTCCCCCTCTCCCAAAGAACTTGTGGTTTTACTACCTTGGTAGCCAACACTGGGAGTAAAAGCAGAGCAGCAGGACCTCGGGAAAGGCTCAGCCCAGCCCCTCCTCCTGTGAGTTGATGGCATGGGATGGCTGCACTGGTGCTCCCCACAAGCAGCACTCAGAACAAGTTACCTTTTCCCCATTCTCCTGGGAACATGGCTCTCTCTGGTCCCATTTCTTCTCTTCCAGAACTTCTGAAGACAGCTCATCTTCTTCCTCCTCTTCCAAAATATCTGAAAGGTCAGAACTCCGGTTGTGCTCAGTAAAAAGGGTCGACTGTCGGCGGCCCATTTCCGATAGTTTTTCTTCTTGCTGTTGAAAAGCAAAACACATTTTCTCAGTTCTCCCAGACTCTATTTCAGCAACAAAGGAGCATTTTTCCTTTCTCTGAGCACACACACAGCTCAGGTGTGGTAGGAAAGGAAGTGGGCAGCACCCAAGGGAGTGACTGGCACCTACGGACACACACATCAGCCTCACTTCACAGCCTGCAGAACAGCACTGTATAAGGCTGGAAAACTCAGGAGGTCAAGTACAGTTCACAACCCTCCAAGGGCACACTCATTCAGTCAAGGTTAAACAAACCTCTCTTTTCACTCTGGACATTTCTTTCATCACCTCCTTGCCAGCAGACAACCTCAGGAAGTCCTGGCAGCTGCTCCTGCTAGTGTTTCCATCTTGGAAGGTGTCCTGCATCCCCCCAGCCTGGCTGGGGGAGGACAGAGGCTCTGGGCTCAGGTGCTTCTCTGCCTCTCTCTCCATGTCAGCACTGGGACCTTTGGGTGCCTCCTCCACAGAGCATATATGGCAGGTTTCAGTTTGGACCTTCACCCCGTTGTCCATTGGGCTGCCCAGCTCCAGTGCTTTGGTTCTTGGTTGCTCCATCTGGGAAACAAACCAACAGTGAAATCAAGGGAAGGTGTCTCAGACTACGTATGCACCAAAATGGAATCTTATCACCCCAAACTCTTTGACCCTCTTTGCTGTAGGCATATGAGTGTTTTGGCAGGCAACCTGCAGCTGGGAATGTTGGCCAGCCCTGGAACTAACCCCTCCCTGTCCTCAGGTCCCAGGAGACACACGGTGCCCCCAGTGCTGCAGCTCAGCAAAGGCCCACACGAGTATGGACAGTAACAAGTTTCAGGGCTGCAAGAAGAGCCCAAGCTATACAACAAGGTCATTTCCCACTCTCGTCTGCCAGAGGAATGGCCTAGATATCACCTGGCACGTTGCGCAGAGCTGGAGATAAGGACACTACTCCAGGATTTCCTGGGGTGACAAGAAAAGGAGAATGAATGGAGAATAATAAACACAGAGTGCAACAAGCTCCTGATTAGATCACCTAGTGAGAATTAAAGAAAATCTTCATCTGTATTCCAACCAGTCCAAGAAAACCTCTGGGAGATGGAGGAATGGAGCTCCAGAAACAAGATGGGTAAGGCAGGTGGGCCTTCATCAACCACCTTTTTATCTTACTCTAACCAAGGGAGCCTCCCTGCATTTTGCAGTGGAGCAAAACCTTGTCCTTATGTATCAGGCACTGAAGGAAAACAATGAAGGATCAGACTCCAGGGACACTGAGACATTGCAGTGTCAAGCTTCTCAGAGTCCCCTGGACAAAAGCCAGGCAGGTCCTGATCTTGTGTCTAATCTCACAGCTCAGATTTCCTGCCCTGATTCCCTTTGCTGACAGCTAAGTGAAGAGACACATCTCAAGTGGGAAGGATGATTTGCATCCTGGGAGCACTCGTTTCACTCCTCTCTATACAGGAGGCAAAGCAACCACCACCAGCGCAGCCATCACCAGACACCTAAATGTCTGGAGGCAACAATGCTGGAAACAGGTGAAGTGCAGTAAAAGGCTCACAGAACAACAACGAAATCTGGTCTGGAACGGAATCCACCAGTTGAGACATCACTCTCACAGAAACCTCCTGGTACACCACAAACATATGAAGCTGGGACAAATCCACCATGACACTCCTCATCCCTGGAAGTGTTCAAGCCCAGGTTGCATGAGGCTTGGAGCAGCCTGGCCTAGAGGAAGGTGTCCCTGTCATGCACCACACGATCTTTAATGTGCCTTCAAACACCAACCATTCCACGATTCTGTGAAATGTGGGTAAATGAATCCAGCAGTTGAACCAAAGTACTGTGAATTGCAAATGACCAGGCACTGATCACTGGACTCAGCATCTCAGTTCTTCTGGGTATTGAACTGGCCCCTTTGGGCTTGGGCCCACCATGCTGCTGCTGCTTCAGCAATTTTCAGAAGTTTCAGCCTAACTCTGACCATTCACAAGGTCACACTTCCATGATTAATAAAGCTGTGCTGAATTTAACAGTTTGAAGCACTCCTATGAGTTCTGATGTCAAAAGTCAGAATGGGAAATAGATCCTTTTCCCTGATGTAATACATCCCACAAAGGAGGGCTCACTTCCCCATCGTCATCACAGAACAATCATTCACCATCATTATATGGCTCTCAGACATCCTCACCACTGTCCTAAAAGAACTCTGAAAGCACTCATGCACCCTACTGGGAATACCACTGGGAATTTCACTCACCCTGGGAACTCTTAAGTAGCCAGTGTCAGAACAGTTTGCCAGTTCTGCAGCCACAGCTGCCTTGCTCTGCCATTCACTAAGGTGCTCTACCACTGTCTTATACAAACCCACCAGACTGAAGGAGGTCCCTTCAAGTCAGAGAGCACAGCAATGCCAGAATGCCAGACTAACATGGAACATCCTTTTAACTCTGCAAATTCTTCCTTTCCTCACTCTGTTCCTCATCTGCTAGCAAAAAGAATCAAGAGGTGAGCTGCATCTTCCAGGTACACAACAGTAGCCAAAGCTCCCTGACAGTTTGCCACCGCTGGATGATGGCCCAGTGGCAACACTGTGTCACAGAAAAGTGCTCAATGGCATCTTGTTCCACTCCCCAAAAAGGACCCATTGGCCTTCCCTGTACACCTGGCTCTGGGCAGGAGATGTAAGCACTTACCTGCACCTCTGTCCCTTCACCCGGCTGTTGCATTCCCTGTTTCTGGGAAGGCCCAGGCTCCATGCCCTGCCCTGGGAGCACTGTGCCAGCCTGCTGGGGAGGCACACTCAGGCATTTCTTGTCTCCTTCAGTGTCCGATCCCTGTGGGGAAGTGCCTGCAGCCTGCACCAAGGAAGCACTAGGGGAGGGGAGGTGTGGTGGGGAAGAAGCTTTTTCTGTCAGAGGCCGTGCTGAGCCCACAGGGCTGGAGGAGGGATCAGTCAATTTGGCATTTGAGCTCTTTGCAGGAATTTTCTGTTGGAGCAGGAGCGTGTGCTGTGGGCTGTGGGTAGGCAGTGAGGCCCTGGGGCCCCCCCGGGGCAGTCTGGAGGGGACAGTGGTGCACACAGGGGAAGGGCAGTGAGAGGATTGCAGCAGGACCGAGGAAATCTGGGCTGGAACTGAATCCACGGACTCCCCGTACTGAGACATTGTCCTCACAGAAACCTCACGGCACACCTGGAACATCTGCAGCTGGGACAAGTCCACCAGGACACTCCCAGCTGTTGGAGAAGTAACTTCTATCACCTGTAAGCAGAAGAACAGGAAGAAATTATTTATTGTGCACAGCTCAGCCCTTCAATTCCCAACCCAAAGTTCAGATAGAACCCAAAGTTCTGGAGAGCAGCTGTGCTCTCAGCTGCTTCCACCCTTCTGCACACTATCTGGGAAGAATGAACGTTAAAGAGAAATTTGAGAAACTGAACAGTCTGCAAAATATGAATATATTCACTCCTACTCCAGATTTCAACCCTCCTTCTTTCCTAAGCCTTAAAGAGCTTTTCCCTTTTTTAGGCCGTTCTTTCAACTAACTTCCCAGACTTTCTTTTTTTTACCTGTGAAAAGGAAAAAGTATTTCCACAACAAAAGAGCAATTATCCAACACACCATTCTGTTTTGCACTGTGCTCCTCAAACAACATCATGTGTGCACTAGACCGCAGGACATTTTCAATACAGAACGTCCTTGGATGTTCTGTATCAATAACAGTACTGAACCCTGCGGTGTTTGTATGTTAAAACCACAGAATGGTTTGAGTTGGAAGGGATCTTAAAAACCATTTCATTCCAGACCCCGCCATGGGGAGGGACACCTTCCACCTGGAGCACTCCAGGTTGCTCCAAGCCCCGTCCAACCTGGCCTTGGACACTGCCAGGGCTCAGGCAGTCAAAGCTTCTCTGGACAATATGTGCCTGGGTCTCATTACCCTCACAGGGAACAAACAATTCCTTCACCTAACCCTGCCCTCTGGCAGTGGGAAGCCAGTCCCTGTGTCCTGTCCTTCCATCCCTTGTCCCCAGTCCCTCTCCAGCAGCCCCTTTAGGCCCTGGAAGGCTTTGAGGTCCCCCTGGAGCCTTCTCTTCTCCAGGTGAACATCCTCAGCTCTCTCAGCCTGGCTTCAGAGCAGAGGGGCTCCAGCCCTTGAAGCATCTCCACAGCCTCCTCTGGACTCACTCCAGCAGCTCCACAGCTCTCTGACATTGGGGCTCCAGAGCTGGAGGCAGCTCTGCAGGTGGGTTCTCACCTAAGCTTGGCAGAGGGGCAGATTCCCCCCCACCATTCTGCCCACACTGTGGGGATGCCAACTTTATGCTGGATCACTACACCACACTCCTCACATTCGAGAGAAAGCCCCAGGTTGTGGCTGTGTACTTGTCCTTGTGCTCTGACACACCCTGGGGACTAACTGTTTGCCAAAGGAGCAGGCCAGTGCCTGGGCTGAGCAGAGGAGGCTGTTTGGAGGCTGCTGGAAGGTCCTGCTCCAGGAGCACCTCCAAAATCTAGACAGATGTCTTTTGTAGTGTGCATCATACAGCCCAAGCAATGTCCCTTCTCTGATGTCACTCCTTTCCAGGCAAAGGACTGTCACTGCCTCCTCAGGACACCTTCCTGGATCTAGCTTTCCATGTCTTAAGGTCTGATACTTCATGCTCCCCCTGCAGCAGCCCCAGCCCCCTGCACAGCCAGTACCTTCTGTCCATCCGCGTACACAGCATATCCAGTGACCCGCACCCCGTTGGAAGATCCTTCAGCATCAATGGTGACAGGTAACCAGCTGATAACCAGGATACCTGGAGAGGGACCAGCTTCTACCTGGACATCCAAAGGAGCATCAGGTGTGCCTGTGAGAGATGAAACACAATTTCCTCTTGCTTATCTGGCTACACCATAAAGCTCAACCCTGGTTAGAACCAAAGAGCAAACTCCTGACCAGACTTGCCCCTGCAGAACTGAACTACAACAGCCAGGCCAGAACTGGGAAATGTCAGACAGAACCAGAGAAAATAAGGTGCTCTTGTTCTGTAAAAGCTTTAATGCACAGAAAACAGAACTTTGCAAAAGTAGCTGAGGCCAAGATGCAGCAACCCTTGGAGCAAAGTCACGGTAAACCATCTCTTCCCTACCCAACCAGCTGCTCCAACCAGCACAGAGGATGTCTGCCCAGAGCAAATGAAAGCAAAAGGGCTAATCAAATTTTAAAATAAAGTAAGAAAAACATTAAGACAAAACAGTGCAGCACCTCAGGCTCTGGGGACCTAATCAACCTTGCTTCCCTTTGCCCTATGGCTTCCCAGCAAATGGCCAGCTAAGCACAGCCTCTCCATGTGCAGAGGCCTGCAGTACCTGCTAGAGGGGTAGTGAAGTGTATCATGGCTGAGTCCTGTTCCTGCCCCTTGGGCACCTCTTCCCAAGGAGTTTTCATGGGCCGGGCCTCCAGCTTGGCCACATACTGGGTGCTGGGCTGCAGGTTGCGGAAGGTGTACCAGTACACGCCCGGCTTGGTCACATCACACTCCTGCCCATTGAGATACACCCCATGGCTGTAGTTGCTGCTGCAGGGAAGCCACGTGATCTCTGCTGATGTGGCCGTGACGCTTCTGACTTTCAGCATCGTTGGTGCCATGCCAAAATCCTGCCCCACAAAGAAAGTGCAGCGCAGTTTATCAGAGCTGCCGCGCTCCGTCACCGTCTGCACGGACACGCGGTAAGCCCTGCTGTGTAAATCCAGCTTTTCTATCACTGCTTTGGTCTGAAGGCCACTCTTCACGTTCTGACGTAGCTCTTCATCCACATAGATGTTGTAGCTTTGTATGTCTGGGCAGCCAGCTGGCAAAAGAGGTGGTTCCCAGCCTACAACTATGCTTCTGGCAAGCTGCTTGATAAGAGTCAGTTTTCTTGGGTAAGGCACTGCTGTGTGACTAACGGGCTCCTCCTGGTCTCCTTCTGCTCTGCTGGCCAACGGACTGATGCTACTCTCTTCAATGGAAAACTCACTCTTATCTCCACTGCTGGTACTTGCACTGACCAAACTTTTCTCCTGGTACGAGCTATGGGTGAGATCATTCAGCTCCGGAGGCAGAAACATCATGAGGTCATCATCTGAAACTCGCTCAACAAAATTGGAGGGGACCAGCCCTCGCCGGCCGTCCATCAGTTCCCCTAAATGAAAAACAGGACACCTGTTACCACTGCTCCTGCCATTGAGCCTTCCACCTCAGCTGTCAGGACTATGGGACAACATCTATGCCAGAGTACAACTGCTATGCAGTCAGGAGTGGAAAATATCTCAGGCAGGTTATTCCTGGCAATGTTTCCCGATTTCCTAGGGCTTCCCTTGTTAGGTCCCAAAGGACACAGTGAGGAAACTCACCACTTCACATATTTCAGAGCCAACTAAGTAAAAAGTTGTGTAATTAGCTAAAGGCTTTCTCCTTCTTCATTATCCCATTCTTCCTCATCACAGCTCTTTCACTAACATTTTTAGCCTTTCCAAACTAGGCAGCTGCATGATTTTATGCCTTCTCCCAGCCATACAGATTTGGGGTTTGCAGTACTTCCTCAAGAAAATCCATCTTTCCAGCTCTGTATTTAGTTCTGGCCTTCCTTTTAGCTCCCTTCTTTCTTAAGTTAATTCCTGTACTAAAGGTGTCCCAAAAGACTTCTGGGGACAACAGATACACAGCACTTGGTCTGTGCAGACCCATCAAACTGCAGATGAACAGCACACAGGGACTACACTGCCTTCTCCCTTCCAAACTCTACCTACAGCAAATCAACTGAAAGCAGGGAAAGCAGAAAAGGTTAGTAAAGAATAACCTTTTTAAACAATAAACAAACAAATAAATGATAAGCTTGGGAATAGAAAGAAAGAAAAATGAGGCAGATCAGTCACAGAGCAAGCAGTGCAACACACATGCATTTGTCTCAGCTCTTGCAAAGCAACTCGGGAAATCAGGAACCATCATCCCTTAAGCAAGTGGCTCCACAAAAAAACCTCAGCACAAATTTACAGCCCATAAATCTTGGTTTTGATTCCATCCACCTTTAAGTCAACCAGGATCATGTTTGCAAAGGGACCAAAACAGCAACACTGTGTGACACCAGCAAGGGTCACAGCTGTGGTCTGGGTTGATTATTGTATCCCCTCTTTGCCAAAAGAGCATGAGGTAATGGAGCCCATCACCTGCTGCAGTTCCTGGCTCACTACAGGCACTGGAAAGAGGGAAATAGCCCATCTGCAGAAGGGGCTGAACATGTTCCTCTCCATGGTGAGGGAGGAACCATATGGGAGTTGAAACCATTGGGGATGATACCTAGAGCTTGGTGAAAGTAGTGGCAAAATTTCCACTGAAATCACTAGACAAGGATTTCATAGTTTAGACTTCATTTATTCATACCATAAATAAAGCCGTTTCCAACAGGATCTGCTCATCCTTCTAACAAACTAACTTTGGGCAGAAACCCTTTACCTTGAGGTTTCAAGATTCGCTACATTTCTCACTCATTTTCTGGAGAGAAATCAACTCTCCACAGCAGTTCAGTCACATTTCATTTTACTAAAACACACCTTCAAAGAAGCCATCTTCATCCATGTCTCCATAGATGTAAATATATTCTCCAGCAGTCAGTGGAAGCTCTGCCTCTGGATTTTCATTAGGTCCATCAAAAGGATTGTAGCTGAAATATTTATAATTGGAAGACTTAATTTGCATAGGAACCTTCCCAGCAACACATTACACCAGTGATGCTGATAAGCTTTCAATTCACTGGGAATGCATCCACTTCGGCAAGCAGCAAATTCCACAGACAACTGTCAAGACTGTAGTTTACACTTAAAAATATTTAATAACAAATAATTTCTGAGGAGCAGATGCCTTGTGACATCCAAAGGAACAGGGATATAAGGATGCTGAAGGGACTAGAGCATCTCTCTGAGAACAGGCTGAGGGAGCTGGGCCTATTCAGCCTGGACAAAAGTCAACAGAAAGGGGATTTTATCAATCCACAGGTATATTTAGGGTGGGTGTCAAGAGGAGGGGGCCAGATGCTTTCCACTGGTGCCCAGCAACAGGACAAGGGGCAGTGGGCACAAACAAACATGAAATTCCACCAGAACCTGAGGAAAAACTTCTTTGAGGTTGAACAAACACTGGTAGAGGCTGCACAGAGAGGTTGTGGGGTCTCCTCCTGCTCTAACCCCACATTTAAACAGCACTCCAAAAACTTCACCAGCAAGAAAATTAGCAATACATTGGTTATATGGCTTGGACTCCAGGCAGTTCTAACCTGCCTACCTAGGGATACTCAAACTAATCAGAGGGTCTCATTTCACAGGAAAAGGCCTCATAAAAAACCTTTTTCTTTACAAACACCTACTACCAATTCCTGCTGTTTACCCCTTAAAAGGGATTTCATCATGCCAAAGCAATGTTTACCTCTCTGTGATGTGAGACCTTATGGGCCCAAGACTGACATGAAGACACAGACCACACCTGATGTGCTCCTCACAAGCACAGAATCATCCCAGTTCTCTTCCTCACAATTCCCAATGGAAAAGCTGAAGGATAGGTAATACACTGAACTGTAGCAACTTGGGCTTGACTATGATGGCTCAGTGAATTGCAATAGTTATCAAAAACATGTGGGTTTATTCTGTGCTTTTGGTTTTTTGGTTTTTTTTTTTTTTTTGTCCCTTAAAAATTACAGCCAGAAATATTTTGGCCAAAAATTTCAGGAATTCTAAGCTGAAATGTTCTTAATTGTTGGAATACGAATTCTTGGAGAAAACTTCTTGCACTGTTCTGAAAAAAGCAGACAATTCAATGAATATGTCAGGTTGAACTAATTTTCAACAGAGACCAATATTTAAAGTTTCACACAGTGCTGTTCACTGAACAGCTACTGAGCTTATTGTGCTTTCGTTGAGCTAAGCCTGGATTGTGCAGGAAGTAACAGGTCTCAAATCATTCAATCATGGAATGGCTTGAGTTGGAAGGCACCCTAAAGCTCACCCCATTTCACCCCCCTTCCATGGGCAGGGACACCATCCACCATCCCAGGTTGCTCCAAACCCCGTCCAGCCTGGCCCTGGGCACTGCCAGGCATCCAGGGGCAGCCACAGCTGCTCTGGGCACCCTGTGCCAGGACCTCATGACCCTCACAGGGAACAATTCCGTCCCAGCATCCCATCCATCCCTGCCCTCTGGCAGTGGGAAGCCATTCCCTCGTCCTGTCACTCCAGGTATTCGTCCCCAGTCCCGCTCCAGCTCCCCTGGAGCCCCTCTAGGCATTGGAAAGAGCTCGAAGGTCTCCCCAGAGCCTTCTCTTCTTCAGGCTAGACACTCCCAGCTTTCCCAGTGTGAAAATCGAGAAATAAGATAAAAGGTCTACTCCTGTTATTATCCACTCCTAACAGTGGGGAATCCTAGAGAAGATTGTGAAGTAGGGAACAGTGGATAATGTGTAACTTCACAGAGCACAAGCAATGAGCACTCAGTACCTGTATCGAGCTAAGAACACCTGGAGCTTTGCAGGGCCTTGGCTGCCTGGCTCTGGCATGAGGGAGATGCTGTCAACATCCAGTTCTTCCATTTCACTTGCAGTGTCCACCTAAAAATGTTAAAGATAAGGATCCAAGTAAAGGAATACTCAGTGTGTTTGTACATAGTGAACACATCCTCTAAACTCGTGGCTGGTGTCAGTCTGGCTCCTGGTCCTCCTTGAGGACCATCTCTAAGAATGACTTTTTAGGTGAGGAAGTAGTAAAAACAGGCAACAGCCCCAAGTTGGAGCATCAGGGCTTCCAGTCAGACATCAGCAAAAACTCCTTGCTCAAGTGGGTGATACAGCCTTGGGAACAGTTCCCAGAGCTGGGAGGATCTCCATTCTTGAAGAACCTGTAACCTGAGCTCAGCAAAGCCATGGCCACACTGATCTAGAGCTAGTGACAGTCTCACTGGAGCAGGAGATTTGACTAGAGGCTCTGGAAACCTCTTCCACCCCACACATCCATAACTCAGTATGTTGATTTCTTGCTACCTCTAAATGGTAGCTGTGCCTGTATGCAACACAAATGTCAACCTGAACAAAGGAGCTCTGTTGGAATTTGGGTCCTTAACTGCTTCTGTCCTCTCCAACACCTGTAAATTTTCTGTAGGATGTCTATGTACTTTAGACAGAGCTTTGATTTGAAATTTTGGTTTTAGCTGGCCCTGCTAACAGCACATGCTGAATGAAAGTCAGGGCAGGAAGCCCCCATTCCTGTTACAACCTCTCCCTTTCTAGCCAGCAGCTCCTTCTGCACTTCATAAGCTGAAGGCTGCACCTTCAGGGTGTATGGTGCCTACTGGCAAAGCACCTTTGAGAAATTTCCCTCAGCTGTTTTGATCCCGATGAAATGTTGGGATTTTACATCCAGTGGCAATGGGTTGTGTAATGCAACTCTTCTTCTTGAGGCAATGCACTCCCTGGGGCTTGCCTGAACTTGTGCCAATGAACCAATTCAAGCTGCCTTTTTAAAACAGACCTCAAGGCAAATGTATTTTTGATGAAGACCCATTGCAGGCACCAGAACACAAAATATTTTTTTTAATACATGAAGAGCCAATCTTGGGAAGAGTTCAGAGCATCTTTTCAAGGTACTGTACTCCTTGTAATGCAATCCTACCCCATGTCCTTGGAGAACAAAAATCTGAAACACCCAAACAAAGGGGCTTAGCCTGGAATGTTCCCACAGTTATGTGCTGTGGAAGCCAAACACTCCAGGCACTGGCTCTTTTCCAGTGGTCCCACACTGATCTCTGCAGGCATCTATCTCTCCAGGGAGGCAGCATGCCTTCCAAGCTTTTTCTTGAACTAAAAAGTAGGCATTTTTCCTGCTATAGAATTGCTAACAGTTCCATACCTGTTCTTCCCCAGGTGTGACCTTCACTTTGTCTCTGAACATGGCACTTCCCTAAGCTCTTACACAGTGGGAGGCTCTGCCTGGCACCGGAGCAGCCCTTCGTTGTGGCTGTCCTGACCTGGGCACCTCAGCACTTCAGTGGCTTTAGTGCTCAGAAAACCCCAAAAGAGCAAAAGGTGCCCCTCAGGCCACCACACCTGGCCCTGCTCACAGCACTGCTCTGCCCTAAACTGTCCCCTCAAGTGATGCATAGGACAGAGCATCAACCCCTGCTCAGGTGAATCCCACACCACCACAAAAGGGCTCCTGGGGAGAAGAAGCAACAAGCATCGAGGAGGTCTTGGTGACAAAAACATGCAAAGCCTGTTAGCTCCATCCC
The DNA here is from genome assembly GCF_031753505.1 of Anomalospiza imberbis. Lineage (NCBI taxonomy): Eukaryota > Metazoa > Chordata > Aves > Passeriformes > Viduidae > Anomalospiza > Anomalospiza imberbis. The sequence goes on from NC_089700.1 coordinate 423,002, forward strand.
TCTTAACAAAAATTGGCATCTTCTCATGGCTTTTTTCACAAAGTAATATCTTAGTAACTAAAAACACCACACAAGAAGTTTGAGTTCCTCACTCACAGCTCAAGGCAAAAAATAGTCTGGACACAGTTTCTCCCCATGCTAAAAATTCCAGTTTGTAGCCTTTATGTGTCTTAGTGGCAGCTGAGATGCCACAAGGAAGCTTAGCAAGAGCTGTCTCACACATCCCATCCCATTCCCCCAAGCTCCCAGGCACTGTCTACCCAGTTGTTTCCTTCATGGAACACAGCAAAAAATGAGCATTACAGACATGGCATTCAAAGTAATTTCAGTATTTTCCTATGGTTTTTCTCTTGTTTATTCCATTTTCTTCAGGCAGCCAGAAGGGAATGAATGCAACTTTACTAGTGCTCTCAGCAATTCATTTATTCCCTTTTGTCTGGAAAGCACAAGCAGCAGAGGGGACTCCCATACTGACCTCTGGAGTTGGGCAGGATTTTGGGCTGTTCTGCATGGATTCAGATTTTGAAGAGCTGGACTGAGATTCCCCTTTCTTGGATTGTTTCTGAGCACAGGTGGGAGCAGCTGGGGAGCCCACGGTGGTGTCCAGCCCCTGCTGCGACAGCTCCAGCTCGTCACTCCCTTCATTGTGAACCTTCTTTGTGTTCTGATGGGGGAGTAACCCAGGAACAGCTGACTCTGCAATAAAATCAGCTGTCCGTTAGTTACAGCCACAGGCAGGAAGGCAGGATACAGGATCAGCAACAAGCATCCCAGGGAGCAGCCCAAGTCTCTACAAACCTGCCTCATTCAGCAGACTGGACACCTGAGCTCTCCCTGGCCACAGAAATGCCGACTTCTCTTTACAAAATTAACCAAAATTATTTACAAGAGGGACAGAGATGCCAAAATTACACTAAACATTTGCATTTACTCCTTTAGCCTTTTTCATTTACATAAATATCAACCCATTTGTCAAAGCCCTCTGAGGCACATCCAGCAATTACCCTTCTCCCAGCGGGGCTGCGGGGCGGAGCTGCACAGAGCAAGGGGCAGCTCCGAAGTCACCAGAGTGGAGGTGAGAAGGTCAATTTTTCCTGTTTGAAGCCGGAATTGTTGGAGTTCCTGTGACAGGAGGCTGAATTGCTCTGTTTGACTGCGACACTGGTCTTCCAGATCCTTCACCCGGGCCTGCCAGGACAGAACAAGGTTAGGAACAAACCCCTGACAAAACACTGAGGTTCAAAACAGGATTTGCCTTTGCTGCATCTTTTCACAGACGCCAAGGAGCTAAAGGATGCTTTTAAATGCCCTGCCTAGGACCAGTCATTGGAAACTGGCAGCCTCACACCTCTACTTATCTTAGAAAAACTGAGGCTCATCATCTCTGAGGAAGCTGACTACAAACTCCATTAGGACTTATCCCAAAAATTCTGGCTTTGAACTTCAATATCCTCTCTGAGATAGGTCAGAGATAAATAAGCCTTTAAAAGATTCAAAAGGCTTTGCATGGTTTTTGGAGCATTAAAATCAAATGTCTCCAAAAGGAATTGCTCTCCCAATGTTGTCCATCACTCTAGAGGCCCCAGCAAGCTCCCAAAACCTTAATCTGACCTCCCCAGCATTCCAGGCAGGACTGCCAACTGTCCCTCTTGGCACCAGGAAGGGCAGAGAGCACATGGGCCCATGTTGCAGAACTCTCCCTTGACATGGGAGGCCCACACACTTTTCTCCCTGGTCCTACGGGGATGATTTACTCCAGGCAAATGCATGCTGGCGACAGGAAAGCTACGTCTCAGCAAGATGAGGTGCCAAGGAGCCTTGAGAAACACTATAGAGAGGGAAGGACACGCTCTTGCTAGAGAACCATTTGTATTTTCCCATATTCTCTTTTTACTATCTCTAGAACTTCCCCTTACAAAACATTGATGATTCCTGGCTGTCTTTACACATCCCCAAATTCCCCCAGGTTGTAGGCAGATCAATTCCCAGGTGATCGCAACTGCTCCTTTCCCTCCTCTCACTGTTTCTTGTAGGTAAGATGCACCAAAACAGATGACTGCACGGCACTCTTCAAAATCGTCCATTCTACCAAATGTATTTGAAGTTTTTTCTTCATATTTGAAGTTGTTTTTTCTTCTTCCAACTCAAAAAATAAATGATGCCTTCAAACATTATGTGAGACAGAAAGCCTGAGAGTATAAGCAGCTCTAAAAATAACATTTCTGACCTGGTAAAAGCTCTCTCTCTGGTCTCAGAGTAATACAGAACGTTTGTAGCCACTCCCTAAGGATTTAGGAGGGTTGTGTATTTTTATTTGACTGTGACATATCTGTTTTAGGTGTTTCAGTTTATTACTTGTTCCCTCCACAAGTCCAAAGGTGCTCTCATGCTCTAAGAAATGCTGGATGAAGTCTCTCAAGTTTGGCAAGAACTATCTCTGAACTGAATTCAGATGCCAGGACCAACTTCCAGAAGTGTCTGTGTTATCCATTTGCTCAGAGTCAACTCCTTGTTTACGAAGTCATGGTGCACACGATTCCTCTGCCAATATGAGTGTTTGAATTTACTTACGGTTTGGATTTTTCACATAAAGACTTCTCCCCTACAACATTACATCTCAACAGAGAAAAGAAACCCTCAACAGTAAGAACAGTTGCACTGGATCAAAGGAGGGCTTCCTCAAGTCCAACATCCATCCCTGATCCCACCTTGGGACAGAGCCTACAACAACAGACAGGTACAGAATGACTGCAGGACCAGAAGAGGATTTCCTGTCTTCTCTGGAGACATGAGCCAGCAGATGTATCTGGATATTGTGTTTAATAGCATCATAATAGTACCCTGTCCTGTAAATTCATAAACCACAATTTAAATCCATTTACACTGGCAACCAAGCCAATAACCCAGATAATTCACAGTTTAATTCTAAGATACCTAATTAGTCAGGTGTCTTTTCAATCTGTTATTCCACACAACATACAAACAAGCCTTAAGTACTACTGCCACATCATACCCAAGGTGTACTTCTAGCAGCTACTTTGCAGGGGACTGCAGACAGCTGGGAAGCAGCAGGTTTCCAGGGCAGTGCTAGGAGGCAGGAGGATAAGGAAGATGAGGCCCAAGGACATGGCCAGGAAGTTCAGGGAACCAGCAGGAATCAAGCTCCAGACACAGAGAAGACTTCTGTGTCTGTGCCAACCCAAAATGGGGAGAAAGAGGAGTCTCCCACAACAGGGACTGGACTTCCAGAAGAGGCTGCAAGAGCAGGAGCAGAGCTTGGTGAGGTCAGTTTAACCACCAACTCAGGAAATTATTCTCCACACCCAACCACCACCACCTCAGCCCCATCCTCTAAGACACTCTCATTCATGGCTGGTCTGTTCCACTTCTACAGCTCACGCTCTCCTTTCAGATGTCCCTTGCTCCCCTTGTCCGTATCTTCTGCTATGTGCTTTTCAGATCAGAGAATCCCCATTTTGCTAGAAGGGAATTCTACAGGTGTGCAGTCCAAGCTCTTGCTAAAAGCAGGGCTGATGCCAAAGGAATTAAAGGAACATCCATAACTCCACATCAGTGTGGGTGCAACTTCTACAGGATGTGAGCATACCCCATAAAGTCCTTTCCTGAGAGTTCCCACCACTTTACTGCTTTTTTGACCAAACTGCGGCTGACATTTTTTTTAAAAATCCCCTACCTCCAACCCTGTACCTCCTATGCCAGCAGGAAATTCTGAGCCCACCACCAGGCATGTTTAGTCTCTGCTCTCTCTCCTCCACGTGCCTTTGCACAGCCAATGTCACCTGATCTCCCCACTCCTCCTGAGATCTCTGCCAGACTGGAAGGTTTTAAAGAAGTTTTCTATCAGCTACAAACCCTAGCACTTCTATACCAGCCTTCTTTCCAAACCACCTGTGAACAGGCCAGCCAGCACAGCTCCTAAGCTGGAACTTCATTAGTTACCACCTCTTCTGGGAAAACTATTATCCACAATCTCTGCTTCCCATCTTCCACCCAATTACAAAGCCAGCAGGACCTGTCTTCTTCTCCACAACACTCATTTGCAATGAGTGTCACCACTGCTTTTAGGGTTTGAAGGAAACACTTCACTCTTGGACTGCAAAGACACTTAAATGTGGAGAAGGAGCACAGTTGGACAATTCTAAAAATCTGGAAGTGCCAAAAAAAGTAAGGTCCTAATTCTAATTGGTCAAGAAAGCAAGGCAATTAAAGAGAAATGCAGCTGCTCCATCAAACTCATAGTGGGAGCTCCTTTAATTACACTTATTTCTTGGCAGTAACACTCTTGCAATCTTTTCCAGAGTATAGCTAAAACAAGAACATCAAGCAACTGTCAAAGTCAGAACAGAGGGGAAAATGTCCTGTTTGACAGCATTAGAGCAGTACCTGCATGCAATCCAAAGTACTCTGGGAGCAAGAAGAAAAGCAAAAAGAGATATCAAACCACATCAGCAGTTACACTACAACACTCTGCTAAAGATAATCCAACCCTCAGTCTGAATGAAATTGTTCTCTCACCAAATTACAATTGTCTGCCTTGTTCCATACTGAGATTCCCACCTCATTCCCAGAAGCATCTGCTTTCCAAACAAAAGCTAAATCCTACACACCAAATGCATGAATAAGATAACCAGGGACTTTTTGAGGGCCTCCAAATCCCAGTGTGCTTTGAGATAAATGACAACATGCTTAGAGTGGCTGCTAAATTTCAAGCCCCCTTTTCCTAGCACATTGCACCCACTCAAAAATGAATGGAATGGACATTTTTTGCCCAGACCTTTCCCCAGGTCTGAGATCATGGAGTTCTGGGAATCAAAGCACAGCTCAGAGCCTGGCTGTGACAGGATCTTAAGCAGCTGACAGCCTACTAAGTCCTGCATCCTGCTCCTAGGTCAGGGAAAGCAAGCAAACTTGAGCTCTGGTCCCCTCATTTCCCAACAAAACTGGATTCCTGGAAGGAGGCTGTCTCCTTTTGTATCTATGCATTGCCAAAGGCAGTCGAAATCCTGTCTCATGTACTTTGGAATCACTGAATTCCCTCATTCCCATGACCATAACCCTCAAGCTTTTCTTCCTAAGCTGAGAGGGTGCTTCTCTCCATGGCATTTCTGCACACACCCCACTGCATACTCTCCTCATCCCTGTCACTGCCTTATCTCAGAACTACAGAACACCTGAGGCTGAAGGAGATCGCCGGAGCACTGGGATCACCTAATCCAAGCCCTCAGCTCAGAGCAGGGTTGGCTGCTGAGAGCTCTGTCCAGTTCTGACCATCTCCAGGGAGAGAGACTCCACTTAAGACAATCATGGGACAGAACTCTTCAAACAGGAAAAGGGACTACACTCATTCCTCATTTATATCACATCAAAAAGCAATTCAAGCACATGTAAAAATGACAATACATAGCAAAGGCATCTCAAACCCCCTAATTCTGCCATACACTGATGTTCTGGAATTACTATGATTATAGTTAAGTAATTTAAATGACTGTTGCTCTGCATTAAACTGGCTTTTAATGACAGTTCCTCTTTCTTTGTTCTACTTCATAAATTCAAGGACAGGTTGCATCGGGCTCTGAGAAACCTGGTCTAGTGGAAGGTGTCCCTGCCTACAGCAGGAGGTGGAACTGGATGAACTTCAAGGTCCCTTCCAACACAAACCACTTGATGATTCTGTGATCTCTGTGCCAGTAACATGAAAGCAAGAATATTTAACCCTTGCAGTAGAACATTACCTTCAAACACAGAATGAGAGGACTATCTCTTTCTTCCTTTGCACAGGGAGATATCTGGTTTAAACCTAAGTAGCTTCTCCAACCCTTCACTGAGTTAGTTCAGAAAATGTTCGGCAAACATCATAGAATCATCAAATCCCACAATGGTTTGGACTGGAAGGGACCTTAAAGCTCATCTTATTCTATGGGCAGGGACACTTTTCACTAGACCAGGTTGCTCCAATGGCTTTGAAACAGAACCACAGCAACCCTCCCTCCCCCTAAAGGCTGCTCAGAACCCAGCTAAACACCAGGTCATGTAGAGCAGCACCTGTACCAACTGAGTCCACCTCTGCAGCCAAATGCAGAGGTCCCCAAAGGGAAGTGGCAAAAGCACAAGATATAATGTCACATCCCCCAACACTCATCCAACCCCCAACATTTCAATCCTGCTCAGCAGGAGCCCCACACTCTTGGGCTCTACTGGCTAGGCCCCATCCAAAGGTGGTGCTATTTGCAGTCAAGGAGCAATCTCCATCAAGGACACTTCCCACCTGCATCGACAGTCCTGGGCTCCCAAAAGCCACAGAGCTGCACAGCAGTGGGCACAGGGAGTTCACTCTGACAGTCCTGACTGTTTGTCACCACTGGAGACAGGAGCACAGCCCCAAGAGATCCTACTGTCTGGGGGTACAGCAAGACAACCTACTCATCTCACATGTTTCAGTGCCCAGAAAACCTCTGAGAGAGCAGAAGATGCTCCCCTTGCCACCACACCCAACCCAACCCTCTGGCAGTGACTAAATTGTCACATCAAGTTCCAGGGTTTGGCACTGTGCCTTTGCAGCTCCAGGAATCCAATGTTTTCTCCAAAGTCACCCAGACAGACACTGAGCTGATGCAAATCAACCCCAAAGCAGTGCTCAGCACATCTGCCAGGCTGCATCCTTACACTGTCAGCCACCAGCCAAAGCACATTCCCTCTGTGCAAGTCAGAGCAAATGGAACAAGGGAGCTACCTCAAGCCTCACCACTCCTTATGCTCGGGTTTTCCTGCTTTTACCTAATAAACTTTTCTTATTTTTCCCTAATAAAACAAAGAGAGCACACATACACAAGAGAAATTTTAAATCCCATGGACACAAGTATTCTCCTTTCACATGGTGCTGGAAAATGGAACAGGCAGATCTGAGATTGATTACTAAATGCACCCCCAAAAGAGATTTTGGGCACGATCTGAATGAAGTGATCTATCTAATGACTGAGCAGGTTAGGATATAATTCCCTGAACTTTGACCCAAATATTACTTTCACTGCAGCGACATGTTGCATCCAATCAAGGCACTACAGCATTTTGCAGAAGAACCAACAAAACCCAAGGTATCCAAACTGATATTATAAATAAAAGGTACCAAACCTGGAGCCACTAATCCAGTGGCTTGTTTCTTTCTGTCTTACCTCTAGAAGCTGTACTGCTCCCTCATGTTCCCTTCTTGCCTCTGCCTGTGCCTAAGGAAAAATAAGGAAGAGAGTACATCAGAAAGCAGCCAACCTGAGTTCACTTCTACTGTCATCCTACTTTAGTAGTTCATTGTAGACTGGAGCATGAGTCTGGTGAGGAACAGCTGAAGGAGCTGGAAAGGGGCTAAGTCTGGAGAAAAGTAGGCTCAGGGGAGATTTTGTGGCTCTGCACAACTCCCTGACAGGAGGGGACAGCTGGTGGGGGGGGTGGGCAGCTGGGCTCTGCTCCCAGGGAGGAAGGGACAGGACAAGGGGAAATGGCATCAAGCTGAGCCAGGGCAGGGTCAGGTTGAATACTGAGAAAACTTCTTCACAGTCCTTGGCACAGACCGCCCAGCGCACTGGAGAGGTCGCCATCCCTGGGGCAGTTTAACAGCTGTGTAGATGTGGCTCTTGGGGACATGGGTCAGTAGTTGCCTTCCAGTGCTGGGGGAACAGATAGACTCAGTCTCAGAGGGCTTTTCCAAACTTAATGATTCCATGATTTTATTATTTAAATCACTGTACAGTCTGGAAACATCTCTGGGCTCTGGACATACAGCAGTGAGAGGTCAGAACTGACATTCACAAGCAAAGCCCTTCACTTTGCTCAGGTACCAGAGTTCACCTGGACTCAGACACTCTTAGCCTGTAAACTCACATCTACCTCCCCCGTGCACACCTCCCAAGGAAACAAGGTGCAGGAGTCCATTCAGAGAGGAAAACGTCCCCGCCACACACCACATACCTGCTGCAACCGCCGGACCTCCTCCTGCTTCTCCTGCAGGACTAGCAGTGCTTCCTTGTGCTCCACTTCCAGCTGCTGCCTCCGCTCAGCCACATTTCTCATGTGCTGCAGGAGAGAAGGCACACACAGCTGAGTGGTGACACTACTGAAACCCTGCCCTGTGTTCTACCAATGGTCACAAAGCCAAACCAGGGCCTGTATTTCACGTCATCATTGCACAAAGTAAGGAATTCCCATCACGAGGCAGAGCAACATTGTCAGAGAAAACCCTCAAACCAGTGATGGCCACCTTATCTCCCACTCAAATCCCCGAAGCAGCCTTTCCAAAGCACCTCTGTCCACTTTGGAAAGCCATGTTCCAGGATTCTGCAGAAGCAGAATTCCCAGTGGAAGCACAGAGACAAAAGAATGGTCAGAAAAGGCAAGCAGACAACCTGTGCCATTCAAAGGAAGCAGCAGGTGTTTGGATGGTCCTTCGACCTTCCTCCTACTGACCTTCAGCACCTGCTCTAGATTCTCCAGCTTGGTTTGGAGTCCTTGATTCGTCTGAATTACTGAATCCCGTTCCTTAGTCACTAAAACAACCTGCAGTTTCAGGTCAGCATTCTCAGATTCAACCTGAAGAGAAAGGATTTTCAGTGAGGACAAGCAGCCATAGGTGTTCCTTGTAAAAACAACAGAGACCAGTTTATTTCTGTGCTTTCTGCTGGCAATGATACCAAAATCAGGCACCTCCTCTGCCTCAGTTTTTCACTTAAAACAAACATATGAGCATTTTTGTATCAGGCTTCAATGTGTAACAATTTATCTGCACACTGCTTCTCTCCCTAGATTCATCTCCCCTCCCTTTTTGCAAGGAGGAAGATACTGGGATAGGAACAAGCTACATAATGAAGAGATAAAAAAACAAGCACAAGGTCTATAAGCAATTTTAATCTGACATTGTAGGATTAAACACAGAGAACAGGACAGAAAATTCAGTAGCCTACTGAAATCATCTTTGCCTCCTTCACTTACCACAAGCAATTTTTGGTTCCAGGGTGCACTACAGCTTGACGACTACCAGCAATGCAAGCAAAGACAAACATTTCCAATTACAGCAGTTATTAAATAAGTAGGAAGCCTTAAGCATGGTGGCAAATTGACACGCAGGACTGACAAATGACCTTCTAACTTTTGTGCATTAGATTTGTCCAGAGAAGAAGCTGGGAACAGAAGCCCAGATCAGCACATGACCATTACTGAGCTGGAAACTTAAGAACTGCATGCTCTACTCAGCAGAGTTTTGCAGAAGCCAGTGCTGTCAACCTGACAAAGACACTGATTTTACCTGGCCTGCCCACCCAGCCTTCTCATTCAGCTGCAAGTTCTCTTCAGCCAGTCGTGCATTTTCACTCTGCACCTCCTGCAGCTGGATCTCCTGTCCAGAAAGAGCAGGAATTACACCAAGGCCCTCTGACTCCCCCAGATTATCCTGCAGAACAGCTCCATTGCTCCAGTTTCCTGATGGTGCAGGATGCTGGTGGGATGCTGCTCGAGGTCTGGGAAGCAACAGTGAGCACCACTGCCCAAACAGAACCCAGGACCCAACTATGGAGTTGGACCTGGATGACCTTTAAGGTCTCTTCCAACCCAAACCAATCTTTGTTCTCTTGAGCAAAGCAAAACAGAAACAGAAGGGAGAAATTCGGATGTTCTGCTATGAGCTGCAAAAGTTCCCTGGAATTAAATAGGATTTCAGTCAACAAAAAGCACAAGAAAATTCAGTGGGATGGTGTTATTACCATTTCAATACCTGTCTGGAGTGCCTGTGAAAATGGTTAAGTATCTCCCCAAATTAGCAAAGGCCATAGAATTTCATCCACTGATTTGTGTAGCTGCATTCAGCCCACAGGCAGCTGAAAGACTAAATGAACAATCACAGCCTTAAGGGCTGGAGCCCCAAAAACTGCTCAAATGAACAGAAACACTGGTGATTCCTTATGAAGACGAACTGAAGAGAATCCAAGAGAGGCACACAACAACTTAGCTCCTCCCATTATGCTCATAAAGTAGGCAACAAGAACACTTACTAGTTCTTTGCATCTTTTATGCTTTTTCCTCACTTCATGCTCAAGGTTTTCACATTTTTTGCGCTTTTTCTTGAGTTCAACTTCCTGCACAAAACAAGCAGAAGTAGATCAGAAAGCCCACACTCTTGCAATGCATATGAAATTCAAGCCCAGACTCTCAGACCCATTGCTGAATTAGTTATTTTTATTTTCTTATGAAAATCTCTTTGTGACAAAGTTAAACAATGCAGAAACCAAGGGAGATTTTTCTGAAAGTTAGGAAAAAAAAAAAAACCAAACTATTCCTCTCTTCCCTGAGCCTTCTGTTTGGAAATAATTCAGCTCCCACATGCATGGACTGCTCCTATTTATACAGAACAGTTGAGAGGACAAGGTGTGGGGGACAAAACAACAGATTTTCTGTATAAAATTTTCATCTTTAAACACCAGCTGTGCTATTTTAGCTCCTATTCAAATTCCAGTGACACCTAACAGAGCACAGACATCTTCTTGATCTGCAACTACTCACTACCCCTCAGACTGACAGGAGCTGCTAAACCTCCCTGTGCACTGTCTTAATTGCTGGAATAATTCACAAGGGACACATTCCTTATCCACATCTGTCCCCAGGTCAAATAAGTCTAAACCAAACACAGCACAGAAACCTACTGGCATGTTTCCATCTCATCTGAGTGTGACATATTCCCCTGCCAGCCCAGCACCTGGACCTGCCACCCAGCAACACTCTACATGCAGAATGCCTGTGTTCTTCTACCAATTCCTCAAGCTTCCCACTTTTCCAGGGCAGCTGCACCTAAAAAGATTTCAGTCCCCAAAATCTCTACCTGGGCTGCACATATGAAACCCCCAATAAAAAAAAGAAAGTAGCACACTCCTTTCCCCAAACCAGATTCACAACTCACCAGCTGCTGTATCTGTTTGCTGCTCTCCTGGTTTGTTACTGCATTTTTGGGAGGAAAATTTTCATGTCCTTCAGAGGTAGGTCCCAGTGGTTGCACACCTGGTTCCACCTGAAAGCAGAAGAGATGCCAGAGAGCTCAGGGACATCCTGAGACTATAAAGCATACTAAGGGAAGAGGGACTTTCCTGGCAGTACCACCCAGGAGAGCAGTGCTCCACAGGAACTCCTGATCTCTGAACTGCATCACTTGACATGGAGAAAGCTGGACATCTCGCCAGGGATCTCTGTGCTGGGAATCTCCTGGAGCCCAGTGCCAACCAGCCCAGCTTGACTGAAGCATCTCAGAGGAACAGTGGGCTCCTGGAAGCTCTCAGATCCAAGCTCCCATTTGTGCCTCACCTAATGACCCAATAAGAGGCAGCAGCAACACCTCTCATAGCCTTCCCCAAAGCGACACAGAGAGGAGAAGGGAGAACACAGCCCACAAAGGGCAGAAATAAGTGAAGATGTCAGAATCTAAGGGCAGGGAAGAACAGACAAACACTACCAACAAATGCAGCATCTCACTTCTGCTGGTAGCTGGGAAGGACTAAAAATGGCAGCAGTGCAATGGCTTTTGTGCACCACCAAACCAGATGAAAGGAGACACTTTCTGTACACATCTGTACACAAGTTTCTAACAAAATGTCTTTTCATCTGGGTCACAGACAAACACACATTAATCCTCTGAATTTTTGCTCTCGGCTAATACTTGACTTGCATTGTCTGCCCAGAATAGCCCTGACTGCAGGGCAAGGACTGAGACATACAGGAAAAAAAAGGGTCTTGGTAAGGTTTTAAACATTAACAGTGAAGTTATTTTTGATAAACAGATTTTAGGGACAGATCTTTAAGATCATCAAAGCAAACCTGTACTGTGAGGAAGCCGCAGGACTTTATGAATCCATCTCAGCCTTAGCCTTCAGTTAACCTCTCCTCAGACATGCGGTTCCTCATTTCACTCTGAACACCTTCAGTGCTAAGGGATCCATGGGAATGAGCTCTGAGCTCTCTGTACAGCCAGCCGTTAGGGCAGTGTCTAAGCACTATACCTAGGATGTGATTTTTAATCTATTTTTGGCTTGAAAAACATAGGTTTTATCTACACCTATATTCATGGCTCTTATGCTGAAAGCCTGAAAGCTCTAACAGCTCACACTCAAGCTCAGGCTAACAAGGATTTCTCATTTTTTGATTAAAAAAAAAAAAAACTGAAATCACCTTCCACATGAACCTTGTTCCCCATCATCCATGGAATAAGGTTCACTGCAGAGTCCAACAGTCTGAGCACCGATCAGCACGTGGAAATCTTGGGACTCTCCACCCTACCCATGGCACCTCAAGGGCACAGTGCTTGGAAGCTTTCAGGTGTGCTATGAAACCCATATTTAACTGTGGAATAGCCCTGTGGAAATGTTTCTGAGACTTTTTTGCTTTTCAATCACCTTTATCATACCAAGAATCAAACTGGTATTTCAGAGAATCCCAGAATCACTGAGTTTGGAAAAGACCTCCAAGCCCATCCAGTCCAAGCTGTGCCCAATCCCCACCTTGTCCCCAGCCCAGAGCACCGAGTGCCATGTCCAGCCCTTCCTTGGGCTTCTCTGAGGATGGGGACTCCAAACCTCCCCAGGCAGGCCTGCCAAGGTCTGAGCACCCTTTTCAGGGAGAAATTCCTGCTGATGTCCACCCTGAGCCTCCCCTGGCCCAGCCTGAGGCCATTCCCTCTCCTCCTGTCCCTGTTCCCTGGGAGTACAGCCTGACCCCCACCCTGGGCTGTCCCCTCTTGTCAGGAGCTGTGCAGAGCCACAGGGTCCCCCCTGAGCCTCCTTTGCTCCAGGCTGAGCCCCTTTCCAGCTGCCTCAGCTGCTCCTGGGGCTCCAGCCCAGGGTGCTCCATATAACAGGGTTCGGCCAAGGGACTGGCAACAGCCTCCTCCCTTCACCAGTGCTGTCAGATTTAGCCTTGCTGACTTGTCAGCCAGAAAATCTTCTGGCAGTGAGGACACTCTCCTGAGTCACAGAAACAAAGCACATGCACAAGAAAAGCCATCTTGTCTGATAAAACCTGCAGGATCAGGTGGAAATCAAGGTATGGAAGGGTCATTCAAGGATGTTAAGGGCAGGGCAGAGGGAAAAACCATCTGTGCATCCCTCTTCATCACAGCAGAATTTGGGGGGGTGGGAAATGGGGGGTAAATCTCAAACTATGAAGAACAAGGCTGAGAATATCTCTGAAACTGAACTGTCTATAAGAACTGTGGAAGCTAAGAAAATAAGGAGTAACAAGCCACCAAGATTATGTAGTATTCATCTCAGGGTTTAAAACCCCCTTTGGCATGAAATGAATCCCTCTGTTCAGAGGAACTGAATCAATCCGTGCAGCAAGTTGCTTCTCCCACACTGCCTTAACACAAAATACCTGGAAGATGGCAAATGCCATGCTTCAAGAGTACTCCAGAGTTTGAAGCCTATTCCAGCAGACATCCGTAAAAGACAGACCAGTACATTTGACACCATTTCTGGGCAAACTGGTACAAACTGTATAGAACGCAAATACTTTAAAAAACCCAAACAAACTTATATTACAGCAAGGGGAAACATATTCACAGATGTATAGAGTTTTTTTTAAGATGTCAGCAAGTAAGTGGGTGAGGGAGGCCCAGTAGGAACCAGCTTGGGCACTCAGAAGACATTCAGCTGCTGTCCTTTAACAGGTGTCTGCAGACACTGAGCCACCACGGGGCAAGGGGAGAGTCTAAATAGTCAGTAAAAATGAGAGGGCTGAATAAGAGGGAGCAGAACTGTGCTCTGCAAGTACTGATGCAGCAGAGACTTGACACTGAGTGATTACAGAGAGTAATGATGGTTTAATAAAGAGTGCTTAGACAAAAGAGTAATGAGATCTTCTGGGAAAGGGAGAGAAAACTTCATTATGCTGTCATATAAATCAATGCCACAGCGTCCGGGAGGCTGCTGCACGCTGCTTCCCCAACACAAAACTGAGAGAGAAAACACACAAAGGAGGGAGACAAAGATAATGAACAGTGAATAATGGAAGAGGCTGGAAAGAAAAAAAAAAAAAAAAACAACAACAAAAAAACACCACCAAAAAAACAAACAAAAAAAACACAAAAAAAAAAAAAACCCAAACACAAAAAGGGCTGAAGGAGAGGGGTTTATAAACCCAGGAGTGACTTGGAGGAGACGGACAAAGAGTGAATATTCAATGCATCTGCTCTAAGAGCCGGGGGCCAATAACCGAGAGCAGCTGGCGGGAAGGGTGGGGGGAAGATGCGCAGCCCAATCTCCCACCGGGGGGTGTGGGATTGTATCACACTGAAAACACGGGAAGAAAGCGGCAGAGCCCCTGGGAGCCACATCCTCAGGAGCCCGCGGCTCGGACAACCCTGACCCGCCGCCCTGGAGGCCGCGGGGCACAGCGGCACCCGCGGAGGGCCCGGCCCGACCGGCCGCGCTCGGCCAGGCGGCTCCCGGCGGGGCCTCGGAGCCGCCGGGCACAGCCCGGCCTTACCTGGCGGCGGCGGCGGCGCAGCCCCGGCCGAGGCCCCGCGGCACCCCCGGCCCAGCGCAGCCCCAGTGGGCCCCGGCCCGGCCTTACCTGGCGGCTGCGCGGCCGCGGCGGGGGCGGCGCCCTGAGGCGGCCCCGGATCTGCCGGACTGAACCACTGCGGGCAGAGGGGCCGGCGGCGCTCCGAGCGCGGCGGCAGCAGGCGAGGCCCTCTGCTGTGGTGACACCCCCTGGAGCTGCCTCCGCCTCGGGGGGCCCCGATGCTGGACTGAGTCCAGAGGAGGCCCCGGAGCTGCTCCAGGGCTGGAGCCCCTCTGCTCTGGAGCCAGGATGGGAGGGCTGAGGGTGTTCTCTTGGAGAAGGCTCCAGGGAGAGGTCAGAGCCACTTCTAGGGCCTAAAGGGGCTCCAGGAGAGCTGGAGAGGGACTGGGGATAAGCGATGGAGAGATGGGACACAGGGAATGGCTTCCCACTGCCAGAGGGCAGGGATATTGGGAAGGAATTCCCGCCTGGGAGGGTTGGGAGGCCTTGGCACAGGTTGCCCAGAGAAGCTTTGGCTGCCCCATCCCAGAAAGCGGCCACGGCCAGGTTGGACGGGGCTTGGAGCAACCTGGGATAGTGGAAGGTGTCCCTGCCCATGGCAGGGGGTGGAACGAGATGCACTTTTAAGATCCCTCCAATCCAAACCATTCCGTGATTGTATAAAGACGAAACATTACCTGCTTTCCTGGGTGAAAAAACACAGCACAGGAGCCCTGTGCTAGGGAAAAATGAGCAGGACTGAGCTCCTGGCACGGCTTAGCATCCCTGTCCTGGTGTGGTCTACCAGCAGCATCCACGTCCCTCCTTACCCTGAGACCTGGTGCCGGAATGCGTCCCCTTGGAAACCAGCACTGCACCTATTTGCAGTGGATGTGAACTCACCTTCTCTAAGTGAAGTTCCCTAAGAACAGCAATTAACTGAGTAATTAAATAGGCAAACTTTCCGATCGCTGACCCACTTGTCTCACCTCCCTGCGAGCTCTCTTTCCGAGCGCTGGGTCTCCCAAGGCCTCCTTTGCTCGAGGTGCACCTTTGAGGCAGGAATTGGTTGGTCCTGGACGTGTGGCAGCACTGGGCATGGCACTGCCTGAGCTCATTTTGGAGGAACGCAGACACTCCTTGAAATTCTTGAGCGCGATCTGCCTCTGGAGCCGCAGCACCTCTCGCTGGGATTCCCGCAGCAGGTGGTCGAACTCGATGACGTTCAGGCAACGAGGGTCATCCTGTGGGAAACCAACCATGGCACCATGGCACTGACAAGCTCCAAAAGGTGGGACATCTCACATTTAACATGCAAACTCCAAAAGAGGAGAGGCTGGGAAAACCCAGGTAGTGTGGCACATACACGTGATTGATCCCTGTGCCTCCAAAGCCTCAAAACTCACTTTACATCCTTTATGCAAAAACATTATTCCTCATGAAGATAAAACCCAGCCTGTAATGCTCCTGCAGCTCTCTCAGCATGACGTGCAGGGCATTTCCAAGCATGGGCCATCTCATCACATGCCAGCAGGGAGCGTGGCAGGATAATGTAATTTCACAGCCCAGCCAAACCAGAGCTCTCCTTTCTTTACTCCTTGGTGTGGGTGCTGGCAAGCACTTGGCTTTGAGAGGCTGCAGGAATGAAGAACATCTGGGATTTGGTCAGTTCTTTCTCAGGATAATAATTGGTTTCCTAACATTCTTGATTTCTCTCCTCTCAAGACAGTATGTGTGATGGACACCTATCCATAGCACAAGGGTGTCGCTCTCATCCACTCATGACCCAAACACAGCAGCTTTTGAAGGAAACCAGCACAATCTGAGATTCACAAAACTGAGGAGAATATGTCACCAGCTTGTTTGATTCTTCAAAGGTTTCCAGATTTCAGGAAGCTAAAGAAACCTGCATGTCCATATGTACAAAATCAGGTTATGAAAACCTGTCTTTACAAATCTGCTGCTGGAGGAGACATTCCCCTGGAAAGCTCCTAAGCCAGAGAATTCAAGACATAACTGGTATCCAGGACAAATTTAATCTGCTTCCCTGTTTGCTTCTTCTTTGCCCTAAAAATAATGAGTGGTTTATAAATACAATTTGTGGAAAGAACCATGGTTACTCTAATGCTGCAAGGGGAAAACTGAGGCAACATTAATGGGAACTGATTATAGATTCAAGAAGTGAGCAGCTGGGCCCCCTCTCTGCCAGACCCATATTCAGGCTATCAGGGTAGTAGTTCTGTAAACAAAATTGGCTGGGGCTATGTATAAAATCTCCCTTCCCCCACCACAAAAAGGCAGCTATTCCCAACGGACAGCCTCTGAAGCCTGGGGGAATAAGGGAGTAGAAAAAATCTGAGTCCTCCCCTCAGTTTCTATTATACCGATCCCCTGCAGCTGTTCCCCCCAGTCCTCCACTTCCAAGAATCCATGCTGCAAGAAATTGCAGCCTGGATTTAGCTGGAGCCGGGGTTTGGTTGGAAGCAGATCACTGGAGTATGAGCTCAAGAAATTATTTTATTCCATCTTGAAAGCCCTGGCTTTGCAAAACAAGGCCAATGCATTTGCAACCCAGGGTGCAGGTTGTGAGTCCTACTACTGCCAGGGAACTGAGTGGATCCACTTCATAGTTACAAAAAATTTCTACTGATTTAAATACCCAAGATTAAAATTGATTTGATTATAAACTCTGAATGTGCACATCATATCTCTGCATAAAACACCCTTCATTGGCATAATGCATTTTGCATGCTGCAGACAGATTAGGGGAATTTGGAATTTTAAGTAGCTGGAAATTAAAATTTAATGAGCGGTTTGCTTGGAAGAGAAATGGAAAAAACAAGATCAGACAGAATGATCTATATTGCTCTCTTTTCTGTGGATTCCTTGCTCAGGCATCAATGTCCAAGTTGCTGGTGCCACAGACAGGGTCACCAGGGACAGAGTGGTCACCCAGGTCAGCCTAGGAAGGCAGTGACTGAATTTGTCAGCCCTGGGGGTTGCACCCATGTGCTTTTTTCTTGGCCAGGAACGAATCTTGCTCACCCACTTCTGTCACATTCCTTTGCAATCTGTCATATCTGTCACTAGCAGGCTCAGGTTGCCCAGCACACTCTGCTAAGAAAATCAGAGTGTTTTGGAAAGGGTCTGTTCCCCTTTCTGTCGGGGCTTGAGGTGAGAAATCAAAAGAATGGGAAGGAAACTTTTTGCTGACACTGTAGAGCATGGAAAGACCTGGATCTGTTTGTCCTTTGGTTTAATGCCAGGAAAGATCAATGGGGTAGCTCTGTACAAACACCAAATACACCCCATTGCTCTAATCCTGACTAGATCTACATTAGGGAAAGACTGAGAATCCACCTTCAAACCTGTAGTCAAACTGAGTATGTGGGGACATCAGGGACAAAAATAAAGCTATTTTCAGCGAGGAAGTATTTGTCACCTAAATACCACGTAAGTAGGACAGGTAGAAGTGCAAGTGTTCCGCTCAGCTGAGGACAGGGAGGGAGGGTGTCACTTGACCACATTTGCAGTAGCAAAACGGGGAAACGAGCATAGGCCCAAGTGTTACTGAGATCCTTTGGAGATTTAAACTGACCTAAACTGCAAGCATCCAGTTTGGGAATCAAAGATGCAACTTAGATGCCCAGAACAGGTTGCTTTAGTCACCTTGAGTGGGAACCATCTCACCCAGCCCCAGCTGTCTGCAGAGGCTCCTTTCAGAACCGTCACTGGGAAGAGCTTTGCAGGAGTGACACATCTGACCAGCCCTAGATGAGCTGAGCTACCACTTTATCCCACCATTTATATTGGCATGGCTTGTGCTGGTACTGAGGGGAATGCAGATCACCAGCCCAGGAGCAGACACCAGCACTGTGGATGGCTTCATGAACACCCAGCCCTGCCTGGTGATTTGTAGCCTTCATTATAAACATGTCAGGAGGTACTGAGTTATCCCCAGTCTCATGGTGGCTGTGACTCCTCAGAAAGCTGCAGATCGAAGCTTGGGATCTAGACTGTTTTTTGGAAATGTGCTGGTTGGCTTCCCAAAGAAATGCTTTAAAATGAGGCCCTGCTTCTACATCTTGCTTGCAGCTCCAGCCCTTTGAAAAGTTACCCTGTGTCTGTGGCTTCTCGGGGGTTTCCAGGGAAGGAGTTTTAGTCACTGCTGGAAATGGCAGCTCAGATCCATGAGCTGATGGAGGGACAAGCAGGGTGTCCCCCAACATACTCTTCTGGAGAGATATGGACAGTCTCTGCCACACACTCCCCCAAGCGTCCCCACTCAACTCACACATCAAATCCCCTCCCCTGTTTTCAGCCTCCACTTGAGACTAATTCCCCCCACACCACTTCCCAGAGCCTGGTTTCCATCACTGCTGTTGCGCTTGTTCCCAGCCCTGGACTGATGTCCCACAAAGTGTCTCACCTTCCCTGCCAGGAGTTTAGCCTGCAGTTCCCGGCATTCCTGCTGTAGAGCTTCAATCTGCTTGTCTTTTGCCAGGAGAGCACTGGCTTGCTCTGTCAGGTCCTTGGCACGCTGGCGGGCAAATGCTTTTTTGCACAGTTCCAGGCTGGAGCCCTTCAGAGGCATCGGAGCAGTTACCTACACCAGAGAGCAGTGAGGTGTGCTCGTGTGTAAGAACCACCACCTCATCACCCCTTGGTGTTCCACAACCACCACCCCATCACCCTTTGGTGTTCCTTAACCACCACCTCATCACCCAGCACAGGGAGCACTGTCAAAAAATGTAGCCTGACCCCAAAGGACAGACAAAGAGACAGAGGAGCAGGACAGACCTACAGAAAAGTAGAAGAGGAAAGGCTGGATGGAAAAGTGGCTCAAAGAATAGGTGGGAAGGACAAGGTACTCAATAGGTACAGCCAGCACCTATTGAGGCTGCAGGCAGGGCAGAAGTGGGGAGGGGAATGAGAGAAAAACAGGATGAGGTAAAAAAAGACAAGAGAAGACAGCAGAGAGGAGGGGAGAATGGCAGGAAAGATGAGCATGGGATCAAATATAGCATGGGATCAAGGGTAGAGGTGGCCAAACCAGGAAGAGAAACACAGATTCCATCGGTTTCTAGCAGGAAAGAGCTTCTGCATGGATGGGCAGAAGATAGAGGGAAAAGCAGAGGCTAAGGAGAGCCCAGCCAGGGCCAGTGCAGCCAGGGAGGATTGGGAGAAAAGCAGGACTGGAGGAAAAGTAGTTCAGGTTCACATGCTCCCTGGGAGGGAGGAAAGCATAAGGTGGGGATGGCAGTGTGCTTAGGGGGAGTGGGGCAGGCAGGGACAGGCAGATGGCTGAGTATAGGCTGTGCCGAACAGATGAGGCTGCCTGGCACAGTGTCCCTGGGATGTCCCCATTCCTGGAGCTGACACTCCCACTGGGTACCAGCACTACAGACTTGGATGAAGGGGCAGCTCAAACCCTCTGTTCATACCAGCAGTGAGGCAGTGCTATGGCTCACTATGGGCAGTGAGGATACATCCAGTCCCTGGGTTTATCCAACCCTGCCTTTCTCTGCCCAGCTATTTTCATCTGCACAAAGCCTGACAATCTGGGAAGGGGATCCTCTGCTGCTACATCAGGCACATGGCATCCTCTGTGTGAAGTTTTCTGCCCCAGGTCTTCCCAAGCATCTCATGCATGTGCAGAAGCTGTGTGGCCATGGCTCCACAGTACCTGGGTACCAAGCACTGGAGGGACCTGGTGCCAAATTAAACCCCAGCTCCTCAGGGCCCCTTCTCTGGTCGTACCTCCAACCCACCCTCCAAAAGGCTCAGGCACCCTAAATTGCTGCTGTCAGGACATGTGGGCCAGCACAGGAGTCCAGCAAGTCATTTCTCCAGGACTTGCACAGGCCCTAAACTGTCCCCACCCCAAAGTTTCACTGGGGAAACAAATAAAACAATATTTGTATAGGTGCTGGAGGGTCTGCATAGTATGTCAAATGGTTTCTCTCAGCGTAGTATCTGACAAGTCCATCTGTTGCCCTGCAAGTACCAAAACTCCGTGACAGATGGGCGACACAGTGCCTGGGGACAGAGAGGGCAGCAGTGCCAGGAAATCCCCGTACCTTTTCTCCAGCACAGCTTTCACTTCCTCCTTTCTACCCTAAATGGCTTGAATTCCCCATCACAATGCCTGCTTTCCTTCAGGAAGGTGTGCCCAAGATCCTATACCCTACAGCCACCTCCCACTGCTGCTGCACCATGCCACACATTCCAGGGTTCACAACAAGCTGCTGTTGCATTGGAAAAGGCAGAAGCCCTGTGGCTTGTACAGCATTTCCAGTGAGGTGTGGATGGGACAGAGCTGCCTCTCACCCCTTCCTGTTTTGCTTCACTGCACTCCTTTTCTTATTCAAATCCTTCCTGTTTCTTTTTGATGAAGTCAGATGAATTATTTTCATGACTTGCCCAAAGAAAGCTGAGTTAATTACTTTAAACTATGACCTTACAGTAAGAAACCAAGCAGGAAGAAATTCCTCAAACCAGCCCCCAAGAGGAGTAGAGAAGCTGGCGATAGCTGGGGTTGGTGATTCCTGCTCTGCTATGACATGCAAAGCATGTTTGCTGTAGGTTTAAGACAAAGGGAAAGGAAAGGCCTTTCTAGCTCAATGGAAGCAGAAAACCAAAGGTCCTGGTGGTGAGGTGCTCTCCCAGCCCAGCTCCCCAGCCACGGCAGGTCCCGGCACTCACCACTTTGAGGTTTGCCTCCTGGAGCTTCCGGGCTCTCTCCTCCAGGCGCTTGGCAATCACCGCCAGCTCCGCGTTCTTCCTCTTCAGGTGCTTCACCTTCTCCTCTGTCTGGGGGAAGCAGCTCCTGCGCTGGAGAGCAGAAGGAGAAGTTGGAGGTGAAGCCTTTGCTCAGGAGCCAACATCCCTACCTCTACCTGACCTATGTAGGGCACACAGGCCTTTTCCCTGCCAGGGCTTGGTCTGTTCTCCTGGAACTATCCCAACCATTGAACAATCTCTGTTGCCTCTCCAGTCCCTGAAAACTGTGTTTTCCTGGTATTTTTGTTAATGTAACCTCTTGGTCCCCATAAGATGCCCTTCACCCCACCCCAGACCATCCCACATGGTCCCTCTCCATCCACATCCCTGTTGCAGGCTCTGCTAGGACTCAGTATGTCTCCAGCATCAGGGTATCCTGGCCACCCACCCTTTGGGCTTTCTCTTCCAGAGTCTTCCCAATTTATTTCCTCAGGATTACAGGACTCAACACATCCCTGAGGATTTGTACTGCACCACCACAGCAAGCTTATCTGTGTCCTTTCTGTCCTGACACCAAAACATGAGCAGGAGAAGGCGACAAAGGACTTTATGATATTTGCAAAGCAAATTTCCTTTTTCTTCCTATTGATGCTGTTCGCTCTTAATCTCCTTTTATTTATCTGTCTGTTCCAATAAGCTGCCTCTTGGAAATGGCTCCTTCTCCCAAGGTCGAACCCAGATGTGTTATGCTGTCTTTTCACATCAGCAGAAGCGTCAGGTTGACTGATCCTCACAATTCTTTCCCTCCCTGCCCCTGTGAGAGTGCACCATGAGTGCCTGGGCTGGAAGGCTGAGGTTGATTTTTGAGAGTCAAAATTTGACATAGGGGCTTGTGCTTCACTAAAATCCAGATGACTGATAAGGAGTAACCCCTCATCATACTGAATTTATGCTTTTAGTGTAAGAAAATGATCCAAAATATGTGTTTTGAATGGAGTGATATGAATCTAAGATGCTGAGCATGGCTGGGCTGCACCCCCACACTGCAGGGCTGGGTAAGGGGTGATGCTCTCCAGGGAGGATGCAGCAGGGGAATATCCCCTTTTTTCTGAGAGTCCTGGCTAGCCCACTTGGGGAGTCAGGGATGAGGGAGGGGGCAGAAGGCAGATGGCCCAGGCTGTGGCAGCCTGGCTTGGCTTTGGGGTGCAGCTGGGGAGGATCTTGGTTCTGGGCTCTTATGGGAGCAGGGGGCAGTGCTGCACTGTCATCCACAGCCAAGGCTGAGTGAATCAGTGTTTCTGCTTTTCCAGTTAAAGAGAAAACAAGAGCAACTTCCCCTCCTCTGCCCAGCCCTGCTCAGCACTGCAAGGAGGAGTCCAGCTCCAGTTGACGGCTGCAGCATGAAGGCACCCAGGGGACTCATAGCACCAGACCTTCTTTGTTCTCTGGCCCTGCCCAGATTATCCCATGAGCTCAAGAAGCATTTGGACAATAGTCCTGCAAATGGTGTGACTCTTGGGGATGGTTCTGTGCAGGGCCAGGAGCTGGACTTGATGATTCTTATGGGCGCCTTCCCACTCAGCATGTTCTGTGATTCTGTGATCTCTTAGAGTTGGCAGCAGACAGCAGCTCTCTGTGTCCAGGACTCCCTCCCCACAGAGCATCCCATGATAGCATCTCCTGCTCACCAGCAAGCTGTTCTCCTCAGCCAGGCTGGAGCAGCGGTGCCGCAGGTCCTCCAGTGCACTCAGGAGCTTTGTGTTCTGGCTCACAAGGAAGCTGTAGTCAGCCCCACTCTGCAAAACAGCACGGAGAGGCAAGGCAGGGCTTCACCTGTCTGAGGCACGTCCTGCAGGGCCACAGGGCTTCACCTGCCTGGGGCTGGGACTGCAGGTCCTGCAGGCCCACAGAGATTCAGCAGGGGCAGTGGCAGAGGGGCCGCAGCCTCACACCAGCCCCAGCCCTGCGGTGAGCCTGGCCTGGCTGTGCCAGTGGCTGGCAGGGTCAGGGTGCTGGTGGCAAAGGGTGGGGATGTGGGGGCTGATTTCAAGACGAGGCAAGGCGCTGCATGTCCACTGGGAGACAACTGGCCTTTGAGGCCATCCTGAGGGTGGTAGCTGCCATCTCCATAGCTTTAAGAATTCTTTCAACTTCCACCCAGGAAAAAAGCCCAGACCCTTCTGTTGTCCTGAGCCATGGCACCATCCAAACTGGCTCAGGTGAAAGACGGGCAGAGCCAGCAAGACCCAGGCAGGCAGAATACAACCCCTGGCACCCCATGCATGTGTGCTTCTCCCCATGGCTAAAGGACGCAGTGGTCTCCAGCACCACATAGCTTTGGAGGCAACCAGACTTCCTTGCCCTCTTCCCCACACCAGCACTCATGTTTGGCCCAGGAGCCAGACCCCAGATCATCCCCTCTGTGTCAGCCTTGGCTCCAAAAGAAGGTGACATGCAAGATTCTTTGCAAGCACCACCTTCATTTTGCCACCTCAAAAGCAGCAGCAGCAGCTCTGCCAGGACCTGTATATAGACTTTTGTGGTTGCTGCTTCCTCCCCAGAGCAGCTCGCCGCAGGCTCTCTACCAGAGCCAGCTCCCAGCAAAGATTTCTGGGCGTTAGCAAAGCTCAGAGCTGAGCTGCTGCTTCACAGCTGCCATATGGCAGTGCTTCGGGAAGATCCAGCTACATGTTTTCCCAGCAGCCATGCAGGTCTTGCAAGACCTACTCCAAGAGCCCCACAGGTCTCTGCTGAACGGCCGTGACCTTCCCGGTGTGCACAGCTCTGCCCTGCAGTTTTCCAGCCAAAGCTACTGGGGGAAACATCTCTCACTCCCAAAGGAATGCTGCCCAGGAGCTTTCTGGGTAGCAAGAGCTCAGACAGGAGTTCAGCTCTAGGAGGTCTGAGACTGGCTAAAACTCATTACACTTTTGAACAATTCTGGTTTCTCCATCGTGTCCATTGTAGAGACAGGGCAGGAGACCAGTGCCAAAAAGTCCCCTCCCTCTGAATTCCCCAGCGTGATGCTATGTCCATGGCTCTCCCAACCTCTCACACCTGTATGGAAATGCCTTGACAAAGCAGGGAGGGAGAACACAGCTGAAGGAGGTTGAAAACAAGAAGAACAAAAAATCAGATGACACCCAGCCCTTCCCATCAGCCTCACGTGGTATCCCCAGTCCCATCAACTCCTTGAGACACCAGGATATGACGTGCCACGAGCTGACAGACTTTTGGCAGAGTGGTTTGTAGATGCCCACCCTCCCCACAGAAATCCCAGGGTTAGTGAAGTGCCCCATAGAAGGAGACTGTACTGCTACCCACACGTGGGAAAGTAAGAATACATCTTCCTCTATTCTTTTCCCTCCTGGGCACTCCAGGCCACTTCTCCTGGGGACATCACACTGCAGCACCTGGGTGCCCTCTCCTGCTCTCCAACAACTTAACCATCCCAGGGATGGTTAGGCCCAGGAACAAAGGAAATCCCTGAACCCAGCATCACAGGGATGCTAAGAAGCTCCCCTGGGAGCCATGTGCACAGGTCTGTGCCCAGTTCCAGCTCCTGCAGCATCAGTCCTATCCCTGCAGCTTTACAGGTACAGTGAGGTGTTCCAGAGACCATTTCCCCCATCACCAGCTCCAGGAACAACAAAGCACTTCCTTGGCCTGGGAATCCACACTGCAGGTGACAAAGAGGGGACAAAACAGGGCAGATTCATGGAGAGAGGGATCCTACCAGCATCTCCTGTGCTGAGTATGGCAGCGCCTCAAGCTGGTCCCCTGCTGCCAACCCAGAGCCAAGCAGGCAGCCCTGCAATTAAGTCAAAGTGCATTATTTCCATCTGCTTGCCACTGCCAAGAGGCCTCAAAATTCTTGTCTGTGGTTGCCCTGAGACAGGGCGAGAACCATAAGCCAGCAGCCTCTGCCCTGCAATGGGAGCAGGAGAGTTTTTGAGGAGGAGCTGATGTGCTCCAGCCTCCCCCACCAGCCAGTCAGGACTTCTGACATCAGCAGCATGGGGTTTCAGCAGGGGACAGTCAGCACCTCCAGCATGGCATGGGGATATTTTGAGGACCTACATTCAAATTTCTGCATTCAAAAGCCCAAATAGCCATTTCTGTAGCTATAAACCATTTCATTAGGGCAAGATGCAAAGGCTCATAATCCCTCACCCCCACCATGCCAGGCTGTCCCCAGCTCAGCCCAGGTTTTGTGTCATGATTCCAGAGCCCATGACATGGCAAAGGCTGGCATGTCCCTTCCCATTCTGTGGATGTGGCAGCCTCCCCAGGCAAAGTGCCATGGAGCAGGAGAGTGTGGCTGTGTGTCCAAGGCTGGGGCCAGGCACGGGGCCAAGTCTCCCCTGTGCCAGCATGTCCCTCTGTGGTCACAGCTCCTTGGGGCTTTGCCCAGAGAGGCACAAGGGACGGCAGCAGCGAGAAGACGTGGAGGCAGGAGATCCTCGCTGTGCCAGGACGTCTGTCCCGCACAGGGACCTCACTGCCACAAAAGCTTTGCCAAACCTTTCTGTTGGCTCTGAGCCAGTGCTGGCTGCGTCAGCTGAGCCCTCCTCCAAGACCACGGAGAGCCTGGAACCGAAGGGCTGTCTAGACGTCATCCCACGCTCATTAAACATTCATTTCCTATAATGAAATGGCTTTTAATTTATCAACTGCTCTGCAGTTCCTTAAGGATCCCGCGCTGCACGGGGCAGCCTCGCTGCTGGCTGCACTCAGAGCTCCCATGGTGCTTTTCATGGGGAGTTGGAAGAAATTGTTAGGTAGGAGAGACACAGAGGCTCCCTCCAAAGTGACTCATTCAGATGAAGATATACAGAAGTGTCAGCAGGAGCTGGAATCCAAATGCATTCCTTGGTCAAGGAGGTTTGCTGTGAGCCGAGGCAGAGCTGACACCATGGGGCAGCAGAGAGGGTCTCTGGGCAGCCACATTCCCCAGATCAGGAGCATCCTTGGCCACTAAAAATTTAACTTAAAAATTAACACAAGTGATGTGGTCTTTTGCCACAGGGAAAGTTTCTAAAATGAGAGGAAGGCAGGAACAGAACAGCAGGGATGCTGAGGGAGGAGAGCAGGAGGCACGTGGCTTTGAAGCCTCTGTTTCATCTGTCATCTCTTTTGGCAAGTAAAGCCCAAAGTTTCTCCAAGATGCATTGAAAACAGCAAGGAAAGAAAAGCCTCAGCATGGCAGCTGCCAGAAAACTGCTGCTTTTTCACCTGAAAGCTTCAAATGCACCGTAGAGCTGCAGTGGCTTTTGCAGGGAGAGGTGCCCAGCCAGGTTGTTAAATGGGTCATGCAGGCAAAATCCCTCTGGAGCACCCAGCATCCAGCACAGTCCTTAAAGTCCTGCAGAAAACTTGCAGGAGGCCATCGGGGGACAATAAATCAGCCAGGCACTGCCTGCAGCCGTGCTCTGCAATGCGGCTGGGGCTGTGCCGGCACCGCAGCACGGCCTGGCACCCACTGGCCCAGGGCTCCCCCAGCCAACCCCGGGGAACAGCCAAAGTCTAAACCCAGCCTTGCTTTGAAATCCCTGCTGAAAGCCAGACAGGGAGGAGGAATTTACCAGGTGGCCCCACGAGCAGGAGGTCTCAGGCAGCCTTTGGAAACAGGCAGGCACACAGCTGATCTGAAAACATACCTAATTTGAGGGTGTAGAAACCACACACAATTTAAAGGTGTAAAAAATACTGACAATTTCAAGATGCCCTGATTTCTCCAGCTGATCCAGGGTCCAGTTCCTGGGTTTGCTTTGCAGGAGCCACCTTGCAGAGTGAACCAAGTGAAGCTATCCCAGCTCTCCTGCTATCTTGGATATATTAAATCCACCACCTCTCCTCTGTTTGAAATCCTTGTCCCCAAGCCTCCACCATGTCAAAGCACTTTCAGCTGTTTGTTCCAGCTGACTTTAGTAATTAGTTCCCTTGACTTCTCAATCTTCTTTACTTGGAAATGAAGCCTGTCATTGCCAATCCATTTTCTCCTCTTCCAGACAGTTTCAAGGGAATCAGCCACCTCACAGGACAAAATTATTTTCCATAGGCTGCTCTTTTGCAGTGCCCTCACTGCACGTCAAAAGCAAGACAAAAATAGCCTCACCTCCTGTTGGGTCAGTGAGCAGAGTCAGCCCCACCACTGCCGGCACAGCGAGCAGCCAGCACATCCCCACCCAGGGAACAGGGACAGTGCTGCCAAAGGTATGGGAGAAGTAAGAGACAAGCCTGGGATGAAGCTTGATTATCCTGCCACTCCTCTGACAGGCAGTGTGTCCCGCTGTGCTTGTTCTGCTTCCTTCCTGCATTTTGTGCTGTTCCTGGTTTCAGACACAAACATCTCTGTTGTGCCCTTGCCTTTAGGGCACTTCCCCAGAACCCTGTGTGCTGCCAACTCCCCTTTCTATCAGTCAGCATTTTCTCCTGATGCCTATTCCTCTTCCAGCCTACTACCTGCCCTTAGTTATGTGATTTCCTCATTTATCTGATTTTTATCACCCCATGTAACAAATACATGGAAGAAAAAATCCATCCAAGGCTATTAACTTCAAAAATCCTGCCTCCAGCATGGAGTGCTGGAGCCATGAATTGGAAGATATTCAGGGAATATTCAGGGGAGCAGTCACTATACATTTTCTGTTTCTCTGCATTTCCCCAGGCATCTTCTCCTGCACACCCTCTGACCACTGCTAGCTCTTGAAGTCTCACAAAACCAGGTTCTCTCTATATTAAAACCCTCTGTGGAAGCACCATTAGGAATTCCAGGAACACAAATTGAGCTATTCCAGGAGGAGAATAATCAGCTCAACAGCTCTGATGGACCTGGCTCACTGTCCTTTGATGAGCTCAGCTTCTCCAGCCTCCCAACCAGGGAGAAATTAATGTTCCTGCAAAACTGAGACAGGGAGGAATGTGAATGGAAAATAAACTCCTAAGGCAGAGGATCAGCTCTCCAAAATCCAAGGTTGCAGCTGGGTCCAGGGTGCAATGTGACACAATTCCTCACGTTTGACAGCAAATCCAAAAGACACAAGGATTTGCAATGAGATGAGAGAAAATGGCACTGAAATACCTCATGGCTGCTGGGAAGGTGGTTCTGAAATGCTCCTGAGGTGCTGCACATGTGATTCTTCATCCTTCACCATCAGACAGAAAATAGGGCAGGGAATTGTGAGGAATGTAGGGTTTGGAGAAGCCATGGGCAACTCTGTCAGGGGACAGGTGCTGCTCAGGGTGCAGGTTATCATCTGGCTGAACACTGCTGGTGTCCTCAGTTCTTTTGTTTGACCAGTTTGCTCCTGGCCCTGCTCTCCAGTGGGCGATGGAGACGTGTCCCTGCTTCCAGATGGCCAAGACCCGCCTGAAGCAGAGGCATGACAAGCCTCTGTGTGGCCCTGGACAAGCTTTCCCCAGCTGTGACCCAGCTCCCTCCATGTTAAGCACAAAGTGTTTTGCAATCTCAGGTTGTGTGCGGCTGCAGGCTGCAGCTGATCCATCAGATAACCTGCAGCAACACCAGGTTGTGCAACACTCCTCAAGTACAGGAACATCACCCTCCTGCTCTTGGGCCACTGTGTGACCCCTGGCCACCCCTGTGTCTCCTGCAGGGTCTTTGCCCCCTATACACCTTGTAAGAAAGATATCTGCATTTTGTAAGGCGAAAAAAAGGTACAAAGCCTGTTCTCCCAACTACCCTTTGAGCACTGGTGTACAAGTGTCTCTCTTGTCTCTTACCAGCTTCCAGAAAGATTTGGCCAAGCTCCACTCTTGGTAAAGCAGGACTGTGCTCATCCCCACTGCACTCAGAGGGTGTTGCCATTTCACTGCCCACCTGGGGAATGTGAGTGGAAAATATTGTGTGGAAGACAGGCTGTGCACTGTAAAACCTGGTCAGGCTATAACATTCTGAAGCCAAGACAGCTAAGCTGTCTTTTTTCTCCCCTGCAGAATTTTCTGGGTGCTGCTGAACAAATCATTGAATCTGCAGAGAAGTAGCTCATGCAACATTATTTCCACTATATTAAAAAAATGCAAAATGTAGAAGATGTGGGAAGCAATGTGTGAAAAACTTCAGTGCAAACACAGAAAGACTTCACAACCTCTGCTGCTGTGTACTCATGCACATTGCAAATTATTTGAGCTAAAACATGGGTACTGGCTTACTACAAGACATTTCTGGATCTTTTTGTTGCTTAGCTCTAAGCAGAGGTCAGTCTGCAGCTCCCAGCACTGCAGGCTCAGACCACCCTGAGGTCTTTGTGGAGCATCTGGACTCTTTCTGGATACCATGTGTCAGATAATTCTGTTTTGTGAATATGCAAAAAACCCCTGGTGAAGAAGGATAAAATTAAATTCTTTCCAGGTTTGGTATTTGATGGTTGGAGTAGTGTGGCAGCAGCTCTGTGGCCACAGAGAGCGGGCACAGATTTTCCCAGGCATTTTCCCAGGGAAGGCTGTGAGAAGATCAGAGGAAAGAATAAGAAACAATTCTTATCTCCACTTACATCTGCTGTTGTGCACGTGTGGAATGTGTCGTGGAGATTTGTTTACCAAAGGGTGATTTCATAATTGGACACTGGATGGTGTTTGGATGGATTGACCAATTAGGTCAAAGCTGGATCGGACTGGCTGGAAGGGTTACTAAGTTTCTAAATTAATATGATATGATATAACATAATATAATACGATATAACATAATATCATATCATATCATATCATATCATATCATATCGCAATTGATCAGCCTTCTGCAATCATGGAGTCAATGCTAATTATTACGTGGCTGGAGACCTGCGGCGACAGAGTAGGGATGATTGTTCCCTGATATCTCATATTTCCTGTAACAGAAACTCTAATCCACAGAAACACTCCCAAGAAAGGCATGAGTCTTCTGCCTTCACCCTGGGAAGCCACTGAGCTGCAGCTCAGTGAATCTCCTGCCCATACAGAAAAGCCACAGCCCTCTAAGAGGATCATGGCTTGCAAAGTCAGCACCAACTCTCCTTCTCACCACAGAGCCTCAGCAGCAACATCCTGATCACAGATCTGCTTTGATCAAGTGGAAATAATTGATTGCTCAGCATAATCAGCTCTGAAGAGGTATATTTGCTCTTCCACCTCGCAGAGTACCTCAGGGAGCTGAGGGGCAGATTTCGTATGTATTTTTTGCCCAGAAATCTGCACTGCAGTTTCTCACCCACTTCTTCCTATTTTCCAAATCACTGGCAGCTTCCCAGGGGCCAAGAACACCTTTTCTTTTGGGTCACATTGGCTAAAAACCTGCTCTAGTTGCCCAGGCTATGGCATGATTAGATAGGAAGGAATTGTTCCCTGGGAGAGGAGGCCCTGGCACAGGGTGCCCAGAGCAGCTGTGGCTGCCCCTGGATCCCTGGCAGTGCCCAAGGCCAGGCTGGACAGGGCTTGGAGCAGCCTGGGAGAGTGGGGTGGGACTGGATAAGCTTTAAGGGTCAACCCAAACCACTTTGGGATTTTGTGATTCGAGGTTGGGACCAGTGTTCTTTCTCATCTCGGTCATGGTCTGGCAATGGCCAACAGCTAGACAGTGTGACAGCCCTGTCCCAAATCCAGTTTATCTCCACCAGCCCAGAGGAGCCAAGGACACAGTGAGGAGGCACTGCTTGGTGTCCCTCACTCTCCATATCCCACACAAGTGACCTGGCCAAGCCATTTGGACATGTCTTTGCACAGAAGGCATGAGCTTAATCAAAAAAAGAGCTAAAATGAGCATTGCCTTCCCTTTCCTAGGCTCACTTTGCCTTGTTTTCCATTCATTCCTACAAATAGAGAGGCACTGGCTCTTCCTGGCAGGCAGCTGCCTGAGATGGCCATGCATCCATAGTGCTGCAGCAAACAGCACTAAGGAATTTGCATGAGGCTGTGCACTGCCAGGCCAAGGAAAATTAATTTACTCAGATTTTGAGCATGATGGAATACAACCTTCTAATTGGGATTGCATGAAATGGCAAGAACTGGCTCCGTTGCCCAAGGTCTCCCTGTCCTACTGCCATCTTTCATCCTGCTGACCTACCCTTCCCAGTCAAGGGTGCAGCTCTACACACCCTCAGACACTAAATGGACAGCTTTCCAGCTTTGCCAATGGAAAATGTGAAGCTCTTGAAAGACCACAAATTCCTCAAAAGGCACTGAGTTTATCATTAAATGTAGCTTGGCCTAAGCACTTGACATGGAGGATATTTACCAGCATTTTATAATTTTTCCTGTGTCTCTGCTTTGTTTTATTAAGCCCCACTGGGATCAACAGGGTTTTTTGGGGGTTTTTTTTTGGCTTTTTTTTGGTGGCTATTTAAATTCCTACTCAGTGGAGGGCTCCTTGAGTTAAGCATTTTCAATTGGGTTTACGGATTTATTGAATATTCTCAGCTCCACATGACCTCAAAGGAAGCTGAGGCTAGGATTTTAAGAAATTCAAATCCAAAGCAACCTCTTGTGATTGAAAAGAAGTCATGAGAACTAGCTCAGAGCACTCTAACTGTGCCCTTTGCCGGTGTGGTTCTGGGATGGGAACAGGGAATGGTCTGCTGCTGAGCTCATCCCTTCCATGAGTGATCTGGGGAGCTTGGGGAGATGAGTAATCCTGGAAGGGAAGGAGGCAGGGAATATGCAGAAAGTGAACAACCTTGATCCTCTTCCCTTGTCCAGTGTAGGGCACCAGGAGGGAGTCTTCCCTTCAGCAACCCACTCCCAAACCACCCTGAATTTTCCAGGGCCAAAGCACATCCTGCTGGAGCAGCATCCCCTGGGAGATGCAGGCAACTGAGCTCTTGTGAGAAGTGCTCTAAAATCCATCTGACAGCATTCTGGGAACTTTCCAATTTCCAGACAGACTGTATCTGTGTCACTTTAACCTCATTCTTCCTACACAGACAACGTTTTTCTCCTTCTCTGATATTCATTATTTGGATTGGGATCCTACCCCTGCAGTGCCTGGAGATTCTCAGCAGGAAAGTAATTTCTTATGGCTCATGTCCACACAGAAATTTTGGGAAGCAGGACCAGAGCAATTCCAAAGGCCCAGGAGGAAGGATACACTTGTGACAAGCCCCAGACAGCGTTATACAGTGGGGCCATGGTGGGGCACACTGCTCTGCTGAGGAGCTGGGAAAACCTACAGTGCCTTGCAGGAGGTAGGGACATGTGACAAATGGATGGAGAGATGAGCACAAACCTCAACACAGAAAATTCCCACCGGGCTATGGAGAACATCTCTCTGGTGGGATCTCAGCCCCTGGAGATATTCAACACTTGCCTGGCCAGGACATGATCAGCCTCTTGCAACTCTGGAGCCTTCTTAGGGCAGAGGCTAGATGGGAGGCTCCAGGTGTGTCCCTTCATCCCACCTCCCTAACTCCAGAGTTCCTCTGCCAGCTCCCAGACAGGAGAAGGGCAACAGCACTCTCCACACTCTGCACTCAGGAGAGATGCAGGCAAGGACGCCAAGATTAACTTGACCTACAGATGGCCTTAATGCCTCTCCACAGCCTGTCCCCGAGGGAATGGCTGAGCAGTGGTGGCAGAAGCTGGGACGCACAGCAAGAGCTTCATCATAAAATCAACACCTTTAATCAACTCTGTCAGCGATGAGCCCTCAGGGGGCTCTTCCCCACACCAGGAGAGGACTCCCTGGAGGCAGCTGTCCTGTTCACATAATGCAGCCCTGACATCCTAAGGACAGATGTCCTAAAGGAAGCTCAGCTCTGGCAGCACAACACACAAGTGTGTCCCAGCCTGGCCAGGAGCAGCCAAGCTTTGGAGGGGAGCTGTGCAAGCCTGGCTTGGCCCCAGCTCTAACACAGCACCTTATCCCCAGGTTGGAAGGTGTCGCTCCACAGCCCAGCAGCACCAGCACTGGGGACAGCAGCACTGAGCTCCCTCCTGGGGCTGAACTGGAAGCCTTTCACATCCCTTAAGCCACTTGACTCCAGGAGAAACTGCTGATTTTTTTTTTTCCCCAGAAAAATACAAGGTAACATTTCTGGAGATCAACATCAATGTTAAGGATGGTACTGCCATGGTGCCACCAGCACCACCAATGACATCACAGTGCCACTGTGGCACTGCCACGATGCAGCAGAGTAACACCGGTCCCACAGCACCATCAGTCTGGCACCAGAGCACATCAGTCTGGCACATCACAGCACCACCAGCACCACCAGTCCCACTACAGTACATGGTGTTCTACTGGTTCTACTATGGTGCTGCCACAATGCCATGGGAAGGCTCCCACCCAGCTAGGAGCCTCCAGGATTGCAGGAAAACACTCAGTGCAGCCCAAGGACCAAAGCAAACTGGATGGCAGGTGCTCAGCAGTCACCTCCATAGAGACCAATGGGGGGGACCCACTGCAGGGATCAGCAAGAAGTGGTGCACTGCTCCCACCCCACAGGTGCAGTTCAGCTGCTCCCACCCCACAGGTGCAGTTCAGCTGCAGTTCAGTTTGTGCACCCACAAACCCCCCTCTCAACAGCCACTTTCCCTCCTTCCAATCCCAGCCTTCCCACCCAGGCTCCCACCAGGACACAGCACCCACTCCCTCCCTTTCCAGCCAGTTCTCCCAAAGGAAAGTGTTCCAGGACAAGCTGGGCAGGGCTTGCAGCAAGCTGGTCATCTGGGCTGGAACCAGATGTTTTGTAAGGTCCCTTCCAACCAAACCATTCCAGGATTCTCTGAAGACAGTAAGTCTGGTACAACTGACTGGACTCCCGGGATACAAAAGAGGGGTAGGAACAGAAATCCATCCCATTCTGCCATCCCATATTTTGACTGCAGTGCTTCTGGCACTAAGGGCCAGGGCTGGGGTCAGAGTCCAACCAAGGTTCAGTGTGGTCTTTCCCTAAGCATCACAATAAACAGCCCTTCAGAACAGACCCTTAACAAACTGGGCTGCAGTGAAATCACGTTCTCCCTCGGTGGGTTTCCAGGGGCGCCGTTTCTCCTGCAGGCTGCTCCAGGCTGCTCTCCAGCTGGGCTCAGCAGCATGGCACAGCCTTGCTCAAAACACCCCTGCTAAACGCCGACCAGCCCTGGTCAGCTCTTCTCCCCTGTGCTCAATAAGAAAAGGTCAAGAGCCGTTTTCTCCCCTATTTTAAAAGCACCACAGAGATTCCCCAGATTCCAGGAGACCTCAGGAAGATGGCTGATGTTCCCCATGGGAAAGGGCTGCAAGCTGTCCTAAACAGGGTGAGCCGATGAACTTCTGTGACCTAGATCAAGGCGGTGAGACCCTGAGGAAGCTTTTTGGGCTGTTTTTAGGGAGACGCTGCAGGGGCCGAGCATTGTACTGCCCCGAGGTGCCCGGCTGCTGCCTGCGGGGGCTGGTTCCTCCTGCAGTGGAGGTGTCCTAAGCCCTCCAGGGCTCCCCAGAAAGGAGAGAGGATGCTCAGGAAGAGGGTGGCAATGAATCATGTCCCTGCCACTACCTGCAGAGCCATGGATGCTGCCGGAACGGGGACATGCCGCAAGGATGGCTCAGCCTTGGCTGGTGCAGGGCTGTGCCTGTTCCAGGTGGGCTCTGCCCAGCGCTGGCTCCGTCAGGGCTCCGACAAGACCCCGCACCAGCTCCAGCGTCTTCCAGGGCAGACGCAGCTGGAAATCCCTGCTGAAGGGCAGCAAAGGCTCCTTTCTGTCGCGCGGGTGAGTGGCAGCGGCTGTGGCAGGTGCCGGCCCCACGGGGATGGTTTTGTGGATGGCTCAGCCGCAGCCCCGCGCTCCCAATTTCCCGTTCCCGTCTCGTAGCGAGGTGACATCCTCCTCCCTCTCCCCTAGAATGAGCAAACACAGCCCGACCCCCGCCTTACCTTGGGGGGTCCGTCTGTCCGGTCCATCGTTCGCAGCGGCCTGACGAGCTCCGGTGCGGAGTGAACCCGCTGGGGGTCCGGCGGAGGGACGCGGGGGGACCCCGAGGACTCTTCCTGGGGCTGGGATGCTCCGTCCTGCTCTGACCCCGGGGACAGCTGGCAGCCGGCCGTGTCACCCCCAGCGCCTTCACGCGTGTCCAGGTCCGGGCAGGCGGAGGCGGCGGGGACACCGCTCTGCCCCGCGGCCGCGCAGGGCATGCCGCGCTCCGGCTCTTGCATGGCTGGGGCAGGGCTGGGCTCACTCCGCACCGGCCAGGGCTGCCCGAGGCATCGGGAGCCGGCAAGGGAAAGCCGAAGGCATCAGAGCGGCGGCGGGAGCAGCCCGGGCCGCACTCCTCCGCGGAGGAACCGGGGCCGGGGGCGGCCGCAGCAGCAACATCCCCGCACCGGGGCTGGCTCCGTCCCGCACCGGGAATGGCTCCGTCCCCGCCCGGATCCGCGGCTCCCCTTGCGGAGGCAGCTCCCACCGCCCTCAGGCCCCCGCCGCCCCCGGCCCCATGACGTAGCGGAGGGGCCGGGGGAGCTGCCAGCCCCGCGCCGCGGCCCCGGGCAGCCCCCGGCGCAGCCGCTGCCGAGTCATCAATACGGAGCCGGGCCGGGCACCCCGGGGGGGCCGCGCCGCGCCCCGGGCCGCCAATGGCGGCGGCTCCGCCCGTTTCCACGGCAACGCTGCGGGAGCGGGGTCTGGTGCCTATTGATGAGGCGGCGGCGGCGGGGGGCAGCCGCGCCGAGCCCGCATCCCCCTGCACCGCAATCCCCCCGCACCGCCGCCGGGGACCCTCGGAGCCCCACACGCCGCCGGGATGGGGGTTTGGGGACAGCACAGGCATGAGCCCCTGCTCGGCTGTGCCCCAGGGATGCTCAGCTCTGTCCCGGGGATGCTCAGCTCTACCCCAGGATGCCCCGTTCTGCCCCAGGGATGCTCAGCTCTGCCTCGAGAATGCTCAGCTCTGCCCCAGGATGCCTGATTTGCTGCAAGGATGCCCACCTCTGCCCCGGGCATGCCCGACTTTACCCTGGGGATGCCCTCAGCTCTGCTCGGGATGCCTGGTTCTTTCCCGGGCATGCTCGCACACCTTCCTTCCGTGTGAGCTAAACCTCGGTACCTCCCGGACACACCGTGCTGGAAACAATCCTCTTTTGAAAAGGGCTGGGCCCCGCCTGCAGCACGCCCGGGACAAGAGGCAGAGCGTGGTGCGGGCAGGCAGGGAGAGGGTGGTTGATATGATCCTTGCCGACAGGAGCTCGCAGCATAACGCTACAACCAAGCGGGCACCGCCATCCCCGAGCACGGAGCAGGTAGGCTGTGCTCTGTCTCTCCCTGCCTCCTTCCTGCCGTGCTGTGTCTTTGATGAAGATCACATCATACATCAGGCTGCACAGATGCTCAGGGGAAAACCACTGGGCCATCCTGGGGGACATCTGTCTGGCCCTGTTCCCCAGCCCCACTCAGTGCTTGACCCACCGCAGAGCAAGGTTTGCTGATCCCAAACCCAGGAGGGATTGAGGATCCCTAAACCCCTGAACTGCTGTGACAGGTCCTACCTCCCCATGTCCTTGTGTGTGATAATAGCTCTCAGTCCCACTGCTGGTGCCTCCCTGCTGTGGCGTGGGGGTGGCATTTGGCATCTTCCATATGCTGCTCCCTTTGTGGCGGTGGAGCCACCAGGAGAACCTGCCTGGGGCCACCTTCTCCAGGGGAGGTACCGTGGGGGTCTTCAGTGCCCCTGTCAGACACCACTTTGTAGGCACCTCCTTTGAGCAGCTTCTCCAGCCCATCCAGATGAGCAGATGTGTCATCTCTTGAACCCAACACCATCAGCTGTGTGTCACATCTGCCTGACCCCACACCACACAAGCAAGGCACCATCGAGACAGTAAATTCACTGCTGACTGCCAGGGGTGTAAGACCCACTTGGATGGGTCCCGTGTGTAGGGAGTTATCGGTGGGTCTGGCAGACTCTCTCTCACATCTGGGTGTGGCTACAAGTCACTTCTCACAGCATGCAGGACTCTGCCATCCCACCTGAATCCCATATCTCCAAGCCCATTCCTAAGGGGTGTTTGTGTGTGGTGGAAGGAAGCCCTACGCTTTTAATGAGCAGAAAATATAGCCAACAGACCAAAGAGAAGATTGCAGAAACCTTATCCCACCTTCCTGTGTGTTCTGGTACTCTTGTACCTTCCAACCACCAGTTTATATGGCTCCTTCTGCTGCAGGAACAGGTCAGGGTAGATCTCACCATCTCCCACCGCTGAGATCCCCTCAGTTCCTGCCCGTGGCTGTTCCCCCGGTAAGGTACAGGCAGGCTCCACAGGTGCTGAACCAGTGTGGAAGAACGCCCAGGCACTGCTCAGATCCCCAGTGAGACAGAACAAGCAGGTTTCATTAGAAGGAGGCAACAGCAGTGGGAGGAGAAAGACACCCTGATAAGACCTGGTGTGGCTGTCAGACTTCTCAGAACCCCCCCTTGCTTTGGGCTTCCACTGGCCTGTGCTGTTCACAGGCTCTGCTTGGCTCATCTGGGACATGTTGCCATCACTGTCCCCAGAGCTTTTCTCCCCTTGTCCCACTTATCTGTGCCACAACCACCTGGCACCATGGCACTGCTGGGGACTCTTGCCCTGGAGAAAGAGGGGCCAGGGATACCCCAGACTCAAGTCTGGATCACCCACAGCCTTTAGTGAAAGCCCCAGTTAGGTGAGGTGAAGGATGGGATGTCCTAACCCTAACCCTAACCCTAACCCTAACCCTAACCCTAACCCTAACCCTAATCCTAACTCCACACCATTCCTGGGGAGAGGATATCTCCTGAGGCCCTGAGCTTGGGAAGCTGGAGATGATCTTTCACATCTTGGCCAGCCTACAGCTGGATAAGTCTTTAAAGTCTTCTTAAGTCTACTTAAAAAGGATAGAGGAAAAATTTATCTTGGCTATTGAAGACTCAGTGGGCCATGAGGTCCCTGAGCTCTGAGTCACAAAGTTCTCATGAGGGCTACAGAGATGGCCTGCTCCAGGTCCCCTTGGTCCTCCAAGTCACCCAGGGATCTGCTGTGGGGCTGTGCTCCCTGCAGAGGAGACCTAGAAAGATCCTTGAAACTCTCCCAGGACAGGGGAAACCACAGGCCTAGGGAAAGGAGTTGATGATATGGAGAAAATTAAGAGCAACAGTGGCACTGGAGAGCTCAAGATCAACAGCTCAAATGTGGAGAAATGACAAAGGATCCCAGGAGAGCCCTCCAGCAGCTCCTACTGATCTCCAAAGGTCTCCAGGGAGCTGGGCCTGTGCCTGGTCATGCAGGGACAGGGATCCAGTGCATGGTGCTCCCTGTGCTCTCCATCAGGGAGCAGCAAGGATAGGGTTGCTCCACAGTGAGCAGCAAATGGGCACCCAAGTGTGATCCAGAACACACAGCGTCCTCAAACCCCAGGGGGCCATCCCAGAGCTTCTGAGCAGGACAGCAGTAATGGGGTCCCTGGACAGCTGCAGACAAGATCAGATGAACCAGGACAGGGACCCCAGCCAGGATCAGGAGGAAACAGAGCTGAGGCTACAGATAAGGCTCCAGCAAAGGTTCATCTAGCCAGGTGCAGGGCCAGAGACAAACTGGTTGGTCTGGGCTCCAGCCAGGACATGTGGCTGGAGACAAGATTCTTACAGTGATGATCCAGGGCCTGCTGAGGAGATCAGACCAAACAGAGCTTTACTTACAAAAGCCCAGCCAAGGCCTGAAGAGCCACGGCTGAGCCTCACTGATACTCCTTGCACAGCACCTGCAGGTCCTACAGGCAATTAAGTCCAGTGAGTGCCTGGTGAGCCCTCCTGAAGTCCTCCCCTGGTTTTGGGAATTCCAGCACGGACTGGAGTGGGCAGTGTGAGCTCTGCTGTGGTTTTGGCTGGGAAAGAAGCACAAGAATGAGCATGAGGGGCCAAGGCAGCCCTGAGGGAGGTCCCCAGGGTGTGGGGACAATGATGTGTGTCAGCACTCAGGGGCACCTCCAGGCTGAGGTGATTGGCAGGTGCCAGCCCATTCCCACCCTCTTTCTAGCAGATCCCTGGGAATGGCTCCAGCACATGATCCCTCCTGTCTCTGTTCATGAGCCATGCTGGTGGCTGCAGGGACGTGCAGTGACACAAGTGGGAACCTGCTCTGCCAGCAGAGCCCTCCAGCTCCCATTTCCACTTCCTGGGCCTGAGGTCTGATGTCCTGGAGCAGCTCCAAGGAGGAGAGGCACATGGCCACATTCCCCCTGTTCCTGCCATCCCCAGCAGCACATGGACACTGGCAGGGAACGGCTCCACACTCTGGAGCAGCACTGGGATGGAACTCCTGTTAAAAATAACCTAGAAAAGGAATGTGCTGGGCTGGCCCTGCCAGGAGTCACAGTAAGCCCCAGCCCTGGTAGCCACAGACAGTGTGGTGTGGCGTGGTGTGGCAACACCAGTTCAGACACTGGGGCTGGGCTGGAGAGCCTGGCAAGAGCCTGGCTGGGCTGTCAGTCCCTACAGCCCTTCCAGAGCCATCCTAAGAGTTGTGGGATGGACACCTGCATGCCCCACTGCCCCCAGAGGGGTCTCAGCCCCAAACCCTGCCCTGCTCAGGGCATTTCTGGGTCAGCCTGTGTGGCATCAGCCAGGGAACAGATGAACACAGCGAGGTCCTGTGGAGACTGGGAGCTCACCCCAACAGGGGCAGGACACGTTTCCTCACAGTAACCTGCTAAAATGCCTTCAGGATGGAGGGAGGGCTTGAAAAAATTGAGGGTTTTATTTTACAAAAACAGGAAAAAATAGCAGTTTCTGTTTTGCTGCTCTCAGCAAGAACCACCTTTCCAACTGTCTCTCTCAGCAGTGACCACTGAGTAGTATCTATAACCACAATAGACCTTAGGCATGAAAAGTGGATATTTATCCTTCCTAATACTTGAATGCACGTTATTAGAAGGTAATTTTTTAAAGTTTTTGCATGTTAAAAATGTGAATTTGCTTTTCCCTCCCAGTGCTCACAAACCGAAAGCTGCTCAGGGCAGTCCGCAGTGGCTGCTTGGGGTTTTTTTTAGCCCTTTTTCGTTTTTACTGTTTAAAAACTTGTCTCCTTGTGACCATGACGACAGTTTTGATTTGATTTTTTTTTCCTTCCACATCCCCTTTGAACAGCCACAAAGCCAGGGAACATGGGAAAACTGGGACAGCAAGAAGTAAATCACCCCAGTCCTTTCCGGACAGCTCAGTGAAAGAAAAATACCACAAACTCAATAACCACCCCCAAGATGATCCTGAGACCAGCATAAGAAGTTTTAAAAAATGTAAAAACTTTCCACTGACATTTCGGTTTAAAAAAAAAAAAGTATTTTTAATATTTTTTCCTACTATTTTTAGATGCTCTCTTCCACAGGCAGAACATGGGAGTCAAAGAGAAAGGGACGACGCCTGAAGGGGTTTTGGGAGCTGACATTTGGGAACAAGGACCAAACCTCCTCTGTGGAAGCTGGGTTGGTTTTAGACCCCCAGGAAACACAGGCCAGGGGCGTGTGGATGGAGGGAGACTGGGACTGTAAGAGGCTGTTTTGGCTTCACATGGCTTTGTGACCCTGTTCGGGGCTGCCATGGGACACAGCAGCTTTGTGGTGACCCTTGAGGGACTGAAGGGGACAGTCCTGTGCCAATAGGCTGAGATTTGCCGGCCACCACCCCCATCTGTGGTGTCCCCCAGGCTCCCCAAGGCGCCAAATCCAGAATGACCCCACTGCACGTGGCCCTGGGCACAGAAAAGAGCTTTTCCCCAGTTCTCAGGAATTGCATAAAAAAAAATCCACAAGTTACTATCAAAAGAGTTTTATTTAGCAGTCCCTCACCCTGCTGAACCCAGCAATCACCAGGAACTCCACTTTGCCTCCCATGCTCCATGTGGCTGCCACTGCCCAGCTCTTCCCAGGGCTTCACCACGTGGAAAATGAAGATGGGGGAAAAAAATGTACATGGGAGGCTTTGCTGCCTACCTGGCCTCTCAGTGTGAGGCTCACTCCAATGGGATGGGTCCTTTCAGTGGCACTCATGGGACACTGCATTGGCCCCTCCTGCCCACTTGGCCATCCCAGGTGCCAGGGAGACACGTGGAGACAAGCAGAGCATCCCCAGGAGGGTGGTGAAGCTCTGAGTGGGTGCTGTTAGCCAAGCAGAGCCCGTCGGCACTCTTGGCCCACGGGGGCTCCCGATGGGCTCGTGGGTCTGGCGCTGCTCCGTGCTCTCTTCTCCGTAGCCCACAGTACACTCATCCATAAAGTAGGAAACACTACACCCTGCAGTGCTGTTTAGTAGTGCTTTCTACTTTATGGGTGACTGCACTGTCTCTCAGTCGCTGTCGGCGGCCGCTCTCCTCCGGCGTGCAGCTCCTTCCCCCACGTGGGGCCACTGCCACACCCCATGTGGCCCCGCCATGGAGCACCTCTGGCCTTGGTGTGGCCACAGACGTGAATGGCAGGTCTGGTCTAGCCCCAGGACAGAGAGCCTACGGCAGTGTCACCTCCTGGGAGCCATTCCAAGCATGGGGGATATCCTTATCCCGGGGGCAGATCCTGCCTTGCCCTCCCTTGTCCCCCCAAAACCCCTATCCTGAGCACAGGGAACATCCTCACCTTTTACCCATGGGTGAGACCCTACCTCATACCCCACAGTCCCACCTTGGGCCCTGTCCTGGGCACAGGGGATGCCCTCACTTTTTCCCCAAGGCAGGGAGGCCACTTAATACCTCATCCTGGTCATAGGGGACAGTTTTGACTCATTCCCAAAGGAAGGACCGCACAACAGACCCCATCTTGGTCACAGAGAACCCAAATTCCATGTTCCTGCTTTTAATGCCTGGTCCACATTGCAAAACCCATCACCCTCTCTCAAACCTCATCCTAGGCACAGAGGATGAGTTTGCTTTGACCCCATGGGGACACCTCCATCTCCCATGGCATTCCCAAAGGACCCCCTTGCCTTGTCCCCATAGGGGAGATTCCACTTTGAGCTCCATTGCTGCCCTTCAGACCCCACCCTGGTCTCAGAGGACACCCATGTCTGGACCCCAGGGGTGAGATCCCACTTCAAACTCCATCCTTGTCCTTCAAATCCCATCTGCATCACAGAGGGCCCACCATGCCATGTCCCCATGAGGGGACCCCACCTAAATGGCATCCTGGCCACAGAGGGCTCCTTTACCTTGTCCCTGTGGTGGCGAGACCACGGCAAATGCCATCTGCATGACGGGGACACCCTGCACTGCTTTGTCGCCATGGTGGAGATCCTATGGCAATGGGTCCCTCTTGAAATGTCCTCATGGGGACCCTCCTTGTTCTCCCATCCTATACTGAAGTCCTCTTTGCTCCATCCCTGCCCGGAGGTCACAGGAGCTCCCTGTCCTGACGCTCTGCTTGGAACCCCCCTCGCCCCATCTGCCACACACACGGAGATCTTTCAGATGCCCTCACACCCCTTTGGGGTCACCCGCAGGTCCCCACAATTGAAACCACTCAGCCCCAAGAGCCTCACCTGCCACACCAGCCTCCACGTCCACCCGGTCCCGTCTTGGCTGCCACCAGAAACCCCCTGGGTGTTACTTCTGCTTTGGGCACTTCCCGCCTCTGCCCGCCTGCCAGCACGGCACCTCCTTCCCTGCCACCCCACTGTGCCCCCCTTACCTGTCATCGGCCCCCAGCACCCACTGCCCCCCTCGCGGTGGCACTGGAGCCATGGCTGCCAGTGCCCCTGGACACCCCACACTGCTCCCCCAGCACCGCACGGGCGCCTTGCTGGGTCCCCATTACCGGGTCGGCTGTGGGTGGCTCTCACTGGGTGCCGATGGCCAACGCTGGGTGTGGGTGACCCATGCAGGTGCCAGTGGCCCACACCGGCCATAGAGGTGAGTGCCAGGTGCTGGTGGCCCAAGCCAGGTGCTGGTGGTCCGTGCTGGGTGCCACTGCCGGTGTCGTGGGGTGCTGCATGGGGTGCTGGCTGGGGAGCAATGGGCCCCTGTGGGGCGCGGGGCTGCTTTTAACCCCATCCTGCCCACGTGGCCCCACCACAGGAAGAGCCGTCGCTGCAGAGCAGATAACGGTGCCGGTCCCACCCAGCGCCACCCCGCAGCCCAACCGCAGCCGGCCCAGCACTGGGCCAGGAAGCACCAGCCGGTTACGCTCTTGTGGGCTTTGCTGCTGACAGCGACAAACATGTTTGTACAAAAAAAAAAAAAAAAAAAAAAAGAAGAAAGAAAGGGGAAAAAAAAAAAAGAGGTGTTTGCACAGGGTGACAGTAACTGAATCCACCTCCCACGGCTGCTCAGCTGCACTGTGGCCCCTCACCCCATCCTAGTGGTGGGAGCATGAGGGCAGTTCCTGCCCATGGAGGGTCCAGCAGTCCATGGCAGGGACTGCAAGACTCAG
Source organism: Anomalospiza imberbis (assembly GCF_031753505.1). Taxonomy (NCBI): domain Eukaryota; kingdom Metazoa; phylum Chordata; class Aves; order Passeriformes; family Viduidae; genus Anomalospiza; species Anomalospiza imberbis. Next base: position 466,601 of record NC_089700.1, read on the forward strand.
GGGCTGCCTGGTCATAGGGGTGAAGCAGTGGGAACACAGGTGCCAGCGAGTCACAGTCCCTAAACTTGCTTTAGGAAACACATGGCGCAAGCGACTTCCTGGAGCCTCTCACCCCCTCAGGGCTCGGCAGCACCAAACTTCCCCTGGCCCCGGGCAGCTGTAGAGACCAACAGGGATGTGAGGCCCCGGGAAGAAAAACGAAAGCTGGGTTTGGAGGTTGGCACATCCAGGTCACAATGGCCCCGGTGATGGCACTTGGGATGGTGCTGGGACACAGAGCAGAATCTTGCACAGCTAGCACCACCCCATCCCAGTGCCAGGGTAAGCCCACCACTAAACTAGATCAAAACCTACAGACTAAATCCCCAAAAGTGACTGTCAGTGGGGCCGTGTCTGTCCCTGCACTGGTTTTCATGTGCCTCTGCCAAAGGCTTCTTTTTAGGCCAATGCAATTCATTCTCTACATTGATAATCTGGGCAGCAATGTATAAAAAAAAGGTACTGGTGAGGTTTGCAAGAGGCAGGGGAAGAGCAAAGCCAAAAATAACCAAGCAGCAGCACAGGCAGAACTGATTTGACTTGAGCTGCATGTGTGCTGATGGCAGCAGGAAAAGGAGGCTTTAGGAGAGAGGGAATTGACTAGGAAGCCCTTTCCAAACCAAGGCTGGTGGAAGTTTCAGTGGAAAAAGCAATCAGAACCCTGTGCCTTGGGCCACCAAGGGCTACCCTGTCTCCCACCCGTCCCTGGCCCTGTGCCCGTCTCCATCCCTTATGGTCACGGGGCTGGGGACACTGTGTTCCCTGTGCTGGAGAGAAATTCAGCAAAGAATGTGAGTGCTCTTGGTGATGTCTCCCAGGGCTCTTTTGGCAGCTCTGAGCCCAGGAGCATTGTGCTGCCTCGCCAGGGGCTTGTGGTAGGCAGCCATTCATCCATGGCAGAGGCCACCACGTGCAGGCTGGGTCCATGGGGTGACCTCCTGATGCCAGATGACTTTGGGTGCCTCCCAGACTGGCCCTCCTGGGGACCTGAAACATGTAAATATCATTTTTGGTGTGAACCACAGAATATCCTCATTTGGAAGGGATCCACAAAGATCATCAAATCCAGCTCCTCGCCCTGCACAGGACACCACAACAATCCCACCCCGTGCCTGAAAGCAGATTGTTGCCAACCCAGAGACCATCCTGGAGACATCCCCCAGTGCCATCAGCCACCTCAGGTGCCATGGGACACTCTCCAGCAGTGGTGGGTGCCATCACAAGGGGTGAAAACTGTACACTATACAGGCAACTACACTCTTACAGCAAAGAAAGGAGCCTTTTGGGGGGCAACCAGAGAGAGATGTGGCCCCAAAGGTGCTGCTGAGGGACTTTCCCCCTGTGACCCAGGGTCAAGGCCATGCTTCTGGCTGATGACAAACTGGTCCCTGGTAAATACTGCAGGCTGGGAGGAGGGGACAGGGTGAGAGGTTGGGCCCAGTGAAGAAACATGAGTTTGAGGCTGACCATGGGGCAAAGCAAGATGAAAATATTTCCGAACAGAGGCGGCTGGGGGAGACTGCACCCAAGGACAAGATGTCAGGGGAGAGTGAAGCACGTGGCCAGAGCTGAGGATGTGCAGGATGACAGCAGGGAGGAAGCTGTGCCTTCCCAAAATGGGGTCCCTAGCAGAGCCCTGCCCAGCACCTGCCTGTGCTGCTGAGGGGCCATGCAGAGGGGCCACAGGCACTTTCCCAGCAGAGAAGTGAGGGGAGACAACACTTCCTCTTTCCCCAGCCCAGCACAGATGGGGGATATGACATTTTGGGTCCTGGGCTGGTTTCCTTCTGCCTGCACGGGTCTCAGAAAGGAACAAATCAGCAGATCTGGTTCCTTGGGCTCTGATGAGGTCTCTGAAAGTCTCCAACTGATGATGAACTTACCACATTCCCCAGCCATTGGTTAATTATATGGGCTGGCAAACAAGGCTGTGAGAATTCCTATTCCAGCCCTTGGCTCTGCATCCACTCATGTCAGTCTGAAGGAGCTCCAGAAGCTTTTTGGGGTTGGGGGAGGCTGAAACAGCTGTGTTTCCTCCCCTGGGAACCTCATGAGAATATCTGTTCCCCAGCATTCCCAAGGCCCCTCTCTATACTCTGCCCACCTGCTCAATGTCTCCCAGGGGCTTCCTGATGGGCCCCGGGGTGCAGCTCCCTGAGACAAACCATGACCCCCCCCAAGGCACCACTCTCCCACTCTGCCTTCCCCTGCCCTCGTCTCAGGGCACCCGGATGCAGGTCAGACACTGCCATGCACCCCAAAATTTCCTGTGCACGGATCACCGCGGGTGCCTCGTTGCCACCCTGCAGCACCGAGGTCCCCTCTGCCTGCAGGGCTGCTCCTTTTCCAGTAACTCTCCCAGTATCGGGAAGCGCAGGGGAGCAGGAGCCCGAGGCCAGGGCAGCGGCGCCACTGGGCCCAGCGCTGGGCAGGGGGAAGGGCCCTTGTCGGGCTGTGCAGCCGAGGCGCTGCGAAAGCGCTGATATTTCTTATCGGCCTTGCAGCAACTTCCCCTCCTCGCCTGCGGTTGCGGCGCTCACTGCCGGCAGGGGAAGTGCTGCCCTCAACCCCAGGGCTGGGAGATGAGCTCCAGCTGGTGCCTCAGCCTGGCCTGTGAACCCTGCTCCGTAGTGGGGACAGGCAGCTCATGTGATTCCCATCCATCCAGCACCCCATGGCTCCATCCAGCACCCCACGGCTTCCATCCAACTGGCACCTTGTGGAGGAAGAGGAGGAGGAGAAGGAGGAACAGGATGGTCTCACCCAAACTCTCTCTGAGCCACCTCCACTGCCCTGGGGCCAGCAGGAAAGTGGCCGGGTGAGCCACTGGATGCACAGCCAAGCTGTGGCATCTCCTGGCCAGGCTCCAAAGGAGCCGCAGTGTCTCGGTCAGGCCACTGTTCACACTGAAGCCTAGTGACACCACGTCCCTGTGAGAACACAGGACAGAGGCACTGGGGAGGGGGGCACGGCTCTCTCTGCTTGACAGTGCAAAGGGTGACCTCCTAAAAGCCCCCCGGGACAGAGGCCTCTGAGCCCTCTCTCTCCAGGAGAGCAGATGCTAGGCAAATCCGCAGCACCAAAAAATCAGGAGTGCCAAGCACTGCCCCGAGAGCTTTTTGGACGGGAAGAGCATTGTCTGCCACCATCATGGCAAACCTTCAAGGAAGAACTGCAGCATTTGTGGAACGGCTGAGAGAGGTCGCCTCTGCACCCGAAAGAAGGACTGTGGTACCGGCGTGGGCCGAGCCCCGTTTCCCCACCGGGCACGGGATGAGGCCCTGAGCGGGATGTTCAGGAGCTCCCCGAGTGCTCCCAGCCCCACGCCCCTGCCCGTTCCCCGCCGGTGTGCCGGAGCCCGGGCAGGAGCGGGGCCGTTAAAAGTGACTCAACCAGAAACTGCCGGGCCACGGAGGCAGCGGGCGGGAGGCAAATGAGAGCGCGAAGGGAAACCTCAAAAAGGCGAAGTGACGCGGGCGGGCGGGGGACGCGGCGCTGGATTTGCCCAAATATGGAGAAAATCGCGGCCCGGCTGCGCCAATGGCGGGCGCGGGGCGGTTGGGCCGGGGCCGGGGCCGGGGCCGGGGCCGGGGCCGCTCCGTCGCTTTCCGTGGCACCTGCTGCGGGTGGGGGAAGGGGACCCCATGGTCTGGGGCGCTGGGCGCCCCCACAGCATCCGCTGCTGCACATGGGCGACTCCTGTTTCCCCCTCTTCCTGGGATGGAGGGTGCTGTGAGACAGAGCCCAGCAGCGACACGGGAAAGGAGGGATGAGAACCACGAGGCTGGGCTGTGGATTTCACAGGGCAGGATGGGCTCAGGAGGTGCAGGACTGAGCTCTCTGGTGACAAACCCTGACCCCTTGCTGCCCCTCCAAGACAAGGGGCAGGAATAGCTGAGCATCTCTGAGGGCGAGAGACATGGAGGAGGGGGGACAGGCACTCAGGGCTGCCAGGAAGCATCTCCCCGAAGCTGGCATTGACGGCACCGTTCCAGAGCCTTTCCGGGCCAGCTATGCAGTTCCAAAGCCCCCACCTGGCCAAGGGGATGCATCCTGCAGCCACTGGAATGTGTTGCCCTCTACCACACACCTGGGCTGTTTGGGGGACCAGAGGTGCAGTGTCCTTTCCCAAAACAAGTCCCAGGGCTCTGTTTGGGCACTCAGTGGTTCTTCTGCAACTGCCCATGCAGAGGGACCATTCCCTTGGAGGTGAAAAGCCCCTTCCACCCCAGCACCAGCATCAGCCTGGGTGACATGCAGCTGGCCAGCAGGAGGGAAGGACAAGTGCCACCTGGGATGCATCAGGAGGTCTGGGACACCTGGGGATGAGGACATACCATCAGATTCTCAAATCCCTCCTTGGACTTCAGCTGTGGTCTCACTTTGCCATGTGGCCTCAGGAAATGTGTCCTCAGCACCCCCAGGCACCTCCACTACCAAGTTGAGACTCCACTCTGCCCCTCCCAACACTCTGCATCTCCCTTCTCATGATGGAATAGATTAGGGAGGTGAAAGAGCTCAGTCTAGAGGAGGGTTGGGACCCCCCACCAGACTCCAGAACCCCAACTCCGTGGGCAGACCCATGGGTTTGGAGGTATGCATCATGAAGCCGTTTAGGGCTCTTTGCAGACAGCCCTGAGCTCACAAGGGGCGGATGTTCTACTTCCAGGTGCCCTTTGCACGCCTCTGTCAGGAACCCACCAGTCTCTCCCCTTCACAAGGCAGAGCCTTCTCCTTCCACTGCAGTTCCTGAGGGGAAAGCACCCAGAGGACCCATCAGGCATCGGAGCTCCCTGTTTCCTCATAGATCCCCTGAGCAGGGAGCACATCCCAATTCCTTGCCCACCTGCCTCCATTCCAGTGCACCAGGGATCCCTTGGGATGGACATGTGGCAGCTGGGCCCTGTTTCTGACATGCTTTGAGAGCTCTCGTAGCTTTCCCCCTCCCCACCTTCCCCCCAAAAAAACCTGCCCCCCTCCTGCTGCTGCTCATATCTGGCCCTGGGCACCTCCTCTCCCCAGCACATCAGACAGAGGGGCCTCAATGGCTTCTGCCCATGTGCCCCATCATGGAGGTGACAGGCAGGATGAGGCACCCATTTCCTGGCATGCCCCAGGCTTTGCCAACCTCACTACAGCAGCATTTCACTCCAGGTACCAGGACAACTCAGGTCATCTTCCCCATCACCTCCACCTGCCAAGGTCTCCTCAGCCAGTTTCCAAGGAAAACAGTCTTAAGCTGGGGTCTGTTTGGGGCTTTCCCCCCACCCCTACCACCTGTCTCCAAGGGTTTCCACATCCCTGAGGTAACCAGTTCCCCCAGGCACACAGGGTGGCCAAAAGGCACTTGGGAAAGTCCAAGTCCACACTGGGAGCCAGTGAAGAAGGTGAAAGTGGATTTAGTGTGAAGCAGGAATGATTCTCACTGAGTAGGAGCACCTCTCCTATCAGGAAAGGCTGAGAGAATTTGAATTGTTCAGCATGGAAAAAGAAGCTTCAGGGTGACCTAACTATGGCCTTCCAGTATCTGAAGGGAAATTACAGGAAAGATGGAGAGAGACAATTTACAAAGGCCTGGGCTAGATGGAATATTGGGAAGGAATTCTACCCTGTGAGGGTGGTGAGGCTGTGGCACAGGATGCCCAGAGAAGCTGTGGCTGCCCCTGGATCCCTTGAAGTGTCCAAGGCCAGGCTGGACAGGGCTTGGAGCAACCTGGGACAGTGGAAGGTGTCCCTGGCCATGGCAAGGTAGGGAACAAGATGGTCTTTAAAGTTCCTTCCAACCCAAACCATTCCATGATTCCATGATGCTGCTGCCAGCCCCAGCAGCACCTCAATGCACCAGGCACAGAGCAGCCCAGGGGGCAGAATGGGTAGGTCACCCTGCCTCGGCCCCCTGGGCAGGGTCCAGTGGCCCCGCTCACCTGAAGCCCAGGTGACCCAAGTGAGAGGCTGAGGGCCCCCTTGTCCCGGCTGTGGGCAGGTCCCTGTCCCCGGGCAGCACCGGAGGGGCCCGCGCAGGTGGGGACAGGCATTTCCCGGCAGCTGCCTCTGCAGAGGCACCGAGGGCTCTGCGGTTTGGAAAGTCGCTTTTCTCGTCTGCAGGGAGAGCCGGGGTATCGGTTCTCAAAACCCGCACGAAAATCTACTGGCTTGTGTTTCCTGCCCCGCTGCCGGGGCTGCCCTGGCCCTGCCGCCTAGAGCTGCCAGGCTGCTCGGGGTGCCAAACCTGCAGCATTTTCGGGCCTAGCTGAAACATTTGAGCGTCATTTGGTGCAGGGGGAGGAGCCATCCTGACTCATATCTCAGCTCCCAGGCCGTTGATGCTTTTTTCTCCCGATTGCCACTCCGGCTGCTGCTGCACATTTTTCCTCCAGTTTCTTCAACGTGAGAGCTCCCTGCCCTACTTTTTGCAGTGAATAAATCTCTGCGTCGTTTGCTTTTTTGCTCGTACAAACCCCAGACAGCTCTGGGGCTGGAGTCACACTGAAGGGCTGCTTCTGGGAGCCTTGCAGGAGTAGAGGGTCACCAGGGTTGCACGCTGTGAGCTGCGGGCCTGGCGTGAGCTCGCAGGGAATGGGCTCAGGGGCTGGCCTGGTGAGAGGCACCGCATTCTAGGAAGCGCTACAGGCACAGGAGGTGCAGCTTTCAAGGACCACCACCTTCATTTTCCTCACTGGGGTGGCTCCTTAGAATCTGCACTGCATCTCCAGCCAGTCTTAACTCTACATATCCTGGAGCACTTGGGCTTCAAGCAAGGGGTGAGGTCTCTGCAAGGTTTCCAAACCCCCTCAGTTTCCCCGAGAGGCACAGTGACAGTGCACACTGCTCCCTAGGGACAATTTCCTAAGCAGTTCCCAGCCCTGAGTGGTGACTGCAACTTCCCAGGAAGGGAGATGAGAACCACAGAGCCTCAGCCCCACAGCAACCCCAGCCAAACAAGCCCATCCTGCTCAGGGTCCTGTGCAGAGTTCTCTCGTCACCTCCTTTGCGTCATGGGCCAGGGGACAAGGGTCCTGGGTCCTGATATGGCTCCAGCCTTGAATCAGCTCCAGCATGGCCATTCCCTGCAGCCAGGGGAAGGCAGTTGGATTGAAAGGTGCTATGGAACAGCAGAAAATGGAGCTTGTGCCTCAGTCGGTCTCCAGCAGTTCCCCAGCCCCAGCACAAGACTGTGCTGCCACCCCGTGGCACTGCCAGCGTGAGGCTCCCCGGGCTGGGCATGGCAGGGGGGTGGATCTATCATCCAACATCCTTCCAGCCTGGCTGGAGCCAAACCCTTGCCCCCCAAAACCATCTCCAGCCAGCTGGAGAAAGAGCCACCCATGTCGTCCTCCTTGTCCTCTTCCATCCTGAACGTGTCAGGCTGCCCAGACAGCCCTGGCTGCAGCTTTCCCAGACCTTTCCACAGGGAATGAATGCATCTGGGGGGCTCCCAGGTTACCTTGTGCCACTCATGGCACAGCTGGGCCAAAAGTGCCCTCCAGGGCCCAGAGGTGCATACCCAGAATGCCTAAACCCGAGCATCCTGCAGAGGCAGGGCCTGGGCTACTGGGACAGTCACACCTCTTGTCCCACAGGCCTGTTGGGAATTCCCAAGGTCCATCTTCTGCCCAGACTGCAACCCTGCAAGCCTGAAGAATGATTCACCAGTCAATTCAAGGGCTTTGATTTCACCAGGGATGTGTGAAAGTCATGGTCAACTCCCCTTTTTGACTGCAGAACCGAACCTGCTGCTCCCTTTACCCAAGAGGAGAGTCCAACCCCCACACCAGGGGCTGATGTGCTCTCAGCTCTTTCCACAAAAGGTGACCTGCACCTGGAGACGTTTGCTGGAGCTCAGAGCCCAGCAAGGACTTGACTTGGCCCTGGTCTGCACTGAGCAAATACTCATTACTTCAGCACCACATCTGCGAGGGCCTATGCAAAAGGTGGCTTAAGGCACCTTCCCCTCCAGCCTCCCTGTGCTCCAGGCTTCTCCCACCACATTTCTGCTCCAGATCTCCACAGGAGGCCATGCTCTGTCTGACCTGGGGCACCTGGGACTCATTTCTCATGGCCAGCTCTACAAACCAGAGCAGCGCAGAGAGGGGATCACCTCTGCACTCCTGGCAGTGTCACTCCTCAGCCAGTCCTGAATTCCCTGTGCTGCAGCTGCTCTCATCCCAGACCAAGTACAATTTTCAGGCTCTAATGGTTTTCCATTACTTGTCTCCAGAAAACAAAATTTGAGCTTTCCAGTTCCAGGATTATCTCGAGAAAAAAAAAAAAAAAAAAGGTTATTTCACAGAGCTACTGATCGAGGACTCAGCCCTTCTTCATAGATGGGTGCTGCTGAACTGAAACAAAATTCAAAATGAAGGCCAAATCCCTCAGGAGTTCAAGTGTTACAGACACTAAGCTGACACTTGTAACAGTCAGATCTGTAGAATAAGAGGCTGGGTGGGTGTTTGCACCCTTCCTTGTCCACCCCACCCATGTGCAAGACCTGGTGCTGCCTCCCAACCACAGCAGCAGTGGGCTCACGCTGCTCTGCCAGCCCTGGAGCCCAGCAACAGACAGTGGATGGTCCTGGAAGCTCCGTCCTGCTACCCCATCCCTTGTAAAGGGCCTACAGGCCCAGGGCTCCGTGATCTCCATGTAACCAGCTCCACAGGAAGCACTGGCCATCACCGTATCTGCTCCATCCAGCTGGCAGCTGCAGGTTTCCCACATGGAAGGACACCTCATGCAGCCAGGGCAGGATCTTGCTCTCAAGGCCCTCTCAAGGCCTTGCTCTCAAGGCATGTGGCCCATGGCACAAGCAGTGACAATCGCAGGCTCCACAGTGTGGCACAGGCAGGGTGAAGTGAGTGTGAGCCCCCCCACCTCACCACCCTGCAGTGGTGAAAACAGTGACAGAGTCACAGCTGGACCCAGCCCTGGACAGACAGTGGGTTTTATTAAACTATTTACACAGCTATTTCCCAAATCCCCTCTTTCTCACACCAATTGTAAAAAAGCTTGGGCATCATGATTAAACACTCTTTCCCAGCTCTACTCACACCCTCCCCCTATCAAGGCTCAGATAAATGTCTGTGGTGTGGTGGAGTCCACAGGTACTGAGCGAAGGGAGCTGAGCCAGCACACTCCGAGTCCAGCCCCACTTCCCTACAGGATAAAGCTCAGCGGTTTTGGAGCAGTGCCCACTGCCTCTTCCACGCAGCACTGGGATCTCCAGGCAGCACAAGGGCCCTTCAGGTTTTTATGGCTGTGTCCCGAGACTTGTAGGCCACGCCACGGCTCTTCAGCTCTCGGACGATCCCTGCAGCAAGGAGACAAACACATTTCAGTCTTCTCCTGGAATGAGGAGCCCTAGGAACATCTGGTGATTCTGTCATGTAGAACTGGACAATCATCTTCATTTCAGAGAATCATGGAATATCCTGAGTTGGAAGAGAGGGACGCACAAGGATCATGGGAATCCAGCCCCTGGCACAGACACCCCAACAATCCCACTCTGTTAATCCCTGGAAGCAGTGTGCAAACGTTCCTGGAGCTCTGCCAGCCTTAGGGCTGTGACCATCCCTTGGGGAGCCTGTGCAGTGCCCCACCATCCTCTGGGGGAAGAACCTTTCCCCGATATCCCATTTAAACCCTAACCCTGGGTATTTCAGATGTGCCTGAGCTGTGTCAGAAGGCCTCAGCTTCTGGCCTCATGATATTTCCAGCTCCTTCCCAATGCAGGGCTCAGTCAGAAATAAGAAACCTAGGATTCCAGACACAGGCATTGCTTTCACGACAGGGGTTTGGGATTCACTCCTGGGTTACGAGTCTACTCTGGGGTTACATGCTGGGCAGGAACTCAGCTGGACGGATGATGCCCTTTCTGCATTCCAGAGAAGAAGCAAATCCTCTGTACCCTACACTCCATTTGTAAACACACAAATCCATCATGGCATAAGTCCTTAGTGCAGGAGGAGGGGTGTGCTCACTGGGATTGCCACAACAGCACCCCATCCTGCAAAACCCTTTTCTATGAAGAAAACTCCATGTTATCCTGGACCTGAATGGTTTGAGATGTGCCCACTTTCCAGAATCACTCATTAATCCCAGTTTATCCCTCTGATAGCCAGGCTTTAGTCAGCAGTTTACAATTTAAAGTTCTGGCAGGTGCAGTGCTGAACCCTGAAACTCCCTCTCCAGTCCAGCAGGTGACTCCTCGAAGTCACCTTTGCTGATCCCATCACCCAAATGGCATGTTCCCTGTGCAGTGTTCAGAGCCCCCAACCCTGACTCCATCACACAGGTACCTTGGGGCAGGCGGCCAGTCACGGACACTGCATAGACACCTGGCTTGAAGGTACCTGCAGGAAATAAAACCCCAAGTTATCCCACACGGACCAGCCAAGTGGGAATCCTCAACCTGTGCAGACGTCCCCTCTCTGGGGGGGGGCAGAACCCCTTCCACAGCCCAACCAGCAGTTCCCACTGCCCCTGAGAAGGGTTTGCAGAGAAGGGATCTCCAGCTCCCAGATTACTCACTGATCCGCTGCCACTTGGAGACCCAGCTGTCCTCAGGGCTCATCATGGTGATGATCCTGCAGAAGGGATGGCAGTGAGGGGATGTCTCCTGGCTGGGTGACCCCACAGTGCCGCTTTGGTGTCCCCAGGCTCCTGGAGGACTGCGTCCAGGCCAAGCCCCACTCACCCATCAAAGGAGGAGCTGGTGCAGTCATAGACCATCTCACGGTTGCCCTTCATCTGCAGATACGTCTCGCAGTTGTCACAGCCATCGTACTCGAACTGGTCAATGGTCTAAGGGAACACGGGTGTCAGAGACTGGGACCAGCTGGGAGCCGGGTGGCCGCAGGGCTGGGAAAAGGGAGGGAACCCCGGGAAGGAGGGTGCAGGGGCAGGACCGGGCCAGACGGGAAGCGCGCAGAGGCTGCAGGAGGCAGGGGAGGGAGAGAGGCCCGGGTGTGAAAGGGCCGTGGCAGGAGATGGGAGGCCGGGCCGGGTCGATGGTCCAGGCCGGGGAGGGGGGCCTGGGCCGGGAAGGGCCGGGACAAGGAGGGCCGATCGGGCAGGGAAAGGGCCGGGAAGGGCAGAAAGGCTCGGGCCGGGGCCGAGAGGAAATAGAGCCAGCGCAGGGAAGGGTCGGGGTCGGAGCGAGGAGGCTCGAGCCGACGTGAGGGGGCTGGGCCGGGGAGTGCCGGGGCCGGGGAGAAGGGCCCGGTAGGGGCTGCTGGGCTTAAGCCGGGCGGAGGAAGGTCCGGAGCCGGCGGGGAGCAGTCCCTGTGCCGGCCCCTGTCCCTGTCCCCTTGCCGGTCGCACCTTGACGAGGGAGCAAAGCAGGCAGGCGCGCAGGTGCCGCAGGTCCTTGGGGACGGTCTCCAGCGAGATCGCGGCCATGGCTGCCCCGGTCCCATTCTGCGACTGCGCCGCGGCCCCGGACCCGCCCCGGGAACGGGAACGGGAACGGGAACGAGAACGAGAACGGGAAGGGGAACGGACCCACCCCGGCCCTGGACCCACCCCGGGAACGGGAACGGACCCGCCCTGGCCCTGGATCCACCCCGGGAACGGGAACGGCTCCGAGCTTGCCCCGGGCCTGGATCCGTCCCAGGCCCGAGCGGGCGCGGCGGGCGGGGGCTCTGTCACGGCCGGGCCGGGCCGGGATCCCTCCCTGCCAGCGCAGCCCCACGCACAAAGAACAAACGCAGGCAGCAGACGGGTACATGGATAAATATATTAGTAAATAAATATATTTTTGAGCACATCAGCATATTCACACATCTTTGTGTTTATCGGACATAAATACACAGTTTTGCATACATATAAAACGTATTCTTTTTTTCTGTGTGTGATTTTTTTTTCCCTGGGTCATAATTTATTCCCAAACCCCAAGAGCCAAGACAGACTCAGCAAAAAAACACAAACAAAACAAAAAGCAACAACAAAACGAACCGATATTCACATTTCCAGAGGATCTGAAGGATTTGTGCAGAAGGGGAGATATCCAGCCAGCCCGACCACATGCCCAGTTCAGGGGGTCGGAGCTCCTGGGAACGGGGTCCCAGCAGAAGGACTGGACCTTCAGTTTGGATAGAGAGAGCTTGGGATGCCCTGGCTTCCATCAGTTTTTGGCTGTGACTTGGCATGCAAAGAAGGAAAATGAGCTCTGCATCACTGCAGGAATGCTGGAGAAATTCCACGGTGGAGCCCACAGGCACCAAGCACTCAAAAGCATCACCCAGAAGCAAGAGGCAAAGAACTGTGAGGAACCATTCCCTATTTTCTCAGATCCTGCTTCTTCCCTCCCAGGCAGCCAAGGATAGTCATCCATCTACTGAAGAGGATCTTTCAAACTCAAGTTCCCAGACAGTTCCTCCCTCTCCTCCCCCTGAGCCCCCTCCGAGGCAGACTTGCACGCCAGCATTTCCTACGTGAACAGGAGCAGCAGCAAAGGTCGGGGAAGGGAGACACCTGGAAGCAGGCGCTGCCCTGGCAGCCTGGTAATACTGCAGTGGGGAGTGAAGAGGGTGCAGCTTTCCCAAAGAAGCTTGTGGCTCACAAATTCTGAGCCACAGAATTCCCACTTCTGTTGGGGATAAGGAGGCAAAGACAGGACTTTAGAGCTGCACTTGTTCTTTTGAGCATTGAAATGCATCCCTGGGGGCTCTCTGCCTTCCTGACTCCTAAAAAAAGCAGTAGGAGCACCCTGACTTCATGATCCTCCCCCTCTGTTAAGCCTCTGAGCCCTCCAGGATGGTCAAGGACACAAGGAGCTGATTCAGACAAGCCACAGACCAGGAGCACGAGAAGCTGAATGGGATGAATCCAGACCCGCTCCTGGATTTTTCCTCAAGACCAAATTCCCTGCACAGGAGAAAACTTTCTGAGCTTGTGTCTTCTACTTGCACTGTAGGACAAACAAGAGCCTGGAAAGGTCCGAATTTAATTCTGCTGGGTTCTTTGATGAAAGATATTCAGCTCTTCCCTGGAGTGAAAGGTCCCACAGGGGCCTGGTCACAAGGAGACAAGGAATGAGCACTACAAGGGGATAATGTTGGGTTTAAAACAGTGCTATTGGCTGATCACTTGACTGTCAGGGACTGATTAGCAGCTGGGACAAAGATGCCTTTTTCGAGGATTAAGGGCGGCAAACCCCATAAAAAGCTTTCCCACCAACAAAGGAGGGCAGAGGATTATCCTGAACTCGGACTGCGTCACCAGAGTGCTCTTTTGAGAAGCTGCTGCTTCAAAGGAAGACACAGGAAGCTTTACTGAGCAGATGGGAAAGTCTGTCCCTACATCAAGTTTCAAATTGTTAAGAGCCGTCTTTAGCTCCAGTGTTGTATCCTCACCAATGCTTCCTTGTGCTTGGAGGCACTTGGTGCTACAGAAACGTGCACTTCACATGGGAATCTGGCTGATTCTTTGGCCTGACTGATCATTTAGGGCAGTGAACCTGATGGGAATTCTCTGCTGTTTGAAAGCTGCATGGGTTTTATATTTTTTTAATTTGGCAGGTTTTATTTTGCTTGAATGTCTGCAAATTATGAGATGTAGGGAAATAAGAACCAGTGACATTCAGAAAAACCCAAAATATTCATAAATGGGGGAGTGGGAACGTAATAAACTAGAGCCTGATGATTTCTCAGGTTTTCTCCCTGAATCATCAAAATGTTGGAAAAGACAGAAAAATCCTTTTGAAGGACTTCAGGAGTCTCAGAATATGAAGTTAAGGCTGGGTGATGGATAGGGCTCTGCTCTGCATTTATTATGGAGGCTTTTGCTTGGAATTTTTGCTGTGTCTTAGGGCAATGAGAGGAAGGAGAGAAGCAGGAGCCACGTGAACTCCAGGATTTTGTATTACTCCTGTGATGGGGACATCCAAGATATGTTTGAAATATGCTCTTATCAGGGCTGGCCATGACAGCTATTTGAGGGTAGGTGGAGGAGTTAGGGGGCGAGTGAGAGACTTTGTTCGCATTGCCAGATGAGAGGGTGGATTCTTTGCAATGGAAAGAGTCTGACCCAGCTCCTTCCCAGAAATGCTGACGTCCCTGTGTCTTCCCCTCTCCTGCAGCTGGCAAACAGTCAGTGGCCAAAACGGTGTCTGCTGAGGGACATTGAGGTGACCAAGTAATGAGAGCACTTGGTTTCCAATGAAGTCAGAAGCAGCACCTTGCAGGGCAGCCCTGTGAACAGGGAGATGGAGAATAGCTTGATCCTGTGTCTGAAATAAGCATGGAAAAGTTAATTGAAGAAATCTGGTTTTTGACCTAAGTGAGGAAATGAAGTCAGGAGCTACCAGGCCACAGAAAGTAATTTCTGCAGCTTTTGGTCTCGAAGGCTTGTTTATTTTTGCAGCGTTTAGCAAAACCTTCTGTGGCATGAACACGCCAAAATAGCAGCTTGCACTCACTCGGTGAGCTCTCCCTGGGAGCCCTGCCCAGCTTGGAGCGGTGCCACAGGATGACGAGGGGCTGCCTGTGCCTCCAGAGGAGATGGGCCCAGAGAGCAGGGCTCTGTCTGTGTGACTGTCAGGGCGTGGGGACGTGTCAGGAGACCATGAGTGGCCCATTGCTCTTGCCAGTCTGTGTCTCAGCAGGACAGGTCTGGGCAGAGCCAGATGTGAGAAGCTCCATCAACATCTGTGTCCACTCCAACTCCCAGTGAGCAAACAGGCCAGTGTTTTATTAAACTGAGTGTTCATGGACATCCTGGACCACCTCTTCAGATCCTGCATTCAAAGAAAAGGAGAAAGAAAAGTGTCAGCTACACCTGGCTGAACATTCCCAGGCTCTGCAGCGGCTGGGGCCTTGACCCTCCAATCCAGAGAATAGATGCTGCAGGAAAAACCACTAAGTGGTTTTAAAAGCTACTAAAAAAGCCACTAAGCCACTGAAACAGGCTCCCCAGGGAATGGTCCCAGCCCCGAGGCTGCCAGAGCTCCAGGAGCATTTGAACAACGCTCCCAGGGATGCACAGGCTGGGATTGTTGTAGCATCCTGGGCAGGGCCAGGGACTGGACTGGATGATCCTTGTGGGTCCCTTCCAATTCAGAATATTGCATGATTCTAGGAAGATTCTCTCAGTTTTTCAGAGGGAATTTTCTGGCCACCTCCCAGCCAGTTTATTCCTCTAAGGTGAAGTACAATAAAATCTTAAGATAAGACATCAAGCTACTCCTTATATATTTCAGAGGAGGCAGGCTAAGGGCACCCTAGGATTCACATCACTGCTAGGTGTTTGCTTTTGAGGTTTTTTTAATGTTTGCTCTTTGTGAAAATCTGTACAGCTGATTCAAAAATTATTAGGAACAGAAAGTAACACCAATTCATATCTCACAGAGCCAGGGGGCAACAGAAACTCCAGGCTGTAAGAGCAGAGAGCAGTGATGCAAGACAGGAACGACACATGTTCTACAGTGTTCGAGAGGTTGCACAAATTGCTTCTGAGCCCCGCTCAGGCCCAGGCTCTTGCCAGCCCCTTCTGCCTGGAGAATTATTGATAGGCAGGTGCTGAGCAGTTTACTTGGAACCATCCAACAAAAGGGCTGCCTAAGAAGGTGCACCCAAATCACTGCTCCAGACAGCCCCTTTCTCTCCAAGTCACTGCCTGTTGTCACACACACTACAGTCCCTTCCCAGATGTCTCTCAAGCCTGCCCAGAACTCTTACACAAGGTCAGCATAGCCCAGCAAAGGCATACAGGCATTATTCTTCCTATCTCCCTTTTCCTGAATGTTTCTGAGATCAAAGGGAAGAAATGCCCTCTAAGAGATTCATCTAGGGCAATTTAAAACAGCTTTTCAGAACAGTCATAACAAATTCTTGTTGGTTACTTAGCACCAGCTGTAGGAGCAGAGCCTTGAAAAATAAGTATGTGGGAAGAAAACAAACAAATGAGATTCTGCTTGGAAAAGCATAGCTAATCAATGTGGGAAAATGAATGCACATGGTGTTATACACGTACACATGTGTGCCAGCATGGCCATAGTACCTGAAGATGGAGTTTAAGCATCTCTTGCATTTGTGACTTGAGTCACAAGTATGTGGAATGAGCCATTTCCAACTGCTTCCCTTGTCACCAGCTTATGTGCAACCCAAAAAGAGACTGTCCAGCTTCAAGCCCTCTGTGTTCACATACCTGCAGTCTCAAATAGCATTACTAAAATATTTTCTGAAAGCTGTGCCTGTATAAGTGTCCCCTGCTTATGCTAAGAAAAGATCATGAACTGGGAGAGATGGGGGAACTTTGGCTGGTGGACTGGCCATGGCAGGGAAACAACCTGGAGCACACCTTTATGACACCACAAAAATCATGTTCTTTGAGTGTCAGGTTTTAAGGGTGGTCTTTTTTTGCCCGCTAATTCCTTTCCCCCTCCCTAATAAGGTTAAAAGAAAGATGTGGCAGGAAAAGAGACTCCGGATGAGCAGGAAGGAGAAGAGGAGGAGGATGTCGAGAGCACTGCAGGAGGTGAGCTTTCCCAGGGAGAGAAATCAAGAGATTTCATCAGCCTGTGCTGGAGCAATGTGGCTGTTCTGGGATGCTTCCCAGGTGTGCCAGGGTGGTTCAGGAAGCCATCCAGCTGAAATGCACTGCCAGCTGTCTGTCTTCCCATAAGAGGATCCATCAGCATTGCTCCAGGATTGATTCTCCAGGGACACAACTCCCAGGTGTGGTCTCTCCCAGGCAACGGAAGAGTCAGGGATGCACCTTCATGCAAAGCCCGCGAAGAACGGCTGAAAGAGGTGTTCAAGGAAGCGGCATAAACTCCAAGACCATGCAAGGCTCTTTGGGATCATCCACAGCGTTATTCCCTGCGATGCCAGTACATGGCACTGCCTGCACAAGTGGAATTTCTCCAGGGGCTGTGGACCAAGATTCAGCCTCACCTGGCAGCTGGGCGAGGTTAGCACACACCTGGAGGGTGCTGCATCCCAAAGGAGCACCAGCAGCTTCTGGAAGCCCTGGTTTAGGAACTTCCTGAGCCAGAGGGTGGATTTGCATTTCTGCATTTGCTACCTCTTGATCTGGGCTCTCAAAACCATTTTACTTCTGGCATCTACATCCCGGGGGCAACCAGCACCAGTTTCACTACACACCACATGTTGCCTTTTGGGTGTTTTAAAGCTTCTGGTTCCCATTTGATGCCATCAATTACTTTGTTCTAAGCATTCTCTTGTCTGCCTTCTCCTCTGCTCTCCTTATTTCATATCCTCTCTTCCATACCCTCTGCTAATCACTTTTTTCCCACATGAAAGTCTCACTATTCTTTCTATTTTCTCAGAAAAAAACATTGCTGGGATTGTACCAGATACATTTCTGCCCTTCTTCCAAGGAGGCAGAAATTATTTTCCTTTCTTTTTGCACCCTTGTTGGTGATCAGGAGCTGTGAGATCACCACAGGCTTACAGAGCTGCATAAAGGCACTTTCTGCTTGTTCCACATAGTTCCCAGCCAGCTAATGATAATGAAAATAAATAACAACAGTAATGATAACAATAACGTTGTGATTTTTACTTAAAAGTGGCTCTGCTCATGTGTGGCATTTTGTGCTACTTACAGGGAATTTCACCCCTGATCAATTCAACAGCTCAGCAGCAGGAGATCCTCCTGTAACACTCTGTATCCAGTTTTAATGCTTGACATCCTAATGGATTTTAAATGTTATACACTTTGCTATCTCCTCTCCCTGTCCAGGATATTTATGAGCTTGCTGGAAGATTCATACAGTTGCAGAACTCCACTTTTCTCCTTCATTAAGTCTGATCTGCATTCTTGTCTCCTTTTTCAGTGAGTTATTTACCTGTGGGAGCACCTTCCCTTTTATCCTTTCAGAGCTTTCTTCCCCTAAAAGATCTGCCAGGTGTTATCTCTCCCTACAAAAACTGGGTTGCCTCCTCCCCTGGTTTTCACATTCAGCCATGTGCCTACAAGTCAGACCCTGTATTTGAATTTTTAACAATTTGCTTGGCTGGAAAGTCAGGCTCATTGGCTTCAGCTACTTCCAGCTGATATTGCCCTCAGCTCTTCCTCCTCGGTCTGGGCATGGATAAGAGACTTCAGTCCACATTCAGGATTTATCAGCTGTGTGCTTGAGCCCTGCAGGATGCCCAGTGGGTAATCTGTACCCCTGGCAATTTGTTACTCTCCACTATATTTCAGAAGTGCTCAAACTGGTGATTTGATTCATGAGGGATTCTGTCCCCCCTGCCCTGAATGGAGCAGTGCCAGGTGAGAACCTCCCCGAGCACCCCCTGTGGTGATCACTAATGCAATAAAGGCAGTTTGCTCTTCTGCTCTACACTTACAGCCCCTGAACATCCCTCAGACTTGTATTACTCCCTAGATCTGAAGAACTCCAGACAGTCTTGTCCCTTCCAACGCAGCTGAAAACGTTTGCATTACTAGTCTGCTTTACACAAGCTGTTCACAGCACTATTTCCTGGCCTGTCTCTCCATGGCTCTGTACTTCACTTGGCATCCAGCTCTGTTCTGATTTCCTTCTCCAGCCACACCTCGGCTTTGGAACAGCAGTTTCCAAGGGCCCTCTCTGCCCTGCTGCTTGACCAGCCCTTTTCTGGGGCTGTAAAGGATCCCTGTTCCCAAAAGCATCTTTTGACTGCTTATTTTAGCAATATTCTCATAAGACTCTCCTGTCTATGTAGGCTCCTCTTTGCAGCCTGTGCTGACACGGTGTTATAACCTTAATGCCACCCTCCTTCTACTCGGGGGCAATTGGGGATTTTTGTGTCATTTGTCACTGGACTTCACACTCTTCTTAGTGCAGTGTCTCTCCCTTGCCACCAGAAGAGACACAGCTTCCCTCTCTGTAATTTCACCTAGGAATTACAGGGTCCCACTGTTTGCTATTCTTTTAAACTGGATTTCTGAAAAGTTTATGTCAAAACTTTAATTTAAAGCTGGGCTTTCTAATTCATCCACTTGTATTTTTAGCCTTATGCCATTTATCTGGAGGCAGAGATGCATTTTTCCTTGGTCTCCTTGTCTGTGGTTTGTGTCCTGTTTGCATGGGACTGTCTACTGAGATTGTTCTTTGCTCTTTTTTACTTCTCTATTAATTTATACCTTTCCCAAGATAAAGAACCAATCTGATTATAATTCAGAGGTTGTGTTATGTCAACCAATGTTTTCAGCTTGGTGGCTTCTCTGCATAAGCCCTGCACAAGCTCTGTGCTCTGTCCTCTGCTCTTAATAAAGTTAAATCCTGAATCTGTGTAGTCTCAATCTTGCAAGGGAATTCTGACTCTTTGGGTGGCCCTGAAAGCCTCCATAGAAGCTACTGCAGTAAACAGACACAGATTCACAGCACTTTCAGACACATTGGTCCTTATACCTGCTGGAATGGGGAGGGAAGAGGGAATGAAGGCTTGGTGTGCTTGGCAAAGCAGCTGGCACTGGCTCTGGTGGGGGTCAGAGGGTCATCAGGAGGTGGGCACAGACTGGGGCCACTGGCACCATTTCCAAAGACACAGAAGCATCCCAGC
Source organism: Anomalospiza imberbis (assembly GCF_031753505.1). NCBI lineage: Eukaryota > Metazoa > Chordata > Aves > Passeriformes > Viduidae > Anomalospiza > Anomalospiza imberbis. The sequence continues at coordinate 486,145 of NC_089700.1, forward strand.
ATGGACCTTGCAATGCCTAGCACCCTGTGTTAGGTGCACAGACTCCTGCTCTTGGAGCCCTCCCAGGTTCATTTGGCAGCTCAAAGCAAGCCCTGAGCAGCCTGCCCTGAGCCATGAGGGCTCTCTCCATTGTGAGGTACCCTGGGAGGGCATCGGCACTCAGAGCTCCCTGCAACCAGAGACATCTCTGCCCTGATGCCTCCTTATCTCTCCAAACACCAGCATCCCTCCAGGCCTTGGAAGAACCTCCCTATCACCTATCTGCAGTGTCAGGCACTTCTGCACCTAGGAAAAATATCTGTTCCTGGGAGTCTGGGAGGCCAGAATGCTGCAAGGAGCCAGGACCATGCCCATCCAGCCTCCCCTGCCCCACTGCCTCTACAGCACTGGGAGCCTGGGCGTGGGGTGGGACTGGATAGACAAGCACTGGGAGGAAGTTATTATCTCTGTGGCACAATGGGCACAGTGAGTCACAAGTTTAAGGCCAGTGTTTTAACAGAAATTAGACAGCCAGATCTGTGTTTGGTACCTAAATCAAAAGGATTTGCCTGAGGACCTGCAATGAGTCAGTGGCAGGGCAAGGAAGGGAGCCAGGCTCTGCTCCCAGCCAGCACCTGTCCCTGCTGACTCGCAGGTTGCTGCCTTCAGAGGACCTGAGAGAGCAAGACCTGGGAGCTAAACTCAGGTTCTTTCAAAGACACTCGTCTCAAAGGCACTTTCCCTCTCTTTGTGAGAGAGCACAGCAGTTAGGCAGAGGGCCAAACTTTAATTACATCTGATTTCCAAAAGATTCTAAAAAGCAACTCCCACACAACAGAGGCAGGTGAGAAATGAGGGATGTGCAAATCAAGCAACTCAATTAGTCTGTTCTACTACCCCGGGCCACACACACTTCCTTTCTCACTGATTCCAGTTAGCTGGGCTTGGCTAAAACAACTGGAGCCCAAAAAGTCTTAATGATAACAACTCTGCTAGTAAGACACCCAGGACTCCTGCAAGGACATTGAAAAATGTGGCCCCACTCCTTCCTTTGGGAGATATCCCAGCTGCTAGAGATGTTGAATTAAAATTAGCCACCTTATTTCTCAGTTGTAGTATTTCAGGGTTTGGTGCACTCTTTAACACACTTGCTCATCATTCAAGCCACCACCCTCACAGTTGAGCTCTGGAATGCTCCTGCAGTCAGTGCTCCTGTAGGAAAACCCATCAAGAAGGTACCAGGTGTCCTGGCATCTGGAGTTCCTTCAGCAAACTCCCTCCTCATTCACCTGCTTGCTGCCGGGAGAGGCGAAGGCCAGACTTACCCTGACCACCCTGCTGAGATGGGCAGTGAAGACGGACACTCAGACTGTGTCTGGGGGTGCATGTCCCTGAGAAATCTGCAGGAACTGAGTGGTTTCTCTCCCGTCCTGACAACCCCTCCTCCTGCTTCCTCAGCTCAGAGCTGGACTGTGGCACTAAACATTTCCAGAGCGGCCGGGAGCTGCTGGGCAGGTGAGCACTTGGGATCAGGGGCTGGGCTTCGGGAGAGCAGCGGTAGCCAGTGGGATGGCCGGGAGGAAGGTGAGTGTCGCAGGCTCCGGGCTCAGCCGAGTCCTTGGGCAGGAGAGCGGGGTCGGGCTCCAGGTGACACTTTCTTTTCCTTCGGTGGTGCCTGCTCTGTAAGCTGTGTCTGGGGGGCAGTGGGACAGGTGGTGTGCCAGCTGCTCCCAATTGTCTGTTGGCATCTACACTGAAGTCCAGCCTGTTTGGAGAAGTGGAGGGGGCGTGAGGGGGCTCCTGGCCTTCCTGGGGACAGGCTGGCTGGCCTGCTGGAGCTGCCTCCTGCAGCACGGCACTGCTTTCCAGAGGCTGCTGAGAGTGATGGCTTTTCTCAGTCCTCTTTTGAGTCCGAGCACTGTGGAAGGTAACCTTGGCGCTAGAATACCGGGATTTGCGCTGCCCGGCCCGCCCAGGGGGACACTCTGCGTCCTGCCTGTAGTGGTGGTGCTGGTGGTGGTGGTAGTGGACGTGGCTGAGCACCTGGGGCTTGGCCGGAGCAGCCCCCCCAGGCACCATCAGGTCCAAGGACCGGGGCCGCCTCTCCCTGGGCGGCCGCGGCTGCTCCTGGCCGTGGTCTGTGGTGGGGCCCTCGGAGCTGCAGTACACGAAGGGATCATAGTCGCTGCTGAGGGAGCTGCGGAACGTGGAGCAGCTGCCATGGATGCCCTGCAGGCTGACGTCTGTGCAGTTCAACATGGAGTCACTGGAGGAGCCGTGGCAGGGCCCCGAGCTGGAGTCACTGCCCGGCCCGTCGGCCAGGTACCCGCTGTGCTCCGTGAGATAGCTCTCCCCAGAGCCACTGCTGTTGTGCTGGTGCCCGTGGCCAAGCCCTCGACGCAGGGTGGGCACACGGTGCTGCTTCTGTGCCACGACTGCCTTGGGTGACAGACAGGCGGGCTGAGGCTGAAGGGGACATGTCCTGTGAGGTGCCAGCACCTGCCCGCATACAGAGGGGTTGGGGTGCTGCTGCCCTAGCAAGCCTGGGGCCAGCGGGGCCATGTGGCCACAGGCCAGCAGGGAGGTGGCTGGTCTGTAGGGCATGTAGTGGATGGTGCCAAAATCCAGCTGGGAGAGCTCTGGAGAGTGGAAAAAGGGGTTGCCATGGGCTGGCTCTGGGGGAAAGCTCCTGAGGTTCCTCTGAGGATATGCTTGTGGGAGGTGGTAAAGGGCATGTCCTGGATGCTGGCGGAAAAGGTGGAGTCGCCGCCCAGGCTCCATTTCCTGAGGGACCAGCCTGGAGCTGGCAGCCATGGCCTGGTCCCCTGAGTCTCTGGCTGTGGAGAAAGAAGGGAGCATACAGCACACATCCCACAGCCCAGAAGGGAGTATCCAGCACATGTCCCACAGCCCAGCTGCAGCAACCCCAGCACTGATGGTCCACTGCCCTCCCACCATGGCCCCACATCCCACCCATACTCTGCAACTCCTCGCTGCCACCACCAAACTAACCTGATGGTCCTGCACACCCTTCCTGCTGCCACGACCCCCAGATCCCACCCTCCCTTCCCCACAGGTCCCAGGACTGGAATCCCTCCTCCTGGTGCAGGTCCCAGCCCAAGCCCAGCACCTCACTGTACCCTGGTGGGCTCACAGGCAAGGGACTCCCCTCCGTGCACACAGTCCCCTGTCCACTGTGCACAGGGACACGAGGACCTGCTGATCCATCTCCCAAGAATAACTGGAGCTCCTGGGCACAATCCTGCACCCAATGGCCCTGTCCTCAACCAGGAAATGCCGTGTCTGAGCCCTACCGAGAATATTGAACATGCAAAGTGGACACGTGTGGTGTTGCTGCAGCCAAGGGTCAACACATTCCCGATGGAACTCGTGAGAACATGAGATGATCCGCAGTTCCTAGAAAGAAGTGGAGAGGAGGAGGATGAGCAAGGAGAACCACGTTTCAAGACCTGGATGGGTCCTTCTTGATGAAAGTGAGTCTTGAAGGACGGACAGGCGTCTAACAGTGAGGGATCTGCAGCCCAGTTGTGCATGGAGGAGGCTGTGGAGCACCTCCGGTCCTGCTCTGTGAACATCCAGAGTAGTGCAAGCCCTTGGGAATAGGGAGATTTCAGGCTGGGTGCTCTGAAGCAGCAAACCCAATTTTACCCTATTTCAACATGGGCATTTTACCCCACAGCCACAGCTGGAGACCTGCCTGGAGACATGACTTCAGCAGAGGCTTTATAGCCCAGGGGCAGGTACACCTCCATGGATGCAGTCCGTTTCCAGCACTCAGGAGTTCAGAAGGAAGCATCTCACAGGCCTCCGGCTCCTGCCACGCTCAGCTCCCACTGCTGACGCACCCACCTGCGAAGCCAGAGGCATGAGTGCAGCAGTCCTGCCCAAACCCTACCTGGCCCTCGCTGAACTCCTCGAGGCAGATGGCACAGACTGGGGCGGAGCTGCAGCTGCTGGCTGAGTCCCAGCGTGGGGCCGGCCGTGCCCGGGGCTGGTAGCGGCGTGTGGCCAGTTGCCCGATGGCCTGCAGGGTCTGCTGCTGCACCGAGTCCTGCAGAGACAGACGGGGCTTGAGGAGAGGCTCAGCCTTACTCTGCCCTCCCATATTCAAAATGGGATTATCAGAAATTTGGGGATGATAACCCATCTGCAGAGGTGACTTTCTGTCTAAGCTGACTCAGCCAGAGTAGGCTTTGTCACCAGCAGGAGAAATCTGGCCCTAGACATTCAAATCACTCAGCAGTGCTGAATTTTTGATCCCCAAAGGATTGTCTCTCTATAGGACAAATGAGATAGTCTCAAATATGGAAATACATCTGACTCTGGTAAGATGATTATTTCATTTGTTAATTTCTATTAAGAATACCAAATCATACAATCATAGAATTGAGGAATGGCTTTGATTAGAAGGGACCTTAAAGCTCATCTTATTCCACTCTCCTGCCATGGACAGGGACACCTTCCCTACCCCAGGTTGCTCCAAGCCCCATCCAACCTGGCCTTGGAAACTTCCAGGGATCCAGGGGCAGCCGCGGCTTCTCTGGGCAACCTGTGCCAGGGCCTCACCATCCTCACAGGGAAGAATTTCTTCCCACATCGAATCTAAATCTCTCCTCTTAGTTTAAAACTGTTCTCCCTGTCCTATCACTATCTGCTATTTCCCTTCCCAAAAGGAGTCTGTTCCTGCTGTTCCTGTATTCCTGTTTGCTCAGACACATCTGCTCCACGAGATCCCTACCTGAGTCCTGTTCAGCTGGCACTTTGTGCGGACAACAAAAATCAAAATGATGACAACCACAGTGCTGACCACTGTGAGAAGAATCCACACGTCGTAGTCTGGCTGTTGGATAAAACAGGACAGAAATTACTCTTGTGTGAAAATTACTCTTGGTGGGAGTTAGAGGCTAGGGGAATCTCCATCTCTTCTGGACCATCAGTCTTGGGAAATGTCATCCTTGACCAAACTCCACCTCTTTTGTTCTTTACAGGTAAAAGAAAAAACGGTTTGCTCTTTTCTGCACGTCCATACAAGAACAGAATATCTCTGTCTTGCAGCATCTCAGCTCCCTTGAGACCATGGTCCAAGGCAGCACAAGATGAGAAAATCAAGGCTTGGTCTTACTTGAAGACAGAGAATCCCCTTGCCTCACTCATGATGTTAAAGCAAAAAAAAACTAAGCTGAAAGTGCTTTTGAGCCTTTACTTGCAGCAAGTCTGAATGCTAAAGACAACTCCTGCAACAGGCCGTGATCTCCATCCCTGAGGAGGAAAGTTCAGCCTCTCTGGGAAAGCCTAGTAGGCTGGGAGGAAGGATACAGGAGGCAGTGGGAATCACGTGTCTCTCACCCAAGCTGGTGGCTCCTTGACCTCTATCTTCACGTGGGCCTCTCTGTTCTTGTTCACGACACCCATGAGGAGCTCAGCGTCATGGCCCCTGATGAGGACCACAGGCTGGCTCAGGCCTCTGGGCTTCCTCAGCTGCAAAGAAACAAACACAGTGAGGGCTCATCCAGAACAGCATGAAACAAGAATGATCCCAGCCCCCCAAGCACGTCCATTCCTCATGATGCTTCTTGCAACACTTCGGAGACTGACTGCTCCCTCAAGTTTACACTATCCCTCTATGATGAATCAGATGTAAGCTTCTCTTTTATCAATTTTCCAGCATGGATTTCTTAATTTTCCCTGCTGATGACTCCTCATGCACAACCAGCCATTGCTTGGTGTCTCTTGAGCTCCTTTCAAGCCCCTGTGCAAAAGCTCTTGGTCCCTCCTCTTCCCTGTGAAAGTGCCAACAGCACTGCCAAGTGCTGCCTTCACCACAGAAAGGCTTCCTCTGCTCTGGACCCATCCAGTTCCCCTCCTCCCTAAGGACATTCTGCTTGTTGTGCTTGTCACACCAGCAGTCTTCCACTGTGGTCCAGGCAGCATGGCACAGGCTGGCTCAGCAAGTGTCCGAGCCTGCTCTCCTCCAGACTGACTTGGATCAGGGTGGCCATCAGACCCAGTAACCCCTTCCCATACGCTGGGGGAATCCAGAGTTCGGTGTACAGGGATGGATATGTGAATGGAGGTGCAGATGGTCAAGAAGACCATAGAGGCAAGGCCAAAGGCTCTGAGTTGTTGATAGGATTTGATGCTCTTGGCTTTTGTGTACCAAATGGGAAAGCTGGAAAAGTGGGAGCCAAGGCTCGGGGTAGGGATCAGAGACTAGGATCTGAGCAACCTCAGCATCACCTCATGGACCTGCATTTGCTGCTGTGTTTCTCTGGCACCAGAAATTAAGATGTAAGTGCATGAAAGAGCCACGAGGGATGGATCCAGCAAGGAATCAGCCCAGAGCTTGGATGAGGTCAGGCACCAGCTCCCCAGTCTGTTCCCTACCTAAAAATTGATGTTTTTCATATTCCTGGATTATCTGGATGGGGAACTGATTCCCTTCCAGAGATGACAACAGTGCTGGAGAAAGGGACCCTTGGAGGTGTCCTAACCAAGGTTAAACCTGCATCAACAGCAAAGCAGGCTGGCTTGGAAACTTGAGAAATCACCTTTCCTGAGGTACACTGGGCTGTCTGGACTATGTGAGATGGGGAAATTTATGATTTCCCAAGAGGAAGCATCCAGCTCCTTGCAGAAGAGTTTGATTGACCAGACAGTGTCTTTTAAGAGCATGGATGTGCCATGGAAGTGTCTGTGTAGGGTAAGAGCCAACAGCCAACACCAGCAGCATCCTCCTGGGACCTCCCACTGGTGGCTGGGGGGGTCCTGTCCTGAGCACATTTCGGGATGGGACAGGAGCACTGTGTTTTAGCTGAGGGTATCACTAGGGTCTGTACCTGATCAGCAGCACTTTCATCATCGGTGATGTCAAAAAGGATCGCACGGGCTCCACGCTCCCCTGCCAGCTTTGCCTGTCCAAAACAACAGAAGCTTCAGTGGACATTTTGTACTGTACCCTGTGTCCACACCTGCCATTGGATCCATGTCTGCCTTCTGAGGTCTTCCCAGGGGAAAGAAGCACCTGTTTGGACTGAGGAAACCGTTCCTCCCTCGGTTCCTGACTTGCGTTGGGCTGCAGTGCCTGCACTTGCCAGAGCCCTGCGGCTCACGGGTGGTTTCTTCCTAAAGTTGTGGAGGTGAACTACTTGGTGGTGTCGCAGTCACAGCAACACATAAACCTAACCATTGCCCAGCTGTCCGCGTGCCAGCTGCTCCCTTGTTTCAGAGCTGGATTTGCTGGGGAGGGATGTGCTGACCTCCATGGACAGCAGAAAATCCCACAGGTCCCCTGTCACCTGGCAGCACCAGGGCTGTCAGAGGGCCTGTCTCCCACTCACGCTGCTCTTCCCGGTTCCCCCTGCTCATTAGGCAGAAGCTCACGTGGAGCCAGGGCTGCAGGTCTGCTCTAGGATTAGCAGCTCGATGGCTCTCCCAGAGGGAAGGGACAGCTGAGAGATGCACCCAGTGGAGCACACATGCCACCCTGATGAGGTAACCAGCCAGGACCTCGGGGTCACCCACCGCCTCCCAGGCAGCCCCTGGAGTCCTCCGGGCAGGCAGAGGCAGCCCCGGGAGATGGAAGGTGGGCTGGGCTGGGCTGTGCTGTGCCGTGCCTGGGCTGGGCTGGGCTGGGCTGTGCCTGGGCTGGGCTGGGCTGGGCTGTGCTGTGCCGTGCCTGGGCTGGGCTGGGCTGGGCTGGGCTGTGCTGTGCCTGGGCTGGGCTGGGCTGGGCTGGGCTGTGCTGGGCTGTGCCTGGGCTGGGCTGGGCTGGGCTGGGCTGGGCTGTGCCTGGGCTGGGCTGGGCTGTGCCGTGCCTGGGCTGGGCTGGGCTGGGCTGTGCCTGGGCTGGGCTGGGCTGGGCTGTGCCGTGCCTGGGCTGGGCTGGGCTGGGCTGTGCTGTGCCTGGGCTGGGCTGGGCTGTGCTGTGCCGTGCCTGGGCTGGGCTGTGCCTGGGCTGTGCTGTGCCTGGGCTGGGCTGGGCTGGGCTGTGCTGTGCCTGGGCTGGGCTGTGCTGTGCTGGGCTGTGCCTGGGCTGGGCTGGGCTGGGCTGTGCTGTGCCGTGCCTGGGCTGGGCTGGGCTGGGCTGGGCTGTGCTGTGCCTGGGCTGGGCTGGGCTGTGCTGTGCCTGGGCTGTGCTGTGCCTGGGCTGGGCTGGGCTGGGCTGTGCTGTGCCTGGGCTGGGCTGGGCTGGGCTGGGCTGGGCTGGGCTGGGCTGGGCTGTGCCTGGGCTGGGCTGGGCTGTGCTGTGCCGTGCCTGGGCTGGGCTGGGCTGTGCCGTGCCTGGGCTGTGCTGGGCTGTGCCTGGGCTGGGCTGGGCTGGGCTGTGCTGTGCCTGGGCTGGGCTGTGCTGGGCTGTGCTGTGCTGTGCCTGGGCTGGGCTGGGCTGTGCTGTGCCTGGGCTGGGCTGGGCTGGGCTGGGCTGGGCTGGGCTGGGCTGTGCTGTGCTGTGCCTGGGCTGTGCTGTGCCTGGGCTGGGCTGTGCTGTGCCTGGGCTGGGCTGGGCTGGGCTGGGCTGTGCTGGGCTGTGCTGTGCTGTGCCTGGGCTGGGCTGTGCTGGGCTGTGCTGTGCTGTGCTGTGCCTGTGCTGGGCTGGGCTGGGCTGGGCTGTGCCTGGGCTGGGCTGGGCTGGGCTGGGCTGTGCTGTGCTGTGCTGTGCCTGGGCTGTGCTGGGCTGGGCTGGGCTGGGCTGTGCTGTGCCGTGCCTGGGCTGGGCTGGGTTGGGCTGGGCTGGGCTGTGCCTGGGCTGGGCTGGGCTGGGCTGGGCTGTGCTGTGCCTGGGCTGGGCTGTGCTGTGCTGGGCTGTGCTGTGCTGTGCTGTGCCTGGGCTGGGCTGTGCTGGGCTGTGCTGTGCTGGGCTGTGCTGTGCTGTGCTGTGCCTGGGCTGTGCCTGGGCTGGGCTGTGCTGTGCCTGGGCTGTGCCTGGGCTGGGCTGGGCTGGGCTGTGCTGTGCCTGGGCTGTGCTGTGCTGTGCCTGGGCTGGGCTGTGCTGGGCTGTGCTGTGCTGGGCTGTGCTGTGCTGTGCTGTGCTGTGCTGTGCTGTGCCTGGGCTGGGCTGTGCTGTGCTGGGCTGTGCTGTGCCTGGGCTGTGCTGTGCTGTGCTGGGCTGTGCTGTGCTGGGCTGTGCTGTGCCTGGGCTGTGCCTGGGCTGGGCTGTGCTGTGCTGTGCTGGGCTGTGCTGTGCCTGGGCTGTGCTGTGCCTGGGCTGTGCTGTGCCTGGGCTGTGCTGTGCTGGGCTGGGCTGTGCTGTGCCTGGGCTGTGCTGTGCTGTGCTGGGCTGTGCTGTGCTGGGCTGTGCTGTGCCTGGGCTGTGCTGTGCTGTGCCTGGGCTGTGCTGTGCTGGGCTGTGCTGTGCCTGGGCTGTGCCTGGGCTGGGCTGGGCTGTGCCTGGGCTGGGCTGTGCTGTGCCTGGGCTGTGCTGTGCCTGGGCTGGGCTGTGCTGTGCCTGGGCTGGGCTGTGCTGGGCTGTGCCGTGCTGTGCCTGGGCTGGGCTGTGCTGTGCTGGGCTGTGCTGTGCCTGGGCTGTGCTGTGCCTGGGCTGTGCTGTGCTGGGCTGTGCTGTGCCTGGGCTGGGCTGGGCTGGGCTGTGCCGTGCTGTGCCTGGGCTGGGCTGTGCTGTGCTGTGCCTGGGCCGGGCCGGGCCGGGCCGGGCCGCAGTAGCTCAGGCGGAGCCCTGTGAGCCGCGCGTCCCGAATGCCGAGCAAACAGGAGCAGCATTGCCAAAGCTGGCCGGCCGTGGGGCACTGCCCGCTCCCAGCCGCGCTCTCAGGCGCCGGGAGCCGGCCAGGCCAGGCGATGCGGCATTCCCGGCACGGCCGAGGGGCACCAGCCCCAGCCCTGCTCCCGGGTCACCTCGGCGAGGAGCAGTGGGGCCCTGGGTCTGGGTACAGGGATGGGAATGGAGCTGCAGATGGTCGGGAACAGGCAGAGGTGGAGGCTCTGAGCTGCTGATGGGAATTAACACTCATAGAGAAGCTGGAAAAGTGGGATCAAGGCTCGGGACAAGGATCAGAGACTGGGGTCCTGCCTGGGATTGAAGGAACCCCAGTGTTTGCCAGCACTTTCAGAGGAAGAGGACTTTCAGGGAGTGAATTCCATCTGATAGTCAGGCTTTGATGAACAACAAACAGCTCTACAATGATTTTATCCTGCTGAAGACACTGACTATGGGGCAATGAACAACTGAGACTGGACAAGTGACTTTTCCCAACATGCTTCTGACTCCTGTTGCAAAGTATACAACTTCTGGTGACCAGGGACAGGGCCCAGGGAACGGCTGGAGCTGTGCCAGGGAGGTTTAGGGTGGAGATCAGGAAAAGGTTCTTCCCCCAGAGGCTGCTGGGCGCTGCCCAGGCTCCCCAGGGAATGGGCACGGCCCGAGGCTGCCAGAGCTCCAGGAGCCTTTGCACCCCGCTGCCAGGGATGCCCAGGGTGGGATTGTTGGGGTGTGTGTGCAGGGCCAGGGCCTGGACTGGATGATCCTTGGAGTTCCTTTCCAACTCAAGATATTCTGTAATCCAGTTCACGCCTTTCACAATTTGCTTGATACAGTAATTTTCTCAGTGTTAGCTGTCTTTGTGCTGTATCTCGTCAGCCACATGGCACAGCCGAGCTCCCTCTTTTAGGACTGAAACAATTCTGGTGCAAATAGGTATTTACAGGATAATTTTGGAGGTCTCAGCAGTCTGACAACCAGGCTTGCAATCACTGGTTCACTCAGAAATAATTAAAAAAAAAAGACCCCCAACAATTTACAAATTATGATCAGAAAGAAAAATGAATCACTTTGAATTGATTCCAGAGGTCGTTCCCATGCCTTCCTCTCCTCTAATACTTTCCCTGCTGGTTTTAGCTTTGGAAGCTGAAGCAGTGACAGAATTTAGGAAGCAGGGAAGTGCCTCAGGTGGCTGGTGGAGTTCTCGTGCTGGGCTGGCCAGGGCTGTCCATGTGCAGGGCTTGGCTGGGTGACAGCTGAAGCAGAGGTTGTGATAACACTGCACATGGCTATTTTTATCATCACTGATACAGCCCTGCAATTCCACATGCAAAGCTCTGCCCCAAGACACACTTGCCAGGAAAACAAGATTCCAGCTCCAGTCAGCACCAGCCACATCCCATAGCTACACCCCTGCTCCAGAGGAGTAGTGTGGTCCTGGGATTTTGAGGAAGAGACCTCAGCATCCCTGCCCATGGCAGCAGCTTAGGATGTGATGATCTTTTATGGTCCCTTCCAGTCCCAACCCTTTTGTGATTCTCTGATCTGTACAATGTTAGAGGAGGGAGCTTGGCAGAGGCTTCAGGAGGATGGAGAAGCGGACAGGGAGGAACTGCAGGGGGTGGAGGATCCATGATGCAAGGCAGGGCCCAGGGATGTCGCCAGCTTAAGGAGCATCTGCTCTATTCTGTGGCTAAACTACTCCTGTTTATGGGAGAAGAACTGTGAGCCTCCCTTGGTGAGATTTTGGAGTAGGACTGCAGGACTGCAACTGCTGTCATGTACAGCTGGATGTCAAAATCCAGTGCTGGACCTGGCTCTGGTAACAGAGTAGTGATGACTGATGGCCAGTGAACTCAGTCTACCAGGTGAACTGAGGGTTTGTTTGCTTTGGGGGGTTTAGGAGTCCTGGAGAAGGGATCGAGGTGGATGAGCAGAGTGCAGCAATCCCCCCATGCCAGCCTTCCTCAGCTGATCCTTGGACTCGGTAACACACTGGTACTGCCACTGCTATGATCAGAGTCCCAAAGATGAAGGACAAAACTAGTGAAACAGAATTCCAGAATGGTTTGGGCTGCAAGGGACCTTAAAGCTCATCTCATTCCACCCCCTGTTACGGCCAGGAACACCTTCCACTAGACCAGATTGCTCCAAGCTCCGTCCAGCATGGCCCAAGTTTTGAAACCTTCCTGAAATGGAAGATGGGCCTTTGCAGCTGCTTCATCCTCCCACTCAGGATCCTCCACAGCAGCTGCACTAACCAAGCATCCTGGGGCATCCTGGCACCACTGTCATGTGATGGGCACATCTGGATGGACATAGGAGAGCTGGAGGCACCTGCCCAGCCCTTTTGCTCGTGTCTGTCACAAGCTGCCCAGGTGGGCCCAGGCCATTTTCCAGGTGCAGGGGAAACGGCCATCAGGTTGACAGCTCCATCACACTGGCTCATGCCAACATCTGGTACCAGCTCCAGAGCAGCAAATTTGGGCTGGGCAATCCAGGAAGGGATAGGTACTGCTGCCTATCTGCCTGTGCAGCCAGGGGAAACCAGCCCTGGCATGGCAAATCCACCATGGCATCACATCCCTTTCCTTACTTTTGATGCCACAGCCTCCATGAAAAAACCCTGCTGTGAAGGAGCAAAAACTGGGTACAAGTTTTGCCTGCCTTCTTCAGCTGAGCTGCAGGGAACATGGGAAAGGACCCTGTCTCCATCCCCACCATGTCACCACCAGCAGGAAGAAGGCAACAGGGTGAAATCACCTGAAGGTAATCCAGGTAAAGCCAAAAGGAGCTGAACAAGGGGGTTTTCATGCTTGTACAACACTTGCACAAGCATCAAAATAGCCCTACATTTGGTAGAGAGACAATCAAAAGAAAAAGTCAATGCCATCCTTATCCATGCAGCTTAATCAGAATCACAAAGATTTTAAGGCTTAAAATGACCCTTGTTCATACCTGACTTCCTTATTACCAGAGAATTGGACCACTGACCTCAGCTTTTGGCACAGGAAGTTGCTGTTTCACTGAGGTGCCTGATCCAAAGACCTCTGAGATCTCCCAGGGCACGAACTGTTAACAAGTCATGACCCACCACTAGTTCAGCTGGTCTGCATTTATCTCACTGCTCAGCACTGACTCTTCCCGTGCCTCATCCAGTGAATTATTGCAGCATTATTTTTGGAAACAGTGCCACAGAAGATGTTTTCTGTGTCCATGTTTTCCCACAGGCCAGAGAACACAGAGAAATACAAATCACACAGACCAGAAAGCAACGTGAGGCTGTAAAACAGGAGGGGCACAAGGCTACTGGGCAGCAAAGAGTGTGAGATGCTGGGTAAGGTCTGACCATCCCAGAGCTGCCAGGCTAGGGAGAACTCCACACCTTTTACAAAGTCAGGCAGTCCAAAAGGTCAAGGGATGGGTGTTTGGGATGGCTGGCACAGCATCTCTCCCAAAGGACCCCTTCTGCCAAGGACCCTGCTCTGTCCTTGTCCTTTTCTCTACGTCCCAACAGCTCTTTCCTACCTTGCTGCCTCCTCCTCCTCCCCTTTTCTTTGCTGCACCACAGGTTTCACTTCCCAGGCTGATGCTATTTCAGGTGTTTTTGCACTTACCTTGTTGGCCAGGGACAGGCAGGGGTTGGGATCTCGATCCGGCTGTTCCAGCTTGACGATGGTGATGAATCCCGATTCCGTGTGTTCATCCTCGCTGGTGTTGCACAGGGATAGTGGGTGGGACTGCGGGACAAAAGCAAGGGAAAACTCAGATCCTGGGGCTCAGCACTGCAAAGGGGGCTCAACCCTACCCTGCAAACTCTCTGGACCTGCCCAGAGGTGTAGGACCCCCTGTTGCTGGGTGTCACCGTAACACTGCTACATCCCATGGCCCTGCCCGAGCCAGTGAGGCTTTGAATGACACAAAAGAACAGTCATTGCCCAAGCTGGGGTCACCCCAGCCACTGCAACCACCACCCAGAGCCTGGCTGGACTCTGGAGCTGGAGACAACAGTTCTATGGCCTCCAGCTGCACCCCACTGACCCCTCTGGCACTGAGCTTCCCAGGAAGTTGGCTGGCAGACAATCCCCTCAATCCTAGGGTTATACCCATTAGAAAAGTGCCAGGAATGCTGTTGGCACTCACAGGGAGGCTTTTTGCTGCCTGCGCAGTGATACAACCCAGCACCAATCCCACATCCACAAGCACCCAGTACTGCAGAGTTGGGAGGCACCACAAAGCCACAGAGCTGCTTTTGGTAGCACCAAGTCTTGGGCATCAAAACAAAAACAGATCTAACAAAACCATGAAAATAAATTAAAATTATCAAATCCTAGGATGATAGCATGAAGACAACGAGTTCTAGTGCCTAGTGCAAATGTCTGTGGCTGTGAGTTTGCACCCAACTCCTAATCATGTCTGGAACTGCTTAAAACCAAAGTGAAAGCTGAAATATTTTATATTTCACTGAAATTTGAAATATTTTAAAGTAAAAGTTTGTGTCCTTTTCTCAAAACACTGGTGTAGTGGAAGGTGTCCCTGCCCATAGCAGTGGGGATAACTGGATGATCTTTAAGGTCCCTTCCAACCCAAACCATTCTGGGATGCTACAACTTAAGACCTCAGAGTACAGGATATCAAGAGAGAGTGCAATTGTACTAAGCCAAGCACCACAAACTCTAGAAATCCAGGTTTTCAGGGAAGCAATTGGATCTGTTATGGCTTGGAGCAGTCAGGGAAGCTCCCAAAAAGCCCCTGCTCCCTTGGAGCACTGAGGTGCTGCCTTGACCAACACTGACACGGCATCGAAGTACCCGTGATCCCGCTGGATTCACCCAGAATGGCATCACTGTGCTCTGCTTGCCTGGCTGGGAGCTGGGGTTAAGATGTGATCATGGCTTTGGGTTAATATGTACTTGTCACAGCCTCAAAAAAACACCAAACAGGAAATGCAGAGTGTGTCTCAGGACAGCTCCAACAGCTCAGAGGGACCCACCTGAGCCTTCCCCGGGCTGCTCCTGGAGCCTGGGGGAGCTGGGAAGGACCTTGGAGCTGTGTCCGACCCTGGCTGTGACACTCACGGGGCAGTGACAGTCCTGTGTGCTGAGCTCAGAGCAGCCTCTCTGTGACCAGGATTGCTGGGGCTGATCCCAGCATCAGGGTGAGGGGGCCTGGCACAGGGTGCTCAGAGAAGCTGTGTCTGCCCCTGGATCCCAGGAAGTGTCCAAGGCCAGGCTGGATGGGGCTTGGAGTGGCCTGGGACAGTGGATGTTGTCCCTGCCCATGGCAGGGGGTGTAACAAGATGAGCTTTAAGGTCTGTTCCAACCCAGGCCATTCCATGATTAATGATGAACACCAGGAATATGAGCAATGGGCCAAGTAGCTGCACCTCCAAATGTGCATGGGGAGCATATGGAAAATGCTGTCAGCTGCTCTGGAGCAAGACCCAGATGATAAATATGGAGAAGACCTGCTGGTACCCGCACCTGAGACCCTTCCCACATGGGCAGCTGTCCATGGAGCTGAGGCAGAGTAGTGGACCCTCGTTATTCTGTGCTGGGTCCCTCACAGACATGGATCAGGCTGGAGGCTGAGCCTAGGAGCCTTCTCAGCCTCCTGCAATGCCCAGGGGCAGCTCAGGGACATTCCTGGGGCAGGGACACAAGCACCATCCACTACAGCCACACACTCCACTCGTCTCTGCTCCAGAGATCTCTTCCCTCTCCTCCCCTCAGCTCTTTCTCCTGTTTGTTGCTGTACAGACAGCTCCTCCAGCAGCAGCACAGCAGCAAGACATGGCTCTTACTTTCTACATCCTTCAACAGCATTTCTTGGCATTCCCTCTGCCCCGTCCCTGGTATTACAAGTGAGGAATCCTGGCTGCACACTGTGCTCACAGGACAAGCGCAGACTCGACAAATAATCTAAGGATGATGTGGAAAAACAAATATTATGATACTTCTCGATGCAGAGGACTCGTGCCCCATGCGTGGCTGCAGCTGCAGAGTGAGGAGCATTTGCTCCCTTCCTGGGTCTGTGGCTGCAGATGGGCTCCCAGGCAGGGCATCCCCCTCTCTGCTGGGCTGGGCACCTCTGCAGCACCACAGGGCCACGGCTCCTTATGGACCCTTATCTGATCTAGGAGACAACAAAATCCCACTGCTGGAGAGAGGGGGTATGTTCATACCCAAAATCAGAGAGGTTTCATACATGCTGCCTAAATCCCATCACACTCCTGTGCCAGCACTGCCCGCTCCCAGGGGCTCCCAGTCAGCAGAGGGACCTCAGAGGTTATTATGCTGTTCCAGCTAGGTCTCCCTGGTGGAATACACACTGCTGTTCTGCCAGATCCTTCTCCCAGGACAATCCCTGCCTGGCTCTGTGCTCCCGGGATCCCAGTGGTGGGCTGGGATCAGCTGACAGGGTTTGGACCCACTCTTGAGTGATTCAGCTCTGCAGCTCTGCCCACACTCGGGCCCTGGTAAGACACTGTCAACCTGTGACCTCTGGCTTTGTCACTCCATCTGTCTCTGTCACCACATCCCTCCTGTCACACCTTTGGAGAAGACACAGAGCTCCTCCTCATCCCTATCTTCTCGATATCACCTTTTTGGTTTCTTGTTTCCTTACCTTATGGCTTCTCTTTTATTTTCTACCTTTTCTGTCCACAGTACCACTCCTAAAATACTGAAGTTCACACCAGCATGAATCACAGGTTGCACTGAGCAGCAGAAACATGGGAAAAGGTCCTGGGGAATCAGGCATGAAGAGGTGCACAATTCCCACTTGGGAGCTTCATGTAGAAAACAGGAGGAAAAAAGCTGACTCTGAGAGGTCATCTAGCCCACTTTGCTGCCTGAAGGCAGGATTAGCCAGACCTAAAACATTCCTCTGAGACACTTGCTCAACCTGTTTTTTCAAGACCTCCAAAAAGGGAGACTCCTCACTCACTCCAGGACTCCCTTGTCCTCTACATCAGAAAGTGTATTGCAGTGCCTCACTGGAGTCGGTTTTGCTCCAGCCTGAGCCTATTAATTCTCACTTAATCAACCATGCCCCTGGAAAAGAGATTATTTGTGCTTTTTTTTTTTTTTCCTTCCCCAGGGAGCCTTTAAACATTTCTGTTTCCCTTTCTGTTCACCAAGGAGTCCTGAGGGACAAGGGCTGAAAAAGGACTTGGAGAAAATCCTCAGTTTCTCTGTAAGGGAACTCAGAGCACTTCCCACGCTTTCTTCATGGAGGAGGAATCAAAATTTGATCTGATATGAAGTGGCAGAAGAAATGGTATAACCAACCCTTAGGATTGACATGGAAAAGACAGGAAGAGAACAGGACAGGAGAGTGTTCACCAAAGGGCTTGAGAGAAATCCTGGACTGAACTCTTCACTACATTGACCACAATCCCAGAAAAACTGCAGGCAGCAAATACCAAAATGCATTTGAAGGAGTCAAGGGCAATGCAGGGAATGGCAGATTGATAATGCTGACTTCCCTGCCAAAAGAAAAGCCAGGTTAAAAAAAACAGGCTAATGAAGAGAAGGGAAGAACTAACAGAGCTTTGGAAAAGGAAAGGGATGGTTCACTGAGCCACAGGGCTCCTCAAAGCAGTCAGTGAGCGTGGGACTAAAGGTAGTTCTGTGAATGGCAGACTCTGGTGTCTCCTCTCCTGTTCTTCTGCAAGGTCAAGGGTATGGAAGACGATGGAATATTGTGCAGTACTGCCCAGGCAGAAGGACTTGGGACATGGGCCTGAAGCAACAGAACAAGAGGGAATAGGTCCCCACTGCCAGAGGGCAGGGTTAGATGGGATATTGGGAAGGAATTGTTCCCTGGGAGGGTGGGGAGGCCCTGGCACAGGGTGCTCAGAGAAGCTGTGGCTGCCCCTGGATCCCTGGCAATGTCCAAGGCCAGGCTGGACAGGGCTTGGAGCAGCCTGAGATGTCCCTGCCCATGGCAGGGGGTGGGATGAGATGGGCTTTAAGATCCTTTCCAATCCAAACCATTCCTTGGTTCTATGATCTTCAGGACTAAAAAGAGAAGAAAACGGGACAGCCCTTACAATGAACTCACCAGGACAGTCCCAAGGCAATCTGTGTTGTCCAAATATTCACAAGCCACATGGAAAATGAGAGGGGTGGTGAAACGACCGAACTCTTCAGTAACACATAAAAATCCAACTTGGTAAATATTAAAACTGACTAGCAAAGGACCTCATGCTACTGAGTGATGGAGTGATACGAGATATTAAAAAATGCAAATATGAAAAAAATATATCCAGGTATTTTACACAGGGATGAGCTCTAGGTGAGCCGTTAATGAACAGGAAAGAGCTTGGAGTCACTGCGGGGAGTTTTACGGAAACCATTGTTGAATCACCCAAGGCAGTCAAAAAGCAAACAGGCATTACTGTAAAAAACAAATGAAAAATGAAAATCCACTAGATAAAGCTGCACTGTGTCAACATTTTGACTGTTACAAGGAGTCCTGCTCACTCCATCTCAAACAGAGATTTCTGTACAAATGATTATGTGAACAAGAATTCTTCAGCTTACTACAGGTGGGATATGTTAAAGCTACAGAAACTCATTAAAATATGAAGAATTCCCAGATCAAAACACCAGGAAGAGCTGTTAAATGCAAAGGTGGGGACACCCGCCTGGTTGTGGGGACAGCCTGCTGCAGTCAGGGGGCTGCAGAGGAGTATCCATTGGGATTTGCCTGTGCTCTGCACATTTTGGGGCACACACGGGTTTCTGCACTCACCAGGCAGCACCATGGGCTGCACACTCACCTCCCCACTAGAAGACTTTTGCCACAAATATTTCATCTAGGAACCAAATTCCAGAATACAGTTGGGATTTGTGGTCAGCGGTGCCAGAGAGCCAGGACAGCATCTGTGCCCAGAACACCAGCAGAGCCAGCTGCTGTCTTATCTGTGGGACAGTACTGTGACTTCTGGCTGTGTCCCAGCACCAGTTCTCCTTCCCCTCCTCTCGCCAGTATTCCAGCAGGTAGAATTCCAGGCAAGACCTTGAGGGAATGCTCACATATGCAGGACTAGGAGAAGGGTGCAAGGATTTTGTCCAGGACAACAAGGCCTCCCCTACCACAGCTCATGCCAGGACCATTCTCCATATCATACCAGGACCATTCTCCACATGCCACTGGCGCCAGAGCCTTGAGTGGATGAAATGCCTTGTGGAAAAGCTCCTTCACAGATGAGCTACAGCCAAAGCAGCAGTGAGGGGATGAGCCAGGGGCCCAGGGCACCACAATGGCACCTTTGGTGACACGGAGCATCTCGGACATTGTCATGCCACACCCATGCATCCATGGGAGAGACACCCACTGCCCACTGCTGGCTTCACCCAGCTGTCATGTCACTGTCACCCAGCATGAGCTTCTGAGGATATGGATATTCCTGGATCTGTGGATATGTCTGGCTCAAGACACTTCTTCCCTGCTGGAATTCTGTCAGTGAGCCTCTGAGCTAAGTAAGGTTTGTATTCCTTTGTAGGCTTCAAAAGGCAAGTGGAAGCAGTCTCCTACCACCCTCTCCTTCTTTGCTGCCAACACAAGCCTGGATGTAAGAATTAGTGGGCAAGATCCTCTGCTGGGTCTATGAGGAGATGGAAACAGGGCACCTGAGACAGGATTCCTGTGGGAAGGAGCAGGGCAGATGTCTCAGCTCTAAAAGCCAGATCTGCACCTGCACAGTGCATCTCCCAGAGGTGTCAGAGCATAAGCAGTGTCTCAGCTGCTGGCACCAGGGCCACCTCCAGGGACTGTGCACAGCTGGGATGGAACAGGCCATGTGCACTTCTCAGTCACTGCAGAATGCTCCTGACAGCAACACTGCCCTGTTGGGACCACCCAGTCACCAGATCCTCCTCTCCCAGCCTGCCCCAAAGCTCAACCTGATAAGAGGTTGGACCCAGGTGGGGATCGGACTCTTCCCCCAGACAAGTGACAGGACAAGAGGAAACAGCTACAGGTTGTGTCCAGGGAGGTTCAGGTTGGACATTAGTAAGAATTTCTTTGTGTCAGGTAGTGGAAGGGGCTGCCCAGGGAAGTGGTGGAGTTCCCCTCCCTGAAGGTGTTCAAAGAATGGCACTCAGTGCTCTGGGCTGGGTGACAAGGTGGGAATTGGTCACAGGTTGGACCTGGTGCTCTTTGAGGTCCTTTTCAACCTCTGTGATTCTGTGACTCTGTGAATAATACTGTGTGAATGTCTTTATTGCTGTAAGAAAGGCTCTTCCCAGTTTACCTGAACTCTCCAGCTTTACTGGCTGAACAGAAGCCACTCTTACCCTAAGACCATTCCACTCTACTCACAGAGACAGCAGTAGGAAAGACAGGACACTACCACAGGCACAGGAGATACTGCCAGGAGGCACAGCGACAGCAGAGCTGGAAAGTGCTGTGGGACACTGCTAGAAAGACATGGGGAGATGAGGAGGGATGAGGCAGGGAGATGAAGTGGATCTTAGCCATGAAGAAGATGGAAATGGCTGACTGGAAAAGAACAGCACAGTGTTTCAAGAGGCCCAAGGGAAAATTGCCACTTCCATGACTCCTGGGCATGAAGCTCAGCCATCAGGATATGGGGCTTTTTTAATTTACCTGCATAAAGTTTCAAGAGCTGTTATAACAGCAAACACACCTTACCCACATATGAGTCACACACAAACACATTCACTGATAACAGATGCATTATTCTTAGAGAGACTCAGGTCCTACCTCAATGTGCGAACAGCTCAGCCAGCCATCCGAGTCCCCTGAAAGAATGGCCAGAGGTGGGAGAGGAGACAAATGACCTGCAAGGTGCCAGTGCAATACTCCTGTGCTTGTGCCCTTACTCATGCTCATGAACTTCACTACCTTTGGCCCGAGTCAAGGGTCAGCAGGGCCTGAGGGTTTGATACAACAAATCGGTCCCTAATCAAGAAATTACTGGTTTTCCCTCTCCTTTTCATTACCAAGCTGGTGAGCAATGAAAAGCAGTGCTCAACCCAAGAGGGATGTTTACTTGATTACCACACGTGCAGGATTAGACAGTTTAGGTGAAGTCTGGATCTTTGCTGTCGCTCTCTGCAACGCCCTGAAAGGACTTCAGAGCCAGCTCAGGAAACAAGGGACAGGACAAGAGGAAATGGCCTTAAACTGTGCCAGGGGAAGGTCAGGATGGACATCTGGAGGAATTTCTTCCTGGAAAGGGTGATCAGACCTCAGAAGGGGCTGCCCAGGGAGATGATGGAGTTCTCATCCCTGGAGGTGCCCAAGGAAGGCCTGGATATGACATTGAGTGCTCTGGGCTGGTGACAAGGTGGGGACCAGGCACTGGCTGGACTTGATGGTCCTGGAGGGCTTTTCCAACCCAAATTATTCCCATGAGGCTGGAGAAAACTTTCAAACGCCCCTAACTGACAGCTCTGCTGAATTTTGCTCTCCTGCGGACAGAGAAATCCCACTTGAGGGAATTAAGTGTCACTTCTGTTGGCCCAGCCACCATGAGGATTGTATGGACTGGCAAGGAAACCTCTGGCAAAGTTCCATAACAATGTCTGGTTCAACTGTCTCTGTCTGCTCCATGTTGGAGTATCAAACAACAACAATGATGGAGTATCAAACAACATCCATGTTGGAGTATCAAAGGCAACGGGAGTCTGGTCAGCCCTGTCTCACAGCACTAAATGGAAGTAAAGGCAAGCTGGCCCAAGTCACGGGAGAACAGCTCATGGTCCTCTGCCTCAAGCACTCTGCAGGCAGTCTGGATCCCAAACCCCATGGAGAACATCCAACCCACACTGACCTGCTCACCTCGAATACCTTGGAGGGCCCAGCCTGTCCCCACTCTGGAGCCATCTCCATCCCTGAAGACCCTCTTTGACACGACCCTCTGTACTGTGCTGGCAGCGGCTGGGAGGTTAAAGCTGTCCCACAGAACTCACACAAGTCTTGTCCCTCTACAGCCCTCAAAGCACTGGCAAAGCCCAAGCTGTGCTGGCAGCTCTCTCACCTCTCCAAGCACACAGGTCTCTTGGGAACAGCTCGGGGGCGGCACAAACCCATGAGGACTCCCATAACTGAAACACCTGAGACAGGTCTGACCCTGAAAGCAGCTCTGGAGTGACTGGCCACATACAGAGACTCACCTGAGCCCAGATCACTTTACTGCAGTCACTGGGTACTTCTCCTCAACCACCAGCTTTTTACAATAGGTTTCAAAGTTAAAACCTTGACAACTGATGCCAGAAGGAGCATTCTTGATCCTCTGGAAAGGAGAAAGCAGATCTAGAAGAGCAAAGACTGACAAGAAAATTCCTTTTGGGGCAAATTAAGCAACAACTTCTTCTGAAGCATCACACATCTCCAGGAGGGGTGAACTGCTTCTGGAAAGAGACCAAAGAGCTCTCCAGAGGTTGATGTGGACTGGGAAATTCTCTAAAACTCTCCTAAAGATGAAGCTCAGCAGCATCATTGCCTGGAAATGTCAGGACCCTGACATGGCCCTGAACCAGCATCGTGGCCATTTCTGGAGAAACCGGGAATGGTCCAGGGAAGCTTTACCAGCTCACAAGTGAAACGTTTGTTAGGATTGGACATGGAGCTGATCTCACCAGGGAAAAGCTGCAGCCAGGAGATGGGTTTGGGGTGGAGGAGTCACCCCAGAGAAAAGCTGCCGTCAGGAGATGGGTTTGGGGTGCAGGAGTCATCCCAGGGGAAAGGTGCCGGCAGGAGATGGGTTTGGGGTGAAGGAGCCAGCCCTGCTGAACCTTCCCGGCAGGCGCTGGGGAGAGCGTTGCCTGATCCCTTCCCCCTCCATCTCGCTGGGCTCCACCGCTGAGCCAGGTGCAGAACAAAAGGAAAGTAATGATTTAGTTATTGCTGCAGCGCCGAGGGTTTGAAGGTCAGGCGCACAGCACCCGCTGTAGGGCCAGGCCGTGCTGCAGCCCTGCAGCCAGAGCTGCTCCGCAGGGGCCGGCGCTGCGCGGCTCTGGCTCCTGCGCGGGCACATGAAAGGCTTCTCTCTAATGTAATAACTGACGGCCTCTTCAGTGCCGTTTGAACTGTTTACAGACCGAGTTAACGATTACAGGCAATGTGTACCTTGGCTGCTGCCCAAAATTCTTACCCACCCGTCAGATATTATCAAAGAGCCCTTCACTGCTGGTCTGGAGTCCTTCCAAAGCACAGCGCCGAAATGCCGGCGTAGAGGAGGGGCCTTGGGCGCTCCGTCATGAAACTCAAGCTAGAAAGTCACAGATCTGCTCCGGAGAGGTGTCCTGGGATCTGGGAGCCAAGTCACGTACAGACATAGGAAGGCCTGAGGGCTCCCTGAAGCCCCCTGTGCCCAGGGCCGCACGTGGGTGGGCCGTTTCCTGCAGGACATCAGCCACGGCTTTGCTGTGCTGCCTTCCAGCCCTTCACAGAGGACACCACACAACCCGTGAGCTCCAGCTGTCCAGGTTTCCTTCCCTGCATGAGGTCACTGCCATCCATACCTGTTTCTTTACACATAGCCTGGGTGCTCGGGTTAATGCTGGTGGTTGCACAGCTTAAAGCGCCTCCTGCCAAAAGCATTTTCAATACCCTCATGCCTAAGAGTGAGCACAAGAACAAGCCAGGTGGTGGAAGATTAGATAAAATCACTTCCATTGTTATTTGTAGATGGAGAAATGCAGGCGTAGGTATAAGGTCTGGCAAGATTTGGGCTCGAAAACAAACCCCAGCTCTCTGGGGCAAATTGCACCAAATCTGGAAATCCCATTGAAATGAAGGGATGAAATAAAGAACTGGCAAGCTGTTCTAATTACAGCTGAGTAACACAGAGCTACATTCAAGCAGCACTGAGGCTGGAGAGCAAACTCTGCTTCAGAGCAGGAAATTCCGCAGCTGCACAGGAGCTACAGAGGAGACCGTCCTACCCACGGTCATGCACCCACAGCAACCTGGGGAGGCTCAGCGAGTACAGAAGTTAATCTCTGCTCCATGCTCTGCCTGGGAAGGTCCTGTCAGAGGTAACTTCCTAAATACAACTAGAAAAAAATATTAAGATTTCCCTTTCAGATAGAAATATGTCTCGTGGCCCATCAGTCTCCCTCACCACCAAACTTTAGCCTGTGAAATGCTATTTAATGTCGTTCATGTGCAGACTGTGCCATTGTGGCTTCAAGATACCACCAAACCATTGTTAAAAGAAGTGCTGCTTTAGTCTATCCCAGAGTTCCAAACTCCCAGCTACACCAGCAGCAGGAACTGATGCATCCCGTGCCTACCAAGAGCCTGCACAGTACTGGTTTGCCATCATCCCAAAGCTCGTGGTACAGAACGCCAGGTGATAAAACTATGAAACTTCTATTAAAATTTTGCTTCTGTGTTCCTAAATCAAACCATTTTGTCCTGCACAAAAAAAAAAAAAAAAAAAAAAAAAAAAAAAAAAAAGGCAAATTCATCTCTTTCACAAGCTGACAAGAGATAAGAGTTTCCAAGGGATGCTTTCCAGAGAAGGGCTCATGGCTTCACTCCATGCCAGTTCTGTCTTGAAGTATGTTTTATATCAGCAGGTCCTGGGCACAAGAACAAAGATTGTACAGCTAAAGGAATAAGTTATTTGCTTTTCAGTCTCACTCTGCACCAGCTTCCTGCTGTTTTATTGCTCAGATGTAGTTTTCTGTAGTATGGATGAGCAAGTGGCTGGTGGAGGACTCAAGTGTCTCTTGTTGGACATTGCTGTAGAAGACAGAAATGTAGATGCAAATACATTTGCTGTGATTTAATTCAATGAAACTTGCTGGCACAGTGCAGTACACGACAGAAATTGGTCCCTCCTACACTTACTTGCTAAGACATGAGTTCAGGCCCTCTGGGATCTGCAATTCCCTGGCTGCTATCGGTGACATCACTGACATCTAAGGAGCTGCAGGAATGCCAAGAATGCAGCTCCGGGCTCCTGGGGATGCTGAGCTCATCTGCTGCTGCACGAGGCACCAAGGTGGGTGCCTGGGTTGCACTCCTGCCTCACTTCCAACCTACACTCACTGCTCTTCCCAAGGCCACACAACAACTGGGCTGCACCAGTTTAAACAGCAGAAGTGAAATTGCTTGCAAATTTCTTTCAGTGACATCTTCAGATGCTGAGCAGAGACAAGAATTTCAGGCCCACGGGATCAGACCCAGAATTGACATAAGCCTGTGACCTGGGCAGGAACCGATGCCCAGGAAGTTCCACGTGAATATGACACAGATCTTCTTCCCTGGGCAGTCCCAGGGAACAGGCTGCCCAGGAAGGGGGTGGAGATATTCCAGACCCATCTGGACACAATCCTGTGCCCTGTGCTCTGGGATGACCCTGCTGAGCAGGGGGCTGGCACCAGGCGACCCACGGTGGCCCCTTCCAGTCTGACCATTCTGGGATTCTGGGAATCTGTGACCTGACTATCACAGACCAGCATAGACCACTCAAAGAGTGGTTTTCCACTTGGTGTTCCGCTTGGGATATCTTCCCAGCATTACTGGAGTTACTGATCTGGGAGTTGTACCCAGAGCCAGCTGGTGAACAGCCTGAAGGATTTCAAAAACACACCTTATTTCCTTTTAGCCCGTTTATACTTGTTCCACAACATTCCCTGCAATTGATCTCAACAAAGGATTTCAGAGAAGTCAATAAAATACTCTTTCTTGGACTGAAGATAATTTCACAGGAGTCTTCCAAGAGTGAACTCTGTTACCACCTTGCTGCATACTGGGAGACTCCAACCACTGAAGATCACAGAATCCCAGAATGGTTTGGGTTGGAAGGGACCTTGGAGACCATCTCCTGCCACCCCCTGCCATGGGCAGGGACACCTTCCACTAGACCAGGTGGCTCCATGGTGTCACAGACATTCAAAGAGCTGGCACACTGGAAGGAGCTTGAAGCAGGTAAGCATGAAACTCCTTCCTTAGTTTCAGTCTGTTTGGAGGCTCCAGCATTCATCACCAAAGGGCAAATCTCCATGTAGAGGTTCTTAGGGACAGGGATGACAGAAGTCTTGCCCCAGGACTCAAGAGACTGAGGCCAAAAATGTGGAGAAATTTCCATTTTCAGGCATCTCTGCTGCCATGTCCAGAGCAGCACAGAGCACTGAACACAGGATGGAGGACAAATGGGGCAGGAAGTGAAATAACTTCCCTGCTCAACAGAGTGAGATCCAGTGGATGCTCTGCCCAGTGCCTTCATTCAAGGGCCCTAATAATTTGATCAAACGTTCCTTTGAAATGACTGATCTATAACAGCTGTTTTACTCCAAGGAATGGGAAGGCAGCCACTCACAGCCCATTTGTTTGGGGCAGTGAAAGGAGACAAGCTGTGACATTTCCTCCACTGGAGCATCCAGCCCTTGCCATCCTGGATCTCTGTGAGAGGGGACAGAGAAGCATGAGTGCTGGGATAATGAAGACATCTGGAGCCACAGTACATCAGACTAGAGAATTTCAGAAAGGAGAAAGTCCTCCTGGTTACTGGAGGGAGGTCTCCTGCTCTCATCCCTCGTTCCTGCAGAGGAGACATGATGAATGGAGTCTCCATTGGCACCTGCCAGTTCTGGTTTTTTCTGTTCTTTTCTTAACAATGACACTGGCCCCTGCCAGACAAAGACCACTGAGAGAGTCAAGCCCTGCCTGAAGCTTCTACTTTGGCTGCCCAGCACTGAAACCCTTCTTTGTTCTATAAAATGAGTCATGAACACCTCGAGTCCACTCATGCAGACTCGGGTTCCTGGGCTCCACTGCCTTTTCTCCTGGTTCTGCAGGGTGGAGGTGGTTGTTGCAATCGCAGATTCTCCCTCTCTATCTGCTGCTTTTCATCTTGTGGTGCTCCCACTCCCAAAGCAGGATGGCTGAGGCGGGTTTACTGCACAGCCATGCTGGAAGTGCAGAGAAGAGCTTTTTGGTGTGGTACCTCACCCCTCTATGCCATAAAACCTCCATATTCTTGCCCTGATGGCCTGGGAAAATGGCAGGTGCCCATCTCCTAGGGAAGGAGAGAGTTTGTTGTGCTGGATCCCATGTCCAGAGCCAAACCAGGTCCACACAACGTGGATTTGTAGCTCTTTGCAGAGAGCACACTCTCTGTACAGCTGTGCCTTGCTGGCATCACAGTGAACCTGCTGGTGTCTGCTCACGACTCTGCAAACTCTGCAAGGGACAATCCTGCGTTACAGCTCAGTTGACTTCTCTCCTGGTCCAATGCAGTTGTTTTTCCCACCAATATTCCCTAAAGTCACTGAACAATGTGCATTTACACCGCCCAGTACACTGAGGCCATGGTTCCCTCATGCAACTGCCATCCCTGTTACAGGGAAGGACAAAAAGCCATTGTAGCCAAAACCTTAAGAGTACCCATGGTTTCTGTGGTACTCTCAGTGCAGCACTTGAGAACACAGGGATAAATCATTAACAAGTCATTATTGTTCACAGGTATTTTTGGCAGGAAACCACTGAGGTCAACTTGGACAAACTGCTGTGGGGTAGTGGGGGCGGCACTTTTCCTGCAGGAGCATTCAAATCCTCCTCTAATACCAAAAAATAGTCTGGAAGTGACCTTCCTTGCTGAATCTAATCCAGATAGAGAGCGGTACAGCCCCTCCTTCCCACTCTTCTTGGCCTGAGCTCTCTCCCAGCTCCGTGATCAATCCCTCACCGCTCTCCAACAGCGCTGCTCATCACAGCTCCCCTTGCAGTGTGGGCAGCCTGACAGCCCAAACACCACTGCTCATGTACCAACCCCAGGATCACCCAGCTTCCATCAATCACTTCTGCTACTGGGACTGGGGAATTCCCAACACTGCTGCTTCTCCCAGAGATCTGTCCAGGGATGGCTGTTTCTCATGCTTAGGAAACATGCAGAGATGCTGCTTCTGTACAACTCTATCAAATTCCCTCATCCCCAGCCAAACTCATCAGCTCAGTGGGCAATGGGGCAGATGAACCCATGTGCCATCTCCTCCCCAGGCTATCAGCACTGGCAGCAAACACTGAGAGTCATCTCCATGGTTAATATCCCAGAGGCTGATCCATCCTCACACCTTCCAGTGCCATCAGACGCTCCAGCTTCCATGGAAAACTATTCTTTCTTGTCATCCAGCTTCCTGCTCAGTGGTCAGCTGACCACTGACCCCATTGCTATTTAGTTGCTATAAATCAAGTGCCACAGGACACCTCCAGAGCACCATGATGTGGCAATTCCTCCAAAGATGGGGATGTGGTCAATTTAGAATTAAGTAACCAAAAAATTTGGATATGAACAGCTTAAAGGCTATGGTGTGTTGGTCAGTGTGAGCTCCTGCCTGGGAGATAGAACACTAACATGGGGTTCCTTTTAAAGCCCTAAAAAAATCTTCCAGAAGGTGCCACGGATTCAGCTCAGCTGCTCAGGCAATTTCATGCTCAGCCAGCTTGGGATGGTTTGGTGGTGATTTTTTTTTTTTACTAAGAAAACATACTTTCAACTTCGACATTTAAAAATCGCCTTTTGTAAGCACAAAAGAATTTCTTTCCAAACTCACTGGCTTCTGGACACATTCATGGAAGCCAAGAAAACCAGTCAGGTAACCGAGTCCAGCTCCTGAGGCAGCCCATGTTTCCATCTTTCTCTAAAAAATATTGACTCCACAACTGCAGACCCAGGCAAGGACACTTGTACTGCAAAGGGACACAACAGCTGCTTTCCAAAAGCCTGAGGCATGGTCAGATAATTCAAAACAGTTCTTCTGCCCAGCCTGACCTGAGAAGGTTTACAACAGGGCTAATATCAAATAGGGTTTAACAGGACTGGTTTATCCCTGGAATGATAACAAACCGTGCTCAGAGAAAATCCTTCTGAGTTTGACATGGTCATATTGGCTGAGGTACAGCCTGAGCTACAACCAACATTTCAAGGACTTTCATGCCATGGAGCACCCAACAGACTTTAAATCCAGCCAGAAAAGTTGCAGGAGTAGAAGTCTTCTCAGCCTACCATAGCACACACAGGGGATCCCCCAACGCTTTCTTCCCAGGGATTATTCCTTTCCTTTGCTTTGCATTTTGTCCAATTGCTCCCACTCCCAGAGATGCACCCAAGAGTTTCACTGGCTCTGGAGTGTCCCCAAAATTCCTCTAGCCCATCCCAGCTGAGCTGTGACACTGTCTGCTCTCCTCTTCTTCCACAACCTCCAGGATCCATTTCCCTGGTCCTTCAAAACCCCCTTCATAGCCCAGAACTGGGGATGAACATCAAGTTGATTACAAAACAATTTCTTTTGTTGATAGAAAATTCTTTGCAGGGCGTGAACAGCAGGAGAAAGAAAGGACTCCTCTGAACTGCAGCTGGCTGGAAACCCCCGGAGGGCAAGAATCTGATCCCTCCTTTGAGGAGCACGGGCCTGTCTGTACAGGCTGTGGGAGCAGGAGAGTTCTGTGTGTGCAGCTCCAACAACACTCACCAGCCCCTGCCTTGCCTTGCTCAGGACCAGCCTCCAGCTCATGCACGGGAAATGGCTCTTCTCCTCCCATCAGCACCCCTGGACAGACCTTGTCCTCCTCACCCCACTAATCCCGTCCTCCTCACCCCACTAATCCCCTCCTCCAGAGCCAAACCTCTTCCCCATCACCCACCTGCCCCACGTGCCCTTCAGCAGCCCCATCATCCACCCAAACCCAAATCCTCTCCTGCTGCTCAGAACCATCCTGTGCATCCTTCAGAGCTACTCAGGAGGAAGAAATCCTCCACGCAACAATGCCAGATCTAGGCAGGAACATCATCCACCCATCTATTTTTTTATACTTACCAATACCCTACCAAATCCTCTGCCCTGGATGCAACCATTCTGCAGATGCCATAGCAACACTTTTAAAAAGACATCCTGAGGATGGACACAACATGTTCCTAAGGAGCAAGGAATCTGCTTACCAACACTGAGTTTGAGAAGCCATGTCCACAGATTTTCCAGCCCTAGGAAGAAGCATCCTTCCTTGGGCAGCCAGTCCTGCTCTGGATCAGTCCCATCTGCTTCCCAAGAGGACCAAAGACTCCCTATTCCTGGACCTCAGCATTGCCAATGAATGTATGCTGCAATTCCCTTTATCCAACAGAATCCTGGAGCGGGTCAGGCTGGAAGGGAGCCCCGAGGGTCACTGGTGCCACCTCCCTGCTCAGGCAGGGCCATCCCAGAGCACAGGGCACAGCACTGTGTGCAGAGGGCTCTGCAGTATCCCCGCTGAGGGAGACTCCAGCCCCTCCCTGGGCAGCCTGTTCAGGGCTGGCACTGCCCAGGGCAGGAGTTCTGCCTCCTGGGCAGGGGCAGCTCCTGGGCTCAGGCCCTGCCCGTGGCTCTGGTGCCACTGCTGGGCCCCGGAGCAGAGCCTGGGCCCTGCTCTGCCCTCCCTGCAGATATCTGAGGAGTTTCAACTGGAGCCTGGAACAGAGAACTACTACCTAAAGAGCAAAAACATTTTAGGAAGCTTCCCTGGAGTGGTGTGGGACTGCTGTCTGGGATCTCAGTCCCTGAAATCAGATATCAAGACTTCAGGAAATGCTTGAGAGGGGGCTCAGCTCAGGTAGATCCCAGAACATACACTTTCCTTCAAAAGAGAAAGAGCCCTTGGGTACCTCCTTGGAGGAGTATGGGGCTGCTGCCTGGGATCTCAGCTCCCAAGAGAAGATGTGAAAAGCCTCCTGGAGATGCCTGGTGCATCCTGGAAGATGAGGTTTCCATGAAAGGAGAAAAATAATTTCGGATTACTTCCTTAGAGGAATCTGGGACTGCTACTGCAGATATCCAGTGCCTAAATCAGAGATTAAAAGACTCTGGGAGATGGTACCTGGGATATCAGCTGCCTGGAGGAGACATGAAAAGACATGAGATATGAAAAGACTCCAGGAGATGCCTGGGAGGTGTCTCAGGTAGATCCTGGAAGATGCAGATTCCACAAAAAGAGAAAAATCATCTCGGCCAGCTTCCCTTGAGCAATCTGGGGTTGCTACCTAGGATTTCAGGTCCTGAAATCAAGAGATCAGGACTCCAGGAATGCTACCACCTTATCATATTTGAATTTTGGTGGTAACATGGTCTCAACAAGGCTGGGCAAGAATTTCCACAGCTGCTGTCTGGCTGATTTGGGTGGCAGCCCCTGGCTTGGGGCTCTGCTCATCCCAGTGCCCTCCAGCCCACCCAACAATACAGACAGCTCTGGGGGAGATTTTTCCTTCTCAGAGTTTTCTGCCATTCCCATCCTTTCTGGAAGAAGAACCTGTGCTTGTCCCAGCTCCCCTGCCACAGCAATGGATGTCCTGGAACCAGTGCAGCTTCCAGCTACCCAGGGTCCTGCTCCAAACCCAGGGTGGGGAGGACACCAGGATGCCTGTCCCTCTCTCCCCATTGCACCGAGGCTGAAGAAACTCCTGCTTGATTCTCGCCCTCCTGGCTTTGCTCTAAAGGTCACCTGGCTCCTCCACTGCCACTCACACCCTCCTTGGGCTGTCAGGATGTGAGGGGTCCAGCTGGGACTGGAAGGCAAAGTCTGCTCAGGGGAGCTCAGCTAAAGTCTGATTAGGACTGTGACGGGAGCTGAGAAGAAAGTGAAGGGTGTGGAAAAATAGGGAGGAGAAGGATTGTTTTGGAGAATAGGTCCAGGGCTCTGGGCAGTTTCATTAGAGGAATATTAAGTAAATGAGTCAGAGCTTGTGGTGCCTGAGGCTCGGGAAAGCTGCTGCTGGAGTGAAGGATGGCGAGCGAAGATGAGGATCGTGGCATGCTGTCTGTGAGCAAGATCCAACCAGGACACAACAAGAGGAAACTTGTTGCCTGCTCAGACTTTGATGAACGCTTGCAGAGATCAAGCACTGCAGATGTTCTATTACTGCCTCCCTCTGTGCCTGGTTCCAGCTCCTGACCAGGCACTCCAGGGAGCCTTTCCCAATCCACTGTGCTTCCTGAGGCACCGGAGCTCCTGGAGCACCCCACTCCAGCAGCACCCCCACACCACGCTGATCCCTTGGGTCTCTAAAGTAATTTTGCAAGTCAGGTTTTATGTATTCGTAGCTGGTAGCTGGAGATAAAATTTGTCTCTTAATTCCTGCACCTAAAAAACTGAATATTGCACTAATAGCAAATACAAGAATGCTCTGTGTATCAATAATCCCTGCAAATGTTCCAGGCCAGGCTGGATGGGGCTTGGAGCAACCTGGGTAGTGGAAGATGTCCCTGTCCATGGCAGGGGTTGGAACTGGATGATCTTTAAGGTCCTCCCAAACCAAACCTTTCTGGTTTGATGAATAAATGTGTATCACATATGTGTAAACGTCTAAGTACATATGCATGTGTATATATATCTATATGTGTACATATACAGATACACATCTCTATGTATAAATATATATAAATATTTACCTGCACTGCAAACACAAAACCCAAGCCTGAAGTTAAGATGGGTAAACCAAATTGACTACTTTCAAATTACAAAATTAATTTCATAAGCACCGAGGAAATTCAAGGTAAAGAAGTTAATTCAGATGTTGTTGTGATAACAGAGATACAGGAATAATACAGTGGGCTGCACTAAAATATTTTTCATTGCATGAAACAGTTTCAAACATCTATAGGGTGAAATTCCACACCAGTATAGAAAAAAATACCAAAGCTACCAACTGATGATCTCTCCGTGGTGATCCCAGAAACCAGGAAAGGCAAAAGCAAGTGAAAGAGGCAACAAAAGTAGAAAAGCACAGTATTAACCACAGAATTCCAGAATCACTGGGGTTGGAAAAGATCTTCAAGACCATTGAGTCCAAGCTGTGCCCAATCCCCACCTTGTCCCCAGCCCGGAGCGCTGAGTGCCACGTCCAGCCCTTCCTTGGGTACCTCCAGGGATGGGGACTCCAAACCTCCCTGGGCAGCTCATAATTAATGGGTGACTTCAATCATCTCCATACCGGCAGGGCAAATGTTGTACTGGAGTCAGATCAAAAGACAGATTTTGGTATCTTTATCAACTTCTTTATGGAAAAGTTTGGAGCAACCTCCAAAGTAGGTGCAATCAAGGATAGTGCACAGGGAGGTTGGTTGAAGACAGATTATTTCTCTAAAAGTGCCCATTATATATTCAAATCCCCCTATTCTTAGAAAAGAAAAAGAAATAAATAAATAAAGCATTATCAAACACTAGAAGTCTAAGACTAAGAAAGTAGTTGGAAAAAATTTTAGAATGCAAATTAAAAGGCAAAATGATTTTGGGTTACACAGAAAATACTGAAAGATTTCCTGCTGGAGGCTTGGAGTAAATTTACACCATTGAGCCCAAAATCCCAACAGTGAATAAATAAAGGAAAGGAGAAGACCAGAAAGAAAAGGAAACCTTTGAAAAGTGGAACTTGACTCCAAAGGGTGAGAACAGCAGAGACTGTAATTCTGGCAAGTTAAAGAGACTGGTCAAAAGAGAAAAACATGCCAGGGGTTCCCATACAAACAATAAAGTCTTTTTCAACACATTAGAAGCAGGATGTCTATTAGTGAGTCTCTGTGGCCAACAAATAACTCAGGGAATGAAAGATGCACTCAAAAAATATTTGCAAAAAAACCTACATGAATTGTTTGCATCATAGGGCACCACAGAGGAACTCAGGAAGATTCCATGCAGAGCATTTCAGCATGGTCATAAATTACTTGGGAAAGGGTAAATTAATGAGGTGACAAAATTTGCAGACGAAATAGGTTTTTTTTAGCTATCCACATCTCAAAATCCAAATTATCCTATCTCCGACTGATTGGGAAGACTTGCATAAAGGATCTCAGGCTCAGCGGATAGTTTCTTGAGCAACACGATACCAACAGCTCCCACCTCCTCCCATGCTCCTGGCCATACATTCCCCACTGCTCACCCCGTCCTTGACTCCTCCATGAGCTCATTCAGCTCATGAAAGCATCAGAAAATGAACCCAGCAAGTAAAATTGAGCATTTGCTGCACCTGTTATGAGTTGGACAGGTTTGGGAAAGGGTTTCACAAGGCCTGGGGTCACAGCAAGTGAGGGATGAGTTACGGCACAGGAAGTAAGTAGGTAGAGGGGAACACAGTAGTTAGGGAAAAAGAAGAGCAAGTCCTCTTCAGCAAGGAGCTGGGATCAGCCCTGTGTGTAACTGCTGCTGAAATGGCTCTGTGCTCGGAGAGGGGAAACTTAGTACCAGTGAGGACAAGGGGATGTGCCTGGGAACAATCATTTGAGCTGTAAAGACAAGGATATAGACTTTAAAATAGCTCATTAAACTCAGGAGAGACCCTGGAATTATTCTGGAACACTTTCTAAAAGCATCATATTGTTGGTGGGCACTGTATGTATTTTATATATGTATATATATTCCTGTCCTATCCAATAACGCAGATAAAATTAGGAATTTATGGGGAAAAAAGACTGGGAAATGCTGTCCATGGCACACTTACAGCCCAACAGGCCATTTGGTAATGATGACTCTATCTCAACATGGGAAAATCTGAAAAACGGCACAGGTAGCAAAAATAGACAGGAAGCAAAAAGGTGGGAAATTTGTGGGTAAGAGGAGCCCAGGATGCTCCACCCAGAAGAGGATGGTATCTTGTAAAGTTGTGAACATTGGAAATGATGCAAATACAGAATAATTATTCACTATTCTTCATAATGCAAAGAGGAAGGTGTCACCTCAAACCAAGGAAAAGGTGTAAAATAAACAAGAAGAATTCTTCTCACAGGCTCAGAGTGACACTCCCCGCTGGCAGATGATGTGGAGATATAAAAGATCCACATCACCATGGGGCAAGATCCATTCAAGATAACAATCCAAGTATCCTGTCTGTCATTTCAGCCTGGATGACCCCAAAGCTCCTGATGCTGGGATTTTGGGATGATGGACCCACCTTGATCTTTTTCTCCTACCGGGCTTTCTCTACCAAGCAACTGCCATGTTCACTGTGCCCATGTGTAGCCCACACCTGCTGAGCTGCTTTGCCCCATCTCCCTCTAGAGACAACCCCAGACTCCCTGGGCCCTTGCATGGTTCGTCTGCCCTGTGACTGACACCCACACTGTTCAAGCAGTTGACCCAAGGAGTCTCAGTCCTTTCCAATGTCTTTCCACCGAAGAGGTAAAACTCCTCTGCACAGAAAACAACCATTTGGAGAGGTTAAGTCTAACAGCAGGGATTGGATTCCCTGAAGAAAGAAGCACCATCTCAGATCTTATTTTTCACTTCTACGTAAATCTTTTTCTTACTTCCAAGTAAAGGCACCTTTGGCTTCATGTTCTCCACTAAAAGTAAGAAAACTATTATCATTTTAAAAACCAGAAAAGCAAGTCTCTTGTCTGTACAAAAATCCTGACCCTAAGGAGATGAGGATAGAACAAGTTATGGAAGCAGGGACCACAGAGCACTTCTGGGAAAGGTTCAACACTATCTAATATCATGGAATCACAGAATCCCAGAATGGTTTGGATTGAAGGGACCTTAAAGCTCATCCAGTTCCAACCCCCTGCCATGGGCAGGGACACCTTCCACTGTCCCGGCTGCTCCAAGCCCTGTCCAACCTCGCCCTGTCCAACCTCACCTTGGACACTTCCAGGGATCCAGGGGCAACCACAGCTTCTCTGGACACTCTGTGCCAGGGTCTCAGCACCATCAGGGGACAATTCCTTCCCCATACCCCATCCAGCCCCACCCTCTGGCACTGGGCAGCCATTCCCCCTTGTCCTGTCACTCCAGGCCTTTGTAAATAGTCCCTCTCCATCTTTCTTGTCAGCTCCCTTCAGGTGTTGGAAGGCCACAATTAGGTCACACTGGAGTCTTCTCTTCTCTTGGCTGAAATATCCCAATTGATTACTGTTGGTCTATTATTGCTGGGGAAAAAAAAAAAGGCAGCAGAGCTGATACAGAATTAAACTCTTGGCTTGGGTTTTCATACTTTCTTTAAACCTGGCTCCAGGCTTTGATGTCAAGTACCTAAACCGATCGGGCAGTTTAGCAAGGCTGGATTTATTGTGGAGGATGCTCTCCGAGAGAGGCAGCGTGGTCACTCTCCTGCTGCCTTGGACTGGCTCAGCTCACCTCCCTCTGCAGCACGCCTGTGAGGCCCCTGGACCCTTCGGGGTGTGAAGATGAACACAACAATCTGTGTCTGCTTGGCTCCAGGCAGGATCACACCGATACAAACTGACCCAGCACTGTCCCAGTAAGATCAAAACAATATTGCCAAGCAAGAAGGAGAAAAAGCATTATCAACTTGTCTTTTGTTCAGCTACCTAAATTTACAAAACCTTGATTTCTCATTTGAGCCTGAACTTCCAGTCAATCGCAGGTAAAAGTACGTTGCATTCCCATGTTCCTGCAAGGCAGCCATCCCCCCGCTTCCTGAGGAGACTGCATCAGTTATCCAGGATTTTTATCAAGCAAGATCACAACCTGAGCTCTGAGAATGCAGAATAGACCCGAACACTTGGTCAGCTCCTTTTAAGACAACAGATCACATCTGGCTTCAAGAGACAGAGTTGTTTCCTTATTTCTTTGATGTAGAACCTCAACTATTGTGTTTTTGTTACAAATTGCTTTATGGTTTGAATCTTACATATACTCAAACTCATGTCTTTTTCTTTATTTCTTTGCAGCACATGCAAACAGTGGCAAACACTGAGTTGATAACAACTGGAAGGAGTTTTGGGGGGCTAAATGATTTCAGTGAAAGAACTTTGAAAATCTGAAAGAAGCTCAGTTCCCACCTCGGTGGCTGATGATGTCAAATTTCCAGGCATCTGGTCAGCAGCTCTGTTTACAAGGGTTGTGTCTTTGGGGAGGGAGTTGAAAGAAATAAGTGCTTTTTTTTGTTCCATTTGCTGCTCTGAGGAGCTTTTAATGAATTACCTGAGATGATAATATGATTAAGTGAGGGCTCTATGCACTGGGGTACATGGGCTGTGCACAGAGGTCTTGATACGTGAACAGAAGAGCACAGGAAATGGGTCACTAGAGAAGGCAATTACTGAA
This sequence comes from Anomalospiza imberbis, assembly GCF_031753505.1. NCBI lineage: Eukaryota > Metazoa > Chordata > Aves > Passeriformes > Viduidae > Anomalospiza > Anomalospiza imberbis. The sequence goes on from NC_089700.1 coordinate 522,879, forward strand.
ATGAAGGGAAAATACAGAGAGATGCTTATCTTGTTAAAACATGGCTGGAAACAAAGTAAAACAAACCAATGAAGTTCAGAGAAACCCCAAAGATATCAGCTTACAGGTACAGTTTGAGTGGAAATGGCAGATACATTTTCCCTGTAAACGTATCTGAAAGACAGCTCAGTTCTTCAAGTTACTCTGAACTCCAACAAAACACAACTGAATATCCAAATTTAAGGATGAAAAAGAAATTACTTTCAAACTTGGAGCTCTTCCCCTCCACCAGTGCTCACTGGGTGATCACCGAACTGGGCTTTGTGTAAGAGAAAAAATTCTACAGAAACATTTGACAAACAGGATGTTTCAGTTCATTTTTTACCCCAAGACGTTGCATTTCTCAACTGGAGAGAGAGAAGGAAGTTTGGTAGAGATTTGCTTAATTAATAATTCAGCTACACGTAACAGTCAGGCTTCAAACATTTCTGTGGGCAAGACTCCACACACTGAAGGTTCCACAGGTGAAGAATAAATCAGAAATGCACTTGAGATAGTCATACATTGTTCTGTCCTCTTTACCCTACTCTAATCAATTAAGTTTAATCATTTAATAACTACCTATTTAACCGGAAAAGTCAATCAAATGGAGGAACTTAGATTAGTTCTTTGTGGCAATCTCACTGCAGATAACAAACACCAAGTCCTGGACCATCATAAATAATGTCAAAAACAAGGCTTGCCACCAACTCTGATGGCTTCCACATGAGAAATGCATATTTTAGTGTGATCAGACACAGTCTCAGACACCAATATAATCCAAGAACAAAGAGCTCAAAATACAGAGGATGAGGGACTTGCACTCGTGAAAGCACCGACTCTAAAAACAACCAAAGGTCAATAAAAGGACAATATCATGATGAAACAGCAAATTAACATAGGCTGCCAGACTGATATCATGGTCAAAAGGTCAGATGTGAACCTCTGGGTACAATTCAGATGGAGAAGATCGAAGATCACAGGAATTGCCAGACTGGATTAAAGGAAATCCGTAACAAACACCCAAAATGTGGACTGGTTTGCATGGCCACAAGGCAGCCAAACCATCACTGACCTCTCCAGGCAATGTGACCTCTCCACCAGGACACAGACAAGCTACAATCCAATACAAAACCATCCTTCAAATCTGTGCTAACATACACACATCAAAAAAAAAAAAATCCTCAAAGGTCTTAAAATTCAGCAGCTTTCACCTGGGTCCCACAGGATTTTTCAGGGAAGCAAAGGAATACTCCCAAAACACCCACAGTTCTCCAGCCGATTTCCTTAAGCCCGTGTTCACACAGATACTTAGCTGGAGTTTAGAAGGTTTTTAAAATCGCTTGAAGTCCTCAACATGGTCAACAGAATTAAACAAACACAAGGAAGTTTGTCTTCATGGAAACATCAGCCTTACTCCCTGCATTCATCTTGTTTGCTTAAAGCACTATGGCCACCCAAAAACACCACCAGTTTAATTCCATCTTTTTTTCCCCTCACTTCAGAAGTCATGGCACAAGGGTCCCAGTCCTGCCACGGAAGAAGGAGAATGTTCCCAGCATTAAGCAGCGTTCTTTGGGATGCAGACTTCCATGTGTATGTGTTCAATGGGAAGCAGGGACAGTCTCCCCATTGTGGGCTGACAATTCAACCCAAGGACAAGACTCCAGTGGAAGCAGGGAGAGTAGTTCATGTGGATTTGTACATCTCCAAACAACCCAATTACTACCCCTTTATCTCCTTTTCTCCTCTAAATGACAATCCACATACACATTCAGGAGGCAACTCCATGCACTAATTCTCTCTCCACAGATGGGGCAACTCAAGCACTTTTAGAGTAGTCTGCATGCCACAGTCTGTCTAATTGGGTAGCATTCCTGAAAGCATCAGCAATGGTATAGAGTTTCATGGAACTCCACAGCCATGCAGACATCAGGAATGGAGCCATCCTCTGGAGAGGCCATTGAACAACTTAACCTTTGATGGAATTTACTGATGGCTGGAGGCACAACACTTGGGCAGTACCACAACATCCCCTGATACAGTATGTTATGCAATTATCAGTATCACTGCAGCTCTTTATTTCCCAGCTCATGATACAAATGGACAGAGGCCTACCATGGGGTTTGGTCCTGGGCAGACAGAAGGAGATGTTCTGCTTGACATCAGTGCCTGAGGAAACAAAGATCTCTGTCTGTGAACATCTGGGGATCACGGGGGTGGGGGGGGGGGAAGAAGGGCTATTTTCCGGCTCCAGCAAAACTTAGGTATGACCTCAGGAAAACATATAAGAAACCTTATCTGAGAAGGGGAACCAAAGATCCGGGATGTCAAAAATTTAGCAGAGGGTCCTTCTCACCCTCTGGCAGAACTTTGTGCTGCCAGGGAAGTCACATTTAGGAACATGGTTAGAATAACAAACAAGCTGCCAGGGCCCTGTGGTGTCTGGATGGTGAGATTCTGCTTAAGATCTCATGCTGTGGTAGAAGTCAACATTCTTTTACCAAAGCTTCCTACAGAACCTAGGACCATGGAGTTAAAATTGAAAATCCCTCAGATGGACAGAAATAGTTGCCCAGGTGTCTGCATTGGTGTGATCTGTACATCAGAGCTCACCAGGCCCAGGGAACCACAGGACCACCGGGACCACTGAAACACAGTAGGGATGAGAGGTCAAGGAAAGAGAAGCTGCTTCTAATAACCACCAAAATCTGGAGGGGAGAGGTCAGAGGAGGGACTGGAGCAAATGTCTTGTCTTCTGTTCAAGTCAGGCTGGGAGAATAGGCAAGATGCTCCAGATACCTCTGGCTTTAACTTTCCCTTAGCCTGTCCCAGCCAGACCAAAGCCTGCAGAATCACCATCTTGCCTTATCTTGAATTTGGCTTTTGGGGAAGAAGGATTAGACAGATGTCAATTAATCCTTCAGGCTGCAAAATCAAGAATGTGATACCAGGATTCCAAGGAACAGGCTGGCCTCTAGGCAACGGGGCCAGGACTTGTTGGCACCTGAAGAAATGGATTTTGCAAAGCCCCTTGTTTCTGCAAGTTGCCCTTTGGGACATTATCCCACATTTCTCACTTGTGGCCTGTCAGTTAAACCATCTTTCTGCCCCTGGAACAGCCAAAATTTCCAGCGCTGGGCAGCATCAAGCACGCTGCATTCCCTGGCTCCATGGCTTGAGACAGAAACTACAGGACCTCGAAATACCTCCTTTGACATTAGCTGAACAAGAAGACCTAAAAATGCAAATCAAAGAAACACAGAAGTGTTTAGGTTGGGAAAGCCCTCTGGGATGATCGAGTCCAACCATTCCCCCAGCACTGCCAAGGCCACCACTGCCCCATGTCCCCAAGTGTCGCATCTGCAGGGCTGTTAAACCCCTCCAGGGGCGGGGACTCCCCCACTGCCCTGGGCAGCTATGCCAGGGCCTGACCAATGTTTCAATGAATAAATTTGCCCCAAAATCCAATTTAAAATGGTATGGTTGGCAAGGGCTTGAAGCTTATTTTTGACCTCCCAGTTGAGGTAAGAATTTATGTCCCAGAAGTAGTTACCTGATTTATCTGGTATCTCTAAATAAAATATATCTTTCTAAAACGCACAAAGTATATATGGCCATTCAGGGCAAATTTAGGGGCTTCATTAAATTAGCAGCGTAGAGTAATTCAGCTGATGGCCATAGGATTACGGCTGGGATTTTCTTCCCAGTAGTATGATGTGTCTGTCCTATTTGTTTCAAGATAAATGTTTATGGTTGCAACTGATGATTTTAAAGATCTTTTCCAACTTAAATGATTCTATGATTCCACATCAACTGATTTTCTTGGTGATGAAGTACCTGATGTTTGCAGGTTACCTCGATTCATTCCCTAGGCAAGGAAATAGGACTATGCCAACAGACCTTCAAAAAATATATACTCTCTAATAAGTAGATAAACTCTTATTTCAAATGCAGGAATATCTGACTGTTATTGAGATACAACTCTTAGAGAAGACAACTGCTGAGAGCATGTGCTGTACCCAAAATCTCTGGAAGATATCAAAGATCCAGGTTCTGCTGCTTGAGATACACACACAGAGTTATTATCCCACCAGTGAAACATATTGAGGGAATCGTGAATGATGAGGGTGACAAAGAATAAAAATTCTATGTTCAGTAAAGCTGGATAGGACTTGGAGCAACCTGGTCTAGTGGAAGCCATCTCTGTCCATGGCAGGGGGGTGGAACAAGATATTTAAGGTCCCTTCTGACCCAGAGTATTCCAAGATTCCATGATATGAAGGCCAAAGTGTCAAGGGCTACAAATGCTAATTAACAGAACCGTGAAACTGAATGCCATGCTGTGAAATTTTCAATAGTTGAACCAAAGGAACCTTGTAGTGCTTTCTATGTGAACAAAGAGCTGAGCTTCATCTCAGTGATGGAGAATGAAGGAGGTACTTAGGCAGTTTTTCCTCCCAGACTTGCCCAAAAGAGCAGAGGGGGGCTGGAAGGGCTGGTGCTGAGGGTGGTGGGGCTTGGGCTGGAAGGTTTCTGCAGGAGAGGAGAACGCAAGGGTGGATTTGGACCAAAGGTCCATGCAGCCCAGCATCTTTGCCTTGATAGTTGCCAACAGTGGATTTCTGAAGGAGAAGTAAGAACAGGACAAGCATGTAGGGCTTCTGTCCCAGGCATTCTCCAAGCCTACCATTTTATAGACTCCCAGAGGCAAAGCTGGGACCTGTTATTTCATAGCCATTGATGGAGCCTTCTCCCATTCATTAGGTCCAGTGGGTTTTGAACCGATGTAAACTTTCAGCATCCACAGCAGTTCCTGCAGCAAGGGATTGTACATGTTAATTGTACAGTGAGTGAAGAGCACTTCCCTTTGAACCTGACTCTTTGTAGCCTCATGTGATGCTCCATTATTTTCATACGAAGAGAAACTAACAGTCAATCTCTATTCATGACTCTGTGGATCTTCTCCGTTTCACCCTTCGGCTGCCTCTTTTCCAGCCAGAAGAGAGTTAGTCCAGTTTGTCTTTGGATAAAACACGTCTTATGGTTTCTTTTATACTTACGTTTTTCTCCAAACATCTTCCAATACAGCTACTGCTTTTTTAGAGCTGTGGAGTACAGAACTTCACACAGGATTCAACATCTGGATGTACCTTGGATTTCCACAGGAGATCAGAGAGATTCTCTGGCTTATTCTCTCATTTTCATTGCTAATGTTCCCTTTGTCTTCATGACAACCACCACATACCAAGCTGACACTTGCACAGACCAGTCTGTTAAAATCACAAGACACAGTTGTGGCAATGGGCAAATTAGAGCCCATCACCTGAATGTGAAGAAATGACTGATTCTCCCGGTTCTCCTGAAGTATTTGGTCTCATAAGGTCATGTAATGATTCAGAGATGAACCTTGTCTTCATTACTTCTAATTAGATCATGTATTGGAAAGCTCTAGAACAATACCAAGCATTCCTGTTTCCACGTGCTCATCAACACTTGGGAGAGCACAGCTACAGCACACACTGCTGTAGCCATGGGCTCCTTCCAGAGGGAAAGTCTGCCAGTAATTCCTTCCACCTACTTCTTACCTTCCAAAAATTATCTATCCAGAAGCCTCCTTCTTAATCCACATCTTAGCTTCCCTGGAAGTCTTTGCATTTGGAAAATTCAGCCTGCCCAATTGATGCCACTGTTGACTCCTTCACATCTACTCGTAGCACTCTGTTGTACTTTCTATCAACTTATAATTTTACAACACACTGCTCCAGGCTTTTATGGATGAATTGGAGCTCAGAGAAAAACTGGAATCCCATCAGCCACCTTCCAGGGATTTTAAACAAGAGTTCATAGACAAGATAATAGTTCAATGATTTCATCCTCCCCAGTCCATGGGTGAATACCACCTGATCCCAGCGACTGATAGTGGTAATTATGTCTATCTCCATCACCATCTCATCTCCAGACATTTCAGCCTGAGACAGATGAAAGCACAAGGAGAATGGCATTCATTTTTCTGCTGGGAGTTTAGCTGCCCTAAGCACAGATTTTAGACTTTAATTTTTTATAGGTCCTACCAATTGTCAGGTGAGTGTTCTGCTCATGACTGAAGAGAATCTAGCATTACCATTTTCAAGTTATTTCTCCTCTCTCCACTGTCTTCATGTATTTTAGGGCTCTTTTTTCTAATTTTACCAAATTTCTTGCTTTTCCAGGATGCTTTTATATACTTTCTTACTCTTATGTTTAGGTATCCTGATATGCTTTTTTCATTTTTCAAGTATTTCTTGAGAGGTACATTTTATCTTAATTCTTACTGTGGTGCCCTCAAACACTTTGATGCAAAGGATGTAACTCCTGGTTGCCCTCTCAGATTCTTTTGAATGACCTTATTTGATTTCATGTCACTCTTTTCTAAATTAAAACACAACGGTGGATAATTTTTGGCCTCTTAACATCTCAGCAGGAATAAAGTACATGATCGTCACTGTCCCAGAGTGGCTTTTCAGAAGCAGGATTTTGAATGGGCGTGGAAAAGGCCAAGGCCAGCATGGCATTCCCCAGTTTGTTCTGTGGACAAAACAACCACAAAAGAGGCAGCCAGAGAAGGAGCACAAAGAAAAGAACTGCCACCAAGTCAGGCCACAACCAGGTTCAACTGCCAGAAATGATGAAATGGTAGTTTCTCAACCAAAAACCAACACAAGTTGTTTGATGATCTTTCTAACATAAGGGCTGCGTGTTATACAAGCACGCGGGGTTCGTCCATCACTCTGACATGCTTCGCTCATGGAGAAGTTGGGCAAAGTTTACAAACAGCGGCTTTTGGTCCCCTGGAGTGACAAAAGAGAGGTCAGAGGTCCTCTTAAGGAGGCAGTGGAAAGACCAGATTATCCCTCTGAGGAGAGCAAAGTGTTGGAAGCAAATGCTGACAGGCAACAGCCTAAACCCTTCTGTGAACTGCTACTGAACAAGAACAACACATCCAGAAAAGCAACGAGAGTAACCAGTATTCTAAGAAAGATGAACATTATAGAAGATTAAAAAAAGACATTTGAGAGAGCAGATAAGGAAAAAAAATACCTGAGTGGGACTATATGGCCTGAGGCATGTTATGTGAATGAGGCCAGGTGAAACAGAGGGTAATGGGGAGGACAGTGGCATTTTGGTGGCCCCACGGAAATGTTTGGAGAGAAGTCTCCAGCACTGACACTCAGGGACAATGTGCACCCACAGTACGGCTGCAGGAGTAACATCCAACAGGACACTCAGGGAATAAGGAACAGTGGAGGTACAGCGTCACAAGCAGAAGAAGGGGAACTCTTGTCTCTTCAGGATCTTGGGGAGATTCCACTGATTTTAGAATAGAGCTATCTTAGTAAATAAGTTATTCAGATCATTTTGCAAGGAACAGGACTCAGGACTGGAGCAGTAACACAAACACAAACATTATCTCTCTTACTACTCTAAAAAGTGGTCAAGGCTGGGTTTCTGGAGCTGTATCTCTACAGTGGATGGTTGTGTAAAGAGACCAACTTGCCAAGATTTAAAGTCTGATTCAAACTGACACACAGGAAGCTACAGGAATTATCACAATTCACTCTCTTATTTGACTTTCATATCCTTAGAGATGTTCCCCATATTTAAACAATCTGAAAGCAACATTTTGGTGCAGGATCCTGCACAAAATCCAACTAATGAAAGAACCGGTGTTCTCCACTCACTCCCTAGAACTTGCCTCTTCTGCTCTTCCATGTGGTCATCACCCTTTCTAGACACTGTGCCTGCCCTGCTCTGTTTTTTGGCTTGTTGGCCTTTGTAAGGAGAACTGTTTCACATCTCTAACAGGACTGGAGTGCTGTTCATTTTTTACATCTGGATCAACTCGATCCCAGGGTCATTCTCCCTGAGTTTCTGCAATGGACGTGTCCCTCCTACAGTTCTGCACCAACAGTGCTGCCCAACACACACCTCATGGAAACACAGATGCTGAGGAGCTTTGGAAGTAGGAAGTTGAAATCTATCCTTTCATGTAATTTTGAACTAGAATTCACATACCTTTTTCCAGAACAAAGCAGATTTAATCCCCAAACTGCTTTACTTACATTCAGAAGTAACATGTCATAACCAAACTCAGTCAAAAGCTTTTGATTTGTTTTACAGAGTTTATGGCCAGAGGAATTTATTCAACTCCCCAGTCAGAACTGCTGTGTTTAACAATCCAGTACATCTCTGCCACTACCCTGATGCTGAGCACAGTAATAAGCATTAGATTAACCCATTTGATCACTGGAGACCAAATTAGTGAGATGGAGAACAAAAGAGAGATCAAAGGGCCACTAATGCCCTTAACAAGACCCTTCAGGGATGGGGAAGTGACGAGGTGAGAATACATCCGTTGATTTAGGCAGATGATTCAGATCTCAACATGCACGGGAAGAGGATACACACCCAAAATTTTAGATAATTTGAATGGGGTGGCTGCAGGGGGGAAGAGAGTCTTCACAGAAATCTGGCAACACAGGAGTAACCCATACAACCTAAGCACATTCAAACCAATCCTCTCTCTGCTACCTTTGAACACTGACCTTACATGTTTAAGTGCCTTGTTCTGAAGTAAGGCCAATCCTTGATGCTCCTAGAAACAAGATGAAAAGGTCCCAAGACAACTCTTGGCCAACTCCAGCCTGAGCTGTGCTGGCAGCAGGCCCAAAGCTCCGAAGCATGAGATGTGATTACAATTCCTTAATGCAGCCTGAAAGTGTTGTGGGCAAATGAAAGGCTGTGCGGCGCTTCCTGTTCTTTACAGCCAGGGAAATAAGGGGAAGAATAAACAGATATTAAAACTAAGTCATAAATCACAGAACTCAAAGATAGAAGAGACCACCATTACCATCCACACCACTTCTGTCTACTTTACACCTGTCCTGCTGCAGCCAAGTGCGAGAACTTGAATGAAGGGAAGACCAAAAGTGTAATAAAATATGAATGTGCATTACTGAAGTGCGATATATTCCCTTGTACTGAGATTAATTTTATATTTCTGCTTCCTTTATAACTAAAAATTTCAATTATTTGACCCTTGGCAATCCCTGCAACATAGACTGTCGATGATATTGAAGATCATAGACCTGAAGGTCAAACTACACTACACATTTCCCATTGTACTTACTTATTACTTTTTTCAGTTTAGGTTAAAACTTGCTTGTTTTCATACTATGACTTTTGGGCAAAGTCCACAAAAAGGTTTTAGGCAAGGTTCTGAACATTTTAGGCTTTTAGGCATGTTTTTGGCATGTTTCACTGCATGGAAAGCCACTGAGATATATTAAATAAAAATGCATGTCAATTTTTGTCCAAAATCCAGTCTGATACAACAGAGCCCTCTTTGATCACACTGAGTTGGTGTTGTATTACTTTGACAATTTTGAAAGTTTTTGTTTAAAAATAATAAATTCATATGCAGTTCAGAACAGCCTTCCTCAATAAGAAATGCCCACCAAAGCTTTCACTTGATGGAGGCACAGAAAAACATTTCTCTAATGGTTCAGAACCATTCTGTCACAAATTCAGCCTGGCTGCAGCCTGCAAGCATCACAGGGGCCTGTTTCCCTTCTCCTGTAATCTCACCTCTCTGCCAGCTTATCTTTGGGAAATGTCCACTTGTTCCCTGGATGTATTCCAGGGCCTGTGCATGGCCAGACGTCCTCTATTGACTGTCACTCACTCCAGCCCTGTGGGTTCAGTCTCCTGACCACAGATCACTGCTCTGCTCCAGTCGTGTGTCTCCAGAACTGTCACCTTTTTAGTACTGAAAATCTTCAGTTCAAGATGGATCTGTGCCCACCTTCATAAGTAATTCAACTGCAACTGCAACTAGCACCAGATGGTGCACTGGGAAGCTGGGAGGTTTACGTTTAAAGTCCTTTAAACTCCTTAAGCAGGGAACAGTTTCCCGTCGCATGTTTTCTGGGTGAGGAAAGAAGATACACCATGGAAAGCTCCAGCTCAGCCTCTGTATACGCTCAAGAGAGGGGTGGAGGTTCAGAAACAGCCTCTGAGATCAACCTCTTCTAGCAGCCAACTCTGAGATTCCCACTCTGCATCTGGATTTCAATGGCTCACCTTCCAGTTACACTTAAATCCTGCACCAATACTGAACTAATCCACACTGTGGGTTACACTGGACACTACCAACGCTGCACTCATACTCTATGTCCAATTTCTAAGAGATCTGTTTGGGCCAAATGGTTTCTTCAACACTACCAATGTCCCTGTGTTGGGTGACTACAGCCTTTTTGAGTCACTGTTTTGTGTGTTCCCCAAGACAGCTTCTACTTTCATAGAATCACAGGATAGTTTGGGTTGGGAGGGACTTTGATGCTCAGCTCGATCCACCCCCTGCCATCTGCAGGGACACCTTCCACTGTCCCAGGCTGCTCCAAGCCTTGTCCAACCTGGTCTTGGACACTTCCAGGGATTCAGGGCAGGCACAGCTTCTCTGGGCAACCTGTGCCAGGGCCTCCCCACGCTCACAGGGAAGAACTTTCTCCCAATATCTAATCTAAATCTACTGTCTTTTGGATTGAATCCATTCCACCTTGTCCTGTCTCTCCAGGCCCTAAATAAGTCTCTCTCCATCTTCCTTGTCAGCTCCTTCAGGTACTAGAAGGGCACAATCAGATAACCCTGGAACTTCTTTTTTCCAGGCTAAACAATTCCAAATGTCTTAGCCTTTCCTGAGCAGTGTCTATGTGCCATGTAAAAAAGTGGGGATTTTTCCTCTGTAGGAGCCATTCGTCTCAGTGTTTCAGTGCAATTTCCTGTTAATGCTTTGTGTCAGAATAACACTTTTTGGTACTGAGGCACCCATTTTTATTGTGCTGCAGTCAGGCCAAGTGGCTCCATTATTGCTGCTTCTGAGGCAGCTCTTGCACATTACTTAACGCTAAGTCAAGTCTGTGTACACGAGTACGAGCTGTTCCAAGAGGCAGAAACTGCTCCTTTGAACTGCCTCGTATTGTGCTATCTGACCAGTTTATTCTCACGTAATTTAAGTCCCCATAATCATTTGGTTCAACTTTCCCACTTCTCTGTCAACGTTATGCACTCAACATCCTTTTGTTGATGCAGGAGCTGGGAGTATAGAGGATACTAAGTTATTTACTTTGGGATGGGCTGGGAGTGTAAGCTTCTGTGAGCACTGAAGGAGGTGATTCCAATTCCAACTGCATGTGCCTCGCAACACTGGGAACACTCTCCATTGTCCAGGGTGATCCCATAGGGTTCACTGCAGCAATTCCATGGGATAATTAGCACTGCTGTTCTGAACACCACACTCCTCCTCTAACTGGATCCATGATTGATTTTCTCCTTCTGAATGGTACACGCCGAAGGTGATTCAGGCTCCTCCTCCAATTCTCACCCAATACATCCTAAATAGATCAATTTGAATGTTTTTAAAATAATTTATTTTTCAGGGAGGAGAAGAGGAAGGAGGATAATCCTTGGTTTGGGGGTTCAGAACCTTTAGGGAGCTTTTTCTGTGGGTTTCTTCAACTTTGCTTTTATTTTCTTCAGGTGTTTTCCTGCAGTGGTAAGTTAAAACAATGCACTCCATGGGTAAGTGAAAGCTGACTTTCTCCTACAATCCCCTCATTATGAAACTGCTGAGTTTGTACAGAAATTGAATAGAGTACTGCGAACCTTGCAATGAAATAATGGATTTTGGGAAAACTAGTTCTACCCACTGCCTGCTCAGTGAGACTGTGCCACTGTCACACACATGCACTGGAATTTTCTATGTGTCAGCATGTGAAGAGACTGGGACTGCTGATCACTTCGCCCTCCCTGCAGTAATGTGAGGTTATTAATCTCTTTTTAAATATCATTAACAGGGACTCTTCCCAAACTTTCAACACTTTTTCTCAAATACCCTAGAACTAAAGACTGTACCGATCCCTGCCACTCTGCACAGACTACAGGAATCATCTTTTTCCCTGTGTAGAAGATGAGGGTTATACACACTCATAGAGCTATTAAAGTTCAGTTTTAAGAATGCATCCTTGAATCTTGATCATTCTTGAACTGTCCTAAACAAGACTGTAAGTGATGAACTATACCTAAAATAAAAAGGGGATTTTTTTCTTCCACAATTAGATTTGCACATGTTGCAATTCAAATTAGAAAAATCTTCTTGCAGCTCTCTCAAGTGACTCTCTCCTTTTCCTTCCAAGACATTCCTTATTTTCCTATCTACCTTCAAATCAACATCAACTCGCTCCAGTACCACGTTAAGACTGGGTCAAGGGCAAGAAGGAAACTGAGACTTATTCCTCAAAAGTCAGCCAATAGAGCAGCAGAAATATCAAAAACAGATACTGAAAAATCTCTATAGCAATCCTGTGAAAGGGAGTTAATTGGCAGCCACAGGAATTGCAATTCCGAGGGCGTATCAAATCCTGAGCTGCTCGTGGATTGTCCATTGTCAGTAAGTTCCAAATAAGTTCCTTCCAACCTACTTGTCTAAAAGCTTTGGTTCCTCCATCTGTAATAAAGGGCCAGGTTTTGACTTCCATGGAACTTTTTAACAGCAATTCAGGCTCCTACAGTGGCCCAGCAGAGATCACAGAATCCCAGACTGGTTCGGGTTGGAAGGGATCTTAAAACTCATCCAGTTCACCTCCTGCCATGGGCAGGTGCAAATTCCACTGTCCCAGGCTGCTCCAAGCCCCATCCAACCTGGCCTTGGCACTTCCAGGGATCCAGGGGCAACCACAGCTTCTCTGGGCAACTCGTGCCAGGGTCTCACCACCCTCACAGGGAAGGATTCCTTCCCAATTTAAACTTCCAAACCCAAATTTCCAGTTTGGAAACTGCCAGTGAGTTCCCCAGGTGCTTCCCACATCCAGCAAGAGTTAATGCTCAGAGCTCCCTGAACAAGCTGGAGCACTGCACAAGCCTGGAGATGATTTCTGCAAGAAGTCTGAGGTGTTGGTTTTTTGACCTATAAAGGCTTAAGTGGCTCTGCCTGCTTGAGAAATTCCTCTCCTTTTGCATCACACAGCAGCAGCAGCATTGGAGTGCCAGAGGAACACTGCTGGGGTTACACTGGCAGGGCTGGCGGCTCCCTGGCATCTTCCTGCTTGCCCACTGGGCAACAATAGAAATACAGAGATTTTCCACAAAACCACTCACAAGGGCAAAGGCCATGAGGGGGAATTCAACGCTGGGGCTCTTTTATTGTAGGTAAAGAGGATATTGCTAAAGTTGGCTTCTAGGATATAACACACCAAAATCAAAGTCCATTTCTGTAGATGATCCTGGAAAATAGGGCAAGGAGAAACGAAACCAGGAAAACATTCTGGTACCTTTGGTGAGGCTCCAACACTTGCATGCAGGATTTTCTGTATTAAATTAAGAATGCATTTCTAAAAATATATTGACCAGAGCACTATGAAGATAATTATAAGTCATAATAAAGAGAACCTGACTTGCCTACAGGGCCAACTCTGTACCACTGATCCCTGGGCAATCCTATTCTACCTCTGAAAGAAGAGAGTACTGCTTTGGAAACAGGACTGGGCCATCCATGCTTCTCTTCCAAGCTAAGTTCTGCAGTTTGTGTTCTCCTGGACAGGCTGACTGCACCTTACAGAATCTGACATAACCAAGACCTATCCAAAAATGCTGTGAAAACCCCACTTCTTGACTCAATAACTGCAAATGTACCATGTTAGGTCCCTAAACTACATTTGAAGAAGCAATTGTGCAGGTATGCATGCACACCTGTAAATTTATTTATTAAGCACTAGTTCCAGTGACATCAAAGTTAAGCACGTGACCTAAAGTTTTTGCAAGACTGGGATGTTGACAACCATGTGCAAAATGAGATGTCCCAATAAAGCCTGGTTCTGGTCTGCTTAATATCCCACTATTTAAAAGCAAACTGAAAAGTATACATCTCAGTAATTTCTTACTTCTTTTCTACCTGGAGAGCTACCTCCCCATTTCCTGTTTTCTCTTTCCAGAGGTAAGAACCCACTGCAGGATCAAGACCCGAACAATTCTAAACGTAATTTTATAGGCCAAGTTTGAATATTTAACAGCAGAATTAGGAACCACAGCATAAGATCTACAGGAGAGGTCACACGTACACTTGGCTAAGCCCTTCCAGAGCACAGTGCCTGGCACCAGGCAAACATCCTGCTGCAGGAGGCACAGCCTGACCCCCTGTCTCGGTGCTGCCAGCTAAAACCACAACTTCCTGCACTGGATCCCGTGGGATGCGGAGTGGGAGCTCACCTGAGCACAGAGTGGCAGAGTCAAGGCCTGAAAACACACCCAGGGCAGGTCAGTGTCTGTTGTGCCCAAAGTCAACAGGCTGGATTAGAGTTTCCCCAGCCCTCTCAATTTGGAAGGTGACTTTTAAAGAATGAAATTGCACACTATTCACAGCTTTTTATTCCAAACACCTGGTTGGTGCTGCTGTGATGGCACAAAATTCCTACTTGGTATTGCTGCATTTGGTTAGAAACCTCCACACATCTCTCAGGAGAGCTTATCATCCTCCCATTTCCAAAAGGTCCTACTCTATACTTTGCTCGGTTGCAACACCACTGTAGCTTTAGTAAGGAATAAATATTGACTTTCCTGGACATTGCCTCACAAGAGAAGAGGACCTTGAGTGCATTTGTCTCAGATATTTTTTTTAGCCTGGTAATATAATTTTATAGCAGAGATTTCATTCTGAGGAGTTCAAAAGGCATGGAAAAGCAGGCTTTATTCATGTCACAAATTGTCCATGTTCACTTTCAGACAGGTGACCATGTTCTAAAGCTGGCTCAACTGTCCTTCTCTTCTTAAACTACACAAAATTTATTACTTTCATTTAAATTTCCAGACTACAAATGTAATTAAGATTTCAACATACCCCATTTGGAAAGTCTTGGAAAAGTCCAGGAGAAAATTAAGACTTAATATTAATGCAGGCTATATTTTTTTTGTTTTTTGTTCTCAAGAATAAAGCACACAATTGCCAAGCAGATGAGCCACAGAATGGAGAGAATGCACACTAGGTCTCAGGAAACTGAGCTCCAACTCAGAGTGTGCAGGAGATGGGTCTGTTCAGTGAATGGCTCAGCTCTGGCTGTGCAGCATGTGCACCTCCTGCCCAGGTGTGGAGATACCTGTGGCCTTAATCGATTACCTTTAATAAAGGTCAGAGAACAGCAGAATATTAACAGAACATCAATTTATCTATAAAAATACCTGGTGGTGACACCACTGGAGCTCCTGTGTAGGTAACATTCACCCTTTAGGTACAGGCAACAACAAGCAAGGCCAGGGATTCTGGTGGGCACAGCCAGGATGGGTTTCAGGACTGAAGCAGAACCCCAACCTCGGCAGTGTGTGGAAAACCTCACGAGTTTCAGAGAAAAGAAAATACTAATCCTGTCTTCTGTCAGATGTTTCACATCCCGACATGTGACTTGACACACTCAGCTTTATAACATCAATTAAGATACGAAACAATCTCTATGGAATCAGCCGACCACATCCACAATTCAGCAGTAATCAGGCGCAGCCACAGCTCGGCCCCGAAGGAAGGCTCAGCCCTTTGCACGATGCCATCCCCTCGGCCCCCGTGACCAAACCCGCGGGGACAGCGCACGGAGCGCGCCACAAATCCACGCCGGCACACGGGACCCAAGGCAGCCCGGGGAGCCGAGGCAGCCAGGCGGGAAAGGGGACAGCCTGGGGCGGGGGGCGAGGCCGCCGCAGCGCGACGAGGCACCGCTGCTCTTACCTGGAGCAGCTTCCCTTCGGCCGGAGTCACCTCGGCGACGTTGGCGAACTCCCCTTCCAGGACGATGGGCTCCACTTTGAGCGGGATGACCCTGATGATGGCTTTCTGCGCCGCCGCCCGCTCCGATTCCACGGCCGCCGCCAGCGCCAGCCCGGTGTGGCCCAGTCCTGCCTGCAGGGTCGCCATGAGCAGCCAAGGCCAGAGGACAGCCAGCTGCACCTGGGGGCCAGCACTCATGCTACCAGCAGCGGGCTCCGGCCGTTCATACCGCTCGGGAACGCGTCCTCACCGCGGCGGGCCCGGCCGGCGGCTCCGCTCCCGGGGCTCCGAGCCGGCTGCGGACAGAGCCAGGGGCCGCACAGCGGGGCTCGGTCACCGCCAGCGCGGCTCCCCGGCGACGCCGGCTCTCGCCATCGCCGCTCCTCTTGCCCCGTGCCACGTGCTCAGAGGCCGCCGGGAGCTCAGAGGCATATTTTAAACAAACAAACTAAAAAAAAAAAAAAAAAAAAATTTAAAAATCCTAAATTGTGAGTCTCTCCTCCGGCAGATAAATCCAGAAGGATCAGCGAAACAGGTTGCAAGCAAGAAGTCCGTTTGGGTGCACAGGCAGCATTAGGAACTCCTCGGTCCCACGGAGGTGAGGCACAGGGAGGTCTCCCCGCGGATATGGAGGCCTCCTGTCTCCTGGCCAAGAGTTAGGACGACCCACAGGTTCAAAACATCCATCCCAAATACCCTCGAGAGACACCTCACCTTCTTGCTAGCATTTCCCACAGCATAAGCACAACCTTGAATGTTATCTGCACCGATTGGTATCCTTCCCAGAAATTAGGCAGCCGGTATTCCTTGTATTTATGGTGACAAGAAGGCTTGCTGTATTACTGTTCCCTTCCAACCGGAGATGATCCCTTCCATCTTCCTCATGCCAGAAGTGCTTCATTCAAGTCTGGAGATCAGCTTTACTTTTCCCTTAGAAATCCATGCTCACAGTCTGACTCCGGATAGAGTTCTCAAAGATAATTAATAGAACACAGAGCTCCTCTTCATGGCTGGAAGTTCCCAAGAAATAAAAAGGCCCCCAAACACGGCCAAAGTTTAGACATGAAGCCCAACAGGTATCAGGCAGAAAGTTACGGCGTATCTGGTTTCTCTCGCACTATTTCTGTGCGCGCCCGAGTTCCGGTATGACCACTTCCAAGCACACGTTAAGAAGATCCTGACTCAAGGCCCCGCAAAATAAAATAGAAAGCTCCACGGTCTGCCCAAAGGTCACATGAAACGCATCGACGAGTCTTCATAACTGGGAGAATTAAGACAGAAAGTGTTTTCGATTAAACTGAAGTTACAGTGATTGCACGGCTCTGGAGAGAAAAGGGGATATACAAGCAAAAGAAGGTTTGCAAACCTGTTAGGCAGTGAGCCTGCTGGAGTCCGCAGGGGCCGGGCCGAGAGGGAATCCGGCTGTAAATCCCAGGCAAAAGTTATTTCCAGTAGCTTAACAAAACCATGTGGCTCTGGTGATGTTTGGGCTCGGTCTTCAAAAAAAACAGAATTGGAATTTCTAACCAAAAAAAGTATTAAAAAAAAGAGAAAAACTCTCTCGCACACACGCAGCAGGCAGGTAGGTGCAAGCGGAGCTTCACAGCCCGAAAAAGGATCCAGGGAGATCAAAGGGAGAAAATTACAGCAGACAGAGAGCTCCCGAGGCAGGCATGGCTGAAAGTGAAGTGTCCGCATGTAATCGCCCGACCTGCGCCAGCACCCCCGCTCGCTCCGGGAAGGCTTCCAAAACGCGGCGTCCCCGCAGCGGAGGCGGGCACCGGCCGTGCCGGCAGCGAGCGCGGACGGCGAGCAGAGCTGGGACATGGGCAGCGACCCGGCGGCGGAGCCGCTGCCGGGGGTGCGGGCGGCGCGGCGGGGGCCGGAGCGCGGCTCCGGCGGCAGCGGCGGAAGGTCCCGGCGGGCGGGCGGGGGAGCCCCGGGCCGGCCGGGCGCTCGTACCTGCGGACACGGGCGGGTGGAGCAGCCGAGCCGCCGCCCCCGGCCGGGCCGCGGGCTCCCCCTCCTGCCCCGCCGCCCGCCTGCAGCGCCCGGGCCCGCGGGGGCGGGGGACACCCGGCCGGGCCCAGCCCGCCGCGGCTCGGGGCTCGGGGCTCGGGGCCGGCCGCGCTGCCCCGCGGGGCGCTGCCCGTCGCCCCCGCGCTCCAGCTCGGGCTCGGGGAGGTTCCAGGTCGGGCTGATGTCAGAGGTCTGGAATTCCGCCGCTCGGGCTCCGCGGGGAGGTGGAGGATGCTGCGGGCCGGAGCCGCGGGCTCGGGCCGGAGCGGGGATGCGGGAGGCTACGGGGGAACCCACCGGGAGCAACCCGGGCCGGGACCCGAAGCGGGCCGGGGGTCGCCCCCACTGCTCCGGGAAAAGGGGCCCCAGGAAAGCGAACTGGTCAGCAAGCGGGATTGTGACACCCGTGGAGTCACTCACGGAAATGAATAAGTGATGCCAACGAGGAGTCGGTCCCCTCTTTTGTATAGTTGTCGCTGTGCTGAGGGTTATTTGTCGTGACAGCCACAACTACCGAAACACGAAGCATGTTTTCAACTACAACACTCTATATATATTTATATATATTTAAATCTGCAATTTAAAACACAGAGAAAATGCAAATCAACACCCATTTCTATTAAAAAACACTGCAGATTCAGTATAAAATGTCAAGTTATCTATTTAAATATCTATATACTTATCTAAATATCAACACACTTATGAAATGTCAATATACCTACAACTATGTATATAAAACTATATATGTAAATCTAACTATATGCACATATAACTATATATAACTATACACATATATGTATATAACTATATATAAAAATATAACTATCCTATAACTATAGACATATATATAACTATAGCTACATACACATATATAAATATAGCTGTGCACACATATAAATATAACTACATACATAGGGAGCCCAGCTGGCAGCTGCTGCACATTTTCACATGCTCTCTCTTGTTCCTTCCTTTCCAAAGCACCCCCACTTGAAAGGCACATCTGCCAGCAGATGGAGATCTAGGAAGAAGTGGGAATGCTGAGTAAATCTGGGGCCTTGTGTGTGTCCCCTGGCACACACATGGCAGGTGTGCTCCTATCAGGGACTAAAAAATACAGCTCCAACTTGGGAATTTGAGGCCTGCAGTTCAAAGTACAGCAATCCTTCTAGTTCTTCAAGCTTTAAATATAAAACAACTACAAAACAAATTATCAGCAAAGTCCTCCCACGCTCCAAGATCTTTGCCTTCCCTTCCATGATACCAGCTGCCCACCATTAATTAATGTAAAGGCTGGCAGGACCTGCAGGAATGTCCCACGTGTGACACACACACACCTTCCCCGATCATGAAGGGCTCGACTGCCGCAGCGTTGCCAAGGCTGGTGCCAAGATTCTACAGAAAACTCGAGGTGTGACAGAGAGCACAAACAAGAGGCTCCTTTTTTGGTAAATTATCCTAATTCGAGGTAATATGAGGATATTTCCAATGTCTGGTCAAGAAAGTGAACACACATCCTTAAGTCCCCACAGCAGCCCTGGGAATGGCACTCAGGAGAACTTTAATCTCTCAGCAGAGACGTTCACATCTGAGGCAAAGAACTGCAGCCCTTGTTCTTTCTCTGTACTGACAAAGATACTTCATTCTTCCTTAAATGTTTCAAACTGATGGGCATTATGAGCTGAATTATCAACTAGCACCATTATCTGGAATCTACAAACTCCCCTTTGAAGTGAGCAACAGCTCTTCCAACTCCACCACCAGCTCCTGGGTGCACAGCTGGGAGGGAAAGAGCTTCCTACAACACTGAAGGTGGCACCAATTTTGGCTCTAAAATGTATCCAGAGGGCTCCTGGTGTCCTCTTATGTCTCACTAATCTGTGGACATTTAGGTTTCTCTTTTCATTGCTAGATTAGAGGATTGTTTACCCTCAGATGTTCTGCTGCTGGTTTTTCTCATGTACTTCAGCATAGATATCAGCAGATTGGTACAACATTTATTTTTTGATTTGAGATGACATATTTGGACTTCTTCATCAACTTCATCAGTTTGGTGGGTTTTTTCCCAGTTACTTCCAAAGTCATCTCATTACTCAGCATTCCTTTAGAGCACTGTCGCCTTCAGCAAACACATCTGTGGACATCAGCTCCAAATTGTGACATCCAGGTTTCTGCAACTCCCAGAACTTCAGGTTTTAATTACTAATTTAATTAATACCTTTTCCATGGAAGAGGAATTAGTGTAAGCATCTCTACAGAAGTGTGTTGGTAAGAACACTGAGAGGCTGTACAAGTGCAATATTTTAACTGTTATATTTGAGGATTCACACTGCTACCAATAACTAAACTATTCCCATCTCCCCTTTCTTTAAAAGTTTCCAAGTAGTTTTCTTGGCAATCTCTTAAAAAAAAGTAAAATCTCTTTTTTACCAAGGGAGAGGATATTGTTTCCAATAGGTTTTCCAGCTGAATCTGTCCCTCCTAGAGATTCAGTCAGATGCTGAGTTCCTGAATATTCCCAGATCACACTGATTATTCTCCTAAAAAAAAAAAAAAAAAAAAAAAAAAAAGGAGGGAGGGAGGGGAGGCAGGGGAGGGAGGGAAGGACAAACATCACTCAATATTTCCCTGTAATCACTTAATCACTTCAGTATAAAATAATAACTGTTCTTCTCCACCCCAAAAGGGCATCTAAGCTGAGGTGAACACTACCTGGATATGTTACATAATACATCAGTACCTCAGGAGTGAGGGTGCCAGATTGAAACTCACGCTCTTATAAAATTAAGGAAAACACAAAGTCAAAAAAGTAGAATTCAAAAAGTTAGAGTACATGTCCTCACAGTTTCAACTGTGCCCTCAGCCATCAAACCGGCCAGAAGAAATAAGCCAGAATCCCAGAACAGGTCAGGCTGAAAGGGACAACAGAGGGTCACTGGTGCCACCCACCTCCCTGCCCAGGCAGGGCCACCCCAGAGCACAGGGCACAGCACTGTGTGCACAGGGCTCTGCAGAATCCCTTGTCCCTGTGTGCAGGCTCTGCTCCGGGGCCCAGCAGTGGCACCAGAGCCACGGGCAGGGCCTGAGCCCAGGAGCTGCCCCTGCCCAGGAGGCAGAACTCCTGCCCTGGGCAGTGCCAGCCCTGAACAGGCTGCCCAGGGAGGGGCTGGAGTCTCCCTCAGCGGGGATACTGCAGAGCCCTCTGCACACAGCGCTGTGCCCTGTGCTCTGGGATGGCCCTGCCTGAGCAGGGAGGTGGCATTGGATATGTCCCACTTGTAAGTCCCACCCGATGAAACCAGTGTTCCAAGTTCCTTCCAACTTTACTAATTCTGTGATTCTATGAGTCTGCTCAGTGTTAAATATATATATATATATATATATATAAATATATATATATATATATATATATAAAATAACATGTGTATCATATTAATATAATTAAATTTGCATTATTTGACAGTGTTATGTAACAATATTCCTAAAGACCTTTGCAAATATAGTAACTGAGTACTCCAGTTTGGGAAGAGAAGATTTAGAGAAAGGGTATTTCTGAAAAAAAAAGAGAGAATCTGTCAAACAAAAGGGCTGATAGTCCCTGAATTGCTCTTCAACATAGAATAAGCTCCAGTCATTGAGCCAGCTCATGTCCAGGACCACTATCAGCCTTCTCACCAGTTACCCAAGGCATGGGGCCTCAAAACCAAACAATTTCTCCCCAAAACAGGGGGCTCACACACCTGATCCTTCAGTTCCCAGCAAGGAAATTTGGGCCCCAAACTCCAAACACCTTCAGTAACAGAGAAAATGCTCAGTATCTGAAGGAGCCAACAGGAAAGATGGAGCGAGAGTATTGGTGAGGGATGGAGAGACAGGATGAGGGGGAATGGCTTCCCACTGCCAGAGGGCAGGGTTAGATGGGATATTCGGAATGAATGCTTGGCTGGGAGGGTGGGCAGGCCCTGGCACAGGGTGCCCAGAGCAGCTGTGGCTGCCCCTGGATCCCTGGCAGTGCCCAAGGCCAGGTTGGATGGGACCAGGAGCAGCCTGGGACAGTGGAAGGTGTCCCTGCCCATGGCAGGGGTGGGATGAGATGAGCTTTAGGGCCTCCTCCAGCTCAAACCATTCCCTGATTCTGTGATGTAGTTCTGTAGCTGCAGCTCAGGAGCTGGCTGAGCTGGCAGTGTTTGGGGCTGGCCAGCACTGCACGTGGGGAAGGGGTGCTGAGGGAGATCCCACCAGCTCCAGCACCAGCACAGGGATGAGCACTCTCCTGGAGCTTGTGTTTGGTGCTGTTCAGGGGCACCCAGCACTGCCTCGCTGCACAGGGCACTCCAAACCTTGTGTACAGAACAGCAGGCATAGCTACATAAAGTGCAATTGCAACTTGTCAGGCATCACCAATTATAAGTCTGTGAGGATGCTTTATAGCAATCAAATGTTATTAAATTATAATTTCCACAGAAAATAGAAACTTAATATCTGCTTATCAAAAACAATCTGACTATTTATATAAATTTTCAATGAAAATTTTTTCCTTCAGTGGCAAATCTCAAAATACTCATCTATGTAAGATTAATACAAGTTTTAAAAGCTTCCACTTCATCACCATGAATTCACCTGCACTCAGTTACCTGCTAATAACATTTTCTTCAAGAGTTTGTCCAGGCCTACAGGGGGATGACTCCCAAGGATGCTTTTGCCATTACAGAGTAGGTCTGAAAGCTGCTGAAATGTTCTCCTGTGATGACAAGCTGACAGGGCACAGTCACCTCCAATGGGCTTTTTCTTTAGTAGAACTCATATAGACCAAACAACCTTCAAAGCAGAAAGAAGACAAGGAGAAATTTCAAAACCAGCAAGTCCTACCCAAGGGAAACAATGAATCCCAGTTTTACAAGTGTCTCTCCTGCTCCTTCTTCTGGAGATAAATCAGAGTTAAAGGACACTGGAAAGATAATTTCTTTTGACAAAGATGAGTCATATACATATGATGAGAAACTCAGGTATACTTAAAATACCGGTTTATTTTGGAAGAGATTTAGGTATGAAGGATTAGTCCTTAGTGCCTGATTATCCTCAGACTTCCTAGCTGAAGTAATGGTTAATAAAAAGCTAATTCCACAGATTAATTAATGAAAAGAGGAAGCCATAGGATCACCTACGAGGGGAGTCAAGTCCTGCTGTGACTCATGCAGATGCACCAGCCTGCAGACAGCCATCACCTGTGGAGAGGGGAAAGGGAGAGGAAGAGAAAAGCTGGAATTGGAGAAGTTTAGAGGTGAAGTTAGACAAAGTCCTTCCATTAAAGGCAAGCCACTTTTATATTTTTGTGGTCTGGGTTTAAAGGTGGTTCCTTTCATTTATTTTTTTTTCAGCTGTATTTTTTAAACCATGAACAATGTGTTTCTCTTTCGCTCCATTGGTTGATTATTGTCTGAAGCAGCCAGGATTTTAGGTAATATCCTGGTTCCCAATTCAACTGTCCAAGGATGGATGAGCTCATCCTGCCAAAACCAAAGCCATCTGGACTGCAACTTCTTGTGCCTCTTCTCAGGGACCTCAGCTCGCGCCTGCGGTAACACAGGTCATCTTCTGGGATGCAATACAGGATCTCACATGCATTTCAAACTGGAAAAAGTGCTCAAAGTGCATTTTAAATTCTTTCAGTTTCTCTAGCTAGGACAGACAAGAATGGGACAGGGGCAGCAGTAAAACAATGAAAAGGGACAAAAGTTGGAGAAGTCAAGACTCAAAAGTCAGGACTCAAAAGACTGATGAGCTCGTCACTTGAGCTCAAGAGTAAAAATGGTCAAATTTAGCCAAAGTGGTGAAAGGGAAGATGGGAGTTTCATTGACAACCAGCTCTTTTCAGGGACTGCCATGACTAAACCAAAAGCTTTGGAGTAATTTTCTGTCCCAAACATCCATTCTGAGATAAGTTTTGTGATTGTGACTTCCACCACTCTGATCCTTAAGTCCTGGATGAAAAAGAAGCTCGTGATGAAAATGAGAGGACAAAGGTGGACTGGGTAAAAAATAAATATTGGAATATCAATGTCTTGACTGGCTGCTGGCTATTCCCATCCTTACACCAACACATTATCCTAGCCATAGCCTGGCCAAGTTGGATATGGTTGGATAAGCTTATATTTTAAAAAGAAATCGTGAATAAAAGACAAAGGTTGATATTTGCAAGGCAGGAAACTGGATCATCAGGCTCGGGTAGGTCAAGCCTTTTTCAACACACATAAGCATAACTAGCTTTGCTTGTCCTTTGTGAGGGTAAAAAAAAAAGATAAGCATTATGCTGTAGTAGAAAAGGAAGCCCTTGCATTTTTACTTCAGATCTTTTGATATCTGATAAGCCAGGCCCTCCAAGTAAGGAGCACTTTTCACTGGAATGATATAAAGCATCTAAAGTCCTGTAGTTCTCTTTAATAAGGCACCTTGGAGGTGGGGCTGATTCCAAAAGTCACCATAGTTTTTCTCATTCATCAAGTGAAACTCAGGGCTGCAAAAAGCTGTCTGGGAAAAAAAGTGGAGCTATTTTCCAGTCTTTTCATAACAATAAAGAATCTCTTTTGTCCAGGCAAGGACATTCTTCAAAGATAAACATGGACTCGTTAATTAAGATAAATTCTGGTGAAGTCAAGCAAAAAACTTGAAGAACAAACCAGTGCACTGATGAGGACACCCACTATGCTGCTGCCCTGGAACCTCACTTGAATTACAGAACTGCTGTTTCATGTTCAGGGCTTCTTTGAAATAGATATTTGTAACCCACAATGCATTCCTTTTTCTCAAGCGGATCCATTTTCAAATGTATAGCCTTCATTCCAGAAGTCCAGAAGCCTCCGGTTCTCTGCTGCAGTCTCCTCTGCTCCCTGGGCTCCCCTGGAAGGTGCTGCTGCCGAATCAGCACAGCCACTGAGAGGGCTGGGGGCTGAACAACACCATGGTGGGGCTCGAGGATCTGAACACAGCCACCAGACTCCTAGAATCTGTGCTCAGTTTGCAGAGCGTTATGGCTTACTTTGATTTAACATTTCAAGTCACACAGTAAAATAAATTCCAGAAATCTATTCTTACCCAAGTGATTTGAAGACTGACTTCTTTGTCTTCAAAAACATTTATTCTAATATATGTTAGATATTCTATTTATTGTATATAAATATATATATATTATTTATTTTATATATTCTAATAAATATTAAAAGTATACATTGGAAAATTGATCTACACACATGTAGAAACTCCATAACTACAGTCTTTAGTGTTTTAGTATCAGCCTTTTGATCTAGATGCTTGACTTTATCACCACAGCAAGCCACAGAAAGTGGAATCACATAGGAATGTGAATTTCTCAGTGAAATTAAACACTGATTTTATTCTAAAAATCAACTTTGTAGATGAGGCAGTTTTCTGCAGGTATTACTTGGTGATAGAGATAATTTAAAAGCAAAGGCATTATTTGCAGGACAGACAGTCTTTATAATCTGAGCAAGAGAGAAATGCTTGATGAAATCAAATTTAGTCCAATGTTGATAATCAGTAAATGTAACAGGTATAAATTGAGATGGCAAACAGCTCAGATAATAAACTCGCAATGCCTGGCACTTACATGGGATTGTACATGAGATCATTGCTACGATAACCAGGAAAGTTTTTAGTATCTCTGCCTATTGCCCTTTTTAATAGGATGTTGCTGTATTTTTGTGCTGTTTGGAGCGACAAACCGGGGAGCTGAACAACACAGAAAGAGCTGGTGGCCATCATTCCAAAGCAGCAGATGTGGGAATGACTCACATTACCCAAAAGCTAATTCTGAGCAGCTTTATGATGAAATCTGGGCATCTTTGAGAACATTCTGTGACCTGTGAACAGAACACAGTTCTGGATACTGCCAAAGCCCCTAAATGATATCTGTGAATCTCTCACTGCAAGTTCCAAAGTGTGTTTGCAAACCTGAGAAACCAACAAAAGCAGCCTTTGAAGGGTTCCAGTGAAGACAAAATGAGCGAGCAATAGCAAAGGAGAAATTTCTTGTAGCTTGTTGGAATGATTCCAAGGGAAAACAAACGGATACTACAGAAAAACCCAATCTTCTAAGAAAAGAAAAGGAAAGACCTGAAGGGAAAAAGTGCTTGTGGAATAGGAGATAAGTGTTAGACATCAAATTCAGATCATATGCTATTAAAACCTATAAGTACAAAGTCAAACCACTGAAGGAAGTGTTTGCTGA
Organism: Anomalospiza imberbis; assembly: GCF_031753505.1. Taxonomy (NCBI): domain Eukaryota; kingdom Metazoa; phylum Chordata; class Aves; order Passeriformes; family Viduidae; genus Anomalospiza; species Anomalospiza imberbis. The sequence goes on from NC_089700.1 coordinate 549,002, forward strand.
GGGCAGAGATATCAAAGGGGAAGGTGGCAATTCATTTCTAAGACTTCAAGACTGAAGCAAGAGTCAACAAACAGACCCAGGAGACTTCACTCACACGCTCTCATCCTGCCCTGTTAATTCAAGAGAAGTTTCTAAGCTCTTTTGTCTAAGAGCTTATGGTTGATCCAGTCTTACCCAGGAGAAACTACCAGCTACAGCCCATTCTCTCACCAGCTGTTATGAAATAGCTGACAGGGAAAAATGATCTCCTTTGAGTACTATGGAAACAGGGATGAATAGCATTTTATGGAATAAATCATTATTTACTGATAAATCACAAAAAAAAAAAAAAAAAAACACAGCCCCTTCCTTCTTCCAAACAAGACCGATCATCCTTAAAACAAATTTGGCTTGGGTCAGAAAGGAGATGCATTGGGCCCACAGAACCTCTGGATGGACCCTGCATCTCAGCAAGAACAAACCAGAGAAGGCACATGGATGGTGGACAGAACACTGTCCTGAAGAACAGCAAAGTAGGCCAGGGCTCTCCATTCCAGAGAAATTGCACCTGAGGGAACTGAGACAAAAGTGTTAAAAATCATGGGCCATGAGAGAGACATGGATGGAGACCCAATTACACCAAAGCCAAGTGGAGATTGGCTCAAAAGAGGCAGGGGAAGGTGGCTCTGGGCACAGCAGCCCCATGGTGAAGTCCTTGGCACAGTCATCATGTGCCACTGTCTGCGTCAATTGGGACAAACGAATTCATGGAAATTAAATACACCTAGAGCTATTAAATACAACTTATGGTTTATTAATTCCCTTAGCTCACAAGGAATCACAGGATCATTTGGATTGGGAAAGCCCTCCCAGACCATGGAGTCAAAGCTGCACGCAATCCCCACCTTGTCCCCAGCCCAGAGGGCTGGATGCCATGTCCAGGCCTTCCTTGGGCACCTCCAGGGATGGGAACTCCAAACCTCCTTAGGCAGCCTCTTCCAGTGCCTGCCTGACCACCCTGTCAGTGAGGAAATACACTCTGTTGGAAGTATTTTGGGAATGCATCAGTTCCTGCTTGCTGTCGTCCTGCCTTCTTGGGCATTGCTGTCCAAAGAGACAGTGAGCTTTGGGATGGGAGTTTGGTTGACCACGGCCAGTGTTCTTATTGTCAAAGCAGAGATCTGTTCATTAGAGAATTTTTCAGACATTCACTAAATCTTGCTTTCTCAAAACTGGAAAAAATTGGATGAATTGGATAGAAATAAGCATGTGAAATCTAGCTGGAGGGGTGATAACACTAACACCACATTGTTACAGACACCTTCCTCTTGAGACAATATTTTGTGTCTCTCAGTGTTCCAGTAAAGAACACACCAATCATCACTTTAGCTGAGGGCACAAAGGCTGCAGCTTTACCAGCGACTGTATCCAGTTCCACTCTCTGGCACAGAGGCTGTTAATACTGGGAAAATCTTTTACTCTTCCATTTCAGACCTGCCACATCCAAACAGCCTGGTGGGAATGGCCCAACGCCAAGCACTAAACTAAGCCCAGCACTTCTGGGGAGAGCTCTCACCAGTCCAATGGTCCAGTGATGAGGCTGAGCAAGACCCCCAGGCACTTTTCTTGGTGGGGTCTGCACTCAGGAGGGGCCCACATTGTACTGAGGGCTTTTCACAGGTCCCAGGGCTACCTGCAAGCTCAGGAAATCAGAAAGCCCAGAAATCCAGCCTTGGGGTCCCAGCACAGCAAGGACATGGACCTGTTTGAGCAAGTCCAGATGAGGCACCAGGATGATCAGAGGGATGGAGCAGCTCTGCTGGGAGAGTTGGGATTGTTCAGGCTGGAGATGAGAAGGCTTTGGGGTGACCTCATTGTGACCTTCCAGTGCCTGAAGGAGCCAACAAGAAAGATGGAAAGAGACTCTTTACAAGGGCCTGGAGTCACAGAACAGGGGGTAATGGCTTCCCACTGCCAGAGGGCAGGGATAGATGAGATTTTAGGAAGAAGTTCTTGGATGTGAGGGTGGTGAGGCCCTGGCACAGGCTGCTCAGAGAAGCTGTGGCTGCCCCAGCCCTGGAGGTGCCCAAGGCCAGGCTGGACAGGGCTCGGAGCACCCTGGGGTAGTGGAAGGTGTCACTGCCCATGACAGGGGTGGAATGGGATGAGCTTTTAGGTCCCTCCCAAATCAACTAATTCCATGTTTTTATGGTTCTATGAAATAAATGCAAATGCAACATGACCAGCATCAGATGTGTTCCAAGCTCGAAGTAGCACATGCTAAATTATTTCTCTAAAGATCTGTTGGAAACGGAAGGAATGTCCAGATATTTCCAGGCATTGTGGGTAGGAATAGGCATCAAAAGGGATTATCACCAGCTCAGCTGGGCCCAAGGACACAAGACTGACACTCTCCAGCATCTCCCATCCCACTCGAGCACACACGACACAGGAAATACCGAGGAAGCAACTTAAGACCATCCTTTCACTGGGAACTTATAAAGCGAGGCCCAGAAGTTATGCTTAAGGGGAGGTAGTTACTCATCTGGGGTCAACACAACTCAAAGCTGTGCAGGAAATTAGGGAATGCAGCTATGCCTGTTCCTGCCTGATCAATGAACACTTGGAATGGGTCTGGATACAAAATCTGCAAGCTCTGGTCCTGTACCAACCAAAGGATTGATGAAAATTAAAATGATCTCTTCACTGAAATGAAGAACGTCCCTTCAAGAAGGGAGAATGGGAGAGACAGTGTTGTCTGCTCTTCAACAGCCAGGTGGGATTAATGCCTTCCTGCCACAGCCCCAGAGGTCTGGCAGCTGTCAACTCCCTGCACACTTGATGAATTAATAGGCTCATCAGAAAGAAATTAATTGTCTTCTAAAGGTGTCCATCTAAGAAAGTTGGAGTGATTCAAGCTCTGGGAGGTGCCTGTTTCTCTCCACTGACTCTCTGTGCAATCTCTGTGCAAGCCCAGGCATATCCAACTGACTATTACTCATTCAGATGAATCTCAGGCAAGATGAATCCTACAACGAGTTTTGCAAGTGCATTACTAATGCAACTATTCTGCTTTTCTCAAGGGAAAATATGGTGCTCTTCACGCTGTGTTAAAACAGATGTTTTCAGCTGCTTTTTATTTTAAGAATCCCCTTTTGGCCATGTGAATTTTAAGCCCTGCATACTAAGACAATTATTTATCTTAACGGGGGTGTATCACTCAGAGAACCACGACTGCTCTGAGGTTACCACTCGCCATAAAGGTGATCATCGGCAAAAGAACCCTCGGCCACTGATGCATTTTGAAGGCATGACTGGACTTGCAAGGTCAGGTGGCACCAATAACTCCCATTTCTCTCACAGCCTCCTAGACTGATTTTTCGTTATTCTCTGATAATAAAGCTTCACTGCATTTCTCTGATCCAGCCCTACCTCTAGCAAAGGTTTTGCCAATAGGAGAAAGCAAACAGAACTAAACCCTTCAAATAGTTATGGTCTAAAAGACCCAGGTGGGCATCTTTTCTTTTCTTTTTCACTGCTTTCATGGTGAAAAACCCAGAGAAATCTTCTTGTTGCTGAAGTCAACAAAGAAGTTTGAATACACATAAAAAGAAACCTTTTGACAAAGTTCTACTTTGAATTAATTTACTGAGACTTCAACAGTGACATGAAAAGAGTCAAGAATAAGATTGGAAATATATTCTTTGGTCCCCTCACTTAGGAAATACATATTTGAAGTATCACTTTGCAAATAAGCTAATCTTGGTGCTGTGCCCTTAGGATGAAGGGAATATGTTTTTATCTGAGCACAAGAATTAATAGGCTTTCAGCATTCTGTATGTAACACTGTAGAGAAGGAAGGAGAGCGGAGATTAAGGGATATACAAAATCACAGAATTAAAGAATGGTTTGGGTTGGAAGGGACCTTAAAGCCCATCCAGTGCCACCCCCTGCCATGGCAGGGACACCTTCCACTGTCCCAGAGTGCCCCAAGCCCCAATGTCCAGCCTGGCCTTGGGCACTGCCAGGGATCCAGGGCCAGCCACAGCTGCTCTGGGCACCCTGTGCCAGGGCCTGCCCACCCTCCCAGGGAAGAATTATTTTTTAGTAACTTGCTTCAGCTTCTCTTCTGAAGAATAAAAATATTTCGGTGAGACTGAAAATTTTTGCAGAACCATTTTGGATGAAAGGAACAAGTTATGATTTTTGTACTTTCTGCTCTTCAGTGCATAAAAAATACAACATAAAGAAGTTAGACAAGAAAAAGAAATATGAGCAGAATTAACTGTTGTACACAATATTTTTGACTAATCTTTGCCTTTAAAAACATAACCTGGGAAAACACGAGACCGAGAACTTTTCAATACATCATCAGTTCTTTATTGTCCTAATTTTGCTTAATTAAAAAAAAAAAATGTTAGCCTAACAGTGACTAGTTGTGAACCAATGTTTTTTTCTTTGCCCTTAAACCTCAGCAGGGACTGTCTGGAAATCACCAGGGAATGCTCAAAATCTGGAGGAAAGACAGGAACACCAAACAGAGAATCTTTTGGCTTTAAAGGTTTCTCTTCCGTTTAGACTTTCCACTTTCTATCCAATTCTCACTTGAGATATACACACAACAGAGCATTGCAGAAATATATGTAAAAGTAGCACTTTTAACTCTCTTTTTGACAAGCAAGTGCAGAAATTCTTTTCATACCTGATGGACCTGAGTCCTGCCCTGAGGATGTGCAGGGCTAGAGAATGGAAGTGGAGGTTGGCTGAACCCATTGCTGAAGCAGCCAGAGTGGAAACTCCTTTATCTGGAAACGTTTGGGAATCTTCCTGTCTCTGGGATGAGGTTGTTATGTAAAAGCATGGAAAGAAAGTGATAAAAGTGCCCTGAGTCTGCAGCGCTGCGGGGGGTACACGAGACAGTGAAACGAGTGGTGGGGAGAGGACTTTTCCCAGGCAGTGAAAGGCAGCAAGAGGAGCTGAGGCTTCACAAAGCTCTGGGGGAGCACGACCACCTTTGCTGCAGCTGGCCCAGAACCAGGCTGTGTCCCCACCCTGAGCACACGGTGCAGCTGCAGTGGCAGGAGGGCAGTGCCAGCCCACCCCTGTGCAGTGCTCAGTCTCCTCCAACCTCAGGAACAAGTCAGCAGTGCTCAGAAATGTGCTGCAAGTCCCACTGTGTAGGAGCCACTCAACCAAAGCAGTCATTCAGAAAGTGCTGTGTGTTAAACCTGACAATGTGGTAAAAACCAATGGAAATCACAAAGCCATGCTTCACCAGAACTCCAGCGCTAGCAGCTCCTGGACAACTTGGAGAAGAGAAATGTCCAAATCCTCTGGGTGACCCTGACAGCACTTCATGACAAGGCATTTTGTCAAGAATAAAAATTCAAAGTCCACATTTTTTTCCAATCAGCTCAACTAGTTCTGTTTAGACAAAAATATCCAAAACTTTGCAATTTTGTCATTTCGTAGATATTCTCTTTATTTTTCTCTTAGCTTCATCTCTTGCTGATTATTTAATTAAATTAGCTCATAAGCTGTGACAGTTTGATTCCTATTAGAGGCTGTAGTGAATTTGTTCAGACACTGACAGCAACACCCAGGATCCTGTGCTTGCTGAATTCCTACAAACACACCTGCATTTGTGCCTTTTCCGCAGAGATGTCATATGCCAAGTACAAATTTCAGGATAGTTTACACCAAAATGGTTCATCCAGCAGCCAGGCTTTCTCACCCTGGAGTTCCCAGTTCTCACTCTAAAGGAATTTTTAAAAATAGCCTCACATTTACCTCTTTCTATCCTCTGACAGGCCAGGTTGGACGGGGCTTGGAGCAACCTGGTCTAGTGGAAGGTGTCCCTGCCCATGGTAGAAGGGTGGAATTGGATGGGCTTTAAGGTTCCTTCCATCCCAAACCATTTCATGATTCTACGATGGGAACTAACTCAAGATGGACAACTTAAAGTCATCATTCTGCAAGTTCACATTAAATCTTTAAAATTCACTAAATAAACACAACTTGCCCTTATTAAAAGTTAACATTTAGGACCGATTGTTTCCTGCTTGGAAAGAGCAGAAAGTATTTTTATTTCAATCAGTATTTTAATAATATATTAACAGAGAACGACCAGACATTTGAGAAGTCCCCTGTTTATATTTTGCTTTTGGATAGGGAAAATATGATTGCCTAGTCATAGCATATCAACAAGACACCAGAGGATGCCAAGCTAGGAAGAACAGTTGCTTGACAGTTGTTCCTAGATGTTTAACAGAAAGGTCCATGTTGCAAGACATTTGGAACAGACTGATGCTTTGCAAACAAAAATATCTTTTATCTCTCAAATTACCTCACATTTACAGCAAAGCCATGCCTAAATCATCAGGACAGGGAACTGTCAGCCTGTTGGAACTTGGCTATGCATGAAACCGAATGTTTGCCTTGTTCTGCCTTTCTAGAAACTGCGACTCCAAGAACTAAAGCTCCCTAAAACTGCATCCCATAGAAAGAGAGGCCAAAAAATCAAAAGGTCCTGTTGTAGTGTTTGCTCTGCTACTGCCCTGCAGAGCAGGCTGCACTGAAGAAGTCTTTAATGACTCATCTTAACAATGTTAATATCAAATCTTAACTTAAATTCTTCCTAACTTGGTGTTGAGGTGAGTCCTCCTGACAGGAGGGGACAGCCGGGGGGGTCGGGCTCTGCTCCCAGGGAACAGGGACAGGAGAGGGAACAGCCTCAGGCTGGGCCAGGGGAGGCTCAGGGTGGATTTTGGGGAAATTCCTTCCTGGAATTTGTTGTCCAGCCCTGGCACAGCTGCCCAGGGCAGTGGTGGAGTCCCCACCCCTGGAGGGGTTTAACAGCCCTGTGGATGTGGCACCTGGGAACATGGGGCAGTGGTGGCCTTGGCAGTGATGGAGAACAGTTGGACTCAGTGATCTCAGGGGGTTTTTCCAACCTTAATTATTCTGTGATTCGAAGGCTGCATGAGCAGCCTAAGCTTGGTGAGACTGAAGCTGTGCACTGCTTTGGTCAGCTTTTTTTTGTTTCAAATCATAATTTTAAACATACTGGAGGGTGCGTGCAGCATCTTTCATCTACAGGCAATTATTTTATCTAATGACACACAGCGATACCAGAGGTCCCATAAACAAATGGCAGCACCCCAAGTTCAGTTTCACAGAAGCCCAAGATTTTGGAGTGAACTATGACTGAAAACGGATTGGACAGACACTCACACACTTCAGAAAGCTCGGAAACCCTTCCTGCCTGTGTCCCTCACTTTGAACTGTCTCCTGCGCAGCACTCGCAGGGTTCACAAGGCCACACATCACCTTCCTCTTCCTCTTCTTCCTCCACATCCCCGGCCGTTTCAGCGTTATCCATTAACACACCTGAGTAACCCCAGCCCTTGCCAGCCTGACCTGGCTTCTCACTACACCGAAATATGTGTTTATTTTGTTCGGTGGCTGCTGAGATATCGTGGCACATCACACACAGCCCCGGTTGTTAATTCACCAAGGATTCCTGGCAGTTGGTGTGTGGATGGGGAAGGCTTTGATGTCCCTGTTTGTGCTGGGTTCAGACCCATTTCGGCAGATACTGATTACCTCAGGTTGAACATGTTGGCAACGAGGGCTTTATGTTCCTGTAGTGCTAACACTTCCCTCCATGCTTAATAACCAGGAGAGTTCAGTGCCCCTCACTGGGGTGGCCAGGCTGATGTGACACTAGCCACGAGTGTCCCAGCAGCTTGTTACTTAATAAATATTATTTATAAATAATGATTTATCTTTTAACTGTACAGAGGGGAATTCTGCTGTGGTATTTTTCCTGCTCGGGACAAGAAGCCAACAGGTCACACCCATGTCCCAGCAGTCAGCCTTCCTCTGCCTCTCCAGATGACATTGGGACTGCTAAAGATGGAAGTTAGTAATAAATGGCCTTTTCTTGCAAAAATGCTGGTCATGACTAATATTGAGCAGTGTTGCTGTGGCAGAGCACCCACCACAGCTGGGAGCAGCCCCTCCAGCCAGTGTCCTGCCACAGGCAGTCCCAGTGTGACCAGCCTGTCACACCTGTGGTGGGCAGCAGGTCAGATGCTGGCCAGCCACGGTTCATGTGACTGTTTGATCACAGATCAGCTTGGGCTGGGCTGGAGCCCTGCCGAGGGTCAGTGGAGTCTCATCCTCGGGTCAGCAGTCAGGGATTCTCTCTGAGGGTCAGCAGCTGCCTGAGGGAATTCCTGAAAGCCGAGCCCTCGCCTCTCTGGGGCAGTGACTGCACATTCCATAGAGAGGCTAACCCTCTAAACTCTTCATAATTCTCATGTCAGTTGGGTAGTACCAATTCCATTTTACATCGCAAATCTGTATTCAGGTGTTTGCAGGGCCATAATTTCACTGATTTATCTGGTTTCTAGAAATAATCTCATTTGAACACCTTCTTTGCCTCAGTTTTACAATCTCCGGCAAAAGCAGCCTCCTGAGCTGACCTCATGTGACTGTGAGGAACAATGGTTCATGTTTCAATGTGACAAACTGTCCTGTTCCCACATTTCTGATATGAGGCTTTTAGGTATCACCTGTCTGACAGGAACACCTGAGCCAAACTGAGGGAGTTGTTTACCAGGGATCTGCTGAATTTCAGTATCCTTGGATCTTTGAACTGAGGACAGGCTTTCCAGGAGATTCTCTCTGGCTCCATCACAAACTATAACTGACCTGCAGCACCATCCAGCTGACAAAGCATAACTCTCCCACCCACTACTCGCACAGAGCAACCACCCGCACACCCACCTGGAGCAGGTGGTAGGAAAACATCAGTGAGGAGCGAGGGGATCATAGAATCAAATAATGGTTTGGTTGGAAGGACCTTGAAGCTCATCCAGTGCCACCCCCTGCCATGGGCAGGGACACCTTCCACCATCCCAGGTTGCTCCAAGCCCCGTCCAGCCTGGCCTTGAACACTGCCAGGCATCCAGGGGCAGCGACAGCTCTTCTGGGCATCCTCTCTCAGGGCCTCCCCACCCCACAGGGAACAATTCCTTCCCAATATCCCATCCATCCCTGCCCTCTGGCAGTGGGAAGGCAATCCCTGTGTTCTGTCCCTTCATCCCTTGTCCAAAGTCCCTCTCTTGGAGCTCCTTTAGACACTGGGAGGGGCTCTATGGTCTCCCTGGAGTCTTCTCCAGGTGAACACTCCCAACTCTCTCAGCTGTTCCTCATAGCAGGGAATCCTGCCTAACAATGCTTCCTTAGAAAGAAAACAACTCCTTGAGTCCTTATAGGAGAGGCTGGAAGGCCCTGCTTATCCTGGGAAGGACATCCTGCAGGTTTGTTTGGAAGAGGGCAGAGGTGTTCTGTTCCCTACCTGAGATTCTGATTGTGAGAAGGGGTATTAAATCCCTAGCACGCCTTAATCAGTGGAAAAGGTGGTGAGTAACAGCAGCTTGAAATCCCCTGGGCAAGCAGAACTTCCCACAGAGGAAAGAAGGAGCCAAACCCAGCAGCACTAATATAGAGATTTTATTTTGACTGTATCGAGTTGTACAGCACATTTTGTTTGTCACAATGCCGTCAAACTGACTGGAGTTTTTGGCCAGCACATTGTGACGCTGAAACTCACAAGAGCTAAAAGCAGTTTGGACTAATGGCCTGAATGGGAGGGCCAGCTGTACCTGGTTTCTGGCTTCCTCATCACTTGCAGTCATTCCAACACGTGCAAAACAGGAGCAAATCCAAGTTTCTTCTGCCAGGCCAATGGTCACGCTTCCATGTCCGGCAACGACTGCAAGGTACAAGGCAGGGGAGAATCTGAAGCAAGGTGCCTTCTCTTCCCAGAGCCAAGTTGGTTGTTCCCAGTATGGAAAAGAAGCAGAGTCAAAGTAAGTACAGGGTCTTCAGATGAGCTTCACTTACACATCAGGATTTACAAAACCAGAGGCTGACAAGTCAAAGTGCAGGAAAGGGTCCTTATTTCATTCCTTCTGATGGAGATGACAAACCATTACTGAAAGATGTGGGAGATCACAACAGTGTCAAGTCCTTTGCCTAGTTAGCAGACCAAGGTCTTCCCTGCCAAATACTGAGTCTCAGCTCCTGAAGTGCAGAATATATTGGAAAGAAAACCTACATTTCTGCAAAGAAATGCCCCACTTTCAAACTCTTCTTCCTGACTGGTATCCACAGATGCCTTACAGAGGAGGTAGGATGGATGCTCCCCAAGGGATCTAGGGATTACAAGCCCACTGAAGCCCATTTTATAAACCATTCTTCCTTTCTAAACCCAGTTCTTTGTCCTTAGGATGAGTTGGGATTCCCGCTCTCTAGTTTAAAGGAGAAGCAGAGAGGCATTTACAAGTTGGCAACTCTGAACTTTGACCGCTGTACAGGAGACAAAAATAAGAAGTCAAATTCAAGAGGCATTTCAGGTAGCACTGGGGCAAGTCAGAGATTGTTTCCACCACTGAACAAATGCCACATGTTATGGTTATCACTGTAGCTGTACATCCTAAAGTGAAAAGCACAGACCGTAGTGTCTATGTCACCCAGTGTCCTTCCCCACCCCCGTTTTGGTATCGATGCTTCATTCTCCCTTCTTCGGGTTACATTAAGTGCACAGAAATATATAGCAGCATTTGGACTGAAACCCTCACATACACCAGACAGCACATTCCAGGAGGTAAAACAACACATTATGGCCTATACCCTCAAGGTATCAAGTTTTCAGGATAAAGAGCAGTAGGAAGTGGAGAGCTGAGGGCAGAAAAGGGGAGGAGGAGCAACACAGGAACATGAGTTCTGTTTCCATGCCAGGAGAGGATCAGGGTGCCATTCCTGTGTTAGCACCAGGCTGTGACACTACCGCAGACAAAGCAGACGGGCAGAGCAGAAGTGAAAAGCCAATCTCCCATCTCCCCATGGTGCTGGGGGCAGGGACAAAGTCCAGTGTGACACTGATCCCAGCAGAGCCTGAAAATGGGCACAATCTGCTCATCCCTTTTCAGCTGGAATTAATTTCTCTTCAGAGCCCGAGAGAAAATCAATTAGTGATGGCTAGTGAGTCTTGTTCACCAAGCTGATCCCAAATCACACTCATGGGAAGAACATCTACAGAACTGCTCCAGGCTGAGGCCCTTCCAATGCCCACGGTACCATCCAGAGCTTGCCCTCTTCCTTCTCGCACAGCAGCCTGCCTTTGGAGGGGGAGGTGGTTCTAAACATGCCTTTCTATTGCTTTGGGGGGACTTTGCACAGGCAAAGAGCTGTGAAAACGTTGCTTTCCAGCCCACAAAAGGAAGGGGTTGCGATCTTCTCTCAGCTCTAGGCCATCAGGGCTACAACACATGGGCCCACCAGCTCTGAGGTGGGGACACAGCAAACTCTGATCTGAGCTCCTCTGCTCCAGCCCAGCAGTGAGGCTGCTGCAGACAATGCATTCCAGCTTGGTGTTCAAGTGCTGCACCAAAGGCCTTCACAGTTACCCTGGAGGCAGAGTCACCCTTCAAACCCACGAGAGAAAAGGCTGGGCTTAGACAGGTCCCTTGTCTGGCATTCAGCTGGAAGCTGTGGCAATGGGTTTCTTCATATGTTGGCTCATGAGCTCCCTGGCACGAGACACTTGGATATGGTCATAACAGGAGTTACAAACGAGGACAGGGTCGTACAACTGCTGATCAGGGATGGGCAGCTTCAGATGGCAGCAGGTAGCACAGAACACATTCCCACAGTTCCTGTCAAGGAGCAAGAAAACCAGTGAGAAGAGAGCTGGAACCACCACAGCAGAACTTCAGCAAGCACAAAGGGTCCAGGTCAGGGCAAAGCACCAGCCTGACTGAGGATTGTAAATGTGTTTCTTATACTGTGGTCAGCAGTGCAAGCAAACTGCTAGTGCTGACAGGGACTCACTGCTGTCCCAGAAAGGGATCAAAGGCCTTGGAAAAATAGAAACAAGAACAATGTAGAATGGAACTCTGCAGGGAGCTGATGAGGCCGGGCATGTAGTGGAAAGACCTAAAAGCTTCTCCTGGGAGCTGGAGGGAACAGACCTGGCAAAGGGGCATTTTGTGACACCAGACTGATGGGAGGAAGGGCTAAGAGTGCTGACATTTTTACCTGCAGTGGTGCCTCCGCTTGGCCAGCCAGAACTCACAGTCGCAGTTGAAGCAGTGTGAGGCCATGTGGTCTGGGACCCACCGCGTGACCTAGGGCAGACACCAGTCAGCTCCCATCTGTAACCCCCCAGTGACAGCTCTGGGCAGGCTGGGAGTGCCTTTGTGCCACACCTCACAGTGAGCCTACCCCACCTGAGCCATTAGCAGCATGTGTCAAGGACATGCTCACTGCCTCACTTCCAGACCACTCTCTGCTGCTGTGCCCACCCAGGTCAGCTGCAATAAACATTCCCTCCCACTGCATCACAGCTCCACGATGGGACACACACCTCAGTTTCCTTCTTATCCACAGGTTCCCAGCTTGCTTCTGACAAACAGTCCTCACTGTGGTCAGAACAGAAATCCTCCGTGTCGCTACCGTCTGATTCCTTAAGACACGTCTGCAAAATGAGACCAGGTCACCAATCCCCTCTGCTGCTGGGCACGCACTCCAGGGCACGCCCTGCTCCGCACACTCTGTGCTGGTGAGGGGCACCCGGGTGGCTCCCGAGCCCCCAAACATGGAGCAAAGCATCCAAGAGTGTGTAGGAGTTTGTTCCTCGAGCAGCAGAGATACCTCTGGGTGGAGGAGGACATAGCCAGGACAGGGACGCAACTGACAGAGGAACAATTATTCCCACCCCCTCCCAAAGGTACGGAGAGCTGTGGGTGGGAGAGGGAGGTGTACAGGGGTACAGGGACCCAGCGTGGGGTGTGAGCGGCCTGTACTCACAAAGTCATCCTCATAGTCCATGGGGGGCTCGGCCGGAGGGGCACAGAAGTGGCGAATGTCCAGGCGCAGCTGCAGCTCCCGCACCTGCCGGCGCAGCTGCTCCACCTCCTGCTTGTAGCTGGCCTCGATCTGCCGCAGCCGGTGCTGGATCACATCCGTGGGGAAGGGCAGCCCGTCGTCGTCCAGGTAGAGAGGAGGCACAGGAGAAGGACATTTTGGCGGCAGGTGCTTGGGACCGGAGGCTTGTTTCAGGTGACAGGGCAGCCACAAACGGCTGGGCTTCCCAAAATGTGTGCTCACATGGCCAGTGCAGGCCGAGGACTTCCCATCTTCCCTGCCAGACCATGGGCCACTGAGGCACAAGCCTGGGGCCCGCAGGGGTTTGCTGCTCAGCCTCTTGCTGCAGCAGCCATAGGAAAGGAGGTGTCTGGGTGTGGCCTCCCCATTGGGGAGCGATGTCACCATGCCTTGAAAACTGTCCCAATTGCACCCCAGGAAGGAGAACTCACTGCTTTGGCTCTGGGAAATGGGCTTGCGCCATTGCTCCAGCAGGAGCCTCCCTGCCTGGCCAGGCTCCTCGAAGGGCATGCTCCGGCCAGCATCACCTCTGCCCTTGTCTGCATCTGGGCATGAGACACCCAGGGCAGGGCCTGGGATGTCCTGAGAAGGGGTGCCTGGTGCCAGTGACTCCTGTCTGGAAATGTCTGGGAGGGTGGTGATTCTTTTAGGACAGCCTTCTCTGTTGGACACAGTGCCAGCAGCCTTCAAAGGTTCCTGGGGACAGGTTTCCAAATGCCTTCCAGAACTGGTGGAAACCTTGTCACTGTTTTCCTGTCCAGAAGGATTTGGATCTGGACCTCTGCCACCCAGCTCCTCTGTGAGTGTTCCATTTCCCTCTTTTGCCTCCACAGGGACGCTGCTGGCTGGCACAGCAGACTGGCTGCCCAGCTGTCTGCTCGGCCCTTCATGCTCAGCACGGCTGCTACCTTGCAGGGGAAGGTTCTCCTCCTCCTCCTCCCTGGGCTGTGCCTCTCCTGTGGCCACTGCAGCGCCTTCAGCCCCCTCAGTGTTGGCATGCCGGGCTTCCAAGCCCACCCGCACCTCCTGACAGTGGTTGTTCAGGTTGGGGTCACTGGATGTGCGGGTCAGAGGGCTGCTGGAGTCACAGGCTGAGAGCAGGTCATCCATAGATCTTGTCTTTGGTAATCTATAACCCAAAAGCAAAGCAAATCTCACAATAAACCCCCCAAAACTTCCCTGGTTTCAGTGAAAACTGAGATAAGGGCAAAGAAATATTTCCTGTTGCAGCTCCAGGGGTTGGTGCAGAGGGGCAGTGCAGCTGCAGGAGCTGAAATGCACAACACCACAGTGTGGCCTCCTGCCTTTGGGGGTGCAGCAGGGACCTCAACTCCTTCTCTAAGTGGCTGGGACACTTCTACAGAGCTCTTGGTCCCACAAGGAAGATGAGAACAACAACAGAGGAACTACAAGAAGGGCAGGAAGATCTGTGGGTGTGCAACACCCTGAGCTTGAAGCTCTAAGCTGTTACCTGTCCAAACACCTGCCACTGAAGTCCTGGCTCTGAGATCCGGGGGGCATGTAGATGTCCATGTCCTCCTGTCCCAGAGGATGCGGCGAGGAGGCCGGGAGGTACACGGCGGTCCAGAGGTGCAGGGCGCGCACGTGGCACACGGGATGCAGCACCTGCGACACCACCCATGTCAGAGCCCAATGCCTCGGAAACCCCTTCAGCCCCTCCCCAGGGCCTGCCAGGGGAAAAGCCTGGAAAGCGGGGCCAGGAGCTCTACCGACCTGCTCGGATCCGGGCATATAGAGCAGGTTGTGGAAGTTCTTGTTGCCAGCCCGCAGCAGGGACCACACGGAGCACGTGCGCTTGTAGATGTTGTGCATCTCGCGCTCGCAGGGGCTGTTCCCCAGGAAGGTCCCGTAGAGGCAGGAATACGTGTGCTGCACCAGCTTCACCTGTGGCATGGAGGGGGAGCCACACTCAGAGCCACGGGTAAAGGGGGCTCCTGCCTACAGGAGACATGTCTTCCCCTCCTCTGGGATGGCTCATGCACTACCTATCCTGGGTGACCTCACTGCTGTCCTTGCTTCCATACTGGGCAGGACAGGGATCACATCAATTGCAGGGAAAATAACACTTAGCTGATACCAAACCCATCCCTCTAGAATCAAATGACTCTCTAGAACCCCGTCCTGCATTTTTTGGTAAGACAGAGATTAATTTTTTTCCCCTATTTTATTTTTTAAAAAATATTTCAGACCCATATAGTTCTGAGATATGCAAATCAAACGAGTGCTGCTGCTGGCATCTGAATTCCCTGGGGTGGAAAGGGACTGGACAAGAGATTCAGGAAAACCAGAGTATATAAACCCTCTACCACCCCTTCACGGGAGAACAGATTTAAACTAAAAGAAAACAAATTTAGGTGAGATGTTACAGAGAAATGGTTCCCTGTGAGGGTGGTGAGGCCCTGGACCAAGCTGCCCAGAGAAGCTGTGGCTGTCCTATCCCTGTGTCCAAGGCCAGGCTGGACAGAGCAATCTGGGGTAGTGGAAGGTGTCCCTGCCCATGGCAGGGGACAGATGGAACGAGATGCACTTGAAGTTCCCTCCCAACCCAAATCATTCTGGGATTCTGTGATCACATCACAATGTCCCAGGTTCTGCAGACCTCTTTTCTTTCAACTCCAGTACCGTAAAACAACACAACCTTCCCTCTGTCTCTGCTCACATGTATTTCTTACCAGAAAAGCTTCATTAAATTCGAAGAGGCAGGGAAATTGCTTCAGAAGCTGATGAACAGCATCCAGCCACTGGAGAAAAACTGGGCACTGCTCATTCTGATCCTCCACCTTTTCCTGGTGTCCACAGCGATCCCCAAACTTGTGACCAAAGTCCAGCCAGTCCGATTCAACGAGCACCTGGAAGCCCTGTGATTAAAAGAAAAAATAACTGCAGGGACTTTGCTGAGGACATGTGGCAGGACAAAGCAAGCCCCATCCACCAGGAAAGGCTGGGAAGGAGGCTGCTGCGGTGCCTGGTTTGGGAGCAAAGCTCCCAGGGTTGGAGGTTTCAGACACAAACTAACAGTTGTTATGTCTATGCAGTAACCAGCTCAGAGAATTCAGAGGAGGGAAGCAGCTGAACTTTGAGCATAAGATGGTATTTCCTACAGCACTTCCCCAGGCTGGGCAGAGGAGCGAGGAACAGATCACCCAAAACAGGCAGGAAGAGAACAGGGAAAACTCAACACCCACCACAGCAGCTCAGAAACACCACTAAGCTTATTCCCAAATGCAGTGCTGCTCTTTTCCACGGGGATTCCAAGATAAAAGCTGACTTTGAACAGACATGAACTGCATCAGAGCACAATCCTACCTCCATGGTCCTGTAGTAAGGGTCCAGGAGAATCTTTGCCAGTGCCACAATCTGTGGAGTCCTGTCCCAGCCGTCGGAGCAGTGAACCAGCACCGGACGCCCTTCTCTGTCCACGGCACTGGAGACCAGCACTGCTGCCTTCAGCATGACAGACAGATGCTGAAGCCACTTCGTGCTCTCCAGGGCTGAAAGCCAGCTGCAAAGGGGAAAAAAGGCAAGAATGATTGCTTAGCTCTCCACTGAAGAAAAAAACTCAACATTTTAACTTCAGTTTTCTTGGAGTCCTCAGCAAAAATCAGTCTTTGCTAAAACATGTCCCAGAGGAGCCAGGGAGCCTGGAAAGAAGGGCAAAGAATGCAACCCCAAATTTAATTTTTCTCAAAAACACCCACATTTTAGAAACCCCCAGAGGATGCACACAACCAAGTGACACTGAGACAGTGCCACAATCCCTTCTGGATTAATGGATCTAAATTAGCAGCATTCAAGCACTGGGAGCACTTTCCCATCCCTCCATTTTCTCAGTTAGAAGCCTGGGATAAAAAAAAAGGAAAAGGGAGTGGAACCCTCCCTCCCAAAGGTCACTGACAGATATGGCATCAAACTCAGCTAGAGAAGAGTCACTCACTTGCTGGGGTCTGGCACTTGGCTGCAGACAGCACGCAGATACTGGAAGCTGTTCCGGATGGAGTGGATGTTGGCCATGCCCATGAACACGACCTCACAGTTGGGGTAATACTCTGATACGAGAGAGGAACATTTAGAGAGAGCTACAGCAGCTACAGAACATTCTGAGCTGGAAGGGACCCACAAGGGTCATCGAATCCAACTCTGCTGCTACTGCAGCAACTGCCTCCACACCCCAGTGCAGCCACCCCTCACGCACCACTCCTGGTGTTCATGGAGTCACTAAGGTTGGGAAAAACCTCCAAGGTCATTGAGTCCAACCATTTCCCAGCACTGCCAAGGCCACCATTGACGCATGTCCCCAACAGCCATATCCACAGAGCTGTTAAACCTCTCCACAGATGGGGACTCTAACCCTGCCCTGGGCAGCTGTGCCAGGGCCTGACAACACTTTAATGAAGAAATTTTCCCCATATCCAACCTAAACCTCCTCTGGCACAGTTTGATGCCACTTCCACTTATCCTGTCCCTGTTCCCTGGGAGCAGAGCCTGACCCTCACCTGGCTGTCCCCTCCTGTCAGGGAGCTGTGCAGAGCCACAAGGTCCCCCCTGAGCCTCCTCTTCTCCAGGCTGAGCCCCTCCCCCAGCTCCCTCAGCTGCTCCTGGTGCTCCAGACCCTTCCCTAGCTCCATTCCCTCTTCATGGTCTTTCTTGTCCTAATAGGCACAAAACTGACCCCAGTGGCCAGATAAGGGGGACGGTCACTGCCCTGTGACCACATTATTGCTGGTACAGCTCAGGTGTCATTGACCTGTTGCTCACCTGGGCACACCTAGGCACACGTTCAGCTGCTGTCAAGCAGCACCCCCAGGTCCTTTTCTACTGGGCAGCTTTCCAGCCACTCTGCCCCAGCCTGGAACGCTCCACTGGGGCTGTTGTGAACCAAATGCAGGACCCAGCACTTGGCCTTATTGAATCTCATCTAATTGCCCTTGGCCTGTTGATCCAGCCCGTCCAGATCCCTGTGACGGAACATGCTCCCAAACACCAAGCATCAAAATGCTGTCCCAATCCCCAGCTGTGCCCTAAGAGCCATTGCCAGGCCCAAGAAGAAGATGCTCTGGGAGGTTCTTGGCCCTTGGTACCTTCGCATTCGCAGCCGCCCCCCTTGGCCCTGTTGGCCACGGCTGCCGTGTAGGACCTGGCATCGAGGATCAGCAGCTTCTGAGGGGTTCCTGCGTTCTCCACGCCCGAACACGCTGTCAGGGACGAGTCTGCAGAGACACACAGGGACTGAGCTCCTGGCACCTCCCTCCCTCCTCCCCAGTGCCACCGTGAGTGAACCCAGAGAGCCACCCACACACCGCAGTCACGGCACGATGGGGCCCAGGTTCTCCCCCTGGACGCTGGGGTAAAGCCCTCTCCTGGGACAGCCTGGCAGCCCCTCTGTGATGTCCCCATTCAGGAGGGCTGGCAGGAGCCATCTCACCAAAGTCGGCGTCACAGGGCTCGCTGCCGTCGCTGCTCCCGGCATGCGGTGCAGTGCCCGACGGCCTCGCTCCGGGGTTCAAGGCACAGGCTTTGGCAATGGATGTCACCAGGTACTCGTCGTCGGCGTTCCGCCAGCCCCACCAGCTGATCTCGGGCTGGCTGCAGCGTGCGATCACCGCCCCGTTGCGCACGTGTCTGCGGGGACACAGAGCCTCGCTGAGCCCCCAGCAGCGTGGGGCCAGACACACTCCCTGTGCACAGCCACACCTGAGCTACTCCTGGCTGCAGCTGCTCTGTCTGCTGCAGCAACTGCTCTATCTACAGCACTGATCTCACTGAGAAGTGAAAGAGGGCAGGGAATCTCAACCATTTTTCATCACTGCAGCAGAGACAAGAGAGGCTAAACCAGCCTCATACTTTTATTTACAATAATACAGAATCATTTAGGTTGGAAAAGACCTTCAAGATCCCCAAGTCAAATCTCTGATTTCTATTTATATTTATTAATATATCCTGTAACCTATAAATATATAATAGATATTATTGTATATAGATATGACTGTATTTATAAATTAAACCAGAGAGAAGAACTTAAATCATTATGGTTGAATTTTGAGAAAGTAATAGTTATTCCATAGAATCATGGAATAGTTTGGTTTGGAAGGGAGGTTGAAGATCATCTTCTTTGACCCCCCCCTGCCATGGGCAGAGACACCTTCCACTTGATTTTAAGGCTGTTCTGTTCTCACCTTCTCTTTCTTTTTTTCCTCCCTCAAATTACAGACCCGTTGTTAAACCATTTCACTTATCACCTGTGAGTTGGGAAGATGAGCTCACTTGGCATCAGACCAGGGAGTTTCTGGGTGGAGGCCTGAGCTGGTGTTTATCAACAACCCCTAAATGTGAACCCTACCCTGGCTGTGCTTACTGACAAGGAGGCCTGAAGTAGGAATCAGTGCATTTCTCACATGAACACACTGGTCAAGTCATTCCCAGCTGGCCTGGAAAGGGAAGGGACTGTGATGTGACAAAGCTGCTGATGATAGAGAATGACCCAGAGAGTGTGAAATTTAGCATTAGTAAGTGAAGAGTATTTACAGATGATCAAAGCAGAACCCCAGCTGTGACACGGAGTGGTTTGGTGCAGATCCCAAAGGCTTTGAAGTCACTGGGAAGCTCTCAAAAGCCTCAACTCAGTGCTCAAGAGAAGTGTGAAGGTTAAGGATGTGCTAACAGTTACTGGGAAAGGAGTAAGAACTAAAATATTATGGCTTCACATCTTAACCATCCTAAAATAACACAAACTCTTCTCAAAAAGGATCATGTTGTAGTCAAACCAAGCTCCAGAGATGGGTGGCACAGACACAAGCAAGCATTGGAATGATCATGCCATGTTTCAGGAACACAAGTATTTCTTGGACAACAAACAAAACCAAGAGTGGACTCAGCCACAGTGCAATGTGGAACTACTAACTAGTTCCAACACTTGGTGGCAGGTTCACCAAGTGGCCATGAGACAGTCACCAATTCTCCCAAATGGGTGTAGGAAATCTAACATAGCAGATGCTCCAAAGACGCACCAGGAAAGAGCACCTGCATCTCTATCCTGTTTGTTACATTTCCCTGAAGTGCTGCTTCCGCTGCCTGGTCCTTCTTGGAGATGGGAAAATGAACTCAACAGCCCTGAACCAGACCCACACACCAACCATGCTCAACCATCCCACCACCCCTGCTGCAGCATTTATCTGGAGACCACAGAATCAAGCAATGGTTTGTGCTGGAAGGAACCTTAAAGCCCATCCCATTCCACCCCCTGCCATGGCAGGGACACCTTCCACTGTTCCAGGTTGCTCCAAGCCCCATCCAACCTGGCCCAGGACACTTCCAGAGATCCAGGGACAGCCACAGCTGCTCTGGGCACCCTGTGCCAGGGCCTCACCATCCTCCCAGGGAACAATTTTTCCCCAATATCCCATGTCACCCTGCTCTCTGTCAGTTTACATAGCTTCCTTAATGACATCTCACAGATAATAACAATGAAGACTTTAAACTGAAGCCTTCCAAAGAAATAATGTTCATGTTTGGCCATGGGGACCCTTTATTTTAAGTGCTGCTCTGTTTTGCAAGGTGACTTGCAGAGCAGTCACTCCCAGGAGATCTATTTCTGCCTTCAGGATCACTCAAGGATGGATAACAGAGAGCAGCAAAGGCTTTGTTTATAGTAGTAAATGAAACAGAGCCAAGGTGTGGACTTAAGCACCAGCCTGTGATCATCCAAGCTTGTTTGTGAGCCACCCACAGCTCCTGGCCTGTGCCAAGCAGCACTTTCCCAGACAGCGCCTGAGCACGTTTTTGGGAAAGGCAGGTGCTGTGCCAGGGACTGCTCCCAGCAGGCAGTTTGGGGGGCAGGACAGGGTGCAGGGCACTGCAGCTGCTCCGGGCAAAGCTGCCGATGTCGCCACGGTCGTGCTGAACTCACAAAACTCTTGGTAACAAAACCTCTGAGCACTGAACAACGGCTGGGGACTTTCAAGGGACACGGTGACCTGCCAGTAAACAAAGAAATGTGGCAGCACCAATGAGTGTGAAGCCACCAGCAAGCAGAAAGTACACCTGGTGCCAGCAGAGGAACCAAAACCACAACTGAGCTTGCAAGGAGCTTCCTAGGGCAGGGGAGTACCAGAACCTGACTCTGCCTTCCCTGTACATCTCCCCAGCATGAGTACAGGAACCATTTAAGGCCTTTTCTTACCTGGGAGTTTTGGGGAGGTTTTTCTCAAAGGAAAGAGTTTCTTTCTTGAAACTAGAATGTCAGAAAGTGCCAGAGTGTTTTAACTTACATGGAGCAAATTATTCTTTAGGGATCCTCAGTTTAGTTTTAATGATTCAAGACCCTTTCATGGTCCGAAGCTGCAATATGAAGTGCCTCTGTAGTTTATCAGTTGAGTTTTTCCTCACAGATTCGTTCTGAGCACAAGGCTAGAGCACATCTGATACTGTCAGCACATGCCATTTAACCTTCAACAATCCTCCACAATTGATTAATACCTAGTTTAGTGGAAAGGCAGCAGGGAGGTTGGAAGTAGACAATTCTCAGGGTTCCTTCCAATCCAAACCATTCCATGATTCTGTGATCTCCCAAGTCCCTCTGTTATTTCCTGGACAAGTTAAGGAGCTTGGCTTAAAGCACAAGAAAGAGCTTCCCAACTGAGATGTGTGTGTGTATAAGTGCTCCATTTCCCAGATCACTGGGATAAACCCCCATCTCACTGTGGCAGGATGTGAGAGCCCGAGAGCGAGGCTCGGCCGTGGGGTGGAGCGGTGCCCGCTGTCCCCTGGCAGGGGGTGCCGAGCACTGGGAGGAGCATTCCTGCTGCCACAAGCCCAAGGTCTCTTTAAGGTGGCTGAGCAGACAGAGCCAGAAGTGCCACACCGTGCCTGTCTGCCTCTCTACTCAGCTAAATAATTGATTGCATCCTTTGGCTTGTTTTAGAAGTGGATTGTGCCTGGAGGCTCCTGCATCTCTCCAGCACATCTCTGCTGAGGACTGAGATGGAGACCTGAATTTCTCTTTTGCTTAATAGCTAAATTATACTTTTTTCAAGAAATCTGATAATGGGGTACCTTTGGTGTCATGTTTCACAGCTCTGACTGTGACCCAGTGAGATCAGCCTTATCCAAAAGCTCTGAGGTCTTATCAGAGTCCCTTGGGATGCAAGCACTCATCCATTCTCTCCTGAGCTCCAAGTGAGGAGGAGGAGCTGAGTGTCAGGCTTTTCATTTCCACACAGCACAAGGCACTGCAGAAGCACCCATGACCCTCAAGGACCCTCCTGCTCCAAAGACTTCAATCTTAAGAGCAAAGACTAAAAAAAGTGCATGAAAATCAGAGACACATGGGCAAGCACTTGCCCCATCTTGTAACATCACTTGTCAGCGTCTTCTAATCTGATCCCAGGCTGCAAAGGGTTGTACTCAGCTCATAAATTACTGGGTACCATTACAGAGATGTAAAGCAAGGAACAAAATAATTGCTGGAGTAGGAAAAAGACACGGCTTTGCCCTCGGGTGGGGAGGCACAGTGGGACAAGCTCCAGCACCAGGCCATTTTTAGCAAAAGGAATCACAAATACAATTAACTTCTTAGCTGAGTTGGCTACAAGGAGGGAAAGGCTCCATCCGATAAGCCGTGCTCATTCCCACTCTGCTGCAGAACTGAGTTCTAGAAGGAACACACAGTGTTTTGCCACATCTAACAGCAAGCCATGAAGTGTGAAGATGCAGAGTTAAGGTACCTGTAAATTCACTGGTTTTGCTTCCTGACTTTCATATTTTCCAATACAGCTCTGATATTTTAAGGTTTTCTTATATTTGGATTTGGTGACTGCTAACACACAGTTCTAAGGCTACAAACCATAATGTACATTTTACAACAGGACAACTGCCTGGGTGCCCCTTTCCATCAGCCTCCCATTGGTTTCAAACACATCAGTCCTGCAGAAGACACATTTAATGAGGAACCAGCCCCTATCCTGCAGAGCTCTATTGACTGCGTGGCCTCCTGCATCCCCCTCTAGATTATTTCTGGAAGGCTGGTCAAGGAATATTTCATAGAATTACAGATTATTCTAAATTCAAATGGACCGCCAAGGATCATCCAAGTCCAGCCCCTGGCCCAGCACAGACACCCCAACAATCCCATCCTGGGCATCCCTGGGAACTCCTGGAGCTCCTCGGGGCCGTGCCCATTCCCTGGGGAGCCTGGGCAGTGCCCAGCACCCTCTGGGGGAAGAACCTTTCCCTGAAATCCAACCTAAACGTCCCTGACACAGCCGTTCCCTTGCGTCCTGTCCCTAGTCATCAAAGAGCAGAGATCAGAGCTGCCCCTCCATTGCCCCTTGTAAGAAGCTGCAGATCTGGGCATTCCCAGGTCTGTCCAGGCCTGCACACCCTTCTGAGCACAGGGCACCCAGCAGGCTCCTTTTGGCTCTGATTTTTTTTCAAAGTAGCAGCCAGACAAGGACCAACGTGTGGAAAGATTTTGAAACTCTGAGAGAACTTTAATTTGACCTCATCTTGCAACATCTCCCGTAGGAGGAAAGTCACCCACACCTTCAAATCTAACTGAGAACAGCAAAGGACAGTTCTGGAACACTGCTTCTCTTTTCTGGAAAACACCCTGCTGCAGATGGTGCTGGGAGAAGGAGCCCTGGGAGCACCTCCTTTGCAGGCAGGAGGCAAAAGGATAAACAGCTCTCCTGCCATCCCTGTCCCAAAGCCCCTGCAGGACTACGAAAACATGGCAGCTGTCATGAGTTTGGGGGAGGGAATTTGGGTTTGCATTTACCTGTACACCACCACAGGGATCCTCTTCCATGACCTGAATGAAGCCACATTCTCCAGCTCCTTGTCAGTGATCCAGACAGGGACCAGCAGCTTCTGGGGATAACTGGAACAAAGTCTGGAGAAGAGAAAGCATGAAAGGCAAGATGAGGACTGAGCAATCAAAAATCTGCCCCAGAGCAGCTGACGTTTCCCCAAACTCAACGTGCAGGACTTTGGCTCTTCCTCCTCATATCTGTCTCAGCGCACCCTCAACAAGTGAGCCAAAATGTGCTGTCAGGAATGAGCTGATAGAAGACAACCTTCTTTCACCTCAGGCCTCACCTCTGGGCTCATACTAAGTATCCTAGTACTTCCTAGGATGCATTTGGAACAACCTCTGGATTTAAGAATTTGTGAGGGTTTAGGGGAATAGTCAATAATTTACATGGAGTATTTGTTTTCTTGTAGGAAGTACACACAGAGCTTCTGGTAAAGAATGGCCTACCACTTTCTGCCTGGCAGAACACGACACATTGCTCAGTGAGGAAGACACAAATCTGCCCAGAAATTTAGCAGCAGGGACTGGGGGTATGCAAATAAAGTGACAGGAGTGAGATCTACAGCATAACTTGTTTGGTGGGGTGCCAGAAATAAAATTCTTATAGCTATCTGAACATGTACCAGCAGTGAGAGGAGAACTGAGAGCAGAGAGCACTGCCAGAGGGCAGGGTGACATGGGATATTGGGGAAAAATTGTTCACTGGGAGGATGGTGAGACCCTGGCACAGGGTATCCAGAGCAGCTGTGGCTGCCCCTGGATCCCTGGAAATGTCCAAGGCCAGGGTGGATGGGGCTTGGTGTTGTAGATGTCGGAGCAGCCTGGGACAGTGGAAGGTGTCCCTGCCCATGAAGGGGGTGGAATTGGATGGGCTTTAAGGTTCCTTCCAGCACAAACCATTTTGGGATTGTAGCACACACAAAATTCCAAGAGTACAGGGGGCTTTTCTGGCTCCTGCAGCTCCTCCCCTGCCCCTGCTGTTCCCAGCACAGGTCGAGGGCAGGCTCAGACACAGCAGTGCCTGGGAGCTGGACCAGCTGAGCCCCTGCATCCAGGCAGGCACAGGAGGGTACATGGCAAGGAACATCAAAGAGAACCTCTGGCTCAAGGCTATCCCACATAATTTAGCAGGAATGCTTCAGGGTAGATGGGGAGCAATGTGAGGAGGGGGAAAGGATCCAGCCAGTAAACTCCAGAGGGTGGTCTGGTGTTCCTGAGCCCAGGCTATTCCAACTGATGGCAACAGGCACAATTCAGTATTAGTTTATGGTGCTAGTGAAGAACTGCCTGCCACATTGGAAAATGGCACTGCAGTGTCTAGACAGCTCCTCTGAGAGCCCCAGGCAGAAAGCAAAGGTGGCTAAGGGATGAAAACAACTGGGTGAGGACGAGGAATTCAGGAAGCAAAATTAAAGCTGTCAGTTAAGAAGGTGAAGACCAGGTTGTTTGTGGTAGGATGTCTGGGCTTGGACATCTCTGAAATGCCTCAGATTCCATAAATAAAGGTGGTCAGGAAATAAGAGAAGCAGTGAAGCATGACTGAAGATGCAGGAATGTGGGAGAGGGTTAGCACCTGTTCAGGTCTGAAGGAACTTCTGGAATAGCTGAGTCTATACATGAACAGGCTGCACTGAAGTGCAAACAGTTCCCTGGCACCCCAGATGAAACATGGGTGATGTCTTAAAAGTACAGACTGGGGAGAGGTAGTCCAAAAGAGGCTCAGGAGTATATCTTCCAAGAGTTAAATCCCTAAAACTCTGTAGCCTTGGAAAAACAGTAAGATAGAAATCAATAAAATTCAGGTAGGAAACAGGACATCTTTAAGAAGTGAAGCCAAATTCAAGCAGGGTGCATAGAAACAGGCAATAAGGTCAAGACAAAGAGGTATGTCTTTCTAGGCTAGAATTCCAAAGGAATACAGTAGAGGAAGTGAAAACCCAGGATAAGCAACTCTGTTGGCTTAACAGTATCTTATAAACTGATATAAGGAAGGATATCTGTGGCACCCTAAATTTCAGGGTACAAGCTTTATAGGAAGGGTGAAATAAGCTGAGCTTGTGAACATAGCGTGGGCAACTTCCAGGGGAAGGTGAGGGTGACAGTGTGATGCTCAGAATGACCAGCATCCACCAGAATGTGCATGGATCAACCCCAAGCCTAAAGGAAACAGGACAGCATTGAGGCAACACTACCAACCCCTGGAGTGACAGTAATGACATCCACAGAGCCTGGAAGAGAAGCTGAAAGGCTGCAAGGGCAGAAATTCCCATGGGAGACTTGTGTTGCTTCCACACAGAACACACAAGTGTCTGAACCAAAGGCGACATTTTCAGACACATCCAGGTGTTTCTTGGTGTTACCAGCAAAATCATACTAAAGTCTCTGACTATTCCTTTGGACCTAAGCTGCTCCAAAGTAGAATAACTGAAAATCCCCTTTGTTACAGCATTCATCACTCAGTAGATTCAATAATGTTTTAGAGGGGATAAGGCTCCCACAACAGCAACAACAACACAAAGGGTTAAGTTCAGGGCACTTGGTATTTTGAGCCAACACAGCTGTTGGGAGGGAGGTCACCCCTCATGTGTGAGAGCTACCTGAAACATCAATGAATGAGCAGATAGGGCAGATTTAGATTTTCAGAAGAGTTTTTTTGAAATTTTTTTGTGTGCCTGTGTTTTTTAACAGGTGTGTCCCCATAGAGCTGAAGGATGCTCCTCTTATGAAACAGCTGCTCTTGAGAAGATAACAAATAGTTCAGAACCTCAACGATCATTTTTCACCACAGCGGGAGTCCTAAAGGGAACCACCTGCAGTGGGGTGGCCTGGAAAGCCCCAGGACCAGCCTGAGCCAGACAACAAAGGGAAACAGCCTTGAACTGTGAGGTTTGGTGGCAGGAGAGGGTGGCTGGAACAGCACAGACACGGGAATCAGCACCTGTGAATGAGGATCAATGGAGAACCTTCTTACCACAGAGATAACAATGGAATACCCTGGTCTGGAAGGGATCCACGAGGATCGAGTCCAGCCCCTGGCCCTGCACAGGACACCCCAACAACCCCATCTCATCCCTCAGAGCCTTGTCCAAGCTCTTGTTTCACAGAAAGCAAACACGTGTACCACTAACAGTCCTCATGTTCCTGTGTAAAATCCAAGCAGGGACAGTAATTATACCTTTCCAATGGTATGGATAGTATTAAAAATTATAGAGAAGTGTAAAAAAGACAAAATTTGAATTAAGAGCAGTCTCAGAGACTGGTAGGAAACACCATCTGGCTAAAGCAGTAACAGAACTCCAGGCAACTTTCTCCTCATAAACTCAAAAGTTAAATAAAATCACAACCATAAAAAGATGAAACCTAAAAATGAGCATCAACATTGGAGGAAAAGTGATTTTTTTTTCTCTTGTTTGAAGGAACTACATGTGTATCAAATGCACCAGTACTAAGGCTGATATGAAACAACTACCTCAGGGAGCCTGTGTGGACCAGATGGGCAATGCTGGAGTGATCCCATTTCCCTGGGTATAAGATCCCTGAAGATGTGAGAGCCAGGGAGAAACCGTGTAATAATTTTATTATCACTGTACACTTTTATCAAGACTGAAGGAGTGGTTATTATAAGCTTGTATTGCTCTCATTTTACAATGGCTGTCGCCAGGAAGGAGATAATAGTTCCCAGATAAGGACATCTCGGAACAGACTTGAAAGACAAGGAACAAAGCCATTACCTTGGAGTATCCTGTCTTTAACAACACTGTTTTGCCAATGCAGGGAAATAAAAGATAAAAGGACTATAAACAGTTAAAAAGTAACCTGATCCCTGTGAATAGAGGCAGGTGGTTATGATCAAAAGCCAGGGCAGGATTTAAAGCCACACTCCCCCAGCAGCAAGAGAGAACTGGTTTGAGTGGCACAAGGCAATTACCCCACCCCTGAGATCCCGGGATGTCTGCAGGAAGCTGGGACCTGCGGGGATCCCCAGGGAGGAACCTGGCAGGTGGAGGGAAGCAAAGCCATGCCCACACCCAGCTTGCTGAGGTTTGTTTTAAGTCCTTTCTTCCCTGGTTTGGTTGGAAATCAAACACCTGTCCTCAGAGAAGGTGGCTAATGGCTGTGGATTATTGGCCACGAAGCAAAGCACAGATGGTCAAAGGAAGCTGAACTTCCTGAAATAGTCAGAGGGAACCACACCCCAAGACCCAGCAGAGAAGAAGGCCCAACACACAGAGACTCTATCTAGGGCAGAGACCCACAGGCTGTGCACTCCGAAACAGAGCAGTTCAGGACAACAACATTTATTTGGCAACTTTGGAGAAACTGTGTAAATGCCAGCAAAGTCATGTGAACAGTCCCAAAGCAACGACGTGGTCAGTAGGGCAGAGGGAAAATGGAAATCACCCCCCAAATTTAGTGCTTGTGGCCTGGATTCTTCAGGACAAGAGAACAGGCAGCAAGCTCCAAAACTGGAATTTCCCCAGTCCAGTGTGTCTGAGATTTCTCATGGTCTCCACAGGAAACCAGTGACCTAGAACTGTCCAATCCATAGGTGATGGGGATGCCTGGACTGGCTGGGACAAAGAGGAAAGGCTGAGGGATAGCAGTGGTTTCAAGAACAGGATTATAGGAAATGCACAAATGAGTATGTCCATCAAAGTTTGAAATCCCATTGGCTTAATGCCACCTGCTGCAAACAGTGCAGCTGCCCTTCTCCAAGAGTACTGTGCTCCTGCAGGAATAGAAGGCAGGCTGGAAACACTGACTGGTGGCAAAAGGACTCTTCCACTGTGAGAGTGGGAAAACCTTGCAGAGATCTCCACTCCAATGACCACAGGGAACACTTTCAACACTGGCTTAACTGGAACTTGACACCACAATGATGGAGAACCCCCCTGTGGAGATGTGCCCAGCACACCACCATGTTCCCAGGGAATGCTCTTTTCCCTTCCACATTGTGAAGCTCCCAAGCTGCACTTTGGGGCCACCACCTCTTGTTCTGCCATGTGCCACTGCCAGAAGTTTTACTCCATGCCCTTTGTGAATGCCTTGCCAGCAGCTGGAGGCAGATCACCCTTCAGCTTCCCCTGTTCTGAGTGAACAAGCCTTGCTCATTCCCAGACTCCTGAGCCTGCCAACAGCTCTCCACTGGCTAACCCTAGCTCCTCACAGAGCTGAACAGCTGCCTGAGCATATGGAAAACTGTGGTTGTTATGTCAAACGGAGCATTTTAGACAGAAGGACTGACCAGAAAGACAAACCCACAATGGATGGACCTCCAGACTCCCAAATGTTTTCCATGAGGAATAAGAGCTACCACATGATAAAGTACCTGAGTCAGCATTTACAGTTCCTGCTAGCTCTGATGTTTGGGCTGTATTCCCTCTCCAATTCCATGATGTGAAAGGCAGAAAGAAAAGGGATCTGGCTCATACTCTGATCAGCCTGGGGGCTGTCAGGGCCAGGAAGGAGGATTAGCTGGAGTCTGACTCACCCACTGCTCTGCACGGGGGATTACCAAGGGAAAAGTAAGGCAAGAGGAGAGTGGGCAGGGCCCAGTGATGAAACACTCACTTGTAGTTATTGTTGATGTCAGAGACGCGCCAGGCATTCTGCAGGTCGAAGCCCATCCTCACCAGCTCCATCTCGAACCGGAACCTCACGTGGTCCCCTGAGGAACAGAGCACAGGAAGTTACTGACAGCACAGAGGAATCTGAACCTGTTTGTGGAACTCCACAGCAACTGTCACAGGCTGGAGAGAGTCACAAAACCACAGGTTTGGGTCAGCAGGGACCTGAAGCCCATCCCGTTCCAACCCCTGCCATGGGCAGGGACACCTTCCACTATCCCAGGTTGCTCCAAGCCCCATCCAGCCTAGCCTTGGACACTTCCAGGGATCCAGGGACAGCCACAGCTGCTCTGGGCACCCTGTGCCAAGGCCTCTCCATTCCTTGATTAAAGAATTCCTTTTAACATCCCCTCTAGCCCTGCCCTCTGTCACTTTAACACTGTTCCCCCATGTCCTGTCACTACCCACCCTTATAGAAAATCTCTCCCTCTTTTTTATAAGCCCCTTTAGGCCATGGAAGGGGCTTAGAGTTTCCGTGGAGCCTTCTCTTCTCCACGTGAACACGCCCAGCTCTCTCAGCCTGGCTCTAGAGTAGAGGGGCTCCAGCCCTGGGAGCATCTTTTTGGCAAGGAGAAACTCCAGGGCAACTGGATGGCAGAAGGGATTGTGCTTCAGAAGCCAGGAAGACTTGTCCCTCACAGGGGTACCCCTGCTTGTATTGTCAAGTCAGATCTCATCTCAGGGCACAGAAACAGCCTCTCCATATCAAGGGAGCGTGTGGGGGTTAATTTAATCCACTTCTGCCCATCTGGCAGAGACAGCTTCCAAAGTGGATGTCAGGAACTCTACGACAAGGAGCACTGAGCACCCACCTGAGGCAGCTCCTTCCTCCAGACTGCTCTCAGACGCTGACTCAGGGCTTCCTCTCTCATGTTTTAGCCTTGCCTCACAAATTCTGGATGCCTTTGTTGCTCCAGTGTCAAATCTTGTTAATAAATAAATACTGCAAGGCTATTTACCTCAGCCATATCCTGCAGCAACAACTTGCACTGGTGAGTTTATTTACACTAAACACTTCCCCTAAAGGAAACACAGCAAATATCTCTGATTGCTGGGGTTTGGGGCATGGTAAAAGGACACAGAGCTTACCTTTCCTCTATCAGCTTCTCTTGGAATAGCTGTACTACTGAACCCCACCCCTCCATCTCGCCTGTCTTTGGACATTCCATTCAGGCTACTGCTGCTCTCCTCTAGGATCATCTCGTTTTTCAGTCTAAAGCCAGGTTTCTCACTCATTTTAATTCCATTTTTAAACAGCCTCATCATTGATAAGACAAAGCAAGTGCAAGCAAACTTTGTGTTCCCAGGGATAGGAAACTCCCAGTCCACACGAGGGCACCAGCACAGCTCTGGTTTTCTCTTCTCAAAGACTTGATCTGAACCCTTGCGAGGATGAGCCAGAGCTCTCTGCAGACCTGATCCTGAGAATGTCACAACATTTTTGGGTGTTGGTGAAGAGATGCAGATGGGCTCATATTAATTAGGCTGCCTCAAAACTGACGCTGTTTGCCACTCCAGGACAGGAATGCCTGAGGTATCTATATCACTGTGATGAGAGAACTTAAGTATGGGATGTTTTCTCTCAAGGAGAAAGGGAAAGGCTGCTTCTGTGATGCTGGTTCAGAAAGTTTTTTGTTGCGTTTGTAACTAATTCCTTTCACTGTGCTTCTTATCCAACAGCATATGGCCATCAGCTGGATCTGTAGGCCAGGCACAGGATGACCCAGGGAGGAGAATTTGAAACCGGAGAGGGTTTATGAACAAGAGCTCAATTGCAGTGCAGTGCTGCTTGCCAGAGCAGCAGGAAGGGCCAGGCCAGGAGCTCACCAGGACGGCAGAGATGTGCATGTTGATCCTCCTCATCCACACACACCCCCAAGCACCAGGCATGGTAGGCAAATGCAAAGAGGTCCTCAGGCTTGGCAGGGCGGGCAATGGCTCGAGTCAGCCTCTTCAGCCACTCCTGGCACTGCTTGAAGGTGGAGAAATGGCACCTGCAAACCCAAAGGCAAATCACCCTCAGTGGGGACATTCACTCAGCCAGGACTGAGACAGAAAAAGGAACACGGCCCCAAGCCTTAGAACCCTGACCATGGACAGCTCAATTCCAACAGCAGCACAGGGGGAGCTACCAGAGCTGGTCCCAGCCTGCAGCACCAGCAGCTGCACCACAGCAATAAACCAGATACCTGATCACTTTGGAGTCCTTGCAGACGATGTGAAGCTGGAACATATCCCGACACTCCACGCTTTCCATCATCCTCAAAGGCACCTGCGAGGGAGGAAGAGATGTAGGGCATGACACCACAGGCCACAGCAGCCCCAGCAGCCATGCCTGCAGGCTCCTCTCGCTGCAGCACAGTTCCACCAGTCACGAGCTGCTTCTGTGAACTACAATCCCACTCCCAGGGTTATGGAGCTCCATGAGTCAGCACAGAGCTCTTCCATGATTATTATTCTGATTTCTGTTCTCTCCCTCGGTGATCTCCCACTTGGGGCCAGTTCCTGACTCAACCACATCCAGTCAAGCACAGGTAACTAAGCCAAATAACAGCTGCAGTAAAGAGACAGCAAGTCAAGGCAGTGAGAGAAAGCCTCAAGCTTCCACTGCCTGACTCTGTGTTGGTGAGAAGTCTCATTAAAATTGGCCTGCAAGAGACCTCAGCAGCCTTAAAACTACCAAAGTTATTGCTTGAATTTAAAGAAAACAGCAAAGGAAGGACCTAATTACTATCCAAAGGAAGGACCTAATTACTATCCAAAGGAAAACCCCTTCCTCACACTTAAATACGGTAACAAAACAGCAACTGCACGCCCAGGCCTGGCATCCTCCAAGAGGCACCTTCCTGTGCCACAGCCCCCAGGAACAGGGTATTCCCACCCCTTCCTGCTCTGAAACCCTGGGAGAGGTGATGGTGCAGTCAGAGCCAGACTCACATTGATCACAGAGTCCTTGAATTTGATATGCAGGCGGTAGTTGGAGATGGCGATCACAGCGTCGTTGGCATGGCCCAGATACTCCACTCCCTCACCCTGCAACACAGTGAATGGCACCTGGAAGGGAGACAGCACCAGGTCAGGCCACACAGGTACCTTGTACACTGGAATTCCCAGAGCCACTGCTCCCATTGCCTCCGCAGTGCATCTCCCAAGGAACCATTCCTAGCAAGGTGCTCCCCGTGCCCTGAGAGCAGGATGGGCGGCACCGGCGCCGCTGCCCAGCCCCGCACACGGAGCTCTCCCCAGGGACGCCTCCGCAGCCAGCGAGCACCTCCTGAAGGATCACCTGTGTGCCATGCACACCTGGCAGCAAGGGGTGGCCTTGGGGACAGAGAGGCTGACGGTCCCTGCTCTTTAGAGAGGGGAAACCAGCCCTGGCACAAGAGGCATGGAGAGGGACACGACTGCAGGACAGCTCAGAGAGAAAAGGGGAGTGCTCTGCACAGCTCCTGAAAGAGCCCAGCACTATGGGGAAGCGCCGGAGGAAGGGGCTGCCCAGGGAGGTGGTGGTGTCACCATCCCTGGAGGTGTCCAAGGAACAACTGGATGCAGAACTCAGTGCTCTGGGCTGGGTGACAATGTGGGGATCGGGCACAGCTTGAACTGGATGGTCTTGGGGGTCCTTTCCAGCCTCAGTGATTCAGGGATTCTGTGGCTGATCAGAAGCCTCTGTCCCAGGGCAGTGTCTCTTATGTGATCCTGCTGTGCCATTTAAACATGGGGCACCCTCAGCAGCCCTGCGAGACTCAGTAGTGCCATCCAGGTAAGCAAATGAACCAAAGTTGTACCCAGTTTCTGCTAACAAGGTTCTCAGGGATTCTCTGTGTGTAGTTATTTATATGACTGAGGAAGCTTGTCCTGATTAAACTGCAAGAAAGCTTCATTAAAGTTACCTGAATTCCGTTATTTTAAATATCTCCATAATCAAGTGTCTGTTTTTTCCCCATCAGTCTGGACATGCCATAGCTGTTTTTAAAACATGGGATCCTGGTAGACAGCCAAGTTTGACTTTTCTTATATTAAAAAAAAAGAAGGCAGAACAGCCTAAAATTCACCAGGCCTCTTTGTCCTTAGCTAATCAGGCTCCTCCTGTTCCCTGAATGCCACCTACACCAGGTGATGTTGGTAACCAATTATGCAAAAAATGTCATGACAATTTATCATTTCAGCCAGAGCTGAAACCTGCCAGACAGGGCAGCTGATGAAACAATTAATTACACTGTAATTAGTACAAGTCAGACCACTTTCTCCCTATTTTGAAGTTGTTTCTATGGCTTGGGTATAAAAACCTGAATTTCAGACTTCAAGTGACAACTGTACTAACAACTTCTCCTTTCTTTGTACAAAAATAGCCACCTTAGCCTGGCATCTGTCCGAACACTCTTGAAAAATATTAATTATTTGCCTAAGAGAATATCCTCTCTTTATTTCTGCAGTTGACTTCTGCATGCTTGCCAGAGCTGTTTTTATCTGGCATGTGTCTCTCCTGCTTACGTGCCTCTTTCACACAGCAACAGAAGGGAGACAGAACAGGAAGGGGCTGGTAAGGCTGCAAGAAGCAACAGAGGGAAATCCTGGAATAAACCAGCAGGTGCCTCAATACAGCTTGTTATCAACTGATGGCATCCTTCTAGAGTCACAGGATCCTGGAATGGTTTGGGCTGGGAGCGACATCCCAACCCAAGCTCATCCAGTTCCATGCCCTGCCATGGGCAAGAGACCTTCCACTAGGCCAGCTTCCAAGTCCCATCCAAGCTGGTCTTGAACACTCCGCTTTACAATAAATTAACAATTTCCTGAAGGCAAATTACCCTTGGGAGGGTTGAACTTCACTTCTTCACACAGCAAACTAAGGCAGAGTGTGCTCTTCTCCAGAAGTCTCAGCTCAGAGTTGCCTCAGCAGCTTCACCCCCCAAAGCCACAGCCCTGCAGGCCTGACCCTGCCCAGCTCCCCAGTCTATGGCTGTTCCTTCAAGCCAATAGCTCTCAGTCCTTCTTTTCCCCAGCACTGTTTGCCAAGGCAGTGACAGTCTCCGAACAATCTCAAAACACTGCAGCAGCAAGAACAAAGTGAGCCTGGCTCCAGCCCCAGCAGGAGGACGGTGGGCACCAGAGGTTGTTAAAGCAAGCACCAATTCCCAGGAGGGAATGCTGCCCTTGCTGCACAGCAGCAACAGCACCCGGGGCTCTTCCCAGGGCTTTCTGCAGCAGGAGGATGGCACCGTACGGAGGTTCCTTCTTCCAGCCGCCGTGCAGCAGGACAACGCCAGGGGCAAGGTGCTCGAGGGGAGAGCAGGCAGTGCAGCTGCACGGCTGCACAGAACATGGCCCCCATGCTCCCCCTGTCCCGGGAATCTCCCTGGATGCTGGCTGCAGGGCAGGGCAGGCAGTAGCACTTCCCACAGGGAATGCCGGGGCTGGCTGAGCCCTGCAGCAGCTGCGGCCGCGCTCCCGGTGGCTAGCGATGCCGGACACATCCTGCCAGGGCTGGGCAGACAGGGACAGGGCCTTGGGAACAGCCGGCCTGGTCCCCACGCACAGGGACCTGCAGCCCCAAACGTGCCCCTGGCACCGGCCTGCCTGTGGCCTCCAGGATGTGCTGGGCTGGAGAGCTGCTCTGCAGAGCCCAGCCTGCACATCCCAGAGCTGTTTGGGTGTTTTTACTTCCTTACCTGCAGTGACTCCTCCTCCTTTATGAGCTCCTTCGGGGGGAACAAGTCCTTGGCCTGGATGTACTCCAAACTGGGAGGGCCCTCCTCACCCTGCATTGCAAACAGAGCGCACAGTCAGACAGCCTTGGCCAGAACACGCTGTGAAAGCCAAAAATTGAAGCTGCTGGATACTCTTGGCAGCCCAGGAGCTTGGGGATACCTGTGCATGGAAATGTCTGCTCTGCCTCCAGACCCCAGCAGTTCCTCTGGCTGTTGCAGAGTGCCCACAGCACAGTGAAATGCTGAAGCCTCCAAGTCCCGCCTCTTCCAGCTGAGTGGTGTTTCCAAAGTCAAGCAGACACACCTTGGCCATAGGGGACTGATGTGACAGTAACTTGTCACATCAGCTGTTCCCGTTACCTGCTCCATGGCACCAGAGCAGACACACCATGACACAGAGGGTTTCCATCTACAGTCCAATGTCAGCCTACTCTTCCTCCTCTTAAGGACTGCTTTGTTTTGGGAGTTTTCGTTTTCACTCTCACACCAAAGAAATCTGGGAAGAGCCTGAATCTTCTGGAGGAGAAGATACAACTGTGAACAACCTACAACCCTACCACAACTGCACCCCAGTGCACATAATTCACAACAGGCACTACTGACTGGTGCCAGCACCAAGCCCAGGGCAGCCGGACATGTCAAGCCTGTTCAGATGGACACCTGAGAAAACCCACAGAGGCCTCAGGATGGTCACACAGAACCTGCACTTGCCATCCTTGACAAGTGGAGTGCATGTCTCAGTTTGGAACATGAGAATCTTCATTCACTCATACAATCAGGGTATCCTGAGCGGGAAGGGATAAGGATCATCAAGTCCCACTCCTGGCCCTGCACAGGACACCCCAAATCCCACCATGTGTCTCAGAGCATTGTCCCAATGCTCCTTGAGCTCTGGTGTGAACCATTGGTGCCAATTTTCACCAGCCCTCACTCAGGCCCTGTCACATCACTGAATTGCTGCCCAAAGGAGTGGCATCCAGACATTCAGCTGCAGATGCTCACTGCTGGGAGTCCAGGATGGTGCTAATTCCACATGTATTTGGTGTGGGAATGTTTTATTCAGAAGGCTGCTTGCTCTCTAACTCTAGTTCTCGGCTCTAGCATTTACCAGGAAACACTGTGTTCTGTAAGCACTGAGTAATATTTTAAAATTACATATCTTTCTGGATATGTCACCCAAGCCAGAATCCCAATTTCAACCTGAAGAAAGGAGATCTCAATCCTTCTGGCTCAGGAATATTTCAGATGCTGAATCCTCTTGTGTTACTGACAGGTGCTAAAGCCTCAGCGCCTGAAGGAAGAGCCTGGCCGGAGGTGCTCCCTGGACCTCAGACAGGGGCAGCCAGACCCCTCCCACCCCACATCCAAGGAACCTGCACACATGTAACATGCTGTTAGAGCCTTCATAAAACTCAGTATCAGGCCCGGATGGAGGCAAAGGCGCTGCACCTGTCACCATGCTGTGAGGGACACAGAACACTGCACCAGCTCCAGCAGCAGCCAATGGTCGCTGGAGACCACGGGGGCCTTGGGGCCCCTCCTGCCAGTGGCTAACTCCAAGACTGAGGCACCAGCCCAGAAGAGCACAAAGGGCAGGTGTGCGCCCCACGTGCCTGTGCAGCAGCCAGGAAGCAGAGCTCCTCTCCCATCCTCACTTTGCAGTTCGCAGAGAAAATCCCAAGGAGCAGCAGGAACTGGAACAGGGCAGCCTGAGCTCTCCACCAGCCTGGGTGTCCTTGAGTCCCTCCTCGCCTGCAGCCCAGGGCAGGCAGAGGCTGAGCATCCCCTCCTGCCACAGCCCCATCCCCGCTACCAGCAGGGTGGGGGTCAGCACGCTGCTGTCTTCACAAGCCTCCTGAGGCGCTCGGAGCCCATCTGGCCAGGAGTGCCCTGGGGGGTCGAGGGTGGGTCTGCAGGAAGGGTCAGAGCAGGGAACCCCCTCTCGCTGAAGGTATAAAAGGCGCCGAGCCCAGGACCCCTCTCAGCACAGCTCAGCACCGGAGGGGTCCTGCACAGCCCAGCCAGGGAGGGGGCGCGGGGCTCCCGGGGGGTCGGCTGCTCTCGCACGGTAATTCCCCAGCTCCAGGCAGGGTGCAGAGCCTGCGGGGCCCAGCACAGGGGCCAGGGCCTGCCTGGGCTCAGCCCGCGGCGCCGGGCACTGCTGTGCCCTTGGGCCCGGCCAGGGCAGCAGGGACGGGCCACGGCGTCCTCCGGCGGCATGTGGGAGCCAGGAGAAGGGGGTCCCCCTTCTCCCTGGGCAGATCCAGAGGATGCCTCCACCGGCATGTGAGCTGCAGAGCGCAGCTGGCTTACGGCCCCGCTTCCATGGAGGAGAGAAGGGGAATAAAAAGCAGCACTTACAAAGCAGTTGAGCATGGAGCAGGAGACGCGGCCTGGCAGACTCATGTTCATTTCCCGAGGCGGCAGCAGGGCCGGGCAGGCACAAGCAGCATCTCCTCCCTCCGGCTGCGAGCTGCGGCCCCGGCACTGCGGCAGCGTCCCCGCTCCGCCAGGGAGGACAGGAGCATCCCGGCCGCCGGCGGCCCGAGCAGGTGCCGGTGCCGCCGCCGACAATGGAGGGAGGGCGGGCGGAGGATGGGCAGACTCCACCTCCCTCCCAGGACCGCCGAGCGCGGCTCTGCCATCTGAGCGTCTCCGTGACGGGCGAGACAGAAAATGGAGCGGGCGGCGGCATCGCGGGCACTGCCCGTTCCTCGGCCCGGAGCGGCATTCCCGGCCCATGGCGCTGCTCCCGCCGGCACCTGCCTCGTGCCGCACCGATGGCGGCACTGGGAGCGCCGGGAACAATAGCGGGAAGGCTGCTTCGTGCCCCGGCACCGCGCCCTCGGCCCCGAGCCCTCCACCCTGGCAGCCCGGCACGGAGCCTTCTGCCACGAGCCCACTGACCCCACACCAACGCCTCCACGCCAGCATTGAGGCCTCTGCCCCAGTTCCATGCCCTCTGCTCCGAGCCCTCCACCCTGGCATCGAACCCTCTGCCCTGAGCCCTTCAACCCTGTGCTGACCTCTCCACTCCAACATCAAGCCCTTTGCCCCGAGGCCTCTGTCCCCAGCCCTCCACTCCAATGTCGAGCCCTCAGCACCGGCCCTGCTCCCAGAAGCTCAGCCAGGATGTGCGACTGCACCCCTGAGCCTTCTATCTGCCAGCAGTCCTCTGTGCCTGGACCGGGAGATGAGGATAAGGGGACTGCCCTGCTGCATCTTGCCATTCAACAATCCCAAGACTAAAAGTCCTCCTTTCCAGGAGCTTCATGTGCACAGGGACTAGTCAGATGTCCCTAGTTCCCACCAGCACCTGTGTGCTGGAACCTGGGCTCTGGAGCGGACAAGGCTCCTCTCGCTGACCACTTGGACACTTAGCTCCCATGTGAAGTTTCCCCAGCTCCCATTGGAAATGCTCACAGACACAGGGTAAGGCCATGGGCGCAGGAAATGCTGTGGCTGAGCACCCACCTTCCAACACCAGCCCCCTACGAGCTCACCTTTACTACCTGCTCTTCATCAAGCCCAGGAGCAAACAGCTCCCAGGTCACAGTCTATCTCAGGAACCACAGGAGCAGCTTCCTCGGCAAACCCATCTTCATTTCTACCATCAGCTGCTATTCTGCCCTCACCACTGAGCCAGAGGGAGAATCTCTGTTAAAATGCAAAATTAAAACCTGACCCTTCATCAGTCCTCAAAGGCCTCACTATCTGGCTCAAATCACATCAGCTTTTTGCTCCCTAAACACAAATCCAAAAAGAGCACAGCCTGTAGCCATTAAGCTCCTCTTAGATGTGTTTGCCCCAAAGACACCGCAAACAGCTCCCCCCAGCAATACCAATGGGATCTCAAAGAGCTTTTCTCAAGTCAGATAAAAGACTTCAGCATTTCTCTGCAAAATTGTTCAAGGTTAGATTATTCAGAGCTGCCTCGGCTAAAGGGACAGCTTTGTGACACCCAGACATGCTGCTCACTGTTACTTGCAGGGCAAAATTCAGTTCCATGAGCTCCCTTGCTGACAAAACAATCCCACAGACTCACATGGTTACACCAGTTTCACTACTTAGGATAAAAGACTTAGAAGAACACATAGCCACACCTGCAGATAAGCCATGAAATCCCATTTCACCCTTGCTTTGCCCCACTCCACCATTTACACGGAGCACAGTGGGTGGATGTCAGGCATTGCTCATCCTTGGGGCACCTGAACCAGTTGGCGCCCACAAACCAGAACACAAGAACAGAGGGTTATGGACACAAACAGGCTACGCATAAGAACAGAGGGTTATGGATGAGGTTACAGATTTATCTTGGCCAAAAGTGAGTGGCAGGAGGAGTGCCCTGCTCCCTGCAGGTGACCTTTGCCTGGAGGGAATGCTGAGAGAAACCAGACCAGCTAAAACTGAAGGAACCTTTTATACTGGAGATAAAGTGTGGTTAGAAACACTGTAAAGCCAATATTTTTTGGATTTTTGACATGTATCAGGGGAAAAGCAACACAGCACATCCAGGGAACAGCTGAAGTTTGGGACTCTCTTGGGCAGAGTGCGAGTACACATTGCTGTTAAGAGCACATAGCACAAGAACAGAGTCTATAACACACAAAACCACAGACAAGGTAGGTAAGAGGTTTGCTCCAGCCAACAGCAAGATTTTTAGGGCCAAGGCTCAGTTCAGGGCCTGACACAGGGATTGTTTGCATTGTAACCCCCCTAAGCTGCAGCTGTGCAGAGTTAAAGGGCTGCCCATCAGATCAGTATTCTGAATTTCCAACCTAAGCTGACCTGAACGTCCACAAATAGAACTTCTGCTTTCATTGAAATATTCTTGCACTTTAAGTATCAGAAAAAGACTCACACATGACTTAGAAACTTCTGCCCAAGCACTGAGCCTGGTGCAGAGCAGAAATGTTGCTTTGAAGTTCAGTCGCTTCACAGACTTTCAAGAGGAACTTGATTCAGACTCTGCTTTCACTTCCTTCAAGAGTTCCCAAAATATTGCCATCCTTTCCCTCCAGTGACCCAGGCAAAGGCAGGAGTGGGTGCTGGGCAGCCCAGCACAGGACTGCAGAGTGCTCCAGACTCCTTAGCTGGCTTAGCCAGAGGGAATTCCTAAATGCCACCTCAGATGTCTCCCCAGCTGGGCTCTCTTCTCCACTGTCACAAATCACAGAAGAAGAGAAGGTTATTTCACAGAACTGGGCTCCTCTGAGTGTTCTCAGTGTGTGTGTTCATGTAGGCAGAGAGAAATCTCCTTCATCATCTTCCAACCACCATTACAAGTGTTTGTCAATTCTGAGGAGGAGGAGCTGAATATAATGTGGGCAGCATGTTCTTAAGGGCAGCTGGCAGTGATTTGTCCCTTTTCCCTCCCACTAGCCATGCCCACTGTTCCTGTGCTGCTCCTCCCACCACTCCAGACATCCCTGGATCCACACTGCAGGTAAACAGCTTGCAGCCTTCTCCTGAAGGTCCCAAAAGGAATTTAGAGGCTTGGAGATTATACAGTGCTTGGCAAAGATAGGACTGCCACTCAAGGGGCCATCCTGCAGCCTCCAAAGGAGATGATATTCCTTATGGAGACACGCATACATGCGCCAGGAACCCAGGCTAGGGCACAGGGTTCACAGGGAGCATCTGGTCCCACTTGCCCAAGGAATCTGCATTGGGAGCACATGACAGGCATCCTGAAATGAATAATTTTGCCAGTGGCAGGTCCAGCTGTCTGCAAATTTGGGAAAGTGTGGGCCAGAGAACAGCTAATTCCCACCTGGCCAGGTCCCTTCTAACCCAAACCATTCCATGATTCTAAGAGAAAAAGTGGTCCCATTGACTGTAGGGAGTTGTCAGCACACCTGACTCAGCCTTCCACAGACACGTATACCCTTCCCAATCCTGGCGTAGCTTTATCCTCTATGTCTTTTTGGCACCACAAATAAAACTGCTCTCTCCTTAGGTAGAAGGTGCCACACCCATCCCTTCTATAGATTAAAGGTGAGCTTTTCCTCACGCCAGCACAGGGCATCACCCTACAGATGGAGGGGAGGGAAGGCAAGGTCTGGCAGAAATCTGCATGCACAGCCCTGTCCCTGGTAGCACATCCACTGCATAGACTGCCCTGATCTGCCTTCAGCTGGAGAAAACTGACAGAAAAATTGGCAGGAGGAGGTGGCTGCCCTGGAAAGGGAATTCCAGGACATGAGAAGTAAGTCACTGGGAACCAGGGAAGCTCTGTCTGACAGCCAGGGGCACCAGCAGTAGAGGGGCCATCAGGATACTCTACTTTAGATCCATCCAGGTCTGAGTATTTATTTTCAGTGAAGATCAAACTAGGAACTGGTTATCTAGATCTTTTTTTTTTTCCCAGGTGAGATGGGGAAGGGAGACACTTACATAATTTATCTCATTCTAAAAGTTAAAATTTATTCTCTTTCTGCCTGGCAGATGCCTGCATTGGGTGAGATGAGCTGCACTCAGACACATATTTCTTTCCATAAGCTGATGCTGAGACTGATGAGCTGTGGCCAAAGGCACTTCTTGTTCTGCCTCCCCTACTTCTGTTGCACAAAGGGCATCTTTGTTTCAGGTCCCCCTACATAAATAGTTCATTTCCTCAAAGCTTAGGGAGGCTTGTGGGTAAACTGAAAGGCTGCTTAGTCTGAGGTGGAAACAAACCCTTAAACCTGTGCAAAGAGAAGTAACTGTTTTATACCCCATAAATCAAGACTGGGATGGTGGGTTTCATGTTTTAATCTGGATAGGACAATAGAATAATTTATAGATCTGTAATACTGCATTTGGTATTTGTTCAGAAAGGTGCCCAGAGGTGAGCATGGAACTGAATATGCAGCAAGAAACCTTTGAGGAGAGGGACAAAAGGGCACAAGTCATGGGCTGTCAACTCCATGCACCAGCACTAGGGGATGAGAGGTGGCTGCCAATGCCCACCTCAGATAAGTCATGGCCCCTCCACAGGGTAAGAACCAGATGCCTACAGTGCCAGTATCCCAGCAGTCAGGAGAGGGAATGTTGCTGTGGGAGCTGAGCACTGAGTGCCAGCACAGCACCTGCACCAACCCACCTGCCAGATTAGTTTTAAGTAATGTATTAAGGTACCAAGTGCTCCTTAGGGCTCCATTAGCCAGAGTTCAGGATTAAACCAGCACTAGTGCTGTCTTCAAGGTCATTCACATCAGCAGCTAGTTTTGGGGAAAAGTGGGAAGAGTCATGCAATCCAAGCTGTTAACACTAGACCATGAATCCAGAGCAGCAGAAAGGGTGCAGGTGGTGAGGCACATCTGGGATGCTGCTGAGTAAGGGCAAGGCTTTTGGGCCTGCCCTTCCTAACCACAGGACACTGGTGCTGTGGTCTCAGCCTGCCGTGAGCACGGGGAGTGAAGGAAGCACCCAGTATGCCTGCAGGGAACAGGGATACAGCCAGCCCTAAACCCACAGCCCACCTCCAGCCCTCCCCGTGTCTAAGTCAGGAGCCACAGCCCTCCAGAGAGGTCACAGGACTCCAAGGAGGTTGGCAGGAGTTTCCATCAGCTCTCTGCCTTCTGCTGACAGAAGCTCAGATAAGGGGGTGGAGGTAAGTGCTTATTTCTACAGCTTGCAATTACAAGTCACTTTCTCTCCCTTGCCATGGGAGACAAAAAGCCCATAGTCTCTTCCCAAAACTGTGGGTGAAATGGGAGGGGCTTTTGGTGGTTGGTTCAAAAAATTTTCAAAATTTTTAAAAAAACCACAGGAGCATTTCAATAAAATATTTAAAAAAACCAAACAACCTTTTCAGAAGATCCTTTGAAACAGTAAAGGTATCTTAGGGTACTGATAAAGAAGCCCTCTCATGTAGAAGAAATCATACAATGATTACACCTAAGGGTGGGCAGGGCCAGGTCAGGGTAACGTCTGTCCAGACATAGAAAAGGAGTTCAGGGAAAAGAAAAGCTTCTATGTTTTAGTACATTCAAAAGTCCAGTCTTGGTACTCAAAAAAACAACAAAAAAAAAAAAACCCAAAAAAACCCACAAAAAAAACCCAACAAAAAACAACCAGAAAAACAACAAAAAACCAACCAACCAAACCCAACCCTTGTCCCCAACCCCCCCCCAAAAAAACAACCAACCAGCCAAACAAAAAATACAAAAAAAACCCCCAAAAACAAAACACAAAAAACCCCCCAAAAAACCAAAAACAGGTTCAGGGAGGGATGATGAGAACTAAAGGTGGCTTTGCTACAGAGAATTTAAAAGACAGAGCTCTTCAGATGTCTAAGGGGAGTGTGTGGAGATCTACAAAATCCTGAAGGGCAGGAGATGCTCACAGGCAGCACCACACCTTATTGTTATTCCCAATACAAGAACCAGCCAAAACAACACAGAGCTGGTTCCAAAACAAAGCAAGAGGTGCTTGGCAGCACAGCTCTGACACAACTGCAAATCTTCACCTGGTTTTTAAAAGCCTGATGAATTCATGGAAGGAAAACCTACCAAGGGCTCATAAAACATCCGTAAGTAGTTTCTGGATTACCAAGTCCCTGAGCTGCAGGTCCTGCCAGGTGAGGGCACACACCTGAGTGACGCCCCGCTGCAGCATTCACTGGGCCGGGTGTCTGACCAGCCTTGCCCTCAGGGGACCCAGTCTGGCCTTCTCTGTGTTTCCTGGGGGGATTTTTGATGCATTTTCCATGTGCTTATTCCCTTTTTTTCATTC
Organism: Anomalospiza imberbis; assembly: GCF_031753505.1. Classification (NCBI taxonomy): domain Eukaryota; kingdom Metazoa; phylum Chordata; class Aves; order Passeriformes; family Viduidae; genus Anomalospiza; species Anomalospiza imberbis. Next base: position 592,825 of record NC_089700.1, read on the forward strand.
ATATCTGGATACATCTGCATCCTTCTCGCCTCAATCCCACCCAGAGGAGCTGTTGGGTTTTACACCTCCAATGTGACACCAGGGCAGCTCCAAGCTGAAATGGGAGGCCCTTTCACAGGTTTTGGCAGGCAAGGACTTTCACCTCCTCACCCCAGACTAAGTTCCTCACCCTGCAGCATGGGGATCAGCTCTTCCAGCAAGAAGCACAGGAGATCTTGAGGCTGCACCAGGGAGCATGAGGACAGGGGCTACAGCAAAAATGCTGAGTGTGTAACTACTCGAGCTGAGAGCTTCACTGATGCAGAGAGCACATTTCCTTTCCTATTCCAGTTGTTAACAAAATACATCAGGGACAATCCCTCAGGAGAAATCACCATTTCCTCAAGCACTCTGCCAGATTTTTCTCTTTTATTTTTTCTAACATGTTTAACCTAAATTTTCATGTCCTCAGTCTGAATTTGCAGCCCTTTGTCTGTCTCTGCAGTTCTCCTCAGCACCTCTTCCCCCACAAAAACACGAAGCTGGTGCTGATCCATGTCACTTGCAGCAAGTTCAGGCTCTGCCCACCCACAGATCACCCCTCTTCAAACTAACCCACTCAGGACACTCTCAGCATCTCTTTCAACATTCCCAGTCTCCAGCTTTTTTCCTCCCAGCAGATCCCTTGTATTTTGGGTTATTTCTTGCTGGAGGTATTAGAGGCCCTTTATCCGAGTTTATCAGCAATCTGGCTGCTTTGGCTGTGGTTCAGATTTTTTGCTACCACATTTTTCTGTGACTAATTCTTGTGAAATTTCTGCTTCTTTGGTGGCACCAGAGCTGTTATTAACATGGTGTGAAATCCTTCACTGAGAGGCGACAGAGGAACACAATGAGAAACTCCAGCAGTAAGTTTTAAAGAAAAAATAAATCAGTAAGCCACAAAAACTGGATGACTATGTCAGTAGTACAGGGAGACAGAAGGGGGTTTCAGTCTTTACTTTTTCCCAATATATTCCAATAAGGGATTGAGGAATAAATGTTTCCTGTTAACAGCATCTTGATGACAGTGACAAATCCTCTCTATTATATTACTGTATATAACACACAATACTGCTGCACTCTTCTTGCTCATTCTTGTATTTCTTCTCCTACATTTAGCAACAGTACAATATTTGGACACACAAAGAACAAGACCACCCACAGAGGACAGAGGCAGACCAGAATCATGGAATCATTAAGGTTGGAAAAGCTCTCTAAGATCCAACGAGTCCAACCATCCCCAAAGCACTGCCAAGGCCACCACTAACCCATGTCCCCAAGTGCCACATCCACAGGGCTGTTAAACTCATCCAGGCACAGAGACACTAATGCTGCCCTGGGTAGCTGTGCCAGGGCTGGACAGCCCTTTCAGTGAGAAATTTTTCCAAAATCCACCCTGAGCCTCCCCTGGCCCAGCCTGAGGCCGTTCCCTCTCCTCCTGTCCCTGTTCCTGGGAACAGAGCCCAACCCCCCCGGCTGTCCCCTCCTGTCAGGAGCTGTGCAGAGCCACAAGGTCCCCCCTGAGCCTCCTTTGCTCCAGGCTGAGCCCCTTTCCAGCTGCCTCAGCTGCTCCTGGGGCTCCAGCCCCTTCCCAGCTCCGTTCCCTTCCCTGGACACACCCCAGCCCCTCAATGTCCATCCTGCAGAGATGAAATAGGACATGGACTCACCATCCTCAGACACCGTCTGAACCCTCCTGGTTCAATCACAGCTCAGTCTCTTCTTGTTCTTCCACAAGTCTCACCTGCAGCAAAGAGGAGACAACCCAGAGCATAAGTTTAGCTTATACAAATTTAGTTAAGAAATTTAATTTACAGGAATGGTACTCCAGTGTGAACACAGAGGGGAAAAAAAAATCAAGACCCCTGAGGCCAGTACCCAGTCTCTCCCTATCCCTGCCAACTTCTGTTTTGTGCCCATTCCAGGAGCTGCTGGAAACCAGATTCAGCATCAAGGGGAGACACCAAATCCTTTTGGTCGCTCACTAACACGGCACCCAGGACTTGTCACATAAGAACACATCAGCCTGTGCCCCACAAGCACAAAACCCAGACTTTGGGGGAACACAGGAGGGAGCTGAAGGAAGACAGACTTGGTCATTGTGGTTCAGGACATGGGGAAGATTCTTCACAGGGAACTTGAGTGTTTGGAGAAGATCACTGTGGGCCTGGGAGGAAAACACCTCTAAATCCAATTGGGTCCTGCCTGGGAGGTGGGGCAGGATGCAAGCACTCCGAGCACCAGGAAAAACCAGCAGGTCCTTCTGCCAGCTTTGCCCTGCTTGAGGGAGGTCACAGGGGGTGTCTGTAGGAAGGGAAAAGCCACACAGCAAGACTTGAACAAGGTCCTGCTCCAAGATCTTTTCCAACAGGACCAGATGCTCCCACAGGTAATCCTGGGAACTCCATGGAGGAAGAGATCCTTCCTCAAAGTTTTCAGGTGTCTCCAATACAAGATCAGTTGATCACCAACATCTCTCTCAACTGCCCACATTTTGCCTCTGCTTTGCTCTTCCAGCCCCCCCAGAGGGGATGGAATTATCTACAATAAAACACTGGGACCAGGGATGGGCTGAGCCCTGGGCACTCCCTGTCCTGGTACCACTCATGTGCCTGAGCAGCCTCCCACTGCCCCATCCCTGGCAGTCCCCAAGGCCAGGCTGGATGGGGCTTGGAGCAGCCTGGGACAGTGGAAGGTGTCCCTGCCCATGGCAGGGGGTGGGATGGGCTTTAAGGCCCCTTCCCACCCAAACCATCCTGGGATTCTGTGAAGCAGCACAGAAATCTGCATGTGTGTGTCCCAATGTTTTTTAAATACAATGACATTTTAAACAGGGATCTTCAGTATTTCAGTGTAGGTTGAGGATGGCTCAGAGCTCACCAACCCAACCTGATTTCTGCCAGTTCCCTGTAGCATGTCAAGAACTCTGGGAATGCTCAAGGTCTTCCATAAATTTTGCCACTATTAATTTTAACCTTTCTCCTCCTCAGGTGAAATACAAATGCCAACAAATGTGCAATTGCAGATTATCTAAACATCACACACAACACACCCCAGCTGGGAATCCCCCTCCTTCCACCACTCAGGAATTGTGTTGGCTACAGAAGAGCTCTGAATACTTGCCCAAGGGTTTCCTTTGCTCAGGGATTTCCTTTCCAGCCCAGAATTAAGTCAGGTTTGCCACCCACACATCAGAAGGCCAAGCTGAATGCCAGCACGCAGGAGTCATTGCTGAGATGTGATTCCCACAGTGAGGCAGCTGCTCCCACCATGCTCCTGCTGTGCCCAGGTTGGAATCGTTATCCTTGGCCTTTCAGGTCATCTCTCACATCCCACCATGCACTTGACAGGAAAGGACAGGAGAAAGGAATGGGAGGTCAGAAAGGACTGCAGACTCATGCAATACATCTCTACATTTGATTCTTATCTTTATGGGGCCATGGAGCTGTCCTGAGGGCTGGAGCCCCTCTGTGCTGGAGCCAGGCTGGGAGAGCTGAGGGTGTTCACCTGGAGAAGGGAAGGATCCAGGGAGAGCTCAGAGCCCCTTCCAGTGCCTGAGGGGGCTCCAGGAGAGCTGGACAAGGGATGGAGGGCCAGGACACAGGGAATGGCTTCCCACTGCCTGAGGGCAGGGATGGATGGGATATCGGGCAGGAATTGTTCCCTGGGAGGGTGGGCAGACCCTGGCACAGGGTGCCCAGAGCAGCTGTGGCTGCCCCTGGATCCCTGGCAGTGCCCAAGGCCAGACTGGATGGGGCTTGGAGCAGCCTGGGACAGTGGAAGGTGTCCCTGCCATGGCAGGGGGTAGAACAAGATGGTTTGTAAGGTCCCTTCCAACCCAAACCATTCTGTCATATTACCTTACATTTAAAAGCAGATCATCAAGTCCCAGGAAACTATGAAAAAAAACACACACTGGGAATCAAATTTCCTTTGAAAACAGAAAAAGCCAAATACTGCACTATCACCCTTCAAACCCAAATCAGTCTGGCTCTTTTGAACTATAAAAGCCTTTTTCCCACTACTTAGCAAATGATCTCACATATCAGACTTCACAGAGGAAAGAGCCTCCAGCAGGAGCTACCAGGAGAGTCACTGCCAACTGGTGACTTGCGAGTGACGTGAGAAGCACAATTAGTTTGTAAATAAGAAAGGGGAGAAAAATGTTAAATATGCTTTTTTCACTAAATCTGAAGACACTTGAATTATTGACAACACTGAACAACAGGGATACTGTTCCTGCAGTGTGCTTTGTACCAATGCATCCAAATCACTGCTAATGGCCAGTGCAGTTTCTCAGTTCCTTCCCTGTACAAGTCAGTAATGACCAGAAACCGAAACTCTGTGGCTGCATCATGACTGAGGAGATTCCTCCTCGCTCCCATCCCCCAGCTCTCTGGACAGCCCATCGCCCAAGAGGAAGGCAATCCATGGCAGCAGGAGTCCCGGCCCCATGAGCTCAGCCTGCTGGAATCTTGCTGCTCCTGTGTCCCCAGGGCCTTCCTCCTCCCGTGGGAGCAGGGGCAAAGCTGAAGGGGTTCCTGAGGATTTATGGGGTGAGAAAAAAAACCAGGAGATACCACAGAAATCCAAGTGCTGCTTTGTACCTCTGGGGACCTCCAGCCTTACCCAAATTACACTTGGCCCAGGCTACCAGGCAGTCTCACTCAAGCACTTCTGCAGCTCCATGTGCTCCTGTGGTGGCATCTCAAATGCATCCCTCTGTTTCAGAGCTAGCCATGCCCTCCTCCTTTCAAAGGCTGCTGTGTCCCACTGGCTGCTGGCTCTACCACTGTGGCCTCTAGCCCAGGGTCTCCAGCCCTTGGGAGAGAGGTGGTAGCTGCCCACTGCACCCAACAATGCTGTCCAGCACCTCTCTGGGCTGGACCCACCAGTTTCTCCTGTGGAAGTCAGGTTTGGCACCTGCTCAAGGAGATGCTTCCCATGCAAGAGGCTGGATTACACCAAAATCCGGGACAGAAGCTCCCCTTAAAATCTTGGTCCCAGGGGATGGGCTGGGGTTGGCCGCCTGCTATTCCAAGGTGAAGGGTGATGCTACAGAATTAAATGAAGAGGGAACCAGGGACAGAGAAAGCCAAGACGAAAAGGATGGCACTGAAGATAAAAGAGAACAATGGCCTTTCACACACAGATGGAATCACTGAATCACAAAATGCTTTCGGTTGAAAGGGACCTTAAAGCTCATCTTGCTCCAGCCTCTGCCATGGGCAAGACCAGGTTGGTTCAAGCCCCATCCTACCTAGCCTTGGACACTTCCAGGGATCCAGGGGCAGCCACAGCATCTCTGGGCAACCTGTGCCAGGGCCTCACCACCCTCACAGAGAAAAATTCCTTCCCAATATAGCTAACCTAAATTTCCTTTCTCAGTTTGAACCCATTCTTCCTTGTCCTGTCACTGGCACACTGATAACTCATGTTGAGTCTTTTCACCCCCAAGTCAGCCCAGTGCCCAGAGCCTCAGGCTGTTCTGCTGCTGTGCAGTCACACGCAGAGCATGGGGGCAGCAGCTGCCTGCCCTCCCCATAGCTCACTGGAGGGAAGCACAGGAGGGAGGAACTGGTGCTGCTGGTGGGACTGGTAAGGTGATGCCACCTGACACACCTGGGCTGGGGGAAGTAGAGAAAATAATTCACTTATCTTGAGCATTTTTACAGCTTGTAACCTCCTCTGGAACTCTCAGTCTGGGAGACAAACCCTCAGATACTAAAGCTGTGTCAGAGTTGAGAACACTCGTAAAACTCTTCATTTGCTCTCCCACACTTCCTTATGCAACCACACTGCTGCCTCCAGAGATCTTTGGCCCTCCTGGTGAGAAACAGAGGGCCAGGGACTGGAGCAGTGTCTGGAAACCTCTGTCCCCATTCTCTGCAGATGGTGGAAGAGGCTGCTGGAAGAACCTGGCCAGGACCAAGCTCTCCCTGCATCCTCCAGCATGCTCAGCCTTCGGCCCTGGCCAGACTGTCACAAACACACTGGGAAAGGACTGCTCCTTTTCCAAACTGCAGCTCTGGACTGCAACACCCAGGCCCCCTCTCAGCTGCAATCCAAGCCAGGATGTGACAGGAACTGGGAATCACAGCAATCCCCACAAACAACTGGGCTGTCAAAACCCAGGACAATCACTTCCTCTCCCTCTGCCTCCTCAGGTGTTCCAGAGGAGCCATGAAAGCACAGTGCTGTGAATTTGCTGAAAGTCCTGCCTCCAGCACAGTGGGATTAACAATGGTGAGCGGGGCATAAGGAACAAAGAAAATGAGGAACAGCACCTGCTCCCTGCCAGCAGAGCACGGAACAGGGGTCCTGTGGGAAGGAGGGAGGGTGCCCATACACATAGGAAGCTTTGGAAAGCTGGGAAAGGAAGCAAGAGCTGGCTACGGCTTCCTGGCTGCAGGGGTGTCATGGGTGCCCCAGGCAAGGTGGGTGGCCCCTGGCAGCTCCTCACTCCCTGCTTGGAGACTCGATTTTAATTGCTCATAAAACTCCAGCCATTGTTTGCAGTTGGAGCGGAGCTCTCTGCACTCAGCATCTGCCCCAGGCAGAGATTTTTGCTTTAATTTCAGCTAAGATGGTAGAGTTGGTCCTGGTGCACTTAAAGGGGAAGAGCAAGTCCAATATTAAACAGGGAATGTTAGAAGGAAAAAAAACAGGAAACCTATTAGCCTTATTGTGATCCCAAATGAAACAGAAACAGCCATCTCAAGCCTCCCACTAATTAGAGGCTAAAAATGTAATTGTCAGACCCCACAGTTACATGCAAAGCAGATTGTATGGGCTCGTCTTTGTTATTTTAAACAAAATTACAGCTAAGAGGGTTGTTTCTAATGAAGGCCATGACCAGCTGCTCTTCAACAACAAAACTCTTTTACTGCTGAATAACTATTAAAAAGAAAAGATCAGGCTACCAGAACCCCCGAATGTCACAGCAATACCAGATGATGGTGACAAGTTGCCAAAGTATTCAGATTGCTCTGCAGCATGAAGGGATCATAATTTATTGTCTAGCCAGGGGGAAGGGCTGAATTCCAAGATGCAGAATTACCCATGGATGAAAGGCTGCTGGAAGTGCAGAGGATCTCACAGGTACCCCCACATGAGCTGCTCAACAGGGACTGCCAAAAATATATAATAGCAGTGATGACAGGGGGTACTGATGGGTGGCACTTCTGTCCCCAGCACTGCTGGGACCATGGCTACAACTGCCAGGGCTCAGCCAGCACACTTGGAGCAGGAAGACCAATGCCATGTACTGATCCAAAGCAAAACCAGCTTGCCTATGCAGCTTGAAAACCCAAAGATAATAAAAGAAAAGAATTCTTCAATATACTGCAGTATTTATGTCAAGTATCGGTCCTGCTGACAAGGACAGATCTCAATCCAATTACTGGTAGATAAAGTTTCAGAATGGAATAAATTCCATCAAGCTTATGGAAAAAGTTGTCCTTTTTGTTGCTTGGAGTATTTAAAACTCCATTAGATAGTTGTTTTTAGTCCAGATCTGAATACATGAATCTCCACAGGCTCTGGGAAAGCAGAGCTGCCCATGGTGCCCTCGGCACACCCCAACCTCCAGGTGCTCTTCCCAGGATCAGTGACTTGGGATCACAGACTGAGTCTCATGTTCAAAGTTATCCTATCTTGGAGATGTGAGGAGGGCAAGAGGAATTACCCCAGGGGAGGGGGCCACCTGCCATTACACTGCACAGCCCATCCTGAGTTCCAGGGGACAGCCTCAGGCCTACACAGAGCAAGACATGGCCACTGCCTCACTTAGCCCATGACACAGAACCACATCCCACCCTGGCTCACCCACAGCCACTAGGAGAAGGTCATGACTTGCAAACTCTTCCTGGTTGTCCAACCCGGGAGTCAGGTGATGATTAAAATACCCTGAAAGCATTTTTCTTCATTTCAAAGTAATCATGACTTCTTTGAAGGCTGCTGAGGCTTCAGTTGCATTCCAAGGGGGAACATCTAGGTTTCAAACGTGGGATTGTTCCCAAGAGCTCAGGCCAGCACACATAAATCAGCTCTCTGCAGGACGGCAGGGTTCAGGGAAAGCTGCCATAGCCAGGAACACTCCTGACTGCACAGGAGTCCTCAAGCCCTCAAAAACACACCCACATGTGGCCAGTGCTGGGCTGGTCCTCATGCCCATTCCCAGGGCAAGCACATACAGCTGTACAGGGAGGATGCTGGAGGCCAGGATCAGCCACAGAGGGACACAGGGAACACAGGGACAGATTATCCAGGCTTGTAACTGACAGCCAGGCACAGGGGGAGAGGGACAGAATATGCCTGTGCCAGCTGCAAAGGAGGGCAGGAAATGTGTGCGAGGATAAGGTTACACAGAGCAACAGGACAGAAACAGAGCCCTGCTGGGACAGCAAATCCCCAAGGAAGTGCGGGAGGAGGAGCAGAGCAAAGGAGAGAACGGGCAGAGCGAGTTCAGGATTTCAGGAGCACAACTGCCACGGAGTCAAATCTCCCAAATGCTGAAGGTGAGGAGAATAACATGGAGATTTAGACAAGCTCAGGGTTTTTGCAGCAGCAGTTCCAGGCTGAGGAGATGAGGGACTTCACTTTGACTGGACTGTGTCCAAGGGACTTATAATATAATTGGGGGAAAAAATTAGGCATAGAAGGTGAGTAGGAGCAGAGGTGAACTTTTCTTTTAACAGAGGAGAAACTACACAGCATGGAGAAGGATTCAGAGGCAGGTGAAAAACTGAGCAAGGGGGGAAGAATAGTGCAACAGGGAGGAACAGTAAGCACAGGGGCAGAGATCAGAGGACAAACCAGAGGAGAACTTGTGCCTGGTGTAGGGAAAGGAGCAGAGTGTCAGGAAGAATGCAGAGAGGCAGGAGGGAATGCAGACATCGTATTTTGTCCTTCTCCCTCTAAAGAAACAATGCCCTCTGCAGTAAAAAAGAAGGGGAAAGAAGGTTGGAGAAATCAGAGGGGTGCCCAGAGCAGCCACAGGCTTAACGTGCAAGAAAAGCAAAGCTCTGGTTTAGCAAAGCCCAGAGTAGCTCTGCCACGAGCCCTGAGCCTGCACGGCTGTGGGCAGGCCTGGACCCTAGAGCTGCCATGGATGCACCACTGCCAAAAGGGAGAATGAACAGGAGAAATTTTGGGAAAAGAAATACATGAGGTGGCTGAAGATCACAGAGCTTGGGAAGAACAATGCAGACCCTGTGGCAGAGTTGCTGGTGGGAACAGGGGTCACTGAGCTGAGCAGACATCACTGGAGCAGAAGCAGCACTGGGGTACAGGCAGTTTTGGGGTTTGTGCTGCTGAACAGTGTAGAACTGAGCACTGGTGAGGGTGGAAGGAACAGTGGAAGCCTTGGAAGGAAAGATGCAGGAATGTAGAAGCGAGTGTGGAAAGAGCTGGAGGGGGAAACAGGCAAACAAGACTAGATGCTGGGGGAGGAAAACACCACCAAAATCTAAAAAATGCTGAACTCGATAGCCTGGGCCAGGAATACACCTGGAGCCAAGACCTACCTGCCAGCCACCTCTGTGTCAGGCTCAGGGGACAGCTTAGCCTGGGGACACTGTCAAAGAAGAGTAATGACAAGTTGTTTTGCAGAAGAGTGAAAGAACCGGGGAGGGGGAAGATCCTTATGATGTATCCAACTGCAGGACCATGTCCCCAGCAGCATTTTGTCTGTCCCATCCTTTGCTCTGCCACATTTTGCTCAGTCAGGAGTCAGGAGAGATTGATACTTAAGGAGCCAGAAAACAGTTTGTATCGTGTGCAAGATGGAACAAAATGATCTTTAAGGTCCTTTTCAAACCTTGGGTTCTGTGAGTCTGTGAGATGGGAGTGCACAGGCAGATTCTGACAGACCCCAGCTGCAGGGTCCAGCAGTGTCACGCAGATGCCATCAAGGTGTACAGGATAATGAGGGAAGAGAACAGAACCCAGCACATTGCCAGACCCTTAACAAGCACTGCTATCCATCTCTGCAATGATTTTAAGCATTATTAATTTCAGCAGCCTGCCTGCCTGCCAGCTGACTCCGCTCTTTACATTGATGACAGTGAAATCGGAGTTTCAGGGGGACCGCAATGACGGTGAAGGAAGCAGAGCCAGGACCAGGAGCAGGAGTTTCTCAGCTCATCTCCCCTCTCCTCCCGAGGCTGTGGCTCTGCCGGCGCCGCAGCCCCGGGGCTGGTGGCACCAGGTGGCAGCAGTACACCGGGGATGGTCCCCTGCCAGGGCAGCATCTGCCTCCTCCTCTGTGCTCGGAAAGAGCAGGGCCTGGCGGAGGTGCTGCCATCACCGCACTGATTCGCTCCCATCCCAGCCAGCCCGAGGCAGCCGCTGGCAGTGACAGACCCCTCAGTCTTTTCCATGGGGGCACGTGGAGGAACCACGGACCGAGAGAGCCCGGCGGCCCCCGTGCCATGCCCGCCCTACAGGCCTTTCATCCCAAGCTGACAGAGAAGGAATTAAAAGCTAAGGCTCCGAGCTGAGCTCCATAACCAAGGACTGACAGAGACAGGAAGCACAGCTTTGGCAAACATTTTCAAAGTTCCCTGTAACTCCAGCCTGTTGTTCTCCAGCTTTGTTTGCTTTTCTTTAAAAAAGCAGTTGGGACATCTCAAGTCACAATTAAGCCTTTATTCAAGTGCAAACAATTGCCTGGTCCCTACCCAAAGCAGCGCAGATGGACCCATGGCAGCTGCAATCCAGGCTCCCGCTGCTCCTGTTGTCCTGCAGCTCCCAAGGGAGGCAGGGGTGCGCGGGGCTCCCTCTCGTGCTGCCCTGGCCCCTCCCTCCACACCGTGCCCCGACTTAACTCAATCTCGGGAAGGAAGCAGCAACAGCTTCAAGGAAATGGTGCCTGCACTACTGAGGTCACATCCCAAGTCTCCAGGCCAGAGAAGTGCTGCCTAAACTGGTCTCTACGCAAACACTCAGTTCTCATTATGCACAAGGAGAATTCACCTTGAACTCCCATCAGCTTGGGGAGTCTCTGACAGCCACAGTTTTTTCTGAAAGGCAGTCTTTGTGACTGCAGAAAAAACCTGAGATATGTGACCCAAACACACCAGAAGGCTCTGAAATCCAAAGATAATGTCCTGAAGTGTGCCACTTCCCCTCCCTACCCCACTACAAGTTTTCCCAGCCAAGCTCAGGGCTTTCCCAAACACCCAAGTCTAATACCCTGGCATTCAACATGTGGGTACTTCAAAATAATTTCAAACAAACAGCAGAAACACAACGCCAGCCCTGTTGTTATTACAAATGTAACTATTATTATTTTATACAAGTGCATAAACATACCCATGTGGTATTACTTTAGGAGTCCTAAGGTTTCTGAGGCATGTTCCTCCAGCCAGAGGACAGGATGGATGGGGGGAACTATAGCCCTTGGTAAAGGGCAGCCAGGACACTTTTGGCATCTAAAGTGGTGCCTGCCTGCAAGGATCTAGAATCTCCCCTGGGACAGTCAATAGAAACAAGTGTCTGAAAGCAGAAAATACTGCTTTTATTCCAGGTGATCACATAACACTACTGGGATTCACAGCCCTGTGACAGCCACGCTTCAGCTCCGGCTGAGGCTCCTCAGCTCTGGAAACTCATGCTGGCTGGCTGGAGGCAGACCCCAGGCCAGAGCTCAAGTGTCACTATTCACCACAGGCAAAATTTCTAGGAAAGCCTGTTTTCTCCAGGGGTAGTTTTCTTCCACAGGAATAAAATGAAGCATCTTTTAGTAACCCACATAAACACATATGTGAAAAAGCTATGACTGAAACCATCAGCAGGTCTAAGAGGACAAGGAAGCATCAGGATTTATTCTCTTGACTCACCCAGACCAAACCCAGTTTCCCCAGCAGCCTTCACACAAGCAATAAGGAGGATCCTGTGCCAGGCCCTGCAGCACTGACCCTTGAAATGTGGCTGGGAACACACAGCTCTGCTGAATGCTCCTCCCCGCTCCTGGGGGAAAGCCAGTTCCTCTCCAAAACTTGCAATAATTGTGCCATCATCACATAAAGTTCCCAGCTCCCCCTTTCACAGGAAGAACCTCTAAAACAGAGCAACGAACATCTGCTCAGGGTTTTTACCATCAAGCTACAGAAGACCACAAGAGGAGATGAAAACCCCGGAGAGTTATTAATAAGCTAAGAGCTCACTTTCAATTGCATGTCCAACTTGAACATGGTCAGAGCTGTTGGCTCCCATGGAAACCCTGAGTTTGCAGGCACTGTCTTCTGATGGTTTGTTATGTCAACAAGCCTGGACATCCTCCTTCCCAAGGAACCCCCTCAGGGCTTTGTGTTGCCACAGCTGTTCTTCACAACCAGGGAACGAACTTGAAAACTTGGCCTCCGTGAGGCTTTTCTGGAGGTGGCATCCCTTCCAAAACCAAGCAAAACCTCACCTGGTGTTTAACAATTCCCCTTGCCCCCCAAGCCCCCAGAGTTTAAGAAGGTTAAAACAGAGTCTTTGGTCTTTAATTTCCAGGTATCTGGAGCCTTTCAAAACTGGTTTGCACTTCAGCAATGGAAAATCCCATGAAGGTAGTGCCTTGCACACTGACCTCCTTTCATTAATAACCTCACCTCAAAGGATGTGGGTAGGTCAGCAAGTTCAGCTGAGCTTAAGTGCTGCCATCTCGTGCTCTCTCTAAGCACGAGCTTAACTGCTTCTAAAAACAGCACTGGCCATGCCGGCTGCTCCAAAGGCACTCTTAGAAAGGGAAATCCCCAGCCAATTGATACAAGGGAAGAGAAGGCTGTTTGGTATATATAGCAAGTCCCCAGCTTATCTAGCAGCAAGAGCTGCTCAAATTCACACACACTGTCCCTTCCCTGCTGGCAGCTTCCAGCAGGACGAGGGATGAAGGTGGCCACATGCTGAGCTTGGTACCGAGAGGAACCAGAGGATTGATTCTCATCTGCTGCAATTCACAAAGGGAACAGAGCCTGGGATTTTTTCCCCTTCATAACTGACTATAATAAAACTCATTAGGATCAAATTCCTACCTCTGCAAGGTTTAGGATAAGACTGCAATGCATTAGACTTTATCTAACACAAAGACAAATTTCAGGAAGCACTGGGATTTTTATCATCTTTGCCCAAACATGAGGCAGTTCCCTTCCTCCTGACATGACAGTGCATCACTGACGTGCACTGATGGAACCCCACAGTCACTGACACCAGTGGCAGCTCTATCAGCGATTCCAGCTGAATCCAGGTTCTCCCCAGCACTGTGTTTTCACTCCAGCCCATGTTGCCATACAGGCCAGCATCCTGGGCTCCAGCCCCACAGCTCTGGAGAACAGGTGGAATGGAAAGCTGGAGTCGCAGCACTCAGTGAAACATCCTGCTTCCCAGCTTCTATCACTCCCGTATCAATCCTTTCCTGTAGGATTTTGGGGGGTGGGAGGAAGCAGGAGTGGCAGCACAAGGGCAGCGGGACCTGCTGGGCCGCTGCTCCCCCGGGAATTCCAAGGAGGAACTGGCTGCTCATTCCAGCTTCGGTTTTGAGTACTTTGTCATTAGTAAAACATGCTGAAAATGTGACTTCCTCTGCCATGAGACCTATTGAACCTTTTCACAGAAGTCTAAGGAACTTCCTCTTGTATTTCAATAGAAGACAAACTCACAGGAAGAATAGTTCCTCTCATACTACTGGGAATTCCTCTAGTAAAAACACCTATTAAAGAAGGAACGATGCAGTGGAACAAAGAGAAAGGGAGACGGGGAATTCACTTGTCCATAAGTCTGTGGTTTATTATAAAAGAAAACTATAAATCCACTTCACAGCACAGAACCACTTTTACTTCCTCTTTTGCCTCATTTAGCAATGGCAACAAAAGCTCTCTGCAGTTTCCTAATGAGCTAAATCTGCACAGAACCTCTGCATTCAAGAGTTTCACATTAAAAAATAATCTCAATTTGCTCTCCTTGCTGAACAAAACAGGCTCTGTCTAGGATCATCTTAGCCAGCATCCAAAGGTGCATAGCCACCCACTTTTGTTTGGAAATGCAGACATGAGACAGCATAGAGGGATTAATCTGCTCACTGGCATACTGGGAAGAGTGGCACTCCCTGGAGAGTCCCAATAGATTAACTTTCCAATTCCAGAAAGGGGAAAGAACAAAGAACAGGTTAAGGAAGATATAAACCTCATGCTAGCCCAAGGAAGTGCAAAGGACAGCAGGGAGGGATATGAGTCGTTCACTGGCACATCCCAGCCCTGGCATCCACTTCCCATGGATCTACATCCAGCCTGTGCTGGCTGCCTGCCAGTAACGTGGCATTCCCTCTGGCAGCTGCCTGCAATATGTCTCCAGGCTGCCCTATAACAAGTACAGTACCTTGGATGCTGGGAGCTACCAGCTCCCCGAGGAACACTCAGTGGTATGAGTCAGCCAGAGGCACCAGAAAGGACGTGACCAATTCTTCAGGCCAAAGCAGACCCGTTCATTCAGTTCTTCTAATCATGTATTGTCTCAAAGTCCTGCAGAGGTTTCTCTGCAGCCCCTGCTCCTCCCTACATCCATCAGATCTCAGCCTGAGGCAGCTCTACTAATTACCCCTTCCTGCACCAAGACTCATCCCTCACCTTCAGCAAGCAGCAAAGCTCCTCTCCAACACAGTTCTTTGTGCTCCCAACCAGCTGCGAGAGACAAAGGATCTGCTCTTCCAGGGCGACAATCCCCAGTATCACCACATCACACAGAAACAGGCAGCATCCCTGTGGAATGTTTATGGCAAAGATGAACTGTGCCCAGGTCACTCCTCCGAAAGACGCTTCCCCCAAACACCCCACGTCGTTCTCACTGGGCACAGTGAACACCCACTCTAAGGATCCCAAGTGCCAGGAGGAGCAGAAGTGGAGCTGTCACAAAGCAAAGCTGCTGCAGCAACAGCTTTGCTGAAGGGACCGTTTTCCCCGCGGGCAGGAGCCATTGACACGGCCCTGAGGGATGGTGCAATCCAGCCAAGATGCAGAAAACGTCTGGGACTCACTCTTGGGTCCCCTCGGGGATTTCTGCACCCCCCTCCAGTGTCTGGGAGTCTCCCACGGCCCCTTCTCTCACCACAGCAGTTCTAACGAAAAGATCCTCTATTCTTGCCATTATGTGCCCTTTAGGATGTACCACAGATTCAACACCCCCTAGAAAATAGGGACTTCACAGCACAAACAAGCAGTTCTCCTTGGAAATCAAGGGACTTTCTCTTCCTGTAGGCAGCTATATCCAAACATGAGCACTCAGGGAACAGTGATAACAAACATTCAGAGGCCAATGCAATTTCACCTGAGTTTTGCCTGAGTTAAGAGGCAGCAAGGCCCTGAGCAGGGCAGCAGTGAGGGAGTGCAAACAGGAAGGATATGGTTATCCTGGGTTATGATAAAACTCCCTCAATGTAGTAACAAAATTACTTTACAAAGGCACTTTACCCCCTGAGCTGTAGCATCAACCAAGGCTGGCAGTGTCAGAGCTGGCATCAGTACCAAATTCCCAATCAGCTGCTTACCAGTCAGCTCAGCTAGGCTACAGCTTCTTTGGGAAGAGCCACTGCTGACCTCAGCTCTTGTCCCTCTCCCTGCACATGGTGTTATTCCCTCTTTCTGCAGAAGGGAAAGGGGCAACAGGCAGAGCCCCTAGCACTTAGTGGAAACCAGGTCTAGAGGAGACGTTTCCTTGCTACAAGCGAGATGACAATTCTCATTGCCCAGACTCTCTCCCACTGTATCCATTTCCCTGTCTGGGTTTGCGCACACAACCACGACCTCAAGATATCACCTGTTTGGCAGAGGAGGTGTGTAGACACAAGGAACCTTCTTTTCCTAGAGAAGTTACCTCTTGTGAAGGGGTGGATATGAAAAGCACAAGCCAGGACTTCCTGACAGCAAGATATTAAGCACTGGCACTTTCCAGGAGCAGCAGATCTTCCCTCCACAGGAGGCAGGTGATGAAGAGCCCAGTGAAGGTGAGACAAATGTTTGCAGAGGACTGAGAAGAACCAGGCACATTGTTTAGGAGTACAAAGGATCCAAACACACAGAAGGAAAAGCTGCTACCCCAGAAGGAGGAGCCAGAATGAATCCCTCTGCAGGGTGCCCAGCCATCCCTCAGTCCATTGGGATTGGAGGGAAATGGCTGTCCAGGAGCACACAGACAGACACACTCATCACACCAGAAGTCAGCAGCAGTTCCCCAAGTCACAACGGCCATAGCTTCTAAAAAATAAAGCAGCACTGAACTAGAGCATGAAAGGAAATAAATCCCACATACAGAGGACATAAGTCTTGGGCTGTAAGAAGCCCTGAAGCAGCACTGGAGAGGGAATATATGGCTGAAAAGGGTCCAGACCTACCTAAGGGCACAGGAAAGTTGGCAAGAGGACACAAACCATGAAGTGTACTTCAGCACAGCCAGAGGAAAGTTTAATACCCCAGGTCACTGGGAATGTACCGCAGACACAGCATCCTCAGTGGTACGTAAAGCAGCTTAAAAAACATCTCTAGTGTTTCCAGAGGAGCTCACCAACTCCCACTTTGCTGGGTTTCTTCCCACCAAACCCCCAAATACCTCATAGCTGTTCTTCCCCCATCCAAACACAGACTCTGTCCTGGCACATACAGGCTGCTCCATCCCACATCCAACTTCAGCCTCTCCGGGCCTCGTGCCTGAAGAGACTCATTTCTACTGCCCCAAGCCTGAACTCCAGGGCAGCACAGGCTTTTTGGCCTGTGTCCACATGCCAGGGGCTTGCTCCAAAGTTTTCAGCAAGAACAGAACATTTTAGCCTTTGGGAAGTTCATTCTGCCATTTGGGAAGGAAGACATTAGTGCCTCTGGCATGGGGTCAGCTGCAGGCCTGACCTGGGGGAGGCAGGAAGGAGGTGCTGCCTGGCTGGAAAGCAGAAGTGAGTATAAGCCCAAATGATGCTGACTGGGGTGAGAAGCAACAACTTCAGGGCTCCTTACATCCTCCTAAAGCTCCTCCTGAGCACCCCAGGTGATGAGGCACCCGCAGGGTGATGAAGCTGCCAGGTGGTGCTGGCAGCTGAGCTGAGCTGCAGGAAGCACAGGCATGACCCAGGCTCCAGGCTGGCAGCTAGCCATGCTCTCCCAGAGTACCCTCAGTGAGACATTCTCCAAACTGGGTGTGGGTGCCTCATAAATGAGATACTAAACAGGACAATGGTTGCTCTGGTTCCCATTAAAACAGTGAAACAGATCCCACCTGGCTCTGTCACACTGGTGGCCCTGAGTGCTATGTGCCAGTCATGCTCCTGCAATAAGGAGACTTCTGCTGAGTCCTTTGAAAGATTAAAAAAAAATTATTGCAAATCCAGGCAGCACAGTTGAAACAACAGAGACCACTGAATAGATTCATGCTGGATTGCCACAAGGCACTCATCCACTCGAGGGAAGCTGTCTACTTCAACAAGTTTCTAGAATAAAACAAACCAACAAAACCCTCTGAAGCTTCCAGAAGGAACAATGCAAACTGCAGCCCTTGCTCGCTTGGAGCGATCCTCAGCTTCAGCAGGGACCATCGGGAAAAGGCTGGCAGAGCCTAAGCAATTGAACTGACTATAGAGTAGAAATACTTTGAGGGTCCTTACCATAAAGCTGTCACTAACAGGCAGTGCCATGTCCAAGCACGTTCTGAGAACAATTCCACAATTTCATTTTGCAGCGAAGAACTGGTCAGGTTGGAAAAGGAACAAGGACTCCACTTCCCAGCCAGCGCTGTTCTGACAGCATGAAATGGCAGAAAGCTGAGCTCCAGAGAATACCCTGCTGCAATTCTGGGCTTAAGTTCAGCTACAAGACTTTGCCCCCAAGCAGATAAGTTGTGAGCCATGTCTACCTCTGTCCCTGCCGCAGGCACAGGCTCCTCCAAAGCAGGGAGGAGCTGACAGTGGTCAGCAGCCTCAGCAAGAGTCACCAGATTTGGCTCTTGCTCCATCTCAGAGGTACCCAATATGTTGCCTGTACTTTGTTATCAGAACATTCCCACCAATCTTATTTCTAGCAAATCCCATTCCCAAGGATTAGGAAAACCTTAACCCTAAGTGCCATCCTTTCTGTGAATGCAGTGCCTATCTCTGCAGTGGGATCAGACCCGCACCCTTGCAAGAGACAGCACAGCGTTTCTGTCCCCCAGGAAATGTTGGCAAAACCAGAACTCTTGCCGTGTGTGGCTGGGCCAGCCGACCATCCCGGGTGTGCAGTGCCTGAGATCAGCCGTCTCACACACACTGCTGAGCAAACACTCCACCTAGAAGTGAAGCAATAGGATCCACAAGGGAAGGCAGATCAGGAATGCTCTCCTTCAGAGACTAAAGGGAATGAAGTGCCTACAAAAGCTCACAACATAAAAGGAAACCTCTGAGGCCAGAAACTTGATACATGTTGAAACAGAATACACTGACAAGTAACTCTCCTCTCTTGGGATAGGCCCTGGGCAGGCTTCTCTCTTGAAGAAGAAGAAATTTGAGGGCATCTCTCAACTAAGAAAGAGCAACTCAAAGTAATAAGTAACAACAAAGGCCTTAGAGCTGTTAAGAGTGGGAACTGTCAGATTAGCTGCGCTGATGCTCTGTCCCACTAAAGTTACCTCTGTCTGGAAAGGCCGAGGCTGCTCCCAGACCCATCACACACAGATCACTGCACAATGACACTGCAAAACACACCCCATGAAAACTATCCCCACCCCACTGGGAAGGAGCTCCTCCAGCTCCGAGGCAAACCCAGGTATGTCAGAGCGACAAGAGGCTGCACATCAAAGCTCAGCACTTCCTTCCGGGCAGAAATTCAACATCTCAAGGGAAAGCATCCCCCTTTCCTTGGATTCGGCTCTGGGCCCCAACGTGTGAATGCAGTTGTACTCATTGCTGTGGGCAGGACAGGGACCAAATCACCCTGGAAAGTAGGCCTGAGCAGGCATTTGCTATTTATAAGCTAATCATCTGATCCCTCCAGAGGGAAATCCTATCTTTTGGGGCTGTCGAGAGTGCATGGAACTGTGGGAACGTCAGGGAGGAACAGGAGGGACGCGTTACATCGGCCAGGAGCGTGCTCCAAGTGACCAGGCAAAATTCCGCCCTGCTCCATCACAGCCCCAGCATCCTCCTGAAGAACAGGCCGGTGATTATGAGCAGGGATTAATCTGTTATGCTAATTTGCTAAGAGCAAAGTAATTTTTTAAATCGCTCTCATCTCCATTGATTATTATCTAAAAAGGGCTCTGATCTAGTTCTGCAAAGAGCGACAAGTCTCACAGTAAGAGACCACTAGAAATCCAAAAACACACAGGAAACTGGCTGGCTGGAGCTGCCTCGGAAGGGGAAAGGTATGAACTTTCATAACTCTGATAATTATTAATTCCTTGGAGGACCATGTCCTGGGAAGTTAAGTGTAATGTGCAAGTATGCGACACTGATTTCTTTCCTTCTGTTCACATTTCTCTCTCATAAAAATCAGCTGGGTTAGATGACACTGCTGGATTTTCCTGTGAAACAATGCTCAGTCATTTCCAACACCACTGCACACCCCAAAACAATCTCAGTTCTCTCTATCCTCCTTTTTCCTCACCTACCAAAGTCTTACTGAGAACAACCCTCTCCCACCACTGACAAACTGGAGACAGCAAAGAGGGATGGAAATAACACTGGCTCAAACAGCACAGGCTAAAGCCACATCTCTTGGAGGAGAAGGCCCAATTCCCAGGGCAATCCTCACCAACAGGGCGGACTAGACTCATCCAGGCCTGGCACCTGCCTCCAGGTGAGCAGAGCTCAGCGAGACACAGGCACCAGGCCGAGGAAAGGCTGCTCACATCATCCTTGTGCTCCCCAGCACTGGCACAAGGGAGACTTTGAGAAGCCCCACGGAGACAAAAAACAAAAGCAGGCCAGTGCATATTTGGCAGATTGAGATCACAATAAAAGCTGGCACAGCAGCATTCTCCAAAGTCTCTGTGGCAAGATCTGCCCCTAAAGCTTCCCTTGATTTGGGTTTTGGGTTTGTTTTTTTTTCCTTTTAGCTTGTTACAACCAAATCTGACAGGTAAGTTACACTATTGTTGAGACAGATGGGCTGGACGGACCCTGCCACAAAATCCACAGCAGTGACACCTCTGAGGTAATGTCCCAGTCAAGGCTCTCTCAAAAAAATTAAATAACTGTCATAGCCAGATAAACAGATTCCTGAGAATGCAGCAAAGGGGAACCCAGATGTTCCTAGAAATTTATAAGTGAAACTTTTACACTTATTTCCCAGTTTACTTAGATGTCCGTCTTCCAGCAAACTCCCCTAAAGACACCACAGCCACCTCACAGACCCCCAAACTCCTGGGGCTGTGAGCCCAGGTGCTTTTTTTAAAAAAAAAGAAAAAAATGGAACCTCCCTGTAAAAGTTGGTAGCCAATACCAAGTCATCACTGACTTAGGGAAGTTTGTTCTCATGCTTGCATCTCTGTCACCTAAAGATATGCATTTTGGATTCCATGTACACATACTCTGACCAGCCAGACTGAATTCCCAGTCTCCAGCCTCTGTTCTCCACAAGCAGATGCAGACTGGCCAGATCTTCTCTCAAGTTCTTGCTGGAGAAAGCAGATGGAGTTCTCTTAGCACCACATGGCAGTTTTTTTCGCCTTTATTCCCACCTCGTACATCTCCAAACTCTGCCCAGCTTTCCACCAGCTGTGAACCACACACAAACACCAAACTTGGGCACAGCAGCTTTTGCACCAGTGTGGCAGCTAAGTTAACACTCCCTCTCCTCCTCCTCAGTGAGGTACCAAAGACCACCTCCAGCCTAGCTCCCTGTGTTCAATACATTAATGAACCCAGGCAAAAATTCCTGCTTCCCAGGACAGATCCCACTTCTCCCTCCCTTGTTTCTCTGTTCCCATTTCAGACTCTTCCTGAAGTTTCCTTTCTCTGGTAAAACACATGTGGTCTCCCCAAAGTCCACTGCCAAACTAACCAGGCCACAGTGTCAGATTCTCATTTCCCATTTTTTACTCAGCACTCTGAGTTGCTCATGCAGTTCCTCAGCTTTTACCTGTCAGCTTCCTTCAAGTTATTGCCAAAATCACCGTCAGGATCCTTATAAGACAGTTAAAATAACATGCCAAATAACGCTGTAGGATCCCCCATTTACCATGGATTATTTTGAGTTCACTCCACATCAGTTAATTCAGCAGGAAACTCCAAAGGCACCACATCAGCTGCTTTAGGGAAGCCAATGTTTACAACACAGCTGAGGGGGTTCTAAATAAATGTCAAACCTGCATCACCATCTGCACACCAAACTTCAGCCAGCCTCAGTTCCAAACCAGCACACAACCAGCTCCTACCCAACACGGCGGGGAGGCACCTGCCCCAAACACAGCCGCGTGTGGCCTCCACGGGGGCACCGGGCAAACCCCACCGCACGCGACAAAGAACCAGCTCCGTGCCGCTACTCCGGATCTCTGCGGCCCAAGAATCTCCCACCCGCCAGGCACCTCCAGGCAGGATCTGCACGGCCCCAGCGCGGGTGGGCAGGAGAGGCAGGCGAGCCGCGCCCGCAGCTCGGCCCGGGGAAGGGCTCCGGCCCCGCGCCCCGCTCCTCGGTCTGACTGCGACCCCGCCTCCGCCCGTCGGCGACACCGCGGAACCTCCGCTGCAGCCCGGTCCGCAGGGCCGCCGCCGCCTCAGCGCCTCTGCCGCCGGGCGGTGCCGCCCCTCACGGACAGGCCCCGGGGAGGCCGCGCTCACCGGGCGGCGGGGAGAGGGAGCGGGGCCGCGGCGGGCGGCGTCCCGAGGAGCGGCGCCGGGTGCCAGGGCGGCGGGAGGGGAGCGGGGCGGAGAGTCGCGGGCAGCCCCGGCCTCACCTGTCCCGGCGGGTCCCGCCCGGCTCCGGCCGCGCCGCTCCCGCCGCTGCCGCGTGCAACTCCCGCCCGGCCCCCCCGCCGGCCCGCGCGCCCCGGCCAATCAACGCCCGGCACCGCCGGCGCCACCGACCAATCAGCGGAGAGAACGCGTCCCCGCCCAGCGCCGCCGGTCGCCGGGCCACGCCCACTCGCCATCCCGCCAGGCCTATCCCGTGACACGAGAGGGGGCGGTGCCCGTCGCCCGACGGCCAATGAGAAATCACAGCGCGTCCCGCCGCAGCCAATCGGCGGCCGCACAGCGCCGTTCCTCAGAAAGGGCGGGCGGGCGGCGGGAACGGGGGTGGCTGGGCCGTCCCGTCACGTGACCGCCCGGTGACAGCGACCCCGTCAGCCCGGCTGGGCCCGGGGCGGCCCCAGGGGTCCCGGAGCCTGATGGACCTCGGCCCCAGGCAGCGCCCGGGGACAAAATCCCTGGGCATCGCTGGGGCGGGGCCGCCTCCGCTGCCTCGGCCGGGGCAGGATGGTGCGGGGTCGCTGCCTCCGGGCCAGGCCTCGCGATCTACGGAAGCCCCCTGAATGGTCAAGAGATCGTGAGGCCTCCCCGGTCTATCGCCCCGCTCAGCCTCGGGCAGCTGCTGCTTCTGTCTGCCTGGATGTGCCTCCCCCGGGGCTGGATGGCTTCTGCCCCTCGCCTCGTCCCTGCGTTTCCCGATCTTTGGCGTTATTTCTGCCTTTCACATCCTCAGCCTGCCCGGACCAGCCCCGCTCATGTGGTCAGGGGGCAATCTCAGGCTTTCTCACAGCCTAGGTTTTACATTCCAGGATCCTGCAGGCTGCATCACAGAGTAGTTGAAACTGGAAGGGCCCTGTGGAGATCGCCCAGTCCAACCCCCCTGCCAAGGCAGGGTCACCCAGAGCAGGTGACAAGAACGCTTCTGGCTGGGTTTGGAATGGCTCCAGAGAGGGAGACCCCACGGCCTCTCTGGGCAGCTGTTCCAGTGCTCCCAGCTGCCAGCACGAGGTGCTGCTGCCTGAGGAGGTGTCTCTCTACAGCCCCTGGAAAGGGTGAGCTGAGCCCAGCCCCACACAGGTCTGGAGGATTTGGGGGTGTGGACAAAGGGATGTTGGTCCTCGACAGAGGACAACCATCCCTGCTTGGTGCCAGCTGTGAGTGGAGCTGTCCCGGGCCTGCCTCTGTGAGGTGCAGAGGTACCTCTTCCTCCTTACCTCGCAGATGTTGAATCCTTGCAAATGCATTGCTTTGGGCAATTTCCCCGGGAAAAATGTGTGGGAAAAGGGGGAAGTGAGTGATGGCAGGAAAAGCCTCTGGGCTGGAAAATGAAGGAGGGAGCAGCACCCTGGGTTGGCAATAGGGCACGGGGAGCAGGTAGAGAGGTGACAGGGAGGAGGCAGCACCTGGAGGGAGTGGTGGGGCAGCTGGAGCTGTGGGGCAGATGGTGCCATCCTGAAGAGGAGCTGCTCCAGAAGGTGCAGAGTTTGTGGAGCATGTGAGCAACCCAGTGATCTCTGGGGTGCTGGACAACCTGCTGACCCCAGGGGTTCTGAGCCTTGGTCAGGTGAAGAGGTTCAGGATCAATGCAAGATGCATGTGGATAAGGCTTGGCTCCTCAACACTGTGCTCCAGAAAGGGCACGGAGGCCAGCCAGATCTTCAATGGATGGTGGAGCAGCTGGGTCTGAGCTGACTCAGGTGAGAGATGAAGGGCTGTGGTCTGCTCCTGTCCAGAGTCTCCAGTGGGATGCTGGAGCAGGGTCCAGCCCTGGGGAGTGTCTGAGGCTCAAAGGCAAGGGGCAGTTGGGTATCACTGCCCTGAGACCCCCTTGCCACCCTGTGATGACAGAGCTCGTGGGGGTGGCTGTCCCCCATGGGCCTGAACAGGGGCCCCCAAGGGGCCCTGCCCTGCAACAGCCCCTCTTGCTGCAGGCTCTTCCCGGTGTAACTGAGGGGCTTTCTGCTTGCAGGGCCCTCTGCTGTGCCACTGGCCTTTCCTGACACTGAGGTGCCCCCTTAGCCCCCGTTGGCATCCAGGGCCAGCACGGGATCCAGCAGCGCTCCCTGAGTGAGTAGTGCGACATCAGGGACGGGAGGAGCCCACATGCTGTGGGCAGGGCAGATGAGAGGAGGGCTGGAGTACAGCCCAGCCACCCTGATGGAGCAGGCATGGGCTGAAGGGAGCCAGGGGCCTGCCGACCAAGGAGCAGGGCAGGGGATCACAGAATAAGTTAGATTGGAAAAGACCTTTGAGGTCACCGAGTCCAGCCTTTACTGCAGAGAACCCCACTACTGTTCAGGTCACCCGCAGATCCCTCTAGCAGCACCAGAGCTTTGTGACCGCCTTCCCTGGCGCTCCCTGGAGGCGGGGCTCCCACCCCCACCCTCCCACGGCTCTGCCTGCACTCCTGCCAATTTTATCTCCCTCGCCAACCACTGCGGTGGAAAGTGGCTTCCAGATCGTGCTAGCATGGCAGCTGGGAGAACACGAAAGCAGAGGCTTGAAGAAAATATTCACATCACTTGTGTCTTCCTTAGGATGCCCTGTCCTTTTTCTGTGCTGTTGGTCAGGTGGACCAAATAGAATGATCTTGGAGAAGATGCCCCAGCCTCCTGGTCTGGCACTCAGCATTAATCACTGTTGCAGTAAGGGACACCAGTGAAGTGACACTTGACATCTTCTGTCAGCCCAGATCCCATGTCCTGCAGGTCATCAACAGGCTCTATTTCTACCCAATGCCTGATAGAGCAGTTTCAAAGCCATGCCTGCAACAGCCACACAGAGGTCTTCCTAAAGGTGGGGTTTCTGGTTAACTGCAGCTGTGACAAGGATGAGATATCCTGCTTGGAGCAGAGCTCAGACCAGGACAGGTCGTTTCTTGGCAGGCTCCTTGGGAGCAGACTGTCAAAAAGGGGTCTGGTTTTGCCTGGGGAGTCAGCTGGATCTCTGGAGGCATCAGCACCCTGACACTTGACAGGCATAGAGCCCAGTGAGTTAGTGCAGCCCATGGCATCCCTTGTGCCACCAGACACACGCCTGGACATGCTCCTGGGATCTCTTGAATTCCCTGTACCCTTCCCATGCAGGAACAGGGCTGCTCTCATTCCTTCCTGCTGTCTCTCAGCCCAGGTCCAACAATGCTTCCCTATGCTCCCTCAGCAGATGCCATCACAAGAATGGACTACAATGTTCTGAAAGCTCTACATTTTCTCAGGCCACTGATCTCCTGCCATGGTGAGACTCTTCACCTTGCAGCTGCCTTCTGTCTGTGCCCCAAACCTGGTACCTGGCCAACAGGAAGGAGTGGGAAGAAATCCCCCACCGATCCTGGGCTCCAGAGCTCATGGCTTAGTCCAAAGGTCTTGTGTGCTGACAGCTGGGGCCAGACCCCACTCCCAGCTGGCTGGTGGCACCCAAGGAACTAATTTCAGTAGCTTGTGAGTCGAGTTTATTGGTCTGACAGTCTTCACAGGAAAAATAATAATACACAGGGAGCAAAAGTGTTTGAAATTGAGGGTGATATAGTAGAAAACTATAGAGCAATGGAGAGGAGGGGAGGGGAAGGGAGGGGAGGGGAGAGGAGAGGAGAGGAGAGGAGAGGAGAGGAGAGGAGAGGAGAGGAGAGGAGAGGAGAGGAGAGGAGAGGAGAGGAGAGGAGAGGAGAGGAGAGGAGAGGAGAGGAGACAAGAACAGCTCTACAGGAACACAACAAATCTCCAAAGCAGTCCCTGGTGCCCACTCTGCTAGGCAACTACAGCCAGACCTGGAATAAAACATCCTCAGTCTTCTGCCATCCCTCCCTTTTGGGGTCTCCAAACAACCCCAAATTAAGCAGACTCATCCCAGAGAGCAGCAGACACCTGGCTCTGGAGCAGCAAAGGCAGAGATGGTTAGTATCTCTCTCTACTGTCCGCACACACAGCGTGTCCCAGGTTGTGACAGAGATGATCTGTCACCCCCATAGTCACTTCTGCCCTGTCCCTGGCTTTACCAGTTGTCCAATAAAGGGAATTCTACAGCAGACACCCTGCTCCCCTGCCTCCAGCCCATGGTTGGTGGGTGTTATGCTGCCTCGGGAGGATGTAGAGCAGATGGGAGGGAAGAAATTGTCAGGAGCTCAGGGATGAAGCGATGCCTGCCTTTGGGACAACATGCTCCTTGCTCAGGAGGCAGATTCCCCCACTCCCCAATCCTTACACTGCCCCAGGCATAGAGCAAGGATGCAATTTCCCCTGGAAGCCAAGAACGATCCTCAAACCTGTGACTCACGTGCACTGCTCCCACAGCTTGTCACATTAGGGCCCAGTCCAGCTGTCATCTCCCACCAGCATCCCTGCTGCCAACTGAGAACCCCCTGCTATGCCCCCCACACATGCCCTGCCCACCATGGCCACATCCAACCCCTGTTCTGCCTTGGCATGGATTCAGCTTTATTGCACATTCTGCAAAGCCACAGACAGATCCATGGAAGGGTCTGGCAGCAGGAAAACAAGAGGGCTCTCCTGCCCCCTCTGTGTGCCTGAAACCCCCGTGCAGGCAGGACAGTGTCCTGAGCCAGTGGCACCCCATGTCCCTTAGAGGTGGCAGGAGATTGCAGCAGGATGCAGGTGCCTCTCTGCTCTGGCTGCAGGAGAACCAGCATGAGAGAAGGTCTTGCAGGTAGGATCAGACTGCAGTAAGGCAGCCAGTTCCGGCTGAGCCCATCCTCAGAGCCCGAGCCCTGCATCACTGTCCAGAGCTCCTCAGGACCCACATGGTCCTTGCAGAAACCCTGGTCCCCAGTGCTACAGCTGTGGCAGGAAATTGAGGACAGCAGTGATGAATTCTTCAAATTTATCCTGATGGACTATGTGGCCTGCACCTTTAATGTACTGGATCTCTGCCTTGGGAAAGAGACGTTGGATCTCTGGGTAGTCTCTGGAGCTGCATGACAAGGGAACATGCCATGATCAGAGGTCCCTCCTGGTGTCTTCCCTCACCCTCCCCAAGCAGAAGATGATCCCAGATATTACTCCTTTCCTGCTGGGAAAGCCCAGGGCGCCCCCAGGTTCCCCCTTGCTCCAGTGTGTCGGTGTCCCCGGCTGCTGGAGGAACAGCCCTTGCTCAGGACCTTCCCCATCCCGGGGGCTCCTCCCACTCTTGGCAGCTGCAAAGAGCACAAAAGGTCAAACCACAGACCTGGAACCACTTCTCTCCAGTCTCACCTGATATAGGGTGAGTCGGACCCTCCCAAGAAGAGTGCAGGACCAGGATATGGTTTGTGGAAGACAGGGAAGTTCATGATATCTGCCAGGTGCCGGGAAATAGCCTCCAGGTTCACCCGCCACACGTAGCAGCCTTCCACCTCCACCAGGTTGCTGAGGAGGAACTGTCTCAGCTGTGGGAGCTGCCATGGAAGGGGATCGTGCATTCTTCAGTTAGAGCAACAAAACAGGATGTCCTGGTACCCTCCCTCCTCCCCATCTCCCACGGGATTTCCTACCTTGACCACGGGCTGCAGCTGGTCATCTGCCAGCTGGCGTGCTGCTGAGCGGGACAGCCCCGCCGGGACCTTCACCTCCTTCATGGCCGAGATGTAGGCAGAGAATTCGGACACGGGGGCGGTTGAGCCAGGACCAATATCTACGGAGATGAGGCGCTCCACCAGGTCTGGCTGGAGACACAAGCAGGGCAGGAGATGCCAGGATCTCCCAAGATCTCCCCAGTCAGATTCCCTGGAGGCTCTTTGCTCCCTCCTGTCTCAGCAGAGACCTCCATGTGCCCTTCCCAGAGTCGTTGTGCTCAGCATAGATCTCCAAGGTCCCTCACAATTGGTGCTGGAGGGACAGGGCGGAGCATGGGCTGGTGGACATAGATTATGCTCCTGCTCCTGTAGCCTGGCTTACACCACCCACCCTGACACAGACAAGTCCCTGTGGAACTGGGGGCAAGGCTGGCCATGGTGAACAGTCTCAGAAGGTACCATGCCCTTCCTACAGCACCCCCTGGAACTTCCTGAGCCTGTGACCCCACTCCCACCCCCATGCCTGCTGACCCGCTGCAAGGCCAGGGTCATGGCCGTCTTGCCCCCCATGCTGTGTCCCACGAGGATGCACTTGGTGATGCCCAGGCGGCTCAGGAGGTGCTGCACGTCCAGGCTCATTGCTTCATACGTCATCACGGGGCTGTGGGGGCTGCTGCCGTGGTTCCGGGCATCCACTGTCAGGACCTGCCTGGGCAGGGGCAGTGTGTCACCGCAGGCACTGCCCAACATGACCCCGGACCCCTCCCTGTGTGCTGTGCCTCCCCCCACCCCTGGGTCTCACCTTGCCGCTACCACGGCGCACCAGTGTCTTGGCCACTGTCTGGAAGTTGCTGTGGCTGCCAAAGAGGCCGTGGAGCAGGACGAGGGGTGGCCGATCCCTGTGACCCTCTACCTCCACATGGGTCAGGGGCACTGCACTGCAGAGAGACAGGAATGGGGTATGGCCAGGGGTGCAGGGGGAAAGTGAGCCTTGCCCTCTGCCCAGCCCTGGTGAGGCACATTTGGAGTATTGTGTCCAGTCCTGGGCTCCTCAGGAAAAGGGAGACATGGAGCTCCTGGAGCAGGGCCAGCTCAGGCTGTGAGGATGAGGAGGCCTGGAGCATCTCTGTGCCCAGGAAAGGCTGAGGGAGCTGGGGCTGCTCAGCCTGGAGAGGAGCCCCAGCTGAGAGGGGCCCTGGGGCCGGGCTGTCCCTGTGTGCAGGGAGGGCAGAGCAGGGCCCAGGCTCTGCTCCGGGGCCCAGCAGTGGCACCAGAGCCACGGGCAGGGCCTGAGCCCAGGAGCTGCCCCTGCCCAGGAGGCAGAACTCCTGCCCTGGGCAGTGCCAGCCCTGAACAGGCTGCCCAGGGAGGGGCTGGAGTCTCCCTCAGCGGGGATACTGCAGAGCCCTCTGCACACAGCGCTGTGCCCTGTGCTCTGGGATGGCCCTGCCTGAGCAGGGAGGTGGCACCAGTGACCCTCGGGGCTCCTTCCAGCCTGGCCCAGCCGGGCATTCCGTGAGAGCGCGGCCAGGGCTGGGCCCAGGGCAGGCGGGGAGGGGGGCGTGGCCAACCCGCATGGGGAACCTCGATGCAAGGGGCGTGGCTTGAGGGAGGCGTGGCCATCTCCCTTGTGACGGCCACGCCCCTGCTCGCCGGATCCCCCCCTCCCGGGACAGCTCCCGCCGCCCCCGCCCCACCCCGCGCGCGGCCGGGCCCTTACGTGGCCACGGAGCGGGCGGCAGCGGCGGCGGGCTGCGGGAGGGAGCGCGGGAGGGACGGCGGGGCGGGGACACGGGGCAGCCGGCGGAGCATCATGGCGGCGGCGGCGGCGGCGCGCGGGCCGTGACGCGTTGTGCGCGGATCGCCCCGCCCCGCCGGCGGCGGGCGCCCCCCCGCGGCAGGACGGCGGCGGCGCGCACGGAGAGGGTCACGGCGGGGCCGCTCCCGCTGCTGCCCCCGCGGGCACCGGAGCGGGCACGGGGCAGGGGGGTTGGGCCCAGGGAAATTGAGCCGGGCCTGCAGGCTCCTTGCTAGCGGCGGGGGTTCCGCAGGGCTCTTCCGCCCGCTGTCGCCCGCAGGCACAGCGGGACCGGCCGGCTCAGCCCCGCACTCGCCGCCCGGCCTCGCTTTCCCCAGGACCGGCCCCCGCGCTCCTACGGCGGCTCTTGCCCCTTTGTCCCTGCCCGCTGGAGCGTGGCGGCGGGCGGGAGGGAGCGGCCGAGCAGGGCGGCCTCGCCCCAGCGCGGCTCCCAGGCGAGGGAAGCGCCTCGCGGCCCCCCCGGCGGCCCCAGACTTTGGACTGCGGGTAGGGAGTGTCCCTGCGGCATCCAGCGGCTCCTCCGCTGCTTCCTGCCCCGACCGTTCCCGGAGAGCTGCCCCAAGAGTGCAGGGGGACGACGGGTCCCCACCCCGAGCAGGGACGCCCGGCGCGCTGCGGCTGAGCCCTCTGTCCCCAGCCCGGTGCCACTCGGGTGCCGCCGTAGCAGGGTGGGTGGGGTGCCTTGGGGGGCTGGACCGGCGTGTTCCCCTTCCCTGTGCCCACCTCGAGCGTGCCGCACATCTCAAGGACACTCGGGTACCAAAACAGGACACGTTTATTGACAAATGTAACCGGTACAGACCACGCGTAACAGGGACAGACGGTGCCGGGCCAGCAGCGATGGAGGGACACAGCAGGGGGGCACCGTCCCCATCCCGTCCCCATCCTGCCCCATCGGCATGGCAGGACCTCGCCGGGTGCCGCTTCTCCCGCCGACCCGAAACTGCCTCGTGTTTAACCGAAACTGTCTCTATTTACACAGCCCGGCCCTGACCCCGCGGCCGTCCCCGTCCCCTCCTTCGCGCCCCCCCCGCCCCGGCGCTGCCGCCCCCGGGCCCCACGGAGGACAATGAGGGTCCCAGGGTGGGTGGGTGGGGTGGGGGATATCGAGGGGTGCCGGGGGACCCTGGGGGTGCTCAGACATAGTTCCTCTTGTCGTAGCTAGTGACAGCGGAGCGTGGGGCGGAGTAGGCCACCTTGCCCGTGGGGTACCTGTCGTCTTTGGGGGGGCAGGAGCAGCAGAGCAGGCCCCCCCCAAGCAGCAGGAGTGCGGAGGCCGCCCAGCCTACGTAGAGCGAGGTGCCCAGCTCCCGCTTCTGGGCTTCGATCACCAGCGGGTTGTAGAAATCCCGGATGATGGTGTTGGCCGACCAGCAGACAGGGATGAGGGTCATGACACCAGAGAGGAGGAAGATGACACCGGAGACGATGGTGATCTTGGCTTTGGTGCTCTCGTCCTCCACGCAGCGGGTGCACTGGGCACCCACGATGGCCACCATTAAGCCCAGGACGGCCAAGATGATGGCCACTACCAGCAGGGCGCGGGCGGCTTGCAGGTCCTGTGGGAGCGCCAGCATGGAGTCGTAGACCTTGCACTGCATCTGCCCCGTGCTCTGCACCACGCAGCTCATCCACAGCCCTTCCCAGAGGATCTGGGCCGTCACGATGTTGTTGCCAATGAAGGCCGACACCTTCCACATGGGCAACGCACAGCAGATGATGCTGCACAACCAACCCAGCACGGACAAGGCCACGCCGCCGATCTCCAGCCCCATCGACATGGTGGATGGTTCAGTGACGCGCTGCAGGCGATGGCAGAGAAGAACCCACGGACCGAGACCTTCGCCGCCACCCGCCGCCGCTCGCAGCCGGGGGATCGGCTTACACCTGTGCGCAGTGCTATTTATATGGCCTGGCCCCGGGGTGGGGTTTCAGTGCTGGCTGCTGGACGCTCCTCTCTGCTCCTCCGTCACCGTCACCTGTGTCCCACACCCTCCCCTTTGTTTGCAGAGATGGCGCCGGGTAACCAGAGAAGGGCGGGAGGAGGAGAAACGCCACCTGCCACAGCCATCCCCTGGTTTCGGCCGATGGGTATCGGGAAGCACTACCACCATGCTCATTCCCACCAAATCCCTTCTGTGGACCTGGAAATCCCAAGGGTTCACCTTTCCCTCAGGGAGGAAATGTGGCAGGTCAGGGTTTGTTGATTTCTGTAGTGTTGTCAGTGCTCACGTTTAACTGGGGTTCGGTGAGCGTTGGGCACCTTTGCATCACCGTGCAAAGTGCAACCCCTCCGCCATGCCATGAGGTTTGTGTCACCACTCCAGGGGACCTGCGGGTGCTCCCGGCCCAGCGGGAACCCCTCCTGGCCCCTCCTGTTCCCACCCTGCTGGGCCGGGAGCACTGTCAGAGATCCTCTGACTGACTGATAAATATCTTTACTCATCCTGCACAAGTCTTGTGACCTTGAAGGAAGCAGATAATGCACGTAACCACCCTGGCAGCATCACCCTGACAACCTGAGCTGGCACCCAGCAGAGGGAAAAATATCCCAAGGCATGAGCAATCCCTTCTGACCTGGCAGCAACAGCCTCATGGCTGTGGGGTGCATGTTTCCCCCCTCCCAGCCTTGCATGCCGGGGGTAATGCCAGTGCTCCCAGTCCCCCTCCCCCAGGAATGTGGTTGCTGGACACAGACTTGCTCCTACCTGTTCCCTGTCTGCTCCAAAAATCTCCTCTACAACTTATTAACTACTCAAGAGCGCGGTGGGATGCTGGCAGCTGGTGCTGTGCAGCTGGGATTGGGGGTGGGGGGCCCTGCAACTGCCTGGCTGTACCCCACAGTATCCTGACATCCCACAGCCAGAGGGGTTAAAGTTGTTTGCCCCCACATTATCCCAACACCCCATAGCCAGAGGGCTTGGGTTTGGGTGCTACACAGGTGGCACCTTCTATTGCCCTGCAGCACTCTGATCCCCCATAGCCAGTGGGGTCACCCCACAGCACCCTGATACCCAATATTTATCTGGGTCAGCTGTTGTCACCCCAGCACCCCATATCCACTCAGCTTGACTTCCAGCCCCCTGCAGCACCCCATGTCTGACCTCCACCACGCTGTGACACCCCAATACCCCCATATCCAGCCTCTGCCAACCCACAACATCCCCAGAATACCCTGTACTTGGCTGGGTGAGCTTCTGCCACCCCACTGTACCGTGATCACCCCCCTGAGGGCATCAAAAATCCCAACAGCCAGCTGGGGGTACCAAGGGCTGACACTACTCATGCAAGCAGCCCCCTGGGTTCTGTGCCCTTGTTGCTGAGGGCGCTGGCGGTCCTAGCCCTCGGGGGCACCTCGGGGTGGGTGTCTACAGTCCAGTGCTGTCACAGGGCCCCACCTGTGCAGGCAGGGGAGTGCCCACGGCCCCGGGGTGCGGGAGTGCACAGGCGCAGGTCAGCACACACACAGACACACACACAGACACACAGAGAAGTACAGACACACACACAGACACACACACAGACACACAGAGAAGTACAGGCACACACAGAGACACACACAGACAAGTACAGACACACACACACACAAACAGACAGAGGTACACACACACAGAGACACCACAGACACACAGACAAGTACACACATACACACATAGACACAGAGACACCACAGACACACAGACAAGTACACACATACACACAGAGACTTCACAGACACACAGACAAGTACACACACACACACACAGACACAGAAAGACTTCACAGACACACAGACAAGTACACACACAGACACAGAGACATCACAGACACACAGTCAAGTACAGGCACACACACACACAGGGGCACCACAAACACACAGACAGGTACACACTCACACACACCCCACACACCCTCTGCTGGCAGCAGCGCCCTGGCATGCAGCCGCACACAGAAACACATGGACACGTAGCCATACGGACACACAGTGACAGACTCGGACACGCTGACACATGGAGATAGACACACGGACATATTCACTGACAGATACACACAGAGACTCCCCAACAGATTCACAGACACACACAGACTCACGGACACAGATTCAGACAGACATGCACACACACGCAGACTCACAGGCGGACTCAGACTCACACGTACAGAGACTGACACAGAGGCAGAGGTGAACAGGTGGTGGTACAGGTGCACACATACACACCCTCCCCCAGTGCACATGAGGCTGCAGGGTTGTGGGCAGGGGTTCCCCTGACAGGGCTCTGGATCAGGAGGGGACCCCAGGCAGGGCTGTAGGATTTGGGGATGCCCCAAGCAGGGCTTTGGGGCAGGGTTTTACCCCAGACAGGGCTCTGGGGAATGAGCTTGGCACCCCAGAAAGGGCTGTGGGGCACAGGAATAGGGGCAGGGCTATACCCCCAGGTCTGTCAAACAATGGGAATACTCAACAGCAGGGCATGGGGCAGGGGAGATAACCCACACAGGAGTGGGAGGTAGGAGAGAGGGATACCTCTGGATATGGGACAAGGAAGATATTCCAGGCAGGGCTGTGGGACAGGAGAAGAATGGGATACTCAAGGCAGGTATATGGGACAGAAGCTACTGGGGCAGAGCTGGGGTGGGACAGGGCAGTGAAACACCACAGCCCCCGACCCTGCAATCAGAGCCCCACACGCGGCGTCCCCACTTTGTCATCCCAAATTGCCCAAAGTACAGGCTGCGTCCAGTGTCGTGCCGGCCTGGGGCAGCTGCCACCGCCTGACTCACGACGGAGGAAGGGGCAAATCACCGGGGTTTCGGGGTGCCGGTCACCCCCGGCAGGACACATTCCTGTGGCGAGCAAACCAGATCACTAGTGTTTACTGAGGAGCTGAGCAGGGCCAGCGTCCCTGGGGGATTCCTGAGAGCACCCCCATCCTAACTGCTGCATCACCCTCCCTGGTGCAGTCCCTCTGCACTTCCGCACAGCTAGGGAGGGATGAGGAGTATCCAAGTCCCTCGGGATGGGGACAAAGTGTGGTGGCTGCAGGAACTCTGTGGTGACACGAGGACAGGTTTGCTCCACTGTGATGCAGAGACTCCAAACAAATGTCAGAACCAAAGGTCACGGGAGCATCACCGGTTTGGTGGCTCCAAAGGAAGGAGACCTGCACTGACAGGGGGGACACCCACTGCAGCATCTCCCATCCATGCAACCGGCACCCGGCAGCACCCCGGGGGTGCGCAGGAGGTGACGGCAGAAACCGCCCCGGGCGCCGCGGGGCCGCGTCCCACTCACGTGTGCGGCGGGGTTGGGGTGTTCCCCGCCGCTGCGGTCGGGAGTGCCGGCGCTTTTTCCCCCGGGGGAGCGGGGCCGGGGCGGTAAATGCCGCCTCGGCTGCTTATATTTCAGGCGCGGGGCTGCTGGCTCTGCCCCGGCCAGGGCACACAGGCAGCCCATTGTTGGAGCCCCTTCGGCGCGGCGGGAGCAGGTGAGGCGGCTCCGAGCATCAATGGCAGCTCTGTCTGCCGGCGGGGCGGGGAGGTGGCTGCGGCACACGGGGGCTGGGGGCGGCGGGGGACATGGACCAGCGGGATGTGTCAGGGGGCTGGTGGCTCGCTGCGGGGTGCTGAACCATGCCTGGGGCATCCCCACCCCGACAGATCTGATCGTCTTCCCCAGGGCTTTGCCGTGGCATCCCGCTTCCTCCGAGCATCGCCGGTGGGAACGCTCCCATTGCACCGCCCGTGACCCCCTTCCTGATCCACGGTCTCCCCCATACCTTTGCCAACCACCTTGGCAGCGCTTAGGGGTGTTTTCCCTGTTGGGAGCCACTTGTTACATAGAAACTGGTCAGAGTTTTGAATTTCAGAGCGACTTCAGGCCGAAGGTCCCTTCTCTCCCTGCTGGGGACCTGCAGGGACCCCGCAGGTCCTGGCGCGCGGCTCCCCTCCCGATAAGACTTTGCCTTCCCGTAGCGATAAACAACCTGACTCTGCATATTTGAGTCGGTCGGAGGGATTTATGTTGAGCAAGGATGTTTTTTGGGAACATTCAGTCTCTGGGCTGTCGGTAACTAATCCTCGGCGTCCAGCAGGGAGAAGCTGCCCCACTCCTCAGAGGCTGAGTGGGAGGGTTGTTGGCCGTGCCTTGCTTGGCAGATGTGAAGCCAGAGATCCCGGTGGATCATCGTTTGCTGGCAAGTCTCACCTGCCTCTTTGGGACCTTGAGGTAGCCAGGTTGGTGGGTCCATATGTGGGTCCTGGGGGATGAGGGGCTCTCCCCTCCTCAGTGGTGTGGGGCATATGAGGTGGGACTGACACCCATGTCTTGGGTGGGGATGTCCCCAAGCCCTTTTTGGCAGGAGATTCATGCCCCAAGCCCTCTCCCTGCAGTGTTTCCTCCACCTTGAGCAAGGCCAGGGTAACACAGCCTCTGCTGTGCACCCAGCAGTGCCTGGCATTGTGGTGACTCTACGTTTAATGTCACCTTTGTGCCTGGGAATGGCCTCACTGCCCAGCTGACGGGCTGCAGTATGTCCCCATGCTGGTGAACCCAGGAAAAGTGTCAGAAAGTGTTTCCTGATGGATATGCCAGAACGGGAGCTCTGCCCTCACAAGCCCTCTTAGTGCAGCGTAACAGGGATGGGAACCCAGGCTCCTGCATGTCCTTCAAATCCACTGCATTTGGGGCAAGGCACCCACCTGAGTGGGTGCTGGGGCAAGTCCTGGGTGGTGAAGGCTCAGGATGGGTTGAATGTGTTGAGCAGCCTGTTTTGGGGTGGAGGAGCTTCCTGCTGAGCAACTGGGCTGTGGTTCCCACCAGGACATGTGCCTGTACCATGGCTCCTTGCAGGTGACATTGGGGAAAATCTGGGACTGGTGTCCTACAGGATGCACTGGGAATGAGCATTGGGACAGGGCTGTGGGGCTGGTGTCCATGGAGTGGTTGTCCTGGATGGCATGTCCTGAGGCGCTTGGTGGTCCCCCCTGTGCTGCACCACCATCCTCAGGCTCCAAGGGCTCTGGGGTTGGCTGCTGCTCCTCCATGCCAAGCTGGTGTCTGACAGTCCTGCTGTCTGGCAGTGTTGGGGACACGGGGCTGGCAGTGCTGTTCGGGTGGGTGTGTCACTTGGGAATGTGGGGAAGGGCACAGGGGCTGCCCCTGCGTGGCAGCTGCCAGGTGGAATATATGTCACGTTCCAGCATTAATTACAGTAATTGGCTGTCGGAGGCTGTGCTGGCGCCTGCTCTGCCTCCGAGGGGGAGTATGAGCAGCTCAAGCTTTGATGCTCCGCGTGTGTGGGAATCCCTGTCCCCACCTTGCCATTTGTCCCCAGCCCAGAGACATGTCCCCACATGCCTGCGGGGACACGGCCGCTGTGAACCACACACACTTGGGCGTGCGCCTCTCTCCAACCCCAAATAATGCAGTGGTTACGGCAGCTGGCTGGGAGGTGAAAGCCTCAGGCAGAGTCTGGCCCCGGCGGGGATGCTCCAGAGCCTTGTAGATTAAAGGGAGCCCTTGACCACAAGGTTCTGGCTGCAGGGTGGACACACTGGTATGTCAGCAATGCGAGCGTTCCAGCAGGACAGAGGGACGGAGCCTGGGCAGTTCCACTGGCACAAGTCAGGCAGGCAGGACCATGACCATCTCCTTAGGCTGGGGTCTGCTGTGAGACATGTCCCCAGGCATCCTCCTGGCACTGCAGTGCATGGGCCACCAGGCTTGTCCCACCACACTGGGACATGATGCCCAGGGACATCCTGGCATGAGCAGCAGCAATTCCAGAGTCCATCACACCAAGGAGTAAGCACAAATGGTTGGATCATGATGGTAACCCCAGTGCTCAGGAAAACTAAGATTATCTCAGTTCCTCTTATCTTTTCCAGGGGCCCAGGATTAAGCTAGGGTGATGAAACAGTGCAATGTCTGTCTGTGCCGTCTGTCTGGTGTTGTGCTGTGCCTGTGCAGGGGCTTGGAGGGAGCAGGGAGGGAGCCTGTGTGGGAGTCATGGATTAAAAGAGGACAGGTCAGCATCAGTATGGCATCAGTGTTGGCATTGGTATTGGCATCAGCACAGGGATCAGTGGGTGTGGCTCTGGGTATGATCAATGGGATCAGTGGGTATGGCTCTGGGACAGCTCGAGGCCACATCTGCCCCTCACAGCCCCAACCCACCTAACCCCACCACGCAGGCAGCGGGACACGGGCAGAGCTGGGGCTGAGGGTGGCTGTTTGAATCCTGGCTTGGCGCTGGAGCACAGGTGAGCTGGGTTTGGGGTCTGTCCCCCTGTTGCCCCAGGCAGTGCTGTCTCTCCTTTGTGGGGAACTGGCAGCCGCTCCAACCAGTTTGTTGGTCTGGGTGGCTGCACCTCCTGCCTGAGGCCTAATGGAGGGCTGGAAGTGCTGGTATGGACGCCAAGGAGCAAACAAGAGCCACTTGTGTCCTGCTGGGCACGGAGCCCAGCAGCCAGAGGGGACAATGTGTGCCTCCCCCGGCATGGGGCCATGGGGGGCCAAGAGGCTGGGCTGATGTTGGAGCAGTCACTATGAGCTGGAGGGAAATTGAGGCATGAAGGCATGAAGGGACCCCATCCCAGTGATGAAGCAGAGGGTTCTGGCAGGGATGGCAGAGATATCCTGGTGCCTGGACACCGGTTCTTCCCCTTTAGCATCTCAGGCTGAGCCCCAATGCTGCCCTGGGCATGTCCTGCCTGTCCACAGCAATGGCATGCACTCCTACACCTGGGTGGCCTGAACCCAGTCCCCTGCGTCCTCCTCCGTGGGAGCAACTGGGATATTAAGTGTCATTGCTGCAGGGAGAAATACAAGTGGAAGAATCCCGGGAAACTGGTTCTACCCCTCCGTCCGGTGCCGGCGGCAGGCCGGCGGCTGCGGCGGCGCTCCTCCCTCGGCAAAGGCATATAATGCCTGCCATGGTCCCGGGAGCCGGCACTGCGCGGCGGGAGGCGGGCAGGGAAGCAGGCAGCGAGCGATGGCCTCCATGGGGATGCAGGTGCTGGGCATTGCCCTCTCCGTCATCGGCTGGTTGGCCTCCATCCTCTGCTGTGCACTGCCCATGTGGCGGGAGACGGCCTTCGTTGGGAACAACATCGTGGTGGCACAGATCATCTGGGAAGGGCTGTGGATGAGCTGCGTGGTGCAGAGCACGGGGCAGATGCAGTGCAAGGTGTATGACTCGCTGCTGGCCCTGCCGCAGGACCTGCAAGCCGCCCGTGCCATGGTGGTGGTGGCCATCGTCCTGGCCATCCTGGGCACCCTGCTGGCCGTCACCGGCGGCAAATGCACCAGTTGTGTGGAGGATGACACCGCCAAAGCCAAGGTCATGATCCTCTCCGGCATCATCTTCATCGTCGCCAGTGTCCTCATCCTCATCCCCATCTCTTGGTCAGCCAACAGCATCATCCAGGACTTCTACAACCCGCTGGTCTCTGACTCGCAGAAGCGGGACCTGGGCTCGTCCCTCTACGTGGGCTGGGCAGCCTCGGCGCTCCTGCTGCTGGGGGGGGGGATCCTGTGCTGCACCTGCCCCCCCCGCGGAGAGAAGCCCTACTCCGCCAAGTTCACGGCTGCTCGCTCGCTGCCAGCCAGCAACTACGTGTAGGAGCCGCCGCGCCTGCCTGGACCCCCGGCCGCTCCAGGGCGCGGGGACCTCCCGTGACACCCAACCTCCCCGGCTGGGCTGGGACCGGCCGGGCGCCGGGGCGGTGCGAGGGAAGGCAGACAGAGCTGCCTTTGTTCCACCGGGGTTGAAGCCGGTTCTTTAATCTCGGTTGAGACAGGGGACAAGGAGATCCTGTCCTGGCTGTCCGCGGTGGGGGTTCTGCTCCCCCCGGAGCATCCAGCTGAGGCATCTTCTCTGAGACACCACCCGATCTCCCCCTCGAGCATTTCCTGGCTCCCGGTATCGGGGTGTGCCATGTGGTGACACAGCTCCCACGAGCCCGTCCCACGGGTGGCACAGGGCTCTCTTTCCCCGCGTGAAGCTCCCCGGGACGTGAAGCTGTCCCTCGGGGTGGGTGGCGGTGTCGGTGCTGGTAGGGACAGTGAACCTGTCCCACGTTGGTCACAGGGACGTAGTGGTTCTGCAAACCACGGCAGGGTCTTGAGGGGTGACAGGGGCTGTCACCTGCCTGTTCTCTAAATTTTGACTTTGACCTACTTTCGGGGCTCGGAGCGGCCGTACAGAGTGTGATTTCTCGCGGCAGCTCCCCAGGGCGGGGGCATC
Source organism: Anomalospiza imberbis (assembly GCF_031753505.1). NCBI lineage: Eukaryota > Metazoa > Chordata > Aves > Passeriformes > Viduidae > Anomalospiza > Anomalospiza imberbis. Next base: position 632,295 of record NC_089700.1, read on the forward strand.
ATTATCCTGGGAGTGGGAAGGCAGCGACCGGGCTGGGAAAACCGGTCGGGGAGGCGAGACCGGAGTGGGGCTGTGCTCCCGCGTGGTGGGGGGCGACTCCCGTACCCGACCCTATCCATCGCCCCAGAGTGGGGTGCCCGGGGCCGGGAGTGCGGTCTCACGGTACCCCTGGCTGTGCTGCCGTCCCTCCCCGTGTCCAGCCTTCCCGCATTAAACGGCAGCTGCTCAGACCCCGCTGTGCCTTGTCTTCTTTATCCTCTCCATTCTTTACCCTCTCCAACAACCGCCTCCTGGGGTGCTCTCAGGAATCCCCCAGCCCGGCGCTCCTGTGCCCTTGGCTCCCGTCCTTCTGAGAGATCACCCAAATCTGTTCTTCAGAGCCTCTTGAGATCCCCGCCGCCTGCTCCAGCCCTGGCGTCCCTGGCTGCTCCCCTCCCGGGCCGCCCCGGGGGTGACAGCGGCTGCTACCACGGCACAAAACCTTGGCGGCGCCGGGCGGGGTGTCAGGGCTGTCCCACGCCTGTCTCACGCCTGACCCGCCGCGATCTTCCCACCCGAGCAGAAAGAAGGGTGGCGGGCGCCGGCCGGGGCGGGTCGGGGCGCGCTGGCCCCGGTGCCACCCCACAGCCCCGGCTGGGAGCGCCCCGCGGCCGGCGTGGGCAGCGCCGGCTGTTTTGCCTATCTCGCTTCCGGCACGGCAAGTGCTCCTGGCTTGGGAACATCCTTCCTTCCCACCTCGGGGCTTATGGGGACGAGGTGTGACTCCGCCTAGCTCTAGGTGTCTCATCTGGATCTGAGGGCTGGAGGTCTCCCAGCTCCTCGGTCCCTTCACCCGGCACGGGAATGGTGGAAAATATATATGCCTGTAACCCTGTGGTGCCGGTGGCCAGGTGGAAATGTGAGCACAATGCTCTGTCGAGCATCCCTGGAGATCCATGGAGACACCACTTGTCCCCACGCAAGCAGTCGTAGACCCTGTTTTAGGTGTCTTGTGTGGCCAGGTCCCGCTGGCTGGGGAAGGGTGCCACCATCCTGGTCCCTGCCTGCCTGGAGCACGGGGGAGGGGCTGTGATTTTGGCCCAAAGAGTCTTTCATGGCCCGGGGGATGCAAAGTCCCAGTGCTGAGTGTCCAACAGGCTTCTGAGGGATAAAAGGTGCTGGGTAAGGAGTGGGAACAAAACGGGAGAGGAGAGGCCGGAGAAACCAAAACCGAGACAGGGGAAATGATGATGAAACCTCTGGCAAGAGCCGCAGGGTGTGCCAGGCACAACCGATACCTGCTGAGCTCGGGGCCATAAAACCCCGGCTTGTCCCAGCTGCCAAGCACGGCATAGGCACCCATGGGTGAACTCTGCTCCGTGAGGGGCTGAGCTGGATGTGGGCTGAGCCAGGGCCACAGCAGCCACACGTGACCACAGTGGATCTGCCAGTGTGCCCAGCATGTGTCCCTGTACCAACCACTCCTCTCCCAGGGATGCCACCCCATAGCCCCTCACTAGGCTTTGCCCTCTTGGGGCTGCTCCTGGGGCTGCTCCGGGATGGTATCGCAGAAGGTGCTGAGCCCCAGACCTGGGATCAGGGCAGAGCTGAGGTCTGACCCATTTCCATTTTCTCCTGGCGAGGAGATCCTGGGTCCAAATGGCACTGTAGGGTGGCTGTGAGGGCAAAGCCAAACCGGGAGCAGGCAGTGCTGAGCGGTGTGGGGGGTGCCTTCCCTGCCTGTGCCCCTGGCATGAGGCTTATGGCCAGGGAGGCTGAGCACCTGTGGTGGAGTGGGACATGGGGTGGGCACTGGGGGATGGTCATCAGGGCAGGACATGGGGTGAGTGTGGCGTAGGGAGTTTGCACTCTGGAGCACTGGGGGATGGGAACAGCAAGCCCCCCATCCTGCTCCCCAAAAGCCATCCCTTCCCTAACACTTGCCATGCCCTGGGAAGGGGTGATGGCAGAGGCTGCGCTGTGCTGTGGGGACAATGTAGGGGCCAGTGTGACACATGGGGACTCCTGCACCTTGGCCTGCTTGGGGCCTGGGTCCTCAGTGCCACATGTGTCCCTATCCTGTCCTGCAGCACTGCCCCATGCCACTCATGTCCCCATGCCTTATCAAGTCCCTGTGTCACTCATGTCCCCATGCTGTCCTGCAGCCATTCCCATCCTTGTGGGAAGCAGGACACACCAGATGAAGCCCATACTGTCCCTGGCTGTGGGCTGTGCCTGTGACACCCATGCCTGTCCCCGCAGGAGCTGTTGATGGCGATGATGACAATGCAGATGGGAGGACTGGTGATGGCCGCACTGGGCTGGCTGGGCTCCATCCTCACCTGTGCCCTGCCCATGTGGAAGGTGACGGCCTTCATTGGCTCCAACATCGTGGTGGCCCAGGTGTTCTGGGAAGGGCTGTGGATGAACTGTGTCTACGAGAGCACGGGGCAGATGCAGTGCAAGGCCTACGACTCCCTGCTGGAGCTCACCTCTGACCTGCAAGCTGCTCGTGCCCTGGTCGTCACCTCCATCTTTGTGGCCTTCCTTGCCTTCTTCATCGCACTCTCGGGAGCTGACTGCACCCGCTGTGTGGATGACAACGGCACCAAGACCAGGATCTCTGCGGTGGCAGGTGTCATCTTCATCATGGCCAGCATCATGCTGCTCATCCCTGTCTCCTGGTCTGCCAACAGCATCGTCAGCAACTTCTACAACCCCATGGTGCCTGAGGCCCTCAAGAGAGAGCTGGGGGCTGCCCTCTACATCGGCTGGGCCTCCAGTGCCCTGCAGCTCTTTGGTGGGGGCGTCCTGTGCTGCTCAGGATCCCAGTCCCAGCAGGACCCCTACCCCAAGAAGTACAGGGGAGTGAAAACCTGCGGCCCAATGGGCTATGCCATGAAGGACTATGTGTGAACCACTGTGCCCAGGGGCCAGCCCAAGGCAGAGCACCACTGTCCCTGTCCTGCATCCCTGTGCCACACCCTGCCCCTGCACTGCCTCCTCCTGCCCATCCCCACGCTGGCTGACCCCCAGCACGGTCCCCACATGTGCCCTTTCCCAGGGCAGGGACTATAAACATCCTGGTGCCACCAAGGCTGCCTGGGCTCATTTTGAACGGCGCGGTGTGGGGAGGATGGTGACGTGTCCTGGGGGTGCTGTGCCTTGCCAGCTGCTGTGTTCCAGCACCTAGAACATCCCCATCTTCCCATGGGGATCAGCAGGAGTCAGCCAGGGTGCTCCTGGCATTCCCTGCAGTAGGAAGCTGAGGCAGGGAGAGGATGCTGCGAGCTAAGAGAGGCATGGGGGGACACCAGGTGCTCTGAGCCCCCATGGACTGGGAGGGGAGGGACTCTAGAGAACGGCTGAATCCCCCCTCCCAGGCTCCTGGCCACCCATCCTGGAGGGTGCATATTCCCGTAGCTCTGGGAACAACACACAGCAGACAGACAGCGGGGACACGGGTTTATTGAACAGCCAAGTGCAGGGCTGGGGACAGCCACTCCAAGCTGCCCAGGGGACAGTGCTGGAGACAAAGGGGGAGGGAGCAGTAGGACAGCTACCGAAGGGCACAGGGACCCCAAAACATGGGAGACAAAGCAGAAGGGTGACAAGAGCCATGGTGAGGGTGAGCGTGGAAGATGTAGGATGCCCTGGGTGAGGAACAAGGACAGACAGCCATTGCCTCATACTGAGGAACAGCTCCTGAGGGGAAGGATGCAACCTGTTCTCCGGGCACATGGGAACAGGATGAGCAGAAACAGGTCTGAGGGAAAGGAAAAATGAAAAAAAAAAAAAATTCCAGCAAGAGATTTGGGTAAAAAACCTCCCAAGGGATCAGCGGAGGAGGAATTGTGAAGGCAGCCCAGCAAGGGGCTGGGGGAACAAGCTGGGCAGGCAGTGCTGGGTGCCTTCTGGGTGGGGAGCAGCTGCCAGCTCCCGAAATCCCTTCCAAACTCATTTCCCCTCCCAGACCATTAACTACAAAGCTGTGGGAAAATGAGAGATTGAAGCAGCTGTTGTGGGATGAAAGGCAGACGTGGCACTTGGAAAGCCTCTCCAGCTGGGAGTCACCTTGGCATTGCTGCTTTGACTCTGGATGTGAGGCTCCTGCACCTCAGGGCTGGGTCAGTCCCTAGGGAGGATGAGGATGGGAGGCCACAGGACACAGCAGTGGGGACTCACCTCCAGCAGTCCCCAGGTAAAGACTCTGGGGGTAGGAGATGAAGGATCTAGATTTTGACCATGAGTGCTGAGATGGGCGAGGTGGGGAGAAGACATCCCAGACAGGACATGCCTCGGAACAGCCATGTGGGTCTGTGAGATGTCATGGTGAACGATGAGGTGTTGGGGTAAATACCTAAGAGTCAGAGCAAAAGGTGGTGCCCAGGAGATCCTGGTGAGTCCAGGAGACCCTTCCCATGCTGAGGAGCAGACAAGGGCCCCAAGCCCAGATCTCAGTGAGAAGGAACCAAAGAAGGGAATGGGGAAATTCCCCCAAAATATTGTCACCCCCAGCAGCTGCCCTGCTGCAGGAGGGTGTCGCTGGGCTCAGTTTTATAAAGGGTCAAGTGCTCCCCCCGCTCCCTCCAGAGCCATGCTAGCTCTCAGCCCTCCTCGAGGTGGGGAACAGGGCACTTCTGGTAGATGTAGACCACCCCGGAGATGTAACCCGTGCCCTGGGTGCTCTCCTCCTCGGTGGTGGCCCTCTCCCAGTACTCCACTTCCTGGGCCAGCAGCTTCTGCCAGGCTCCGCTCTGCTCCAGCTGCCCCAGCGCCGCCTCCAGCTCTGCCTTGTACCGCAGGTTCGAGGGGTTGCTCCTCGTCGTCAGGCACAGGAAGCCGCCTGCGGGACAGGAGACAGGTAACACTGACACAGGGTGTCCCTCTCTGGGGACGGCATCCCCCGGAAAGTGTGGGGACACGGGGAAGCACTGAGAGCCTGCCAGGAGTCAGTGGGCAGGGGACAGGCACAGACAGGCCATGGACAGGGCAGTGGGCGGGGGATAGGCAGGACAGCAGGCAGAGATGGGCAGGACAGGAGGCCGGTGGGCAGGGGCTGGGCGGGATGTCGCGCCTGAGCACAGGCTGTCACACACCAGCACCGTTACTGCCACCTCCTACCTTGTTCCGCTGCCCAGACCTGGCAGAGGGCAGGGTCAGGGATCCCGTGCATCGCCTGTCCCTGGCAGCAGGAACAAGGCCGCGTCCCAGCTGTGCCGCGGGTCCAGCGTTCAGCGGGGGACCCACATCCACCGGGGCTCGGTGTTCCATCTCACCACCCCTGGGGTCCCGGCGGGGAGGGGAAACGACGCCCCCCTTACCCGGCTTGGTGACGCGCAGCAGCTCCGGCAGCACCGTGCTCGGCACCTGCCCCTCGCCCAGGGCCCCCACCACCGTCACGGCGTCGTAGTGCTCTGCGAGGATACGGGGCGTCACCGGGGGGACCCTCCGGGGCTCCCCCGCCCGGTGCCGGCCCGTCACCTGTGGGACACGTGGGTGTCACCGAGGGGTCCCGGGGGTCCGCCCCCTCCCGTTACCTGCGGGCGCGGGCAGCGGCTCCCTGCCCAGGACGCAGAGCCGCAACTCCTGGTAGAGCCCGGTGCTCCGTGCCCGCTCCAGCATCCCCGCGCTGCCGTCCACACCGTGCAGGCAGCGGAACCCGCGCCGGTGGAGCTGCGGGGACAGAGGCGCCGTCACCCCCGCCCCGTCCCGTTACCCGCGGCCCGTCCCGCCCGTCCCGCCGGTACCTCCCGCGCTACGAGCCCGGTGCCACAGGCCACGTCGAGCAGCCGCGCCCCCGCACGCGGCGCGGGGAAGGCGAAGGCGAGCGAGGCGGCGGCGAGATGCGGTGCCCGGTACTCCAGAGCCGCCACATCCTGCGGGCGACACGGCGGTCAGCGGGGACACCCATGGCCCCTCGGCGCTCCCGGTCGCTCTCTGTCCCCGTTACCTGCTCGTAGCGGGCGGCCCAGCCGTCGTAGAGCCGCAGTCGTTCGGGCAGCGCCGAGCCACGGTGAACCGCGGCCACGCGGTCCCGGACCGCCGCCGGCAGCCCCATCCCGGTACCGCCCGGTACCGTCCGGGCCAATTGCCCCGCACCGGGCCCCGCCCCCGCGCCCATTGATCCGCAGGCTCCGCCCCGGACTCGCCCCCAAAGCCCATTGGCTCCGCCTCCCACTCGCGACGCGCCCCCAGTGCCTCATTGGCTTCTCGGCCCGCCCGGGACACGCCCCCAACGCGCGAGTCCACAATGGCCCCGCCCCGCAGAACACGCGACCCCGCCGGAGCTGCCGGGAAGCGGGGGGAAGGACCCGGTGTCCTGCGTCCTGACCGAGTGTCTGAGCGGTGACCGAGTGCCACAGGGAGGTGTCCGGTGCCCTGGGGGGATGACCAAGTCCAGCGATGGTGACCTCAAATGCCCTAGGGGGTGACACCGAATCCCCACGGGGAGTGGCACCAGGGGCCCCAGGGCTACCCCTGTCTCCCAGCAGTGTCCGCTGTTTCTGCCGCTCTGTCACCTGTAGGGGTCAATTCCCATTGAGTCACTCATGTCCCAGGCGCGGGGACAGTGTCCTGGACAGGTCACCTCCTGCCCGGCCCCCGGCCCCAGCCCCACACGGCCCCAGTGTTGCACTGTCATCTCCATCCTGCATTCACATCCCCTTCCTCCACTCCGACCGTCACCCAGTGCGACCACCACCCGAGCCCGCCGTGTCGCACCGTGTGCGGCAGTGACAACCCGGGACTGCCCCCGAGGGGGAGGCCACCCACCAGCGGGCAGCTCCTGCTTGTCCTGACCTGCCCATCCCGCGCCTCGGGGCGGAGGTCATTCTGCGCTGCCCCGTGGGGACAGAGGACAGGAGCGGCCGTGGCTGGGAAGGAGGAGGCACATCCTGGCTCCTGCGAGGAGCAGGGAGCTGGAATTGATGATCGCTACCGGGTCCTTCCAGCTCGAGGTGTGCCATGAGTGTATAACCTAGGTGAAGTTCGGGTTTTGCTCAGAGCAAGAAACAGCCCTGAGAAGCCGCGCGATGCACAGGGAGGGGCAGGATGTCACCTCCAGGTCACAATTCTCTGGAGTGCCTGATCCAGGTGCCCAACATTTGTGACGCTCCCTATCCAGCTTCGTTATCTCTCCAAGGGCTGGCTCTCCCTGGGAGGTCACTGCGGGAGTTCCCCGCTAACCGACCTTTGGTATCGCAGCGAGGGCGAGGGACGAGCTCTGGGACAAGCCACACCTGTGCCCATCGCCTCCGGCTGTTTCCAGCAGCGAAACAGCCGCATCCAGCCGCTAATTAGTAACGGATTCAGCTGCTAATTAATGACTGGAAGAAAATGCGGTGCCCTGACGGAGCCGGTGGCCGCTCTGAGGCCGCGTTGGTGGCCTCGTCACGTCCTCTGTCCCTCCCTGGGGACCTGCCCGCGGTCACACACGGGAACAGCTCAGCCCCGCGGCCGGTCAGTGATGGCCGGGACCCTCGAGAGGGAGCCCTCCGCCCGCGGGACGGACCCCGCGCCCCGCCGGGCTCCGGAGTCACGCCCGGGGACGCGCTCGGAGAATTTCTGGTGGAGCGGCAGAGGACAGCGCGGGGCTGCGGGGCGGCGAGGGCTCGGCCCGTGCCAGCAGGGACCGTGCCACCCACCTGAGGGCACAGCTCCCGGGCGGCGTCCGCGGGGGCTGCAGCCCTGTGACAGCTCCTGCCGCTGTTCATGGGCATTGTGTCCCTGCTGCTGCCATCAGCGTGGGCCCAATCCTGTCCCTCGTGCTTGGCGTCCCCGGGAGGGCTGTGGCCTCCAGCAAGGGCTCTCACAGCCTCGTCATGGTTCCCACCACTAACTGAACCTTCCTTTACGAACCGGTGCCAGGAGGCACCGCCAGCACCCTCTGTCCCTGCTCTGCTGGCCCCAGGGGCCACTGGGTCTTGCCTTCTGCAGCCTTGACCCGCACGGATCCAGCCCCGAATTTGCCGGTGCTTTTTCAACCACCCCCTTCCCGTGGCTGGCTGGCTCTGTCACAGCACAGCTGTGCAAACATCTGCACCCCGTGCCACCCCCACGGCTCTGGGCTGGCTGGGACCCAGCACGGCCCAGCTGGGGTCTGCACAGGACCTGCTGCCAGCATCGGATGGCCTGGCCTGTCCTCGCTGAGGGCGGGGGACAGAGGTGGCAGCAGGTAGTGGCAGGTTGGAGCGTCCCATGGCTGGTGCTGGTGTGAGGCTGGACTTTGTCCTGACACGTGGCCTGGTGCTGGCGGGCTCTCACTGGGTCACAGGATGTTCTTCTCCGATGGTGCAGTTCCTTGGGGCACTGTCCTTGTCCCCTGCCTGAGGACAGCGCTCTGTCTGTGCCCTGATGGGGTGCTGGGACCCTGAAGCTCAGCTCAGCTGCCCTGATGGAGTGTGCCCACCACCCCTCAGAGGGACCTGGGGGGACATGTGCCCCTAAGGCAGGGGCTGAGCCCCCTGAGCCCACAGATCTCTGCTGGGACCTCACCTGCCCTCCCTTCCCAAGGAGCTGCTGCAGGGGTGGGAGGGTAGCATAGGTGGGTCTCTCACCTTCAAACCTGGCACTGAGCTGGGACAGGAGTTGGGAAAGCCCAGGTCTGTGCTGGGTTTGGGCTAGGCATGCCCAGGATGGGCAATGTCACCTGGCACCAAACCTGCCTTCAGGTGCCTCCTCTGAGCCTTCCTGGACCCCCAGGTGAAGTGTGTGGTGCCACTGATACCCTGGGCAGGTGGGCTTGCATGGCCCAGGGCCTGTGCGGGGCAGCCCTGGCACATCCTTGGCCCTTGGGGTAGGACTGATGCTGTTCCCCTGGACATCCCAATGATGCTGGAATGTCCCTAAGCTTTTTCATCAGATTGGAGTGGCAAAATGCTCAGTCCCACGGCCTTGTGTGCCTCAGAGACTTCCTGGGTTGTCCACACAGCCCCTGGGCCCAGCTGCTTGGAGGGGAACAACTGTGGACTTGGCAACTTCTGGCTCAGAGGACTTTGGGGACAGTCATGGTAACTGTCACTGGAGGCTGTCAGGGTCATGAGCTGTATCTCTGTGCATCTGTCCTGACTGCAGTTTCTTGGTGGTGCGGGAGCCTACCAGCACCAGGGAATGTCTTCAGGGCATCCCAAGACATTTCCAGGTCTGGGAAAGGACCCTTCATGGTCCCCTGAGCTCTCTGCTGCATTTTCTGAGCTGGAAAAGCATGGGCAACCATCCCACAGGGCACTTGAGCCACACAAGGTGGAGGTGGAAGGCTCTGCTGGGTTCAGAATTGGGCAGAGCAGGGAAGGAAAACCCCGTGGGGTGACAGACAGGTGGGATCTGGAGTGCCTCTGTGGGGAGACAGAGGGAGGAGGGAGGTGCAGGTTGGATATTAGGAAAGATTTCTTCACAGAAAGGGTGGTCAGGCCTTGGCAGAGGCTGCCCAGGGCAGTGGTGGTGTTCCCACCCCTGGAGGGGTTTAACAGCCCTGCAGATGCAACACTTGGAGACATGGGGCAGTGATGGCCTTGGCAGTGCTGGGGGAATGGTTGGACTCGATGACCTCAGAGGGCTTTTCCAGCCTCAACGATTCTGTAATCTTTCCATGGCCAAGGAGGTGGCTGGAGGACTGGAGGACTGTCCTGACAGCAGGACAGGGCTGGGGTGGCTGGTGGGGTTTCACACACCCTGGTTGAGATTGCTCTGCACTCACATCCTTAGAGGACAGAGCATTTTCCTTTCCCAGCATCCAAACGTGGCTGGAATCTGTCCACTTTTCCCCTAACCCCCATCCCTCTGGTGTTCAAGGACCGTGGATTTTGCCCCTTGAGCCCCACTCGTCTGAGCAGGAGCTCGCCTGGGTTGCTGGGCTCCTGCCCAACTTCTGAGTCTGCAAATCTCGGTTTTGTTGGGACTGATGGTGCCCGGGGCTGCTGTCACCAACCCTCCTGTCCTGGTCCCATCGCCCTCACAGCTCCGGGCCAGGTGACAAGGAGGGGCTGAGCTGTAAATCAGCGCTGCCGGCGCGGAGCCGGGCGGAGATCGGAGCTGGTGGCGCGGCGGGAGCAGCTCACGGAGCCGATTCAGGGGGCTGGGAAGGGCTTTGCTGCCTCCAGCAGGCCACGCTGCCCACGTCCCACGAGCCCCCGGGACCGGGGGTATTCCCTGACTGTGGCTGTCACCCCGCAGGGCGCTGGCCATGGCCGGTGCCCGGGGCCAGCAGCAGAGGGACGTCCCTGCCATGCTGAGAACGTTCCCTGGCCTCTGTGCTCCTGCATCAGTCCCAGACTCCGCACGTGTGTCGCCTGCATCCCATCCTCCCTGCAGCCCCAGTGTGCGGTGCTCCCCTCCCACCTGCAACCCCAGTGCATGGTGCTTCCATCCCTCTGGCATCCAAAATCCTTGGTGCTCCTTTTCCCTGAACTCCCAGCGTATGGACTCCGCCATCCCTTTGTGCTCCTGGTGCACAGAGCTCTACAACCTCTCTGCCCCTCAGCTCCACACCGCCACAGGGGCATGGTGCTCCCACACTGGTGACATTCCCATTTCTCTTTAGCCCCATCCCAAATGGCAGTGGGTCCATTCACAGTGTGTGGTCTGGCTGCAGTTCTCATCTGAGCTCAGCCTCTTCCTCACCTCTGAGCAGCTCCACAAACCACATCCACATCCCCAGCTCATGGACCTCACTCCTTGTCCCCCTTCCCCCTTGTTCCCTCTTGTCTCCATTGTCACCTGCTCCTTTCCCCTGACTGGGGACTTCCCATCCCAACCATATCCAACACACCCAGAGACCTCAGGTCCCACCCACCACACGTCCCCCGTTTCTCTGTCACACCCCATCACCTCCTGGACCTATCTCCTGTCCCTCACAGCCCTTCCCACAGCCAGGTGAGTTCCCCTGGTGCTGCCTCCCTGTTCCCATTCTCACAGGCAGTGCCATGACATCACAGACACCTTGGCACACCTGAGGCTGGTGACTCAGCGTGCCTCCTGGGACAGCACCTCTGGAACTCATCACCTTTGTGGAACAGCACCCTTGTGACTCAGTGTCCTTCGTGGAACAGCACCCTTGTGACTCAGTGTCCTCAGGTCCACCTCAGGAGCTCCCTGTTCCCACCCTGGGACACAAGGTGACTCACTGGTCACATCTCTGCCACTCCTGCATTTCCAGGTGTGGCTGCACCACAGTCCCCTGGCTCGGTGCAAGCCCACCCGACCATGTCCCCAAATCCCCCCGACCACCTGCCCTGCCACCACCTGGCTACCCAGAGCACTCTTGTGAGATGCAGCCCTGCTCCAGATCTCCTCTCCAGGACTCCCGTTTCGTCCCTGCATCTTGGGAAGTGACTGCCACCTCCTGGGAAGAGCAAGGGACAGGCTGGCCCTGAGTGGGCGGCCACCTCCAAAAATCCCAACAAGCAAGGATGTGTCCCAGAGCCAAGCTGCCCCCACCTCACTCACCTGGCGAGTACAGGCCGTTCAGATTTTTAGGAGGCGGCCCACTCAGGGCCACAGGCCCCTGAAGACAAAGACCGGCCCTTTTCCTGTGAAAGAAAATGGCTGGGTGAGATCTAGGAGGTGGAAATTGAAGTCAGTAAAGCCCACCTCAGTAACAAGATACAAACTTTCACTGCAGCTGGAGTTAATGAGTGGATTAGTGGTTATAAATATACAAAAGATTTCTAGTGACTTGTAAAAGATGACTCAGTGTTTTTGGGAAAGCTGGCTGCTCTCCAAGTGATCTCGGTGATCCCAGGGCAGTCTGGACCTTACGTGTTGAGATTCATCCTGATGATCCTAAAGCACTTCTAGACCTTTGGTGAGGTCCAGCCACCCCAACTCTGCCTGCACAAGGGCTGAGGTGGTGTTTGGGTATCTGAATCCTAAAAAGCAGTTTGTAACTTCCTCCACCAACTCCCAACTCTACAAATATTCAGGAAGGAGGATGGTCTGCTGTGCCCAATTGCTGTTACTGGTTTTATTGCCAGGCTCTTGCAGTATTTACTGGAGCCCAGTCCTTCCTTTCTCGGGGACATCCCCAAATCCCAGCTCTGATCTGGGCCCAACAGATTGCCATTGGCAGGAGAGATGGAGAATCCCTACTCTGCTTCATCCCCTGCCCTTCCTGCCCAAATGAGGTTTTGAGGGGGGGTCCCTGTGGGAGTGAAGCCAATGGTCAAACCATTATCACTTTCCTGAGCCGAGCTGAACCTGACCTGAGCTTTGCCAATTCCAACTGGAACCAAATCCCCAGACTTGGACCATGTCACACATGCAGGGCAAGCAAGCTGAGAAGTTACACAAGTAATTTGGAGTGAGAACAATGGAGTGGGAAGGTGTCAGTGGGTTGGGGGACAATGACCATGGACTGAGAGTTCCTAGAATTCTAGAAAGGTTTAGGTTGGAAGTGATCTTAAAGACCAATTCGTTCCCCGCCCCTGAGTTCATCCATCCTAGAGCCTGATGGCATCTGTGCTTGTTTTTGAAACAATGTCAATCAATCACTGCTGGCTGTTGAGTCTTGCCCTCTCTCTGCTGAGCATTTCAGCTCCAGAGGACTTTGCCGGAGGATTGCATCTTTGGGTTTTGTGGCTGGAGCTGCTCCTCTGAATGCTCTCCAGCCTGTGTTGATCCAAATGATCTGGTTAGGCAGGCTGGTGGTGGGTCTCTGAATGGACAGCTGCAGCTGGAGGAGGGTGTGCAGTAACTTTTGGAAAAGGAGGGAGGCAGAACGGTGAAGTGGAAGCAGCACGCTGGAGCTGCTGCGTCACAGCTCCTGGGGAGCTTGTGTGAGGGAGGGTCCCGCGAGAGCACCCGCCCCTGCAGAAACAGAGTTAAGGGAGTAAGTTCAGGGAGAGGCCAGGAATCCGGCAAAATAGAAATCTTGGGAATTATCTCAAGAACAAGGAGGAGGAGCCCAGACAGCGGAAACAACTTTAAATCATTCGAGACAGGGTAACAGGAGTATGTGAGCAGAGGCACCATGGCCTGCTGGGGGTGGCTGATGGATTTCCCAGGGTCCAAAGGGAAGGGAAGGTGACCTCTGGTGGTCCTGCTGACCCATGGTGGTCCCTGTGGTTCTGGGGAGGTGTGACCATGGTCTGGGGTGGCTGCTTGGTCACCTTCCTTTTCTACACTGAGTGGAGAGTGCAGGTAAGTCCTCTCACAGGGCCGAGCTCAGCCTAGGCTGGGCTGGAGGCACAGGGAACCTGGATAAATCCCATATTTCCGAAAGCCTGATGATGGACTTTTGTCTTGTGGCACTTTGAACACTGGCTGAAGAAATCTCATCTGTGGATTATCTCAAGTAACAATTAAACTGGGAACTCACGTGTGTTCAGAGAGTGGGTTCAGCTCGAGTTCATGGAAGAAAAATACCCCAGGGATTATCACAGCCAAAGGCTCAGCTCTGGTTCACGACATCCATGAAAACTGCTGTAAGCTGGGAAAGTATTTGAGGCTGCATCACCCTGCGTGGGTGCTGGGTTTCTGCTGTTGGGGGTGAAGTGCAGGGGAGCTTTGGGCACTGCCCCCCCTACCCCCTCAGAACAGGGCAGGGCAGGGAACCTCCTCCTGCAGCACTTGGAAAGGCGGCTGGGAAGGACACGTGTCGACCTTTGACTGCAGGAAGGGGTTTGGTGCTGTTTCACAGGACCATGACTTTCCTGGGACAGTTATAATGTGTTTGCAGGTGTGGTTCTCACAATCCTCAACACCCTGGAATCCACAGCCATGTGAGAAGCCTTGAAGGACCAACTCAAAGCGAGCCTGATTTGTTGAAGAAATTATATTTAAAAAAGACACCCCCACAACTCACCTCATAAGAGGAAACTCTCAGTCTAGCCCTGGTGGAGAGCAGGGACTGGAGGAGCCCCACAGAGGCTGGAAAGCAGGATCAGGACCAGGGCCAGGACCAGGACAAAGACAAGGACCAGGATCAGGATCAGGATCAGGACCAATATCAGGATCAGGATCAGGACCAATATCAGGATCAGGGCCAGGACCAGGATCAGGATCAGGATGAGGAGGAAACTGATCTGATCCACCTCAGCAAGGGAAGGACAATTGCTCTGCCAGTAGGACAAGGATTTGGGGCTCAAGATGGCACACAGTACCTGTGTCAGAGAAGATTTCTAAGCCAGGACACAGGGAATGGCTTCCCACTGCCAAAGGGCAGGGATGGATGGGATATTGGGAAGGAATTGTTCCCTGGGAGGGTGGGCAGGCCCTGGCACAGGGTGCCCAGAGCAGCTGTGGCTGCCCCTGGATCCCTGGCAGTGCCCAAGGCCAGGCTGGGCAGGGCTTGGAGCATCCTGGGACAGGGGGAGGTGTCCCTGGATGGGCTCTGAGGTCTCTTCCAACCCAAACCATTCCATGATTCTGTGTTTCTAAGCTACCCAGGTCATGCTGGTTACTCTCCATCAGTTCCTGAAGCCTTGGCTGGTGTGGGGGTCCTTGCTGTGACCTCCCACTCCCTGGTCAGGTGTGCAGATCCCCCAGCCCCAGGTGTCTGCAGGCTCTGTGTGCAGCACAGATGCTCTGGGCCATGCCAGATCCTGTTTTTCTTGGCCCCTGGCTCCTCCGCCATCTCGCCAGGTATGTAACCATCCCAGCTATTTCCTGCTGTACTGCGAGGAAAAATGAAAAAATTAAATCATCCAACCTTTGGCCCTTTTTGATATAAATCCAGGCTGCAGCATTGCAGACGGATTGCGTGTGGTGGCAGCGCCGCCAGCACCCCGTGCCCTGCCTGTTCCCTTTGGCAAGGGGAGCATGAGGGGCTGCCACGGACGTGGCCTGGAGCCAGCTCCCATCACAGCCCGAGTGATTTATGGCCTGCATTCCTGCTCCTGACAGGCACATCCTGGGATGCTGTGCTCCTGCACTGCCTGGAGAGAGGGACTGGGGCTGTCTGGGGCTGCCAGTGTCCCCTGGAGCTGCCCTGACCTTGGCAGAGAGGGGCAGCTCCCACCAATGCTGCCAGCGGAGTCTGGGGTGAGGAGTGACCCCTCATTTCCCAGGGATTTTTATGTTTTTTGTCTCATGATGAGAGTGCCAGGGGTCCAGAATCCCAGGATTACACTCCATAATCCCAAACTGGCAGCCCCTGCTGCCCTGTTCCCAGGCTGGTGTGATGGGTCCTACCCTGTGGAGGGGGTGCCAGGCTGTGCCAGGCTGGCCATTGCTCAGCACCTTTGCTGCCTGGGGCTGAGCTGGGGCTGCAGGGCTTGGCCCAGAGCAGGTCCTGAGAGCCTGAACCCCCCCCAGGATGTGCAGCTCAGGGCAGCACAGCCCAGAAGCTGCTCTGCTCCTCCCTGGGTACCACGGTCCCTGAGGGGATTTGCCATCCCTGGGCCTGTCCCTCATTGCCCTCAGCGAGTGTGGCTGATACTGGTGGGGAATGGACATGGCAGTGGGGTCAGGGCGAGCACTGGAGACATGATGGCTACTGGGTTTGCTGGTATTTTGAACCGGTGGGAGCAGTGGTTTCCTCATGCCCAGACATCCCATGGGAAGGCCAAGCCAGGCTGGAGGCAGGGCTGTGTCTCTGGGTACTTCGAGGCTGAGGGTGGGATGTGGGACAGGATGTTTCTCCACGTGCCTCCAGATCCCATCCTGCCAGCCCCTGGTGACAGGGGCTTGGTGTCCTGCTCCCTCCTGGCTGGGCCTTCAGCCTCCTGCTCATGCAGGGATCTCTGCACTTATGGGACACAACCCAAGAGAGGGAATTGCCTCAGGTCCCCTCCTGTGGCCAAAGCTGGGAAGCACCAGGAATGCATCTTTGCCGGGGCTCCGTGGCTGCAATAACATCGCATCCTGTCCCAAGCTGTTCTGGGACATGCTGGGATGTGTGGGATCCCAGGCCCCTGTCTCCTTGGTCTGTGGGATCCACCCCAGGCTGGCGGTGTTCTGCAGAGCTCGGGTGCCATAAGGACCCCACAGAAGCACCCTGAGTGCTGCCAGCCCCATCCAACTGTAGGCTCAGCCCTGTGCCCTGGCTCCTGCCATGGACCAGCTCTCCAGGGCTGTGTCCAGCAGGCAGGACCTGGTGCCTGTGGTAGGTACTTTGTTGTTTTTTCATCTTTTTTTCCCCAGCAAGAGCAGGCAAGCCACGGTCTGGATTCTAGTTTGGCTGTAATTGTGCTGTTATCTCTCCCCCAGGGTCTGGTTTCACTCACGCTTGGGGTCTCTGTGAGTGAATGGATGTCTCCATTAGGGCTGTTCCAAAGCTTTCCCTGCCTCTGCCCTCTCCCACTTCTCATGCTACCCTTGCTGGCCTCTGCACTTCCCTTGGCCCTGAGCCCCAAGCCCTGCAGGGTAACGGATCCTGGGAAGCACCTGCAGTCCTGAACCTGAGCACCCCAGCAGCCACTGTCCCCTCAGCAGGGCATGGGACACTGGTTGGGATGATGAGCAGACCATGGGGTGAGGGGGAGCCGGGGCCCAGCAGGGAAGGGCCCCGGAGGCTGCTCTGTATCACCTGGGCTCGCGGGGTTGCAGCAGGACTGGAGGTGACTGCTATGGCTGGCAACACAGGGAACGCCTGTATTTGTCCTGATGGAATTTTTTCCCCTATGACAGTCACAGAATGTGGGAATGGAGAAGTGGGTGGGGCTTTGCTCCTGGACATGTTCAGGACTTGACTGGCCCCAGGGAACATCATCACCTCAGACCTGCTGTGCCGGGGGAGTGGGGCTGGGCCAGACACCTCCACAGGGCATCGCCCACCTCAGGCGCTCTGGAATTTTCTGATTGTGCACAGGGATGTTTGTGACAGCCCCTGAGGGGCTGAAGGCTCTGAGAGGTGGCACAAAACAGGGCTGTAAAAGAAGGTCCAAATCATGAAGGAGGTTTGCAGAAGAGGACTGGGCAAGATGAAGAATGGGTCAACCCTGGGACCTTGACCTCCCTGCTGAGCTCTGAGCTGTTCACTTCAGGCTCTGGTTAGAGCTGGGACATTCCCCTGGGATGCGACCCTGGTCTGGCTCCGGCACCCGACCTGGCACCAGGATGGTCCTGACTCATGGAGCTGATGGAGCTGCACATCCTCTCCCAGGTGCCAGAGCGGAACGTGACAGGCACGGTGACCAGACACCCAGACATGGTGCCTGGTGCCCCTGGGATGGTCCCACTGCCCCATTGTGGTGAAGACTCCTCCTCTTCCCTCACTGTCCTCTCCTGATCTCAGGGTCAATCCCTTCAGTCTGATTTCTCAGAACCTTCAGAGGATGTTCCCCACAGACCAGCCTTGGGGCTGTCTGTCAAGGGCTTCACTTTGCTGCTCTCAAATCTCCCATTTCAGCAGCAGCCCTGCCCCTCTGGTTCCAGTGTTCCTAGGGTTTGGGAATGGATCCTGACCTCCTCCTAGGATGGCTGGTGGTCGCACAAACCAGGACACATCCCTGATCCCTGTGTCCTTGGCAGTTCCCAGGCATTGCTCCACACGCTGGGCCAGAGCTGGTGTGACACTGCTCGAGACACTGAGATGCGTGTGGGTGCTAATCTTTGGGGCCATCAGGCCAGGCACTGAACTGAAATCCAGCTCTAATTGGCCTCTTCCAGTAATTCTTCCTGACAAAACAATTAAGTTTCTCAGGCAAGAGATGTTCTTTGCAAATGGTCTGTGCCAGATGCTTTTGCTTTTTTTATCTGTGGTATTTAAGGATCTTTTCCTAATACTCATTATTTTATGAGGCACAGACTGGTTCTTCCTGCCCTTTTGAAGCTCAGTATCACACTCATGTTTGTTTGTTGTCTCAGGGCTTCCCTAACTGTATGTGAGGGGGTTTTTGTTTCATTTAAAAAAAAATTAAATAAACATTCTTGATTTGTAAAGGGCTGGGCCCTGTGAGACAGGGCAGGGAACGGGATGGGCTCCAGCCCTCCCAAGCCTGCAGAGGCTGCGTGTTCTGCAGTGGGACTGAGGTCAAAGCTGGAAAAACTTGCAAGGCGGGATCAAAGAGCAGGACCCCTGCCAGACATGTGGAAAACATGAGCTGGGGGTGGCTGCAGTGGGGGCATACGCTGGCACTGCCACAGTGCCCCCTTCATCCCTCCCCTCCACACCGGGAATCCTAAGGCTGCTAGGGGGGCTCACAGTCCTTTGTCCCCTTACCTGGGAGCTTTCTGACTCCACCTTCCTGCCATCCACTTTTAGTGGCTCCACCTGTTCCTTCGGGGGAGCCCATCCCTCGTTTTCCCAGCCTGAGTCTGCTGAGGCTGCATGGGATGTGCTGGAATTCTGAGGAGCTGCTCCTCCACCTGCTGCCCACCCCTTGCCCTTCCCGTGACCCTGCTCCTAGCGGTGTTTGCCCCAACCCCACACCCCTCCCACCTGCACCAGTCTCAGGGTTGGTGTTCCTCCATCCAGGAAAGGGAGCAGCCCTGGGGAATGGTTCAGCACTGGTTCTGTTGGGAGCAGCAACCCAGGGAGGCTGGCAGCTCTTGGAAGTGGAGTGTTGGAGGAAAAAGAGAGCATCTGGATGGGGTGTGGTATCAGGTTTTGGGGTGCCTGTGGGGTCTGTGGGGTGACTGGCACAGTGCTGGGTATGTCCTAGTCCTCATGGTCTCTGATATCTCACCCAGTGACTCCTGCACTGCTGGCTGCTCTTACAGAAGATCTGGGCTGGCCTGGGTGTTCTTTGATCAATGAGACCCCAAGTGTTACTTGGCCTGGCCCCTCTGGAGCTAGGACGGTGTTTGGGGATGCTGGGGAGGGCAGGGTAGGGTTCTGGGGGAGAATGTCAAGGGAGAGCACAACTGCTGTGCAAGGTGTGAACCCAACATGAGTGGCCTCACAGCAGGCCCCAGCCCTCCTCTGTCACCGATGCAACCCCACGGGAAGGGGACAAACAGCTCTGGGGAAGGGGTAGCGACTCCCTCCTCCTGTGTGTCCATCACTCGTAGCCCGGGGGCTGTGCTGGACGGAAGGAAAGCCCAGGTGTCCCCGGCTGTGGCAGGTGCTCCCGCAGCTCGGCGTGTCCTCTCCCAGTGGGCTCTGGCCCAGGGATTCAGTCACTCCATAAATCCATAAATCTCCTCATGCGCCACGCACACCACGGTGAGGCAGCCCTGACTCAGGCCTGGGAGTGTCCAGCTGCGGCCGCTATCTCCGCCGAGGAGCCGTGCGTGGGGGTGCCAGCATTTCCAGGCGAGAGACAATCAGGCTTTATTTCCCTGCCACATAGGAAAAAGAATAAACATTCCTCGGGTTTGTTTTCAGGCTGCTTTGTGGAATAAATCTCAGACTGTTGTTGTCTCCCCGGGCTCCCTGGTCCCGCGGAACTGCCTGTTCTCATTCCATGAGTCACCGGCGCCTGGCAGCACCTCCGAAATCCCGTGCGATACCCGAGGGCTGCTCCGTGCCGGATGTACCGTGAACACCTGGAGCAGAGCTGCTCCACATCCATGGGGAGCTCATCTTGGCACCAGTGTCTGTCAGGATCCATGAGCCCCCCTGACACCTCTGCAGCCTGGACAGCCCTGGTCACCTTGTCCTCTGGACCTGGGTCTTCCTCCAAGGGCCTGAGTCTGACAGTATCTTCAAGGGGCAGGGGCTGTCCCATGGGTCAAGGGCTCTCTGGGAGGAGACCAGCTGGAGCCAGTGGCCATTCCCATCCCCTCTGCCTCGGGGGGAAGGAGATCCAAGGGATGCTACGGCCTCTGTCCTTCCACCTGTGGGAACATCAGCCAGCAACACCCATTTGGAGTGATGGCATCTGGCCCCCTTCCACATGGTGCAGGAAGCTTGGACTCATGTTGACCCTCATTCTGGAGATGTGGCTCCCTGGGGAGGAGATGCCCACAACCCTTCCCTGGCTGATCCCCATGGAGGCATCCCATTGCTGTGGGAGGTGTGTTGAGAGGAAATGGTCTGTGGAATGTGCTTGGAGCCAGGTTCACACCACTGCTGATGCACCAGTTGGGTCACCTGGGGGTGGGACACAGCCAGTGCTGGACTGGCACCCCCTGGAGCAGCAGATCTTGGTGTGACCAATGAGCAGGGATGACCCATGTGACTTCCAAAGTGTGCCCAGTGCCATTGTGGCACCCAAACCTTGTCAATGGTCCTCCCACAAGTGATCCCACCGTGGAAGACCACGGAGGCCCCGGAGGATGGTGTGGGCAGAGGGCTGACCCCAGGCTGGGTGGTGCCTGCTGTGAGTGACCTGTGCTGATGAGCTGAGCCCCTTGGCACAGGTTTGGGGCACCTTATGGGAAGGAGCAGAGGTGTGTCCAGTGTGTGCACGAGGTGGGATTGTGACCTCAGCAGCACCATGCACGAGTCCCAAAAATAGCTGGGTTTAGAAACACGAAGTCTGCTTGTGCTGTTGCCCAACACTTGTTGCAAATGTAGTGGCAGCTGAGTCCAGTGAAACTATGGCCAGAAACAGCGTGAGTTTCGGCAAAAATATCAGCTGCAGGAATGAAGGTGGCTGGGACTGGGGGCCCAAGGCTGCCAAAAATGTGGTGAAGGATTCTGAGGTGAATAATGAATAAAAAAGCCCAGCCTCAAAGGTAACGTTTTAAGTGCCTCACAAGGAGGGAAAATGGGATGAAGAATGAATGAAATGCTGTTGCCAGGAGGGGCTGTTCAAGGCCTGGAACAGCTGAAAGAGAGGCTGGGTGAGCCCTGTGACACCGGGCAGCAGCGGCTCAGGGAGATGCACTGGCTCAGCCCAGGGGCAGGACAGGAGCTGACACATCGCTGATGGTCCTGGATTCCAAAGACAGCCCTGCAGGCAGCCCTTCTCTCATTAGACAGGGTTGTTTAGCTGAAACATGATTGCAGCTTGCAGGAAACGCTCTAGGAGAGAAAGTCATTCCCTGGAGCTGCTGGGTAGAGGCTTTAGGACTGTGTTGTGCCGTCAGCAGCACAACTTCTCCAGAGTTTCTACAAATCAGACAAGAACTGGTCTGTGCACAGAGCTCTGGGGGCTGTCAGGGTAAGGAGTGAGGGGGCTCTTCTAGTGACAGGTGAATTCCTGGGCTCAGAATGTAGGAATCTGTAGGCATCAGAGAGCACCACCAAGGCTGTGCCCGCCTTGGCCATCAATGAACAGAGTGTTTATTTTGACATCTGAAAGGTCAGTTTGCTAAAATTCGAAACAATTGCTGGCGTGACTGACTGGGACTGTAAATTTAGAGTGGGAGGTGTTAGCAAAAACTGGGACTCGTTCAAGGACATCTCAACAGTGCCCCAAAAGCCATGATTTCATAGCCCAAAATAATTCTCCCAGGGAAGAAGCTGTCAGAGGCGGTTTGGACGTGTAAGCGTGGTGGCCAGCAGCTGCAGGGGGAGGACCACGTTGCCCGAGAGCTGCAGCAGGTGGGAACCAGGCGGGGGCCTGGTCGGCATCTGGGGAAGAGGCAAGGAACTGAACGAAGGCCAAAGTGTTGGCTTTGTTTTGCTGCCTTGGAGAGGGCAGCGTGCCTTCCCCTCTTCCTCATCCTTCTGCCTCTGCCATGATTTCTGGAGGGGTGACTCATGCTGACAGGCAGTGTCACATGGTGGGGAGGATGGTGGTGTGGAGCTGAGTGGCCATCGGATGGGAAAAGAGACGTTGGTGGCATATCCTGGGACAGCAGGATGATGGCAGCTGGTGAAAGCCTCAGGAGGGATCTGCCTTAGACCCAGCAGAGCACCAGTGTCCTGGCTGGGCTGCTCCATCCACCTGGAAGCGGCTGCAGCAGATTGACTGGACAGAGGCGGGAAAAGGCTGCAGGAGTGGTGATGGAAAACCCAGGGTTGGCAATTCAAGCAGAGTCCATCTGGCCTATGGGACACTCCCATCTCTCCTGGAGGAGACAACTCCAACAGAGAGAAGTTTTCTGCTAAGAGCCTGGTATGTGTCAAAACCCAAGGATCCAATGCATGGGCTGGAGAAGGAGGAGCACCCCAGGGAGATGAGGAACAGGGAGGCCTCCAGCAATGTACAGAACTGCTGGTGGTAGGAGGGGAAGACAAAGAAATCAGTGAGCTGTCACTGGCTGATGGCAGCGAGAAGCCTTTGAGAACATATATTTAGGACACCCAAGTGAAGCCAACCCCAAGTCCCAGCCCTACGTAAAACAAATGGGGCCTAATCCTAACAAGTAAACCCATCAGTGTTCAACAAATTACTCCACCCTGTGCTGGGTCAAAGCAGACACGTTCGATCCTGGCAGGGTAAAGTAATTAAATCTGTAATGAGGGAGACTGGGATAAAGCAATTACATCTGTTACAAGGGAGGCTGTGCAACCACAGACCAACAGGCCCGGTTCACTGATACCCTGGAGCTGGGAATGAGCTGCTGGAAGAGTCCCTGAAATGCTGACACTGACATTGAACAAGTCTTGGAAAGATCGGACAATGCCGAGGGCTTGGATACCTGCCATGAGCCAGAACTTGATGGCCCAGGGAGGGGGCTGTGCAGCCGGACGTGGCTGTCCACTTGTCACGGACCCTGGTCCTGGGGGCTGGGAATGAGCTGTAGGATGCAGGGCGTGATTTGTCCCACTTGCTCGGAGGAGCCTGGGCGGTGATGTCACCATTTTTATAGGTACTTGCACATAAAGATATTTCCTGGTGGGGGACGCTTTGGGGAGTGTTGACAAATGCACTACACGGCCCACTGGCTGCACATCTAATTTAGACAAACTCAGCCTTTAAACAAGCTGCAGTTTCCCACTCTTCGAGGCTCACCAGGCACTGGAGGAGGTTCTGGATCCTTGGAGGATTCACCACTGCCTGGAGCTCTGCTGCACAAGGTTTTTCTGTGAGTCAGGCTCTGGGCCAGGCTGCAGGAGACATTCTCCGGGTAAGCTTTGCTGGCAAGGACCAAATCAAGGTGTTCATCCCATTCCTTTGTGGCCCTTGTGGAGAGCCAGCAGGAGCGTGTATGGCTGCTTAAAATCTCAGAATCACTGAATCATTGAGGTTGGAAAAACCCTCTGAGATCATCGAGTCCAACCATTCCCCAAGCACTGCCAAGGCCATCATAACCCATGTCCCCAAGTGTCTCATCGACACATCTGTTAAACCCCTTCAGGGTGGTGACTCCCCCACTGCCCTGGGCAGTTCCAATGCCCAATCACCATTTCTGTGGAGAAATATTCCCCAGTATCTAGCCTGACCCTCCTCTGGCACAGCCTGAGGCTGTTTCCTCTTGTCCTGTCCCTGTTTCCTGGGAGCAGAACCTGACCCTCACCCCCTGAATGCCCCCTTCTGTCAGGGCTTTACCCTTTGGTAGGGGGCACCAAGCTAAGAAAGGAGCAGAGTGCTCACAGGAAAGTGGGTCCAGTTCCATGTCCAGCAGAGAAGAGCTGCTCAGACCACAGGCCACTCACAGAGGACCATGAAACCATGGGGGTTGGGGGGGTGGACATGAAAGCATGGGGGTGGACATTGGATATGGTACAGGAGATGGACAAGGCAGTGCAGAGGAATGGAGGTTGGGATAGAGATCTCAGCCACCAAGGGTGACCATACAGATGGGCAGTGGATGGTGCTAGGGACAAGGGTACAGCTGGTGGCACTGGCACCACCTGTGTGTCTGCAGAAGGAGCTCACTTTGTGTGTGAGAAATGTTCTCCCACCTGCCTGGAATCACCCAGAGGATGGCACAGGCAAGATCAGGATCTTTTCCCAGGATAAAGTTGGATGCTTGCTGCCCTTCTGCCTGGGGGCACCCTTGCTGTCCCACCACTGCCCACTCCCTCCTCCTCTGCTCCATCCTCCCCAAACCCAAGGGAGAATGTGATTCTGTACACCCCTGTGGCTGGGGCATGTTCCACCTCCACCTTCTGGGTACCTCTTCCTGCAGGAGCTCTGGGGAAGGGGGGTGCTCTGAGGAGGCCATTTCCATGCTGGAATAATGCCGGGCATTTTGCCTGGTGCCATTTGCACAGCTCATGCTTTGGCTGGTCCCCAGAGCCCTCCAGAGCTTTGTTTCCGTGGCACTTGTTCAATGGGCAGGATGAAAATAGACCCTGAGAGGAGACCAGATGAGAAACCACATCCTGGAGGGGAGGGAATGTGCCAGAACAATGCACCTGAACCCCAGGGCACACTTTATGGGAAGCATTGGATCATGGGCACTGGATCTCAGGCTGGCACTGAATCACCCCAGCAGTGGGGTCATGGACCTATTCCCCATTCCCTATTGCCTATATCCCTTGGGGGTGGGACCAGATGAGTCTCAACTGCCAGGGGATGCTCAACGGCCACCAGCTGCTCTAAGCTCTGCCCAGCTCGTGGGAAGATGTCCTGGCAACACGGGAAGGGATTGTGTCTCTGAAGAGTTCCAAACTAGGGGCACCCTAGGGGACAAGTGTTGGGGAAGGTTCCTTTCCTCCCAGCACTTCCCAGGTTTGTGAAGGGTTCCTGGGGTGCTGGGCTGGTGGTGGCACCCAAGCTGGGTCTCCCATGTGGAGGCAGCTTCCTACCTGCCCTTGTCCCTGGATGAGGGAGCTGTGCTTGGCATGGGCCCCCCAGTGGTCTCAGTGACACCCACTGAGTCTGAGCTCCCCAGGGTTCAGGCTGCAGCACTGAGCCCCTGCCCAGCTGGGGCTCTCAGCTCTGTCCCCTGCACCTCCCCAGGGAGCTGCTCCACAGCTCCCATCCATCCCCTTCCAGCCTCGGGAGAGGTGTCCTCTGCCCACTCTATCTCACTGTCTGGGAATTTCTCCTGAGATTTTGTTTGCATTTTGCTGTCCTTATTTGCACCTCTTTGGGCTTATTTATACCCTTACATCTTCTCCTCTTTCCCCTGGTGCATCCCCTTCCCTCTGCCAGCCGTGCTCAAGGTGCCTCCTGGACCTCTCTTGGTGGCCATTGTCCAGCACAGGTGAGAAGGGCCATGCACCAGGTGACCCCCACCCTGCTGAGCCCCATCCCCAGAGCTGATCTCTGGCCCACATCCACCTCCAGCCAGTTCCTGCCTGCCCTGCTCCATGCTGGCCACCAGGTCCCCCATCCTGTGGGCTTGTCCCTGACTTGTCCCCAACTGGAGCCCTTGGTTTTGAGCCTGCTTTTGGCTTTTCATCTGCTCCTGAGCTAAGGCCAGGGCCTGCTGGGTACCTGCACTCCCAAAGTAGGTGCAGCTTCTATGTGTTTGCCTCTTTCTCACCCCTCCCTACTGCTCTGGGATAATGCAGCACATCTGGATTCCTTGCATCCAGCCCCCATCTGAAGTGCCACATCTGGATTCCTTGCATACAATCACTGTCTAACAGGCTGTGTCTGGCTTCTCAGCATGTGATTCCTAGATAACAAGTCACTCCTGGATTTCCTACATGTGATTCTTGGATAACATGGCATATCTGGATTCCTTACATTCAATTCCTGGACAATATGGCACATACACTCTCTGGCCAAGGCTGGGGCTGGAACAAGACTTTCTCTTTACACTTTAAAGGATTTTTTTTTTTTTCTGGAGAAAATGAAGCTTTGACCTGAATTCCTGGCTGCCTCACAACATCTCTCTTCTACCTCGGCTTTGGCTGCTCTTGGCTGGGAGCCTGGCTGGAAAACAAAGATCCTATCTCCCCCCACCCCCTGGGCTTTGGGACTGCTGGCGGTGGACATGCCGCCCCTCGCCAATCAGTGCTTACAATAATATTTTTCTCTAGGATTGAGCTTGGAATAACTTTGTTTTGACATAATCTGAACTAATGTCTCCCCGGCAATGACAGTAAACACTCGACAATAAGTGTCAGTGCAGCACTGGAGCTCTGCACAAGAGGCTTTAGCAGCTGGACATGAGGGAGATGGGACAGGGCACAGCCTCAGGGAAGGGCTTGGTGATGGCAGGGTGGACCCAAGTCCCAGAGGTCCACTTCTCACCCTTCTCCCCCCAGCTCTGCAGAGGGTGATGGAAAATGCAGCCCAGGGCCATTGCTAATCAGTTCCTCGGGCACCAGGAGTTATTGTGTCTGCACTGGTGGCAGCTCCAATTTAAACATTGTCACTGCACTATTAATGGTCCTGGCACTCGCTGACCCTAGAGCTCAGCCTGGCACTCAGCAGCAAGAATGTTTGTGGAGCTCAGCAAGAGCCACTGAGCTTCAGTCTCTGTCCTGTGCCAGCCGTGCCCTGATTCCAGCCAGGGCTGGTGTGCTCGGAGTGCCCTGTGCTGGCACATCAAGGCAGGATTCCTCCCCATGCCCTCCCTCCCAGGAGAGGGCCCTGGGTGGTCTCTCCTTCATGAAGTCAAAGTAGCTGGACATGGGCATAGACCTGGCCATGGGGAACTGGGCATGGACCTGGGCATAGATCTGGACCTGGGCATGCATCTGGACCTGGGCAGAGACCTGGACATAGGGAACTGGGTGTAGGGAACTTTGTATGGACATGAGCCTGAATCTGGATCAGGACATTAGCCTGGGGTAGTACATGGGCATCTGAGCTCTCCACATGTCCCAGAGCCTCTGGTGCTACTTCCTTCCCGTTTTAATTCCTGAACTGTGCTTGTCCTGTGGTCCCATCTGCCATAGGATCCCAAACAGACACTTCTCAGGCCTGTTGTGATTTGCCCAAAGGCTGAAGCCATGGAAAGGTTGTCTCTCTCCCTTCCCTGGAGAGCTACAATTCCCTGCTGGCTCCCATCCATCCCAACTGCACCTCCTTGTCTCATCACATCCAGAGTGAAAACCAGTCCTGAGAGCTTCCTGCTGGTTCAGTCTTGGGGACCAAAGAAATCATCCTCCCTCATCCCTCTCTCCTGTGAGCCAGACATCCTGCTCTGCTGGCCTGATCCTCACAGCAGCAAACAGCAGTGACTTCAGACCCCAGGGATAAGGACACCTGAGGGCAGGTGACACCACTCAACCCATCGCTCCCTCAGCAGGGTTTGTGCTCCCTGGAAAGACAGAGCTGCAGTAGGAGATCCACCAGGGCAAGCAGGACTTCAGGCTGCCAAACACGGCTTTCCTGGAGACCAACAGGCCCATCCCTGCTTCTTCCTGGGGACTGCAGCTCAGGAACTGAGTTTCATCCCTGCCTGGCCACTCAGCATTACAGCATGGAGTGTGTACACCAGTTCTGAACGTCTCCTGAGGGATCTGAGCTGGTCTCAGCATCCTCTCCTTGGGCAGAGTGAAAGCTGCAGCTCCTCTGGTTATTCTGTAAGAACACAGGTTGCCCACATTGCTTTTTTGATGGATGAAATCATGTGCTTGATATTGGGGCAGGGAAAAGGAGCTGACGAACAATATGTAGAAGACTTCTGAATGTCTGAATTCTGGAGTAAACCATGGAGGACTGATGTGATTGGTGCCAAGGATAGGAGGAAAAGCCTGCTCTGGGCTGTGTCTTATGCAAAGAAAAGGGGAATTGCTCAGGGTGGATACAAAAGGGGCACATTTTAGAACTGCAGATCCATGAGCTGCTCCTAGTGGTCAGAGCAGAGGTCGGGAGTTAAGGAGCCATGTCCATGCTTTGCAGAAAGGAGCTCTTCATTGGTGATGCCCCATCCCTGGAAGTCTCTAAGGCCAGGTTGAACGGGGCTTGGAGCAACCTGAGACAGTGGAAGGTGTCCTTGCACATGGCAGGGGGTAAAATGGGTTGACCTTTGTGATTCTTCAAATCAAAACCATTCCATGATTCTGTGAAGTTGCACCATGTGTCCCATCTGACTGCACATTCCCAGCAGGAAGAACAAGGGGGACAGGCAGGTAGGGACAGTTTGAGCTGAGGTCCCTCTCATCAAGGAAATGGTGGGCTCCCAGAAAAGCCTGGGACCTGTCTGGGTGGCCTTATTCATCCCTGTCTCCTTTTCTTTCCTCTTTGTCATGTGCTAGGAATCCTTTTATCCATGTGTTTGTTTTTCTTTCCCTCTCCTTGCAGATGCTCAGTAATTCTTTGAACATATCAGATGGGTTTGTGTATCCCTGGTCTGTGGATTCCCCACAGAAGAAAACAGGAACCTCTGGAGCAAGTTGCACATTGGCCTGAGGTCATGTCTGTGGCAGCCTGGCAAAGTCCCTCTGGAATTCTTGCTCTGAGCATGGGGCAGGTGAGGGAGGGTGATGCTGCACATGGGAACAGTTTCCAAAGCCAGGAGGGATGGTGGGTGCTGACAGGAACAAACACTGCGGCACAGAAAGGAAAAGGCAGTGGTGGCTTGGGGGTGCAACAACCTGGAGCCATGGTGGAGCCATGGACAAGTCTGGCAGCTCCTTTGGAAAAGTGTATTTGGAGACCTTCCTCCCCTGGATGCCTTGTGGAGCATCAGATGGTGACTGTGGGGTGTGGATTTTCCTGCAGGCCCATCTCCCCTCTGATGCCAGCCTGGCCCAGGAGTGTCCAAGCATTCTCTGCTCGGGGTGAGTGTCAGACACCAAGTCCTGAGGGTGTCTCTCATTTGGTGTCTCGTTCAACCAATGTTCCCCTTAAATGTCTGAATGAAGATATGCTCCAAAGCCAGACTGATTCCTCAGAAAGACACAGGCACACAGCCTCTCCAAACATTGTCCTTCCTGTGCCCAAAACCAGCCAGTCCGCACTTTGTGGGCGCTGTGTCATGTCCCAAACCTGAGGGACAAGTTTGTGGTGGATCAGGCAAGGATTCTTTCCAAGTGCCCAATCCTGGCCTGCTGGGGCAAAGGGAACCTTCTTTGGGATGTGGGCAGCCTTGCTGTACTGCTCTGAAACCCAGTCCATCTCTCACACCCTGACCCTTCCTCCCTCTTCCCCAACACCCCATTTATCTCCTGGGAGGCAGATAAATTTATCTCCTTGCAGGGACTTCCCTTCCAGGCTGGTCCTGCATTGGCCATCACCTGCTCAGGGCAGGGACCCCCTGCCCTGTGTGGATGGGGGACGTGGTGGTCACTGTTACACGGGAAAGTAACTCTAAGGTCCCTCCCAGGAACTTTTGGTGAAGCAAGGAGGACTCGGGGCTGTGCTGGGGCTGGGGAAGATGTCAGAGGAGTGGGAGCATCATTGTGTGTGGAGAGCCAGGAAGATGAGTGTGGTCCCAGGGGACAACAGCAGCTGTGGTCACAGAATTCCTGAGGTGACTTCAGGAGGGACCCACAGATGGACCTGGAGAGACAAGTCTAGAGCTACAGTGGGGAAGCAAGGGCAACCTCATTGCAGTCCTGGCAAAAGCTGGTGCAAGAGATGTTTTCGGAGAAATACTTACTCTGAAGACTTCCATCTTCAAGGACTTTCATATTTTTGGTGGCAAAATATAGAGGTTCTCCTGCCTGCCATGCTGAGCAGACTTCACTGTCCCAAACAGGTGACCAAGAGAAGAAAAAGGACAGAGTTGCCATCCCTGCCACCCCACCATCAGTCCCAGGGGTGGGACAGGCTTGGGGCTGGCCAGAGGCTTCCAGGAGCAGCTCTGTGCCCCGCTCCTTCCCACAGCCACATGCCAGCAAAGACAGAGCAGAACCCACTGCAGCAGCCAGGGTCCCGCAGCACCCTGGTGGTCCTTCTGCAGGGCCCTTCCTCTCCTGCCTCCCTGAGGGAACAGCGTGAGCAGCATCCAGCAGCTGCCTCTGCCCGAGTGCAAAGGAGGCTTGAGGACATGGATGGAGAGGGGGGAGTAGAGGGAGGCAGCATAGAGGAACAATTGAAAAGAGGAAAAAGGAAATCCTCCTGGAGCTGTGAAAGTGTTTTCCCAGACTGTCTGGCCGCTCCAATGACCTCATTCTCTGAGGTGCTGTTAATTGGGCTGGAGAACAGGACATCCAGCTCTGCCAGCCCCTCTGCCCGGTCACCTGCGCAGTCACTGTGCCCAGCAGCCCTCCCCAACCCCATCCTGTCCCTGAGGGGGTTCCCAGTGCCTGGGCTCATGCCAGGGGTCGTTACCCAGGGTTAACAAGCCCCAGATTTCCATGAGTTCATCTCAAATGTTTATCCTGGAAACCCCCTCTGCAAAAGCAGTGATGCATGCACGGATCTGGAGTGGAGACTGGCACCAGAGTCCTGGGAAGAGAGAGAGCCTGGCCCTGAGTTCTGTGACCATGCCTGGGGTACAAGTGGCTCCTGTGATGGAAAAGGCACGAGGGACCACGCGCAGAGGAGCAGGAGGCAGCAGCTGGATCTCAGCTGGCAACTCAGGGCTGCGTGGGAGAAGCAGGATGGTGCATCAGAGGTGACAGGGAACTCACAGGGCTGTCCTGTTCCATGCACAAAGTTCCATGGAGATGTCTCCTGCTGGGTCAATATTTTAACTGAGATAATGGAGGTCTGAGTAATGGATCCCCTCCAGGATCATCTCTTCTCTAAAACTGTGGGCACGAATTAAAGCTTTTTTCCCATCCTTACCTGGAGAAATTTTATGGGTAGAAAGAGAAACCAGTAGAGGTTATTTCCTGACACATATTTGCCCAATTAAAACAAAACAAAGCAAAAAAATTACAGAATCACAGAATGGTTTGGGTTGGAAGGAATATAGTTAAAATCTTACAAAGGGAAGGCCTTGTAAAATCATGACTCAGGCTTATTACTTTGGCTAAGTAGAAAAGGACTATGGGAAAGAGACAGTTGAATATTAGGGGTAGAAAAACAAGTTATATAACCATTACGTGTTCACATCGTGGGGTATGGTGGTTGGTTGAATTATGTTTGTTTTGATTTAAAGCTATGTAACTGATAACCAGCTAACTGCTTAAAAGGGCCTGGTTTTTGCAATGAAGCCACCCTCCTTTGAACCTGCCTGGGGACCCTGCATCACTACAGACCCTCACCCACAGCTGGTGCCCAAACAAAGATGAACTTGGACACCTTCCACTAGCCCAGGTTGCTCCAAGCCCTTTCTGACCTGGCCCAAATCCTTAAAAACTCCCTCATAAAGCCACTAGCCGTCATTCAAATTTCCCTGCTTCACACATCAGGAGGGGACGAGGGAAAGACACAAGATTGCACCAGCCTCTCAAAATCCAAACACCAAGTAAGTACTTGGGAGCTCTTTTATTTAGCAGAGGAATTAAAATAGCGAGACCCAAAGGCTGGGAGTTAAAGCAAGGCCTGCTCTAGTGTGGATTAGCATGTATTTCAACACTGACCATGACTGGAACTAATTGCAGAGAGCAGGGGTTGGATTCTGCTCCGTAGGAAGCCTGGCTGCCTTTCCAGCAGAGGGGCTTATGCCAAGAGATCATTCCTGGCTTGATGGTCACAGGACAACACTCTCAGGCCCCTGATGTCCAAGTCATGTTCAGGTCTCATGGCCCTGACTTTGGCGCACCTGAAAGATGCCAAGCACAGACCAGTGCCCTGCAGCTGCCTGGTGCCTCCAGAACAGTGGTCACCTCCCATCTTCCGGGCTCTCCTTCCCACCCCAGGCAAAGTGGGGGTATTTTTAAGGTGGGAAAAGGTTTCTGTGGGTTTTGTGTTCCTATTAGAGAGGGCATTGTCAGAGCCAGGCCCCTGGGACTGGGGCTGGAGTGGGAGAGCGGAACATGTAAAACATGACTGGAAGTACAAAGTGTCCAAATCAGGGTTTTTTTTACTTTTGTCTTTCAATAGTTAAAAGAGCTTCTATCTGCCATCAGCATTGCTGATAAACACTCTCCAAAATGCCAAATGCCATGTACTTGTAGCTTTCTTTAAAGATAAGAGAGGGTTTCCCATGGCATTGGATACTCTGTTCCCACTCCCTCTGGGAGCCTTTATGATGGTTTTAGTGCCATATTTGTCAGTTCCAAACTCCAAAAGATCTTGGTATCTTGTTATGTGGCATGTTGCTCTGGGATCTCAAATGCCAGGAACTGATAATGGCATTTTTTTGTGGTGGAATCTCATCAACTTTTCCTCCAGGACAGACAACAGCACACAAAGCCAAGGAGTCCTCCTGGGAGATGTTCTGTCAGCCACGAGCTGTGTCCTGACTACAGTTTTGGGTTGGAATTGCCATTTGGAGTTAAAGCAAGCTGCAGCACTGCTGACAGCACTTGCAGGGCGCTCGCACCCATCAGGACAATCACGGAGTTGTCCACAGCACATCTGTGCAGAGCCACTGCTCTCCATGGACACAGAGTCTCATTTCCCTGTCCCCATTTTTATTCCTGGGTGTCACTTTGCAACCCCCTTGTATGACGTCCTGGAATGTTTTGCAATTAAATGCAAAACACTTGGGGTTTGCACACAAACGAGGGCAATAAAGAAAAGATTTTCAGACAAATAACAGACGCCAACTGGTCCCAGTGCCCCCATAGTTGGGGTTTTTTTGCAGGATTTCTTAACCTTTTCTGTGACAGTCTTTGTGCCTTATTTTTTGAGTATCTTCTTTTAATCATAAAATCATAGAGTTGCTAAGGTTGGAAAAGCCCTCTGAGATCACTGAGTCCAACCTTTCCCTCAGCTCTGCCAAGGCCACCACTAACCACGTCCTCAGTGCCACATCCACACGTTTTTTTGGAACATTTCCAGGGATGGTAACTCCACCACTTCCCCAGGGTTTTGTCAGTTGCTGTTGTCATGTTGTCATGCCCACATTATTCTCTGGAGCTGGGTAATTTCTTCCAGACCTGGAAAGCTGAGCTCTGCTCCTGCTGACCTTCAGGATATCTTTTCCTTGATGGGTAGTGAGGGTGTTTTCTCCACAGGATTTGATTTTGCTGCAAGAGTTTTACTTTTTTGACATTTGTCTTATCTCTACCTACTTTATTTCCTACTAGTTTTGCTATTATTCCCCCTGGAAATGACTTTAGGTTGGGACTTCAAGCTCCCTTTTTTCCAGAATACTGCTGGTTTCCTTACGGGATGGCTTTAGCTGATGAGTTATGACTTCATCTCTGTTTTTCAAACTACTTGGGAAGCAGCTGATGTTAATTGTTGAGTCTTTGTGATGTCATGGGATTGTATTTGGAACGGAGCTTCCATTATGCTCTATCTCAACTTGAACTGCAGGTTCTAAGAGTGAAATCTTGTTGTTTTGCTCTCCAAATTTGTTTTAAAAGTCTCTTACAATGCTGATGAGTCCATCTCTTCCTTAAGGATGTCACTGAAAGCATTGTTATTAGGCAGGAGAGTATTGACCTCTGCATCTGGTTTTGTGTTGTTTTGAGACATAACTTGAGATCCAGATTCTTTGCTAATAAAATCATCATCTCAGGCAGAATTTAGAGCTGGCTTATTTTGTCCTAGTACTTATGTTTTAATTTTCTCTATTTCTGAATAAACAAACCAGACCTGAATTTGGTATTTCTTCTCTTTTTTTTTTTTTTCCTTTTTCCAGTTTATTTTTCAGTTTAGTTGAGCCAACAACTTTACATGGGTCCAGCCCATGCTGTTACTCACCTCTCTTGCCTAATCTAGATCTGAACTAATTGGGAACAGCCTCGCTTTCCCCTGATGAGCTACTGATGCTTCATTAGTGATGTTTTTGACTGCAGCCCTGGGACACCACTCCCTCTCTCCCCTTCCCTCACCAGAGTGTTTGTGGGCAGTGGTGGTCATCCCTGGCTGGGGAGGGGCTGGTGCTCAGCAGATGCTCTGGAGATGCTCCAGCTGTGAACAGCACAAACTGCAACATGTGCACAGGCAGGAGCCTCCCTGGGCTGGAGCTGGATGGAAATTGCCCAAAGTGGCTTGGGGAAAGCACCTGGATGGAGAACCTTTGCAGCACAAACTGCAACATGTGCACAGGCAGGAGCCTCCCTGGGCTGGAGCTGGATGGAAATTGCCCAAAGTGGCTTGGGGAAAACACCTGGATGGAGAACCTTTGCTTTAAAGCAGACAGACATTCCTTGGAGACTGCTGCAGGAAGACCCTGCCTGGTCGGGTATCTTGGCAAGGGGAAAGGGCAGGGTGCCTAAAGAGGGGTGGTAGAGACAAGGGCTGTGCTGGCACTCTCTACTGGGCTGCTGGTGGATTTGTTGGGCAGGAGTGGGGCTGGGGCATGTCTTCCTTCTGCTGGTGGCCCCACTCACCCATGTGTCCCTCATCCTGTGGTCACCATCTCCAGGAGATGCTCCAAAGCCTACCTGGGATCTTCCTGGATTCTTGCTTTGGACTACGCAGGAATCTCATGAAAAGTGAACTGACTGCAGGAGAGGAGGATCCTGAGGTCCAGAGGGATGGCTGAAACAAACATTGAGGTCAAGCAAGAGCTGGGCTGCTCAGGCTGACCCTTCCCAGCCAGCTGTGCCCATGCCTTGTTTCCTCCCTACTCAGTCTGCTTGTGTCCCTTGTTCCTGCCCACTCCTCCCATCTGTCCCTCCAGGAGACACCTGTGGGCACTGAGGGGATGTTGGCAGCCTGTTCCTCCTGTCCTGGGTGGCTGCTGTGGCATCCCTATGGCAGCTTGTCCTACTCTGCTGCTCAGCCAGGCTCTGCAGCCCTGGGGAAACGGGATGAGATCCTGTGGGTCTGGAGCAAGATTCATAGAACCAAAGATTCAGAGAATCACAGAATATCCTGAGTGGGAAGGGATCCCCGAGGATCATCCAGCCCAACTCCTGGCCCTGCACAGACACCCCAACAATCCCACCCTCTGCATCCCTGGCAGCACTGTCCAAATGCTCCTGGAGCTCTGGCAGCCTCGGGACTGTGCCTATTCCCTGGAGAGCCTGGGCAATGCCCAGCACCCTCTGGGGGAAGAATTTTTACCTGATACCCAGACCTGATATAGCTCCAGCCATTCCCTGGATCCTGTCCCTGCTCACAGGGAGCAGAGGTTGGAGCTGCACCCTGGGAGGAAGCTGCAGCACCCGGTGAGGTCTGACCTCAATCTCCTCTTCTCCAGATGAACATTCCAAGTGACCTCAGCCACTCCTTGTGTGCCTTCTCTCTGAGGGAGTGGGTGGGCACAGCAGTGTGTTCTGGGGTGGCTCTAGTGGGGTGCAATGACACCCCCACTGCCCCCAGCCTGCCCTGCCCTGACAGAGTGACAGCCCTGCCTCTGCTGCCCTGCACTCCGTGGGCAGCTCCCGGAGCTGCCTGAGCGGCTCCAGATGTGCTGGTGGCGGGTGACCAGCTGTACGCTGCTGCCGCGAGTCCTTGGAGCGGCTGCGTCCGAGGGACGCTGCCAGCACGGCCCCGGCTCGGCTTGGGGCCAGGGCACAGCCCTGGCACCCCTGACCCCCAAGCGCTGCCTGTCTGTGGGGAGCCCCTCGGGTGTGGAATGGGCTGTGCCTCCCACCAGATGTTCCCGTGGCCCCTGACCCCCTGTTCCCTCACAGCAGGGCCTGTCTGGGTCACAGAAGGAGCCGGGCAGGCTCTGAAGCTGCGGCTGTTGCGGCTGCAGAAGAGGATAAGAGGTGGTGCCGTGCAGCCACGGACACAGCCCGGTGGGCAGCGGGGTCCCAGGTGGCCGCTGTCCGGCACCACGGACAGGGCATCCCTCAGGGATGTGCTGTGGAGATGCGTCAGTGGGAACACACCAGTCATGGTCCGAGCAGGGATGGAGCATGGAGAGCACAACAGAGGGAGAGGGACTTTAACACAGGTAGAGAGAAATAGGACAAGGGGGAAGAAGGAGGAGAGCTTGGGATTGGATGTCAGGAAGAAATCCTTCCCTGTGAAGGTGGAAAGGCCCTGGCACAGGGTGCCCAGAGTAGCTGTGGCTGCCTCTGGATCCCTGGAAGTGTCCAAGAGCAGACTGCATGGGGCTTGGAGCATGCTGGAATAGTGGAAGGTGTCCCTGCCCATGGCAGGGCATAGAACTGGAGGAGTTCTGTTCTAACACAAACCATACCATGATTCCACAATTCTCTGGTGTCAGTCCATCCCCTTGCCTGTGAAGGGCTAAACACTCCCAGCTGCTGCTGGGCTGCTTGGCTAGCTATTGTCCATGGGCAGTGTGGCACCAGGGTGGGGATAATCTTGGGGGCACATTCTGAGGGACCCAGGAAGAAGCTCTGGTGTCTGAGACAGCTCAGGGACCATCAGGCTCCACTGAAAGTCCCTTGTAGCTTCAAACTGTGGGGTCCTGTGAGCAGGACACAGAAACCTGCAGGTGGTGCCTGGGCAGACCACGACCCTGCTGCTCTGGCTCTTCCAGGTCTCTTGAGCACAGGCTGCTTGCTGGACACTGGTGCATGTGCACCTGAGCCAACCCAGGCTCCAGGGACCTTTTCTCTGCTTGGCGAGGACACCACGGTCCCTCCTTGCCTGAGCCAGGCTTGTGCCTATTTCCAGCCTTCATCCCCCAGCCCAGCACCCCTCAGCTGCTGTCTGCCCTGGGACCCCGATGTGACCAGGGCTGCCCTCAGGCTGCCCGGGGCCTGCCCCGTGTCCCCACCCACCACACTGTTATCAAGTTCCTGCAGCCTTCCCCCCCTGCCCGCCTGGGCCCTCGGCCAGCTGGGGCCGGGACGGAGGCACTGGCAGGTTCCCGGGGGCTGATCCCACCCTGGGGATACCATTGCACCAGGACTGCTCCTGCAGACCTCTGACAAGCAGGATCAGGACCTCAACCCCTCCCAACAAGCTCCTGGTGCTTTTGGGGCAGGAGGGTTGGGACACAGAGTGAGGAGACCACTACCTGCATGAGGGGACCTTCAGGCCCAGCAGCCTTGGAAACACAACTGCCTGGAAGAGCACAGATCTTTTCAGACTTTCTACCTTCCTGTGGCCCATGGCTGGTTCTGCAGGAAGCTCTCTCTGCCCAGGAGTCACCCCAACTATCAGGAGCTGTTTGTGGATGAGAAACTGTCCAGCAGGAGATGGGACAGGATGGGCAGTGTTCAGAGGAAGTGAAGATGGGATGGGATGGGATGGGATGGGATGGGATGGGATGGGATGTCCAAATTGTGCCAGAAGGACCAAGCACTGCTGGGCCATCTCCACCCCCTAAGAAGCTTCTGGCAGCATGGAGAGGTTGGGCTGAGACAAGAGCAGGTGCTAAAGGACACGTTCCTGATGCTGAACAGGAATGTGGGGAAAGAGTAGATGGGAATGCCAGAACATACTTGGGGAAGGCACTGTAGGAAGTGTCTGGTCCCAGCTCTCTGGGGATGGGTCAGCACAGGGTTTGGATCTCAGGGTTTGGATCCCAGAATTTGGATCCCAGAATCTGGATCCCTGGCCACTGCCAGGGGCAACAGAATCCCAAAATCATTTAGTCTGGAAAAGCCCTCTAAGATCATTGAGCCCAACCACCCCCAGCCCTGCCAAGGCCACCACTGACCTGTGTCCCCAAGGGCTACATCCACAGGGTGACTCCACCACCACCCCGGGAAACTGTGCCAGGGCTGGAGAGCCCTTTGGGGAGCTGGAGAGCTGCTGCTGCCCTTGGGCTTTTGCTCAAGGTCACAGAAAATCCCAGTGGGAGGCCCTGAGTGACTTGTACTGAAATCTTGATAGAGCGAGTCACACATGGGCTGAGGACCCAGGTGCTCAGTTATAACGAGTCATGCAAAATAAGCAGTTTTCAATGAAATGGTTTTTGTAACTTTTTTTCCCCCAACTGTTGATCAAAATCCAAAGTAACCTCAGAAAATGTACAAGATGCGATAAGAAAACAAACCTTGAGCCCCCAGGTCACTTTTCCCATGAGCTGTGCCTCTAAACATGGGGGATGTGGTCTCTGCTGGCTGGACTCCCTGCACCTGGGCTGTGCCTATGGCTCCGGTCCTCCCATGGCTGGAGGAGACTCAGCCCATCCAGTACTTTCTCCCCCCTCCAAACCCCCATGGTGCTGGGGGCTGCCCTACAGCCTTGCACCTCGTTCTCCCTGGGATGGAGTGGTGACTCCTGCCGGGGCCTGAGGTCCAGGCAGCCTCATGGCACAGGATCCTGCCATCCAGCTGCTCAAATGTCAGACTACTCCAGGTCATTTCTACAAGGAGCTGGGAGGGGTGGCCAAGCCCTGGGATCTGTGCCACAAGCTGGGAACCAGAGACCAGCAGGACCAGGGCAGTGACTGTCCCTCTGTGCTGGCACTGCTGAGGCACATCCAGTCTTGGGGGCAGTTTTGGGCCCCCCACTACAGAAAGGATATTGAGGGGCTGGAGTGCATCCAGGGAAGGGAATGAAGCTGAGGAAGGGTCTGGAGCCCCAGGAGCAGCTGAGGCAGCTGGAAAGGGGCTCAGCCTGGAGAAAAGGAGGCTCAGGGGGGACCTTGTGGCTCTGCACAGCTCCTGACAGGAGGGGACAGCCGGGGCGGGGGCTGGGGGAAGGTTAGGCTCTGCTCCCAGGGAACAAGAAGTAAGAGGAAAAAACCTCAAGTTGTGCCAGGGGAGGTTCAGGTTGGGTATTACAGAAAATTTCTTCATGAAAGGGTGGTCAGGCCCTTGCACAGCTGCTGAGGACAGTGGTGCAGTCACCATCCCTGGAGTGATTTAAAAGTCATGTGTGTGTGGCACTTGGGGACTTGGTGTAGTGGTGGCCTTGGCAGTGCTGTGGAATAGATGGATTTAATGATCCTAAAGGGCATTTCCAACCTCAATGATTCTGTGATTCCATGAATGGCTTCTCCCTGCTTCTCAGCTCCACGGTCTTGTGCCACCCTAACCCGGCTGTGCAGCCCTACAGCACCAGCAGGACTCAGGGCCACTGTCCCTTTGTCTTCAACAGCACCAGGGCATAGCATGGATCTTCTCTGGCCCTGACCTCCCTGTAAGGACAAGGTGTCCCTTTGGAAGGTGCATGTCTTGAATGCTCCCATGTGCCTTGGCAGCCTTGGCTTTGCTGGTTTTTGTGTCTGGGCCCCTTATCTCTCCGCCCCACCTCACTCGGTGCTGGCTCTGGTGTCCCCCGTGCCAAGGCTGCCCAGTGCCCAGCCCAGTGGCTCGGGAACAATTGGAGGAAGCTGTGTCCTACAGCAAACCCTGAGATTTCTGCTGGAAGTGACAACTGCTGGGAGGGCTGGCAGGGGATGAGGCCACACATGGGGGCTGGCAGAGTCTCAGGCAGCACAGCAGGTCTGTGCCCTCTGCACCAAACCCAGCTGCTGCTGGAGGGTTCAGGTGTGCTGGGGAGCTGGCTGGGCACACTGCAGGGTGCAGGTGGCCCTGGCCAGCATCCCACAGGAGTGTGACCAGCTTCCTGTGGCCATGGCAGAGCCCCACGAGGGAGGAGAGCAGCATGTCCCTGCTCACACACACCTGCCCAGCATCGGCAGCCACACAGCACACACAGACACAGAGGCGCAAGGTTAGTGCAAGTACGAGTGCTACCCTGCTTCAGGACACAGACACGCGCCAGGGCTGGGCATGGCAGCACCCACACATGCACCAGAGGGACCATGTCCACCCACGTATGCAGAGGAGAAGGTGGTCACACACATACACAGGTACCCTCCTGCTCTAAGCCCCAACCCAGCAGTCCTGAGGCTCCACGGTGCTCCAAGTGTCACCTCGCTGCACCGCAACTCCTTCTCCATGTGCTCAGCACTGGAAGCCTGAAAAGCAGGAAATCCCTGCCCAAACTCTTCCCCTCTGCTCCCTCTGATATCCAGGTGCCGAAGGCTCACCCTGCCTGTGCCAGCAGTGCCTGCAGTGCCAGCAGTGCCAGCAGAGCAGGCAGCCTGTGCCCAAGCTGTGCTGGAGCACTGCTGGCTGTGCCTGCACCATCCAGGGTGCTTGGGGAGGGCAGAGGGAGTTCAGCTGGGGAGGACAAACTCCTTAAAAGGCTGGACATGCAGGCAGCCAGGAGTTCCTGGAAGTTGGCTCCTGGTGCCAGAGAACAAGTCTTGGAGAGCTGCACGGGTGAACCTTCCTGAAAGGAGCCGCCCCGTGCCAGCTCTTGCCCTGCCATGGGCTGTCCTGGGGTGGCTGCTGTCCCTGCACGTCCCTGCTTGCTCCCACGATCCCTGCCATGAGTTCAGCTCCCAAAGGAGACCCAGCTCTCGCCCAGGCTTTGCTATTGCAGATGTGTGGCCCAGAACCTCCATTATCACTGTCCCAGTGCCTCTCTGGCCCTATTCCCTGCCTGGGAGCCCGTCCCAGGCGCAGGCTCGTGTACCTGCCAGCCAGGACATCCTGTGGCTGATAATGTCACATAGCTTGGAGCCCTGTAGCTCCTTCTCATGCCCTGTGCCCTCTTGGTCTCACAGTAGCAAAGTGGGGGTATCACACCCTTCCTTCCCAGTGGGATAAAAGTAGGTGTCTCCTGTTTCAGCTTCCCCATCACCTGGGAGCAGTCCAGCTTATCTCAGCCGTGCCACATGCTTGGGATGCCCAGTGTGGATCCTCCAGGAACCCATCCCATGGGCCAGAGACATCCCCAGTTCCACAGGGGCACTTAAAAGGCACCTACTCCCCACCTGAGACCTCCAATGGCAGTGGCCAGTCTTGTTCCTTTGGAAACTGTGATGAATCCTCGACCATTGTGTCCCTCCAGTGACCTGAGGCCATGTAGAACTTCTGTCCCCTCCTCTGAGTGCTCCAGATCCTCCCACCCAACATCAGCAGCCACTGCAGCACATAGCTGGACAGAAGATGAGACAGTGGGCAGCCTCCAGCATCTCGAGGGATTTCCTGGAGGCCTGTGGACAGCTCCACCCTGTGCTTCCCAGGAGAGGGAGAGGGCAAAGGCACATGGTGGACAAGCAGCAGCACAGAGGTGGCAAATCCCATCCCCCAGGATCCAGGAGCTCAGCATTGGTCACTGCAGCATCCTCTTGAACCTTTGACACAGCCACGTCTCATTGCTGGCTTTGGGGTGACACCTGCAGCCTGTCTTTGCCTCAGAGGCTTCTACTAGACAAAGTCTCCTCTTCCTGCACAGCCCCATGGACCTCTTAAAGAAAGTGCAAAACTTTCTTGCAGCATCACACTGGGCCTGTTTCCTGACTCCAGCTCTCTGTGTCACCCATGCCTGGCTCTTCTGAAGCCTCTTGACGCACCGTATTCCTTGTTTGCCTTTTGTTCTTCAGGGATGCTGACAACCTTGCTTCAAAAACGAGTTTCAGGGAGCCTTGCTATGCTGGCCCTCCAGCACCCCCTGTCCTGTCCCTTACAGCCCAAATGGTCCCATGTCACCTCCTTCTCCTTCAGTCTTCCTCGCAGTTGCCTTGTCCAAAAAACCTCCACCTACCCCCAAAATGAGCTTTGTTTTTTTTTAGAGATGCCAAGCCCATCTGGTACAGTCTATCCCTGATAAGCAGCCCTCCCTCGGGGCCTCTTGGGACCAGAAATAGCGCCAGGGCTGGACCTGCCCGAGCAAACATTCCTCCCTGCACACGCACGTCTGCTTCCCGCTGGCAGCCCGGCCACCCCAGGGAGCCGGGGCCGAGGGGACCAGTGCCACGATGGCTCCTGCACGTCCCCGGAGGGGAGCTTTCCCCACCCAGGTAGCTGCACATCCCTCCGGACACTGTCCCGACCGGCGCTCCCCGGGGCACGGCTCGGCCCGGCTCGCTGCTCCTGCAGGGAGGAGTCCTGATTTCTGACAGCGTGTCCCTGAGTCCCGATAATCCCCGAGGGGCAGCCGGCAAAGCCCCGCTGATCCACGCCGGGCTGACCCGGCCGTCGCTCGGGGCTGGAATGCGCTGCTAATCCCCACGGCCACCTCCCGGGAGCGCTCCCCGCTGCCCGGGGGAGCCCGACTTGGTCCCGGTCGCTCTCCGGGGAGGCGACGCCGGCACTCGGATGTCTCCTTGCCCCGCGGGACGGGGTGGTGGGTGGCCGCTGCTCCGCAGGGGTCTGTGCTCCGAGGACAGACGCAGGGGCCGTCCTGGAGCTCAGTGCCAGCCCAGCTGCCCTGGCACTGGGACCTCTGGGGATCTGCCACGGCTCCAAGGAGGAGCTGTTTATTTCCAGCCCTTGCACCACTGCTGGGAGAAAAGCAGTTGCATTTCACACGACAGATGTTGCTCTCTGAATCCTTGTCCTGCTGGTCCTCCAAAGGCTTTTCCATAACCTCTTAACCCCTTTATCTCGTGGGGGGGTTTTCAGCACTGACATCTGACCACAATGGGCTGTCTCTTCCCATATTCCTGCTGGGGCACAGGTTCCTGCCCACCCTGCTGTTCCTGTGACCTTTCCTCCCTGTCACTTCCCAGGGACCGAGTTTTTCCTCTGCTTCAAGAGGGTCTGTCCAGTGCAGTCAGTCCCTCAAAGGATTGCAAACACTCCTCTGCAAACCTCTGCACGGAGCCCTCATGTACTGCCCATCAAAATACATTTGTGGACATCGCAAAGTGTCCCACATAGCTCCGTGGCTCCTGATTCTCTCTGCTTCCCTCTATAATCAGTTCTGTGGCTCTTCCCAGACCTTCCATCCAGCCCTCCCTTGTGATGGGTGGGAGCTGAGCCCAGCTCCCTGTGGGGCACACTAGGACACTCACAGCCTTCCTGCTACTGCCCCAGCTCCTGTGTGTGACTGTTTTGGGGGCTCTGATCACCTACCAGACCCTCAAGCTGCCTCCTGGCATGGAAGCCCAGCCTGTAGAAAGGGGAATCTTAACCCTCAGTCTGCAAATATGGGGCCAGAGCCCCTGGTCTGTACCCTGCTCCTGACAAAGTGGCTTCACAAGTGGCTAGAAAAATGCTGCTGCTCCCAGGGCACAGTGGCTGCTCTCTCCCACTGCAGCCTGTGCCATCTGCAGCCAATATTAATCATGTTTTTCAGCCATTAATAATTTCTAACATTAATCATGTTGTCTTCATGTTGAACAGTGGAGGACTGGGACTGCAGGAACTCTCTCACAAGTGATGGGCCTCAGCTCAGCTGCTTCTGAGAGCTGTCAGCTGGCCAGAGCTCCGTTCCTCTCCACGTGTGCCATGTGGCTTTTGTATTGTTTAGTCTCTGATCAAAATCTGGGGCCGGCTTGAATTACCTGTCCCACAACAGCCCAGTGCATTGACACAACCACTGCCTCTCCAGTGACATCACAGAGCCCTCGTGTTTGCTGGACACCATCCCGTGCCGTCATCGCGCTTGGCTCTCAGACATCCACCCCTGTCCTGTGGAACACCGTCCCTCTGGAAGGGAACACTGTCCCTTTTTCTGATCGGGGGCTGCCCGTGACTGAAATCAAGCTGGCAGGACTGTGCCTGTGGAGAAGCAGATGGTTGAGACATGATTGGCATCCTGTGTGCAGAGCACCTGCACCTCCTGGAAGGAAAGGTCCAGCTTTGAAAGCATCCCTTGAGGTAGTTCTCCAGAAGTCCCCAAGATTTGGTGGGAGGGGGCCCCTGGAGGGCTCCAGACCAGTCTGATTCACAGCAGGGCTGTTTCCAGTACTCAGTCATGGTGGCTGTGGCTTTGTCTACCTGAGGTTTGAAAGCCTCCAGAACCAGAGCTCCCCCACCTCTTGTGCTTGTCCCCACGCTGGGGCCCTTCCAGAGTCAACACTTCATCTTGGAACAAACACCCCAAACCTTGGCCACAAACTGCAGTCTTTGTTTTCCTACCAAGGGCAGGGAAATCTTTCTCCTGTGCTAAGAAGCACTTCTGGGGGGCGATCCAGTCCCTGTTCCACTGCCACAGCCACATATGGACCTCTCATGTCAGAAGGAAGGATT
The DNA here is from genome assembly GCF_031753505.1 of Anomalospiza imberbis. NCBI lineage: Eukaryota > Metazoa > Chordata > Aves > Passeriformes > Viduidae > Anomalospiza > Anomalospiza imberbis. The sequence continues at coordinate 675,610 of NC_089700.1, forward strand.
TCTGCACATAGTGATGCTTAGCACAGCTTTTCCACACCTTTTGCCCAAAGCTTGTTGGGGGAAGACAGTCATTCCTTCAGCAGAGGGACATGGGCACAGCTTTCTCCTGTCAGTTCCCTCCAGTTCTCCAGGGGATGGAGCTCCTGGAGCTGCTGGAGTTGCTGGAGCTTGGTACCAACAGAGCAAGAGGGTTGAGGGAGACCCTCTCAGGGTCTGGTGCACAAACCAGGTATCTTTTCCCCCAAAAATCTGACATTTGGAGCCTTGGTTTTGTTGGGACATAGAATGAACCCAACACACAGTTTGTCCTGTCCACACATTTTTTTGGGAGGGTGGGGGCGCCTGGATCCGAAGCTGGCTGCCCTGACACCCAGGTCCAGGGAATTCCTGGGAACGCTGACTTCACGCTACTCCTCTTGCTGCTCTGTCCTCCAGCCAAAACCTGGGCCAGCCATGGGAGCTGAGCTTCTCCTGGAGCGGTGAGTGAAGACCTGGGGCTCGCAGACTCCACAGGCACTTGGGTAGCTGCCCGTGCCCCAGGCAGCTGCTCCAGAGGTGGAGCATTGCCAGGCAGCAGGTCTGGCAGTTTCTTGGCAGTGTTCAACTGCAATCAAACCGTCTCCACAAAACATCTCCATGAGCCAGCACATTCCAATGGAGAAATGTCTTGTCTAAATGTTTCTGACCAACTCTCGTGCGGCGGCTTTCTCGCTTTTCCTCCTGGCTGTGTTTCTGAAGGAAAAAACACTTCAAAGGCATGGCCCTGGCTTGGAATGCTGTAGGTGTGACTGTGCTGTCTCAGCCCAGGTCCAGACTCTTCTCCTGGGGTCTGATGAGACAGAAGAACCCTTACCATTGCTGGATGGCCTGAGGAGCCCTAACTGGACATGAGAGGAGCATGGGATGGGTCTCTCAGGAGTCAAACAGCCCCACAGACCTTCTTGCAGTGGGGTGAAGCCTGAGGAGCCCTGAGGTTGAGCTCAATGTGTGCACATGGCCCAAGAGCTGAGGTAATGCTCGACTGCAGGTGAGAGCCAGCCTTGACGTGTGCTGGACGTGTGGAGGACAAGATGCCCTGTCCACAGCAAGACAAGTCTCAGCTCTTGGTGCCAGGATCTTCTCTGGTGGGGGGTGTTTGTTCCCAGCCTCCCACTTCAGTGACAGTCCTCTGCACCTACATCAGAGGGACTTGGGGTTTCTTCTTCTGCTGAGAGCTCCTAATAGTCTTTAAACTCCTGTTGCTTCTTTAGAGATGACCCTCAGCCCTGTTGTCACTCTTGGCATGGGCAGCAAAGCAGGACAGCTGTCTGGGTACCTGGAGGCTGTTGGAACAGGTGTCCCTCACCTCAGGGAGGGGTGATCTTGCCCACAACAACCACACCAGGGAGCAGGAGACAGCCAGGACCTTCCAAGCGCATGTCCCAGACCGTTGGCATTGCCAGTGTGGGGTACCTAGACAGAAGGGTAGATGTCCCCACATGGAGGGCAGTTCCACCATCATCACGGAGCTGATTGGAGAGGCACATGGTCCTGTGTGGTGGCAAGGTTCACTGGGAACACGAGGTTCATTGGGAACATGAGGCTCATCGGGAACACAAGGCTCACGGGGCATGTGAAGCTCACATTGGGCTCACCAGGAACACTGGGAACACAAGGCTCACCAGGAGCACAGCGAGGCTCCCCGTGGACACAGTGTGGCTCCCCAGGCACACGAGGCTCCCCAGGAACACGGTGTGTGCTCTCACAGTGCGCGGGGCTGCACGTGGCCGGCGCGGTGCAGCGCGGGGCGCGGACAGTGCGGAGTGGAGCAGGTGTGCACCGGCCGACATGTGGTTTGTGTTTAGAGTGTGTCTTTGTAAATGAGGTGCACTTGGCGCTGTGTGTGCTCACTCTGGCACACCAGGGCCACTGCTGCCATGTTCCTTGGCCGGCCATGGTTTTGTGTGACGGGGCCTGTGTGCGGCACCGCACGGGGCTCCCGCTCGTGTGCTCACCTGTGTGTGCGCTCCGTCGCACGGCCAGCCTGGAGCCCTGCTCCTTCTGGAGAATCACTTGAGGCTGAATGTCACCTTCCCCATGTGACTGCCACTCCTAGGACAGTGGTCTGTGTACCCTCGCTCCGTGAGCTGACCCTGACTGGGCTTTGTGAGGGGGGAGGAACTCCCCTGGTGCTCTCCACCATGCTGCACTCCCCAAGGAACTGATGGAGTGTGAGGGTTTGGGTGCTGGTAAGCAGCTGAGCCCAGCAGATAGTCCACCCCTCCCCAGCACCCTTCCTGCATGAGACCTGAGCAAAACCACCTGGAGCCAATTCCCAGCCCAGCAGAGCTGTGGAAAAACAAGGCATCCGAGGCCTTGCGTGGAGGCTGAGATGGTCGCTTTTCCCAGGAGGAAGGGTGGTCCCATGGGAGGGCTGTCTGGTCCAGGGATTCTTGGAGCTGGATGAAGTGCAGGGAGGCTCCACTGGGGCATCCTGGCACTACACCTGGGTCTTGGACAGAAAGGGCCAGGCTGGGAGTTGAGCATCCAGCTCGTAGCTTTATAGTGCTCTGGAGAGGCAGAAACGCCATGCCTGTGATGGTGAAGCCACTTTCTAGCACTGGCGAAAATTCAGCCGTCCTGAGCCCAGGCTAAGGGAAGGCAAGGGGAGGCAGTGGGAGAGGAGGTGGAGATGCACCCAAGTAACCCTGGAAAAAAGCCCCAGCTCTCCTGCAGCTGCACAGAGAGGGCAGCTGGGCCAAAGCCTCCCAGCTCCCTGGGCTTGAGGAATGGTAAGGCAGCCCCGAGGTATCAGCCAGTGACGTGGCACAGGCACCACCTGCTTCTCCAGGGCCAAGACAGGGACAGTGTGAGGACACAGCAGGTGCTGGCTCCTAGTGTACATAAGCAGGGGTGACCTGTCAGGAGAAGCAAACCCTGCTCTGACATGAGCAATCAGGGCACCCACCAGATCCTTGCACCTGGCCCAGGAGGGGAAATAGGGCTTTTGCACTGTGTGACATCTGGGCTTCCCAGCCAGGTGCGAGTGGCATGGAGGTGTTCTCCCCCTGACTCAGATAGCAGGCAGGCTGCCAGGGAACAAGCCTGGCACTGCATGGACAAACCATCCCTACACAGCTCAGTGAGACCAGGGACAGGCTCTGGAGGAGCACAGAGAGTGCCTGAGGAGTGCAGCTGACTGCTGCACTTGTATAAAAAGATGAACAATGGTGAAAGCAGCAGGACGTGGGAGGGATGGTGGTGCAGAGCACTTCAGAAAGAGAAGGATAGAGAGAGTCTGGCAGTCAACATCCGACTTTTATTCCTAGTTAAATAACAGAGCACGTCGGATGAGAGAAAGTCATTAAGTGTCAAGAGTCAGATTTCGAGGAGCTCAGTGCCAGGTTTCCCAGCACTCAGCACCACAGCCGGGGCCAGGCTTTGCAAAAAGCCAGATCCCATTCAGAGTTTGCAGCAGGGCTGGCTGAGGCTCCCCAGGGACGTGTCTGGATGGCTTTGTGAAGGATATGAGTGCCCGACCATCGTGGCACTTCTCTGAAGTGCCTGATGGTGCTGGTCACTGCGGGGGTGCTCCCTGGCACTGACCCTGCAAGGTGCATCATGTGGTCCTGCTGGGAGACAGCAGTCCTGTCACCTGAAGGGCTGCAGTGGTTTCAGCCCCTCATCTGACAGGCTTTTCAAGCAGGAGACTGACAGATTGTGGGTTTTCAGCTTCCTGTGGGAATTTCTAAGCACATAATCATTGTGAACATAATGAAAAGCATTTTAATAGTCAGAGAATACCATCTGGATGTTCACAAACAAAGGCAATATAAATCCACAACTGACAGCTCTGAACTCAGTGCTTTTATAAGTATTTCCAAATTGTTTCCCAAATTATTTAAGCAAGTCTTTGCTCTAATGAAACTCAGAAAAGATCCTAACATAGGCAAACAGTACATACTGAGCACAACAGAGACTTTATACAGAGGGATTAGAGCTTGGGTCAGATGTAATCAAATTACATCCCCTGCATACGAATGCAGTCTGTGTTCGGAGATAGGAAGAATCCCAAACACTTCTGTAATGGGAGGAATAAATCTGGAAGTGCCAAAAGGGAACTTGGGGGAGAAGAGGGGAATAACTCAAACCAGTTTTTGTGGGTGTGAAGGCCTTTCATGATGGCGCTGAGCATGGTGAGGATTATTTGAGAGTTTACAAGAGCGATGTGCTGGGTCTGGTGGCAGCTGCCTCTGATGTCCTCACAGTGGGTGACACTGGGAGAGGCATGGGAGGGATGCTGGAAGGAAGATAGGAAGAGCAGAGCCAGCCAGGCACAGGGCTGCTTTGCAGGGAGGAGAGAGGTGCTAACAGCCTGGCTGAAAGCCAGCTCTGAGGTGATGTGCCAGGAGAAGCTGGCAGGACTGGCCATGGGGTTCTCTCCAAAAGCAGAGTTGAGCCTCCCTTTCCACAGGCTTTGGGTCAGAAGGGCATAGACCAGCATGAATTGGGTTGAATGGTGACTCCTAGGCTTTCCTGATGGTGACATTCACAGGGCTGCTGCTTTCCTGGACAAAACCCCTGGAAATCAGGCAGCAGTACAGATCCTGACCCCAGAGGCCTGACGTCCTGAAGTGCACCTCTTGATAGCCCAAGGCAGTCACAGAGCCAAGGGCTTTGTTCAGCATGGGCCTCTGTGGAGAGGAACTGGGAATGGAAGCAGTGATCCAGAGCCAGTGGAGGCCACACTGACAGCAGAGCAACCCCAGACATGTTGGGGACAGTCCAAAGCAGATTGTGAGGTGGGCAAGAATGGCCACCACAGGGGAGATTTCACCAGCAGCACCTGGACAACTGCAGCTGGCACGTAACTGTACCCTGAGGACAACAGTGGCTCTTGTCACTTTCAGGCCCCTGGCCAGACTTTGGGTCCTGGCAGATGATCTAGAAACATCTGCTTTTGCTGGCTTTTCCTGATCCAGCTCTTGCTGTATATGGTTGAGGGCCCTCCAGCCAACAGAAATCTTTGGGTTGTGGAGGAGGGGTCTGAAAACAGACCATGGCATGTACCTGGAGATGTACTCTTATAAACATGGCAAAATTTTTTCTTTCCCTCCATGCAGGAAGATCACCTCTCTGCTTGCTGGAGAAGCCTTGGTTGGAAAATGGGAAGACACCAACTCCTCCTCCTCCACACAACCTCAGAGCAGAGGACACCCTGCTGTCTCAGTTCCTGGATTTCATCTGAATTCACCTTGCCCTGTGGTGCTGGGTAGTCTTCTGAGTGAAAAAATATCATGTTTATCTGTCACTCTGTCAGGCCAAGTTCTCAATGGAAATGGATTTGGAAGCAAAGGAGTTGCTCTCAGAAGGATACAGGAAACAAAATCTGATCTCTCCTCCGTGATGGGATGCCTGATTGTGACAGGACGCCTGCTGACAGCTGGATGTCTCTTCCACCAGACCCTCTCTGCTGGGATGAGCCTTTCCTCCTTGCCCCTGCTGCTCTGCCAGGACAGCAGGGCTCAGAACAGGAGCACAGGAGGAGGACATGGCATGGGGTCACTCGGTGCTGCCTCTTGGCTCCTGCACCTCCCCACCTCCCCACCTTGTGCCAGGGTTTGCTGCCTCCATGGGGCTTGGAGGCAGCTCCAAGAGCTTTGCAGTTTTCCAGTGCTGTGCCTCAAGTTTCTCCTTGGAATCACGAATAGGACGTGCCTTGTGCTCAGCCCATGGCTCCAGCACCATCTCAGCATTGCACTGAGACCACGTTTGGTCTCCTTGGATGTATCAGAGAAATCCCAGACATGGAATAAAGTGTTTGCCCAGACGTGCTGCTGAGGGCAGGCTGCTCCACATGGAACAGGCTGCCAGCTTGGGGGGTGTCATGTCCTTGTGTGGCCCCTAAAGCATAATTTCTGTGGGTCCCAGCAACGACCCTGACAAGCAGAGCTCTCCTGCCTGGATAAACGGGACAAGTGGTAGCGCTGCCAGCAATGGGGTATGGGAGAAGCTGCCTGTTTCCTTTCAGTCACTTTGTTAACATGCCCCTAAACCCTCTTGCAGCCAGAAAAAGCATTAGTCACCCTTACAAAGTCAGGATGAGCTGACAGAAATAACAAGCACCTTCGTCTAGAGCATGTCCATGCCAGGCAAAATATTGTGGCCAGGACTGCTCTGTGCTTGTTCTGGGGAAGGGACAGAGGAACCTGCTCAGCCTGTGCAGAAGGCAGTGGTTGTCTACTACACCCCAACACCTGGCCAGCTGTGGGAGGTGCTGGTGGCCACTGGAGATGGCCCTGTCCAGGGCCTTCTTGGGGCTGTAGACAGGGACTGACCTGGCAGAGGGGCTGCTGAAGGGATTCAACTCCTGGGGTGCAGTGAGATGAAGAAGGACTTGGGGAGGCAATAGTGTGACCTGCCTGCTCATCAGGGACTCTCTAGGCTAGCTTATGGCCAACCATGATCTGGTGGACATTTCAGAGGGGACCACAGCTTGGGACCTCCTTCATTCCACCTCAAACCCGTCCATGATTCCAACAACCTCTCCCAGGAGACGGAAGAGGCACCAGGCTGACTGCAAGGAACCAGGCAGCCCATCCCTTGGAGACTCCTGCCCCATAACACAGCCTGTCCGCCTGCTTCAGCATCACCTCCAAGAACCAGAGAAGCAGGGCAAGCCAGGACCTGGATCCTGGCCGACGAGGGGAGAGATGAAGGGAGATGTGAAGCCGATGAGTGGAAAAGGAGAGCTGCAAGGATGTGGCCGGGCGCGGCTGACGGGGGTGGCTGCAGACAGTATCGCAGCAACGTGCTGGCACAGAGCGGGGGCCAGGCCGGAGTCAAACATTGGGAACATTTCTACCAGACAGGACAATTACACACTGGAGCTGCTTGCCAGTGAGGCCCCATCACGAGTGGAACAGATCCCATAAGATACTTCTAAGTTTAGAGTAAAGGAGCCCTCTCCAACAGGGGAGGATGCGAGACTGCCGAGCTCAGTCCCGCCCGTCGCCGCCAGACCACACTCCCCAGAGAAGCACTCATGAACTGCTCTTGCAACACTTGAGCTACGGCTGAGACACACATTCCAACCGAAACCCCTGTTTGCAGTTGTTTATACATTGCTCAAAAAATATCCTTTTGGATTGAATTTATTCATGCTTGATCTCAGCCCAAAATAATGAAGAATTATTTGGGGATGGTTTGAGCAAAATCTGTTTGACTGTTTCTGTGTTATGTAAGCATCAGAATAAATATGTTTTCCTATTTTCAAACTTTTTCCTCATTCTTCCTAGCTGTCAGATAGCTCAAAATCAGCTTCATTATGTGGAGGAGTTGTACTTAGCCCATGCCTAGCTCTCAGTGAGGGACCAGTCTGTTCCTCAGCCAGACAAACTCTCCTCAGGAGTGAGAAAACCAGGAGGGACTACAGCTCTTACATGTGGTGCTTGACATCCTTAAAAGTGATCTCCAGGGGCATTGGATCACAGCTGGGCATTTTCCAAGAATTTTTGACAAGAAGGGATTTGCCAGTGCCAAATGAGAGTAAAACAAATAGGTATTGAACAAGGCTGTAGAAAAGAGCCATAAGTTTTTGTGAGAAGGGGAGGTGAGTGCTCTTCACAGACCACGCAGCAAGAGGAGGGCTCAGCTCTTCCCACCACCCATCTCCCAGCTCCAGGGGAGCTCACACTCCGCAGGTTGTGCTGGAGCTGCTCCCTGCGTGGTTTTGTGCTGTACCCATGCTCGTTGGTTTTGGTGGATCGTGGATTTGGGAGAGGAGAAGTGAAGGAAAAGGGCTCACAGCCTTGGAGACACTCTTTGACTCTAAGACTGTGCCCAGATGCAGCGAGGTGATGGGTGATGGGCACTGCAGGAGGAGGGCCAGGCCTTGGTGAGCTGGATGAGTCAGATGTTGGGAAGACTTTGCACCAGCATCACTGGGGTGGGGCAGAGCTGTTGGAGGTGAATACAGAAATATCCTTGAAATCCAGCTCCAAGGCTGAAGAAGATCACTGTCCAAGTTTCAGGAGTTCACACTAAGCCAGTGGAGAAGTGACCTTGACCCAGGCATTTCAGACTTCATCTCTGGAGGAAAGGATGAAGAGGCAACGTTCACCCCGTGATGCCCCAAGGAATGAGGGTCTCTAAGATGTTTGGGTCTCGCTGCTTCCGAGTGTGAAGAGGACTTAAATACCTGAGTGCCTGGCAGAGGCTGGGATGTCATTCCTCACCCACCACCTACAGAAACTCAGGGAAGTCTGTCCAAGTGCTGATTCTTAACTCAGGGCAGTTGTTCAAGGAATGACATTGTGCAATGACAAAGTGCTACAGCAACGAGCCCTGAGTGCCAGGAACAAGCACTCCAATGTCCTGTCAGTTTTCTGTGGAGAAACCATGGGGAAAATGAGAGGGATTGTTGTGAGCCGGGAAATTTTTTAGAGGATCAGGAAGCTGATAAAAATGCCTGAAGCACAAAAGGAATTAAATTAAAGTCCTCCAGCTGAATGTAGAGGCTGCTTCAACATCTGTACAAGTCACAAAGGGCTCACAAAATATAAGCGAAGAAAGAGGCAGGAACAGGCATCACTTTAGGCCTGTCAGCAGGGAAAAGGTTTTGAAACCATGAGCAGAGAAAAAATTATATCAAGGGAATTCCAGAAACATATTGATTTTGACTGAAGTCCCTAACCTGGATTCTGGAGAAGCAGGGAAAGGCGTCCATAGGCAAGGGGAGATCTCAGGGCCTCCAAAGGAAGACCATGAGCATCCTGGAGCTACTGTGACCATGAGCATCCTGGAGCCAGAGCAGGCTCCTTGGAGCAGTGGCATCACTTGGATCCACGAGATCCCCTGACATCTTCCAGCACCTCTAGTTTGGCTACCCTGGTGAGAAACCAGGATCTCCAGGGCCCTGGGGCAGGAGGAATGATTTAACTGGAGAGGGAGTGTTGAACACTGGCCTGGACTGAAATGGAATCATAACCTCTACCTCCTTCCTCATTCCATTGGAAGATCCCATCAATGGCTTTGGGGATAGAAAAGGATGTGTAAGCACCCCCAGATTTGCTTTAGGTCAGCACCTGGAAACCCAAGTGAGTCCTTTTGACAGTTCAGCTTAACTGGAGCTTAACTGTGTGCTGAAGCAGAGAAGCAGCGCCTCCATGATCCATCCCACGAGCAGGGAGAAATCCATCCTTAAGCCATCCCAGATGTTTGCAAAGCAGATGTGGGTCTCAGTCCTGAGGTAGCAGAAGGAAAAGCGCTGGAACAAAATGAGACGTTAAAAAAGAAACTGCCAGATCCACGTGGTGGAGCTGAGACAGCTTGGGGAGACCAAGAATGCAGCAGCTGCTGTGTCTGCTGGAGCAGACAATTTAACATGGAAGCTACTGCTTTCCAGAAGTCTGGAGTGAAGCAAATGTTGTACTGATCTGCAAAAACAGCAGCAGCAATGATCCTGGGAATAGTCTGGCAGCTTTTGTGCAGGAAAAGGCCCTGGAAGGAGCAATTGTCCAGGCTCAGATCGAGCCACTCAAAGGGACCTTGAGGCCCCACTGTCTTTGACAAGCTCGATGGGTGGGATAGTGGAAAAGTCATGAGGGTCAAGAGACAGAGAAAGATAGCAAGTCCTGAGTCTGGGATGGAGCAATGCATATTCTGGGGAGCCTGGAGAACAACCAGCACAGGTGTGTGAGCTCTGCAGCACAGAACATGGAGACAGGGAAGGGAGACTCTGAATCAGCAGTGAGCTTTTCCAGTGAGGAGAGCAAACTGGTGTGCTGTGATAGCCAACTGGTGTGCTGTGACAGCCAAAGCACGGCCAACATCTGCAGGGAAGGTGTGTGAGAAGAGACAGAAAGGTGAGGCTGTTCTGCCTGGAGAAGAGATGTGGAAAGGGGGATCTGATTGTGTTTTCCTCTGCCTAAAGGGATGCTGGAGAGAAGACAGAGCCAGACTTTCCTCAGGAGTGAAGAATAAGGGGAAAATGGGCAACAAGACCATTGCAAGTAAGGATGGACACAAAAAGTGTGTGCAGCCCTGGCACAGGGCCCAGTTCAGGTTGCTCGTGGGCAAGGCCTTGAGCCAATGTATTCAGCTTTAGAATTAGACCTGCTCTGACCACAGCTGACTGGAGACTTTGGATGGTACTCTAAAAATCAGTTATTCCAAGAAAATCAAAGAAAATCGCTTTTCTCAGCCTGTAACATGGCCTTGAGCAGGTTGGCACAGCCACATATGAGGAAACACTGCAGTGTGTTCCCTCTGCTTTAGGGTGGGAATGTGCCACCACTGGAGAGCACCCAAAATTTATCTCCAACTCTGAAGAAATGTGTCTGTTTGATGAAGGTGGGACAGCAGATGATGTGCTCCCTCTACAGTGTGGTGGGCTCCTCATTGTGAGGAACATCAGAGCCCCAGGCTCTCAGATACCCACAGTGGTTGCTGCCATCCCATTGTTAAATTCCTCCAAGCTTGCGGTCACAGGCAGAGTTTCAGGAGATGCTCCATCCTGGGAAGAAGAAGGAAGGATATGGTCCCCAGGCTTGCTCTGCTTGGTGTGTGCTCAGTGTGCAGACAGGGGCTCTGGGAGAGCTCAGGCAGAGCCTGAGGATGACATGGCATCTCTGGGCAGCACAGAACAATCTCTCCACTAAAGGACACCTCCAGGCTTCTTTCCCCATGTTCAAAATTTTCACTTCTTGGACAAGGTTTCCACCCCATCACCTTTCCTTTGTTGCAACCCTGGACAGGAGCTGATGTGTCCCTGGGCACCCAGCACAGCACAACACCCAGCTGACCTGCACAGGTTGTGTTTGGGGACATCCTCACTCCCCTTCACACACCAGGATGGCCCCAAATCCTCACAGACATCTCACATGTTAACTGTTGCTGGCCTTATCTCTAGGATCAAGACCATATTTTTCTTCTCGTTCCAGGAAGGACAAGTTTTAATAGGCCTGGAATTGGAAACAGCTCCCTTTGCTTTCCATGCTTCCCACCCCGTTTTCATGTGGGGAGTTGTTTATCACAGTTATGCAAGCAGAAGCAGACAGCTGGGGGTGACAGTCCTGGACTGGGGGCACAGAGGAGGAGAGATGAGGTGACAGTCTTGGCCTGGGGGCACAGCAGGGCTCCAGCTGCCCTGCACGTCCACCCTGGCCCTGCACCCATCTCACACATCCTGATGCTGCTGGGGATGCACAAGTGAGCAGAGGGAGAAGGAAATGTTCTGCTTCCCTGGCCAGAGGGGACAGCCCTTGGGACTGGAAAGGACTAAATCTCAAGGAAAAAGTGTGGAGCGTGTTCTGGTCTCCGTGGAGGGGACACCCAGTGGTGGCTGATCTCCTCAGTTCCTTTCCTTGGATCTGGTGGCAAGCCAGGGACAGTCACCATGACAGGTCAGCACAATGCCCCTGTTCCCTGCCAGAGTCCCACAGGGTGGCATGGACCAGGCAATGTGGAGGGGACATGACACCTGTCCTGTGTGTGTGACCGGGCAAAGGACTGGCTGTAGGGCTGGGCATGGTCTGGAAATGGGTCAGGTACATGCTGGCAGGAGTGGTGGCATTCTGTGGGTGTCCCCCTTTTTCACAGAGTCCCTTGCCTATGCTGGGGTGAGGAAGAGGCAGCAAGAGGCACAGGGAGGACCCTCAATTCCCATGGCTGTGGGAACAGCCCAAGGATGCCCAGAGCTGATGGTGTTGGGAGACACTGCTGGTGCGAGTCATGAAAAAGAGGCAATGGAGACAAACTGTGAAATGCTGTGACAAAACCCAGCTCCTACTGGACTGAAGATGACGGTTTCCACCCTGAGAGTGATGCAGGAGGACAGGGACCCTATGGTGTGGGGAGGGGACAATGAAATTCATGACAACCATGGAAAACTGTACTGGCTTTAGAGGGAGAGAAGTGTCCATGGGTGAAAGCTGCCTGAGCACATGGCTGGGCTTGGCACATGAAGAAATGAATGTTAACAGCTCATGGATAATGATATGGAAAAGCAAGTCCATAATTCCTTGGTGTCATAGAGCTTTTCTTTAAGGAAATGTCCAGACAAGAGGAGGTGGCACATGTGGAAATTACTAAGTGGTGGAGGGCGGGCTTGGGACCACTCTGGTTTCACATTCCCATGAGCACAGGGCTTAACTGGATGTGATCAAAGGACACTGACCCCTACCATGGAGTGGGCTCTGAAGCATCCACAGGTGACGGGTCCCACTGTTGACAAGGACAACCTCTGCTGGTGTGCTGGCCAGCCCCTGCTCATGCAGCCCAGCCTGCACTGTCTCATCTGTCAGAGGAGCCCAGTCCTGCCCCTTGTTCATGGCACCAGCCTGGCTTGTCTAGTGACATGTGCTCCGTGGATGTCTCTGCCCAGCCCTGCCCGGAGGTGGCACAGTGTTCCAGCTGTGCAGGGACATCATCCTTTCAGACACATTTTCCATCTGTCTCTCACCTTGAGGGGCTCCACCGGCAGAGCTCCCTGGAGTTCTCCCCTAATTGCTTCCCTTCACACCCTGCTCCTGGTGTGCTTTGTGCAGGAGGGTCCATCTCTCCCACCAGCATTGTTCCCCTCCTGCATCCTGCCCACCCAGACTTGCTGCTGTGGCTGCAGGCTGCAGTCAGCGCTCCCGGAGTGGTGGGTCTTCACTAGTGGATGTGTTCCAAGTCCTGCTCCTGGAGGATCTCTCAGTCCCTCCTGCCTTGGTCCAGGTTTCTCTCAAGCACAGTGGTCCACGTGTTGTTCCAGGGAAGGTCTTGTGACACTATGCCAAGCTCCTGGGCCAGTTGCTGCTTGCCTGACATCCACCTGGAGCTGGCAGATGAACTGGTGTGGACAAGGAGGGACAGGATGAGCCAACTCCTCCATGGGCTCTTTGCCTGTGATTTTGGCTTTGGTTGCATCCACAGAGCTCATAGCAGACTGGGCCAGGCTGACCTGGTGCTCTGAGTGGGCTGCTGGTCCTCTGGGTGTGACAGCCAGCCCCTGTGTGACAGTCAGGGGGCTGTGACTGGACTGGTCCCTTGCTCCAGGGCACAGAGAGGGGCTTTGTTTGCAGCAGGAACTGATCCCAGTGAACACAGCCTGTGAGATCTATGAGACTCTGTATGGCTGAATCAGGATTTTGGAGCAGCCCTGCTGATTTCACATACACACACACACACACACACACACACACACACACGTATCATGCTTCCACCTGCAGTACACCCAGGGGTGTGTACTCTTATCCTGAATTTGTCCCAATGACTCCGGGCCAGACCCTCTGGCCAGCTCTGCTCCAGTGAGGGCTCCTGCAGAGCCCCTGTGTCTTTGCAGGGGTGGGGAGAGAAGAAAGCAGCCTGTGCCAGGGAAGGACTTTGTGCACAACCTCGTGGGGACCATCTCGGACCTGCCAAGCTTCCCCCTCACTCCTGCCCTGGGCAGCGTTCCCATCTCATGCTCAAGGCCACAAGCCCGGGAGGTTTTGGAGGCTCCAGGCTTGCTGAGGGTCTGAAGAAGGCTAATGGAGAAGGTGCGGGTGAAAAGCTCCTGCCACAGTGGGGTAGTGCTCATGGATCAGGTGAAGGAAAGGGCAGTGGGATGATGATCCTGGTTGATGCTGGTGCATCCTGGACCTGCAGGGACCAGCAGACAGGGTGACCCCAACCAATGGCCCCATGTGCTCAGTCCTGGCCTGGGGAGGTGAGCACAGTTTGGAGGACACTGAGGAACAGCCAGAGCTCTTGGCAGCCCTTGTGCAGCCAGAACAATGGCTGACGTCATTTTTATTTAAGAGGGAGAAGGGAAAAAATTGTGACCAGAGGACTGTATCCCTGGGAGAGACGGAGTTTATTTTTCCTGCCTGCTGCTTTCTCTCGCGCTCCCCCAGCCCTGGCCGTGGCACAGCACATTCCTTTGCTGTGATCTCCTCCCTCCCATGCAATAGCACATTCCTCCTGCACTGGCTGCTCCCTTCTGCTCTGGCCACCCTGGCCTGGCCGCTGTGGAAGGGGCAGTGGCCACCCCTCCCCTGTGCCTGTGCACTGCTGCCCGCTCTGCTCTCTCCTTTGCCAGAGCTCAGGCTCAGACGCTGTGTCCGTGTGCTGCCTGCTCGTGCTCAGCTCCACCCTGGACACAGGTGACTGTCCAGGCTCTGGCCTCTCCGTGCCAGGACAGGGGCCAGGAGGGATGGTGGAGCCTCACCCTCTGCTGCCTCCATGGCAGGTGCACTGAACCCGTGGCATGGAACCTTCCAGCGGGGCTTCCCACACACTGATGGGCTTGGGTAGCATGGGGTGCCAAGTAGGGCTTGTCTTCCCTGACTGGGTGGAGCAAGACCAGCCTGGCCTTGGGGTCATCCCTTTGGATCCCAAACAGGCAGGCAGGAAGGTGTCTGCCAAGCCCTGTGAGCAGTGGGGAGATGAGCTAACGCCTCGCAGGGCTGAGTTGATGGGGCTGGCACAGGCAGGGCAGGTCACCCCAGAGGGCTGGGCAGACGTGGGTGCTGCAGCTCTTCACCCTGGGGTCATTGTCCCCTCTGGCCAGCATTGGTGTGGGGTGAGAGGGTGAGGCTGTGGGTGCTGGTGACCAGTGCATCCAGGACATCTGCACATGCGGCCCTTGTGTTCCTGCTGGCCTCACTGGGTTTTGTTGCAGTTGCTGGGAGCCCAGGCACGGGCCTGGCCGCCTGTTTTGTAGCATTTTCCCAGTGCAATCAGACCAAATGAGATGTTACCTTCCCTCAGGACATCCCCCTTTGCTCACCCCAACACCCCTCCCACGACTTTGTCCCATACCCAACCACAGAGGAGACCAGCAGCCCCCTGTGCCCACCCCCAGGATGTATGAGAGCTGGGAAAGCTCCTTCCTTCTGGTTTTTTGACCGTGCCAGAACTGCCTTGCTTCTTCTCAACTTGGAGCTGCAGAGGAGAGATCTGGGGCCTCTGGTGAGGGCTCTGAGGGGCATTGCAGGGCTCTGGGTCTGGACAGGGCTCTGGGAGCTGGACTGGACCAAAGGGCTGAATGGGGCCACGTGTGCCCCATCTCCTGCCAGACTGGGCTAAACCAGGGTTAACCAGAGGGACGGCTGGGAGCTGCCACATGCCAAGAATGTTTCCAGACTGGGGAAGGGCTGGACATGAATCACCCAGTGCCTCTGCCAGACGCTGTGTGCAGGCTGGGCTCCACACTGTGCTGTCCTGCAGAGAGTTTGAGGACCCTCTGCCGACCAGGGCTCCATCAGCCCCACCAGCATCACCTGCTCAGGTGGTTCCAGCTGGATTTTGTGGCTCCTGGGGAATCCCAGCTGGATGTGGCAGCCTGGTGTGTGTGTCAGGCACTGCTTGTTTGGGAAGCCACGTGCAGATGTTGTTGCAGCCATGGACTCGCTCCTCCCACGCTGCTCCAGCTCTTTGTCTCCGTCACTTGTGTGAGCCTGAATTTTCACAAGTGGTAACTCAGCCTCTGGAGGTCTCCAGGTCTGTAGCAAGGTACCATGGCTGGCACCAGGACCCTGCTCAGCCCCCAGTGCTGGCTCTCTCACTGGGCAGCTTGTCTCACTGCCCACCCCAGCACAGTGCCTGTCAGCATGGGGGATGCTCTTCCTCCGCCTCTGATGGATATCAGTGTGGTCCTGCTGTGATCCCAGGGAAACCCAGCAGCTCAGGAGATGGGGACCTGCAGCCTTCCCACAGCCAGCAGGAGAGCCAATGCTGAGGAAAGGTTTGGCAGCCTGAGGAGCTCCTGTCCATGTCCAGCATTGCTGGGGTCCTGCACTGGCTGCCCTGGGATGTGGATGGATGGTTTCACATCCAAAGACACCCACATCACTTAATGCATCCCATATCCAAAACAGGGCTGCAACTTCGGGAAGACAGGCAGTCCGTGCTGCTGGAATCCAACGACTGCAGTGGGGCAACCAAAATCTCCTCACAACTTCTGTCCCTTGTAGATCCTTCAGAGCAATGGCAGGAGGGGATTAGGGCTAAGAATGAGGTAACCTGCAGCACGGTCCCTGCAGCAGCTCCTGGTGCACAGATGTCTCTAATTCACCTGCTCACCATGTGCAGGGAAAGGGTCTGAGCACTAGACTGGCCACAGGGACATCTGTGAGGCAGTGGCTGAATGGAGAGAACAGGAAAAACACAGGGAATAAGGGCAGCACCCCAAACTGCTTAGGGCTGAAATCCTGATAACTCCTGTCATTCAGAACATCTCCATTCCCATCTGGAAATAAAGAGGCTTCCACGTTCACTTCCCCTTGCTGGAGCTGGAAACACTGCCCCCGTGGATGGTGCTGGGGCAGGGGTCCCTGCCCAGGATGTGGGGATGTTCCCTGTGGAAGCAGTGTTGTTCCCTGGCAGCACCAAGAGTGAGAAGTGCCGTGCTGCTGCACCAGGACACATGTTCCAAGTCTTGTGCAAATGCATCAGGCCTGACCTCGCTCCAAGGTTTCTGGTCAAGGATGCAATCTCAAGGGCAGCAATTTTCCCTTGCTTTCCCAACGCTTTCCAAACGAGCACATCTGAAATCCTTGACTCAAGGGTTTCAAGGAGCTGGGCTGAGCATGACACGCGGCCAGGGACCAGCTCAGAGGCTCAAGAAATAAACAATAAAAGGAGCAGAACCAGAACATCTGGCGGAAAGTAGAAGCATGTTCCACAGTCTGGGTGTCTGAAGGATAAATGGGGCTGGACCGAGTCACAGCTCCTTTCTTGTCCACGTTGGGAGCAGGGCAAGCGTGATATTTATGGGCTTCAGTGATGCTGTACTGCAACATCTTGGCGCTTCTCCTTCACTGGCTTCAAGGGGAATAGGAACACATATGTAAAAAATATGTGCTGGGACACAACAACCCAGTCCCAAATGGCAGCAGACACAGGGAGGCAGAAGCTCTGGGGGCAAGCTCAGCTCTTACCCACAAATGCGATGGGGTAGGGCCCTCTGTGCTGGGGGATAATGAGAAGCTGGGAGCCTTGGAGAGCTGCAGCCATGTGGAGAACACAGAAACCAGGCAACAAGGAGCCTGGCAAGCAAGGCTTCCCTTCCCTAGAGGTGGGTATGGAATATGTGGGCTTGACCAGGGAAGCTGTACTGAGCTTCTCAATGCTGTGCCCCATGGCTGGGTCTTGCACCTTCCTTGTTTTCATGGGTCTGGATGAAGCAAAAATTAAATAAAACCAAACTGAGTCCTCAAGGATCTGTATCCAAGAAGCAGGACCTGGGCTCTGGCATGGATATCTGTAAGCCAGTGGTTCTGGTGATCCCTGCCTTGGAATTAAACGCGTGAGTGGCCCCACTGGTTTCACTTAGGGAGGAGTGAGCACTTAAGTGCTTTGCTGGATGAAGGCCTAGGAGAGGGAAGGGCTGGACTCCAAGTGGAGCTCGGCAGGAAGGAGCCTACGCACTCTGCTGCAATGGTTGGGATTTCCAGCCTGGACACAGGGAAGCAAAGCAGGCAGAGTGTGGAAATCCAGCCCCAGAGTTCCAGGCAGGGCAGGGGCTGGAGCAGCATCTTGGACAGCCCAGTTGGTGTTCCCAGTGGGGCCATGGCAAGGTCCCCACCTCTGTGAGTGCCTGCACTGTGCAGAGGGGAAGCTGTGGGTGCCCTTGGCCTTGGCGGTGGCACTGACCCATGGCCAGCAGTGGCACTGACCTGTGCCCAGCAGTGCCCATCTTCTGGTGACCCTGGAGATGAGGTCCAGGGCTAAGAGGAAAGGAGAAGGAGGAGGAGGCAGCACTGCCCTGGGAAAGGGGCAAGGAGATTTGAGTGAGGTTGAAGGAAGATGATCTGGTGTTTGCTGGGGGGGGGCGAGGCCATGATCAGGTGCTTTGGAAGTCACCCTGTCCCTGCACCCTGTGTGCTTCTTGGAGCTTCAGGAGATGCACCTGGAGCAACACGTCTGTCTTACAATCCCAGATCTGGAGCAGGGGTCTCACATCTCTCCCACAACCTGAAGGATGCTCTCTGCTGGGCCTGTTCTGCCAGGAGCACCAGCCTCTTCCCAATGTCCCCTACCCTGAGCCCAGCACACCTCCAGCTGCCCCAAGGCCATGGACACATCCCATGCCAGGCAGGAGATGCCATGACTGGCTCAGCCCTGTGCCTGCACTCCCTGGGAGCCTGGAACCATGGAACCCTGCTCCTGAACCACAGGTCTGCTGACATGGACCAGGAGAGGCCAAGCCACTGCCACGGCAAGGCTGGGGACGGGTAAGACACTGCTTGGTGCTCACGGTGGCTGTCACCAGGATTGTCCCTGTGGAAGTGCAGCAAGTGCACAAAACTGCCACGGCAAGGCTGGGGACGGGCAAGACACTGCTTGGTGCTCACGGTGGCTGTCACCAGGATTGTCCCTGTGGAAGTGCAGCAAGTGCACAAAACCATGGAGAACTCCTCCACAAGAGGTCCATGAGCTCCCGAGTCCTCTTCAAGAGAGGGATATTGCCTGTGTCTGAACACTGCCCATGGAGAGCTGGACAACAGCTCCACTGACACATCCACCTTGGCAGGCACCAGGACGGCCGTTCCCTGGACATCCACACAGCCAAGGGATGTGTACGGGGAGGAGGGAATGGCTTCCTTGCAGCTGGGACTTGGCAGAGGTGAGGTCTCATGCCTGGTGCTGATACTCAGATATCATCTCTGGTGATTTATGGCCGGAGCACGCAAGCACCACTTTGGGAAGATCCTCATAAATAGCTCCGGCGTGACAGAGGGCTGCTGGATAATGGAAAATCGTGGGATCAGCCCCTGTCACAGCTCTGTGCAATGTCTGGTGTTAACCCTGTCATGACAGCAGGGAGGGGCACACAGCTCCAAATTTTCCCTGTGGAGTCAGGGCCTTTGACACCCCCATGCCAGGGCTCACACACCATCCTGCTGAGCTCTGCTGGTCATGCCATAGGTGCTGCCTTTCTTATCCAGCACTGCCACGTCCCCCTCTTTCCAGTCCCCCTCTTGCATCCCATAAGGATTTTGCAGCACCAAAGTGGAACAATTTCTGTCTGGAGGCTCTGCCACCTCTTACCAAAACTCATTGAAACCTGGCTTCAGAGGAACAGGCTTTCCCTTGAATGCCAGACAGAAATCATGGAATGTGTTGCATTGGAAGAGACCATAAAACCCATCCAGTCCCACCCCCTGCCATGGGCAGGGACACTTTCCATTACCCTAGGTTGCTCCAAGCCCTGTCCAACCTGGCCTTGGACACTTCCAGTCACTGTGTTTCCCCTGTTATGTCCTCCTTGAAAACTTCCTGCTCTGAAGGTCATCTCCTGCTCCCTTCTGCCACTGAGAAGGGATTGTCCTTTGCAGGACTTGCACAGGACCTGTGTCTCCCTGCCCAGGTCCCCACTGACCTCCCTGTGCCACCTCTGCAGGCTGATCCTGTCCCTGCACACCCTGGCCAGGACTCATCCAGGTGTTCCCAGCCTTGATATGGACATGGACCTTCACCTGAGTTCCTGCTCATGCTGGGGAGTCCCAGGGAGATCCCACCACAGCTGAGCCAGAGCTGGGAAAGGGAAAAAGGGAAACTGAGATCTGAGCAGTAGAGAAACCATCGGCCTTCTCTGCACTCCTCAGAGCAGCCCTGCTCACCTCTCGCAGACATCCCCCTCTCCCAGCATGGGCCCGTGGCTGGTGCCAATGTCTGGGCTGTGCTGGGAGGGAGAGGAAGCCCGGGGGGGGCAATGGCACATCTCCTCCTTGACAAGGGGTACCCAGTGCGTGCTGGGCAGGTGCCCAGGCAGCTGGACTGGGCTGTCAGCACTGGCTCCGGTGCTCGAGGACCAGCAGATGGGACCCATTAGCAGAGATTATTTAGATATCTCCAAAGGGCTCCGTCACAACCCATTAAACTTAGACAAGCAGACATGTTGGTGACACGCCTGGCAGAGCTCCACACCACCAGAGCATTCAGGGACAGTGGCACGGGTGGAGTGACCCAGCAGATCCTGGGATCCAGGTGTGGCTGGATGGCCCCAGCCCCGGGGTGCAGATCCCGCCTGGTCTCCCCATGCACACCTCCGCTCCTGTGTGGCTCAAGTGCCTCAGGATGGGGGGATGAGTTCTCTGGATGCGCTTCCCTGCTCCAGCCCCCCCTTGCTCCCTCTGGCATCGCCCAGAGAAAGGGGAGGCCGGCGCTGTCCCCGTGCTCTGGCACTGGGCTGACAATGTGGGGTGTGCCTGTTCCCAGGGCTGGTCCTGGGAGCTCCCAGTGGCTCTGGCTGGCTCAGATCACAGGATCCCTCCAGCCACAAGAGCTCCCAGGCTCCATCACCCCCTGACAGGCCCAGATGGCTCCGAGTGCCAAAGCCAAGGAGAGGCGGCTGCTGCCGGCACTGGCCGCACAGTGCCATTGCCAGCACCTCCATCCCGGCATGATGGCTGGAGTCCACACACCGGCATTCCCAGTGGGGCCAGGAAGGTGCTGTGGCATGCCAGGAAGCCCTTGAAACTCTGTGTGTCCCCTCCAGGTCCCCACTGCCACTGTCCCTGCTTAAGAGATTAATTTCTGCTCCTTTGCTTTCTCGTAGCACGTCCTATGCTCTGGGGAGGCTGAGGGAGGTGTCCCGTGGCAGGGAGGGCTCTCTGCTCTCTTCCATGCATGGTTTGGAGAATGGGCTGTCCCAGGAGATGGAAGGAGGGCAGGACATTCCCTGGGGATTCCTGCAGAGGAGTGGATTTGTCTTCATTAACTCTGTAACTTAGAGCAGCCTTTAATCTAACAGCAAATTGCAAACATCAAAGGGAAAAGGCTGGAAGGGATTGAATGGAGATCCACCACAGTCCCCGGACAATTTCCAATGGGGGATGTATCCCTTGAACCAGCACACTGCAGGAGCTGCTTCATCTCTGGACATGTTCAGCTGGAGCAACTTGGTCTGGTGGAAGGTGTCCCTGTCCATGGCAGGAACTGGATGGACTTTAAGATCCTTCCAACCCAAACCACTCAGTGATTGTGATTCCTACTTCCAGCACAAAGCCCTGGGCTACCCCAACCCATGAAGGCACAGCTCCTGTCCCCCAAGTGCCACAGGGGGACCCCCCCACAGCATCTTGCCTGGTGCTTCCCGTTCCCGGTGTCTGCAAACCCTGGAGAGCTGGTTCCCACCAGCATGTGCCTTCTGCTGCGCCCCCCCCCCCCCCCCCCGCCGTGGGGCTGGTGGAGCTCCCCAGATTTCGGCAGGGAGGGTTTTGGAACCAGCTCAGGTTTCTCAGCCTCTAGGTGAGAGCTGTAGTTTCAGGGCATCTGTCCAGGAATTCAGCAGTGCTGAATGGGATCCGGATGGGAAGGCTCAGGTATCTGAAGGTATGTCAAGCCTCCACTCCAGCATTTGACAGTGTTTTCCATGACCTCATCAGGCTGAGGCTCATTAGCCTGCTCTCCACAGAAACTGGAGCTCCTCCCAGGGAATTCTAGGCAATTCTTTGTGGCCAGCACAGTAGGTGGGTCATGGCTCGGAGTGCAGCTCTTTATGTGCCATGGCTGGGTGCTGCAGTCTCTAATAATGCTATTTCTGGACTGCAGCAATGCTAATTGAGAGCTAGTGTGTCATGAATGATACAAATTACTTGATGCCAACGATGGATTGTGTCTCTAATTTCTGTAACTACTGTCCTCATTTGTTTGGCTTGACAGCTCCTAGTACTCAAGGTCTTGCATTATTTGACATTTCATTCCACAGCCATGGCAATTCTGGGGTAGTGGGTGCCTGGATGTGCATGTCCCTTATCCTGACCCCAAGCAGAGCCAGACTCGGATGCCTGGAAGGATTCCTGTCCCTGAGCACTCTCCTCCCATGCTGCAAGGTCCGGCGGCATTACCAGGCTGGGGTTCGACCTGTGCCGGGGCTCTGCTGCCATAGGGCGCTGTGCCCGTGCCAGGGAACACATCCTCCTGCAGCTGCCTCCTCCCTCGAGGCTCCTGATGGTTCTGAAGGGAGGATCAGCCAGCACAGAGGCTTTTCCAGGTTTCTTTCTTAGCCTGTGCCTTCTAGCTTGTTCAAGTAGCCCAAATCCCGAGGTTCCCAGTGTGGCTCCATGGGGAGGAGGTGGCAGTGGCTGAGCAGAGCCTTGACTTCCCTGCAGGGAAGCAGGCCCTGCTGGGGGTTATCCCAGGGAGTGACCCCATCCATTTCTGTACATTTCCAATGGGCATGAACAGAATCTGGTCTGGGATGAGCCAGCAGGTTTCAAGGAGCATTGCTGGCTTACACTGGTGTGTGGGTGGGAGACCAAGGGATGCCAACAGGGCAGCAGGTCTGGGTGGGCAGCTCAGGCAGCTCCCAAGGGGCTGAGGCTCAACCTTCCCTCAACTATTTATTTTATTTCTTTAATCTGGAGGATTTGCCTGTTTTAAGTTCCTCACAGAGCTTTTCAGGACTTTGGTTCCGTTCTTCTGGCATTTTTCCCTGTAGTACAATATGATCCCTATGAACTCCGCTGCCTTCAGTGTCCTAAATATTTGCAGTATCTTTTTGTGAAATATTTTGGATGCACAGCCCAGCCCCAGGGAGTCCCAGGAAGCACCTCCTAGATAAGGCATTAGGAGCAAGCATGCAGGAAGGTTGGGCTTTGTCCAGCGGAACCGCTGAGGATCCAGATGAAGACATGGGAACATCTGACCTTTGCCACTTTCTCCAAGCCCTTTCCCTGGCAGGTAGAGCAGAACAAGCCATTTTCACACCAAACTCAATCCCAGACTGAAGTGTTTCCTTCTCCCTTGCGCAGAGCAGCTCTGCAGGGCTTTGCTATCTCTGTCTCCCCACTGCCAGCTGGTTCCTCTGTCGGAACTGCTGCAGTGCCAGAGGGACATTTTTAGCTGCTCTTATGAAAGGACAACGTGATTTTCTAAAATTACATGTTACCCATTATTTCCTAAGCATCCCCAGCCCCGTCCCTCTCCTCCCAAGGAGGGCACTGGAGCCAGGTCCAGGCGTGGAGAGGGCAGCTGGGGTGGGCTCCCCCTGTGGTTCCCTCCAGATCTCTGTACCCATCTGAAGGTCAGTGCGGTCCCACGCTGCCATCTGGCATATTCTCCCCCTGAAATGTTTCCCAAAACAGCCTCCAGCAGGATCTTTTCCATGCTGCAGGATCACCCCACATCCAGCTCTGACGTGGTTGTGCTCAATATGAGCAGTTTTTTCCAAAAGCTCCTTTCAGCAGATTTCCAAGCCTGCATCAGTTGTCACCAAGGGGATTTTCCAGTCCCTATGGGTACTGTTGCTTGGGTGCCTACAGGGAATCACGCACTGAGAGATTTTCCTCTCTTGGAGGAGGCCTTTCCCTTTCCCTTTTCCTTTTCCTTTCCCTTTCCCTTTCCCTTGCCAGTGTTTCCCCCCCGCCCAGGTGTGATCTCCAGGCTGGCAGAACCAGGCTGGCTTTGTGGGTGTTCAATGAGGATTCCCCAGCCACCTCCTTCAACTTTGATTTTGGGATCCTCATTAATTCCTAGGCCAAATTAAAGCCCCCAATACGTCCCAGTGCTGCCTTTGATCACTAATCAGCCTCCATTTTGATGCATATCTCCAAAGTTTCGTTTTCTTCAGGCTGCTCCTCCCTTTCCCCCAGCACCTTG
Organism: Anomalospiza imberbis; assembly: GCF_031753505.1. Taxonomy (NCBI): domain Eukaryota; kingdom Metazoa; phylum Chordata; class Aves; order Passeriformes; family Viduidae; genus Anomalospiza; species Anomalospiza imberbis. The sequence continues at coordinate 699,163 of NC_089700.1, forward strand.
GTGCTCTCTGGATTCCCACAGCGCTGCCCCACCCTCTTCCCTCTTTTCCATCCAGAGCAGCTGTGGCTGCCCCTGGATCCCTGGCAGTGTCCAAGGCCAGGTTAGACAGGCTTGGAGCACCCTGGGATAGCAGGAGGTGTCCCTGTCCATGGCAGGGGTGGCACTGGATGAGCTTTGAGGTCCCTTCCAACCCAATCCATTCTATGATTCCTTGATTCCATTATTCCCTTCCAGCTCTGTGCCTCCACCTCCACACACTTATCCTGGCAAAGAGACCAGTGAGGGGTCCCAGGAGAAACCTCTGCCCAGAGCTGATCCCAAACCACAGGCTCAAATCTGATGCACAGACTGTTCCTGGAGGTCTGTAGCACCAGGGACACCTCTCTAGGAAAGGACAGTCCCTCTGCTGGGACTGCAGTGTCCAGAGGGAAGATGAGGAACTGCAGCGGCTCCCAGAAAGAACATCAGGATTTTTGCAGGATCTGGAGGAAATTTCTCAGTTCTCACTTGCAGGTGATCAAGTTCTTAAAAAGTCCATTTTGAAGATCAGCATGATGCCATGATGTCCAGTGAAAAAATAAGGTTGGAGAAACAAATAGTTTCCAATGTGTTTTCTTGGGGTGTGGACTGTGAACAACTGTGCTCATCCTCGGTGGCTGCATTACTGAGAGATGAGTGTTTGGTGGCTGATGATATCCTCAGAGGGTGCTACAGTGTCCCCATTCCAAATGGATGATCCCAGAGCTCTCATCCACCTCTCCAACCCCTCCACCTTTCTATATCACCCAGCCAGGGCTCCCATTTTGCCTGTGAAGTGCTTTCTCTTGCTGTATCAACACAAGTACGCGGCCTTATCAGCACTGCCTTCATGGATTTAGTGCAGTAGAAGTCAAAATCCTCAGTCTGCTGTCCCAGTAGGATCCCAGAATCCAACAGTATTAAACTCTGGGCTGTCGTGGTCAGGACCACCACTGTTTTGAAATCAGTTTGTGCAACATCTGTCCAGAATAGTTTGAGATTGCTTTGAAATGCTCTCAAGAGTCCTTCAGCTGAGGCTTAAGCAGGAATAAAAAGTGCACACCCTGATGTCAGATGAAAGAGAAAGCCCTTTGCCTATGGAAGGGAGGTGTGTAATTGCAGAGACATGAACTGGATCTGGTTTTAATCCCACTGGACAGATTGAGCACTGTAAAGTGCAATTTCTAATCTCGGTCCCGCTCGGCTGCGTCGGAGTATGGCTGAAGGTGTTTTTCAAGTGTTTAGGAGGCTTTCCAAAGACAACAGTGTCATCTGGAGAACATCAGCCTGCAGGCTGGTTGCTGTGAACGGGACGCTCTTTGAAAAGCCCTCGGTGCTGATGCAAGTCCAGATGGCTCGTGTTGAACCTGGGGCTGGGCCATGTGCAGAACATGCCATGAGGTTCCTGTGGCTCCACCACGCTCAGCCTGTGAGCACAGCACAGGAGTGCTGGCCCCTCTTCCCGGTCCCACAGGACTTCCCCGACTCACAGATGTGCCCAGATGTGTTTCTAGGTGCAGCCTGCACCTCTCCAGGTGTCCCAGGGATGCATGCAGTGCACCTGCTCTGTGTGCAGCACTGAGCTTATCCCTGTCCTGCAGCACAGCACCAGCAGTCCAGGAGAGCAGGAGCACCATGGGGATGGCTCAGCGTGGGAGTGGGATCCTCCAGGGACACCTTTGGACTTGAGGAGTGTGGGTTCAGGGGGTGCAGAGGTGGTGCTTGGTGTCAGCTCAGATCCAGGGAACAAGGGCAGTGTTCTCTGTCCACTTCTCTTTTCCAGTGTCCACTTCCAGGCACACGGAGCTCTCTCTGTCTTTCCCTCCACTTTCATCCCTGTGACACCTCAGTGCCAGCCGGGGGGGATCCCATCCACCCACACCTCCTTGTCCATGGGCAGCGCTGCTCCTGCCCACACCAGTCCTGCTGGACACACAGCAGCCACCCCTACATCCTCTAAAACCCAGGGGCTGAGACCCCTGGGGAGACTCCACAGCTGCCACTGACCCAAGGAAAGGCTCCGGGGATCAGCTGTGGGGCCAAGGGCTAGATCTGGCTGCACGTCAGCATCACACAGCTGATCCTTTTGGGGAAGAGGATCTGTTTCTCTCCAAACAACTCTGAAGAGGCTTTTTCCTCTGTCCTGCTGATCCTCTCAAAGTCCTTACACTTGGCACAGCCCTGCTGTGGTGCGTTCCTGGGTTTCAGTTTTCCTTTTGCTGCTTCTGTAGCTCTTCCAGAGGTGAAGAGGTTTGGAAAAGCTGCGGGTGGAATTGGAAAAGTGCAATGAATACATATCCTAGACACACTGGATTTTTATGGCCCTGAAAAGTGGAGAGGAAGAAAAGAAAAATGGGTGGATATCCCTGTCTGGAAACTTCGAAGCTGCAAGTTTCAGGGTGTTTGAGGAGATCAGGAAAACTGCCACGGTGGTGGGGAGTTGTTTCTGACTGCAGTGCACAACCTATCACTTCAGCGAGCTCAGACTCTGCATCTGGCCAAGAGCCGGGGGGATCAGCTCCATACACCTGGCATTCCCTGGAGTAGCAGAGCTCTGCTTTCCAACCAGGACCTGCATCCAGAGCACAGCAAGTGGAGCAAGGCACAGAGGGGCTCAGGTCAGACCTGCTGACCTCCCTGGGCTGGGCTGGGCGTTGGCCCAAGAGCACCGATCTGCTGGGACACAGCAGTGCTCGGCCAGCACAGGCTGGGATTAACCTCATGTCATCGGAATGCCGACCTGCATTTGGGTACCTGAAATAAATAACTCGCTGGGGAGCAGCTGAGTGAGGGACAGATCTTTGCAGCTTCCCTTCCTGTTTACATCTGTTCTGGAGTCTCTCCCTACGAGTGCCTGGTCCACGTTTGCAGAGGATGAGGCTCAGAGGAGCACACATGGGCACCAAATGCTGCAGCTGCACAACTCGTGGTCAAGCTCCTGGGGAAAGACTCCGAGGTGCAGGTGCCAGCACTGCTGTCCCCATGGCAAGGTAGAGAGGGAATGCTCTGGAGCCTCTGACCCCTCTGCTGTAGCCAGGCTGAGTGCACAGGGCTACCCCCAGCTTCCCTACCTGGATCCCACCAGCCTTTGGGCTGTTTGAGTTTCCCTGAAGCCTCCTGGGAGCAGCACTGGGAAGTGCTAATGGATGGTCAGGAAGCATCCTCCGCCTTAGAATTGCTCCTGTACCCAGATAAGGGACAAGTGACAATGTTGCAGTGCTGGCAGCCACCAGTGACTTCCTTGGAACAGCACCTGGAGCTCCCTGCACCCGTCTTGGTGCCACAGCACCGTCACTGGGAGGGAAATATTTGGCCATCACCACTGCACCTGCAGCTCCTCCAGCTCCCTCTCCCCACAGGGGGACCTGGCTGTATCCAAATCTAGCAGCAGTGATGGGTGGAAGAGCTGAATGTGAGGATGTGGCTGCTGCCATGGAGAACAGCAGAGGCAGGGTTTCCTAACAGAAATTAATTCAATTTTATGAGCAAAACTCTTATATTGCATTAGTGAAGTTAAGACATTCTGTCTCTTTCCTAACAAAATAAACATTTTTGGCAAAGCAAATGAGTGTTTCCTGTCTAAGCCCTGCCTGGCACAGCCCCTGTCCCCAGGAACTACAGCTGGATGCTCACTGGCATTGTGCTGTCCCTGCTTCTCCCAGGCAAGGGATAAGCCAGACACAGCTTAGCAGGGGTAGAAATGAAGTGCAGGGAGCTTTCCCCTTTTCCAGAGCCCACCATGGTCTCTCCATGGTGCCACTCCCATGGTCCAGCTGGGTCTGGCTGAGCTGACTCCTCACCACCCTCCACAGGGGTGGTCTCTCTCCTTGTCTTCCTTCCAGCATAAGGTGCTGACAGCTAAAAATGTCTCTTTTCCCATCTGTCACAGGACCTGTGTTTGCTGCATTTGTGTCTTCAGCTCAGAGAGGAGCCTGTTCCCGTTGCTGGGATGGTGTCCATCCCAGAGTATCCAGGAGGGCCCTGCAGCGGTGGGGCCGGGCTGTCTGCACATAAAGGTGACACCAAGTGGCTGCCAAGTGTCCCTGGGGACTCATCAGCTCTGCTGGGAAGCCCTGGGCCAGGTGGGACACCCTGGGCAGCCCTGGTTCATGGTCCTGCTGTCCCAGACTCAAGCTGTGTCTCAGGACTCCTGAGGAGGTGGAGGGCTCTGGGACCAGGGGGGGAGCACAGACAAGCCCCGGGGCTGAGAAAAAGGAGGGCAAAACACACGAGAAAACAAATCCCCTGCTGTGGCTGCTTCTCCTAATGAGGAGCAGGTCTTTGCCCAAGCCTGAGGGCACAGAGGGAGGGCTGAGCAGAGCTCCACTCTCTCCCTTCAGAGCTGGGTGGGGAGTCAGGCAGACAATTTAGTGAGCCCCGGGGCAAAGCCCTGCTGGCTGCTGCTCCTCGGAGCCACTTTTCCTAGAAAGCAGCGATGCAGATGGGCACTGTGTGAGCAGCGCTGCCGAGGTCTCTGGCCGGGGGGACAGGGATGAGCTGCCAGTCCAGGGAGGTCTGATGGGTCTCGCAATCGTCCAGGCTCCACTGCCTCTAGCCAACACTCGGGCTCGTTGGAAAGTATTTCTGAATGGTTCCCAGCCACGGTTCCCATTCTGTTCTGTTTAAATTCTTCCTCCAAGACAATCTCGGTCGTAATTGTTCTCAGATTTAGGAAACTGGCTCTTCCTGAGACCAGAAAGCACCGTTTCTGGTTGGGATAGTGTCCCTTCTCACTCACAGTGAACTCTCTTGAACCACATTTGTGCCTCAGGCTGCTGCAGCCTCCCAGGCCAGGCTGGGACCTCGTTTGCGCTGTCCCTGTGAAGGTCACACAGCCACCACCTCGTGCTGGGCAGAAACCTTTTGGCTTCAGAAACAAACTGGCTTTTGGTGAGCCCCAGGGGCAGGGAGACCCTGCGGTCCCTCTGGGGAGCACTTCTCCCGCGATGCTCTGGGGGTGCCTGTCCCTGTCCCCAGAAGTGACAAGACCTCTGCAATGGGACTCCTCCGGCAGGAGGGGGAAGGAGCAGAGATCATCTTGTGCAGGTCTGCAGGGAGGGCAGAGCAGGGCCCAGGCTCTGCTCCGGGGCCCAGCAGTGGCACCAGAGCCATGGGCAGGGCCTGAGCCCAGGAGCTGCCCCTGCCCAGGAGGCAGAACTCCTGCCCTGGGCAGTGCCCAGCCCTGAACAGGCTGCCCAGGGAGGGGCTGGAGTCTCCCTCAGCGGGGATACTGCAGAGCCCTCTGCACACAGTGCTGTGCCCTGTGCTCTGGGATGGCCCTGCCTGAGCAGGGAGGGGCGGGGGTTGGACTGGTGACCTCCAGTGATTCCTTACAAACTCAGCCATTCTGGGATTGTGTGCAATACCCTGAGCCTTCAGCAACCCCAACCTGAGGTTCCCAGGCTTTGATTACTGTTGTAGATGTTGGTGAACCCAATGGGAAGAATGATGATGTCTGACTTATTTCAGAAGGCTGAATGATTTCTTTATTATAATTATGCTATGATACATTAATATACTATATAAAAGAGGATACTAAAAACTACATACTACTTTCCCTAACTCCCTATCATATCTAACTCACTCACAACTCGTGACCCTGTTCGCCAGAGCCCAGACACAGGTGGATCCGATTGGCCATCAGCCCAAACAATCCACCGTGATCCAACCAGGCATTCGCTCTAGGTAAACAATTCTCCAAACACATTCCACAAGAGAAAAACAAAGAGCAGAAATAGCAATTGTTTTCTCTTTCACTTCTCTCTGTGCACCTTTATAAAAATCCTGAAAGAGAGAGAAATGTGCTTGCCACAGATTACACCAGGAGCAACTTTCCTTTAAAAATGCATCCTGCCAGGATCTGACTGCAGGATCTGGGCTATACCAGCTGATAAATGGACTGAGAGGTATTTTACTGCTGCCCTTGGTCTCCTCACCACCACACCAAACCAGCCCACTGTTCCTTCGGTGGCTGCCAAGCTCCAGACAGGGATCTTGAGGGTGGTGGAATCAGAGGCATCAGTGTCCTTCCAGCTGACATGTGCCAATGGATATCAGGAATCAGTCCCCAGTGTTTGGAGCCCTGTGTCTGCACTGGTGACTGGGAGCAAGACCTCCCCATCAGTCCTTGGACACAGAGGTGCCTGTGTCCCTTGGAGCCTCAGGAACAGTAGACCCAGGAGGCTCCCACGCTCCCCTGTAGCACCAGAGATGGGCTTGGTGCATCTGCTGGGGCTGCTGCCAGGATTTGTCCACCTGCCCTTCATTTGGCAAAGGGGATGGGAAGGAGCTGTATGGAAATAGAGCAGAAAGGTGGGGAAACAGGGACAGAGGCTGGACTGCTGGATGGGGAGGAACTGGGAGGGAGGGCAGTAAGAGAATGTGCTGCAGGATAAGCTGGGGCTTGAAGGCAGGTGCTGGAGCTGGTCCAGAGACTGAAGCCTCACTAACAGAATTTGCCGGAGTGCCAAATGGGAGAGATAACAGACACAGAGAATCACAGACTCAAGGAATCATTGAGCTCGAAAAAGCCTTTCAGGATCACTGAGTGCAACCTGTGCCTAATCCCCACCTTGTCACCAGCCCAGAGTGCTGAGTGCCACGTCCAGCCCTTCCTTGGGCACCTCCCTCAGCCGCTCCTGGGGCTCCAGCCCCTTCCTAGCTCTGTTCCCTTCCCTGGACATGCTCCAGCCCCTCAGGGTCTGTCTTGTCCTGAGGGGCCCAGGACTGACCCCAGGACTGGAGGTGTCCCAGCAGTGCCAGCACAGGGGGCAGGCACTGCTGCCACTCTACCTTTGACACAGGCCAACATCACAGGCACTGAGAATGATCAAAACAGCCTGGGAGGGCTGGGCTGGGAGAAATATTAGGGCAAAGTCAGGTACCTGCACAGCCCCCTCAAGAGGCATCCATGAAAGATGAAACAGGAATGGAAGAGCAGTGTGCGAACACAGGAGTTGCCACTGTGGCCTTGTAAAGAACAATCCCTGTTGGCAAAGTGGTCACAGTGGGGACTGGCTTGTCCCCATGAAATCAAGGGGGCACTGCCAAAAGCCGGCCTTGCCCCAGCCCTGCTCGCCCACAGGCACCGTGAGGAGCTCTGTGGGCAGAGGAGGAACAGGCGGGTGGTAGGAGACCTGGTTTTAGGAGAGAAGCATGAAAATGCTGGGCTTGTTTAGTCTAGGAAAATGAAGGCTGGGAGAGAGCTGGTCTATAAATACATCTGGGAGTAAACAGCAGGAGAGATCAGAGCTATTTAGGCTGGAGTAGCGTGCTGGCAGAGGAGCAGATGGCTGTCAGCTGGCTGTGAACGTGGTTATGTTGCGGAGAGAGGAACCATCCCCTCCTTACTAAAGGCAACCCTGGGACAGCCTCTCCTGGGGTCAGTGAGGGCCAAAACCTGCACTGAGCCAAAAACTGTGGCCCAGCAGCCTTGTCAAAAATCATCTTCAGAGGCTTCAGCAGCTCCGTGTCACCATGGAAGGGGACCCCTTTGGTGGGCCCTTGGTGGGCTCCTGGGAGAGTCACCTGGAGCAGCCCTGGGTGCTGTCAGAGCTGAGGTCACATCACGCTGGGGTGAGCTGGGAAGGAGCTGAAGGCTTCAATTCATGGAGCAGCTGTGGGGCTGGAGAGGCTTGGTGCACCGGAAACTTCAAAAAACCCTGGTGTGGATCCAGCTTGGCCCTGGCCCAGATTAAAAAAACAAACAAACACGACATTTCTGGTGAACTACAAACCCTGGCACGTGGCCAGCACTTCAAATAGCCTGACTGGCTTCAAGATGGAGCTTGAAAAATTTATGGGAAGGATTTACCCGGGCGGGTGCCTGTGGTAGCAGGAATGGGAATGGGTCCCTCAGGAGCACTTCCCAAGCCGGCATTTGACCTGTGGCTGCAGCCTGGAGCACCAGGCCATGGACACCCTGCCACAGCCGGGGGTGGTGTCCTGGCCACCCCCTCTGCTCCCTCCTGCGCTGTCCAGCCCTGTTCCACGGCCACAGAGACCACCCTGGGGATCATCCTTTGGGAAGCCGAGAGGGAGTTGATCACTGTGAGTCCCAGCTGTGCTGCCCGGTGATGCTGCAGGAGGATCTCGTAAGCTCCAGAGGGGCTCAGGATCTCTGCACTGCTGTGTGAGGGTGATGCTCAAGGGCACCATACATATTATTCCCACTCTCCTTGGTGCCATTTAGTCCTCCACCTCCCTCTTCCCATCACTCCTTCCCTGCACAGTCTGGGATCAAACCACACCTCCCTGTCCCTCAGTGCCCCTGCCTGCATGCAGGGGGTTCCTGGTGCTACCCAGTCACCTTCCACCCCACCTGCCCCTCCAAGCCCTTTCCCTAGGACTGGTTTCCCTATTCCACATTCTCCTTTCCTCTCCTACCCTCACAGCCACATTCTGGTGGCACATGGATAAAAGCCTTGGTGAGGGTAACCACAGGTGCTGTTACCTCCCACGCCAGGACGCCCCAGAGCTGCTCCCTGCCCACGACAAGGGGCAGGGGTGAGGTTGTTACACTGCATCCACGGCTCCCGGCAGGTTTTTTGCAGGAATGCCACAGTCTCAGGTACTGATTTGTCCCCGAGGCGTCAGTACCCAAAGCATCAGTGATGCAGAGATGTGGAGAGAGCCACACACACTGGCAGAGAGATCCTGCCCCAAATCCTTCCCCTGCCTGTCTTGGGTCAGGCTCATGGAGCTGTCACTCACTTTCCTGGGCCATCATAACCCTTCAGCATTTTGGTGTTACTCAGGTTTCCCATTTTTCCCCATTTCCCCATCACATAGGATGGTATCCTGCTCTGCTCCTGCTGCCCAGCCCCCGTGGAAGGGCAGTGGGAGTAGAGAGCAGGGCACAGCCCCTGGCAGGGGTGCAGAATCTGTGACACAATGTGCACACCCAGCACAGGTGTTTGCACCTGCAGGCCCCAAGGACGGAGCTTCCTACACCATTCCTAGGTGTACCCTTTCATGATGTGCTCCCAAGGGAATTCCTGCCCAACCTCCCATGCAGGGCCAGGAGTTGGATTTGATCCTTGTGGTCTCCTTCCAACTCAGGACATTTTGTGATTAGGTTTCCCAGAGCAGCTGTGGCTGCCCCTGGATCCCTGGCAGTGTCCAAGGCCAGGCTCAGAGCAGCCTGGGACAGCAGAAGGTGTCCCTGCCCATGGAGGGGGTGGGTTGAGATGGGATTTCTCAAGTTTTTCAAGTTCCCCCAACACAAACCGTACTGTGATTCTGTGATTTGCTACCCGCAGATTTTCCTGTGTGACCCTTTTGCTTCACATTCCTTATCAATTTCCTCTTTCCCCTCAGCCCATTTGGAGGCTTTGTTCAGGCTCTCCCCTTCCCTGTCCTGGGAAGCTCTGGGAAGCAGGAAGGAGCTGTGCCGAGGCTGGGCAGTGGGGATGGCTGCTCTGAAGTGTTTGAGGAGAGATGAGAAGCATCACTCATGCTTGGGGGACTCAGGGCCTCCTTCCAGCTGCTTGGGCTTAGAGCAGGTTACAGTTCTGGGAAATGAGGCCCTTTTCCAGTGTCAAATACACGGTGCTTTGGCGTTCCCAGAGCACGGGAGATGTAAAGCTGCTCCCCACGGCACAGCACCACTCCTCTCCCCACGTCATGGCCCAGCCCCCTGGGACCCCTCCTCAGGATGGGCCTGCCTTGCTGCATTCACAGCTCTGCACAGTTCCCAGCCCAGGCCCAGGATTTACCCTGATACACTGAAAGCCTCTCTCCCCTATGTGGAAATCAGGATTTTATCTCCTGTCAGCTCTCAAACTGCCCATAACCTGTGGCCATGTCCTTCCATTCCTGGGGGACCTTCAGGTGTCCCTGTCCTCTCCCTGCTGGATGTACTCAGCTAATATCCAGTGGAGAGAGAGGGGGAAAGGGGTCACAACTGGGTTTTTGAGTCACCAGGTTGCCACTGGGCTCTGCAAGCCCTGGCAGGGTGCAGGAGTCCTGACCCTCCATGTAGGGGACACAGTCACCCTTGGGGACACCTTGTCCCTGGCTGCTCAGGCATCATGACCTGGCTTCAAACCCCTCTGGCTCTGTGCAGCGCCAGGAGTTTGGCAGTGCCAGCAGCACTGGTGGGTGCCCTATGCTGCAGCACCCACTGCCCAAGTGTCCTCAGTAACCCCAGCTCCTCTGGGCTCCTGCACACCCAACAGGACCCTGGACACCCCAGGCTTAGGACTTGTCCTCTCTCCTCCATGTCCTGGGGCCTGTGGAGTGCCATCAGCCCAGGTCGTTCTGGCATTTGGGGATGCTGGGCTGGTTGTGCCTGCTCACAGCCAGTCTGAGTCACTGCTGTGTTTTCTGTCCAAGGTGGCTCTGCTGGATCCAGCTGGGGCTGTGCTGGTCTCACCTGCCTGGGAAAGCAATCACTTAAAGCAATCTCTTGGTGTGGGCTGCTTCACCTCAGGGCTTTGCTGATGAGGGTTCTGCACTGGGGCTGGGCAGCATGGTTTTGACCATCCATGTTGGGACCAGGATGCTCTGGGAACGCTGGCCAAGGTGGCTTTGACCATCCTGGGAGCTGTGGGAATACTGGCCACGACACTGCCAAGGGACACTCCCAACACTGGGCAGTGGTGTGCTCTGGGCAATGGGTGCTGGCAAGGGCACAGTCCTAACCTTAACCCTACCTCTAACCTCAGTCCCTGCCCCAGCAGCACTTCCCTGTTCTACAAAACTTCAGCCTCTCTTCTGGGTGCCCATCCCACCCCAGGCACCTGGACCAGCTTCTCCTGCTGCCCCAAACAGCAGCAGGGTGTGTGATGGGTGCAGGAGAGGTGCCAGTGCTCGATGCTCATCTCTGTGTGCGCCTGAGGACAGTGCCGCCCCTGCCATGGCTCTCTCTCTTGGGGCAGGGCAGCTCCTGTCCCCCCACACCTGTGACAGACACGGGTGCCATGAGGAGCACCTGAACCTCCCTGAGGTGTCCATGTAACACCTCTCAGCTCGAGGAAGCAATCTGCTGCTCAATGCCAGCCCCCCTTTGTTATGTGCTAAGATGCAAAATATTTTAATCCACATTTCTCTTTCGCATTTCTTTTCTTTCCCATGCTGGATTCCTAGAAGACAGGGAATTTATGGTGTGAGTCTGCTCCAGCCACAGAGAAAACCCAGCCAAGGTCAACACCACGAGACAGGCAGCTCCTGCCAAGGGGGAAAGAACGATTGCTTAGTGCTTGGCGGAGGAGGAAATCAAACCAAAACCCTTCCAAAAAAATCGAGATATAAAACACCCCCCACCCCAAAACCCTTTGGTGGACAAAGACCAAAAGCTGTAAGGACGGTGCCTGCATTTCCCCCCCTGGCCCCAGCCTGGCCCTGCTTTGCCTCACCCCAGCCCTGTCCCCTGGCACTGTGCAGGGAGGCCAGCGAGCAGGGCTGCAGCCAGTGGCACGGGGACATCCCTGTGGTGGCACGGGGACATCCCTGGCCGTGCCTGACTCCAGCCTTCACCCACAGCTCCCACGCCAAGGCCAGCTCTTGCCACCACGTTCCAGGAGAGCTGTTGTGTTCAGGGGCCACCCCTGGTGGCTGTTTGGTTTAGCATCAGTGCCCAGCATCCTTCCTCACACCCCGCTGGTGCTGGGTGCTGCTCTGCGCCTGCGGGACTGGAGATTTCGTGCTCCCAGCCTGCCCTGGCAGCCATGGGGAACTCGAGCCATCCCGTCCCATTAATGCCATGCTCTGGGGTGTTCTGCAGCCAATGCCATCTGTGCCCTCCCTGGGGTGTGTGTGGGACCCCAAGCACCCACACCAGGCCCAGCTGGAGGGTCCCACACATGTCAGTGAGGCTGCACCATGGGATGTGTGCCAGGGCCCTGCCCATTCTGCCCCTGCTGCTCCTGCTCATGGCAGGGCAAGGAAAACAGGGAAAAGGACATTGTCCATGGGATGGACAATGCACAGTGCTCTGGAGATCGGGATGGGGCTCGCAGAGCCTTGGCAAGGGCAGTCGTGCTGGTCCTTTCAAAGACGTAAAACAGCTCCAGAGGGGAAGGAACAGACTGTTCTCCTCTCGTGGCAGACAGGATATCAAATGGGCTTTAGTGGGGAAAAGTCAGGTTAAACACATGGAAAAGCAGTCGCAGCAAAGCAGCCAGAGCAGTTCTGCCAGTGTGGAAGCGCCTGGGCCCAGGGCTGGGGCAGGGTGGGATGGCAGAGCACCCACGAGCCTCCTGTGCCTTGTGCCGTTCCTCTTGGATCCTGTGGGCATCCCTGGGCATTGGTGTGGGCACCAGCTTTGCTCCAGTCCCAGGCTGGGCCATCTGCTTCTTCCCCCCGATCTCCTCTGCTGCGCCTACATTTTTTTCCATCATCCTTACCCATAGGCTGGGAGCTGGGACAGGGTTTCTGTCCTGGCCAGGGGGCTGCAGGAGGTGCTCTTGTCTGGACGTGACAGAGTGTAGAATGGGGCACTGGAGAGGTCCCACAGACCAACAGTGGTCATCCCACACTCCAAGGGCCACTGTGCTGGCATTATGCACCATTCCCAGCTTTCCTCCCTGCCTGCCTTGACCACCTACTCATGTCAAAGCCTGGATTTCCATCCCAGTGCCAGGCATGTCCCGTGCAGTGCCCAAATCACTCTCCAGCTCAGGGGAGCTTGTTGGGAAGGTTCAGCCTTGCCAAGGCCAGGCCAACCCCAGCTCAGTCACGTGTGGGACATTTCTGTGGCTGCCACATTTGCTCACTCTGGACTCTTGTCACCATCCAGGGACTCAACCAGAGGGTGGACCGCTGTGAGGCCCCAGCCTTGAAGAAGCTGCCTGTCCAGGGTAGAGGGGCTGCAGAGCCCTGATGGACAGCATGATCTGCACTCCTTCCACATTGGAACTGCCTTTTGCTGTTATCCAGGGCTTGTTTGGGGACAAGCCTGCAGTTACCCACTGGACAGGATTTCCACAACATGCTCTGAAACACCAGCTCCATCATTTTATAGGAGGTGTTTTGAGGAAGTCAGCTGTCTGCTGGAAGGGACAGAAGGAAGGACACGTAGCTGTTGGAGTGAGTCCAGAGGAGGCACAAGTGGATCAGAGAGATGGAGCAGGTCTGCTGTGAGGAAAGGCTGAGAGAATTGGGATTGTTCAGCGCGGAGAAGAGAAGGATTCAGGGTGATCTGATTGAGGCCTTCCAGTTCCTGAAGGAAATTTACAGAAATTGAAAAATCCACTTTTGACTTGAACCCAAGAGCGGAAACTTTCACCCAAAAAAGAAAAGATGGAGAGAGGCTATTTTTAAGGGCCTGGAGTGATAAGACAAAGGGGGAATGGGTTCAAATTGACAGAGAGTAGGATTCCAGTTGGATATTAGGAAAAAAATCCTCCCTGTAAGGCTGGTGAGGTCCTGGCACAGGGTGCCCAGAGCAGCTGTTGCTGCCCCTGGATCGCTGGCAGTGCCCAAGGCCAGGCTGAACACTGGGGTTTGGAGCAGCCTGGGACAGTGGAAGGTTTCCCTGCCATGGCAGCGGGTGAATGGGGATGAGTTTTAAGTTCCTTTCCAACCTAAACCATTCCATGATTCTCCAGCTCTGCTGGGACATCACCATCATCCTTCTCACTGCCCAAACCAGGGAACACATAGGAAGAGCCCTGGCTTTCCCAGACTCCTCATGGACCAGCTGCACAGTAGGACTGAAAGTGTCCTCTGGCCATGGGGCTGCTGGGGACACGGGCAACACTGCAGGAAACCCTCCAGCCCGGGGGCAGAACATCAGGAGCTGAGTAAACAGCTGAGTAAAGCCTCTGCCAGCTTCTGTTTGGCTCTGCTGCTTGTATGTGTGCCCTGCACCCAGCTGGGGACAACCTGTGCCCAGGGGCTGGTGCCAGCTTGTCCCTTACACCTTATCCAGGGGAAAAGGCGTTTCCTGTGGGTATCCTGCCCATCAGCTGCAATGACTCATATTGCTGGTTTCCTCTCCCAGCCCCTTCTGCACCTCCTGGCCTCTACCTCCCACTTCCACCCTTCCTTGGCAGGGAAGGGTGTGAAATACCCAGCTTATCGATGCCCTGCTCCCCAGGGATTGCAGGGCTTGTCCTGGGCAGGCACCTCCTTGCCCCACACTACCCAACCCACAGGGATGGGGGATTGGGCAGGCCATGGGGCTCATCTGGCCACAGCCCTCCTACTGGTCTCTGAGCACTCTGGACATCCTGGGCACCCTGAGCCCCTGGAACACCTCAGGCACCCTTGGCATCCTGGGCATCCTGGAAACCCTGTGCATCCTTGGCATCCTGAGCACTTTGGATACACTGGGCATCTTGGGCATTGTGGACACCCTGCGCCCGAGAATCTGCTTTCAAAAATCGGCCTTTTGGGAAATCCTCAAACCTAGAGTCTTCCTTGGCCATCTCCTTAGGGAAACCCCTCTGGCACAGCCATACAGCTGTAGATGCCCCACGGCTGTGGGCTGCAATGAAAACTGATTCCCCCAGCTGATATTTTGGGCGCAAAAGGGACAGATTTGGTGGCAAACACACACCACTCATCTGGCCAAGTGTGCTTACTTGTCCTGGGAGTTGCTTGTCCTGGGAGTACCTCGTGGTGACTTCTCATTCCATGCCCATTCCCTGCCTCAGGGAGGGGAAGGCAGAAAATTCCAGCACTGAGATTCATGTGGTCTTTACACAATTAATTTGGGGAAGAAAGAAGGGGGTTTTGGTTGAAGGTTTGGTGGCTGAGACTTGGCTTGTGTCCCTGCCTCTGCCTAGGGAGTCCCAGGGAACCCTTGGAAATGCCATGGAGCAAACTGCTTCCCACTGCCTCAGGGCGGTGACACCAGCACCGTCCCAGCTGCTGGGCCACTTGGGGTGACAGTCCTCATGTCTGCCCTGGACCGAGGAAGGGGCCATTCCCTGCACTTACTCCTTGGACTTCAGGAGCTGACTGATGTCTCCCTGTTTGAGGCCTCCTCAGCTCGGCTCCATTTAAGGGGCTTAGGAAGAATTTGAGCATTGCTGGAATTCTTCTCTTGCTAACTTTAAACATTCATTACTTTAAATGCTAATCCCCTGGGATTATCCCATTGGAGAGAGCGATGTAAAGCAGGGGGAGAGAACAGAGTGTCTTCTTGTCTGTTGCACACCATTCAACAGCTCTTTTGGGGAGGGAAGTGTGAAAATGCCAATGTGAGCTTCTCCAAACCTGGCGTGATTTTTACACCTCAGTGTGGACTCTCAAACAAGCCAAGTCTGAAGTGTCTTGTTCCAGCTGGTTTTGAGTTGTACATGCCCAAAATGTCTCCGTGGAGCACGCGGGGGAAATGTGTATTTTTCCATGTGTGTGTGACTCAGAAATGACTGAACCCAGTCAGTTCCAATTTCTTGAAAAATCCACTTTTGGCTTGAACCCAAGAGTGGAAACTTTCAACCAAAAAAGAGTTGATTTGAGCTCTAAATAACATGAAAAAAGGCTTAGAAGGGAAACTGGATTTCAACCATCATTATGGCAATCACTTCTCATGGCCCTCTGACAGCAACAGCGGAGCAAGTAGTGAAAGTAATTCCCAAGGAAAATTCACTTGGATTCCTTGGGCAGATCGGGATTGGGCTGCAGATGCTTTGTAAAGGCCATTCACGAGCAGGAGAGGGACCAGCCCTTGGAACGGCCAAGGAACAGGAGAGCTCAGCTCCAAAGGGATGGAGGTCAGTCCTGGGCCTTGGCACAGGGCAAGGCTTGCGGAGAGAGGCACAGCCCTGCCCAGGGAGACGTCCCTCGCTCCCCTCCAACTTGTGCCTTCCCAGCAAAACACTCTGTTCACTCAGGGAAGATTTATTTATTCCCTGAGAAGTGCCGGCATAATTTGAAGCCACAATTAATTAAAGACTGCTGCAGTCTGCTTGCAAACAGGAAGTGAAGCAGAGAAAAAGACACAATCTCTTGAAAACAGACATGTTGTGAATTAGCTCTAATCAGCCTAACAATGATGGATGCACTCCCCCAGTGGCTTTCATCTGTGAGCTGATTATGCTGATGGTTGTGAAGGCCCTACGCTGGATTAGGATGAGATGGACAAGCTGATAGCCTGGGTTTCTCCTGCCTTTCGAGGATGCTGGATCTCAGCTCGGCAACGCTGTCCAACTTGGCCGTGGTCACACCAATAAATCAATGGCCGGGCTATAACTGGCGATGTGGCTCCCTGGCTCTGAAAAGAGGCCAGCAGATTTCCCTGAAAGGAGCAGTCTGTTTATACTTGGGGAAAAAAGTTCCTTTAATTGGAACGAAAGCCAGGACCATGTGTTGCAGGACATGGTAGTACTGCACGGAGCTGCAGGCAGGGAGGGATCACTGCCTCCGAGCAGAGCCAGCTCCAAGGAGAGACCAGGTGGCTTTGGGCTTTGTCCAGGCTAGTTGTGAACATCTCCAAAGAGGATTTTCACCCTTGTTGTGCAAATCTTTCTTTTTCTTCACCTCATGCTGGATTTTCTCTCATCACAACTTGTGCTAACGGCCCCTGGCTCCTTCTCACACCCCTGAGAAGAGTCTGGCCCTGTCTTTGTAACTCATTAGGCAGCTGAAAACAGCAATTAGAGTCCCTTACTGATGAATCCCTCACTGTCCCCTCAGGCACCATGTGCTCCAGTCCCTTCCCATCCTGGTGAGGACAGGACTCATCCAAGCACATCACTTTTTATGGCTGTCCCAAAGTCCCATTAAGGGTAGATCTGGGTGTGGGACAAATTCTTGAGGGTAAAAATGGCTGTGACTGGAGTCACCCCCAGGTTCCTGCTCACACCATGGTCAACCAAGGACCCAGCTCAAGGGGACGAGGGACTGGGCAAGGCTGGGGTTAGGAGAGCACAGGGCTCATGAAGAAACATGACTGACGCCAAACCATGAAGAGAGGTGTGTGCTGTAGCAGGACCCCATGGAGCTCCTCACAGGACACCGAGTAATGTGAGAGGACACAAGGGATGAATGAGGGCATGGGATTACTTGTGGGATGGGGAATGCCATGCAGAAAACCAATCCATCAGTGGGGATATTCCAGAATCCTGCTCAGAAGAAAGGGCTTTGAGGGTTGATGTGCTGAGGTTTGAGTGACTTTGGCTGCAAGCTCTGCTTTGGGAGGAGAAATGTCTCCAGGACTAGAAACACTAAGTAGAGAGAAATGGGCATCTCCAGAGCACTGTGGCTGCCTCCAGATTTGGATCTGCAGCTTGAGAAAAGGAGGCTGTGGACAGAAGTTCCTGGTGATGCTCAAGTCCACTTGGAGGCTGCTGGAGTTGTTGAAGACATCATGGAGTAAAAGTGGTGGGTAAGATGAGGTCTGTCCCCATCCCCCAGGGAGCTGGGATAGAGAGACCCTGTGGAGGGATGTCCTGGCTGAGCTGGGCTCAAGGGGCTGTGGAGCAGGAGCCCAGCGCAGCCCCAGGGGGCTTTTCCCATTGGTTGTGCCCAAGTCCTTTTTAGGCCCTGTAGCGAGCAGTCTGCACATGTCCCTTGATCACAACTACTCATAAATCTTGCTGTCACTGAGGGAGCCTTGCATTTCCAGATATAGATTGGAGAGCAAATGCTACTGGCTATTCTGGGATGTGGCAGCTGATAGATGGCTCCAGAATTTACTATTTTAGACTTGGACTTTGCTGTCGGGGGAACACGATGGAGAAGCCAGTTGTGGAATGTGCATGTTGACCACGTAGGATTCATCTAAAACAGACCGAAGAATAACCCCTGCCAGATCAACAGTGCAGGTGGAGTATTCCTCTTTCCCATATTGGGAGATTTTTAGGGATTTAAATCAACTGAGCTGGAGTCCAGAGGCTGCAGGTGCTGGGGGATGGCAGGATTTTCAAGGCAAAGGTACAAAACTTGGTGGTACCTCTCACAACAATGGTTTGCCCATTAAAATCACAGTGAGAATGAGCAGATTTTAAAGAGACCAGGCAAATCTTCAGGGAAAAGTCTGTCTGAGGAGCTGGAAGTGCCCAGTGGAAGTGAGAACTGCCAGAAGTCAAGCTGAGCTGGACCTTGGGAAGGTGCAAATAGTGACCGACTCTGTGGCTGGGTCAATAAAGGGAAGGGGTTGATGTGAGCGGAGAAGAGTGGAGATTAAAGGTGATCTTGGGATGGGCCACCCTAAATACATCACATTTTTTGTGACATCAACTCAGTCATCACAGGGTGGCTCATGGTGATGTCCCCAGGAAACCAAACCCAGTGGTGGTCTCAGCCCACCCACCCCAATCCTACAGGAACTGGCTCCAGTTTGTCATGGCTCCCATGGGAAAAAGTCAGCATGGACTGGGGAGGGCCAGCAGGGGTGGGATTCCTCACCAGCACTGGGACAGGTCCCTTTGGAACCCTGGCAGTCTCCTGTCCCTGAATCAGGGGACTGGAGGAGCTCCTTGTAGAGCTGGGGGATCCCACTTGCAGGGCTCTGCTGAGGCAGGCTGCTGGAAGAGGCACAGAAGGATTCAGGCTGGTGGAGAAAACCTCTGGTGCCTCAGGACCAGGAGAAGGAAAGGGCTGGACCAAACCTTCCAGGATTGAAGAGTGGGAATAGGCAGGACCATAATGTGGAGTGTGCTTGGTCTGTGGTACTGATGCTGCTGGGAGGCAGCGAGGTTTGGCCCATGACATCGTGTGGATGCTGAATCCATAGATTTTATTTGTGTGGATTTTCCCTCTGGGGCTCATGAAGGACATAGAAACACTAACCTTGGAAAGGCCATCCTGAAGGAGCAAGCTGAGTAATGAATTTTATCTGTTAAGGCAATAAATAAGAACACTTCACATAGTTGGGAAATCCAGGCCTCACCAGAGTGAGCATTTTGTAGATACTGGGAGGAGAAGATCTGTTCTCAGTGGGCAGAAGGGAGATGAATCCTTGCTCTGGTTGTAAATGAGGTGCAACCTCCTCCTCCCTCCTTGGACCAGCTGAGCTCTGTCCCTTGCCCTCAGTTCTGGCCCGTCCAGCACCCCAGAAGGGATTTCCAGTTCACCAAGATTTTCACTGCTGTCCACCATGGACTATGCCCAGCTTGCCCCAGGGCCCAGGCCTGGTCCCGTGTGGGCCCTGTGCACATGCACATTGCCTCCAAGGAATGTGCTTTCTTGGGTGGAAACTGTGTCATTGGAGAAGTATTTCATATTTTCATTTGTTCGCGTTCCCCAAATGAAAAATGAATCGTGAAGTCTCATAAATAAGGGGCTGAGTTTCTCATTTACATATTTCTGTGGTTCTTGGAGCAGGGGTGGCCGTGGCCCTGCCAACCATGTCCTAAGACTTCCCCTCATGCACCTTGGCTCCTGCTGGCAGCTGCCTGCGCTCCCTGGAACGGGAGAGCTCGGACCAGCTCCGCGTCGCTGAGGTCACTCTGCCTCCTGCCAACATCCCTTGCAGCTGCTGGCATGAACAGGGCAGGGAAAGCTTGGAGTCTCGGAGAAATCCCGCCCCCAGGCAGGTTTTTCGGATGCAAAGAGGGGTTTGCATCGAGCCAGAGGGGGAAAACCCCATGGCATGGTTCCAGCTTGGCTCTGGTGACAGGGCCAGGGTGATGGTACCTGGTCAGAGGAGAAAGGGTTGCAGGAGAAACATGAGGGATGGAGCAACTGGGAGAGCAGAGGGCAAGGACTGCAGGGGAGGAGGAGATCACAGAAGGGGAACAGGCAGCAGGTGGATGAGCACAGGCTGGTGTGGCCCTGCCTTAACACGGGGTTGTCCCGTGCTCCCTCCTCCCACTGGCACAGGCCAGTGCTCTGCCCTCACTCGCCAGAGCCCAGATGCACCACAGCTCCATCTCCTTGGCCCTCTCCCCTTGCTCCATGGGCCACTTGGCAGTTTGCCTTGTCCATCCTCTCCCTGTCCCTGTGGGAACTCTGCACTCCCATGGTCAAATGTGGTCCCACATCCAAGCGCCTCCTCTGAGCTGCAGCACCTGGCACAGGGAGGTTGGAGAGAAGAGCGGAAACTCTGGGCATCCCCTGAGGATTCCCCCAAAAATGTTTGTGGCAAGGTGTGCTGGGATTTCTGTCTGGGGCAGGTGTTTTCCTCACAGTTCCTCCAAAGAGGCCTCCAAAGGGCTCCAGTGGGTGCAGGGCAGCAGGGAGCCCTTCTGGGTGCACCAGGAGACCATTCCAGGGTGCTCTCCTGGACTGGGAGGGGCATCTTCCCTTTGGGATGCTGCTGACCTCCAGCTGTGAACTCCAGCAGCCTGACCTTCTCCTGGTTCACTCCTAGGTTCGGATATGGGGCTTGGCAGCTGGAGATGGACAGGCACCAAATGTGGCTACAGCTGTCCATGCCCAAACTCCAGGCCAGAGTTGGAATTTCAGGTGAGCCGTTCCTCCTGGCACTGCAGGGGAAGTCCAGTTGGTGTCACCCAAGGGTTAATGGCAATAAACCGTGCTGCTGAAGGGATCTTCTGGTTTCAATTTTATTTAGCATTTGCGTGTGGATTACACTCAAGGATGTTCATACTCACTTAATAACCTCCCCAGTCAGGCACCGCAAAGATGAGTGGTGCCAGAGCCCAGGGAGGAAGGGCAGTGTTTAATACTTGTCCCCCTGAAAGGTGACCCCACTTTCCCAGGCCTCAGGAGCAAAGAGAGCTGCACACCTGGTTGTGAAGGCATAGTGATGTCCAAGGAGGAGACAAGAGTTCAGCAGAGCCCCCATGCTCGGGAGAGACATGTCTATCGAGCTCTTCCAAGAGTGGATCAAAAGCAAGGGACATGGGGTGGACAGAGTCTTCCTGTCCTCCTGAACACTCCATCCATGATAGGGTGCCCCAGGCCCTGGCAATGCCATGTGTGAGACATGGATTATGCACACCAATCCACTGGGAGAGGGAAAAGTGGACCCTGCTAAATCCAGGGAAGGCCAACACCAACATTGTTTTTGCCATGCACCTGGCCCAGACACACACAGAGCCCATGGCCTTGCCTTGGCTTTCACCTGCTCCTCTGTCTTGTGGGGATTCAATCATGCAGAAAAATGGGTTTGGAGTAGGAGCGTGTGCTGTAAAGTTGTCTAAACATAGCCCAAGGGAAGAGGAATGCAGAGCAAGGCCTGCAAAAATAGCTCAGGGCCTGCTGCTCACAGCTCAGCATCCTTTGGGACAGCCAGGTCCCAGGCATCTGGGCAAGCACAAGCAGCCAGGGCTGTCCTGGAGCCAGGGACCATGCCAGGCTGGCAGGGACAGAGTGTACAGTTCTCACCAAGCCTCCTCAGCTGGGCTGGGGCTTGGGACACCAGTGGCCCTGGAGATGCTGAAACCCATGACAGAAGGGGCTGTAATGACACCAGGAACATGCTGGGGCTCTGCTTGTTCACTGATCCTGTCTCTGGAGGAGAGCAGGGCTGAGGTCCCCTGTCCAGAGCCTCTCCATCAGACTGGGGAACATACTGGGGATGTTCTTCCAGATGCTGGTGGTGATCTGGTGCTACAGGAAAGGGAAGTCATGGTGCCACGGGTGTGCAGGAGAGAGAACTGCTGGGAGCCCCACACAGGACAAGGAGGATTGGCTCCACCAGACCAGAGTGTCCTAGCCTTTTTGAAGTGTCCCAGGGTACAGCTCCTCCCCTCTATCCATCTTACAATGGGCCATGGACCTGTTCCGAGCCATGGACACAGTCCAATGGACATGATCCATGGGGACTGGCTCCAGGGGTCCCTACTCGAGCAGGGGGCTGGAGATGACCTGGCCAACCTCAGCCAGTCTGTGATTCAGTGACTTTCCCTCTCTCCAGCCACTGAACATCATCTTCTCAGAGCCATCTGCCTTCTCCAATCCCAGGTTCCTGGAGCACTGACCAGCAGGATGTTTGTATCTCCCCATCCTTCTGTGCTTGGTCAGAGGACACAGCGGCCACGTATTGGTAAACCTTCCCCAAGGTCTGTTCAGCTGGGCTGGCACACACGTTTCCTTGGGGAGCATCTGGAGGGATTTTCCCCTCAGTTTAGACCCCTGTGCAGATGGTCAGCAGGTCCCCATTCACAGTGACCTCCTCAGGCTGCGCAGTCCCACAGCACTGGTGACTCTCCACAACCCTGAACTCCTGGAAACAGCCCCATGGGTTTGCAGGATGCTGCAGGCTCTGGTTCTGCAGCTCCACAGCTCTCTGCTCACCCGATTTGCTCTGTGGCTCCATGCCCAGGGCTGCACTCCATCTCAATATTCAAATGTGGGGTTGATGGCAGCCTGGATGTGCCTCGTGCCAGAAGGGACCTGATCAGATTAGGTGGTCCTCAGCAGAGCAGACAGGGTCCTCACCTCCCTGTCTGAGACTCTTTAAAGAAAGCAGAAAGGAGGAAAAGGGAGTTTTTAACATGAAACATCTGGCAAGTTGTTCTGCTCTGCACACCAGGATGGGAGGGAAATATGTCCTCCAGGCAGAAGTGAGGGGAGAGGAGCTCTCTGGATATTTGCAGTGATGGGCACGAGTGCAGCTGGACCAGCTGTCCCTGTGTGCTCACTGTCTCGTGTACCCATGTCCCCAAGGATGTGCTCAAAGCCATTCTTGGGACATGCCCTGCACCCTGCGTGCTCAGGGAAGGAACAGGGGCTGCGCTGTCCACAGCCACCTGGAAATGCGTGAAGCCATCTGAAGACCAAACCAGGGACAGACCTGCTGGCCACTGCCACGAGCTGGCACCAGGCAAGGTCCCAAGTTTCCTTTGGGAGACGGAAACTCAGCACCCGGAGTGAGAGTGAGCCAAGAGAGTTAAGCAGGGACAGGCTGTAGGAGACTGTTAGAGAACAAAGCGTGCCTGAGAGAGAGCTGTGAAATACTTGGGAGTCTCTCAAGGAAGCTGGCAGCAGAGCAAGTTCAGATGGACTCAAACATCGTTCCCACCTGGGCTGAGAGCAGGCCAGGGAGCGCGGCAGGCGGGGCCACGCCGGGCTCAGAGCCTGCAGTGACCCAGAATAACGCTCCCTTTTATCGCCCGGCTTTAAACACGCTTTTATGATGTGCGAGAAGGGGGCAGATGGTTCTCTAATTAACTCGAGAGTGCTGAGTTGTGAAGTGCTGCGAGGAAAAGCAGCTCCAGCAGGGATGGCAGGGCGAGTCAGCAGAGCAGCCCGTGCCTCTGCCAGGCAGCGCCGGCGCTGCCCAGGGGCAGATGCCTCCTCCCACGGGCACTGCCTGCTCCCAGCAGCCCAGCTCCGGAGGGGCTTGGCCGGCCGTTCCCTGGGAGAATACTTACCCTCACAAATGTCACCTGGAAAGCTGTGTCTCGTGATGCTGATCCAGAGGATGTTCTCATGCAGCACCCCCAGGGGGGCTCATATTGTCACTCCTTCTTCTTCAGTCCCATCTTGCTCTTTGTCTGTGTGTTTGGCTGCTTTTTGCATCCCCCTGGATTAAGACATGATAACAGTAGCCCAGCATCCAGTGGGTGTCTGATCCATCTGCACCTGTGGAGACTTTCCTGGAGCCACCCCACAACTCACCATCCTCTGACCTGATCAGGCTGGAGCTCCCCACATCCAACACTGGGGCACCTCTGGAAAACACCTTTCCTAAGCAATTCCAATGGACCTAAAAGCCTGATGCTTATCAGTTTTACCTAAACCCAGTATCTCTGTGATTTCTATCCCTGGAACAAAACCAAAATTCCTAATAATTTGGATTCAAAGTGAAAAAAGCCTGTTTCAGCCTGAAATGCAATGGCTGGGTTTGCTTTATATGTTCACTCCTGAAATACAATCCAGTTCCATGCTGGAACAAAATCTCCCAAATTTTCTTTTGAAATGGTGACATATTTCATCAATGCTCTATTTGTCTGAAACTTCTTCAGCGAGCAGCTCACCTGGCCCGAGGCAACACTCTGCAGTCAAAGATTAATTGAATTAATTAAATTGAAACATTATCCATATGCTAGTTACAAATGATGTCTTAACTGGCCGAGTTGAGCCAAAGCATCGCCGAGGGCACTGGGATCTGGGTGGCAGCGCAGAGGTGAACCTGAAAGCTTTCAAACCTTCCATCCCTGCCCATCCCCGAGTCAGTTTTTGGCCAGGGCACTCACGTCATGGGGAGCAGCAGCTTCAAACACCGGCAGGCAGGAGCATAAGGCAGGAGGAATTGCCCCGGTTCAGCCTCTGCTCCCGGGAATAAAAGAGAGGAGGATAGTGACGTTCCTGCTATCTCAGCGGGAATAAGGGACTTGAGGGATGGAGATGACATCGTTTGAGACAACAGGTGAAACTTGGCAGATGGGAGGAGAATTTAGCAATGGTTGTGCAAGAGAGGCAATTTGGAGAGAACGGGTTGTTTGTGTCTGACAGTGCGGGAGTTCTGACATTAGGGAAAAGCCCCAAATTCCAGGGGCTGCCGATGGACGCTGGCAAAGAACGGAACCAGAAACACCCCAAAACCTGGCGGAAGAGACGAACGGCGCATCTGGCAGCAGGACCCACGACAGCAATTCCCAGATTCCCACTGCCCTTTCATGAGGTTTCTTCCTGGCACTGCCCAGCACCGACCCCGGCCCTCCATCATCCCCTTCCCCACGCTGCCTGCGCTGCCGGCTCGGCTCCTGTCCTCAGCTGACTCCTCTTGGCCGGCCTGCCGGGAGGAAGCAGCGTGCGCTGGGGCAGGGCCAGCGCTGCGCTTGTGCCGGAGCTGCTGCCAGACTGCGCAGCGAGCGGCTGAGCCCCGGGGGCTGAGCCCCGCGGCTGCTCCCAGCCCAGACACGCCGCTGGGAACCGGGACGCTGAGACCTGCCAGCACCGGGCAGCGGCTCCCAGGGCGGCTCGGGAGTGGAGCCAGGCCCCAGCAGACGGACAAAGTCACGGCTTCCCCTGGGAAGCTGAGACCCGGAGCGGGGCTTGGTAGAGAGAGAGAAGGAATTCAGTGAAACAGCCCCAAAAAGGCTGCCCATCACCCCACACCCAGGGGCTTCTATCCTCCAGCAGTGTTTCACTCCTCAAGCTCCAGGAGGATGTAGCAACAAGAGGCTCTGGATCATCCCTTGCACGCCCCTGGGAGAGAGACACGGGCAGCTCCTCGTGATCCCTGCCGGCTGTGCCAGGCATCGGTGGGGTCTGGAGATGTGGGGGGCTGCAGGCTGGTGGTGACCTGGCTGCCCTTCCCACCCCGTCCCTCAGAGGGTAGCACAGGCTGGCACGTGTCGGAGAGGATGTTCCCAGCAAGGGCACGGCCGCAGAGCGGGACCGTGCTGGCCAGCGCTCCACAGCGATGGGGAGAGACAGCCAGGGCTGGGCAGAGCCCGTCTGAGGGAGGATCTGCTGCTGCTGCTGCTGCCCAGAGAGGAAGACTGAAGAACAGCATTGACTCGAGAAGAATGGACCAGCGGTGGCCAGGAATGCACTGGAAGAGTCCTGCAGGGATGCAGCTCTGGAGGAGCACCAGGAGGTGTGAGGGAATCCTGGCTGGTGCTGGGATGAATGCAGGACCCTCCCTACCTCCTCTGCTCCATCACAGCTGCCATTCCTGATGTCAGCCCATGCAGGGACTTTTGGGCCACCATCACCTCTGCTTGGTGTCACCAGCCCTTGCTCAGCCCCCGACCCCTCTGCTGTCTCTGGCACAAGGCCTCAGCTCTTCTCATTCCCTCTTTTGCCAGCTCTGAGAACTGGTCCCTTCCATCCCACAGGGTGTTTGTCCTCTCCTCCTCACCTTCCCATCTTGGATCAGATCTATATCCCTTCCTTGGTGACCATCCATCCCTTTCTGATCCCTCCTTTTTCATCTTTCCCTCAAATTTGACACCTGGTTGTCCCCCCTGCGCCTCCTCGGGTACCAAATCTCTCCTGTATCCATGACCCCATTGCTGCAGGTGGCTCCAAGTCCTATTCCAGCTCTCCTTGCCTCAGTCCAGCCACCTTCTCACCCCACTCCCTGGTCCCCTCTGCCCTGTCCTCCTGTCCCCACCCCTGCGTTGCTGTGGAGACCCCCCAGCCTGGCAGTCCCCCCAGACCCATGACCTCCTGTACCACTTCCCCAGGTTCCTCTCCATGTTAATTTCATTAAGCCATTGAATCCCACAGTCACATTTCCAGTTGCCAGGACAGAGCTAGACAAGCTATGGATAGTGACCATCCCCAGCAGCAGGTGCTTTCCCAAGGGGGAAAATAATGGGAAAACTCCAGGTCCCTGGGCAGCCCTGGCAGGGTGGCAGAGGAACCTGGCACCAGCCTGCACCGATGTACCCAGCTGCAGCCCTGAGAAAAGCATGTTTTTAGATTTTTGCAGGATTTGTCATTTCTCAGCAAAGAGACAAGAACATTCCAGATCACAGGATTGCAAGGCTTTTAATCACACACGTGGTGCCTCTTTGGGAGTCAGACAAGGAGGCTGGAGGTGGCTGCTGAGCCCCACCTTGACAAGTGTTTTGGCACAGGGAACTCATCTCAAGGTCAGCCCATGGCTGAGCTGGTCTCTTCCAGCCTCCAGGTCAGCTCAAAGCAGGACATTGTCCTCCAAACTGTGTGGGGAGTTACAGTTCCCCGCCAGGGACTTTTGGGGAAAGAACATCCTCTGTGGATCCACAGCGTTGTTGCCATCAGCAAATGCATCACTCTCCTCTCAGGTTCTCTAATCCCCATCTCCCATAGCTCTGTGCCTGAGGGAGGCTCATATTTCACATTGCTGAAAGGCAGACTCTGAGCCCTTCTGGATGCACAGAAAAGCCAGAGGCATAAACCTTATGGCTTAAAAAGCAGAACACAAAAAACCCATACCCAGTATGTGCTTTTTTTTTTTAATAATTCTTAATTTAAAGCTCTGCTCTTGATTTTTGGTCTCTGAGTCATGGTTGGAATTATCAGGGCTCTGGGAGCCATTGACTGGCATTTGCAGGGTGCACTGGGAAGGGAGGGAGGCAGCCCAGCCCTGCCTGCACTATGTTTCCCCTCAGCACCACAAGGATCTGGCTGTGAGATAATAGAGCTCCACCGCCTTTTCCTCAGGGCCTCTCTGTGCTGCAGACACAAACTGGAGCACAGGCAGTGTCTAAAGTTCACGTTCTGGCTGAGTGTAACCAGTTACATCTCTGTGCTCGGTTGCTCATGATTTCTTCAGTTTTCCCCTTCTGGGTTGAGATTTTCCAGCCCTGCTCCCTGCACAAAGGAGGTTTGAGAGTCGCTTTGAACACCCTTTGGCCATGGCAGAGCGCACAGGCAGTGGAAAGCAATATCTCCATGATAAACATACCCTGCCTTTTTTCCTTTCTTTTGAGAATACAAAACAATCTTCCAATTTTTAGGCAGATCTGCTGCTGAAACTGCTGGGGGTCAGAGCTGACATCTGGCAGAGAATCAGCGCTGACCATTCCAGTAAACACTGAGTCTCCCTTGCTGAAAGCTACGGCCACTCAGGCACAGCACATTTTGCAGTGATGGTACCTTTTAATCAACACTTGGAAAGCCCCAGACAGTGGGAGCAGGATGAAAACAATCACTTGCAAGCTCCAAGGGCAGGTCAGAGCTGGGGATGGAGGCAGGCAGAGGTTTCACACCCAGGCAGGGAGCGGCGGCCTGGAGTTACCTATGGGCAGCAGATGTTCAGCTGTCCTTGAGAAGGACAATGTGAATGAGATGGAAGGAGCCAGGACCACTAAATCCCTCCTTGGCCAGCGTCAGATCAGAGCCGTTCAATGATCCATCACTGAAGGCTTCCCAGAACTGCAGAAATACCAGAGAGAATTCGGTATAAAGCATAGAAGGATTTAGGTTGGAAGGGATGCCTGGAGGTCCCCAGCCCAGCCCCGGAGCACTCCAAAGCTGGGTCAAGCTGCTCAGGGCCATGTCCAGGCATGTTTTGAACGCATCTAAGGATGGAGATCCCAAGGATGGGGATCCGTTCTCCCGTGGCTGCACCACTTCCAACACAATCCCAGCCTCACAGGCCACATCCACAGCTCTTCCAAGCACATGGAGAGCTGGTTATCCATGAGGGAAGGGCAGAGGCAAAGCCTGCAGAGAAGGCACCACCACAAACATTGCTGGGCCCAAGGCAAGGAGACATGGAACACAACTTGCAGCCAAGTGTGGCCTGCAGTGAGGCGGTCATGGATACAGGAGAGAAAGGGGGCCAAAGGGGGGCCAAACCAGGCACCAAAATTGGCGGAAAGATGAAAAAGAAGAGCATCTTGGGGGGACAGAAGAGGCATGGGTTACCAAGGAGGAGATATGGATCTGGTCCTGGTTGATCATGCCCAGCAGAAAAGAGAAGCCTGGGATGGGGTCTCTGCCAGGGGCTGGGGAAGGTGTCTCCCCTTCTCCTCATGAGGAATCTCCAATGACAAACATTCCCAAGAGATCTCAAGTGGCTCTCTGGTGCTGGAAGGGCGATGCTGTTTGGCATGGGCGATGCTGATGCCCGTGGCCCTGGGCTGCTGCTCCAGCCCTGCTCCTTCCAAGCAGCATCCTTGTGTTGGCAAAACCTCTTCCCATGACAACCGTGGGAAGGGACTGACAGGGAAGGAGGAGCTCATGGAAAGTTAAGGATAGGCAAGGTATGGATGGGATCACAAGAGCCTTCAAACCCAACAGACAAAGGGACCTGCCAGGGAGGGGCTGTCTGAGCCCCCCCGGTCCCCAAACAGCCCCTGCAGAGCTGGAAATGCTTCTCCTGTCTTGGCAAACACCCCAGCACCAAGTGTACAGGGACAATTGGGAAAATCCAATCCTATAAGTGTCCAAGGTCAGGCTGGACAGAGTTTGGAGCAACCCGGGATTAGTGGAGTCAAGGAGATTGGAACCAGATGATGTTTCAGGTCCCTTCCATGCAGGCTATTCCATGTTTCTATGTTTCTATCCTAGGAGCCATCCCATGACACTGGAATATGTCCGTGGTGGCTTCCAGCCTCACACTGAGGCTGGATGGCTCCCTGGCTGCCCTATGTGGGTGTCCTGTGGGGCTATGGCATGGGCTGTGCACGGGGTCAAATGTTCCCCCAGGGAAGGTACTGGAGGATACAGTGGAATGCACAGGGGAGAGGGAGATGGGTACCCACGCTCAGAACACCCAGCGTTTCCCAGTGTTTAACATCAGGAGAGTCATGGGGACAACAGTGGACTGGTGAAAACACCTCTGAGTGGGGGACTTGGCAAAACAAAAAGGTTTTGCTTGCTGAAAATAAGGCTGAGCAGACATCCTGATTGCCAGGTACCACAGAGCCCTGTCCATGCCTCACAATCCTCCTGCTCCATGTCCTGAGAGGATTTTCTCTGGGATGTCTGAAAGAGGTGTCCTTTTCAGACTGTCTCTCTAGTTTGGAGCGTCCTTCCTACAGCATATCCAGGGGTGATGACCTATTGGTCAACAGTTAACAGTGGTGAACCAAGGCAGGAAAACCTAAGGATGCTCAGCATCAAAAGAGGCAGCTCCCCTGTCCCTTTACCTTCACCACCTTCCTGGCACACACCCCAAACACAGAGAATTTGCTCACCAGAGACACAGGAGGAATGAAAACTTCAGGCCCTCAGGATCGCGGTGAGTTTGGCTGTTCCAAAGCCACGGACCAGCCTCAGCTTCCCTGGGACGGTGACGGGGCCACTCCATGCGTGTGACCTGCCCCTCGCACATACCTTTCCTTTGAGCGCATCCGGCGCAGGCACCGCAGGGCCCGGCACACCCCGGCAGTGCCGTTTCCTATGACAACGCCGTCAACAGCGCCAGGAGCAGGGTTGGGGTCCGGGGGGCCGAGCAGGTGTGGGGATCCTTGTAGCTATGGCAAAGGGGTGTTTACTTCTGTGTTTTGCATGTCGGTGTTACCCCCGGGAGAGCTCCCCGCGCGTGTCACAGCAGCGTAAGGCTCTTTGGCATTTCCCCCAGCAACTATGTCAGCGTTTGGGGGAGCTGTGTGTAACCTGCACCTGCCACCGACCGGCTGCAGGAAGCACCCATCCTTCCCGGAGCTGCCACGGCTCCCAGGAGCCCCCATGTTAGTACAGGCTGCAGCCGCAGGTGCTCTTGCTGCAGCCCTCATCGTGGGTTTTCTCACCCCGATATTGCACCATGCAGCAAACCCCCCCTTTTCTGCACGGGCCCCGCTGTGGGCAGCGCTTTCTGCTTTGCCCCTTTCCCGTCACACCGTGCCTGCCTCTGTGCCTTCCCCGCAGCTTCTCCTGACACTTTGCAAGCTCGGGGCAATGCTCCCAGCCCATCCCCGCGGGCGGCTCACCGAGCGCTCCGGCCAAATCACAAAGGGTTTGGATCCCGTTCCCCGGCTCGAGTGCCAGGGGCGGGAGATCTTGCCTCACATCTATTCTTTCTAGGTACAAAACACGCATTCAAAAGTCAGAGCCGTTTCACTGGCAAGGGCTGGGAGCTGCTCGGAGCCGGCCAACTGCCCCAGTTCTGATTCCCAGCGAGGCCGCTTTCCCAGCCCTGCTCTCTGCATGTTTTGCAGACGCTCGCATCGAGGATGCATCACCCGGCCAGCCCCGCCCGGGGGGCTGCATCCCGAGGGCCACATCACGGCCCCGAGGCTGCTGGAGCCACTGCAAAGCTGCCGATCCCCGCGTCCATCTGCTCCCGCGTCGCTCCTCTGGAGCGGGGAGCTCGTGTTTAACGACCGCGTGTGTTTTCGCTCAAGCATTACATCACCTGGCAACGCCAGCGGGACGGACGGACTGACGGACTGACAGGACCAGCCCGGCTGCGCTGTCCCTGCCGATGCTCGTCCCCTGTCTCGTGCCCCGTGTCCCCAGCCCGCAGCCCTTTGCCCTGTGCAGGTGAACAGAAAATCCGCCTCCATGCGGAGCCCACCGAGGGGCTCATGCACAGCCCCCCCTCCCCACCTCCCCGGTGTGTCCCAGCGCCGAGTGTGGAGGGCAAAACGCTCCGTGATTTCCACCTCCCGGAATTCCTGCAGTCGTAGCCATCAGTATTTTCCCTAAAATGAAGTGGGAGCTGAGATAAGCCAGCCAGGCAGGCTCCGGAGGGCCGGTCCCGGGCGCGGATTGAGCTCACGCTTCTGTAAGTGGGCGGCCAGGTCTGGCCTTCGCACCTCGCGCAGCCCGAGAGGAACCGGGTGGATTTGCTGATAATTGGCTGCCAATTTCCGCAGCGGTGGAAGGAGCGTGGGGAATGGGGGGAATGATGCCAGGGAGCCCTGCGGGAAGGGGGTGCAGACAGGGCATTTTCGTGCACGTGCTCCCACTCCCAGCGCATTGGGGTCACGAGGAGTCAGGTACTGGGATATACAGAATCTCAAACCCTTGGCATGCGCAGAAGGGGCAGTGTTGGACCTGCAGTGGAAGGGGTGATTTTGCATTCTTTGCCTTTCATCCACACAGAAGATTCTCATTCACACAGAGATTCTCCACACAGATTCTCCCCTTCTACTCTGGCCCACCTGCAGTATTCTATCCACCTCTGGGGTCCCCAGCATGAGAAGGATGTGGAGCTGCTGGAGTAAGTCCAGAGGAGTCCACAGAGATCCTCCAAGGGCTGGAAGCCCCTCTGCTCTGGAGCCATGCTGGGAGAGCTGGGGATGCTCACCTGGAGTGGAGAAAGTTCCAGGGAGACCTCAGAGCCTGTTCCAGGGCCTAAAGGGGCTCCAGGAGAGCTGGAGAGGGACTGGGGACAAGGAATGGAGGGACAGGATAAGGGGAATGTCTTCATATTGACAGAGGGGAATGAGATATTAGTTGTTGGGAAGAAATTCTTCTTGTGAGGGTGCTGAGGCCCTGGCACAGGGTGACCAGAGCAGTTGTGGCTGCCTCTGGAACTCTGGGAGTGTCCAAGGCCAGGCTGGATGGGGCTTGGAGCAATGTGGGACAGTGGAAGGTGTCCCTGCCCTTGGAGGTGGTGGAACAGGATGGTCTTGAAGGTCCCTTCCAACTCAAACCATTCCATGATACTGTGACTGATCCCACCATTTAACTCGCTGCTGCCCCAGCTGGTCCCCAAGCCCTGTCCAGAGACACCCCCCGAGAAGGAGGATGAGAAGTTCAGTGGGGACACGCTGGGCTCGGAGCTGAAGGAACCCGGAGCCCCTGAAGGGGCTGGAAGTGGCTCAGCTGCCAGACCCCCCCTCTTGCTCGGCTCTCGAGGGCCGCGGAGGCCGCGTGTCAATCACCAGCCCCGGCCAGGCCGGGCGCTGCGTGTCCCCAGGGCACCTGTGGCCGGGAGGGGACCCCCGGGGCCCGGCTGCACGTTTTCCTGCAAAATGCCCGGTTTTCCCGTCCTGCCGGCGGCCGCACACCCCGCGCCCGCCACCTAACGGCCACGGCCGGCGGACACCGGGATCGGCACCGGGATCCGGCACCAGCACTGGAATCGGGGCACTGGCACCGGGACCCGGCCGTTGGGCACCGGTACCAGGATCCGGGCACCGAGATCCAGACACTGGCACCGGGACCCGGGCATTGGGCACCAGTACCGGGCACCGGCACCTGGAACCGGGATCCGGGCACCTGGCATTGACACCGGGATCCGGACACCGGACAATGGTACTGGCACCGGCACCGAGATCCGGACTCCGTGCACGAGGCACTGGCAGCGGGCACGGTACCGGGCGTCCGGCCGATCCCATCCCTCGCGCCCCACAACTGGAGCGGCATCCCCCGAATTCCTGCCTGCAGTCCCGGACACCCCCATCCCTTCACCGTGCCGGTCCCCACCTGCCCCCAGTCCCCTTTCGGGCCGATGCCACCCGGGATGCGAAACCCCCTGGTGTCACTCGGGATGCGAGACCACTCAGGTGCCAGTCGCGATGCGACACATATCCATCACCCTAAACCCCCGTGGTCCCCATGCCGGTGGGAGCAGCCCCCCCGTCCTCCCCCACCGCCTGCCTTGGCAGCTCCTCCCCACTTCCAGCTTTTTTGGCAGAGACGCGCCGGCTTGGAGAGAGCAGCGAGGAATTAAAAAAAAAAAAAAAAAAAAAAAAAAAGGGGGGGGGGGGGGGAAGGAAAAAAAACCCTCCCCGAGCAGCCAGCCCAATCGGCGGGAGAGGCTCATGTGTGTTTGGCCTTTCCTCATGACGTAGTGTCCTGTGCCTCTCCCCCCCGCTCCCTCTCCTTTTCCCCTCCCTCCTCGCCCCCCTCCCCTTCCCCTCGCATCCTTGGAAGCAACAATTAAGCAGCTCTGGGATAAAACACACAGCCCGCGGGAGCACGGGGGCATTGCTTCAAGAGATGGCAAGGCAGGCAGCTGCACCCCTCCTCCCCGGAGTCCTCCTCCTCCTCTCCATCCTCCCGGCTACTCAGCAAGGAGGTAAGGAACGGAAGGCTCCTTCCGTACCCCGGTCCGCTCCGGTCCTGCGGGGACCCTCCGCGGGCACCGGGGCTGCGACACCCCCACCCTCCGGGCAACCCCTCGCCTGCCCCTCGCCTGCCTCGGCCAGAGCAGGGACAGTCACCCACCTTGCCTGCCTCCCCGAGGGTGGGTGGGCAGGCCCCGGGTGCCACCTCCGCCGAGGGCTCTTTACTCCCCAAACCGACAGGTGGTTTGTGCCATGCCCGGGTGGGACAGGATGTCACCGAGGGTGACACGGAGCAGTCGGTAACGGCACTGCTGCACCAAGCATTTGTCAGGGGGTTGTTGAGAGGGGTGTCCTGATGAGACACCAGAGGTTTGGGGACATGAGAGTTTTGGGGGCATGAGAGGTATGGGGGCATGAGAGATCTGGGGGCATGAGAGGCTTGGAGGTACGAAAGGCTCAGGAACACGCAGGCAGGACACCAGGGGTGGCCACCAAACTCCCATGGGACTTAGAAGTGCGAGGGGCCGAGGGAGGTGTCAGCTGTCACCCCGCGGTGCGATGGCAGCGGGAGCTCAGGGCGGTGGGTGGGTGGCAGCATCCCGCAGTCACTGTGTGCGCTGTGGGCTGCTCAGTGTGTGGCCGTGACAGCCCCGGGGCCGCTGCAGCTGCAGAGCGACTCGACCCACCCGAACCGCAGGCTGGGGGTGCCGGGGGGCCCTCACACCACCCTCATCGCCCTTGTGCCACCAGCGTCGAGTCCCTGTCCCAGCGCGGTCCCAGCACACGCGGCCGGGGCGGGGAGGTGACAGCCAGCGCGGGTCTGTGTCCCAGCCGTGTGACACAGCCCGGCCAGCGCGGGTCTGTGTCCCAGCCGTGTGACACAGCCCGGCCATCGCGGGTCTGTGTCCCAGCCGTGTGACACAGCCCGGCCATCGCGGGTCTGTGTCCCAGCCGTGTGACACAGCCCGGCCAGCGCGGGTCTGTGTCCCAGCCGTGTGACACAGCCCGGCCAGCGCGGGTCTGTGTCCCAGCCGTGTGACACAGCCCGGCCATCGCGGGTCTGTGTCCCAGCCGTGTGACACAGCCCGGCCGGCGCGGGTCTGTGTCCCAGCCGTGTGACACAGCCCGGCCAGCGCGGGTCTGTGTCCCAGCCGTGTGACACAGCCCGGCCAGCGCGGGTCTGTGTCCCAGCCGTGTGACACAGCCCGGCCGGCGCGGGTCTGTGTCCCAGCCGTGTGACACAGCCCGGCCATCGCGGGTCTGTGTCCCAGCCGTGTGACACAGCCCGGCCATCGCGGGTCTGTGTCCCAGCCGTGTGACACAGCCCGGCCAGCGCGGGTCTGTGTCCCAGCCGTGTGACACAGCCCGGCCAGCGCGGGTCTGTGTCCCAGCCGTGTGACACAGCCCGGCCAGCGCAGCCGATGCCTGCCCAGTGACCAGCCCCTGTCTCGGCGTCGGACTGGGAGCTGAGCTCCCACCAGGTGGGGAGAACAGCTGAGCACAGCTTCAGAGCCCCCACTGAAGTGACCAAACTGGGCAGAGGGCTTTGAGGAGGTGACAGCATCACCAGGGAGGGGACAGTCACCTCCGGAGAGCCGTGTGGTTGTGCCAAGGAGAGCGTGTGATGGGCAGAGGCACCATCGGCCATGGGGTTGGTGCCGGGGCTGTTGTGTGGGGCTTGCTGGACAGAGAGGATAGAGGACTGGAGGAGGAGAGGGGGCAAGATACTGTGGGCAATGCCAGGGCTGGATGGGCACCAGGGCAGCCACAGGCTGGGCCACCTGTCACCAAGGGCATAGCTCTGAGCAGCTCCATCTGCCCGTGCCCTGCAGCTCACTGACCCTGAGCTCAGGCTGGCTGGCTCCGGCTGCACAGGCAGTGGGACCCCAGAGCCTGGAGGTGCCTGGGAAGTTGAGCTGCTGTTGGTGCCTAATCCTGCTCAGGGTGCTGGATGCGATGTGCTCAGTCCCGGGCACTCTCCACCTCTGGCAGTGAGAGAGATGTGGCTTGCTAGTCCAGGCTGGCTTTATTCTGATCCTTCAAGCCGTGGCCAGCTGTGACTGTCTCTGGAGGAATTTGGACCCTGGGTGAGACCCTGCAGGAGTTCCTGAGCAGTTTGGGACTGTTGGCCCCACTCGGGGCCCCGGCTCAGTCCCCAGGAGTGTTTGCTGGTTTGGGAAGCAGCTCACAGAAGAGGTGAGCTGACCCTGGAGATGATCCCAGTGCTGGTGGGACATGGGAGAAGGCTCTCCCATGGAGGACTGAGCAGTGCCTCTGCAGCCTGGTGCCTCACCCCTGCTCCTGGCAAACCAGCCCTTGGGGACAGAGCTGGCACAGAGGCATGGTGGCATGGTCAGGGGGGAACTCAGGGTGCTGGGGATGGTCAGGGCCATGTCCTCCAGCACTGGCTGCTAGTGCAGCTCAAAATCTCCTGGCAGGAGAGGGAACCCTAAGACATCCCAGGGTTGAGGGATTCATACCCAGGCTGTCACCTCAGGGAAGTGCCAATGGGTTGAGCTGGCAGCACTCAGGAAACCCCCAGCAGCAGGTCAGGATCATCCCCTGGGGATCTGCCCCTGGGGAGCAGAGCTGTGCTGGCACTGTGGGGATCTGCACAGATCAACACGGGTCACGGCAGGGGGGAGGTGCCGTGATTTCCTAAAGGCGCCAAGTGCAGCCTGTCCCAGCATCTGGAGCAGGGCATCCATCCCTCAGTGCTTCCATCCATCCATCCATCCATCCATCCATCCATCCATCCATCCATCCCTCACTGCTTCCTGTGTGGAGCACAGGGGATCCCCCAGTACTGACACCCCCAGGAGGGACAAGAGGGGCCCTGGGGAGGTCCCAGCCCTGCAGGCTCTGGGCCCATGGGGAGC
The DNA here is from genome assembly GCF_031753505.1 of Anomalospiza imberbis. Taxonomy (NCBI): domain Eukaryota; kingdom Metazoa; phylum Chordata; class Aves; order Passeriformes; family Viduidae; genus Anomalospiza; species Anomalospiza imberbis. The sequence continues at coordinate 735,215 of NC_089700.1, forward strand.
AGCTTGGGTGGGTGCAGAGGGGGAGGCACTGGGTGTGGTAGCACCCAGCCTTGGGCTGTGGGGACCCTCTGAGGACAGCCAGGGTCCCCAGGGTGGGGCTGGATGGCATCTCCCCTTCCCAGCCAGACCCTGGCCTGTGGGGCTGCTCCCTCCCCTTACAACTGGCAGGGTGCAGCTCATCCGCCAGCGCTCGGAGATGAAAGCTGGAGCTTCAGGGGGGCTGGAGAGGAGCCAGGCCCCAGCAGCAGCCCCCCCGCTCCCCCCGAGCTGCTACCAGCAAGCTCGGCCCGGGATGCAGCACAGCCTCAAAGTCGCTTGGAGACTGAATGTTTCCATAACTTTTTCCCAAGAAAACTAAAACAGCAGAATGAGGGAAGAGGGGAAATGGTGGTGGTTTTGCACTGAGGCTCCTCCAGGAGCGGGTGCCCATGGGCACAGAGAGGGGTGAAGTATGAGAGTGTCTTGTGCTGGATTCTCCATCCTGGTCTCAGTCTCAAAACCTATGGAATAGAGAAATCCTCTGCATTTCTGGCTTGTGAAGGGAGCTGCAAGCAGATAAAAATGATGCAGCCGATCCAGCCAGGATCGGAAGCAGCTCTGGCAGCGGAACAGCATGGATATCTACACCTGTGGATAGAGCTGTGGGGGAAAATGTCCCATTCCCATAAAAAAGGAGACTCCACACCAGATCCTGAGCACCTCCGTGGCTCACACCCTGACACAGCTGGGGCTGCATGAGTGGCTACAAATTCTCTGGCCCCTGGATTGAGAAGCCGTCCCTGGGGTGGGATGCAGGCTCACAGCCAGCCCAGCCCAGGAGACAGGCTGGGAGCCCAGGAAAATCCCCTTCCCAGGGTCCTGGCAGGCTCAGAGCAGAGGCAGCACAGAGCTCCCTCAGCGCTGGGAAGCTGCTGACTCAGTCTCCCCTTCCCTGATGTGCCAAGGGAATGAGTGGAGAGGACAAATAGCAGCACACAGACCCCAGACTGGGCTGGGGGCTGCTGGCACTGAGGCTGGGCAAGGACAGAGATGGCCAGAGAGTGATGGCCAGAGCCCAGTGTGGTCACGGTGTCACCAGTGTGTGGGCTGTCACCAACACCTGTGCTCCGTGGTGCTGCCAGGAGGAGGGACTGGAGATGCTGGGGGGATCTGGAGTGACCCCCCAGCAGTGCCTGCACCAGGGAACAGCCCTGAGCTGGGTTCTGGGGGAGCAGTTTGTGAAGGAACGTCCAGGGCAGTGCAGATCCGGCTGTGCCTGGCAGCAGAGCTGGTCAGGAAGAGCTCCTGAGGGAAAGGTTTATCCCCCCAAAGCCACCACCTAGCCACCCATCCCACTGCCTCCGGGCCATCCCATCTCCTGCCAGGCCTTGCTGACCCCACCCACCTCCTGATCTGGGCAAGGAACACCAGATAGACCAGCACAGCCTCTGCAACCCTCCCAAATGTGTCCAGGCACGGAGCCCTGTCTCTGGGGTGGTGCCTGGGGAGGGGGCAGTGACAGCGTCACCACAGTGGGACCCTTCTGGCAGGACCCTCAGTGCCCCAGGAGGGTGGTGATGGTGATAAAGGGATGAGTTTGGCAGCTGTGGCTGTAGGCAGATGACACCTGGACATTTCTGTGCTCCCCACACCATAGGGATGCTGTGAGAAATCCTTGTCCCAGCTTCCATGGGAGTTTCCAGCACTGGCATAGGGTGGCAGAGGGGTAGGGAAGGTCAGTCCGGGTCCCCCATTGTCACCCCAGCACCAGGGACCTTGCCTGGTTTTGGGGGTCTGAGGCTGGGGGAGTATGATGGGGCTGAGCATCCCCTGCCGGGGGGGCCAGTCCCTGGCTGTGCCAGAGGGTCCCTGGCCGTGCACAGCACTGGCTCCCAGCGGCAGCGGGGCTGGGAGGGAGAACTGGCGCTGTGCGGACGCTTGGAGCTTGTTGGGAAATAAGGCAGGAGCTGGAGCTGTGTTTTTCCAGGCTGGGGGGAGGGGGGGGGGGGTGGTGTGGGCGGGGAATGTGCCGGGAAAAGGAGCTGTTCTGTCCCCCCTGGCCGGGAAAAGGAGCCCTTCTGTCCCCCCTGGCCGGGAAAAGGAGCTGTTCTGTCCCCCCTGGCCGGGAAAAGGAGCCCTTCTGTCCCCCCTGGCCGGGAAAAGGAGCTGTTCTGTCCCCCCTGGCCGGGAAAAGGAGCTCTTCTGTCCCCCCTGGCCGGGAAAAGGAGCTCTTCTGTCCCCCCTGGCCGGGAAAAGGAGCTGTTCTGTCCCCCCTGGCCGAGGGCTGGGCCGGGCCGTGCCAGAGGGCTGGGCACGTGTCCCCTCCTGTCCAAGGGACACTGGCGGAACCTCGGGAGGGGATACAGGGGGGCACAGGCCTGGGGCTGTGTGATGGGTCCTGGCACGGCTCCTCCCCCTGCTGCTGATGATGCTTGCTGCTGCTGATGTCCTGTCCTGTCACTGAGCGTCCCAACATCTCCTGTGCACGCACAGCCCGACACCCCTGCCACACCCTGGTGCATCTCTGTGGGGGGCTGGGCATCTCTGCCAGGTGCCCAGGGTGGAAAGAACACGTGAGCAGAGCCCAGTGACACCCTCACCCCTGCCACTGGTGGGACACAGTGCAGGGGACGCCCCCCAGAGTTTGCTCCATCACATGTGATGGAGATGTGCAGCACAATGTGCTCTGCTCTGTTGTGCCAGCCCTGCCAGCTGCCAGTCCTGCCAGCTGCGTGTCCCCCATGGTGCTGGCACTGCCCTGCCCAGCCCCTGGGCACTGCGCAGCCCGTGGTGGTGCTACCAGGGCTGTGCCACTGCACGCACCCACCTCCTGGGCCTGGGGAGGCCACTGCAGGTCCTCAGGTCCCAGCCAGGCCCCCATAGGGTCTCCAGTGCCCGTGCCCCCTGAAGCCCATCCCCTGTGGCAGCGCAGGCAGCAGGGCTGGCTGCAGCTCCTCACGGAGATTGCGGCCACGGCAGCCCCCCACACCCTCCTGGCAGCCCCCCTGCCTTGCTCTGTCCTGCAAACCCCACCACAACCCCTCCCACTGCCAGAAGAAGAACTTTCCTCTGCACTGCAGCCCCCTCGTGTCCCCAACCCACCTGCAAGTCCCCAGCCCACCCGTGGCCCTGGTGCAGCTGGAGGGCCAGCCGGGGGTGGCAGCCTGGTGGCCTGCAGCAGACATGCCACTGCCAGCATACACAACAGCCAAAAAAACCTTCTTGTGGCCTCTGAGCATGAGCTGAGATGCCCTGGGAAGTGCTGGTACCTGGGTGGTGACCTTAGTGCCCCACAGACAGGCAGAGGGACACAGGGGGGTTCCATGGGTCTCAGCAGTGTCCCCCCAGTCTGTCACCTCAGTGCCACTGGCCTGAGCTGGCCGTTTCCATTGGCACCTCAGCAGACAGGACACATCCAAGGATCCTGGGGCAGCCCCAGAGGATGCTCAGGCATGGCTGGGACCATCAGGGACTGTGGGGATGGGCTGGGACAGCCCCACGTCCCTGGCCGTGCCCAGACACCCCACAGAGCCACATGAGGCTGGAGGCGATGGAGACAGCCCTGGCTGTGGGATGGGGCAGGAGCTGGGAAGCAGAGCTGGACAGCAGCCAGCCCGTGTCCCTCCCTCCTTCCCATGCAGGCCAGGTCCTGCTGACACCTCCACCGAGGTGCCACGCCTGGGTCCCAGCTGGGGCACCTCTGAGCTCTGCTACCACTGTCACCCCGGGCAAACAGGGATGCAAGGAAAGGCAGGGACCTGCCCTCGAGATCCACATCGCAACTCCTCTGCAGGGAGCAGCAGGAGAACCAGGAGGAGCCCCCTGCCTCCCTGGCTGGGACCTCTGGGAGGATTTTAACAAGGGTCTCTTCTCTTGCAGGGGTTCCTGGTGCTATCCCGGGAGGGGGAGTCCCAGGAGGAGGCTTTTTCCCAGGTAAGGGGGCCCAGGCACCATTGGGAGGGGGCATCACCCTGTCTGCAAGTATGGTCAGGAGCCTGGGGGGTCCTTGAATGCCATTGAGACACCATGGAAGGCTGGGGATCTGCCAGCCAGGATCAGGTGACATGGGGACATCTCGTCTGGCTGCTCAGCATGGACGCAGCATCAGCTCTAGGGTGTGGGGACACGACTCGGGGGCAGTGCCAGGCTTACCCTGGGGACCCCTAGCCCAGGGCTGGCCCCTAGACCCTGCCCAGCCCTGGCCACGGGAGGTGCTCAGAGGTCACAGCCTGCCCCCAGATCTTCAGTCAAAATCCTGGGGACATGCCAGAGGGGATGGCCCATCCCCTGACACCTGAGTGACCCTCTCCACCTCTCCAGGGACTCTCAGGAGCATGGGTGGGTGCTGGGTGCTCCTGGGGCAGTGCTCAGACTGTGCCCTTGCTTGCAGGTGCTGGAGTTGGAGGTTTGGGAGCAGGTGAGTGCTGGGACCCCCTGACAGGCTGTGCTGGGCTGGGGAGAGGGGCAGGATGCCCAGTAGATCTGCCTTGTTTGGGCACGGAGTCTTCCCCTGTCCCACGTGTGCCCTGCCCGGGCATGCTCGGAGGGAGGAGAGCTCTGACCCCTCTGCCTCCACTTGCTCTCCCCTAGGACTCGGGGCTGCAGGAAAACCTCCCAAACCAGGTAAGAAGCCTTGCCCTGGCTCTCACCACCTCCAGGCACGCCAGTGGCTGGGACATTTCCCAGCCACTGCTGCCTCCACGCTGCTTCCCCGTGGCCAAGGGGGACCCCAGCTGGCCAAGGCACACCCAGCCCTACCCTGCCACACTAATCCTGCCACTGGAGCCTCCAGGAGCCTCCCTCCCACACCCTGCTTCAGCGCTGCCCTTTGCCCCAGCCTCCCAAACCACCCTTTGGGGGTGCTTGCTGCCTGTAAAGCTGCGCCAGAGCTGCGGGAGCAGATACAAAGCAGGAGCCAGTGTCCTGGTGGGAAGCTGGCAGTGCCTTCACCTGCCTGCCGTCAGGGCCAAGCAGCTTTTGCAGAGGCTCCTGCAGCCCACGCTGGGCTTTGCCTGGCCTAGGAATGCTGGGGAGAGGGGACATCACCAGGAGGGAGGGGAGACGCTGGCAGGAGGATGCGGAGCTGGAGGGCACAGAGCCTGGGGCAGCAGGGACTGAACATGCAATATCTGGGGCCAAGGGAAATCATGGAATCATAGAATGGCCTGAGTTGGAAGGGACCTTAAAGCTTGTCCAGTTCCACCCCCTGCCATGGCAGGGATACCTTCCACTGTCCCAGTCTGCTCCAAGCCCTGTCCAACTTGGCCTTGGACACTCCCAGGGATGGGGCAGCCACAGCTGCTCTGGGCACCCTGTGCCAGGGCCTCACCACCTCGAGAGCAGATAATTTCTTCCTGACATTGAATCTAAATCTCTCCTCTTTCGGTTCAAACCACACCCCCTTGTCCTGGCACTCTCTGCCCGGTGCTTTGATCCCCATGGAGAGATGCTGCTTCAGGCAGATCCTGGGGTCTGCTCTGCGCCCACCCCAGGGGTCCCCGCGGTGCCCAGGGCAGGGGTACCCCATGCCCCCGGCCCCCCGAGTCGGCCCGGCTGCGCAGTGGGAGCTGCAGCCTGAGGCGGGGGCTGACAGCCTCCGTTTGCTCAGATTTCAGCTCGTGGAAAGAAAAACAAGGCCCTTTATTTCGGCGTAATTAAAACCAAACGCGGGGCGGCTGCAAGGCCCAGCCGGAGCGGTGTCCGCACCCGGAGCCAGCGGCTCCGGAATTTGCGCCTGGAGGGAGTGAGGGCTGATGAGCCCCAGATGTTGGAAGGCAGCGCTGGCCGGAGACCCAGGGACTCATTCCTCAGCCATAAACATTTTGGTTCTGTCCCCCTGTGGCCCGGCAGGATGGGGGGTGGGTGAGGCAGAAGGAATGGGATGGAGGACCCAAGTGCTGGCGAGCACATTTGTCACCCATCCCTGTGCCCGTCCCTGGGCTGTTCTCCCATCCCCACGGTGCCACAGAGACTCCTCTGTCCCTCTGGGCCTGGCCACCCCCCACCTCACCCCGCTTCTCTTTCTAGGGGTCGGAGGACTTGGGGGGGTCGGAGGACTTGGGGGACTCGGCCCCCTTGGCCTGCAGCCAGGTGAGCACTGACCACTGTCCCCCCTGCTCCAGGCCATCTCCGGGGTGATGTCCCCAGAGACCCACCTTGGGGACAGCACATCCCTTGTCCCCATCTCCACAGCTCTCCAGAGCGTGCTGGTGGGTCCCACCTGGGCTGGGTGCCCTTCCCAGACCTGAGGGACCACAGGCACCCAACAGGCAGCCCTGAGGTCCCCCAGCATGATGACATCAACCACAGTGGAGTGACCCCGCAGGAGAGGAGGCACCTGGGGTCCCCGCAGGGCCGGCAGCAGAGGGACAGTGCCTGCAGGGGGTCAGCCAGGGCCTCCAGGGGTGTCAGCACCCACTGCAGGGGTGTCAGGTGCTGTGTGTGCCAGGTGGGATGTGGATGGGAGCGCGAATTTGGGGGATGCAGGACAGGGCAGTGCCTGCTAACGCCACCTTGCCCAGCCTAACGCCAGCCCTGGCACTGCCACGCAGCCCTCATGGCTCACCACCCCCTGTGCCCACCGCGAGGGCAGGACACCCTCTTGGCAGCTGTTTTTTAGGGTGCTGATGCTGATTGTTCTCCCCACAGGTGCTGCGGGCCTGTTCCCCGGAGCTGCCTTCCCTGGGGGGGTGTTCCCGGGAGCCGCCTCGGCCGCGGCTCTCAAGGCTGCTGCAAAAGCTGGTGAGTGCTGGGGGGTCTGGCCAAGGCGGCCCCGGGGCTCGGGCAGCCCCCAGGGACTCCTGGTGTCCCCTGGGAGTCTGGGCCAGGACAGATTTCCCCTGGAGCCGGGGCTGCAGGCAGGAGCTGATGCTCTCACTGGGCTCCCCAGTGACTCGGAGGGTCCCAGGTGCAGGGAATTGGCCAAACCTGAGCCCCAGGGAGCAGAGACCACAGAACTGCCTGGTCCCTGTGCCCAGCGTGGGGGACCCACCCCTCGGACTTCCTCAGGGAATCCCCTTCACCCCCCAAGGGCCATCCTGAGCTTGTCCCTCCTCTGGCACCGTTCCAGCCAGCCGCAGGTACACCCCTCTTCCCAATGCCCCCAGGTGCTGGCATTGGAGGCGTGGGTGGAATTGCTGGTCCTGGTGGCCTCGGGGTCTCCACAGGTAGGAAATACCCCTCGCTCCCAGCAGAGCCAAGCCTGGGGCAGAGCTGTCCCCGGGGTGGGCAGGAGCCGGGCCGGGGCTCAGGGGTCTCTGCTGCCCGCAGGTGCCGTGGTACCGGGCGCGGTGCAGCCCGGCCTTGGCGCGGCAGGGAAACCCCCTAAAATACCAGGTAGGTGACGGCCCCGGCGTCGGGGCCGGGGCGGGGAGCGACTCCATCTGGCCCCTCATCCCTGAATTTCTTTTGCCTGCAGGTGCTGGGATTCCTGGAGCTTTTCCAGGTGGCGTGCTCCCCGGAGCAGGTGAGCTGGGGGTGCCCACCCCACTGTCAGCACCTCAACTGTGAGGGGGTCCCAATCCTGCCAGCAGCACCCCAGCTCCGAGGGGGTCCCGACCCCACCATCAGCACCCCAACCTCCCATGTGGTCCCTACCCAGTGCCAGCACCCTCCGTGGGGAGAGCACCCTGCCCTGCCGCCCGCCTGCATCCTGCTGCTCCCCACAGCTTCCAAACCTCTTGGCTGAGGTTACAGCGACACTTCCACCATGCCCAAGGCATGGGGGGGACCCGGCACCTCCATCCTGTGCCAAGCTTGGCGGGAGCAGGCAGCATTAGCCCTGGGAGAGGAGCTGGCATAGCCACCAGGGCTGGCACGAGGGAAGGAGGGGGAGGAGGTGGCAGGAGAGAGGAATTCCTCAGTGCAAAGTAATTTGGGGGAGGAAAACTTGTGAAAACAAGATATTTCAACACTGTCCGAAGCATGTTGCTGGTCAGGAATGTCTTTTCCATGTCTGAAAACGCTCGAGTTATAATGAAAGACATTTGTAGGAGGGGAAAAAGAACCCCAAACCAAAAGGAAACTCAAAACCCAAAAATCCAACCCAAACGACCGCAAGGCCACAAGACTGTCTGCTGCGCTGGAGGGCTGGAGAGCCCTGTCTGGCCCCAGGCCACCGAGCATCACCAGGGCAGAGAGCACTGCCCAGGCCTGGCTGCAGCCTTGCTGTCACCAGTGGGACCCCTCTTGAGTGCCATGCTCCCTGCAGGCTCCCAGTCTGTTCCACAGGCAGCTCCAGGCCTGGAGCAAAGCCCTCCTGGCAGCTGGAGGTGCCGCAGCTGGCACAGGGTGGTCCCAGCAAGCCCTCGAGGGTGAGGGTGCCATGGGTGACAGGGATTTGGAAGCTGGGTGTGGGGGTCTTGGGTAGCAGTAAGATCCCCAGTAAGGCCCCCGGTCACCCCTCTGGTCTCTGCTCCAGGTGTTCGCTTCCCTGGTGTGGGAGTGCTGCCTGGAGTCCCCACTGGAGCTGGAGTCAAGCCTAAAGCCCCAGGTATGTCCCCTCAATCCCCTTGGAACACTGGGGTTGGTTCAGGGCTGGCTCCAGCTTGGTACCCCAGCACAGCTTTTGGGGTCACATCCCTAAAGGGTACTTGGCAGTGAAGCAAACCTAAAGCTGAATCTGCTTAGGTTAATTTGGGCCTCCAGGAGCAGCCCAGGGCTCACACAGGTGTCTTTGTGTTTCCTTTTAGGAGCTGGAGCCTTTGGAGGAATCCCTGGTGAGTGTTTCGTCTCTCTAGCCTGTCCTTCTCTTCCTTCCCAAGCCTCTTCCTCACAGCCATGGTCTCCCCACACCAGAAGATGCCTCAGGGCTTCCCAAGCCACCCACTCTCCTCTGCCGGGGTGCCCTGGGGCACCCCCCTCCCTCTGGGACTGATGGCAGCTGTGGTGCGGGCTCCAGGTGAGAGTCTGCTGTTGGTTTGCAGGACTGGGAGGTTTTGGAGGTCAGCAGCCCGGTGTCCCTCTGGGTTATCCCATCAAAGCTCCTAAGCTCCCAGGTAAGCTCCACAGCCAGCAGAGTGGCTTCACCGGGGTGAAGGATCCCCAGCAGTGTCAGGAGAAGGACCCGCCGTTCCCCGGGGCTGAGGCACGGTGCCCACAGGTCCCCTGGACCTGGCAGTGCCTGTGCTGGCCCTGGGACAGCAGGACAGAGCCAGGGGCTCTGCTGTGCCCAGCCTGCGGCACCCCATGGGCAGCTCCTGGGGTGATGCCTGTGGTCTTGCCCCTGGCTCATGTAAACAGTGCTGTGCCTCTCTCCGGCTGTTGTAAGGTAGGAAGGCTCACGTTCTGGGGACACACTCCATGCCAGGCCACCCTGGGATGTCTCTGCCACCTCCTGCTGGCGCAAGGCACAGCCCTTGCAGGGACAGTCTGCTTTCTGGGCCACGTGTCCTGGCTCAAGGAGCTGTAGCTGAGGCCACCTGGGGGCTCCAGGCAGATCTCTATCCCCACTGCCCACCTGGATGGGGCTCAGCCCCAGCCCAGGTCAGCCTGGGGGAGCTCAGTAGCCCTTTCCCAGCCCGGGCTGCTCTGGCACTGTCCCCTCCCAGCCCCGTGCCAGATGCCAGCTATGCCTGTCTCTGACAGCCATGCCCACAGAGGGACAGTGGCAGGTTCTGTGCCCTCCAGGGGCCATGCTGCTCCTGACTGCTCCCCAGTGCATCCCGAGGAGGAGGGCAGCCCCATCCGGGCAGGGCCCCCATGCCTGGGGTGCTGGGGAGTGCATTGGAGACCCGCAGGCGTTTCCCCATGCATCCAAATGAGTTGCTGAAGGCAGGAGAGCCTCGGTGAGAGGAGCCCACCCCAGGCAGCACATCCCAGCCCAGCTCCAGCCCAAGCAGCTGTGCTGGCTTCCCCCCAGCAGGGCCCGTGGCCACAAGCAGCAGCAGCAGGGATCTCTGGCCCACTCTGGTTTCCTGCAGTGGAGCAGAGTTATGATCCTTGAGGAGACTCAGCCCTGCTGCCGGTGGACCCTGCCTAGGTCCCGGCCCCAGGATAGGGACCAGGACAGTGGGGGTGTCTCCAGACCTTCCTGGGGTACTGGGAGATGCCAGTTTGTCACCGCTGAGGGCTCGGGGCTGGCCGTACAAGGACAGACTGTGCTGCTGGCTGTGGAGGCTCTTGCCTTGATGCTGTAGGTGGATCTGGGGCTGCCACACGTGGGCTGTCCCCTGCACTTCCCTGCTGCAGTAGGTCCAGGTTGAGAGGGGATGAGGGGACAGTGGGACAAATAACATTTTCAGTGGAAAACAATCTCTTTAGATTACTTGCTCCCGGGCTGTCCCCACTCAGGAGGTGGCCCTGGGGTCACCCACCTCCTTGGAGGCTCAGTCTGAAGCTGTGGCTAAGGTCAGGGTCTCATTGATGCCCTAGGGATGGGGACCACTCCCCAGTGTCCAGCTGTGCTTGGGTGACATTGGTTTGTACAGAGCCCTTCCAGTGTGTGCATCAGCCTGAGCCTGCTGGCAGTGCTGGTGACATTCCCATGGACACAGCCCCAGGGCAGGGGCTGCCTTGCCATCCAGCTGGGGGTGGTGGGGAGCTGGGTTTGGACCTGGCAAAACCCTTGGAGCCTTAAGGCTTGGATTTCTGACCCTTGGAGTCACCTCCATGTGTGTCACCCCTTTCCCAGCTTTAGAGTGAGCAAGGTGCTGATAACGTAGCCCTAGATGGGCAAGGGTGGCCCTCAAGATGGGGGACACCTGGCACAGCTCACTGTGAACCTCTGCTTGCCAGCACCACTGTGCTGGTGTGGGACACCATGGGATTGCCTGGCAGGATGGAGGGAAATCTGGTCCCCACATGCTGGCTGCTGGGAGGGGATGGTGTCCAGTGCTCAAGGAGATGCTGTGCCATGATAATTCCATCCTGGCTGCAGGCAGCCACATCCCTGCCCATGGCCCCCACCCTGCGTGCAGTTCGAGGTGTCCTCCCCAGGAATGTGGCAGCCCATGGCCTCGGGCTGCTGCCAGCAGTGATGGGAGCTGGGAACTGCTGGCTGCCAAGCCCACGGTCCCTGCTGAGTCAGGGGCATCCCCGCCATTCCAAGTGCTGGGATCCGGCTCTTTCGCAAGGAGACATTTCCCTGGCCACGATCTCCCAGCTCATAATCCCTCCCCATCCCTTCACTCCAACCTCCTAACGAGGTCACGTTTCAGCCGAGGCTCCCAAGCCCTGATTCCAATTAAAACCTTTCCTTCGGAGCTGGCCGGGCTGCAGCCAGCTGGGTACAGCTCTTGCCGCGGGGCTCCCGTGGGACCCCTCGCTGGAGCGGGGTCATGGGAGGCTCCTGCAGAACAGCTTCAGGCGCCACAGCCCTCGGCCTGGGCTCAGAGGGGGCGGCTCTTTCAGTCACTGCTTCCAAGGTGAGGGAGAACAGCATCTCCTGGCCCAGCTCCAGCACGGGGGTTTGTATCCCAGAGGATTCACTGTCACAATGGACGGAGCCCTTGGGCCGGTGCCGCGGGGCCCTGACAGATCCGGGCCATGCCGTGGGGCAGGGGGGACAGGGCCGGCAGCAGCCAGGTGCTAACCCCTCCTTCTCTCCTCTCCTCTCCTCTTGTCCCCAGGTGGCTATGGACTTCCCTACACCAATGGTAAGCTGCCTCATGGTGAGTGCTTGTGTCCTCACTCCTCGTGGCTCCACTGGCTGCCACCATGACCTCGTGGCCACCGACCCTCAGGGTGGTGTGAGGGGTATCCTGCTCCCAGGGTGAGGTGGTCCACTGGGGACCTCGTGCCTTGCCCATGGTGGCTGTGGACCAGCCTGGGAACTCAACTCTCCTGGCATTCCTGGGAGCTGTTAATTCATAGGATCCATCCTGAGCCACTCCAGCTTCAGACAGAGATGTTTGAACTGGGATCTCAAGTTGGGGGGGAGCTGGCTTTGGCATCCCCTCGCATGCTCTGGTGGCAGGGGCAGGAGATCCAAGGGATCTGCTCTGTCTCGTTGTCCTTCCCCTGGCCAGTGCCTGACCTGGCTCTGCCGCTGTGTTGTGATTGCAGGCCTCAGGCCCGGCGGGATAGGAGCCGGCCTCCTGGCAGGAAAGGCAGGATACCCCACCGGGACAGGTACGCTCCGACTCCGCAGCCCCAGGGTGGGGACTGGCACGGGCATGGCAGTGGAGCGCGCACGGTGTCACCTTGGCGGCCCCTGGACGGGAGTTGGGCACTGCCCGGCTGTCTGGGGACTGCAGGGACAGCCCGGACAGGAGCACCACCTCCCACAGGAGAGGGGGACGGATGCTGGCAGGAGTGCTCTGTCCCCAGGGTCCCTGTGGGGTGGGAGAGCTGAGGTGGGAATGGTCTCAGGACCGCAGTGGCTCAGTGCCCGTGTCCCTCCGCAGGGGTCGGAGCACAGGCGGCGGCAGCGAAGGCAGCAGCGAAACTTGGTGAGTCGCCCTCTGTGGCACAAACACCACCCAGCTCCACAGCTGCTCCCTCTCCCCGCTCCCTCCCTCCCAGCCCCGGGGATGCTGGCTGTGTCCCCGTGTCCCCGCTGACCGTGCTGTCCCCCGCGGCAGGAGCCGGTGTCTTGCCCGGCGTTGGCGGCATCCCGGGAGTTGCACCCGGTGTCGGCATCGGAGGTGTCCCAGGAGTTGGAGGTGAGGGGATGAGAGGGCTCTATCCTTGGGGCTTGGGGAGGGTCTCCTTCCCTTATCCCACGTCCCTGACTCTCTCCCGCCATCCCGGCAGTTGGAGGACCGGCAGCGGCGGCAGCAGCAGCGAAGGCAGCGGCAAAGGCAGGAGCTTTTGGTGAGTTCCTGCTGCCTTGGACAGCTCTCGGGTCAGGGATAAGCCATGCATCGATGCCAGGGGCTGTGTGGCTCCACAGCTGCCCCAGCAGCCCCTATCCCATCCTCTGAGGTGCTCTCCCTGCCCCTTCTCCCGGCTCCAGCGGCTTTTCCAGCAGTGATGAAGGGCTGATGGGCCCCTCGGGATGCAGCAGCCTGGCAGGGGGCAGAGCATGCCCATCACAAGCGGTCTCTCAATGAGATGTAGCTTTGCAGTGCCAGGTGCCACCCCCGGGACTCCGTGTCTGTGCTGAGCTGTCCTTCCCTGGTGAGGGATGCTCCTGCTGATGCAGATTTCCGCTTCTCCTCCCTTGGCTGCTCTGTGGGAGAAAAGCGAGGAGCAAATCAGACATTGGAGCATTTAGAGAAAACGTGCCAGCCCTGAGGCAGCTGGGATGTATAGTCACAACCTGGGGTGACCCTGGGAGTCCCCAGAATCCTGGGTGGCCAGGCCCCTGAGGGGTGCAGGGAGCTGGGAATCACATTCCTTGGTACATCCCAGGTACACTGAGGATCTGCTTTAGGATGAGTGAGGAGCCCACCATAAAGCCAGTGCCCAAGAGACTCCTGTGACCGTGGGACAGACCATGCCCCCACCATGGCAGAGTGAGGTGTCTGTGGGGGTCTGACCACTCTGCTTCCCTCCAGGTCCAGGGGCAGTACCCGGAGTCGGAGGTGTCCCTGGCTTGGTACCCGGTGTCGGAGCTGTCCCCGGGGCGGTGCCCGGCGTCGGAGGTGTCCCCGGGGTGGCAGGTGACTGTTCCACGAGCCCTGTCCCCATGGCCCGGCTCTGTGGGGCCATGGTGGCTGAGGGTCCCTGTCTCCCTTGTCCCCAGGGGTGCCGTCGGCAGCAGCAGCAGCGAAGGCAGCTAAGTACGGTATGTGCTGTGCGGGGCCCAGCCCCCGGGACCCTGCCCACCCTGACACACGGGGGGTGCCCAGCAGGGGCTGTCCCCTGGGATCACTCCTGAGGGGAAATGGGGAATGCTCAGCCCAGCTCCTGGCTGCTCTTCCTGGGCCTGGCTCCATCTGCAGGGCAGGACCTTGTCCCTCTGCAGGGTTTCTCCAGGCTGTCTTTTGGAAGAGAACAATGAGCCCCAAATCATGGCTTTGGACTCATCTGAATTCCTGGATTTTGTATCAAATTCATTTCCCGCAGCAGGTCTGTTGCAGGATCTGCTGCCCAAAGCCTCAGTGTTGCTGCCATTAGAGCAGAGATTCCTGGCAGAGGGGCCCTGCCTAGGGTCACCATCCTGCAAAAACTTGCTGGGGTTCAGAAGCACATCCAGCTGGGTCTAGCAATCCCTGCTCTGCCCCGCTGGGGTCTCTCCTGGAGGAGGCCATGGATGCTCCAGTCCCCAGGGCTCGATGGTGACACAGAGCCATGGCAGGTGCCCCTTTTGGGCTCTTGCTGCAGCCAGCTCTGATTTGTTCCCTCTTGTTCCCGGCAGGCGCCGGCGTTCCCGGTGTCGGTGTGGGCGGCGTCCCCGGCCTCGTGCCCGGAGTCGGAGGTGTCCCTGGCTTGGTACCCGGTGTCGGAGCTGTCCCCGGGGCAGTGCCCGGCGTCGGAGGTGTCCCCGGGGTGGCAGGTGACTGTTCCAGGAGCCCTGTCCCCATGGCCCGGCTCTGCGGGGCCATGGTGGCTGAGGGTCCCTGTCTCCCTTGTCCCCAGGGGTGCCGTCGGCAGCAGCAGCAGCGAAGGCAGCTAAGTACGGTATGTGCTGTGCGGGGCCCAGCCCCCGGGACCCTGCCCACCCTGACACACGGGGGGTGCCCAGCAGGGGCTCTCCCCTAGGATCACTCCTGAGGGGAAATGGGGAATGCTCAGCCCAGCTCCTGGCTGCTCTTCCTGGGCCTGGCTCCATCTGCAGGGCAGGACCTTGTCCCTCTGCAGGGTTTCTCCAGGCTGTCTTTTGGAAGAGAACAATGAGCCCCAAATCATGGCTTTGGACTCATCTGAATTCCTGGATTTTGTATCAAATTCATTTCCCGCAGCAGGTCTGTTGCAGGATCTGCTGCCCAAAGCCTCAGTGTTGCTGCCATTAGAGCAGAGATTCCTGGCAGAGGGGCCCTGCCTAGGGTCACCATCCTGCAAAAACTTGCTGGGGTTCAGAAGCACGTCCAGTTGGGTCTAGCAATCCCTGCTCTGCCCCGCTGTGGTCTCTCCTGTAGGAGGCCATGGATGCTCCGGTCCCCAGGGCTCGATGGTGACACAGAGCCATGGCAGGTGCCACTTTTGGGCTCTTGCTGCAGCCAGCTCTAATTTGTCCCCTCTTGTTCCCGGCAGGCGCCGGCGTTCCCGGTGTTGGTGTGGGCGGCGTCCCCGGCCTCGTGCCCGGAGTCGGAGGTGTCCCTGGCTTGGTACCCGGTGTTGGAGCTGTCCCCGGGGCGGTGCCCGGCGTCGGAGGTGTCCCCGGGGTGGCAGGTGACTGTTCCACGAGCCCTGTCCCCATGGCCCGGCTCTGTGGGGCCATGGTGGCTGAGGGTCCCTGTCTCCCTTGTCCCCAGGGGTGCCGTCGGCAGCAGCAGCAGCGAAGGCAGCTAAGTACGGTATGTGCTGTGCGGGGCCCAGCCCCCGGGACCCTGCCTACCCTGACACACGGGGGGTGCCCAGCAGGGGCTCTCCCCTAGGATCACTCCTGAGGGGAAATGGGGAATGCTCAGCCCAGCTCCTGGCTGCTCTTCCTGGGCCTGGCTCCATCTGCAGGGCAGGACCTTGTCCCTCTGCAGGGTTTCTCCAGGCTGTCT
Source organism: Anomalospiza imberbis (assembly GCF_031753505.1). Lineage (NCBI taxonomy): Eukaryota > Metazoa > Chordata > Aves > Passeriformes > Viduidae > Anomalospiza > Anomalospiza imberbis. The sequence continues at coordinate 750,733 of NC_089700.1, forward strand.
TTTGGAAGAGAACAATGAGCCCCAAATCATGGCTTTGGACTCATCTGAATTCCTGGATTTTGTGCAAAATCAGTTTTTGAGCAGCAGACCTGACAAAAGTTCTGCTGCCCAAAGCCTCAGTGTTGCTGCCATTAGTGCAGGGATTCCTGGCAGTGGAACTCCTCCCTAGGGTTGTTGTCCTCCAGACTGTGGTGGAATGTTGGGATCCATCAAATGCATCCAACTGTGTCTAGCAAGACCCAGGCATCCAGCAGCCATAACCACCCCAAGGTGGAGCTTGTGCACATGGAAGAGTCAGAACTGGCCCTGAGGTTCCGTGCAGGACTGGCTTCCATGTGCTGCTCCAAAAGGCAGAGCCAGCAGTTGGTACCTGGCCAGGTCCCAGGACCTTCTCCATCTTCACTGCAAAGCCCTGGGAGTCCCCAGGAGGAGCTATGGTCAATGGCAGCTCTCATTTCAGGGTTAAACCACTGATGCCCCCTCTCTTCCTCTCCTTTTCCACACTTTGTAAAAAAATCCCTCCACTTCCCATCCCGGGAAGGATGGGATTCAGGAATTTGGGCAGGAAGTCAGCAGTGCTTGCTCTGTGCTGTGGTGGCCCTGCTGTCCATGAGGACAAAGCCCTCCTGACACTCAGTCCTTGCAAAAGTGACCTGATGCTTGTCCGTGTGGCACTAACGTGTGCCAGCAGGTCCAGGCTGTCAGCTCCCCAGTCTGACCAGTGCCCTCCCAGACACCTGCTGGGGAGACCCAGCCACTTCTCCTGCGTGGCCTATCTGGCTGCAAGGATTGATGTCTTTATGACAAGGAGCACCTTGAGCCCCCGTGAGGATGAGGGTCCTTGCAGTCCCTGTGTTGGTGACTTCCTGGCAATCGCTGGCAGAGTCAGGGGGCTGGTCCCTGCCCTGCCCCGCTGGGGTCTCTCCTGGAGGAGGCCATGGATGCTCCAGTCCCCAGGGCTCGATGGTGACACAGAGCCATGGCAGGTGCCCCTTTTGGGCTCTTGCTGCAGCCAGCTCTGATTTGTCCCCTCTTGTTCCCGGCAGGCGCCGGCGTTCCCGGTGTCGGTGTGGGCGGCGTCCCCGGCCTCGTGCCCGGAGTCGGAGGTGTCCCTGGCTTGGTACCCGGTGTCGGAGCTGTCCCCGGGGCGGTGCCCGGCGTCGGAGGTGTCCCTGGGGTGGCAGGTGACTGTTCCACGAGCCCTGTCCCCATGGCCCGGCTCTGTGGGGCCATGGTGGCTGAGGGTCCCTGTCTCCCTTGTCCCCAGGGGTGCCGTCGGCAGCAGCAGCAGCGAAGGCAGCTAAGTACGGTATGTGCTGTGCGGGGCCCAGCCCCCGGGACCCTGCCCACCCTGACACACGGGGGGTGCCCAGCAGGGGCTCTCCCCTAGGATCACTCCTGAGGGGAAATGGGGAATGCTCAGCCCAGCTCCTGGCTGCTCTTCCTGGGCCTGGCTCCATCTGCAGGGCAGGACCTTGTCCCTCTGCAGGGTTTCTCCAGGCTGTCTTTTGGAAGAGAACAATGAGCCCCAAATCATGGCTTTGGACTCATCTGAATTCCTGGATTTTGTATCAAATTCATTTCCCGCAGCAGGTCTGTTGCAGGATCTGCTGCCCAAAGCCTCAGTGTTGCTGCCATTAGAGCAGAGATTCCTGGCAGAGGGGCCCTGCCTAGGGTCACCATCCTGCAAAAACTTGCTGGGGTTCAGAAGCACGTCCAGTTGGGTCTAGCAATCCCTGCTCTGCCCCGCTGTGGTCTCTCCTGTAGGAGGCCATGGATGCTCCGGTCCCCAGGGCTCGATGGTGACACAGAGCCATGGCAGGTGCCACTTTTGGGCTCTTGCTGCAGCCAGCTCTAATTTGTCCCCTCTTGTTCCCGGCAGGCGCCGGCGTTCCCGGTGTCGGTGTGGGCGGCGTCCCCGGCCTCGTGCCCGGAGTCGGAGGTGTCCCTGGCTTGGTACCCGGTGTTGGAGCTGTCCCCGGGGCGGTGCCCGGCGTCGGAGGTGTCCCCGGGGTGGCAGGTGACTGTTCCACGAGCCCTGTCCCCATGGCCCGGCTCTGCGGGGCCATGGTGGCTGAGGGTCCCTGTCTCCCTTGTCCCCAGGGGTGCCGTCGGCAGCAGCAGCAGCGAAGGCAGCTAAGTACGGTATGTGCTGTGCGGGGCCCAGCCCCCGGGACCCTGCCCACCCTGACACACGGGGGGTGCCCAGCAGGGGCTCTCCCCTAGGATCACTCCTGTGGGGAAATGGGGAATGCTCAGCCCAGCTCCTGGCTGCTCTTCCTGGGCCTGGCTCCATCTGCAGGGCAGGACCTTGTCCCTCTGCAGGGTTTCTCCAGGCTGTCTTTTGGAAGAGAACAATGAGCCCCAAATCATGGCTTTGGACTCATCTGAATTCCTGGATTTTGTATCAAATTCATTTCCCGCAGCAGGTCTGTTGCAGGATCTGCTGCCCAAAGCCTCAGTGTTGCTGCCATTAGAGCAGAGATTCCTGGCAGAGGGGCCCTGCCTAGGGTCACCATCCTGCAAAAACTTGCTGGGGTTCAGAAGCACATCCAGCTGGGTCTAGCAATCCCTGCTCTGCCCCGCTGGGGTCTCTCCTGGAGGAGGCCATGGATGCTCCGGTCCCCAGGGCTCGATGGTGACACAGAGCCATGGCAGGTGCCACTTTTGGGCTCTTGCTGCAGCCAGCTCTGATTTGTCCCCTCTTGTTCCCGGCAGGCGCCGGCGTTCCCGGTGTCGGTGTGGGCGGCGTCCCCGGCCTCGTGCCCGGAGTCGGAGGTGTCCCTGGCTTGGTACCCGGTGTTGGAGCTGTCCCCGGGGCGGTGCCCGGCGTCGGAGGTGTCCCCGGGGTGGCAGGTGACTGTTCCAGGAGCCCTGTCCCCATGGCCCGGCTCTGCGGGGCCATGGTGGCTGAGGGTCCCTGTCTCCCTTGTCCCCAGGGGTGCCGTCGGCAGCAGCAGCAGCGAAGGCAGCTAAGTACGGTATGTGCTGTGCGGGGCCCTGGGTCACTGCCCTGCAAAACCTGCTAGGATCCTGGAATGCCTCCCACTGGGTCTAGCAAGACACGGATCTGATCCCTCTCCTATCCCGCTTGCGTCTCTCCTGGAAGCGGCTGTGGATGGTCAGCTCTCCTGGCCACGATTATGAGACAGAGCCAGACAAGGCCCAGCCTTTCAGCTGTTGCTGCAGCCAGATCTCACTTCTCTCATCTCTCTCCCTGCAGGTGCCGGCGTTCCTGGCATCGCTGGTGTCCCTGGTGTTCCCGGTGTTCCTGGAGTTCCCGGTGTCCCTGGTGTCCCAGGTGTTCCTGGCGTACCTGGGGTTCCTGGTGCTGTGCCTGGTGTTGGAGGTGAGCAGATGGGCTGTCACCATCTGCTGATGGGATGCTGGCCTCTGCAGCGCCCTGACTGTGTCCCTTGTGTCCTCGCAGTGGGTGGCCCAGCAGCAGCGGCCGCAGCCAAGGCTGCAGCGAAAGCAGCGGCGATCGGTGAGTCATCACTGTCACCACTGTCACCATCGGCTGTCCCAGGGAGGGAGGAGGTGTGTTGGCACACAGGAGAGGTGGGGACACCCCGGTGCTGTGGAGGTCAGTGGGATTGCTGCTGTGGAGTCTGCCCCCTCGGACATATCCCTGAACCTCTCTGCAGGAGCAGGAGCCGTGCCCGGCGTTGGTGTGCCTGGTGTTGGCATTCCCGGAGTGGGTGTTCCTGGAGTGGGTGTGCCTGGTGTTGGCGTGCCCGGTCTGGTGCCTGGGGTCGGTGTTCCAGGTGAGATGGTGCCCAAGGGATGCTCAAAGTCCCCAGCAGTGCTGGTGGAACGCGCTCCTGACCCTCTCACTCCCTGTCCCCCAGGAGGCCCGGCAGCCGCTGCCAAAGCAGCCGCCAAAGCAGCCAAGTATGGTAAGCCGGGATCTCTCTGGGGTCATCCCACGTGTCCTGTCTCCTGCTCATCCCCACCCCAGGCTGCTCCCCTTTCGGGGCTGAGGCCCAGCAGTGCCTGGGGTCCCTTGGGGTCGGGGTTAGGGATGAGCTCCCCAAAGGGCTGAATGTGGGATGAGGTTCTGGCTGTGTCAGGGCTGCTCTCCAGAAAGCTGAGCCCCATGGAGTGTCTGAGTTCACCATCTTCTCATACTTTGGTCTATCCATACACTGTTTTGCCCACACAACCACCTCAGTGTCCATCTCTCCATCCATCTGTACTTCCTCCATTCATCTGTTCAGTCACTCCACATCCATCCACAAATCCATCCATCTATCCACATTTCCATCTCACCATCCCTTCAACCATTAGTGCACCTCATCATCCCTCCATTCATCCATCCCACCATCCATTCAACCACTCCCCATTCACACACACATCTGTCTCACCACCCCTCCATCCATCTGTCCATCTGGCCATCCCACAATCCATGTGTCCATCAGTATCCATTCATTCATCCATCTCACCATCCATCCAACAATTCATCCATCCTACCATCATTTCAACCACTCCTCATCCATCCAAACATCCATCTCATAATCCATCCACCCACCCCCCACCCCCTGGCCTGCCATGCCTTCTCATCCAGCTCCTTCTACCATGTTTCCTTCTGAGCTGAAGGCCCAGTCCTTTTCTTTCTCCTTGCAGGAGTAGGTGGCCTGGCTCCCGGCGTGGGTGGCCTGGCTCCCGGCGTGGGTGGCCTGGCTCCTGGAGTAGGTGGCCTGGTTCCTGGTGTTGGAGGTGTCCCAGGTGAGGAGGAGGAAGGCGAATGTGAGGGCAGCCTGACTGCTGTGGGGGCAGCTGTGGGGGCAGGACAGGCTTGAGGAGAACTTCAGCAGTGTCCCCTGAGGGGATGCAGACAAGGCCTGAGGGATGGTTTGCTGTGAGGCCTCCCCAGGGTCTGAACCCTCCCTTGCTGTCTCTGCTCAGGTGTTGGAGGTCCAGCAGCAGCGGCCAAAGCAGCAGCCAAGGCAGCCAAATTTGGTGAGTCAGCCTGGGGAGCCCCTCAGGCTCCCCGCCAGCCCTGGTGTGGCACAGACCAGCGCAGAGGATGCTGGGCATGGGCACCCAGGCCTGGCACATCATCCCACATGAGCATGGGGATCATGCCTGCTGCCTCACCCCTCTCTCCGCAGGTGCTGGGGTTGGGGGGGTGCCAGGAGTTGTACCTGGCGTGGGCGGAGTGCCCGGAGTGACACCCGGTGTTGGTGGCGTGCCCGGCTTGGTGCCAGGGGTAGGAGTACCTGGAACTGGCATCATTCCTGGGGCAGGTACATGCTTTGTCCCTCCCTGCTTGGGGACAGTGGTGGCTGGGAATGCTAAAAGCCACCGAGCCACATGAAGGGGTGGCAGGGAGGGATTCGGGTGGGAGGGACTCGGGTGGGAGGGAAGGTGGCGGCACATGAGAGCGGTGTGGGGGTGACTGTCCTAACTGTGGCGTCCTCACTCACTTTGCAGGCATCCCCCAAGTAGGGGTGCAGCCTGGTGCTAAACCTCCCAAATTCGGTACGTACCCCTGCCCCAGGGCCACCTCAGACACCCTTCTCCTGTGGCCGTCGGGGTGCTGATCTCTCTTCCCTGCGTGCCCACTTTGCCCCAATGGCCCAGGCGTGGGAAGGGGTGTGCTGTCACCCATGGGTGCAAAGTGCCACCTGTACCCCCTGCTCTGAACTCGCTGATGACAGTTTTCTTCTTCATGTGTCATGCAGGGGCTGAAGCCCCTCTGGGTACTGTGAGATGGGTGCTGGGGACTCCCAGCATGGGTGCCAGGGCCACCCCAGCAGGTTGGGCAGTGGCAGGGGGTGCTCTGAGCTGGGGGTGCCAGGCTATGGGGGACAGGTGTTAATGGTGTCTCTCTGGCAGGTGTTCCTGGGGTTGGAGTCCCAGGGGTTGGTGGCCTCCCAGGTAAGTGCTGGCAGGAGCTGAGCCCAGGCAGTGGGGATGTGCAGGCAGAGGGATGCTCCTCTAGAGGGGTGGAGCTGGAGGAATGCTCCCTCTGGGCTTGGTGGGAGCGGGCTGCCCAAGAAAGGATGAGCACACTTGGGACTGGGTGAGGTGCGGGTCAGACACTGGGGACACTGTCTGTCCCTGCTGGTGCTCACCCAGGCTACTCCTTGTAGGTGGCCTTGGAGTCGGTGGGCTCGGAGTTGGTGGCCTTGGTGAGTGATGCTGGTCCCGGTGTGAGGCTCCCCAGGGCTGGGCTGCAGCAAGCAGCAGCAGCAGTGGAGTGCTGGCAGAGCCATGAAAAAGAAAGGGAGTCTGTCTGTGGGTCACTTCTGTTCCCTCCCAGTCTCACAGTACAATCCCACCCTGCACTGTCACTGTCCCCTGTCCTGTTTGTCACCTGCCCTGCTCCCAGGGGGTGATCCAAAGGGATTGCCATTGTTGAGAAGGACTGAGGGCCATAGCCCCAGCCTTGCCCATGCCATGGGAACAGGGAATGGTATTGTACCCTGTCCCCAACGTGTGGAGATGCAGGTCCCTCCTAGGACCCTCTGGGCCCTCCCTGAAGGGTCTGGGTATGCCCTGGGCCACTGAGTCCGGGCAGGGGCTGCACTGGTGCCCCCCTCTGACTTAGGACTCTTGTATCCAGGAGCTGCTGGGAAACCTCCCAAGCCAGGTAAGGGACAGCCAGAGGGGCTGGAAGAGTGACTCCAGTCCCTGTCCCCATCCACATTCCCATGGCTGTGCTCACGCTCCTCACCCTCACTGGGGCTCACCCACCTGCAGGTTTTGGTGCTGGGGGGCTGCAGCCAGGTGAGTGCTGCAGTTTGGGGCTGCCGTGGGAGTGTGTCCCTTATCCTGCCACACTCATCCCCGCTTGCTGTCCTCACGCTGCTGCCATTCCTTGCTGGGCACCCAGCTGCCTGGGAAAGTACTGGGAAGCCAGAGAGGTGCCAGGGTGGGGATGGCAGCTTTTGCATCAGCTCCTGTCCCTGGAGTAAGCAAGGGATCCCAGCCAGGCTGTCCCCAGTCCACGCTAGAATAGCACTGCTGTCTCCGGCTGTCACTGGCTGTTGCTTTTTCCCCAGGCGTTGGAGTTCCAGGCTTCGGCGTATCACCGGTATTTCCAGGTACCATCCCCAGCTCGGCACCTGAGCACACACCCGGGGCCTGTGTCGGTGCCTGGCCGGCTCACGGGGACACGGCCACGGGCTGGGGAGGGACCCCGGGGGCTGGGCTCAGCCGGGGACTGGCCTGGGGGGTGTGAGGCAGAGAAATGGGGGTGCTCCGTGCGTGCTGAGGGCTTCGCTCTCCTTTCAGGTGGGGTCGGCGGCCTGGGATTCGGTGGTGAGTATCCATTCCCCCCGCGGGGTGTTTTGGGGTGAGGGGGGGAGTATCCCCACGGGGATCCCGCTCACCCTGCTCTGCCTTCCCGCTGCAGGGAAGCCCCCCAAGCCCTACGGAGGAGCTCTGGGTGCCCTGGGCTTTAGAGGTGAGTGCGGTCCCCCGCTGTCGGGGGCCTGTCCTGCCCCCAGTCCCTCTCCCATCCCTGCGGGGTGCTCGCAGGGAGGGCTCACCGCATCCCCCGTGGCAGGCGGCGCGGGCTGCGCGGCAGGGAAGTACTGCGGGAGGAAGCGGAAGTAACGCTCCGTCACCGATCACCTCATGAACTTTGGTGCTACTGCATGGTCCAGAATGTAAATCCGAAGCAAAGCTGAGACACCCTCTCCTCAGGCCCCGGACCCCCCCCGTCCATCCCGGGGCCTGCCCGGCCCCGCGTTCCCCGGAGGGACCCCGCGTTCCCCGGCAGCGCCCGGCCCCCCCCGCCCCTCGGTCCCGGCAGGGAGCGCGGAATAAACTGCGGGGAGCAGCCGTCCCCCTTGGTGCTATCGCTCTCTGCGGGATTTGGCGGGGGCCTGGGCTGTCGCGCCCCTCCCCAGCCCCAGAGCTGACCCCCGGGGGGAACACAGGATGAGGGGCACCCCACATTGGAGGAAGGGAGGGAAGGGAGGGAAGGGGATGCCGGCGGCGGGGGCTGTGCGGGAGGGATGGCCCCGTCAGCCTGGCCCCCAACCCAGGCCCCGCGCTCCCCCCGGTTTGGGGGGGCCGCGGGCAGGAGGGGCTCAGTCCCTTCACATTGCTCACTTTGCTATAACTGGGTGGGACGCCCTATACAGAGGGACTCGCTTCTGACAGACTAATAAAGGACAAGTTTTTAAAGGATTCTGGCTCCAACCTGTGTCCTGTGTCCCGTGTCCGTGACCCCTCCCCGGGGCGGTGGCAACGATGCAGGGGTTCAATCCAGCCCGTGGCACTGCACAAGCCTGGAACCGTGCTGGGTCCTCGCTTCAGGGCTGTTGCTTGTCCCACTGCATGGTCACAGCCCTGGGACACACGGAAGGGGTGGGGGGACAGCTTTGGGCCTAGGGGTTGCCCATGCCTTTGCTCACAATGACAAACCAGGGTCCCAGGGGGAGGTCTGTGCCCTGGCCTGAGGTATCGGGGACATCTCTGCCCTGTCCTAGTGTGCCAGCCTTGGGACCCATGAAAAGGTCTGTGCTCTGACTCATACTGAGGGCCTGGGGGTGCAGGAAAATGTCCAGACCTTGTGCCTCGGTGACAGCTTGAGGACCAAACGTGCTGTGCCTGCCCTTGGTGACAGCCCAGGGGGTGACATCCATGTGCTGTGCCATGGTAACACTGCAGGGAATGAAAGGGACATCCATAACTTATCCCACAAGCCCCAAGACCCAGGATGAGGTCCGTGCCCCTTGCCAGGGTGGTGGCCTGGGGATGCAGGCAGATGTCCGTGCTGTATCCCGTGGTGACAACGTGGGGAATGAGAGACACACCCATGTGACGCCCCACGGTGACATCCCAGGGCAAATGGGGACAGCTGTGCCCTGACCAGAGTGACGGCCTGGAGCACGGGGGGACACCCCTGATGGCCACTAGTGGGTGTGGCGACACCCGGGCCCTGCACATGCGGCTGGCCTGGCGTAGCTGGGGACACCGCTGTGTGTGGGGACACCCGTGATGGTCAGCGGAGGGTGAGGACGGCCCCTCCGCCCCGTGAACTGCGCACCCCCCGGGCCCGAGCGGGCACCCCGAGCCTCGGCCCCGCCCCTGGCCACGACCATTCCGTCCCATTCCTCCCGACCACGCCCGGCAGACCACACCGACACCGGCCGCGCCCCCCGTGCTGCCCCGGCCCCGCCCCGTGCTCCCGCGGCCCCGCCCCGGCCCCGCGGCCGCGCAGGCGCGGTGCCGGCGCCGCGGTCCCGCCCGGGAGCCGCAGCGGCAGCGGCAGGGCCGGGGGGGCCCGACCGGGGCTGCGCCCGCGCGGGGACCGCCACCGCCTCCGCCACAGGCCCGGCGCGGCGCGGCGCCGCCAGCGCGCCTGCATGAGGTTGATGCTGCTGTGCTGCACCTGGAGGGACGAGCCTATGGGAGAGGACGAAGGTGCGTGACCCTCCGAGTCCCCCCGGCTGACTCAGCGCTTCCGCCGCCGCTCGGGCCCCGGTACCCCTCAGCCCGGCTCATGCGGACCTCCCCCGCCGTCCTGCAGCCCCCCACATCCTGCCCGCATCGTCCCCGCAGCTCCCAACCGCCCCACTGTCCCCGCGCCCCTGCATCCTCCATCCCGCACCCGTGCACCCCCAGCATGCCCCGTGCCCTCCCCACCCAGCCCGCGTCACCGCTGCATCCCCAAATGTCCCCGTGAGCCCGCATCCCTCCCTGCACCCCCTCACCCAGCCCGCATCCCTCCCTGCATCCTCCACTGCATCCCTCTCTGGTCTTCGTCCCCCTTGCGCCCCGACGTCCCGTGCCCCCCAGCCAGCCTGCACCTTCCCCACAGCCTCCCTGCATCGCCCTCCAACCCTACATCCCCCTCTCAAACGCCTGTCCCGCACCTTACATCTCCCGTGCCCCCCACATGTCCCCTGCGCTCCCCAGCCACCCTGCATCCCTCTTGTACCTGCACATCACCCCCTGCACCTCTCACTCATCCAGCCCACATCACCCACTGCATCCTCCACTGCACCTCTAAATGTCACCCTGGATCCCACCCTACATCACTCCCCTGGCCTGCATCCCTCTGCACCCCACAGAACTTACATCCTCCTCACACCCCCAAATGTCCCTGCATGGCCCGTGTTCACCCTGCATCCCCTCTGCACGCCCAGACCTTCCCTGTTCTCCCAGTTCAGCCTCCATCCCCCCATCCTTCCTTAAACTGCCACCCAACTGCATTCTCCCCTGCACCCCTAAATCTCCCACATCCTCCTTGTCAATAACTGTGCACCCAGCCTGCATCCTTGCCTGCACCCTCCCAGCACCTCACATCTCCTGCTGCACCCCTGTCCAGCCTGCATCCCTTCCTGCACCTCCACATCCCCCCTGCATCCCCACACTTCCCCATCTCCCCCTGCACACTCCATGTGCCCCTCCTGCAGCCCCCCTCCCCTCCAACCTGCATTCCTCCTGTACCCCCAATCCCCCTGCATCCCTCCTGCACCCCCAGATCCCAGATATGCCTTCCTTCCCCTCTGCATTAACTTGGCCCCTCATAGCTCCCCACACCCCCCAAGAACTTGCACCCCCAGGACCTCTGCATCCACCCTGCACCCCTCTGTGTGTCCCCCATTCATCCCCCACCCTGCACCCCTCTTTGTCCCCCCATGCACTGTGCATCCCCCAGAACCCTCTGCACCCCTCTGTGTTCTCCTGCATCCCCCAGCACCCATCCAGCATCCCTCTCTGTCCCCCCATTCATCACCCAGCACCCATCCAGCATCTCTGTGTGTCCTTCTGCATCCTCCATCACCCACTCTGCACCCCTTTGTGTGTCCCCCATTCATCCCCCACTCTGCACCCCTTTGTCCCCCAAGACCCCCCAGCACTCATCCTGCTGTCCCCCCCATGCACCCACCACCCATCCCACACCCCACCATCCTCCCTGGATCCCTTGGCTCACCCGTCCTGCCCCTCTTCACCCTCTGTGCCCCCATGCTGCCTTCTCTGCCCCCATCCCACCCCTGCCCTGTTGCCAGCCCTGGGGCCATGGGTGCCACGACCGACCTTGACCCGTTGTGGGATCAATGGGCAGGGGATGGAATTCACCACCCCGGGCAGAGGGATTTCATCCCGGCTGCTGCTGTGCGCGGCCGGGGCTGGCTGGAGGGGTGACAGCCCTGTCCCCTCGTGTTCCCCCGCCTGCAGGGACCGACCTGCCGGTGTGTGCGAGCTGCGGGCAGGGCATCTACGATGGGCAATACCTGCAGGCCCTGAAGGCTGACTGGCACGCCGACTGCTTCAGGTGGGACCCGCGAGGGACAGCGAGGACGCTGGGGTGGATGGCGCTGGGGACACTGGGACGGATGGTGTCATGGACACTGGAATGGATGGCCTTAGGGACACCGGGATGGCATCGGGGACAGTGGGCTGCTCTGCCAGGGACAGGGACAGGGACAGTGCTCCCTTCCGTTCCAGCTATGGCAGGGATATGTGTGCGGCCCTTGCGGTGTCACTCGCTGGAGCGTGGCTGTGGCTCCTGGCACCCATGGGGGTGCTCCGGCTGAGGCCAGGCCTGGCAGAGGGCTCTGCTGCCTGTCCCTCGGTGTCCCCTCCTGCCGGGTGACAGGGCGCGTGTGGCTGATGTCACCCGCCCCCCTCCCTCCCAGTTTCCTCTTTCACTCGAGCCCTCCCGGCAGCTCCAGCTGTTGGAGCCCCGAGAAGGAGAAGGAGAAGGGGCCCGGGTCGGGAGGTGCAGGGGTGCCTGGGACCTGACAGGGTTCCCTGTGGGGCTGGGGGTGCCCAGGGTTGTCCCTGGGGTGTATCCCTGTCGGTGGAGGAGGATGCTGGCGGCGGTGCTGAGGAAGAGCCGCGTCCTGAGCACTGGAGCCAAGTGAGTGGGAGTGGGATTGAAGTGGGAGCGGGTCAGGACGGGCTCTGCACCCCTGGGAGCCCCGGGGGACTCAGCCCGTGTCCCCCATGCTCGGCTCCCCCTCGCTGGGCCGTCAGCCAGAGCAAAGCCACTACGGGACCGCAGATGGATCCGGTCCCCCCGGATGAGCGGCTTCCGGCAGCGCTGGGCTTGCTGAAAGCCCTTCTGCTCCTGCTCTTCTTCCTCCTCTTCTTCCTCCTCCCTCTCCCCTTCCCCTTGTCCTACGCTTCCCCCTCCTTTTCCCTCTCCTTCTCCCCGTGCTGCTCTTCCTCCCCCTCCTCCTCCTCCCCGCCCCCAGCCCAGGGGAGGTTTTGTGCTGCGCCATCGGAGGGGGAGTCCTCGTGCGGTGACGTCATGGGGTGGGGAAACTCCGCGTAGTGACGTCACCGCTGGTTGGTATTCCACCTGCGTGGCCGGGGTGGGGGGGGACTGCGACAGTCCCTGGGAACCCCCCGGCATCCCCTGCAGAGTGTCCTGCAGCAATCCTGCACCCTCCGACACCCTGGTACTGCAAATCCCCTCAGCTCCCCCTGCACCCCCTCTGCAACCCCTGCAGCATCCTGGTACTGCAGATCCCCTCCAGGAAATCCCCTACAGCTCCACCTGCATTCCTCAACCCCCTCCCCAAGAGGCTCTCCCACCTTGCAGGCCCCTGCACCCCTCCCACAGCATCCTCTGCACCCATTCAGCGCTCCCCTACAGGAAATCCTCTATAGCTCCCCTTCTGCACCCCCCAGCCACTCCTGCACCCCCACACAAATCCTCTCTGGTACCCCCTGTCCCCTCCTGCACGGTCTGATGTGCACCCCTGCTGCTGTATCCCAAAACTGACAGGCCCCTCTGCACCCCAGGGCACACCCTGCTGTTGTCACCCCCTGCACCAGTCCCCAAGCAGCTCCCCCACCCCTGTGTCCCTTGCAGGTTGTCCCAAGGCTGGCATGTCCCTGGCCAGGCTGGCGTGTCCCTCTGGCTGTCAGTGCCAGGGTAGGGAGTTTGTGACCAAGGAGACATGTCCCTCTGTCCCTGATCAGGCTGGCACATCTGTCCACAGAGGGTGGGACATCTCTCTGTGTATCCATGACCAGGCTGGCATATCCCTATGTGTGTCCGTGACCAGGCTGGGACATCTCTCTGTGTGTCTGTGCCAGCTTGGCACATCTGTGGCCAGGCTGGGACATCTGTGGCCAGGATGGGACATCTCTCTGTGTGTCTTTGCCAGAGACACACGCAGACTGGCACGTCTGTCACCACGGTGTCATGTCCGTGGCAAGTCTGGCACATCCCTCTGTGTATCTATGACCAGGCTGGCACGTCTCTCACCAAGCTGGCATATCCCTGTGTGTGTCTGTGACCAGGGTGGACATCTCTCTGTCCATGATTAGGGTGACATGTTCCTCTGTGCGCTCATGACCAGGCTGTCACATCTGTGAGCAGGGTAACAGACCCATGACTAGGGTGGGATTTCCCTCTGTATGTCTGTGACCAGAACTGGCATGTCACCCTAGTCATGGATAGAGAGACATGCCCTTCTGTGTATCTGTCACCAGGGTGGGATGTCCCTCTGTCTGTAACCAGCCTGCCACGCTTGTGACCAGTCTGTCTCATCCCTTTGTAAACCTGTGCCAGGCTGGCATGTCTGTCACCAGGGTGGCATGTCTGTCACCAGTCTGGTACATCCCTCTGTGTGTCTTTGTCCAGGCTGGCACATCCATGTAGGGCTGGCGCTTCCCTCCTCATGCCTCTCCCTGCCCCACATCCCCTCCCTTGTCCACCCCAGTCTCCCCACATGTCCCTGCAGCCCCAGCCTGCACTGTCACCTCTGGAATCACCTGCTGTCACCCTGGGGATGGTGACACATTGATGCAGTGGCCCTGCAGCTACATAGGAAGTGAGGGAAGCAGCTTGCCCAGAGAACTGTGGAGTGGGCAAGTGCTGGCTGTGCCCCGGGGTGACAGGGGGACAAGGTGACAAGGGTGTTCCTGTCCCCGCCGCAGGTGTTGTGAGTGCGGGGCCTCCCTGTCGCACCAGTACTACGAGAAGGATGGGCGCCTGTACTGCAAGAAGGATTACTGGGCACGCTTCGGGGAGCTATGCCACGGCTGCTCCGAGCAGATCACCAAGGGGCTGGTCATGGTGAGCACCACGGGGTCCCCAGGGGTAGGACAGGGAGCCTTGTGCCATGGCTGAGCTCCTGAAGAGCAGGGGAGGTGGGAAAGGGGTGCAGACCCCCAGCACCACTGGGTGTGTCAGAGATGACATCAACATTTTAGGAGACCCTGGAGGGCCTTGCTGGGGCTGGGGAATGCAGGGGGGAAGCTCAGGGTGGTGGGAGATGTTCGTGCAGCCACCTCCAGCTTGGTGGCACTTCTGTCCCCACCTTTCCATGACTCAGCCTGCCCTACTGATGGCCCCAGTGCACCCGTGGGTGCTCCCAGGCCCCTCTGAGCCCCGGCCCTGCCCTTGGTGCCTGGACAGGGGGTCCCAGGGCTGATGGCGCTGCCCACAGGTGGCTGGGGAGCAGAAGTATCACCCTGAGTGCTTCAGCTGCCTCAACTGCCGTGCCTTCATCGGGGACGGGGACACCTACGCGCTGGTGGAGCGCTCCAAGCTCTACTGGTACGTCTGCTCTGGGGAGACTGGGGGGACATGTCCCCCAGCACCCCCACCCACCCTCCTGCTCTGCTCCCCACAGTGGCCACTGCTACTACCAGATGGTGGTGACACCAGTAATCGAGCAGATCCTGCCGGACTCCCCGGCCTCCCGCATCCCTCACACCGTCACCCTCGTGTCCATCCCCGCCTGCTCCGACGGCAAGCGCGGCTTCTCCGTCTCCATCGACCAGGGCTGCGGCACCGAGCACCCGCGCACCGTGCGCGTCCGAGAGTGCGTCCCTGTCCCCTCTGCCACCGTCCCCTCCCCAGGGCTGGGGCATCCTGTGCCCCTTCTGCCCCTGGGATCCATCCCAGGGACACCTTTTGGGGTGGGAGGAGGAGGGGTGGTGCTGAGCTGTCCTCATTGTCCAGGGGTGGCCTGTTGGGACCGTGGTGGCGTGTCCCCAACTGCAGGGGGGTTTGTGGGGGCTGTGCTGGTGTGTTGCTGGCCATGCTGGCATTGCCTCATGCCAGAGTGAGCTCTGGGTTCTACACATGTCCCTGTGTGGTTGGAGTGGCTTGTGGAGACTGTGGCAGCATGTCCCTGTCCAGGAGGTGACAGTGGGGTCTGACACACCCGTTGGGAGTGTCCTAGCACACCCCCCTGATGGTGACAGCGTCGGGGGTCTGACCCCACTGTCCCCACAGGGTGGACCCAGACTGCATCAGCCCTGACATGAAGAACTCCATCCACGTTGGTGACCGCATCCTGGAGATCAACGGGACCCCCATCGGCCACGTCCCCCTGGACGAGGTACGGTCCCCCAGTCACACCCCAGCCAGCCCCACTTCCGCCATGTCCCTAGACCCACCCCATTGTCATTTCCCTGGGCAGATCGACCTGCTGATCCAGGAGACGAGCCGCCTGCTGCAGCTAACCATCGAGCACGACCCCCACGAGCCCCTGGGCCAGGAGCCAGGGCTGGCAGGCAGCCCCCTGCCCGCCCTGTGCAGCCCCCTGCGCTCACCAGCCCCCGCGCCCTGCGGGGACCCCGCTGCCATGCGCCAGCGCGCTGTCACGTAAGGCCACCCCTGCTCCCGCCCCTGCTGGGTCCCACCCCCCACCCCCCGAGCGCTGACCTCTGCCGTCCATCCTGCAGGAGGAGCTGCAGCACGGACAAGTCCCCGGGCTCGGGCTCCGTGGGTTCTCCCGCATCCCAGCGCAAGGACATCGGGCGCTCCGAGTCCCTGCGCGTCGTGTCCCGCGCCCACCGCATCTTCCGCCCCTCGGACCTCATCCACGGAGAGGTGCTGGGCAAGGGCTGCTTCGGCCAGGCCATCAAGGTGGGCAGAGGACACAAGTGTGGGGGTCTCGGCTCCCCAGGATGGAGGGGGATGGCTGAGTCCCTGCACTCCCGGGCAGGTGACACATCGGGAGACAGGCGAGGTGATGGTCATGAAGGAGCTGATCCGCTTCGATGAGGAGACGCAGAGGACCTTCCTCAAGGAGGTGAGGGTCCCCTGTCCTTAATCCCCCAGGTTGCAGGGGCACAAGGGTGACCAAACCCCGTGGGTGCAGCCCTGCCCACTGAGCCTACAAGCAGCAGCTCTGTCCAGGGGGTGTGGGAGCCTTGGGGTGTCACGGACACGGGGCTGGTGGGGTCTCCTGCAGGTGAAGGTGATGCGCTGCCTGGAGCACCCCAATGTGCTCAGGTTCATTGGGGTGCTCTACAAGGAGAAGAGGCTCAACTTCATCACAGAGTACATCAAAGGGGGCACCTTGAGGAGCCTCATCAAGAGCATGGTGAGCATTGGGGGAGGCACGTTGGTCCCCCACCACCCCACAGCCCCAGTGGGGCTGGGGGACTACTCTTCCTTTTCTATTTCCTGGCAAATTCCCCCTCCTGCCCCCCAGGACAGCCACTACCCCTGGAGCCAGCGGGTCAGCTTTGCCAAGGACATCGCTGCTGGCATGGTGGGTGCCACCATGGGATGGGTGGGTGGGACAGGTACTGGTGAGTGGGGGTTCCGTGGCATAGGTGTGCCCCTGCTCTCAGCCCACCCTTCCCACAGGCCTACCTCCACTCCATGAACATCATCCACCGTGACCTCAACTCTCACAACTGCCTCGTGCGGGAGGTGAGTCCCACCTTGGTGCTGGCCTCCCCCAGCCTGGATGGGGCTCTCAGTTCCTGTGTGGCTCCCCCAGGCCTCACCCCTCCCTGTGCCCCCCAGAACAAGAGTGTGGTGGTGGCTGACTTCGGGCTGGCACGGCTGATGGTGGACGAGAAGAGCCAGCCCGAACATCTCAAGAACCTGAAGAAACCGGACCGCAAGAAACGCTACACAGTGGTGGGGAACCCCTACTGGATGGCCCCCGAGATGATCAATGGTGAGGGAAATGTGACCAGCCAGGGCTCTGTCCCCAGGCAGGGGATGGTTGGTGGGGCTGGGACATGCCCCACATGTCCCCACATGTCATGGGGGGGGCATGTGTGACATGGCCTGACCCTGTGTCTGCAGGGAGGAGCTATGATGAGAAGGTGGACATCTTCTCCTTCGGCATCGTCCTATGCGAGGCAAGTGCCCCTGGGGCTGGGGTCTGGCATAGGCACTGGGGTCCTCATGGCCTTTGGGGTCACTCCCACAAGGTTGGGGTGTTCGCCTTGGGGTTGGGGTGTTTAGAGTCTCCACCTTAGGATTGGAGCTTTTTCCCTTGGGCTTGGGGTCCCCCTAGGGCTTGGAGTCCTCATTGTGTTTGGGTTCCCCTCCAGGGTAAGGTTCTCCCCCTTGGGGTTGGGATCTTCCTTTTGGGGATGAGGTCCTCATTGTGCTTGAGTTCCCCCTCTCAGACTTGGAGTCCTCCCTTGGAGTTGGGGCCTCTCTCCTTTGGTTAAGGGTCTCCCTGTTGGGGTCTCTCCCTTGGGGTTGGGGTTTCTTCATTGTGTTTGGGCTCCCTCCTGGGGCTTGGACATCTCCCCCTTGGGGCTTAGGGGTCCCTGTTTGAGGTTGAGGTTCCCCCTTGGTGCTGAGCCCACCCGTTCCTGCCGCTACCCCCAGATCATCGGCCGGGTGAGCGCCGACCCCGATTACCTGCCCCGCACCACCGACTTCGGCCTCAACGTCCGGGGCTTCCTAGAACGCTACTGCCCCCCCGCCTGCCCCCCCAGCTTCTTCCCCATGGCCGTCTGCTGCTGCGACCTGGACCCCGAGAAGCGGTGGGTGATGGAGATCCCCAGGGGTCCCTGGGGCAGGGGACAGGGTGGGGACAGAGCCAATGGAGCTGCCACGTGTCCCCCTCGTTGCTCAGGCCGTCCTTCACCAAGCTGGAACAGTGGCTGGAGACGCTGCGCATGCACCTGGAGATCCACTTGCCGCTGAGCTCCCAGCTGGAGCAGCTGGACCGAGCCTTCGGGGAGACGCACCGGCGGGAGGGGGGGCTGCCCGCGGCCCCGCGGTAGAGCCCCCGCCCACACCGCTCTGCAGCCGCGGGAGAAGGAGCTGCACCCACCACCAGCCGCTCCTGGGGCTGCCTCACCCTGGGGCTGGATCCCCGGGCCCCTGGACGTGCCCCCCCTCTCCCCGCTGCCCACCCCGGGGAGCTGGATCTCCCCGGGGCCGCATGGCCCTGGGCACACCCCACGCCGTAGCTCTGACCACCAGGACCAGCCCGGCTGGCCGCACCGCGGGGACCGTCCCCGTGTCCCCCACCCTGGCTCACCTCCCCTTTGCACAGCGGGGCTGCCCCCGCCCGAGCCCCGGGCTCGCCCGGACAGAGCCGCGGCCTTGCGGCGGTGCCTTGGCTTTCCGTGAACTTGCACTTGGACACAGGAGGGACCCCGCGGCTCCCCCAGGGCACCCTCGTAGCAACGCCCTCGGCCGGCCCTGAGGTTGCTCCCGCTGGCACCCCGGGCTCGGGGGGCTGCCAGCACCCCCGGCTGAGCGAGGGGTCGTGGGGCACACCCCCGGGGTGTGGGGACAGGCACGTAGCGGTCCCTGCCACCCCCATGCCTCTGCTGCCCTTACTGAGCCCTGACCACGCAGCCCTGGGGACACGCTGGGTGCTTTAGAGGGATGTGGGGCTGCGTCTCATCTCGGTCCCCCTGCCCTGGAGGGCCCACGGGGTTGCGCCACGCGGTGCTTTTCATGCTCTTTATTCAGGTTCATTTTTCTGTAAGATATTTAAAGAGAAGAGTTTGTATTATTTTTTCATACAACGTAGCGTTTGCCATTTGTCACTGCCTCGGTTCTGCTTTCCCAAAGGGATCAAACTGTGAAGCCTCTCCGTGCACTTTTGCCCGGGAAGTCCAAGGTGACGTCCTCTGTGGAGGCGGGAAGGGAGCTCAAACTGTGATGTACCCCGAGCCGTGAGTCAATAAATCCTTCCCCGCTCGCTGCCCGGCCTGTTGGCAATCGCTCACCTCCCCCGGGGGGGCTGGGAGCTCCTGCGGAAACTGAGGCAGGAGAGTACGGTCCCTCTGCCCAGGGTGGGGCTGTGGCACTGGCCATGGTGGCACCCACCAGCTCGCTCACCCCCGTGGGGGCAGTACTGTTGTCCTCCTTTGTACTGACCCTACCCCATTGTGGGTACCCCCAGCCCTGGGACTGGTGCCATCCCTGCTTATGTCACCAGGGCCCCCATGTGCTGTGTCCCCTCGCTGGCCTGGTGGCCATGCCCATAGTCATGCCAGGGTGGTGACAGGCAGGTGACAGAGCTGTGTGACCATCGATGCCATGGAGCTGATTTGCCTTTGGTGTAAAAAGCAACCCCAGAGAACAGTGAGGTGGCTCATGCTGGGGTAGGCCATGGCCCTCCCGTGCTGTCCCTCTGTCCTCAACACCTTTTGGAATCAAACTAAGGTCTCCAAGGTGGGAGAGCTCCATCCTTGGGAGATGTTGAGCTTTGGAAGCTGGAACCCAAAGAGCTGAGGGGGGAGTGACAGGGAAGGGATGGGACTGGGGGGATGTCCCCAAGGATGTCCCCAGTGATGCTGCAGCTGGAGAAGGAGCCTGAAGGGGATCCCAGGATCCAGGCTGGAACCCCCATCAGGAAACCTCATGTTTTTTTTGCTCCAGAGGGACACGGGGGGATGTAGTGACAGTAGCTCTGTCCCCCCTCCTCGGGTGGCTCCTGGCTGCCTGTTCCCCAGTGCCCCAGTGAGGGACAGGGACCAACACCCTGCCTGGTGTCACAGGCTGTCACGCCTTCCTTGGTGACACCACATTGCCCCTGGTGACACCCCACTGTGCTGACTCTTCACCCTGAGAGCAGGACACTTGTCACTCCCTGGGAATGCTGGGGTAAGGGACCCACTGTGGTCATCACACCTAGGAAACACCACAGTCCCCTGTCCCCTGCTGCCACCCACAGGAGAGCAGGACCACAGGAGACCCTCAGCCCTGCAGTAGGAACCCCCAAATCCATGGGACCCCCCCAGCCCCTCACCCAGCTGGGTGCAGGGATGCCTGGTGGTGCCAGGGACACCACACCCACTGGGACACTTGTTGGTGGCCCCTGGGGCAAGAGCCAGCAGCTGGCCACAGCACCAAATGGCCACTCAGAATCACAGAATCACAGAATGATGAGGTTGGAAGAGACCTCTAAGATCATCAAGTCCAACCTATGCCATAACACCTCAACTAGACTATAGCACCAAGTGCCATGTCGAGGCTTTTTATAAACACATTCAGAGATGGTGATTCCACCACCTCCCTGGGAAGACAATTCCAGTACTTTATTATTCTTTTGGTGAAAAATTGTTTCCTAATATCCAACCTGTACCTTCCCTGACGTAGCTGGAGGCTGTGACCTCTTGTTCTGTCAGTGCTGCCCTGTGGAAGAGACCGACCCCCACCTGTCCACAGCCTCCCTTCAGGAAGTTGTAGAGAGTAATAAGGTCACCTCTGAGCCGCCTCTTCTCCAGGCTAAACAACCCCAGCTCCTTCAAATGTTGCTCACAGGGCTTGTGTGCCAATCCCCTCACCAGCCTTGTTGCCTCCTCTGGACGCGCTCAAGCATCTCAATGTCCTTCCTAAACTGAGGGGCCAGAACTGGACACAGTACTCAAGATGCGGTCTCGCCAGCGCCGAGTACAGGGGAAGAATGACCTCCCTGCTCCTGCTGGTCACACAATTCCTAATGCAGGCCAGGATGTCATTGGCCTTCTTGGCCACCAGGGCACATTGCTGGCTCATATTCAACTGGCTGTCGACCAGCATCCCCAGGTCCCTTTCTGCCTGGACACTGTCCAGCCATACTGTCCCCAGCTTGTAACCTTGTAGGGGATTTTTGTGGCCAAAATGTAGAACTCGGCACTTAGACTTATTAAACTTCATGCTGTTGGACTCTGCCCATCCCTCCAGCTGATCTAAGTCTCTCTGCAGAGCCCTCCTTCCTTCCAGTAGATCAACACAAGCTCCCAGCTTAGTGTCGTCTGCAAATTTACTAATGAAGGACTCGATGCATCCATGTTGTCTGTAAAAATATTAAATAGAGCTGGTCCCAGCACAGAGCTCTGAGGGACACCACTGGTGACTGTCCCCAGCTGGTTGCAGCACCGCTCACCACCGCTCTGGCCATCCAGCCAGTTCTGAACCCAGCAAAGAGTGCTCCTGTCCCAGCCGTGGGCTGCTCAGTCACCCCTGTGATCAGCAACTCATCCCAGACCACACCACCAGCTGGGACACCCCCTGGCCAGGCAGGGAGATGTCTCTGGCACAGCTGCAGTGGCCTCATGCTGTCACCGTCACTCGAAAGTCCAGAGGTGTGCAGCACCCTGTGCCCAAATCCAGCCCTGGTCCAGCCTGACCCAGTGCCTGTGGGAGGGGCTCATCCCATCACCAGCACCTGGCTGTCCCCTCCAGCCATCCCTTCCCAGGAGGGACAAGGCCACCCAGACCATGTCACAGGCCACCAAGAGCTGCCACTGCATCCACTGTCTCCTCCCAGGTCCTGCTTTGTGCCCTCCCAGGGATGTCTCTGGTAGGGTCCTGCCCATGTCTGACCCCAGTTTGGAATGGTGGCACGTGGGGAGCCAGGTGTCCCCACCAAGGGGGTGGCCAAAGGCACCAGTGGCTCTGGCAAGGGCACAACTGAGAGATCCAGCCACGAACCATCAGCCATGGGTTTGTCACCTTCCTCGTGGGGAAGTTTGGGACTCCAGGGGAGAGGAGCAAGGGCAGGTTCTCCCAGAATCCTGGCAAGGTGGGCACTGGTACTGCCGGGACCCTTTTGGGGGACATCTTGTGACAGGGGTAATGGGCAGAGGGTCCTCATGAGGCTTGAGATGTGCAAGAAGAGGTGCTGGGGACCAGTCAGGACACCCAGCTGCGCAGGGATGTGTGGAGATGGAGAAGGATTCCTGGGATCCCACCAAGGCACCCAGCTCCATAGGGATGTGTGGAGCTGGAGGAGGGTCACAGGGGTCCGGCTGGGGTGTCCAGCTCCATGGGGACATGGGGTCTGGTCCCCATCCCTGGCCACCCCCACATGAGGATTTTCCAGTGGTGACCAGGCAATGGCTTTGGGATCCTCTGGAGCCCTTTCCACCTCAGCCAGAGGCTGGACTAGAGACATCCTGGGATCATTCCTGTCCTCCACCCCTGTGATCTCCCATCCTGCATCTGGCATGTGGCTCTGCAGGGTGTCTGTCATGCTTGATCCTGTCCCCAGAGCCACCTCTGTCCACTGGGTACAGGATCCCTCCCCTGGCTCAGGAACAGGGGCTTTGTGTGGTTCTGGAGCAGCCTGAGCCCTCCCTCCATAATTTGGTGTCACTGTCACACCTCTCCTCTGCAACCTGGGCTGGGATAGGAGCCACGTCCTTGGGTCACACATGTCACCAGGAACTGGTGACTCCATGAGGAACATCCAGACACCAAAACCCTGGTGGAGCTCCGAGGCCAATCGGGGAGGGGGTTAGTTCCTTTGTGCCTCAATTTCCCCCTTAGCTGGAGTGGGCTGTCACTGCAGGTCCTGTCCCCCCTCCAGTGTCCTCTGGTCCCTGACAGGTGAGGCTGGCCAAATCCAGGCAAGAAAATCACATGGGAAACAGTTCCCACTTCATTTGCCAGCAGTTTTTGTAAGGTCTATATAAACACAGCCCTGGGAATGCGGTTCTGCCATCCTGCCCCTCTCTGCCAGCTGGGGGCATGTGGGGCCCATCCCTGACCCAGCTGCTGGTCCTGTGGGGACACAGGTACCTGGGAGGGGACAGCTGGTGGTACCTGAAAGCCTCAGCTGCTTCTGATGGGAAAAATGGCTTCTCCTCAGTCCCACTGCTGTCCTCCCCCAGCTCCAGCACAGCCCCTTCGCAGTGGGGCTCCGGAGGGGAGGTGCTCCTGGATTCCCCAGTGCCACCAGGTGCCCAGGCAGGATCAGGGATGGGCAGCATCGACTGATGAGTCCTTTGGGGGGGATTTGGGAGCTGGTGATACGTGACGAGCTGTGGGAAGGTTCAGTCCAAGGAGGGAAGGGGGGCCTTTTGTGGGCAGGGCTTGGGTGGGACCACATGGGCTCGTGGGTTTGGATGGCTGTGATACCTGCCCCACTGCTGTGACACCGTCCTTTAGAACACATCCCATGTCCAAACCCCTCCAAGGGGCTGGCACTACTCGGACTTGGGGAATGTGGGCCCTTAGAACCTCCAGGCCCCCCTACTCTGAGCAGGAGCTGCCTGCAGAGACAGCCCAAGGATGGGGACACCCTAGTATGTGGGTTTGGGGAGATGTGGGACCCTAACATGTGCGTCTAGGGAACCCCTGTGCATAGGTTTGGGGAGCTGGAAGACCCTGGCATGTGGGGTTTGGGTTTGGGGGCTTTTGGCTGCCCTATGAGACTCAAGCACAGGGAGCAGCCCAGGCATGGGCAGCCCTTCTGGGCTCAGAGGCAAAGAGGCCAAAAGGCAGGAGTTACATCCCAGGTTTTCAGGGTCCACCCTGAGCACAGATCCCCCCAACCCACCTCATCCCTGTGGTGGAGCAGATCTTGGGGAGCAGCGTAGGGTGCCTGATGTGGCTTATCCTTTCCACAGTGGGAAAAATGAGTCTATTCCCAGCTTCAAGTCTGTTTGGCTGCTTTGGAGAGGGGAGAGCAGAACTTCTGCCTCTGCTCGGTGGCTTTGGGGATGGACCCTTGGGGCTTTGTCCCCTGGGATGTGTCACTGCAGTGAGGTGCTCTACTCCCTGCACATGGTATTCCTTGGCCCAGCCACCGCCCTGGGAAGGCCCCCAGATGGGACCTGGTACAAGAGAAAGAGCTAAAAATAGAGGTTCTCACGGCAGATGCAGGGAAGCATCCGAGCATGTGGCCTCTGGACCTGCCAGCAGACGAGGATGGGACTGACCCCAGCCCCATCCCATGCTTGGCTGACACCCTGTGGTCTTCGTGACACCAAGTCTTCCCCCCACGACCCTCCTTGGAACCCTCCAGGGCAGCCCAAGCCCCGGGCAGCGCTGGGTGATGCCGGTGCGGGCAGGGGGAGCCGGCAGCCCCGGTGCAGGCAGCGAGGAGGTTAAACTCCCCACGCCCGCCGGATGCAGCATCCTGGGCTGGGCTCTTTCCATCTTGTTTTGGTTTGGAGGAATAAAAGCTTTGGCAGCAGCAAAGCCGCTTCCCAAAATAACTCAGCCTCCCATGGTAATTATAGAGCTCCGGGCCCCGGTGGCGATCAGAGACTTCCCAGCGGGCCGGGACCTAGGATCGCAGCTGCTGCCGGCCCGAGGGACCCCGGGGTGCCTCAGGGACCTTGGGGACCTCTCTAGCTGTGCCGCCCTCCCTGGGCGTTACCATCGCTCCCCTTGGCGTCATCTCCCAGACAGGAACATGCAGCCCCTGTGTCCCCTCCCTCTCTGTAGCTGATCCCTTCAGCTTTTAATGCTCTGTGTAAAGCCCAGGTTGCAGCTCCCTGGCCTCGATGGGCACTGGACTACCGGAGCAAGGCCGTGGCAAGCGGGTGATTGCTCCGGGCTGTGCCAGCTGGCCAGGTCGAGAACACCGAGCTCATCCCAGCAGTGCCGGGCTGGGAACGCCCGGCTCATCCCGGCAGTGCCGGCCTGAGAGCGCCCGGCTCACCCCGGCAGTGCCCTCCCACCCCCGCGGGGCTCAGCGCTGCTCCTTGAAGGGCAGGGAGAGCCCAGGCTCAGCTCCTGGAGCCCCCGAGCCCCTAATCCCCGGTAATCCTGGAGGAAAGCGCTGGCTGTGGGGATTAGGGATGTAAACAGCCATCCTCACCTGCCTGCCCCTGCCTGCCCCTACCTGCCCCTGCTTGGACCCCCCCAGCCGGCCAAGATGAAGTGCTGGGAGAGAAGGATCCCTGCCTGGACCCCTTGAATACAGGGTCGTGGTAGCCACCGGTGCTCTCTGAGGCTGTGCTGAGCCTATGATGCTTAGTTATGGGAATAAAGGGAATGTAGAGCCATCTGGACACAGCCTGGATCTGTAACGTCCAAGGGAAATAGATTCCAGGCAGTGGCAAGGTTGGGGACAAGGCTGAGATAGTCCCCACTAGCTGTGTGGAGTCACACAGCTTCAGTCAGAGCCTGACTGGGGCTGGATCTGTCTTTTCCTCCTGGGGAATTACCTCTGGCTTTTTTCATGGGCAGGGAAACTGAGGCAAGTGAGGGGAAGCTCATGAGAGGGATGTGCTGAGAATGCATGCGACCTCACCAGCTCCCTGGCTTGGAGTGAATTTGAGGTGGGACAAGGACAGTCCTGGGGAGCAGCTGGGCCAGGAGACTGAAATTTGGGGAGGGCTGAGCTCTGCCAGCTGCTCACCACGGGGAGCGGCCACCGCGGCCAAGGCTCCCCTGGCCCCTTTCATGACCGGAACACGAGCGCTCTGGGCAACCCCGCCCGCGGTGCCAGCATCCTCCCTGCCCTCAGGGACACGGGGACACAGCCTCGTGCCACTGCCACTCACATGGGCTCGGGGCCGGGGGCATCCCGGGAAGGTGCTACCATCCGTGAGGTGGGATGGGGGTGGGATGGGGAGAGGGGCACGGCCAGCCGGGTGCCTGGGTCCCTTTGCCAGCCCACCAGCCAGGGGCAGGATGGCTCAGCAGCCCTGGGAAGGGCTTCGAGAGGGGGAGGCAGGCTGGGATTTTGCAGAGGGAACACTGGGAGACTGGGATTTGGTGACCCCTGCCCAGTGCAGTCACCAGTCCCTGGTACCCAGCAGGTGATGTGGGATGTGTGGTGCTGGGGTGTTTTCCCAGTACCTAACACCCCCTAACTGATGCCCAGTGTTCCCAAGAGCCAGTGGCTGGTGTGGAGCCCAGTGCCTCCTGCGCAGTACCTGGTACCTGCAGGGTAATGCCTGATGCTGGTGACACTGCCAGGAGGTCACTCACTGTCACGGGGGCCACCTGCACCACTAACTGGTGCTGTGGCCTTGTACCCACTGCCTGCACTGGGCCCTGCCAATGCCCAGCACCCAGTACTGGTGCCCTGTCCCTGGTACTGGTGCTCTGACCCTGCTGCAGTGTCTTGTTCCTGGTGCTGGTGCCCCAGTGCTGATGCTGGAGCCCTGTGCCTGGTGCTGCTGTCCTGTGCCACCACCTTGTGCCACAGTGCAGTTCCCGGTGCCCGGTGAGTGCTGCCAGAGCCGGTGCACGGTGCCCGGCCCCAGTGCCAAAGAGAGTGCCCAGTGCCAGTGCCAGGTATTGATGCCAGAGCCGAAGGCCAAGGCTGGATGCTGATGGCCAGTGCCCGGTGCTGGTACCCAGAGCGTGGTGCCAGTGCCCAGTGTGCGGTGTCTGGTCCTGGTGCGCGGTGCCCATTCTTCGGTCCCGGTGCCGACGCCGAGCGCTGGTGCTGCTGCCTGTACCCGTGTGCAGTGCGCGGTGCCGGGCGCTGTTGCCGATGCCGGTGCCCGGTGCCGCTGCCGGTGATGCCGAGCGGCCGCCCCGCCCGCCCCCCCGCCCGCCCCGCCCCGGGGCCGCCCCCGCCCCCGCCGCTGCTATTTCTGCTAATCCGCGCGGGGCCCGGCCGTGCCCATCGGCAGCCGCCGCTCCCGGACGGCGCCCGGCGCCGCAGCCATGGTAAGGCCGGCGCGGACGTGGGACCGGCCCGTGCCGGGCTGCCCCGCATCGCCCCGCACCGTGGCACGGGCCCGCTCCCGCAGCCCGCTGCCCTCCGTGAAGGTGACGGTGAGCGGGGGCGGAGCGGACCAGGGCCGCCGGTGCCGCAGCGGAGCGCGGGGGGGGACACGGGCGGCGGGGCAGCACCTGCCCGGTCCCGGAGAGCGGCAGCTCCGGGGGACGCGGGGGCCCACGGGCCCCTTACCAGGGCATCCGGGAGGGCAGCGCTCGGGAGCGTCACCTGCGTGTCACCCCGTCCTGCGCTCCCCCCACGGGTGTCCGTGCGTTGTCAGCGGGAGCCGCTCTGGTGCGGTTCCGTGCCGAGCATCGGTTCCCAGCTCTTGGCAGGTCCCCGGGCTGCGGCGCTGATGGCACTGCCAGCCTGGCCGGGCCCTCGGCCGGGACCGTCACACGCAGGGAGCCGGCTCTGTACTCACCGGCAAGGTCCGGAGCCGCCGCTGGCATTCCCAGCCCGCGGGAGCTTGTTCTGCATCTCCCGTTCTGCCTCACTTCTCCGCGGTGGTGGCAGGTTCCCAGGAGCCGCCCGGCCAGGCCACGTCTCCACGGGGACCTCGGGCTGTGTCCAGGGTCGGGATGAGGACGGAGGGCTGCGGCCGTGGCTCGCGTGGCACCGGCTTGTGGCCGCTGGGACAAGTGGCCTCAGTGGGGAGTGCTGCGGCCGCGCTGCCCCGGCAGCCGCCGTGGGAACCAGCCCGGCACATTCCTCCGGAGCTGGATGCAGTGAAACCAGAGAGGAGGGCGGCTGGCGGAGCGTGTCGCAACGGAGCGCCTTCCCGACAGGCTCCAGACTGTGGCTGTGGGATGTACACATCAGCCTCCGAAACATCGCGGGGGGACGGCAGTCACAGCTGGGGACTGCGGGCAGCTGGGCTCCCTCGCCCGTGCACGTGGGGTGAGCTGGGGCTGGAGGTGCTCCAGAACAGAAAGACCCACAGAGGCAGAGCCGGTGCCCCTGCCACCAGTGCCACATCCCTCTGTTCCCAGAGCAGTTCCCAGCTGGCCCGGAGGAGCAGCATGAACGCTGGTTTGTGTCCCCCCCCCCTCCCCCCCCCCCCGCCCCGGTCTCTCTGCTCCCGCTCTGAGTGGGTCACATCTGAGATGTCACCTGGTTTTCAGCCTGGACAGGCCTCGCTGTCATGTCCTGGCTCACAGGGAGCCATGGTCCCATCCTGGGGTCCCCAGTCAGGTGCTCACAGGCCCTTCAAGCTGGAGGATTCCCTGCAGGAGAGGGACTACAGCTGCTGCACCAAGGGCTGTGGCTCTCATCCCTGGTGCTCACCTGCCTGGTGCTGACCTCCTGCCCAGAGCAGGGACCCACACCACAGCCTAGCCCCCATCCTTGGGATGCCCAGCACTCTGCTCCTCTTGGAGCTGCCGGGAGACTCAATTTCCCATCTGGAATGCTGCTGATGGGTGGGATGGCAGAGCTGGGGGTACACTGATTGTGCAGCAGCCGTGCATCCAGAGGCAGGGCCGAGCAGGCAGAGCCCAGGTCCTGTCTCCCTGGGAGCGAGCTGGCCTGGTCCTGGCAGCGCTGAGCTTTCGCTGGGGGCTTGTCCTGCGCGGGGTTCGTGCCTTTGGGAGAGCTTTTGTGCCTGGGATACTCAGTCATAGTGACATCGTGGCTGTGCCGCGGGTGGCGTTCTGGGTGTCACCTTTAGAGGGCTTGGGACCGCCTCTGTCAGCCTGGCGGTAGGGACAGCACCTCGCCGGGATGTTCCCTTCCTTTCCCTGCAGAAGCAGACGGGGAAAACACCTCCCGTGGGAATATAGTACCCGGGGAACGACGCTCAGGGGCAGCCGGTGGCTTTCTTAGGTCAGGCTTTGCCCGCTGCCCCCGTGTCCCCCCGCGCCGCATCCCTCGGGCTGTCACCGCGCGGGGACGGTGTGATGCAGAGTGACAGGCGGGGACGAGGCTGCGCGTGCGGGCCCTCGCTGGGGCTGCGGGGCCGCTGACAGCCCGGGTGTGAGGCCGGCTTGCACTCAGCCGCGTGTGTAATCTGCTTACGGGGGCACCGACACAGCCCCGGGCTCTCGCTGCCGTAAATCCCTGCTCCTGCCGGGAGTGCGGGCTGGGACGCTGGGAAAGTGGCCGAGCGACCCTGGATCGCGCCTGAGCTGCTCTGATGCATCTCGACACGCATCAAGGTGAATCACCATCCCTGGTGACCCCGAAGTGACAGCTGGGGAATCCTGACTGCCACCCACGGCTCCTCCTGGGGCACTGTTAACCCTTTGCCTCCCAGGGATGAGCTGGCAAAGTCGAGGCAGGAATGTTGGAGCTTCTGCCTGAGATCCCCGCGGTGGGCAGCGTAGCTGCTTCTCCCGGGCCAGGGCTGGTCCTTCCTAGCCAGGCCCAGTTCGAGGAAGAGCTTGAAGCCACGTGGGGAAGCTTTAAGTGTCAGGTGCAAAAGTGTGGGAAAACTGAGTTTCTGACCTCAAAGAGGCTGTGGAGCCCTGCTGGGGTGTGCTCCAGATGGGCAGTGGGAGTGGACATGGTGTGCACTGGGATGGGGAGGAATTTTATCCTGGGACAAGAGGGAGTTTTGTCCCAGGATGGAGTGGGTTAGGTTTAGGGTTTTGTCCTGGGACAGAGGCGTTCCCAAGGACTGAGTGTCCTCCTGGGCTGTAGCCAATCTGTGCGCTCAGCCCAGGGGTGCTGGTGGTCCTGCAGCCCCCCCAGGACCTCCCTTGGCCGATGACAGCTGGTTCTTGAAACCTTCACAGCCGGGCAGGAGCTGGGTTTGGCTCTGCCTAGGGGTCCGTCTCCACTGCCGTGCCCCTCACAGGGGCCGTGCCTGGCTCCTGGGTGCCGCGGGCGCCCGGCGGGGGCCTGCCCAGGGTGGAGTTATGCTAATGCTGCTCCACAGCCCTCGCCGCAGCCGGTGCCACTCGGCATCTTCTGCTGGCCACGGGCGACGCGGGCTGTGCCATGGCCACCTGCCCCGAGCTGCAGCCTGGGCAAGAGGTACGGGGGCAGCGCCCGTCCTGGCGGGGCGAGAGAGGGGGCAGAGGGGATGGGGGGCACGGACCAGCCCGGTTCTGCGGGAAGGTGCCACAGCTGATCCTCCGTCCCTGGGACAGCCCTGCCAGGGGCCGCACTTGCTGCAGAACCCCCAGGGATGCGGCGCGACCCTCGGTGCCGCGGCACTGCCGAAGTCATCGGCTTCGCCGGGGGTGGGAGACGAGGGCGAGCCCCAAAAGGGCTGGATCCCCGAGGGATGGAGCGGCAGCAGGGCTGGAAGCGCTCCCCGCTGGTGGTGGCATCACCTCCTATCCGCAAGTGTCCACGGCCGGGCTGCGCTGGGGGCTGGCGCTGAGGCCCCCGGGTCAAGGGCGGGGAGGAAGAGGATGCTGCGGCCACACAGACCCACCGAGCACTCGGGACCCACTGGGGCAGAGTGGGACACGGGGGTCCCACAGCCCCCGCCACGGGACCACCTGCTGCCCCCCAGCCTGGCCCCGTGGTCCCCGTGCTGTGGCCGCCGGGCAGCGGGAGCGGGGCCAGGCGTGCGAGCGCTCAGCCCGGGCAGCGCCGTGACCTTGTTTCCAGCCCGCTAATTCCGAGCATCTCGCCTTGCCGCCGGCACCGCTGCCCGCCCCGCCAGCGAGCGGGGACAAGGCGTAGGGGAGGACACGTGTCCCCATGGAGGTATCTCGCCTCGAGGCCCCGGTCTGGGGGGGCACTCCCCCAACAGAGAGCCCGCAGGGTCACGGGCTCCCCCGGCTCCTGCGTGCCTCTTTTTTGGAGCTGGGGTCGCCTGGCAGCTGCCTTGGGACCTTGGGGACGTTGGTGCCTGCTGGCAGCAGGGCTCGGTCCCACGGGAGCTGCTGCCGGACGTGCCCTTGGGAACGCATCTCCTCCCGCCAGCTCTTATAAACAGGATGTGGAGCCATCCCAATGCCGGCGTTCCCGTCCCCCGTCCCAGCCCCGCCACCCCACGGGCAGCCGCTCGGGGACAGCTGTGCCTGTGCCCCCAGCCCCCCGCCTGCTGCCCGCGCTCCGCTCCACGGGAAGAGCCGGGGTGGGGGATGTCGGGGTCCTGGTCATGTCTCTGGGCCGGGCACCCTGCCCTGGTTTTCTCCTGGGACTGCGGGGACGGGGGCCCCTGTGCTGACACCCCGCAGTGGGCGGGGGGGCATGGGCACCAGGGACCCCTGCCCGCTATCTGCCTTCCCCCGGCTGCAGCCCTGCTCAGGCCACCCTCCAATCGCTCTTCATCTGTTCTTGGTGTCTCTGCCTCCTCCCGGCCCCCTCCCTGTCCTCCTGGCAGGCCATGGGGCGCGGGGGGGTCCTGGCTGCCCCAGAAGACCCCGAGGAGCGGCGGGGTGCCCAGGGGGAAGGTGCCTACCCCTGTCCCCCGGAGTGCCAGGAGCTGGCTGCCGTCCCCACGCCACAAGTCGTAAGCGCCCGAGGTGCACGGGACCACGGCTGTCCCCACTGCCATCCCCATGGCTGTACCCGTGGCTGTCCCCAGGGTGGTGGCTGGTCCCGTGGGGTGGCCGTGTTACGTCTCTCCTCCCATCCCTGACACTTTTAGGGTGCATGTGTCTGGCTGCTGCGGCTTGGGGGCTTGTGAGGCTGAGCTGCGTGGTGCCACGTCGGGCTGGCACTGACACCACCAGTGTCACCTCCTCCCTCGGTCCCCAGATAAAACGTTTCCTGAAGGAGGACTCGGACGAGGCTGAGCTGACCCAGTTCCTGCGGGATTGCCCACCAGCTGACAGCTCCAGGAAGGTGGAGGCCCCGGAGAGCCGGCGGGAGCCTGGCCACCCCCTGGGCAGCGTGGCCAGGGTCCCCCCAGACGAAGCCAGTGACGAGAGAGACGCCAGGATTTTCTCCCGCTCCCGGCCCTCGGATTTCCAGCAGCACATTGCCGCCCCCCCGCCCCCCAGCCCCAGCCGCCCGCGGAGCCCCTGGGGACAGCTGGACCCCTACGACTCCTCCGAGGTGCAGGATGTGTCCGTGGGGAGGGGGGGGACACACACGTGGGGCGAGGGGCTGCGAGATGGAGGATGTTCCCATCTTGTGAGCACAAAGGCTTTGGGCAGGCATGGCCTCAGCCCCTGGAACTCCAGACCTGGGAATCCCTTTGGGGGTAGGGGGAAGCAGGGTTTTTCAGGGTAGGAGGAGGGCTGGTGGTGTCCCTGTCCCATGTCCCCTCTGCCCTTTGCAGGATGACAAGGAGTATGTGGGCTTTGCCACGCTGCCCAACCAGGTGCATCGCAAGTCTGTGAAGAAGGGCTTTGACTTCACCCTCATGGTGGCAGGTATGGGGCTCCAGCCGGCCTGGGGGTGCTGACCCCACTCTGCGTCCCAAACACCCTGCACTGGGGAGGGAAGGTCCTGGCTGCCTCCCTCATCTTTGTCCTGCTTTCTCAGGGGAATCCGGGCTGGGCAAGTCCACCCTAGTCAACAGCCTCTTCCTGACGGACATGTACAGGGACCGCAAGCTGCTCAACGCTGAAGGTCAGGGGACAGTCACCGTCCACAAGGGTGTCCTGGGTGACCTGGGCAGTGGCAGAGCCCAGGGATGCTCCTGGGGGCTGCAGCCCCTTTCCCTGCCCAGCCAGGCTCCCCTGAAATGACATGTATTGTGTTGCCAGCTGCTCACTGGCACTGGGGACCACTCTGAGGCAGTGGGGAGCCCTCTGCACAGGATGGGGACCCCCCACGGGGACTTTATTTCCACGGGGAAAACAAGCCCTGGCTTGCTGGGGATTGGCTGGAGCCACAGCATTTCTGGGAGGTTGGGGACAGTCAGGGGCTGGGGCAGAGTGCCAGTTCAGCTGCAGCCAGTTTTTGAATTAAAATGGCCCAAACTTGCCCAAATCCCCAGGAGTTCGAGGGGTTTGTTTGATTTGTTTCCGTTGCTTGGAGTGAAAGCCAAAACACACAATGCAGCATCCTTGGGGATGCAGGGACATGGAGGGTCCTGGGGTGAAGGGGCACGTGCAGTCTGGAGCTGTGAGGTCACCTGAAAAGCTCCTGCAGCAAGGCCCAGCCCCAGCAGACCCCTGTGCTGCCTGAGCTGGGGTCCTGGGGTGGCAGTGGCACAGCCACCAAGGGCTGGGTGCCCATCCATGGGGATGTGGAGACTATGGAGCGTCCTCTCCCGGGCTGGAGCATGGCATGCATCAGGGCTGATCCAGCCAGGTCACCCAGCTCCCAGGGTGGGGGATGACACTTGGTGTCTCCCCTGGTGACATATGTCCCTCCCTACAGAGCGCATCACGCAGACGGTGGAGATCACCAAACACGTGGTGGACATCGAGGAGAAGGGGGTCAAGCTGCGCCTGACCATCGTGGACACGCCAGGCTTCGGGGACGCCGTCAACAACACCGAGTGGTGAGTGCCACAGAGTGGGGGTCTCCCCAGGGCAGACACCTCATGGTGGGTGGGATGCTTAGGTGCTGAGCCACGGAGATATTGAGCTGGGGGTCCACAGAGAGCAGGGGTGTCTCACAGAGGTCTCGGTGTCACCTCACTGTCCCTGCAGCTGGAAGCCGGTGGCTGACTACATTGACCAGCAGTTTGAGCAGTATTTCCGTGACGAAAGTGGCCTCAACCGGAAAAACATCCAGGACAACCGAGTGCACTGCTGCATCTACTTCATCTCGCCCTTTGGCCACGGGTACAGGCAGCCCTGCCCACGCGGCCGGGGGTGGGGCAGGGGCTCGGTGGGACGGGGCTCACGAGGCTCCCCCCGCAGGCTCCGGCCCCTGGACGTGGAGTTCATGAGAGCTCTGCACCAGCGCGTGAACATCGTGCCCGTGCTGGCCAAGGCTGACACCCTGACCCCTGCCGAGGTGGAGCGCATGAAGAACAAGGTGAGGGGAGGTGGGCTAGCTGGTCTCTGGGCGTGGAGTTGCCCTGGGGTCTCCATCTATCTCCCGTCTGGAATTTGCCCTGGAGCATTTTCTAGGCTTGCAGCATTGTAGAGGACCATGTTGCCCCCACGGCCACTAAGGACACATCCGCCCAGGGCTCAGCTGGGCGTTGGAAGGACTGGGGGGTGTCCATGACATCTGGTCTGGTGGGACCAGGCTTTTGGATGCCATTGGCCCTGTGTAGTGCCTCCCACACCCTTCCCAAGGCCAGGCCGGAGCCCTGCCCTCAGGGGGCTGTTTGCCTCCAGATCCGGGAGGAGATTGACCACCACGGCATCCGCATCTACCAATTTCCTGAGTGCGATTCGGACGAGGACGAGGAGTTCAAGCTGCAAGACCAGGCACTGAAGGTGGGTCTGGCTCCTCCAGCTCCATCACTGGAGGGGCAGAGCCCTGTGGCCGGGAGGACACGTCACCCTGGGGTACCTGCAGGACTCTCTGGGGCTGTGCAAGCTCTCCAGCATGGAGGGGCTGGCACATATCTCACTACCCAGACATGTCACCAAGATCCCACAGGTGACACCTGCAGCTTGGTAGCATGGGGTTTGGGTGGGGAAACACATGCCACGGCCTCTGCTGTCCCACTGGGGCTCTCCACACCTTTGGAATATCTTGGCAAATGGGTGCTAGGCACAGCCGAGGAGGGCACGTGGAGGGATGCGGGTCCTGGCAGGTTGGGGTCATGGCAGGGCCCTGCTGATCCCCCCCTGCCCTTGCAGGAGAGCATCCCCTTCGCTGTCATCGGCAGCAACACGGTGGTGGAGGCCAAGGGCCGGCGCGTCCGCGGGCGCCTCTACCCCTGGGGCATCGTGGAAGGTAACGCTGGGCCGTCCCTGGCGGCCTGCGGCCTTTGGGGACAGGGACACGGTGTGCCCGTCGCAGCCCTGGGGCTGGGACAGGCTGTGGCCCCCTGACCCCGCATCCCCCGCAGTGGAGAACCCGTCCCACTGCGACTTCGTGAAGCTGCGGACGATGCTGGTGAGGACGCACATGCAGGACCTGAAGGACGTGACGCGGGAGACGCACTACGAGAACTACCGCACGCAGTGCATCCAGAGCATGACCCGCATGGTGGTCAAGGAGCGGAACCGCAAGTACGGGCCGGGCTGGGCTGGGCCGGGGGTTCCTCTCTTCGGGGTGACCCCACCCACCGCGAGGGCCGTGTCCACAGGTCAGGGCTGCGCGTGGGGCCGCGCCGGGGAGCCCCGGTGCTGCGCTGGGCAGCCCCGGTGTGGTGAAGGGCCCCTGCTGTGCCCCGGGGCTGGGAGTGCCTGGGGGGGTTGCTCCGGCAGTGAGGGGGCCCTGCATCCCCCCAGGCTGGGTCTGTCTTAGCTGAGACACTCCAGCAGTGAGGGGCAGCATGTGGCCCCGGGGTGGCTGGGGGGATGCTCGGGTAGCAAGGGGGACACTGCATTTCCCCAGAGCTGGGACTGGTTTGAGGGGCATGTGCCAGCAGTGAGGGGGACCCCATGTGCCCCCAGGGCTGGGGCTGGGGCCAGGGGTGTGCTCTGGCAGCAAGGGGTACTGTCTGTCCCCTCTGGGCTGGGTGTGTCTTGGGGGATGCTTCAAAACCGAGGGGAATCCTGCATCCCCCTGGGGCTGGCTGTGGGGGGATGCTCCAACAGGGAGGGGGTCCTTGCATCCTAGCAGGCTCCGGCAGGAGCACAGCAAAAGCCAGTGCTGGGGCTCTGCTCGTGGATCAGCCACCTCGAGGTGCTGAGGGATCCCCCACAGGCAGGGTCCCCAGTGGGACCCTCCAGCCGGGGGTCAGAGCAGTGTGGGAGTGAGCGGAGGCTCTGTGGGTCCCGGGGGACTGGAGCTGTGCTGTGGGGGGCTGGCAGTGGCTATAGGCACCTCTAAGTGTCTCTCCCTGTGTGCCCCGGGGCAGGAGCCATTCCTCCGTGCTGAGGCTGTGCTGCGGGGACTGCTCCGCTGACTGAGCCGGGACCGGCCGGGGCCGCTGGCCCTCGCCCTGCTCCCCCTGCCACCCCCTGGCCCCTCTATAAAAGTGCTTGTTGGTACCCAACGCTGTCTTGGTCCTTCTGTGCCTGCGCAAGGCCCAGGCAGCTGCTCTCGGGGTGAGCCAGCCCTGTGCCCACCCACTCTGGCCCTGTGGCCACCCACTCGTGTCCCACACAAGCTGCCCTTGGGGTGCCAAAGGACACTGTGTTCTGGTGGTGTCACCCCGGCTCACCCAGGTTTGGGGGATGTCTCACTGTTTGGTGGCACTGAGCCCCCAAGGCTGCCCAAGGGACAGGTGCCCCCGTTGTGCTGCCCTCCCAGGGATGTGATTTTGGGGTGCTGAGAGCCTTTGCTGCTAACCCTATTGCTAGTGCCCGGCTCCAGCTTCGTGCTGCTGCCAGGGCTGGCAGGAGCTCCACGTGCTCTCCACGTCCCCCACGGCCAAAGCCGAGACAACGGCAGTGCTTTCCAAAGCGGCTCCTGAGGCGGCCAAACCCCGTCCCTGGCTCTGGCCCAGCCCCCGACACTGCGGGACCCCGCAGGCAGGGATGGCCCGTCCTGTTCCAGACAGGGATGGCCCTTCCTGGCTGGGACAGGGATGGCCCGTCCTGGCCGGGACAGGGATTGCCCGTCCTGTTCCAGACAGGGATGGCCCGTCCTGTTCCAGACAGGGATGGCCCGTCCTGCTTGGGACAGGGATGGCCCGTCCTGGCTGGGACAGGGATGGCCTGTCCTGCTTGGGACAGGGATGGCCCGTCCTGTTCCAGACAGGGATGGCCCGTCCTGTTCCAGACAGGGATTGCCCGTCCTGTTCCAGACAGGGATGGCCCATCCTGGCTGGGACAGGGATGGCCCGTCCTGGCTGGGACAGGGATTGCCCATCCTGGCTGGGACAGGGATTGCCCGTCCTGTTCCAGACAGGGATGGCCCGTCCTGTTCCAGACAGGGATGGCCCGTCCTGGCTGGGACAGGGATGGCCCGTCCTGGCTGGGACAGTGATGGCCCATCCTTTTCCAGACAGGGATGGCCCGTCCTACTTGGGACAGGGATGGCCCGTCCTGGCTGGGACAGGGATTGCCCGTCCTGTTCCAGACAGGGATGGCCCGTCCTGTTCCAGACAGGGATGGCTTGTCCTGGCTGGGACAGGGATGGCCCGTCCTGGCCGGGACAGGGATGGCCCGTCCTGGCCGGGACAGGGATGGCCCGTGCTGTTCCAGACAGGGATGGCCTGTCCTGGCTGGGACAGGGATTGCCCATCCTGTTCCAGACAGGGATGGCCCGTCCTGCCCGTGCCCCACCGGTGTCCATCAACCCTTTGTCCGGAGGGGCCGCGCAGGCGGTGGCATGTGGAGGTGGCACGTGGCAGCACGTGTGACCGTGCCAGCTGCTGTTGGTGTCCCGGCCTTGTTGCCCGCTGGGGTGGCACGTGGCATCCACAGGGACGGGTGGGAGAGCTGGTCCCCCCCAGTGCCGCGGGCACGGGAGAAGCCATCGACAGCGCTGGCGCGGGTCCTGCGCGGTGGCGCAGCCTCAGGGGGATGCTCGAGGCTCTCTCCAGCAGGAATGGGCTTG
The DNA here is from genome assembly GCF_031753505.1 of Anomalospiza imberbis. Taxonomy (NCBI): domain Eukaryota; kingdom Metazoa; phylum Chordata; class Aves; order Passeriformes; family Viduidae; genus Anomalospiza; species Anomalospiza imberbis. The sequence goes on from NC_089700.1 coordinate 787,719, forward strand.
AATGGGGGCAGAGGCTCGGGAAAAGGGTGTGGGGCATCCCTGGGGCTGGCACGGCAGTGGAGTGCCTGGAGAGCCCATCCTGAGGCCAGGGGACAGAGGGGAGATGCCGAGGTTTTGATGTTTTAAAGCAGCAGAGAAAATACTCCCCCAGGAGAGCCCAACCCCAGTGGGATTCTCCCCAGAATGGGAGGGTGTGGAGGAAGCCCCTGGGTCCGCCCTTGGTTGGTGCATGGCAGATTGGGGGTGCTGAGGTTTGGGGGCTGCCTGAGGCCGATCACATCTCCCTTGCCTGGAAAAAGCCACTCTGATGGTGGCCATGGGGCCCACGGGCTGTGGGGGGTGCTGGGGACCTGCAGGGGTTGGGGCATCAGCGGGGGAATGTCCCTGGGGGGCTGGGGCAGCACCCTCACCCCTGCTCTCTGCCCACAGCAAGCTGACCCGGGAGAGTGGGACAGACTTCCCCATCCCCGTGATCCCCCCGGTGCCGGACGTGGAGACGGAGAAGCTCATCCGGGAGAAGGATGAGGAGGTGAGTGTGGGGCGGGCTGAGCACCCAAACCTCTGTTCCCATTCCCTCCAGCCCCGGCGATGGCACAGCCATCAGGAGCCACTCTTCCTGCAGCACCCCGGCGGCTGCTGCTCCAGAGAGCAGGGTCTGGACGTGCATCCAAGGGTTCCCCCCTCCCCCCTCCCGAGCTGCTGGCGATCCCAGTTTGTCTGGGATGCTCAACCCGAGCCCCATTTGCACGGGAGCAGTGTGGCTGGGGCTTGGCACCATCCACGATCCTGGCTCTGCTCCCTTCCAGCTGCGGCGGATGCAGGAGATGCTCCAGAAAATCCAGAAGCAGATGAAGGACTCGCACTAGCCCATCCCTCCTCCTCCTCCTGACCCCGATCAGAAATGTTTACATCACGCTCCACCCGCCCGGCCCTGCTGCCAGACTCGGTACCAACACCCACCCACCACCTTAAGCTGCAGCATCGCCTTATCCAGTCACCCAGTGCCCGAGGGGACAGCAAGGGGACACGAGGGGACAGCGTGCGACAGAGCACCCAGCCCGGGGTCCCCTGCCCCACTGCCCCCCCTCACTGGGCACAGCTTGGTCCCCCAAGCTTTGATTTCCCGTTTCTCCACAGCTCTGGGGAGCCTGATCCAGCCTGGTCCCCACAGCATGTCCCTTGTCCCCGTGTCACCCTGGGCTCCCTGCTTACAGCCTTTATGCTCAGCTTGGCCCTGGCTTAAGGGAAGAGGAAAAGTGGACACTGGTGCCAGCCTCCTAAAGGCCCCAGCTGCTGTGGGGGACCGGGCTGTTCCCCTGGCCTTGGCTGGCATGAGGGACTGCAGCTCCTGGGGACCACAGGGGACAGAGGGGATGGAGGGACAGCCACCGTCCTGCTCCATGCCAGCACCAGTGCAGGGGGACTGAAGCTTGTCAGCGTCCAGCCCTGTGTCCTCACCCTGTCCTCACTGAGTGACAGCAGGGCTGTGGCACAAGGAGCACTGGGAATCAATGTCTCCAGGGAAGATCCCTTGAACCCCAAATCAGAGGCTGGGCACCCCCAGCCCACCGTGATGTTGGCCCTGTAAAGCAATAATGAGTGTCCTGTGCCCGTGGCACCTCTCACCCCATGGCAACAGCACTGGCCCTGGCTGGAATTTCAGCCCCTGCTGCCACTTGCTTGTCTGTGGTGTCCTGTGTACCCAGGATGTCCTTGTCCCTGCTGCTTCTTGGCACAGCAGCCCTGTGTATTCTCCAAGGATATCCCCATCTGTGCTGCTTCCCAGCGAAGCACTGCTGTGTGTCCCCATGTCCCCCATGGTGTCCCCATGTTCCCCACCATGTCCTGGTTGGTGTTGCTGCCCTACAGAGCACTGCAGCTTGCCCCCCCCGCCAGACTTTCCCCATCTGTGTTGCTTTCCCACAGAGCTATGTTGCATCCTGTGTCCCCCTGGGATGTTCCCAGCCATTTCACCACCCTGCAAGGCTCTGTGTAGTGTCCCTGTGTCCCCAGGGATGTCCCCAGCTTCCTGCAAAGCCCCACTGTGTGTCCCCAGGGTGAGCCCTGGCTGTCTCTCACAGCATCCCTGGGCAGATGGATCCAAACCTCTCCCGGTTCCGGGAAAGCCCACAGGCAATGGTGAGGATGCAGGCAGGACTGGGAGTGGTGGGATCAGTGGGATCAGTGGGAGCTCGCTGGCGTGGGGATGTGTCCTGTGCCCATCAGGGCCCCCGAGCCGGGGTCCCCCGGGTGGGGCGTGTTTGGCGGGGGCTGTGCCCGGCCGGGGGTTGGGGTACCAGGGCAGCACCTGGCCTGTGCCCCCTGTGTCCCCGTGCCGGCGGGAGTCCTGTGGCCCCCATGGGCAGGGCCCCTCCGGGCAGGGCCCTGCAGGGAATATTTAGCGCTTTCCTTTTTTTAATCTCGCTATTTTCTTACGGAAGCCCCTCCCCTGGCATGATGGTCCTAGAGGCGTTTATTAACGGATCGGAGAGTATAGGTTTATAAATTCTTATAGAGTAGTGGAAATATTTTTATCCCTCCACAACTGTTCTCAATAAATACAGCTGACCTGGCTTGTCTGCAACCCTTTGTGGCTTCCACTGAATGGGGGCACCCTGTGACCCTGGGCATCCCCTGTCCCTGGGCACCCATGTTCTGAGGCAGGTGGTGGCCCACCCTGTGGCCTTTTGATCCCAATTCCTGTTCCTTTGGAAAAGGCTCAGAATGGATACTGGGGGGGTTGTGGTGCACTCACAGGGACACCCAGCTTGGGGTGTGGGGGAAGAGCCCCTTGGGATCCAGCTCTGGGATAAGGGGGCACAAGGAGGGGTCGCCCCCTCTCATGTGCCTTGGGGTGCTGGGTGCTGCTGGTGTGGGGCTGGGATGGGATTGGGGAGGGCAGAGCTTGAGCAGGGGATGGAATTGCCCTCCAAGTGCTGCCCCTGGGCACCCTTGTGTTCCCCCACCAGTGGGGAGCCCTGCCAGGAGACATCACCAGTACCTGTGCCCAGTCACCCCCGTTTGGGTTCCCTAGGACCTGCTGGGGCGGAGGAGGAGGAGGGGTGTGCAGAACAACACAGGGATGGATGGGCTGCATCTTCAGCTGCCTCCCAGAGGGCACCATCCACTTGCATCCCATTATCCCACCCTGGACCCCAGTATCCCAAACCCTGCCCCTCCCTCTCCTCCCCACAGAGCCCTTGGGCTGATCCAGCCCAGTTGAGTGCAGGGTCAAGGACCTGGGGCAGAGCCATTCCCAGGGCCAGCAGAGACTGGGGAGGATGGATGGATGGATGGATGGATGGATGGATGGATGGATGGATGGATGGATGGATGGATGGATGGATGGAGGGATGGATGGATGGAGGGATGAGAACTGGGGGTTCTGGTGGGTGACAAATGGGACATGACCTGGCCATGGGCACTGGCAGCCCAGGAAGCCAAGTGTGTCCTGGGCTCATCCCATCAGTGTGGCCAGCAGGGGAGGGAGGGGATGCTCCCTCTCTGCTCTGCTCTCCTGAGACCCCTCTGGAGCTGCCTCCAGCTCATCCCGGCACAGATATGGAGCTGGTAGAGCAGGCCCAGAGGAGGCCAGCAAAATGGTCGGAAGTGGCCCATGGTCTCTGCTGTGGAAGGAAAGCTGCCAGCCCCACCCACTGCTCTGCTGCCAGCCACTTCTCCCCTTGCTGAGGGTCAGAGCGTGGACCCCACCTCCTTGGGGTCCTTCCCTCCTTTACCCTCACTGCCTCAGCCCCACCTTGCTTGGCCCAGGGTGCTGAGCCCCACTGTGGCTGTGATGCCAATTCCTGCTGTTCACCAGACCAAACCCTCCCATCTTCCCCTATGAACCTTCTTACCCATATGGGAATGGAAAATGTGTGTGCTTCCTTGGCTGGAAGCAGCTCTCTCCCCAAAGGCTGGGATACACAAACCTCCCACATCCCACCATTGCAGCTCCAAGAAGGATCCCCCCTGGCTGCCTCTTGTCCCCAGAACAGCCAGCAGAGCCTCTGCTTTTGGCCCCAGACTGGCTGATTTACCCAGTTCTCCTTTTCCCAGAGGATAAAACCCAGCACTGATGCTCCAGTGACATCCCCGGCTGTGCCCACCCTTCCCTGCACTCCATTCCATGTGATTTTCATCACACCTTTAAAAATAAAGAGCTCCAAACCCACTCAAACCCAGCCTGCCCAAGGCAGAGACTGATACTTCCACATGGCAAATGCTTCCATGCAATTCCCCAATGTCCTATTTTTGGTTTCTCTCCAGTCCTGGCACTGGTTGCAGCATCCATGCTGGAGCTCCAGCCGAGCTTGGAGGAAGGGAATAAAGGTTTCCTAGGGCAGAAAAGGAAATGTCCCATCTCCTTCCCTGGTCTGTGCCACCCACGCCTGACACCTAATGAGATCTCAGGTGACATCAGTCCTGTTGTTTCCTTTCCCCCTTCCTTTCCATTTCCCTTTTCCCCTTCCCTTCCGTACTTACTCATTTATTCCTTATATAATTAATCATATTTTCCCCTATGGGAGAGCCCCTTCAGCCTCACCTTCTCCCATCTTTTCAAATCCAGAAACCAAGGCACTGCCTCTGGCTCCCCCCCCCCCCCATCTCTAGTACCTCTTCTCCACTTGTCACATCCATTCCTGGTGTTGTCTCTCCTGGATCCAGGGGAGCCAGGAGCAGTCATTCCGATTGCTCCCATTCCTGTCTCTCCTGGATCCAGGGGAGCCAGGAGCAGAGCCAGGAGCAGTCATTCCAATTGTGCCCAGCTCCATCTGTGTGCCTGGGAGCTGCTGGCTGGAGGTGACAGCCCTTCCCCTCTTCTGGCAGCTGTGATGAGGCTTTGGGATGCGATTTCTGAACACATCCAGTGGATGCTCCTGATGGAGCAGGTAGTTGTTCAGGGCAGGGAGAGCTCAGAGACGTGAAACCCCATTGCTGCTGCTCTGCCCCTCCTGTAAAGGCAGCTAAACCACCCCTGAATTACCTTCCAGCCAGCAAATGGGACACAGGTTGGAGCCTCCAGCCAGCTTCAGCTCTTCATACCTTTTCCCACTTCCCTGTCCCCCACAGCCAGTGTGGAAAGACCAGACCAAGAGCTTGACACATTTCTCAGGCTGGGAGAGCTGAGGGTGCTCACCTGGAAAGGAGAAGGCTCCAAGGAGAGCTCAGAGCCACTTCTAGGGCCTAAAAGGTCTCCAGGACAGCTGGAGAGGGACTGGGGACAAGGGATGGGAAAGATGGGACACAGGGAATGGCTTCCCACTGCCAGAGAGCAGGGATAGATGGGATATTGGGAAGAAACTTTTCCCTGTGAGGGTGGTGAGGCTATGGTGGGCACATGAGAACACGATATGAACAGATGGATATGCAATTACAGCCTGGTCTTTACTTGCAGAAGAGCCCACCTGTGGCTGTGGATTCTGGGAAGGTCCATGAGATGCCTTTACTGACACGTGATGTTATTTCTGGAGCTTCCCTGAAAAACCTCAAGTTGTGCTGTATTTTGTGAAGATAATGCCCATTCCACGAGACCCACCAGGAGCAGTGCTGAGAGGCTTGGGAGCAGCAGCCGTTCCTCCCCTCAGTGCTGATGTCATTGCTGATGCCAGCATGAAGCACAGGGACCGAGCAGAACAGGCAGGGAAAAGCTGCTCTGACGCTGACATTGCCGTGTGGAAGGGGACAAGGTACCCCTGTCCTGGCTCTCTGTCCAGGAGCACAGGCAGAGCCCCTCGGTTCCGGCTGTTCTTGGAGAAACAGCACCATCTATTTGCAGCACGAGAGGAGAGGGGGCACGGTGGGTGCCCCTCAGCAGGACTAGGGATCCCACCCTGGAGCAGCAGCCTCTGCTGTCCTGGGTCACACTAGGACATTCCTGACCCCCAGACCCTCCTGCAGCCCTGGTGACACCTGGGGCTTGCTCCAGGATCAGGGCAGGAGTTGCAGGACACCTGTGCAGGAGCAGGGAGGGGAGAGGCTCCAGGCTGGGGGCTCAGCTCAGCTTTGGTTCTCTCCTTCCCAGGTAGACTCTGCCCTTCCGCTCCCATGCACGGACACGAGGACTCCCACCCTGGGGGCCCCACAGGACTCAGCCATTCCCCACATTTTTCCATCAGTGGCTTGAAGAGGCTCCAGCCCCTGAGGCATCAGAGGTCCCGGGAAGGTGTTGGCCCCACAGCACCAAGGGGGAGAAAGCCAGGCCGGCCCCAGCTTTGCTCCAGGGGCTGAAGCTGTCCCTAACCCAGCCCATCCTCACCTCCAAACCCCGCTCAGAACCTCTCAGGATGGACCCCAACATGTTGTGAGTGACAGAAGTGACCTAGGACCACCTGTTCCAGCCTTACCATGGAACTGGGAGCAATGAAGAAGATCTGATTTATTGAACCTGCTGGGAAAAGGGTACAAGGGGTGGCCTGGGGCCCTCAAAGCTCACGTGGAGAAACAACTACTTCTTGCGACGTCTGGTATTCATTTGGATCAGCTGCAGCCCCTGCTTCTTGATGTCCTCCCGGCTGGGGATGTAGTCACGGTCTTCGTCATCAAAATCCAAGGTGTCTGAAAGGGAGAGTGGAGAGGAGGGGATGAGGAGGGTCTGGAGGCCACCTCTGCTGTGCTTGTGCCCCTGGGAGACCTGGCACATTTTGTTGGGCTTGTGGGATCCAGGAGAGTTCTCACAGGCCTTTCCACCCCAGCATCCCAGGGTGACCTGTGGGACCTGGTGATGCCACCACTGTGGCCCATCTCCAACACTGCTGGGGCTTCCCATAAAGGTCTGGAGCTGCAGTGTGGTGGGCACAGCTCCTGCTTTGCTAAAGAAAGGTGGTGAGTTGCCAAAAGCTCTTTGCCTCTTCCAGGAGCATCCACAGGCAGAACCAAGCACTGATTATTCTTCACGACCAGGTGATTTTGGAGATGAGAGTGTTCCCTCTTGCCCCACAACATCTCTCTTTGTTCCTGCAGTGGCTTGGTGCTCATCATGCCACCAGATGCCTTTGTTCTCCCCCAACCCTGCCTAAAACCACCACTCATGTCTGAAGCCCTAGAAACAGCCAATGTCAGCCTCAAGACCTGGAGGCAATTTGTGAGTTGCTGGGCCAGTGGGAGACAGACAAGGACTCCCAAAAATCCCAGGGGGCAGGGGCTGGGACATGTCCCCACTGTGCTCTCCTACCATCTTCCATAGCCTCTTCATCCTCAAAGGAAATCTTCAGGTTCTGTGTTTCACCCGCAGTTCTTTCCTCCAGGAGGTTCCTGACCTTGGCAAAAGTCTGTGAGAGACAGCCTGGGTTAAGTGCTGGAGGGCAGGTGGGTGTTAGAACCCAAGGGTGCCACACTTGAGGTACCCCATGGGTGCCTGGTGCCAGCCTCCGGGGCTGAGCTGCTCCATGGCTCTTCCCTGTGGCCTTGCTGAGGAAGGATGACTTGGGTGGCCATCTGTGAGGGCCCTGTGAGTGTCCCCAGGGCCACCAAGGGCCGGAGCCCCTGTACCTCGCTGCGTTCATCGGGGCTATCCTCAGGCCGAGCTGCCACCTTCTCCTTCAGGAACTTCAGCTTCTGCTCACAGTACTGCAGCTTCTCCTCCAGCCCCACCACTGCAACAGAATCCTCCTGGGGGAGACAGAACCACCTTGGTGGGGACAGCCAGGCCCTGGTGGCAGTGGTGGCTGTACCAGCTGTCCCCGTGCTGCCCTGCCTGCATGGCCCTGCTCCCCTGGAGCCCCGTGGTACCTGGCCAGGGATGAGGATGCCCTGCAGGTGGAGGAACAGGTTGTCAATGATGTTCTCAAACTCAGTCAGGCGCTTCTGGTTCTTCAACATCTGGTCTCGCATCTGCTCCAGCCGGGCCTCTTCCTGCTTCAGTTTCTCCCTCAGCTCCTCCTCCCGCAGCCTGGAGCCAGCCACACTCACATTACACAGCTGCAGAGAGGTGCAGGGACACCCCAAAGCTGCTCCAAAAGCTGTTCAGGTTGCCCCACCCCCAACTGAAGGCCAGCTCCATGCTGCTGGCAGCAATTCCCATGCCAAGTAAGGAGAAAGGGAGCTTTGGGTGCTCTGCCAGCAGCAGAGCTGGGAGCTCAGAAACCCTCCCAGTGCAGGAGGAGTGCGTGGCTGCAGTGGGGTAGAGGTCAGGGTGCCTGTTGGGACATGTCCCCCCCAAAGGTGGTGGCCTGGTTGGCACAGCTGTGCAAGGCCAGCAGCACCTGGTGGTGCTGTCAGGCTGGTTAAACTTCAGTTTAGCCAGCTTCGTCTCCAGCTCCTGCAGGGTCTTCTTCAGCACCTTCTTCCTCTCCCTGCACTCATCGATGTGCTGCTGCAGGTTCCCCAGGGATTTCCTCTGAGCCTGGATGCTGCTGGGGATGTCCTAGCCAGGGGAGACACAAGGACTCAGCCCAAGGTGCTCCTGCTGGAAGCAGGACCTCAGGGGGGTTACAGCACCATGGAGCTCTGTAGTTTCTGGAGAAGGGCAGCTCCATGCCTGCCTGCAAAGAGGGGCTTTGTGGGGCTCCAGGGAGAGAAGAGATAACTCCACAGGAAATGGGGGAGCAGAGAGGTCGCAGCTCCCCAGTGCGCCAGCAGCCCCAGGTTTTAGCAGGGATGGGTTTTCCATTACCCAGAGGCGGGAGCACTGCAGGGCAGTCTTCGCCTTCTCCATCTTGTCAATCACAAAGGCCTCGCGCTGCATCTTGGCCACGGTGGCCTCCACGTCAGCACCTAGGGTGGCAGGGAAGGAGCAGGGCAGGATGTCTGTGGCTGTGCCCACATCCCCCCCGCCCTGCCCCCAGCCAGGCACTCACCCACCAGTGTTTCTGAGGAGCTCAGGTCTGGCTCTGCAGAGAGCATGGACATAGCTTGCTGCAAGGACAGTCACTGTCACCCGTGGGGGTTCAGCACTGCAGGCTGCCCCCAGCCCTTCCTGCCCCACATCCCAGCTCACCTGCCTCTGCTGCCTTTCGCTCTCCTCCTGGCGCTGGAGGCTCTCAATGTGCTTCCTTTGCTCTGCCAGGGACTGGTCCCTGAGCTGCTTCTCCACACGGACCCGGGGTCCCGCCTCGGCCATGAGTTTCTGGAGCATAACAGAGAAGGGAGGAGTTGCTGCCAAAGTCAGTTGGATCTTTCTACAGATTGGTTACTAGGTTCAAGTATTGGTTTAGATTGAGATGTGGGTAGAAATTCATCCCTGTGAGGGTGGTGACACCCTGGGACAGAGTGCCCAGAGCAGCTGTGGCTGCCCCTGGACCCCTGGAAGTTCCAACGCCAGATTGGACAGGGTTGGAGCAACCTGGGAGAGTGGAAGGTGTCCCTGCCCATGTCAGGGGGTTGGAATGACATGAGCTTTAAGGTCCCTGCTAACCCAAACCATTCCAAGAATCTGTAATTTGAGTGACTGGATGAGCTCCTGGGATGCCCAGTGTCAAAAGTGACCCCAGTCCATGCAAATAGGCTGTGAAGGAAGCTTGGCAAGGTGGGCTGGGGTGTGGGACACACTGCCTTGGCCATGGCTGGTACTTCAGACTGGCTAACCCCAGGCCCAGGGGACAAGAGGGAGACCTGGGAGAACCTATGGAGGCCTCTGGGTGCTGTGGGCAACCTCAGCTCCATCTCTTTTGCCCCTTGCTGAAAGAAGGCTCTCAGGCCCAGGTATGTGGTGCTGTTTGTGGGCACTGGAGGGTGGGAAAGGGCGCCAGTTATCTCACCTTGATGACATCGTTTGCTCTGAGGCTAGTCCGGGCTGTGAGCTCCTCGTGGTACATCACGGTCATCCCAGACAGGAGGTCTAGGTATCGAGGCAGGTACGCCAGCTCCTGGCACCCAGGGAACCACAGCACGTCACCCACCGGGGTCCCCTGTGCTGTGAGAGGGCATGGAGGGGACCAGCAGGGTGTCCCCTGGGACACAGCCCCTTAGGCACCCCATGCCTTTGCAGGGAGAGCAGGTGAAACACTAGCACAGTGGGGAGGAGCTCACCCTCCTCAGGACCTCCTGCAGCCTCAGGTACTCGTTGGTCATGATCTCTCCACTGTGAATTTTCATGAGCATCTTCTCAATGTCATTGCCCAGCTGGCGAATGGTCTGGGGCAGACACAGGGGGAAGACACAAAGTGACTACGTGTGCCAAGCCCAGTGCCCAGCTGGAGGTGCAGGGGCTGGATTAAAGCCCCCCATGAGTATTGGCACACCAATAAGGGCTCCTGGGTACCTGCAACTGTGGCTCTTGCCACTTCGGATCCGTCTCAGCATCCTGCAGATCCTGCAGGTGCCTCTGGCGCTCGTCCCTGGCTTGGCTCCACTGCTTCAGCTGGTGCAGCAACATGTCACGCACCTTCACCTGGTCATGGACTTTGGCCTCGATCTTCTTTATGACCACCTGGATGGGCATGAGACCATTTTCCAGGCTGGATGCTGCAGAAGAAGGGGGTGCTGCCCAGAAAACTCCCCCCAAAGTAGAGCTGGGGACACTGAGATGCTGCTCCAGGATGTTGTCACTGGTTTGACAGGATGGGGTCTGGGAGAGTTTTGCTCTGGGGGCTGGCTGGGATAAGGCAGAGGTGGGCAACTGCTGGTGACAGGGCTGGGCTGGGCTTAGGGACTCTGCATAACATGGAGCGGGGCTGGGGATCAATAAAATCGATCAGGGCCCAGATGGGGATGTTGTCAGAGAGCAGCAGCACCACTCTGTCACTGCACGAGGCCTCTGGGCAAAGGCAGCTCTGTAGGCACAGCGCCTCGATCTCCACGGGTTTGTGACCAGGGCACAACCTTGGGACAGGCAGTGAAGGGCAGGGACAGCATCTGCACCCTGTAGGAACACAGGCAGTGCCAGGGACACGTGGGGTGGGATAGCCAGGAGGTCTGCTGGGACAAAGGGGCTGCATGGATGGGTCCCATGGTGGAAAGGGACTATGCGACCAGACATGAACACCCCATGTGTCCACAGCAGCCCCGTGGGATTGTCCTGGTGCTGGTACCATGTCCCTCTGCCATGCACTGCTCTTCTCAGTGTCCCCAAAGCCCCAGCCACTACGAGCAGCCCCTGCTTCCAGCCCTGCCGTTACCTCCAGGCTCTCAGTGGCTGAAACGAGCTCCTGGCCCTCTCCGAAAGCATCCTTAATGGGGAGTTGGTTGTACTGTGGGCAGGGGAGGGACAAAGGGATGGCCACTGTCACCCTGGGAATGACATCTTTTGCTGGCCTGTGCTGCCAGCTCCTGGAGGAGCTGGGGGTGCAGGGCCAGCACCAGGCAGGGGGGCAGCAGGAAGGACCTGCTGGTACCTTCAGGACAAATTCCAGGATACCGGAGTCCTCCTGCAAGGCTGTCTGCAGGCTGGGGAGCAGCTCCTTGTTCTGCCGGAGCTTTTCCTTGCAGGACCGAGCGAAAATCTTCTTGCCTTGCTCTGGGGGACATCAGGCAGACAATGGTACCGTGTGGGATGAGGGGGCTGTGACCCCTGTCCCCAAGCAGCCCGAGGCAGCACCTTGCAGGCCCACAAGGGCACGCATCTCCTGGCTGCACTGGCTCAGGTTGGCCTTGGGGCCCCGCGTGCTGCCAGGGGCCTCCATCCCTTGGTCCACCGTTCCCAGTCCCTGTAGGACAGACACCAAGGCCCTGCTGCCCAGGGAGGTGCCGCAGTGCTGTGGCCACAGGGCTCCACCGTGCAACTGTCACCGCGGCTCCGTTAACTGCCACCGGTCACATGACTCCTGCTCAACCATGGCCCAGCCCCCTCCTCAACACTTCTACAGGGAACACGTTAATTAACAACTGATTAATGAGCTCCTGGAGGGGGCAGAGAAGCATTCCAGCTTTGTCGTCCATTGTCACGGCAGTGGCAGCTATCAGGGACCATTCTGAGCCCCACAGGAACAGGGCAATTTCAGGGCAAACAATGTGCCTGTGTACCCAAACACACCAGCAGTGCTCTCCTGGAGGCTGCCAGCTTATTTGAATGCCCACCTATTTGAAAATTCCAGTTAATTAGCCAGGAAGTGGTTGTGCAGGGAGTTATGCTCTCGTTAGAATGGGCAAAGACAAATCCTGAGCTTTATTCTGATGCTCACCATACGTTCTTGCTGAACTACAAACATAACAAGAAATGCCACCATGTATCTTTATTTGTCCATAAATAAACTCAAGCTCCCTCTACCAGAGAAAATCCTTGATGTTTGGATTTGCAGAAAAAGACTTTATAAAGAAATTGCCTTCCTAGCACCAAGCTCACGAATCAGCTTAGATTCAGGTTCTGGAACTCCAGATCTGCTGCCATCCTGTTGTGCTCAAGGTGTTAAACACAGCAAACCAAGAAATTAAAGAATTGTGAAATCAGGTATTACTTACACAATATCCTCTGAGGCTCTTGCTCAGCGTCTCATTTGCATATTTATGAATTGCATGTTAGTGCTAATTGCCAGTGACAAGCTAAATATCAACACGATCATCTTCAGTGCTTCCCAAAGTGTGTCTGGAGAGAGTGGCACATGAAGGCAGCAGCCCAGGGTGGGACCCAGGGGAGCTGCCTGTGCACACAGAGATGTCCACACCGAGCCCTGTCCGCATGGCATATCCAGTCACTACACCCCTGCATTTCCTAGGCAGCATTTAAACCCCTGGGAGCAAACAAAAGCATTTTAAAATGGATGAAGTGGTTCAAGAATATCTGTTTCACCTGCCCTCAGCAAAACTCAGGCTCTAGAGAGGCAGATCCTCCTAAAATACTGCTGAAGGAATTGATCCTGGCCTTGCATGAGTGTACACAAATTGGCTGCTGCAGAAATCCACTCCCAAGGGGCAGCCTTGGACTGAGGCTCCAGCCCTGCAGCCAGCTCACATGGCAAACCTCCCCTCCTCCAGATGATTTCCACTCTCCCTGATGAAATTCCAGGAAATTCACAATGAGTTAAAGGTGCAGAGGAAAGGGCAGCAGCACAAACCCAGCTCTGTTTAACTGTCACATAAGGGGGGAGTCTCTGGAAGGCGACAGCAACCAAAGAGCACCACGCTCAGCTGGGAGAGATCTCCTCCCTGGCTAGCCCACAGCTCCTCACCTGCTGCCTGCTATCTGCATGGAAACATCAATGTCATGTTAAAGGCTCCTCAAATTCCTGCTGATTTAGCTTTTAATCACTGAACCATATCTGCTTTGCCTGGTGGCTTGTATTTTTAGTATCTCCTTCCCCCGTTGTTGTCCTCTCTTCCCCTTTTCTTTGAAATACTCCAGTTCAACTTCAAATCATTTGTTTAACACAGCTGCAGCAAGATTTAACAGAATTAGCAAGAACTATATCCCATGCCTCAGGAGCTGGCTGGTAATTCTGTGCATGGATTAGAGAGCAGCAAAAAAAAAGGACAGAGGATAAAGGACAGCTGCCAGAATTGTTCTGTTGCACTAAAAAGCAAAGGGGCACACACAAAAAATTCCTGCCTGGAATTACTGTCCAACAAAAGCCTGTCTGGCTCCATGGCCAGAGGCCACCACTGCCTGTTTGAGATTCATTTTATCATGTGAAAGCAGCAGCTCCCAAGCACAGGCTACTCCCTCAGCCTACAAAAGCATTGCCAGAGCTGGGGAAATCTCCTCTACTATTAACAAAAATAAGTATCTTATTTCTTTCTGTATCTATAATATATAAATAGATGATAATTTGTTTTTATTAATGTAGCTAAATATATTCTACAAATAAGTTATTTGGAGAACATCATCTCTATGTCTGCAAGTGCTGCTATAGCCAGTGAAGGAATTCTTTATGAATGGTCCTTTGAAGTACTTTAATTACCAAGTAGCCAATTATGGAAGCCTAAGTCAGTTTTCACGCTGCCAAGAGACTGATTTTTAGACATGAGCCACACTGCACTTGTTTAGAAGTGAAAATGCAGCTCTCTTTTCTTCAGGTCCCTCTCCCCACATACAAAGCCACTCTTCAGTGACCAGTGAAATCTCCCACTCAACACTGACAACCTGAAAGTACAAACAATTGGCACCAAATCACTCAAACACTCTTCAACAGCAACCCTGAAACTAAAGCAAAGCCAGAGTAACCTCCTGCCACACCCTCACTATGTCCTCATTAGTGCAACTCTGACACAAAATCTTCTTACAGGCAAAGACATCTGTAAACCAAGCAAGTGTAAAATGATAAAAAAACCCTGACCCACACTGCATGGAAAAATCCCAAAGGATTAGTGTCAGAAAATATTTGGCAGCAAGAAATTGGAAAAAACCATGAAGGCCTAACAGAAGAGTGGTTACACCAGTCACTGCGGGGAGGTTGTTGAAGCAGATCTGCTGCCCGAGGATTTTGTTATTCAAGCTTTTCATCTCCTTCCTCCACATCCTTAAGACTGAGCACTTCCAGGGATCCTTTCCCTTTTGTCTCACTGCGGATCAGCTCGTCGATCTCCCTGAAGCAGCCTGGGTCAATAAGGCACACCTGGAATGTTCCACATTTCATCGGTCAGCCAAGAATGTTTGGATTTCATCAGCCCCTCCCCAAGGCCTAACATTCACTTTGATTAAAACAATCCTAGCTAGTTACTGAGGAGGACTCTGAAGAGTTGACAAGCTCTGTCTGGCAGCAATCTTTCCACAGAGCTCTACAGTTCCAGTTCCCCATGCTGAGCATGGCTTTTGCCAGTTGGGATTGCTGGATTCTAATCTGTTTGTATGAAGATTTTAATACCAAATTTTGCTTTACCACACACCAACTTAAAAAAAAAATAATTAGCCACCCTTAAAATTTAGACAAAAAACACCAAAGAAGTAACAGTAACATTCCACATGTGACAGAGACTTATCAGTGTTGCAGGATCATCACTGCTAAGAGGAATTGCACTGTGCAGTCAGCTTGGAGCAGCAACCTCTGGATACCAAAGGCTGCTTCCATGCTTGTATCACAAGGATTGTGTGAAATTAAAAATTCTCAACTGCACCTCTGATTCAGGATCTCTGGTAAGCCTTCAGTTTATCTAAACAACTTCCATCTATGAATTCATCTCCTAGTAAAATGCACATGTGTAGCTCAAATCAAACCTGAACCCCAGGGACTGCTTTTTGCTTACCATTTCCAGGTGTTCCTGGAAGTCTTCACTCTCAGTAACTTTAATCAGTGGCTTGAGCTTCTCTTTCAGCTTCTTGCCTTCCTTTGCTGGCAGGATAAACCTCAGCCTCATGTGAGCACGTTCAATCTGCATGGTCTCCTTCAGCTGCCTGATCACTTCCAGGGCCTGTTGGACAAGAAAAAGAGCACTTGGATACGTGTTTAAAACCCAGCACCTAGATCCAAATCTCAAACCTTTTCCCCAGATTCAGAGCCTCTCTCAGTGCTGGTCACTGCTGCTCTGCTACAGGGAGGTTGCTATCATGCTCTTTTGACAGATGAACAAGAAAAGGCAGACTTCCTGTTGTCTGTGATCACTTTGAACACTTAAAAGCTGTCTGAAATAAAATTAAATAGCTATACTGCACAACACCACAAACCCACATGGCTCAGATGCAAACCTGATATACCACCTCAATTAGCATAAATCATAAACCTTTTATTTCTGTTCTAAGTGTACCACTGTTTTTTTCCCTTTCTTTCTCCCTTTAATAATTCTTAGCAAACACATTGCCTGAGTTTCAGGAGCTGCTTCTCTCCAGCACTCAGCTGCCAGATAGCTGAGTAATTCCTGTGCAGGCCTCAGATCCCGGGGCTCTGCTGATCCCTCTTTGGCTGAGACCTGAGGAATTACACTGGATGGCAGCACCTGGGATACTGCAGGAAACTCACCTGCTGCTTTGTGCTCTTGTTGGGTTTGACAGAGTAGTGGATGTCCTTCATGGCCCTTTCGATAAGGATCACTGTGTAGGGCCGCTTGGTCTCGGGGTTCACGCACTTGTCAGCCACGATGGTGGCGATGTCTCGGAACATCTGCTCCAGCTGTGTGTGCCGCTCCTTGTCCGACACCTGCAGCTCCCCTTTGGATAAAATCTGTTTTATCCACAGGAACCGGTTAATGAACATCGTGGATTTGAAGAGTGACAAGTTAAATTTGACAACTTTGAGTAACTTAGTTAAATTTGACAGCTGCTTGAAAGGTTGTGTGAGATTTTAAGTGCAGCAAACAATAACCAAATTAATAATGTGAATCATTACAACAGACAGCACTGGAAAGGCTTCAGACAAAAAAAACTCACCACAGAAATACTAAACTGCAGCGAGAGAAGCAGCACAGATTTCACAGAATCACAGAATATCCTGAGTTGGAAGAGACCACCAGGGATCATCCAGCCCAGCTCTTGGCCCTGCACAGGCACCCCAACAATCCCAGCGTGGGCATCCCTGGAGCTCCTGGAGCTCTGGCAGCCTCGGGCCGTGCCCATTCCCTGGGCAGCCTGGGCAGTGCCAGCACCCTCTGGGGAAGAGCCTTTCCCAATCTCCAGCCTGAGCCTGTCCTGGCCCAGCTCCAGCCCTTCCCTGCCTCCTGTCCCTGTCACAGAGAGCAGGGATCAGAGCTGTAGACCCTGATGAGGTCTGCCCTCAGTCTCCTAAGGCTGAACAGACCAAGTGCCCTCAGCTGCTCCTTGCGTGGCCCCTCCAGGCCCTTCACCTTCTTTGTAGCTTTCTTTGGACTGTGAAAGCTTCAGATCTTTCTTATACTGTGGCACGCAAAACTGCCTCAGCCCAGAGCAGAGCAGGACAATCCCCTCCCTGGCCCAGCTGTTGATACTGGGCCTGGTGACCCCAGGAGATGGATGTCCCTCCTGGCTGCCGGGGCAATGCTCAAGAGATTTACTGAAAACTTTTCAACCAGAGTAAGTCCACAGTTCATACCCCACCAGTAAGGACTACGAAATTAGATCTGTTAGTAACACCTAAGTGAGCTCTCCAAAGTAAGCAACTGTCCCCTTTTTTCTCTGCATTCTTAATAACTTATTTTATGTGAGGAACTCTTCAGTGCTGGCTGTGTCCAGACACATCAGTGCATGCAAGTTGTGTGTTAGACAGAATTCTTTCCAGCCACTCGCAAATGCCAAATTTAAAACTGTAAAACAGAGCTACAGCTCCTTTTTATCCATTTCTTAACAAACAACCCTTTCACCTATAGCAGCATTCTACAAACATCTTTCAGTGCAAACCAATCTAACTGCATGACTAAATCTCACATCTTTTATAAAGCAAAGTGTGTGAAACCTACCATCTTACAGATTTCTGTCTGGTCATCTGTCCCAAATGCTTTAACCAGATCTTCCTTTTTTGCCACCTGGCCTTTGGAGACATTGACAAACACTGTGTGTGTCTGCAGGACCTCGTCAAGATCTTTCTCCCTAGAGATTAAGACAAATGTAGAAAACTCAGAATAATCCCAGAATGGTGCCAGTTCCACCCCTGCCATGGCAGGGACACCTCCCACTGTCCCAGGCTGCTCCAAGCCCCATCCAGCCTGGCCTTGGGCACTGCCAGGGATCCAGGGGCAGCCACAGCTGCTCTGGGCACCCTGTGCCAGGGCCTGTCCACCCTCCCAGGGAACAATTCCTTCCCAATATCCCATCTATCCACCCCTGTCGTCTGTCAGTCTGAAACCACTGCCCCTTGTCGTGGCACTCCATGCCTTGCCCAAAGCCCCTCTCCCGCCAAGCAGCAATGCCAGGAGCACAGCTGTGCTCAGCGAGGAGAAAGAGCCCCCGCTGCCCCGGGCTGACTCAGCACAGCTGGAACCTCCCAGCACAGAGATGTCGCTGCCCGGGCACGGGCACGGTGCTCCGGTCACCGGCCCCGCGCCTGCTCCCGGGGTCAGATCCGGGGAGCGGGGCCGCGCACCACCCCCGGCCCCACAGCCGAGTCCCGCACGGTCACTGCCGACTTCCCTCCCACACCCCGGGCCCTTCCCGGTCCTCACACGGGCTCCCCTCCCGCGCCACTACCGAGGCCCCGCACAGGGTGCCCGGTACGACCCCCTCACAGCCGGGTCCCCACACGGGCCCTTCCCTGGGCCCCACGCCGGGCCCGAGCCGCCTCCCCGCCGCCTCCCCGGGCACTCACGCTCCGCTGCGCCAGCCCATGACCTTGTTGCGGTAACAGGCGATCTCGAAGCGCTTCCCAGCGCGCCGTGCCCGCACCACGGCCACATTAGTGAGGCGGATCTGGTTGGTGGGGGTGAAGATGGACATGGCGGCGGCCGCCCGCTCCGCCCCCGGCCCGGCAGTGAACGGCGGCCGCGCCGGCACGGGCGGAAGGGGCGGGAGCGGCGCATGGCGGCCTGAGGGGAGCCGGGCGGGGAGCGGGTCAGTGCCGGGCGGGGAGCGGGTCAGTGCCGGGCGGGGGAGCCGCGAGGGGACGGTGTGATGGCTCGGTGTGCGTGAGAGAGAGAGCTGTGATGGCGGGAACGGAATAACCGTGTCTGTGACTGTAATACGTGTGTCCGTGGAGGTGATAACCGTGAGGGGGATATAATAACCGTGTTTGTGGGGTAGTAACTGTGTGTATGGGCTAATAACCGAGTTTGTGGGTTAATAATTTGTGTATGGGCTAGTAACCCTGAGGGGGATACAATAACCGTGTGTGTGAGCGGCTAGAACTGTGGGAGCGTGCTGTGGAGGGAGGTGAGGGTAATGACCGCGGGGGTATTTATTAACCATAGGTGGCGTACGGGGGTAGTAACTCTGAGGTGGGGGGTGTTTAATAATTGTGAGGGTGGTGGGATGATAACCGTGAGAGGCAGGGGAAGGTGGGGTAATAACCGTGAGGGGTCTTTGGGGGAGAAAGGGGCATTAACCGTGAGAGGAGGAGTAACCACGAGGGTGGGGTGTGTGCTTGTGGGGTGATAACCGTAAGGGGGGTGTGTAGTTGTGTAGGGCACAACAGTGAGCACGTGTGTGTGTCTGTTTTGGAGCTAAAGTTCTCTTGAATATGTGTAGCATCTATTGCATTTGAGGAAGTTATATAGTGGTTAAGGGAATTCCTATAGCTGGTATGAGTAAAACTGGGAACACTGGGCAAGTGCTCTTGATTCTTCTCTCTTGTGAGTCTCAGTATTGCTGCTGAAGGGCATCCCCTTAAGCCTTTGCTCTGGTAACCTGAGTACCAGCCAGTATGAGTTTCCGGCCTCTTGGAAATACTTGGATTCTGTGCTCTCAACTGTTATCTGCAAAAACAAGATCTAAGCGGCAGATGACAGTAGAAGGGTGTCAGCTGTGTTCCTCAGTCAATAAGTTCACAAACCAGCCTTTTTGGAGTGCCTGAATATTCCATATGAAATAGATATTCCCAGACACCATGCAGGTGCATTCCTGGCTGTACCCTGGCTTACTGTGCCCTGAATGCTCTGAACCAACCTAAAACATCTCAGTGGTTCCAAAGCAAGCTTCACTTGCATAATAGAATTCTGTGAAGGTGTTTCCAGTTGAATCCATGATTCAGTCTGCCCTTGAAACCCTGTTTGTAATCAGTGTGACATCAAATGTGTGTAAGCAAGGGTTGTGTTCAGCAGAAAGTTCTGTGCAGGTGATTACCCCCTTGGACTGGAGCTTTCTCATTTCAGAGAACTGCATTTGTTTGGCTTGTATAAAACTAAAGCCAGTATGATCCACTGGATGTTTTGTGAGATCTTTTTCCTTTCAGGCACTTGGACAGCACAAGTATTTTCTGCTTTTCCTTGTAACGGCGCTGCCCTATAAGGAAAAACCCAGAGTTTCCCTCTGACGGTATGGAATGCTAACTTGGAGCTCATCTTCACCTCCTTCTGAGGAGGTGAAGGCTTCTTGATTCAATTTTAGTGCCTTGTCTTTAGCCAGAAGCTGTTTTCTGCAAAGCCTGGGCAATAGCTGTTGATGTGAGGCTGTGGGTGCTGTGTGATTATTTTGTGTGTGCTCATTCCATATCCACTCTGTAGGAATCTGTGATGTTCCAGATTTAGATGTCTCAATGGATATGTGGAGCTACTTCTATACTTGCCTGGTGTCCGTATGGCTGCACAGATTTTACATCTATTCTGCTGTTGCTTTTGGGATCAGCCTTTGGATTGTCATTCAGTTCACCACCACTAGAACCAAAAGGAAGGTAACTGAGCCTGTCAGCACTTCTCTCTGAGAATACCCCAAAAACCTGGGTGGAAGTGAGTGGATAAAGGCACCTGCCGTGGGCCTGCTGAGGGTGTTGCAAATCCCAAATGCAGTTTGGTTATCTGGTTACGATCCTCAGCCTGGCTTGGTTGTGTCTGTGGGTCACTAAATACTCTTGTTGCTCTGACATTGGGGCAGAGCTCAGCAGGACACTCCTCACACTGTTCCTGGGAGAATGTGTTCCCCTGGATTGCTCTGTCACTCCAGGTAAACCCCTCTGCTTGTGCCCAGTGTTTGCACCTTCATGTTTTCATGATGCTAATGACAGGGTTGGGATGTTTTTGGGATGGGAGGGAATTGGGCCATGCAGGAGTTGAAAACCTCCTCCTGCAGGTGGGTAAAGATCTGCAGGACTTGGGAGGTTCAGCTGGATCCTGTTACATCCCAGACAAGTGGGTATTGTAGCATGGCTTAGGTCAGGAAAACAGGTCCTGGTATGTTTGTCTGGGTGTGAGAGGAACCAAAATGCTTTGACTGTTACTGAGAGTGGCCCCAGGATTTGAATTTTAAATGCTCTTGGTTTGACAGCCCTTGAAGAAGGGATTGCATGTGACACAGCTCTTGTTTCATAGGGTGAGAAATCCCATAGGAATCTCTTTTCCCCCGAGGGAACATCAGACAAACTGGGAAATGGATGTGCCCCCCCTCAGGCACAGGAGGTCCATGTTGCTGGAGTGAAGATCTTCTATGGCTCTCAGACTGGCACAGCAAAGGTATCTGTACTTTTATTGCACATCAGTGAAATTTCTTTGAAATATTGTTGGGATCGGAGAAAGTTGCTTGCCTTAGAACACTACCCTGGATATAGATCTGGGGGTTCATCAGCACATTCATTAGCTTGATACAATCTTTGCCCAATGTGCAAGATAAGTGAAAAATTAAATAAAAATAACAATTTTCCTCCTCCCTTTAAGCAAGGTGTGCAGTAGAGATTGATTGTAAAGCTAAAAGTTCACTCTTGCACTATAATTTGAATTTTCTGGCAAGGCTTTGTAGAGAGAAGTTCTGGGTTTGGTGCTTTCTCATGACGAAATGTAATTTGTGTGTGTAGCTGTGAAGTGATTAGTCGTTATAATGTTGTAACTCTCAGCCAGTGTACTCCATTTTTGTTTTAATGTGAGGAATTGCAGTGCCAGTGTCCAGGCCTCCTGTGTCATTATTCCTGTGCTGGGAGAAGTCTTGTGGCTGAGCACAGCAGGGCTTGTGTGGCTTGAAGTAATTGATAACTTGCGATATTTCTTTGTTCAGAGATTTGCCAAAGCTCTGGCTGAAGCTGTTACTTCCCTTAATTTGCCTGTGGAAGTCATTAACATGGGAGACTATGATCCAGAAGATGGTTTAGCAGAGGAGGTGGGTATGGCATAAACACCAGTCATAAGTACAAGTTTTTCCTGGAGTTGTCAAGGCTATTTCCTTCTTGTGTTTCTCTCCTATTGTTCTGGAAATCCCCAAAGCTTTGTGTTGAATTGCTTCCCTACCTATGCAAATGTAGTCCATCAGCCCTCAGCCGAAAATACCTAAATTTTGAGAATTTTGAAGCACCAGTTGGACATTTTGCTGTGACAGTGACTCTGTATGAGCCAGTTCTGTAACTCAGGGATGAGCTGGGTGAGAGTGGCAGCCCCAGGTGCCCTGGACAAGGTTCAGAACCAGAACAGGAAGGTGGTAATGCCTCTGCAGCCTTTAGAGGCTTTTAAGATAGAAACTCCTTGTGAGGTGTATTTATGTGGAGTAATCCTTGATGGGTTTTTCTTCTGTCAATATTGATAGTTGCTACTTTAGAGTTCTAATTAATCCTAACAAAATCCAAAAAGTTTTGGTGGGAACTGCATGCTGGGAATTCCTTCAGGGGTCAGTATGAGTTGCCAGCATTTGATACTGCCCCTAACACACCTGTAAATGTGAAGTTGAGGAGCTTGAAGTATTTATCCATGGGGCACTTCCCTGATGAAGGAGTTGGGTCAGGAAGCTGCTGATGGGGCTGGATGTCCAGTTTTGCTCTGTCATTGTGTCCCTGTTCAGCTTGACCTCTCTCTGTTAATTTTAGGTGCTGTGCAGATTGTTCAGCACCCTTGGGATTGTCACCTGCACCATCCCACCCCAGCAGGAGACAGCCTTGTCTTTTGATTTCTCCCAGCTGCCTGGGTGTTTTAAGTCTTTGCTTTCAAAGAAGGTTCTGGAAAATGCAGTGATTTTTTTTTTTCCCCTCTCCTCTCCTGTCCTCTTTGTGTGACCAGGCAAGCAGCAGGAACATCTGTGTGTTTCTGGTGGCCACCTACACCGAGGGGCAGCCCCCAGAGAGCGCAGCCTGGTTCTGCAAGTGGCTGGAAGAGGCAGCCAGTGATTTCCGTGTTGGGAAAAGCTTCCTGCAGGGCCTGAGATACGCCGTGTTTGGGCTGGGGAACTCGGCCTATGTGGATCACTACAACACAGTGAGTGTCCCTCCAGCTCCCTGCTTGGCTTCTGCTCCTCGAGAGCCTGAGCTGCATGAAGTGCATCAAACCTGAATGAGGCTGGTGATCTGTGTGGGAATTGCAGCTGTTGTGCTGACTGGGTGAGGCACTGGGTTTAGGGCATGGGCAGAATATCAGAGCAATTGAGCTTGGAAAAAACCTCCAAGATCACTGAACCCACTGTGTGCCTGATCCCCACCTTGTCTCCAGCCCAGAGTGCTTAGTGCCACATCCAGCCCTTCCCTGGGCACCTCCAGGGATGGGAACCCCAAATCTCCCTGGGCAGCCCCTTCCAGTGCCTGACCAGGCTTTCCACAGGGAAATTCCTGCTGATGTCCACCCTGAGCCTGCCCTGGCCCAGCCTGAGGCCGTTCCCTCTCCTCCTGTCCCTGTTCCCTGGGAGCACAACCCGACAACCCCAGCTGTCCCCTCCTGTCAGGAGCTGTGCAGAGCCACAGGGTCCCCCCTGTGGGAGCCTGTGCAGAGCCACAGGCTGTGGCAGAGCTGTGCAGAGCCACAGGGTCCCCCCTCCTTTTCTCCAGGCTGAGCCCCTTTCCAGCTGCCTCAGCTGCTCCTGGGGCTCCAGCCCCTTCCCAGCTCCGTTCCCTTCCCTGGACATGCTTCAGCCCCTCAAGGTCTTTCTTGGGGTGAGGGGCCCAAAACTGCTCCCAGGACTGGAGGTGCTTCAGCAGTGCTGGTGCAGAGGGACAGTCACTGCCCTGGTCCTGCTCCCACACCATTGCTGGTACAAGCCAGTGCCATTGGCCTTCTTGGCCACCTGGGCAGTTCAGCTTTGAAGCAGTTGATTTCAAATGGGAAATGAGTCCCACAGGCACTGGGAGGTGTGGTAACGCATTTGGTAAATCCTTACTGAGTTCATTTCCCAGCTTTGAAAGCTTTCTGCAGTCACTTGAGGGCACCACACTGTAAACTCGTGCTGCCTTCTAAATGTGGCTCCTTTTTATGATGTGGGTTTTAGCTTTATTCTCTGATGTGAGCTGTGGCAGTATCTCTGCCTGGTCATTGGTCTCATCTCACACAGAAAAATGGCATCACTTGTCACAGGTTATGTTCAGAGCTGGGGCTGCATGTCACACACGTGGCCATTCTGACCAACAAGCACTGCACAGAGCAGTCTGTTCGCAGAGGCCATCCCTTCACCCCATGGATGGCAGAGGGATTTTCCAGTGGAGTCTGAGGGGGTGTGGTGCTGTTCAGGCTGCCCTGTGTCTGTGCTGAGCCAGCACCTGAGAGGGACTCCCCAGGTCCCTACCCTGCAGTGCCATGCAGCTCACTGGCTCTTCCCAGGGCTGATCCTTGCTTTTCTGGTTGGCTGCTTGGTTTAATTTCCTCTCCAACCCTTCCTCTTGCCCTAGGTTGGAAGGAGGATGGACAGGTGGCTGTGGATGCTGAATGCCAGCAGGATCATGACTCGGGCTGAGGGGGACAGCAATGTGGCCCAGAGCAAGCATGGCAGCATTGAGGCTGACTTTGAGGCCTGGAAAGACAAATTCCTGACTCGGCTCCAGGCACTCTGCAGAGGGGAAAAGAAGCCCTGCAGTGGGAAGTGCAAGAAGGGGGAGTGCAAATCTTCAGGGAAGCAGAGCAAGGAAAGCTTAGACCATGAACATGGGACGTCGGAACAGGAGAATACTGAGGTACAGCCAAAATCCTTGAGGCCTTATTTTATTTGGAGCATGGTTTGACTTCTCCACTTCTTCCTGCAGTCCAGAGGGCTGCTGTGGGAGCCTGATACTTGTTCTGGAGCAGGGGAAGAAGAGAGCTGAGATCCCACGGCAAAAACAAGTAGAATGAGCCATCTGAAAGAAGGACCGAAGAATTAGTGATGGACTCAGGCTCAATGGCATTTGTATGATGAGGGAGTCTTGCTCCTGGCTGGGGACAGATGCTCCAGGGAACCAGGCTGGGTTCTCAGTAGAGCCTTTACCATGTCCCAAGGCCAAGGGGACCCTTCAGTTCCCTGTGAGTCATTAACCTGCTTCCACTTCAACCTGGTGAAGCTCAGCTGCTCTGCCTCCATCCCAGGTTTTTCCAAAGGCAGCTGGGGTGTGTTATCTGAGCAAGTCCTATATGTCCTTTGTGTGTGTCTGCCTGTAATCATTTCTCTCTTCTGGAGTGTTTATTGATTGCAGATTTGGACTAAGAAATCCTCTCTATTGCCCTCCAGTGCAAGACCGAGAGCTGCTATGGCACTTTAATCCTCCCTTGAGCCATATACTGTGGGTTGGAAGTTATTGCTGGGTTGAATTTTATAGGAAAGTAAGTGGTTCTTCTGGCTGGGTTTGGGAGTGCTGGCTGCTGCAGAGCAGGAGGAATAAATCTTGCTGTCAGCAAGCCACTTGGGTTTAAAGGGGTTCAGGGTTCCCTATCCATCCTACAGGTTTTGGTAGGCTATTTCTTGTTTTGAGTGGTCTTTACTGATGAGGAGAGCTCATTGCATTGGTTAGCTTGTCTTACATTTACCAGTGAGATAAATTCTTGATTTTTTTTTTCTCTGCTCTCTCCCACAGGCAGAGGAATTGTTTGAAACCAGTAGTGAGGAGGAAGCTGGAGGCACAGATTCTGTAATTGATGTTGAAGATCTTGGCAATATCATGGGCCACATGAAGAAAGCAAAGGTACTGCTGTTAGAGGGGGTATGGACTGGTCAGGTCTTGTTCACTGAGCAGCT
This sequence comes from Anomalospiza imberbis, assembly GCF_031753505.1. Lineage (NCBI taxonomy): Eukaryota > Metazoa > Chordata > Aves > Passeriformes > Viduidae > Anomalospiza > Anomalospiza imberbis. The sequence goes on from NC_089700.1 coordinate 812,959, forward strand.
GGATTGATTAAAATGAAACTGACTGGATTTGAATCTATAGGGTTTGGTTAGAGGGAGAGTAAAATACGAGCTGTTGAATAACCTGTCGCCAAAAAAGAACATCTTTGGAGGTGTGTTTGGGTGTAGTCACAGACTGACTCTGTGGCTTGCTCACCAAGCAAATGCTGCAGTGGTAACCTGTGACTTCCAGTCTGAGGGAAGATCTACTTGCAGAGCTCACACTGGATCTGACTGCACTGAGGTTCCCAGTGCAGTGGCTGAACACAGCTCCTGTTCCTGTACTGCCTGTGGGTTGTCACTGAAATGCAGGTGTGAGGACAGGGGCAGAGCTGCAGGTGCAGCAGGAGCACCCAGCTGCCAGAGCACCTTGCCTTGGTACTGCTGCCCTAGGGTGAGGTCTGTGCTTCAGACACTGGGCCTGTCACACAGCCCCAGTTCCTGCTCCATCCCAGGCTTTTGCTGGGTCTGTTCCCAGTGGTTCTGTTGGTGTCCCTTTACTGTGCTCAGTCCAAGCTGGGATGTGTCACACTCGCCTCACTCACACCAAGCACTAGGGACAGGGAGCAGCTGCAGGGCCTTGCTGTGCTCCCCAGTCTTTGCTGGCTGAGCAGTTGTTGGTCAGGGTGGGGAGGGGTGGCCTGTGATGTGCTTTGAGCCCACCTGCTGACCCCCTTTGCTCTCAGTGACCTTTGCATGGTGCTGTAATTGTGCACCCCTGAGCTGCTGTCCACGCTCTTCTCACCAACCTTTCTGTAATTACACCTTCCCTACCTTTGGTGTATCTGCACTGTGGGGCTTCTCACAGCTCTTTCCCAAAATGAGGCCCTGGCACGGGGTGCCCAGAGCAGCTGTGCCTGCCCCTGGATCCCTGGCAGTGTCCAAGGTCAGGCTGGATGGGTTTTGGAGCAGCCTGGGACAGTGTCCCTGCCTGTGGAAGGGATGTGAAATGAGATGGTCTCAGGTCCCTGCCAATCCAAACTGCTCTGTGAAAATGCTGCAATGTCCTCGGTGGTCTTAGCTGAGGTGGCACTGCTGGGCTACCTGAAGCCAGGCCGTGGCTCACAGGAGGGTGTGTGCTTGGAGGGCAGGGGCTTACAAGGGGAGCACGGGGATCTCCGTTCCTCCCCTTAGGGAGGGGAAGGAGGTAAATCAAAAGCTGCTGTTTGTAGCCAGCTCTGTGAGGAGAGTAGCCCCAGTGATAGGGCAAGGCTGGCTGCTGTGAGAGGGCTCTGCCCCGGAGCCGGGATCGGCCTGTGCACTGCAGCCCGTGAGGGAAGGCTGGGGAACCTTCTGGCTTCCCTTTGGAGGGAGAAAGGACTGCAGTTCCTCATGGAGAACATGAGCAGTGCTCCTGTCTCCTCTCTCCTGCGCTCACCACTAGAGGTCAGCGGCCAAAAGGGAACGGGGTGCTGCGGCAGCTCTGCCGGGCCGTGGTGACAGCCAGCGGTCGTGTGAAGAATTGGGCATTGAGCTTTCCCTGACTGACAGACGAGTATAGCAGCGTCATGATCGAGGAGCAGTGTAACCCAGGAAAAGCACGTATCACAGGCCAATTTACAAATAAAATGTGAGCACAGCAATAACATACTTTCTGCTGTTCACTGGAAGAAGTCAGTGCTGAGGTCAGTGTGGTGTGGGTTTGTACAGGCAGGGAAAGTTCACTGCTGTCTGTGCCTTGGCTGAGGCAGGATCCAAACTTCTTTCTCCTCAGCCTTCCTGGTGCTCTGCTGGAGTGGGGAGAGGTCTGGGTGTTGGGTGTACTCCTGTTCTGCAGTAGCTGTGACTCTGTGCAGATCATGTTGCTGTGGCTGTGTCCCAAGTGCCACCCTGATCAGAGGGGCAGCTGCTGCCTGAGCACAGACACTCACCTGGAGCTGGAACCTGCAGGTGTTGATCCTTTGAGCCTTTTCCTTGGAGGAGCTGTCCAGTGCTGTTCTGCTGTGAGAGCTGAACACTGCCCTTCTGCAGAGGATCAAATCCTGAGGGGGAAAGTGTTGGTGTGGGCCTGAGAGCTCACTCTGAGTGTGCATAAGGGCGCCTCTGTTGAAGTCCTGTCCCCTTTCTAGGCTCTGAGTCTGCACTGAGTTTTCCTGTACCAGGTGAGTTGTTCTGCCTTTGGCCATTTTACCCATTTTCCCTCTCATGGAATGCTGAACTGTGTAAAATGGGTGTGACACTGTTGTTTTCCCTGACTTAACCTGTTGTCCTCTGGAACTCCTTGTCCACACAGCCAAGTGCTCTGGGCTTTGGGATCTGAACTGCTCTCACACAGGTGAGCAAGTCTTGAGAGAAACTTGGATATCTTCAGGGTTATGTCACAGACAGCTTTTCCTCCTCAGAGTTCCTTGGGTCAGGAATGTGCCTGACAGTCTCCAGCAGGAGTTCTATGGGTGTTATTGTTGGGTATTCACCCCTCTGCCTGTGGGATGTGGAACAGCAGGTTCTGCCTTGTGCACTGTAATTAATTTGAAATGGTTTTGGGTCCAGCTTTCATCTCTTCTGCATGGATGGGCTCTTGTGAGACTTTCTAGCAGGTAAGGCAGCTGTGCAGGCACAGATAGTCAGAATTCCTTATTGTCCTGTCTTTTCTGGGATGGCAGAGTGAGGCTGTGGAGGGATCTAATAAATCCTTGCTCACATCTCTGCTGGTCATCTTAATTTAATTTTGCATCTGTCTTTTGTTGTTTGCCTTGATGGAAATCAAGGCTGAGATTGTCTTACAGCTTTCCCCCCCATATTCTGCAGGTTTGTAAAGTATTGTCAAAGGGCTTGAAGCAGGTACTGGATTCCTGCAGCCACTTGGACCAGGCAGATGGATTCAGGAGTTCCAGGGGAATGCCAGAACCTCTCTGCCAGGTTGAATTATAGCTGTTACAGACTGAGTTAGAGATGGATTTTTGAAGGGCTGCTGAGTGTGAAGTTACACAGTTCATGGTGATGGTGTCCTCTGCACACTGAGTCTGAGCCCAAACTGACGCAAGGTTGGGTAGACATTGGTAATATATTCAAGTATATTAACTGGTAGCTGATCCAACAGCAAATTCCACATGAGATTACCAAATCTCATAATAGGTGCTGATGGCTTTTAATGCATTTAAGAACAAGGTAGACTTTGGAGTTTTGTAGTTGTGGCACACTTTGCCTTTCCTCCAGGGTGCCTCCTTTGATGTGGATTTGTCAGGGAAATTGAACTCTGATGGTGTTTGTGGCCTGCAAGGTGGCATTAATCACAGCCTCACCAGTTCTTAGTGTGGATTATCTCCCCCAGCTGGGAGATCAGCTGAAAGGACAGATCCATCTGCACTCATTCCCAGGGAATGGAATGACTTTATTAACCTTCACATTTCTAAACTTCAGGCATGAGTAATAGCAATAATAATGTCCTGATTCCTTGTTTGATGGGTTTGGAAGCAATCAAATGAGCATATTTGTTGATGCAATTTTGAGATTAAGGCTCATATTTTCTACAAAAAGCAGTGTAATGATGCTGACAGGCTGTTTGCAATATAAAGAGAGAGGGGTTGATAGGAACACATTGAGAGTTTCCAGGAACCAAACCCTGCCCCAGAGTGTTTGGTTTGTGTCCCTCTGTGTGCCTGGGCCCCTCTGGCACTGGTTCTTGAAAAGTCACCCTGGGTTAGCCATTGTAAATCCCACCCCTTCCAGCATTTCCTGGGAGCCCTTGGAGCCTGGGGCTGCTGTGGAAGCCCAAACCTTGCAGGCCCTGGGTGAAGGAACTCTTAAGGAAGCTGGGTTTGTTTGGAGTGGGGCAGTGGGCAGTGTGGTATTTAAGGCCTAAGGTTTACAGACCAAGGGTCATGTGCAACTTTGTGCTACAGCTAGGAACTTTTTAAAGGAGGAAAGAATAGTCAGTGATATGTTAACCAAATGGAACAAAACTTGAATATGTAACTTCCAGTTAAAACAGATGTGGACAGCTCCAAAAGCTTCAGCTTTTAATGGGTGAAGGATTCCTTTATGGAAAATGTGCCCTTATCTGCAGCAGCTGCTCTGGGCCAGATTCTGACCTGTGCTACTCTGGTTCAGAATACAATGTGAGTCTACATTTTAAAATGAGCTTTAAGAAATTAAATTTAACTTCTTGGGGACTACTTTTGTCATTAACAGCAGGATTTGCCATAGGGACACTTTACCCTTCTCCTTTCCTGGGTTCAAATCTTTTTTCTCTAAACCCTGACTAATGGAAAGGATTACAATTGCTAAACAAAATTACAAGAGCTCTTGAGGCATTTTCTGAGTAAGGCTTGTGAGTGATAAAAGGCATAGAAAACCCCCCCAAAATAACCCCCCCAAAAGGCAGAGAAAACCCACCCAAAATAAATATGTAACACAGGTTACATAACAGGTTAATGTAACCTGTGTCTGGATGTGCAGTCTGCAGTCTCTAGCATGTGGCGTGGCAGTGACTTCCTTGGTAAAGGTATTTGAGAGCTCTGAGTGTTTATTTGCAGCCTTTTCCTGACCATGTCCTTTGGTGGAGATAGTCAGGACTGACCCTGCAGCAGCCCAGCCCTCCTGCTCACCATTTCTCACCAACTTTGTGCTCCATTTCTCAGGTGGTTTTCTCTTTGCTGTGCATTTTTTAAGTTTCTTGCTTTTCTAATGACAGATTTGAGCAGACTTCCCGAAATTTTACAAATCAGTGCAGCAGAGCCTCTCTGCTCTGGAGCCAGGTGGAGAGAGCTGGGGGTGCTCACCTGCAGAGGAGAAGGCTCCAGGGAGAGCTCAGAGCTCCTTCCAGGGCCTAAAGGGGCTCCAGGAGAGCTGGAGAGGGACTGGGGACACGGGATGGAGGGACAAGACACAGGGAATGGCTCCCACTGCCAGAGGGCAGGGATGGATGGGATACTGGGAAGGAATTCTTCCCTGGGAGGGTGGGCAGGCCCTGGCACAGGGTGCCCAGAGCAGCTGTGGCTGCCCCTGGATCCCTGGCAGTGCCCAGGGCCAGGCTGGATGGGGCTTGGAGCAGCCTGAGACAGTGGAAGGTGTCCCTGCGATGGCAGGGGTGGCACTGGATGGGCTTTGATGTCCCTTCAAACCCAAACCATTCCAGGGTTCTGTGTTTTTTTGACCACTTGAAAAACTGCTGTTGAAATTAAATGTTATTTTAGTCCTGAACTCATGGAAAGGACAGGAGTGGAGAAGTCTTTACAGAGCCATTTCAAAAAGAATCTGCAGAAGATGGCAAGAGTGTGGAAGGATGTTTGCTGCCTGTTCTGTGTGAGAGAGCAGAAGAGACTGAATGGAAAATCTTCCCAGTTTGAATTTGGACATTTGGGACACTTGTTAACTGTGTTTACTGGGCTTCAGTTGGGATTTTTGTAGCACAGAAGAAAGAAAATGTGAAACTATGGCTCAGTTTTCAAGTATAAGCAGTCCCTTTTGGCTGGGCACAGACACATTGTTAGTTTTGACTCCTTTGGTGCCTTTCAAAATCAGTCTTCATTGTGGCTTGTCCAAGGAAATCTCCCAAATCAAACAAACGCTGGCAGGGTCCCTCAGCAGTGTGTGAGTTGGAGCTGTGCTTCAGCAGCACCTTGTAAAAGTTGCCCTACAGCAGAGCAGTGCTGCTGGAGCTCAGTGCAGCACTCTGAACCCCCCCGTGCAGCCCTGCAGATACATTGGAAAGTTGTGACCTGGGAGGTGTCTTGTCCTTGAGGACTTGGGCTGATGTTGAATCTACAAGAAAATGACGTTGGTGGGATCATTTTTGCCTCTGCATTTCATGGAAGATGCTCAGTGCCCTTTCAGGCTGATGCACTTGGATGGCAGCATAAGCTCCTGTCACTGCTTGTCTGCAGGAGTTTGGGATTAAAATGCTGTAAATGTCCAGAAATCTCAGCACTGACTTTTCAGACAAAAGGAAATGGAAAATTCCCTCCATGAGGATGAAGCAGCAGGTCTGTTTTCCTTTGTTTAGGTGGGAGCTGGGAGCTGCTGCCTCAGGATAACACCAGGGACCTTCTGTATCCTACATCATAGGGAGGGAGATGGGAATTCCATCTCCTTATTTAAAATTCACAGGGGTTTCTACTTTGGGAGAGAAAAGTCCTGTTTCTGAATTTGGGGTGGGTTTTTTTGTGGTTTTTTGTTTGTTTGTTTGTTTTGCTTTGTTTGTTATTTGGTATCAGTCAGAACTTCTCAGGGGCTTTCCCCATTTTGAAGGGAACCTACAAGGAGGATGGAATGTCAGGACATGGAGAATGGCTCCCCACTGCCAGAGGGCGGGGATGGATGGGGTATTGGGAAGGAATTGTTCCCTAGGAGGGTGGGCAGGCCCTGGCACAGGGTGCCCAGAGCAGCTGTGGCTGCCCCTGGATCCCTGGCAGTGCCCAAGGCCAGGCTGGACAGGGCTTGGCACAGCCTGGGACAGTGGGAGGTGTCCCTGCCATACAGGGTGAGCTTTAGGGTCCCTTCTGATCTATTCTGGGATTCTGTGACTTTAGGGCCACTTTTTGAGAGCACCTGCCCCAATTTTCCCTTGTGCCCCAGGCAGCTGAAGTTTCAGTCATGGCCAGGTACTTCATTGCCCCGTTCCCTTCTCACTCCTTTGCTGTTCTCAGCTCTTTGTGCGTCACTGGGCAGTGCTGGGGTGGGTGTGTAGCCTGTGATTGTGTAGACTCTGGCAGCTGTTTTTAATAAGATTTGCTGTCTGTTGGGCTGTTAGCTGGTTCACAGCTCGCTCACTCTGAGTTCTCAGTTCTCCTCTCTGCTGCAGGAGCTCCAGGCTGTCTCTGCTGGTGACTGACAGCAGCGAGGGCCAGGGTGCTGTGGGATTGACAGGGTGTTCTTCCCTGGGCTCAGCAAATTGCAGCTCTGTCTCTGCCTGTCACAGCTGAATTGTGACAGTCACAGCTGTGTTCCTGCAGGAGGATGGTCCCCAGAGTGCACCCTCTGCTCCTGTGCTTGTGTTTAGGGGTGTCTTTGTGGAGTGGGCTCCCTATCCCTGTTTTCCCATGTATTTCAGCCCTCCAGGAAGGTTGTTCTGTAAGGAAAGGAGTGCCATTCCTATGGGCAGCCTGGGGTCCCGCTAGCTCCCCAGATCCCCACGTGGTTCCTGTCTCTGGTGCCCCTGCCTGAGGAGGGGAGGAACTGCCAGCATGTCTGGCTGTCCTGCTGCCCCTGGGGCATTGCTTCCAGAGCTCTGCTCCGTGAAGTTTAACTCTCATTCGTGTAATTCATGAACTTTAATAGTTCATTCCCCAGCTCCTGGGCAAGTGTTGCTAATCCTTCTTGCTGCCAGGCAGCTTTTTCTGACAGCCTGGCCAGTGCTGTTCTGTTAGTGCTGGCTCCAGCCCTGGTATGTTCCTTTTTGCTTAATGCTTGTGCTTTTCATCTGGGAAAAGATCCTGGAGCTTGTAGACGGATGAGGCTGTAAATCATGGCAAGGCCAGGGCTTCCCTTTGTCTGGCCACTGAGAGGTTAGGCAGGAAAGGAGTTGACTCATAATTGAGTGTAAATTTTTTTCTGAAAGTAAAATCTTTTAGGGGAGCTTTTTTTCCCCTGCCATGGCACATTGGTAAATAGAGCCATGAGGCTAAAAGTGCTAAATGCAGTTAATTTAGAGAATCATAGAATAGTTTGGATTTGAAGGGACCTTAAAGCTCATCTTGTTCTATGGGCAGGGGCACCTTCCACTGTCCCAGGCTGCTCCAAACCCCATCCAGCCTGGCCTTGGGCACTGCCAGGGATCCAGGGGCAGCCACAGCTGCTCTGGGCACCCCGTGCCAGGGCCTGCCCACCCTCACAGGAAAGAATTTCTTCTTAATATTGAACCATAGTTTCCCCTCTGTCAGATTGAACCTGTTATTCCTTGTTCTGTCACTCCAGTTCCTGATGCAGGGTCCTGTAGCCCCTCCAGACCATGGCAGGTGCTCTGAGGTCTCCACACAAGCTCCTCTTCCTGAGTCTGAACAGCCCCAGCTTTCTCAGCCTCTCTGTGAGAGTTTCAGTGTCTTTTTTATTTTTCTCCCCCCTGCACGATCACTTTGAAGAGTGTTTGATGGATAAAGTGGGAAACAGGGAGCTGTCGGGCACCTGGCCATCCTGGAGAGGGCACTGCAGAGAGGACAAGTGACAGTAGCACATCCTGGTGGCCACCTTTGGGGGTGGCTGGGGCTGAGTTTGGAAAGCAGATTTGGAGGAAGCGCTTTGAAACGCTGCCACTGGGATTTGTCCTGGGGCAGGGAATGCTGAGGCCCTCACTTGTGTCAGGGGCTCCTGTTTTCCTTACCTTGGGAATGTGCTGCCTGTGTGAGAGGGAAAGGGAAGGGTGCAGAGGTACAGCTGCCTTTATCCACTACCAAACCCCTCCAGCCTGCAGCAGAGCTGTGCTGAGCCTTCCAAGGAATCGGGGTGTATCCAGAGGTTTTCCTCATCTCTGAGCCCACTCCTTTGTGAGCTGCACCTCCAGTTTTTGGCAGTGAAGTATTTCATGGGCCTGAAAAGCTGGCTTTTGTCACTGCTTGCTTGATTTATTATGGAAAGACAGTGATTTGCCTTGGATTTACTGCAGGGCTTTGTACTAAATCACCACAACTGGAGAAGTTTCCTCTGGGCAAAGTTAACTTTTTTCCCCCTCCTGTCCAACCCTCAATAACAGATCTGAAAGGTTTATTAAGCAAATAAGTGAAAATCCCTGTGCAGTGAATTCCATCTCCCACCAGGAGTATGTGCAGCCAATGCCCTGCCAAAGTGAACAGGTCAGGTATTGCAGGACAGGGAAAAACAAACCATGGTTTTGTTTATGGGCTCTCACATCAGGGTGTGGGCAGGGAGAATTGTGATCCTCCCTGTGAGGGGAAAATGATAATTGAACTGTATTTCTGCCCTGTCGGGTAGGAATTGGATGTTGTTCTACTGAAGTGTTTTCTCAGGTGCTGCAGTGACAGGCAGGTAGAAATGCAAATGTTTTTTATGCAGAAGGACTTTGTGTTTAGAGACTTTCTTGGATGGGGTCTCTCATTTGTAATTAATTCAATGACTGCATTTTTAATATTAGGATGTGCTCCATAGTGGAGAGTTAGCTCTTCTGGGAGGATTGACATGGCCTGAGATGGTAAAGCACAGGCCAGGAGATTTAAATCCTGCTCAGGACTTTGAGGGGCTCCCAGATCACAGGATCAGGGAGTGATTTGGGTGGAAAGGGGCCCTAAAGAGGAAGGAAGCCCTGCCCAGGTCTCAGTCTGTGCTAAGGTAGGGCCTGGCGTGAGGGCTGGGTTAAGTGATGGCTCATGGCAGGACAAGCTCTTTATTTAGCACTTGGAAGATGAAGTTTTTTATCTATTATCTCCTTCCTTTCTTATGCATGAAGCTTTCCCAGCAATATTAATATTTTACTGTTGAAGAGTCTTGCTGATAAATTAAGATCAAGGCTCAAGAAATGAGCTTTAAAACCCACTAAATGGCAATTAGTTATTAGATGTAAGCTTCTGGGGGAGTTTTGATGTGAGAGAGAAACCAGTGAAGTCCTGCCTAAAGGCTCAGCAAGCTGAATGGAAGGAAGTAGACGGTGGATACAGCTTTCTCCTTCAGAAAGGACCATGTTGTTGTACTGGTTGTTGAAAAATACATTTCTGAACAACATCCCTGAGGCTGTGGGCAGTTTTATCCAAAATGAGTAGGGAAGGTAATAATCTCTGTCACTAAATGTTTTACTCTCCTATTTCCTTCTCAAGTGTTTATTAGGAGCTCTGTTTTGTCCTTGAACTTCTGTGTGGGTGGGTTTTAATATTCGAATTTATTTTTCTTTGGAGGCACCTTTTATTTTCTGAGCTGTTGCTCAGGTACAGAAGCAGTCTGTTTATGTGCAGGAGCAGCCAGACTCCTCTCCCTGTTTATGAAGAGCAGTTTGGCGAGTCAGGAGCACTGGTTTCCTTAGTGATGCTGACAGTTGGTGAGGAGACTCAAACTGAAAGCATTTCCATTAACTTTTCCATGGTTTTGGCACAAAAGAGGCTTGGATGTGAAATAGCCTCAGTGTTGTCAAGACAAAATGTCCTCTCCTGGTTTGTGTTGTTTATCCATAACTCCTTCAATAAAAGCCATAAAGGACTGACAGATTACAAGTTGCATGAAATATCCAAGTAATTATTTCCACTTTGATGCTTCTTTGTGCAGACATGAAACAATAAATACCCATAAAGTCTCAGCAGTGACACTCACACAGCAGGGGAGTCACCACTTGTTACGTGCCAGGGTTTGCTTCTCCTGCCTGTGACTTTATCCCAATATCTGGAACTCCTGCCCAGGGCTTAGCTGTGTGTGGAAGCATCTGGAAGCCAGACTTCCATGGGCTGCTGCTGGACGGGGCTGTGGGCAGGGGGAGCAGCCTTTTCCTGCAGGCCTTTGCTGTGGCTGAATTTTGGTGGTGCAGGTGGCTGCTGCTCCAGGGCTCCTCTGCTCTGTGAACTCCTGGGAGTGCTCCCTGAGCTCTCCCAAGCAGTGGCACTCCAGGCACACACTGGTTTGGTTATTGTGCACTCATGAAACACTGGGGCTTAAAACCTGGCGTTGCTCTTGGATGAGATTTCACACCCTGGTTGTTAAAATATCCTTGGAGATTTTATTGCTGTGTCAGTGGGACAAATCTGGTGTTCTAGGGGGTATTCCTTTTCCAGTTTAGTGTCCTAAATCACTGCTGGGAAGAGGGATGAGATGCAGGATTAGAGGAATTGCTGTGTGGCACTTGGCTCGGTTCAGTCCAGCAAGTGTGTGGCTGTGCCCCAGTGTTTGAGGTGAGGCCTGGCTCTAACTGGCTGTAATTCCCTGTAATTCTTCCAACAGAGAGAGCAGGAGCTGCAGGAAGGAGCTGCTGGAGTTGAGAGGAGAGAGATGATCACCCCGGCCCTGAGGGAGGCTCTCACTAAACAAGGTGAGGCTCTGCCAGAGCAGCTGGGACACAGCTCAGAGCCTTGGAGCTGGCTTTGAGCAGAGCAGTGGGTGAGGGGCTGCCCTGGGCCCTCGTGGCAGGCCTGACCCGCACACAGGACAGGACACACGGAATTGCTGGGGCTGGAAGGGCCTCTGGAGATCACCCAGTCCAACAGCAGGGTCCCCCAGAGGAAGTGACACAGAATGTGACCCAGGGGGTTTGGGATGTGGCCATAGAGGGAGACTCCAGCCTGCCCTGGGCAGCTGTTCAGAGCTCTGCACTCTGTGGGAAGAGGTTCTTCCTCAGGTGGAGATGGAATTTGTTGTGGTTTGGTTCATGGCTGTTGCCCCTCATCCTGTCACTGGCACCACTGAACAGAGCCTGGCACAATCCTCTGATACCCCAGGGGATATTTTATGGATTGATGGGATTCCTCTCAGCCTTCCCTTCTCCAGACTGACCAGGCCCAGCTCCCACAGTATCTCCTGACCAGGGAGATGCTCCAGACCCCAAATCATCCTTGTGGCCTCCACTAGACCCTCTCCAGTAGCTCCTGGTCTTTCTTGAGCTGTGGAGCCCAGAATTGGGCACAGCCCTGCAGAGGTGCCTCACCTGGGCTGAGAAGAGGGGCAGGATCACTCCCTGACTTGCTGGGAATGCTCTTCCTGATGCCCCCAGCATCCCAGTGGCCCTCCTGGTCCCCAGGACACTCTCCTGGCTCCTGGGCAGCTCCTCATGCAGTGCCTGGAGCTCCCAGAGTTTGAGGTACCTGCTGGGGCAGGTTGAGAGATGTGCCCATGGTCCCATACTCTTCAGCTCCCACAGTGTAGGTTTGTCAGGGAATATTTAAAGATCAGCTTTTCATCTGTTTTGCAACTTAGTCCCTTGCTTTTATCTCAGTTTCAAACTCTGATTTGTTCTGAAAGACTGTTTCCAGAAAAGGAAGTATTTTAAACTAATTTTAACCATCCACTAGATGTTTAGATCAGCAGCTGTCCAATGAGAGCAGTTGGAGTGGATTTCATGTCTTTTTTTAAAACAAAGGGCCAGACTGAGCCTTGCAGTTCAGGAGCCTCAGCTGGGAGTGGCAGAGCCAGGAGGAGGCTGATGTGAGCTTCCTTTTGCTGCTCACATGGAGACTGAAGGGAGTTTAATCTGGTTTCTTTTCTCTCTTGGGGTGGAGCATGCTTGCTTTGCTGCTAAATCAGTGTGATAATGGCATTGTTAAGGTTGCAAAAGTTCTTTAAGATCATCAAGTTCAACCACCAACACAACATCACCCCCATGTTCAGCACTAAGCCGTGACCTCAAGAGCCACATCCTCACATTTATTCAGCACTTCTAGGGACGGGGCTGCCCTGGGTTTCTCTCTTGAAGCTCCTGAGAATGCCCCTGCATCACTGAGGGCTGAGCTCTGGAGTCCTGGCATGTCCTGGGCCAGTCCAGCTGTGCAGCCCAGCCCTGCTGTCCCCAGGGCTCAGCTGCTCTTTGGCCTGAGCTTTGCAGTGCCCAGAGTGTTCTGCCCAGCCTGTGGCTGCCAGCTTTGGTCACTGGGTTGGCATCAGCCTTGGCACAGCTGGGAAGCAAAGTGTGAGGAGTGACCCAAGGGCTCAGCAAGGAGTGGCAGAGACGTTGCTGTCTCATGGCTCTCAGGGAGCTGCTGCTGGCTGGGGCCAGTGCAGGCCTTGGACCAGTCCATCTTTTCAGCCTCACTCCTGAAGGCCGTGCTGTGGTGGCAGTTACTTTGGTTTTGTTTGTCATGCATTTGACTGCATTTTATTTATATTTTATTTGGTTTTGTGTTTAAGGTGGCAGCCTTTTGTTTTAATTTATTCATATATTTAGTTTTTACTAAAGAAAGCAGTGCTCTGTGCTGGCCCTGAGCTCTGTGTGGTGGTTGGAGCATTTCCCCTTGGCTCAGTCTCACCCGTCCCTCCTCGTTTGGGTTTGGGTGTGAATGGAACTGTGCTTTTGTACCAAGTGGCCATTTGGAAAATAAAGCAGTGCTGGAGGGTCACCTTCCTACTGTAATTCTTTTGACTCAAAGAAGGCTCCCCACAGAGCTCTAATTTTCCTTGTGACACTCCAGGGACAGGAATTTGTTATCCAGACAAGTGGGTCCACATTTTCCCTTCCTACAGTGCTGATGGTAGTGCCAGTATTGGAGCCACTGGTAGGATCTGCTTACATAAATCTGCCCTTTCAAAGACTCTTAACTGTTGTGTCCTCACAGCCCAGCTGCCTCTCCCAGCTCTTCCTCCTCTGCTGCTCACCAAATCCTTCAGTGGTCACTAAGCTGTGAAAAAGAGAAGCTGCATTGTGGGGTTTTTTTTATGTCATATAGCATTTTTTCCTGTAAATAACACACCAGGAAAGCTTTTGTGGCTACAAAAATAAAACAATTCCCTTCTTTCCTCAGCATCATTCCCCCTAAAATAACAAGTGCAGTGTAGTCAAAAGATCATCTCATTTACTTTGCACCAACTGGTTTCTTTGGATGTAGGCTCAGTGTCTTTTCAAGAGTATCCCTGAGGTCATAATTAGCCCAAGAGAATGAAAATGAGTATTAGTGGTTCAGGAAGAGCTGTTCTTTGATACTGCAGTTGCATAACAAGAGGTTTTCCTTGGAGCAGCATCTCCTCAGACCATGGATTCACTGTGGGTTCACCTTCAAAGCAATTTACCTTCCTCGAGGTAAAGGGAACAGTGCTTAAGCAGAGGTTTTTATTTTAGCCCTGGCATTGAATATTGGCTAAATTTAGCCTCCCCACTGGGTTGTGGTGGTATGAACCTTTGGAGCTGCCTGCTTGCAGTTACCTTGATAACAGGTACTCAGCAAGAACTGCTTTTGAAAGTCCCAGCCAGAGGCAACACAATTCCAATTCCATTTCCATCAGTGCCCAGCTCCACCTGAAACAGCAGCACAGCTCTGAGGCTTTGGTGAGTGCCAGTGCAGTGGGGAGAGGCTGGCAGTGGTTGTTGGTAGGGTTTGCAGAGCTCCTGGTAGTGCTTCAGTCATTCTGTGTGTCCAGGTAGCCAGAAAGAAATTAAATAAACTGAAAATAGAAACAAGCTTTCCATGTTCACATTTCCTGTGGTGCTTGGTCAATACAGCCCAATTTCACATTTGCTTTTTGCGGGTGCTTGTAAATTTTTCACACAATCCCTTTTGGGCTGAAAGTTGCTTTTGCTTGGTCTGAGTGCCAGGAGGATTTTGTATAGGGTGATGGACTCGTGAGCCTTTCCAGTGTTCCTGATTTCTCAGGAAGTACATTTAAATCCTTGGTGAGGGAGTCTCGAGCTGCTGTTTCATTAGGAAGGAAGAAAGTAGAAAAACACAGAGGGGTTTTCTTTTTGTGTAAAACAAACAAAAACCCAAAACACTCTTCTGTGTGGCAGGAGAGGGTCAGGTTGGATTTTGGGGAAAGGTTCTTCCCCCAGAGGGTGCTGGGCACTGCCCAGGCTCCCCAGGGCCTGGGCACGGCCCCGAGGCTGCCTGAGCTCCTGGAATACACAAGACAGGGTTGTTGGGGTGTCTGTGCAGGGCCAGGGGCTGCACTGGATGACGCCTGTGGTCCCTTCCAGTCAGGCTGTTCATGACTCAGGGGCTGACCATGACTTTGTGCTCTGCTGGGGTTGGTGGCATCATTAGTCACAGCTGCTCCTGGATTTGCCAAATGTTTTATTGACGCTGATGGTCTGACTGAAGCCAACCACGTCCTGCTGGATGCTGGCAGCTGGGAGAGGGATTGTTCATTGCCTGCCTGAGCTATTTGGAGCTCAGACATGATGTGTCTCAGTGCCAGCCACCTCTATCAGCCCTGTCATGTCACAGGGTTGTTCAGCAGCACCAGGTCAGCTCTGATGCACTTCCTTCAACAGGGCAGGAATGGAACAGGAGCAGTGAGCCCAAAACCCTGAGAGCTGAGTGTTTGCTGAGGAGGCTCCAATGGGGAGTGGTTTCCCACTGCCAGAGGACAGGCTAGATGGGATATTGGGAGGGAATTGTTCCCTGGGAGGGTGGGGAGGCCCTGGAATAGAGTTCCCAGAGCAGCTGTGGCTGCCCCTGGATCCCTGGCAGTGCCCAAGGCCAGGCTGGACACTGGGGCTTGGAGCAGCCTGGGACAGTGGGAGGTGTCCCTGCCATGGCAGGGGTGGCACTGGATGGGCTTAGGTCCCTTCAGGTCAGACCATTCCATGATTTCTCAAGCTGCTCACACTGTGTTTCTGCCATGCTCTTTGCTTTGCTCTCTCCTGCTGTAACAGAGCCAAACAAATCCCTGCTCTCCCTGTCTGGCAGCACACTGGGAATGGGTTAATGATGCCAAAGGCTGACCCTGCTGACATTGGATAAATTATTCTGTCCCACAAGGATAGTTTTGCTGCAATCCTGTTGGTTCTGTCCTTACTGGTTAAGGAAGGCTACAATTTAGCCCCAGGGTGCCCAGGACACCTCTATTTTACTTGTCTCCAAAGACAAGTGGTGCATTAAGAAATAGTCTGGGCTTCAGCAGCCACTTAAACTGTCCGCTCTGACTTTGTGCTGCAGCTAAAGCTGTGCTTTGGCCTGTGGCTTTTAGAGGGGAAAGGCAGGCAAGAGGCTGACTTCAGAAAAATGCCAAAGACTGGGCTTTTCAAGTGCTTACCAACCTGGAGTTGAGGTTTTTAAAAGCTGTGGTGGCTTCTGCTGGGCCTTCTTGAGCCAAGGTTCCCAGTTCCTGCAGCTCTTGTGCCCAGCTCAGCCTGGCTCTTTGTGCTGAGCCTCTGAAATGTCCTGTGCTGCTGGCTGGGTGTTTTGCAGGCTCTGTGCTCCAGAGTTTGGGATCTGGCAGGCTTTGGGAGGAGCTGTTTAACTCCAGGTGGCACTAGCAGCCCACAGCTGGCTCTGGTATTGGTGACAATGGTGCAGTCCCCAGAACGTGCCACAGAAATTAAATACCGGCTGTGGGCAGATTAAAAATTACTTTGCTAGATAACAAATTCCTCGTGGTGAACAGAATAAATACAGTGACCATACCCAGGCACAGAGATCAATTCTTTAGGAAATGTCAGTAAATAAAGGGCAAACACACAGGTAAAAGGAAGGAGTCCAGGTAGCAGGAGATGCTTAAGCCCCACTGTGTGAGAGCTGCCAGGAGCTGGTGGAAAGCTGACTGCAATTCTGATGTGCTGGCACAACTGCAGCACCTGAGCAGGAGCAGAGGAGATGGATAAATCACATTTAGGGGTCTGATTCTTCTCTCATGTGTTACCAGAGCTGGTAGAATAACCCCATGTATAACAAAGAGGAAAATAAAAATAAACACATTTATATTTGAAGTGCATCCTTTTTTGATTTGTTTTAGGTTTTGGCAGGGTTTTGGAGAGTATTGGGCTTTGAAATTAAGTCTAAGCTGCAACAAAGTACAGGATATGTTCAGGCAAGGATAAAATCTGCTCTCCTTTCTTTGTAATGTGACACTCGCCCCACACAAGGGGACAGTTCGGGCAAATGGAAATGTGGAGAAGGGAATGTGCCCTGAATGACTGAAAAGTGTCTCAGGAAAACAGAACAGAAAAGAGATGCAGCTCATAGCAGTCAGCAGTTCTGTCTGTTACCTTTTGGGTGTGTTCTGGGTGCTTCAGGAGGAGACTTGTGCAGGTGGAACCTCTCATTCCAGACTTCAGCAAAAGCTGACCCTGAGGTACAGCTCTTAAAAACGCTAAGTGCTTGCAGATTTCTTGAGTTTTTCTGTGAATAAAGAATTGCAGAATCCCAGACTGGTTTTGGTTGGAAAGGACCTTAAAGCTCATCTCATCCCACCCCTTCCATGGGCAGGGACACCTTCCACTGTCCCAGAATGCCCCAAGCCCCAACGTCCAGCCTGACCTTCGGCACTGCCAGGGATCCAGGGGCAGCCCCAGCTGCTCTGGGCACCCTGTGCCAGGTCCTGCCCACCCTCCTAGGGAACAATTCCTTCCCAAGATCCCATCCATCCCTGCCCTCTGGCAGTGGGAGCCATTCCCATGGGAATGGCTGAATCACCAGTTGGTTTGATTGATCTTTGAGGTCCCTTCCATCCCAATCCAGTCCATGATCCCTTTCTGGGAATGCTCTGCCTTGGTGGTGCTTTTGGACAAAGGGGCCAGATTCAGAAGGCTCTGCTGTGTTTTCTCTGTGTGTTGATACAGGTGGGAGTGTTAGTGGTCTCTGAGGCTGTTTCTGGCAAAGGCATCATTGGACAGGAAATGGTTGCCTTTGGCTGTGGGAGGTTTTATATTCCTGTGCTGCAGAGGGAAAGCTGCTCTTGGATTAAAAGAGACATCTGAGTCAAAGGGAAACGCCAGGTTTTGAGAATCCTGGAGGTCTCTTGTGATCAGCTGTGGAGACTGGAATTTGTGGTAACTTCTGGCATTCCCACCCCTGAACTGTGCCAGTCTCATTTCCCTGGCTCTAGGTTGGCTTTGGGTTGTCTGTGCAGCAGCTGAATCCCTTTCACTGCCCCCAGGGGGCTTTTACTCTGTATGAAAGTGTTCAAGATGTTCGTGTTGTGTACAGTGACAGGGATCTGAGGCAGCTGGGAGGCCAAACCTCCCATGCCTTTGGGAGGGACAGGGTTTGTGCTAACAAGGGACAGTCCTGCGATCCCTGCTTCTGTCCCACTCCTACTTTCAGCTCATGGGAGCAATCCTTCCCAAATCATGAGCCTTTGTATTTTTTAAGAGCATTTTTTCAAACAAAGAGACAATCCAAAATAGGTCTTGATGGACCTGGTAAGAATTTCTTCAATGTTGAGCAGTTCTAGGAATGAACCTGGAGGTGTCTCTTGTCAAGCTTGGGCAATCTGAAGAATTCCACTTCCCAGCGTCTCCTCCTTTCTAGATTTGTATAAAATACTGATACAAGCTGAACAGGTGCCTCACTAAGGGCATTTTTTCTTGTTATTGTTATTATTAATTTTCAAGTATTCTTTGTCTGGGTGGCGACTCAAGCACAGCAGTTGTGTTTCAATGTGGAAAATGGTCCTTACAGGTGGTGGGGATGGATCCTGCTGTCACTGACCTTCAGCTCTGGCCCTGTTAAACTGCAGTCCTTCAGAACCGCAGGAAATTGGGAATGTTTTCCCTGTAAAACTTCTGCTAGTGTGAGACTGCCCTGAGCTGCAGCTCTAGCAGATAATCCCTGCCTCAAAGCAGTGGTTTTATTGCAGGAGAGTGCTGGATAGCTCCACGCAGCGGTGGCAGCTGGACTTTGCTGCTCTCAGGGCAGTCCTGTGACAGCCGGCAGAGTTTGGAGGCACAGTGAGGCCTCAGGGTGGCTTTCCCAGCTCCCAGAGTGTCATGGTTTGGAAAGACAGGTGTCTGCTAAGGAAGGCAGGAGCCTCCCCTGAAAAAAAAAAAAAAAAAAAAAAAAGCAGACCCCCTCCCTCTGAGTTGTTACAAATTTGAAATTAAGGGGGGCTCACAGGCAAAAATAGGGGAGCAGGAATAACAGTTCTTTATTAGGGAAGAAAATAAAAAGATAAACAATGTAGTAAACCAAAACAACTCTGACAGAGTCAGAATAAAACCTGACACGCTGTTGGACAGGGTGTTGGCAGCAGTCCAATTGGAATTGTGTCTGCAGCCCTCCTGGACTGTCAGGTGTGGTTCTGTTGGAGCAGTGATCCTGTAGAAAAGGGTGCAGTCTTCCTCTGAAGAGGCAGTGGAAGAGGCAGCTGTTCTTCTGGGAAATCCAGTGCAGGAAAAGCCATGCTGGTGTTCCAGAAACTCAAGATTATATCCAGGTAGGAATGCTTGGCTCCTCCCTCTGGGCTCAGCATCTCACAATGGGATGTTACAGTTCTTATCAGTCATGCAGTGACATTCAATAGCCCGTTATCAGCAGATGTCTCCCCTGAGGGAGGGTTGGTTGTGGAAGAGAGAAGGAAAACTGCCCAATTAAGAGAAGATAACTGCCACACCTCTAACAGATGGAATTGAATACATCTTGCCTTGCAATCTAGACAGAGCCTGCACTCCTGGAAAAGGATGGCTTGATCTTTTCCTTGTGGTTTTTGGAGCTTTTTCAACCATGGATTTCCTTCTTTCTTTCAGTATTGAATCTTTTGCTGTGGAATTTTAGGTGAAAGTAAACTTCTGGTGATGCAGAGATCTGAACTGGGAGGTGTCAACCAGGCAGGGATTGTCCCCTGTGCTGGCACTGCTGAGGCACCTCCAATGCTGGGGTCAGCCCTGGGCCCCTCAGGACAATGCAGACCCTGAGGGGCTGGACCATGTCCAGGGCGGGGAATGGAGCTGGGAAGAGGCTGGAGCCCCAGGAGCAGCTGAGGCAGCTGGAAAGGGGCTCAGCCTGGAGCAAAGGAGGCTCAGGGGGGACCTTGTGGCTCTGCACAGCTCCTGACAGGAGGGGACAGCCGGGGGGTCGGGCTCTGCTCCCAGGGAACAGGGACAGGAGGAGAGGGAACGGCCTCAGGCTGGGCCAGGGCAGGCTCAGGGTGGACATCAGCAGGAATTTCCCCGTGGAAAGGGTGCTCAGACCTTGACAGGCCTGCCTGGGGAGGTTTGGAGTCCCCATCCTCGGAGAAGTCCAAGGAAGGGCTGGACATGGCACTCAGTGCTCTGGGCTGGGGACAAGATGGGGATTGGGCACAGCTTGGACTGGATGGGCTTGGAGGTTTTTTCTAACCTCAGGGATTCAGTGTCAGTGGGTTTTGTTCTGGACATTTTGCCACCTGGGGATGGTCTGCAGTCCCTGAAGGCTGCTCAGCACAGCTCTCAGGGTTGTTCAGAGAGTGCAGGGTGTGTAACACAGCTCCTGATAGGGACACTTGTGCTTGTAGAAATTCAGCTGACTTGCTCTGCTCTCAAAAATAAAAGAATTGCTTAGTTGTGGACATAATTCATCCATGTCCAGGAGCTTGGAAAGATTGGATGTGTGTCTGGCACTGGTAAACTGGCAAACCACATCCAGAGCACCTGGATACTGGAATGTGCCCTAGGAATACAGACAGCAGTGTCCTGGCTCAGTGCTGAGAGCTCAGCTGGTTCCCTCCAGGAGTTCTTTGAGTTTTAGAGAAAGGACTTTTAAACTCTTGTTTCCAGGATGGAGTGGAAATGCTGCAATGTGGTTCCAGAGAGCTGAGCACAGTCCTGCCTCCGCCTCTGGAGCAATCAGGAGCTGTGACTTTGGCCATCTCTCCAGTCCCTCTGTGCTCTGTGAAACTCTAGTTGGCCTGTCAGGGTGAGCAGTCACCACATGTTCCTCAGCCTGGTCTTACTGCCTGATAACACTCATTTCACCCCAAAGGTTGATTCAAAGCTTAATTCACGTCTATGAAAGTGACACTTAATTTCAGTGAAGTTTGGCAAGCTTATAGATCATCTAAAATTTATCATCTAGAGCAGGATCAACTCATACCCAACCTTCAGATGAGATGTTCTTGTCCTTTAGTTGGGAGCTGAGCTGATTACTGTGAGCCTGCTCATAATTGAAGGGATCCTTTGCATATTAGGCTGTGGAAATAATAAATGGATTGGTTTGTTCAGCTGTAGTGTCTGAAGGTACACAGGGGTAGGGAACAGCAGGTCCATCAAACACTGGATTGTTTGGAAGGTGCTGTATCCAAATATCCACTTAGAGTTATTGGTCAAGAGTCACGGCCCTTCAGAGCAAGGGGGGAATGTGTTCACAGGGAGTCCTGGCACCCACAGCTCCAGACTTGGGGCCATCAGGAGGATGGATTCAAGCACCGTTGGCCTTGGCAGAGCCACAGGGACATTGTGACAAAGCTGATGGAAGAGTGGAGCTGGCCTGAGCTTCCTGAAGGGAGGCTCAGCAGGAGCTGGAGTGTGAGAACAGGGCTGGAGACCCTCAGGCTGGTTATGATGACAGTTTTTCACATGTTTAATTTGAAGCTTTGCAGTAAGGATGTGCTGTCCCCATGTGCTGGCACTGCTGAGGTCACACCCCAATCCTGGGGTCAGATTTGGGCCCTCACTGCAGAGAGGACATTGAGGGGCTGGAGCATGTCCAGGGCAGGGAACGGAGCTGGGAAGGGGCTGGAGCCCCAGGAGCAGCTGAGGCAGCTGGAAAGGAGCTCAGTCTGGAGAAAAGGAGGCTCAGGGGGGACCTTGTGGCTCTGCACAGCTCCTGACAGGAGGGGACAGCCAGGGGGTCGGGCTCTGCTCCCAGGGAACAGGGACAGGAGGAGAGAGAACAGCCTCAGGCTGGGCCAGGGGAGGCTCAGGGTGGTCATTGGGGAAATTTCTTGCTGAAAGGGCTGTCCAGCCCTGGCACAGCTGCCCAGGGCAGGGGTGGAGTCCCTATCCCAGGAGGGGTTTAACAGCCCTGTGAGTGTGGCACTTGGGGACAAGGCTCAGGGGGGAAAATGGCTGGGCTGGATGATCTCACGGGGGTTTTCCAGCCAGAACGCTTTTGTGATTTTAGGACACTCCCAGTTTCTTGCTTAACCTTTTGTCCTCTCTTTTGGCCCAGACTGCTCTGCTGCCTCCTTCCCAGCAGCGCAGCCAGTGCTGAAGAATGGCTTTGCAGTGTTGTAGAGTCTCTGCTCACTGGCAGCTGGGCTGGAGCAAGTGCCCAGCCTTGGTCTCTGGTATTTTCTCTCCTTCCAAAGTGTCAGAAGCTTGGCATGGCCAGCACCTAGTGCTGGGTGACCACACCTTCTCCCAGTTCCCCACATGGTGCAGGACCCCAGTTCTGTAGCTTTAGGGTTATGCACATCTCTGCTGCTCCCTCCTGTCACCACAGCTGGGACTTCTGGCAATGACAGAGATGAGTAACCCCCCTCTCATCCCCAAAGCTGGCTGGTGTTTGTAAGACTGTTTTGATGTTGAACATGTACAATTTTCTTGGCCTTTAAAGGAAGCTGTGGGTGCTCCACGTGGTGGAAGTTGATTTAAAGGAACCTAAGAGCAAATGCTGGAGCTCTGGAGCTTGGCACCTTGCTCAGTTCAGCTGCTTCCTCTCTTCCTTCAAACAGCTCAGTAGCAGATCTGGGTGGGCTATTTCCAATGTAATTTTTCTGCAAAACCCATTTGAAAGCAGCCATGTTGCTGTTGCTGACAAGTGATCTGTGAGAGAATAATCTTATATGACTGGTGGTGCTGGATTTGGAGAAATGGGAAAAATAAGGCTTGGACTGTGCTGGGTGACAGCAGCAGTGTGCCTTGGGTAGCTGTATTAGAGGGAGGAGGAATGCAGCACCTTTCAGCTCTCATCCACAAATCCTGTAAGGACACACCACACGTTTTAGCAGGGAGGTCTCAGCTGAGATTAGACCCTGCTGGACAAGCTGTTTGCAGAGAAAAGCTGCAGAAAGAGGCAGGACAGAGCCAGGGCAGGGAGGTGTTGGGTTCCAGCCACGTGCAGCTGTGTGTGTGTGGCTGTGTCCCTGGAACCTGCACCAGCATGCTCTGAGCCAGTCTGAGGTAAAGTTGTCTCCAGGGTGGCACGTGGCTTTGGGGACTGTCTTAGAAGGGCTGTCACAGAATCCCAGAACAGTTTGGGCTGGAAGGGACATTAAGGGAACAGGACAGGGACACCTTCCACTGTCCCAGGCTGCTCCAAGCCCCATCCAGCCTGGCCTTGGGCACTGCCAGGGATCCAGGGGCAGCCACAGCTGCTCTGGGCACCCTGTGCCAGGGCCTCCCCAGCCTCCTAGGGAACAATTCCTTCCCAAGATCCCATCCATCCCTGCCCTCTGGCAGTGGGGAGCCATTCCCTGTGTCCTGACCCTCTACCTCTTGTCCCAAGTCCCTCTCCAGCCTTCTGCCTTTATATTCCAGTGTGAGGAGATGGATCAAACACCATCATGTGGAGTGGGCAGAGGAGCCTGGGCCGGTCCCTGCTGGGTTTGAGTGGCAGGAGCAGAGCATTGCTTGGCTCCCTGTTAGCCCTGTCTGTGTGCACACAGTTGAATTTCTGCCTGCTGCAGCTGGTGTGGCATCTGCTGCTCCTGCAGTTCCTGGCTGGCTCGGTGTCCTTGCAGGTGTGGGGGACTTTGGGATGCAGTTGCTCTCTCCTTGCTTTGGGACCTTGCTGTGCCAGAGCAGCTCAGGGACAGATGAGCAGGGCAGGGCAGTTGTGCTGCTGCTGTGGAGCAGCTGAAGGCCAGTTTGCTGAGGTGAAGGCTTTTTCCTTGTTAAGTTTGTGCTGGTTGGCAGGAAGAAGACTCGATAGCTAAAATGTGCTATTTTTCCTTGCCTTGAAAGTGTTAAAAAGAGCAGCAGGAAGGTGCAGTAGGCAGCTGAGAGGTGCTGAGTTTGGGGACAGCCAGGCCAGTGATGTGTGAACGCCACTGTGAGGGACACAGCCAGGTGTCTCAAATCCCTCTTATTTTTATGCTGATTTTGGAGGGATTTTGAATCCTTCAGACATATTGGCCTCTAAGCACTTTTCTCAAAGAGGAATAAAACCCCACTTGGGCAGTTTGGGTAATAATAGCACTTAGTGCTTAACGAACATTGTGCAATTAATCCTCCAGGACCCATTGGAATAGAATTGTGTTGATCTTGGCTGGGGACTGAGGAGCTGATCTGAGCTCAGCTTTCCTTTGGGTGTGGAGGAGCAGCTCCCTCTGTGGAACTGGTGAAGCTCAGGTGGGGTTCAGGCTGAGCCCTGGTTGTGTTCCCCTCCTGTGCCCTCCCAGCTGCACAGGGGATCAGCTCCTGTCCTGCAGGCTGGGACAGGGATCCTGGGTGCTGGGTGGGAGCTCTTCTGGGGTCAGGGGGCCAGGGACACCCTCCTCGTTCCCTATCCTGCTCTGGGTCTGTGAGCTGTCCCTGGACTAGCCAGGCTCTGCCATCCTGTCCATGCAGGAGTCCCCTGGACACCCTGATTCAAACCAGACTCAGCAATATCAATCCATGTCCCACTAAAAGGAACCATTTGCAGTTGGCTGAGGTCCCTGGGCACTGCCATTGCTGGTGGTGTCAGCTTGGGGCCAGTGGGGAAGAGCAGCATTGAGTCCATGGTGTCAGTCACTCTGGGTACCACTTGGTATATTTTGTGTGTCAATTCTTGTAGGCTAAACTCAATTGTTTGATGATTTGTGCTTTGTTTTCAGGTTATAAACTCATTGGGAGCCATTCTGGGGTGAAGCTCTGCCGATGGACAAAGGTACATTCTGTTTCCTTTTCTCATTTCATAAATAAAAACAATGCTAGAGACTTAGGTATTCCAATTTCCTGATGAAATATCAATTTAAAATATGCTATTATTTGCACAAACCCAAATTCCATCTTTCAAGCTATAACCTTGCATTTCCTGCTATTAAAATCCCTCTGCAAAGAGTGAGAATAGAGTTGTGGCACAGAGCTGGGAACATCCTTTTCTGGTTTTTCCTGTTGTTCTGCTGTCTGCTAAAACATCTTCTGCCCACTGAAATCCACGTGAGAGAAGAGTGGCAAGGTTGTATCCCTGGTGTGAGGTTGTGGAACAGGGGTACCACAGCCATTGCCACACCTGAGGCTGTTTGGACCCCCTGTGCTGGGGCTGGGTTGTGACAGTCAGGGCTCCCCTGGTTCTCAGCATTTATCAGATCAGATTTCCAGGGGGAGTTGTTAATGATTTCACTGTTGCTAATGATTTCCCTGCTCTGTGGCTGTGTACAACACCTGTGGGTGTGAGTGCACCTGTGTGACACAGCCTCCTCCCAGCCCTGCACGTGGCTCCTGGAGGAGCTGGAACTCAGTAGCTTTTCAAGCAGTTTCCACACTTAAAAATATTCCCAGCAGAGGCACAGAGCCCTGGAGAATAAACTGCAGCCCCTTCAGGGTGGGTGTGGTTTCAGCTATCCTTGGCATGTCCCTCTGGAGCTCATAAATCTCATGTGTTCTATACTTGGGGAGCAGTATTGATCAGAGAATCATTAAGGATGGAAAAGCCCTCGGATCATCGAGTGCAGCCATTCTCCCAGCACTGCCAAGGCCATCGCTGCCCCATGTCCCCAAGTGCCAGATTCACAGGTCTGTTAAACCCCTCCAGGGGTGGGGTCTCCACCCTTGCCCTGGGCAGCTGTGCCAGGGCTGGACAACAAATTCCAGGAAGGAGTTTCCCCAGTGTCCCCCCTGAGCCTCCCCTGGCCCAGCTTGAGGCCATTCCCTCTCCTCCTGTCCCTGTTCCCTGGGAGCAGAGCCCGACCCCCCGGCTGTCCCCTCCTGTCAGGAGCTGTGCAGAGCCACAAGGTCCCCCCTGAGCCTCCTTTTCTCCAGGCTGAGCCCCTTTCCAGCTGCCTCAGCTGCTCCTGGGGCTCCAGCCCCTTCACCCACCATGTTGCAACATCCTGCACCCTTGAACATCCCTGGATGGGAACCTCTGGAATCAGCACCTTGTTAAGATGCTAGCACATCTGTAATTCCCGTGCTGTGGCAGTGATCAGTCCTGGCTGTCTGAGCTCTCCTTTGCTGCATGATTAACTTGGTTTATTTTTGAAAGAGCCCTTAGGACGCCATCCCAGGGTGGCTGCAGAGAGTTTTCATTGTAGTGCCTGGTGACAATGAACTGTTTCATCAAGAGCTTTGTTCTCCTGAGCAGCATAGAGAGCCCACCCTGGGCTGTCAGGAGTGTGTGGGATGCACTGATCCCACTGCTACTCTGCTGGTCACTCTTACACCCATTTCCCTCTTCTGTTGTTAGTGGCAGACATGACCACAAAACGTTCAAAGAAAAACTTGCCAAACTTCCATGTTTTGACTGAGGAAAGCAGAGAACCTATTTTTATGAAAGACCCAGACTTTAATGCAGCACTGTAAAGCCATTTCACAAAATAAATAGCAGCTCTGTGTGCTTAGATGGGCTCACACTATTTTTAGCTTAAGCAGGAATTGAATGTAAAGTCTTCTAATAAATTGAGCTGAAATTGGTTCCAGGCAGTGGCTTTGCCTCAAGTTCACGCCAGTGTGTGAGAGCCTTCAGGAGCCTTTGTGGAGATTTGTATCAGAGGAAAGCAGGAGCAGGGCTGGCAGGATCGCTATCAAGTGGAGTTTCATAGAGGTATCTCAGATGGAAAAGATTGGGTTCTGTCAAATTCCAGAAAAAAACAGAAAACCTGTATGTTTTAGGAAGAGTCTGTTTGCCTTAGGAGAAGCCAAATATAACTTGCTCTCCTGAATTTGTGAATCTCCTGAAGTCTCTCTCATTTGAAGAATGGGTAGAATCAACAGCATTTTCCATGTCATTTAATCTTCCACCTGTAGAGCCAGTTAGGGATTAGCTGTAGATTTTTCCCTGCTGCTCCTTTCTCTTGGATCACCAGGACTCTCCAGGAAGAGGAAGGGAGATTGAAAGCTGCTGTGTTTTATTTCAGATTTTCTCTTGAGAGTAGTAAAGTTGCTTTCTCATTTATTATTATTTAACTGAGCTAATGAAAGACAGCCTTTTCTGCAAGCAACCTGCATGATAAATAGGAGTTGAATCCTGTTGGGAAAGCTGCTGTGGCTGTGCTGGGAAGGGAAGTGCAGCCTCCTGCTGGAGCCACTGCCGGCTCTGAATAAGGGTTTATAAGGTCAGAGCATTTATTTAATTTAGTGCTGCAAGAAATACTCTGCCAGATAAATGAAAAGAATGGAGTGTTCAGTAGAACAGCCTTGAAATGGATCCTTGTTGCTCCTGAGTGAGGTTTTCCAGGAACACTTTCTGCAGCTCAAGAGGCTTCACCTGCTCTTCATGGGCCGAGGCTGAAAAGCTGCAGGAAAGCACATTGTTGTGCTGGGGTTTGCCAGAGAAGGGACTGAGCAGCTTAAAGTTCTTTCTCCTCTAACACAGGGATGAGTTTGACCTCCTAAATGCAGTCTGGCTGCAAGGGTGCATGTAGAGTCAGGTTTTTTAGGGAGCTGGGAATTTCTCGGGGCAGATGGTACTGGTGTCCCTCAGCCCTGCTCAGGGCATTGCTGGACTTGGAACTGAAGTCAGAGGAGGCTGAAGGGAGCAGATCCACAGCTGCCCTCACTTTGGCTCCAGATGGGGAATTTTAACTCTCCTGGTGTGTGTTTGTGTGTGTGTATGTGTGCCCTCAGTTTGGCTCCAGATGGGTTTTTAGCTCTCCTTGGTTGTGTGTATGTGTGTTCCCCTGCCCTCAGTTTGGCCCCATGAGGGTTTTTAACTCTCCTGTGTGTGTTTGTGTGTATGTGCCCTCACTTTGGTTCCAGCTGGGTTTGTAACTCTCCTGGTGGGTGGGTGTGTTCCCCTGCCCTCAGTTTGGCCCCAGCTAGGTTTTTAACACTCCCTGTGTGTTTCCCTGCCCTCAGTCGATGCTGCGGGGCCGCGGAGGCTGCTACAAGCACACCTTCTATGGCATTGAGAGCCACCGCTGCATGGAGGCCACCCCCAGCCTGGCCTGTGCCAACAAGTGTGTCTTCTGCTGGAGGTAAGGCACCCGTGGGCTTTGGCCAGGGTGGGGACTCTGTGGGACACTGCCAGCTGTCCCTGAGCCAGCTGTGCTCTGGGGAGCGTGGGCTGGGTGTGCTGTGTGAACCCCTCAAGGTGCTGAGCAATGGCAGTGTCTTTGGAAATGGGACCATTTTCCATATTTAATGCACCTTCACCCCCACCAATTCCACTGCTCTAAACAAGTGAAAAGTGATCATTCAGTAATTGTTGCTTTCCTAAACCAGCAGCTGATAAATCCCAGAAACACTGGGGTAGGAAGAGCCATCCAGGATCACCCAGTCCAGACTGTGCCCGATGCCCACCTTGTCACAGCCCATAGTGCTGAGTGCCACATCCAGCCCTTCCCTGGGCACCTCCAGGGATGTGAACTCCAGACCTCTCTGGGCAGCCCCTGCCAAGGCCTGACCACCCTTTCCATGGGGAAATTCCTCCTGAGCCTGCCCTGGCCCAGCCTGAGGTCATTCCCTCTCCTCCTGTCCCTGTTCCCTGGAGCAGAGCCTGACCCCCCCGGCTGTCCCCTCCTGTCAGGAGCTGTGCAGAGCCACAAGGTCCCCCCTGAGCCTCCTTCTCTCCAGGCAGGACAACCTGTCTTCAACTCAATGACTTCCCATTGGCCAGGAAAGTCTCCTCTTTCCTCAGAGAACTGACTTTGTGGTGAATTCCTGAAGGAAAGGAGCTGAGCTGGATCAGAGCTTTTCTAGCACTACTCACTCACTCCTGCCTGGGCTTCCAAGGGAGGTGTGTGCCAGGCTGGGGGAGTGCAGGGTGGGATTGGGAAGAGAGGCTGAGGTTCAGCAGAAATGCCAGCAGTGACGTGAGAGCGCCTGGAGTGGGAGGAGAGGGAGGTTGTGCTTTGAGCTCTTTTGTTTTCCACCCTGCTAAATCATCCCATGGGAGCTGTACTTCCTCTGGGACTTAAACCTTAGCCCAGGCTGCCAGTAACACCCATTCCATCCGCCGGCCTGGGGGATGGTGTTCCAGCATCCCAGTGAGTATTCTCTGAGCAGCCTGAGCCAGTGGAAGGTGTCCCTGCCATGGCAGGGGATGGAATGACATGGGCCTGAAGGTTCCTTCCCACCCAAACCATTCTGGGATTCTTGGTAATATTTCCATGCAAAGCCAACCAAATTCCTCTGAGTGCCCCTTTCTGTCTTTCATAGTCCTCAGGTTTTAGTAATGCAGATATTTCATGGGGGCATTTAAAGGACTGCCCTAACTTGGAGGGTGCTTGGAAGCTGTTTCCCGTGTTAAATGTGAGCACTGGACACAGGGCATCCTGTGCAGCTTGCATTTGGGAGTCTGTTCCAAAGGGTTTCTTGGTGCTCTGGATGGGCGTTTCTCATCCTGGGCTTTCCTGGCTGGGAAGGAGGCAGAAAATGGCATTTTTAATGTGCAGCTTCTTCTTTGCTTCAGAGCAGGGCAGTGCCTGACAAGGAAAACCTTTTGCTTGTGTCTGTTTTCCATGTGGTGTGCATGGAGTCCTGCAGTGGGACTGTGCTGGAAGAGACACTGCCCTGCCTATGCTTGTCCCTCTGTCCCCACACACAAGGTACATCCTATACAGCAAACAATAACATGGTCAGGATGAGGGGCTTTGTTCCCCGCATTGTTCCACAGAGCATTTCCCAGTTTCTCTTCCAAATGCCCTCATTCAGGATTTTTTTGCTAGCAGCCTGGATGTGGAATAGGCTGAATCAGGGAAATCCAGCAGGTGTGAACTGGAGAGTGCAGAAACTGATAAATGAGATAGTACAGATTTATCAATAATTGATAAATCAGTCCATTAGTGTAGAGACCCAGAGAAGGTGGCACTGTTCCCTGTGTCTCTTACTCATCATCCTGTCACTGTCACCTGTCACTTCAGAGGGATCTGGCAGCAGCAGCAGCTTGATGACAATGAGTGCTACAGTGCTGATTTTCCTGCTGGCTCCAGCCTGAGTGCAAGGAAACAGCTTCCCAGGGCACTGAGCTCAGAGGTTTCAGCACTGATTCATTTATTTCCCTGCTCTGGGTGAGGTGGGTGGCAGGTGTTGGACTCTCCCATATGGAATGCAGCTGGCTGTCTTCAGCCTCCCCTGGAAACTGGAGGGTTTAAGTCGGAAGATGTAAGACTCAGTTTGAGGCTCATCCTAGGACATTAAGCTTGACTTAAACCAGAACTGCTGCTGAAAGAAGGTTTATTTTTGGTGACTTTTCCAGTTCCTATGCCTGGGCTGCTGCAGCCTTCATGTGGCTGTGAGAGGGATCTTCCCTCCCTCCTTGCCACACCCAATTCCTGCTGATCCTATGCCACCCCAGCTCCCAAACCCTGTAGTCAGGCCTGTCTGTGCTTCTTGTTTTATCCCCCACACCTTGCGTGTGAGACTGAAGTGGAACTGCAGGCCCTGATGGCTGGGCAGGATAAACAAGGCAGCTCCTGAGCAGCAGGTGCCGTTGTGCTGGTGCAGACATGTGAAATTCCAGTTTTGATCTGCTTCTGGCAGAATGTTGATTATACAGGTTTTGTGCTGGGCTCCTCGTGCAGCTCTGCACGCTGCCTTGCAGATAAGGCTGCTGGGATTCTTCCTTCTTGATCTCTTCTTTCAGGATTTTGACATTTGTAGATTCTGCCAATGTTTCCAACTGCACAACCAACCGAGCTCTCCCGGATGGCTGAAGGAAAGGCCAAGGAGTCTGTTTATTTTCTCTTCCTCACTTTGGCAAGAAAGCTGCAGTTCAGCTGCTTTCCCTGGGAATTGGATATCACTGGAGTTGGCTGGTCTTGACTGACACATTTTGGCCCCAAACCAGTACTTATGGAATCACAGACTGGTTTGGGTTGGAGCCATAAAGGGCATCAGTTCCAGCTGCTGTGGGCAGAACACCTCCACTAGAGCTCGTGGGTGGAGCCAGTATCCAAACATCCTCAGAAAACTGGGGATTTTGTCAGAGATGTGGCTTCACACTGCACTGGATGCTCTTCTTGTCCCCCTTGTCCCTGGGAGCTGTCACAGCTGCCAGGGCCCCCTCACTGGCTCAGAGAGCTTGGTGATGCAGGGTTATGGGGCAGCTTTTTGTGGGGACAGGAAAAGCAGACTGGAAGCTGGGCCAGGGCAGGCTCAGGCTGGAGATCAGGGACAGGAAAAGCAGACTGGAAGCTGGGCCAGGGCAGGTCAGGCTGGAGATCAGGGAAAGGCTCTTCCCCAGATGGTGCTGGCACTGCCCAGGCTCCCCAGGGAATGGGCACGCCCCGAGGCTGCCAGAGCTCCAGGAGCTCCAGGGATGCCCAGGTTGGGATTGTTGGGGTGTCTGTGCAGGGCCAGAAGCTGGATTGGATGATCCTTGGGGGTCCCTTCCAGCTCAGGATATTCCATGATTCTCCAAGGTGGATTGTTTGATGTCCCCCAAGGCTGTTCCATCAAAAACACTGAGGGGGACACCCCACACCTGAATTACTGCAACATCCCCAGTCATAATCCTGTCCTCCAAGGGAGTTTGTCCCTCTCCATCCCTGCTCCCAGCTGCTCTCACTGAGGCTGTGTCTCTTTAGCTTAATTGCCTAAATGGAAATGTGCAAGTGACCAAATCTTTTAATCAATTAGAGCAAGTGTGGGTTTGGAGCTCTGTGACACCTCCCTGCAGCACAGGCACCAGACAGACCTGATTTGATGAGGGTTTTTGGCTCAGTGTCCAAAGCCCAATCAATTATTGTGGAGAGATGGAACAGCTAAATAAGATTTAAATTAATAGGGTTTATTACTTTTGCATCTGAGGAGACAGCAAAGCAGACAGAGTGAAATATCCTGTGAAGAAATTGGCTCATATTTCTTCTGCTCTAACTTTCATGCTTTTACCTGTGCTTGAAGGTTTCAGGTTATGCTTGTAGACAGCAACTGAAGTTGTGTTCAGACACTAAATCAGTGGGTGGCCAAAAGCCAGGCATCACAGTAAGCCCTGCAAAATGCAGAGATTAAAAATTAATAATCTGTCATAAAAGAAGTACTTAAGGTCTTTAAAAAAATTAAGAAACTGAAAACAGATGAAAACAAAAGCTTCTCCTCAGTATCTAACTTGATTCCAGAGGGTAAATTCCTCAGGGAAAGGGGAAGTATTCATATCAAAGGAGTGGACACTGCAGGTTTGGAACATCTGGAAGCTAAGCCTGAAAGCTCACAGGGTCTCTGAGCATGTCCAGCCCCCAGGCCCCAGTTCTGCCCAGCTGCTGCTCTTTTCTCCCAGGGTTTCAGTTTGGTTATGGTTTTGTTTCCAGAAGGGATCTGTTGTGACCAAGGTTCATCCCTCACATTGGATTCTTCACTGGTTTGTTGAGTTTTGGGCCTGTCTGCCAGGAGCTCCTGAAATGACCAAATAAATGGGGTGAGGGACAGCACATCAGTGTGCCCAGTTCATGCCCCTGGTAAAAAAAGTGGTAAAAGAAAGTCTCAGTGCCTTCATGTGCTGCTCTGCCAGCTCTGTCATCTGAGGTGTTTCTAGGAGAAAATGTGTGGGTTGAAATCTCTGATTTTCATTTTATAGCACTTTGTGATCTCCTGGACTTGGACCTCTTGAAGGACCTGGGACTTGTTACAATCAGCTCCCAAATTTGTGGCCTCAGTAGTGAATATAAACAGATTATGGGCTGTGAAATGTCCACACTGGGCCTTGGGTGTCCCTGCAGGGGATGGTGGAAGGTCCAGCAGTCACTGATGAAGGGCAGTGACCGGGGGCTTTTAAAGTGAATTTGCACATTTTGACATCCAGGTGGGTTCTGGAACGGTCCGGGCAGCTGTGCTGAGCAGCTTCGGGATGGGATGGGTGGGTGGATACAAGCACAGGACACTGAACATCACCTGCCTTCCAGGAGATCCTGCTCTTTAAAAAGGGAGCATGTCAGAGTTGGGATGGAGCTGAAAACCATCTTTAAGGTTTCAATTGGAAGAAAATCACAGAATTATTTTGGTTGGAAAAGCCCTCTCAAGATCCTTGAGTTCAGTTGTTCCCCCATCACTGCCAAGGCCACCAGACCCTGTCCTCACGTGCCACATCCATGGGGCTTTTAAACCTCTCCACCACTGCCCTGTGACAACCCTTTCCATGAAGAAATTTTCCTTAATATCCAGTCTAAGCCACCCCTGGCATCCTCTGGTCCTGTCAGACAATTTATCCAGCCTGCTCCAGGGTAACTTTACCCATCCTAGGGAAAACATTGAATTCAGATTCTGTATGTCAGTCCTGGTCTCTGCCCAGCCCAGGCTGGGCTCCTCCTGTTGCTGTCAGGAGGTGCAGAAGAAAAGGTAGAGCCAGGTTTCATTTTGTACCAGCAGGAACATTAAACATGGTTGGCTTGTGCATTGGCCAAGCTTTTTTTGTGGTCTCCCTCTTTCTCCTCCCATCATTCCAGGGAAAGTCCTTGGGATCTCTTTTGTGTGTCCCTTCCTGGTCATGGCTGATGTTTTGCCTTCCCCTTGCTGCTGATGCCCCAGTGTTTTTGTGCTCCTTTTGTTTGCAGCTGGAGGCTCACGAGGCTGCAGAAGAGCAGATTGATTTTTGTTGTTTTGTCTTTGCTTTTTATTGCTGCAGTTTGCACTTCTGCCTTAATAGGGCTTCCAAAACCGCCAGTTCTCCTGAAGTTCTTTTCCCTTAAGCTCTTCTCCTCTGGGATCTCCCTGTTGGCTCTCAGGGTTCACTGAGACTGCTTCTTGAACTCTTCTTATTTTTATTCTGCTCCTTCCCTCCCTGGGAGTGTTGTGCTCTGTCCTCTCATGTCACCGCCACCAGCACTTCCTCACCTTCCTGTTCCCCACCAGGTATCACCCTGGCTCAGTCAATGCCTGCAGTAAATGATATTTTATGCTGAGCTGTATCTGCCCTCAGAGCTTCTTAATAACCAGTTGCAGAATGTATAAAGCAAGAGCTGATTTATTAAAATAGCCCCCAAGCAATTGGGGAGGCAGATCACAGCCCTGGGAAGCTGCACCTTCACAGGGGTCCCAGAACCTGCCAGGGACACTGGGAATGCTGTCCCAGGCTCCTGGTGGATCAGAAGTGTGCTGAGACTGCAGGGGAAGCTGGATGGGAGCAGGCTGGGTGGCTGGGGGCATTCCAGGGCAGCCAGCAGGAGCTTCCCATCGTGTTCCCCGCAGTTGTGGGGCTGTGGCACTGAGGTGTCTCTGAAGGACTACACCAAACCTGTTTCACACCTGGAATCTCTGCTAAAATCAAGGTTTTCTGCTGTGTGTGGGTTTGGGTGAGATTTCATTTTATTTGTGTTACTTTGGGAAGGAAGGAAGGAATCCCTGACACAAATTCCTGCTCAGTGCTGGTGTAGCCAGAGGTGGGTGATGAGAGCTCACAGAGCCTGGGGACAATGGGGAGGTGGCTCTGGTATTCTGTCTGTGCTGGGGACTGGGCAACAACCTCCTGAGCCCAAGGCTTTACTGCTTTATCCTCCTCTTGGCAGGGAACCTCCTTTTTGCCAAATAAGCAGCTCTGTAGACCTGACCTGGTGTGTTTATTAAACAGTAGGATGTGTTAAAAATGCAGGGCCTGTTGGACACTAATAGCTGTCCAGGGTGCACCCAGGGCCTATTGATTTCCTGCCAGCTGGCCCTATTAAATATACAAGGTACAAGTTTTGCAGTTAAACGTGGAAAAGTTTTATAAATGCCTTTTATAGCTGACATTCAGAAAACTTTCCATGTTGCCAGATGGGGAAATAAAGGGGAAATTCAAAAAGCTGTTTTGGCTTAAAGGATCCTTGAGGTGGTGTAGTTTGAGAAGTGTTTGAATCTTTGCTCTTGAAGTGGATGAAGAAATATTTGGGCCAAAAGCCTGATTTTATTGAGCCTAGGTTTGGAGTTTGTGTTTTAGCACTATCAGACAGTGCAGCTGAAGGTGTTTCTCACTTGGAGAGTCTCAGAATCCCAGACTGGTTTGGGTTGGAAGGGACCTCAGAGCCCATCCAGTGCCACCCCTGCCATGGCAGGGACACCTCCCACTGTCCCAAGCTGCCCCAAGCCCTGTCCAGCCTGGCCTTGGGCACTGCCAGGGATCCAGGGGCAGCCACAGCTGCTCTGGGCACCTGTGCCAGGGCCTGCCCACCCTCCCAGGAAGGAATTTTTTTCCAGATGTCCATCCCAAACCTACTCTCTTTTGGTTTGAATCCCTTCCCCTCTCTCCAGAGGTCATTGGGAGCCTTTTGCTTGTCTCCAGTGAGGACTGCACCAGCCCCCTCATCCTGAGAAGATGCTTCTCTGTCCCTTCTCCCTCACTTGAATGCTGGGAGTCTTGTCCTGATGCCCTGGAGCTGGAAGGCTGAATGCAGCTGTAACTTCCCAGGTGTCCCCAGGGCTGGACAGTTTATATGCATTAATTGTTACAGTGACAATGTTAGTAATAGTGCCTTATGTACTTCACTGGGCACGACAAATGATGGACAAGGCCATCAAGGAAGTTTTTTTCCATTCGAGAGAGAGGGGGTAATGTGGGAAATGGATTTGCAGAGAATTCTCAAAGCTTGATGGAAAGCTCACATAGTGTGCAGCTGTATGTAAACTTTGAGATAAGAAAGGCTGACTTAGAAATACCATGGAATAGGACAGACATTGTTGAGAGAGAAATGGAACTAGAAAGAAGTTTCAAAGGATGGCCTTGTGAATAAGACTTTGGAGAAATAGAGCTATGAAAGATGCACTGGAGGAGGACCCACGAGGGGTAATTTTAGATGATTGGCTTTAAGGCATTTACAGCATGGTGTGGCAAAAGCTGATAGGCCAAGGAATGCTTATAATGTATTGGTAATTAGGAAATAGCTGGCTTCTGGTTGTGATGGAGTGAATTATAACATCTGTATGGTCTCACCCTTCTCATGAGACTGAAAATGGAATAAAACTTTTTAAAATGCCTCTCAGTTGCCCTATCTCTGAGTCAGAACAAGGCATAATCCAACAGCTAGGGATGGTGGAGAGGGGTGCAGGAAGCAGAGGTCACCTGGCTGGAAAACAGTGTGTCAGGAGTGTATTTTGCTTGGCCTTGTTTTCCTGTCCAGAGGTGGGTTAATCCAGGAGCTTTTGTGAAAGACCCTGCACAATGTGCTGCTCTTAATGAACTCTGTGGGCTGCCAGGGGAGTGGTAGGGAAAATCTGAAGGGATTTTTGGAGCATATTTTGGGATGAAGCAGGAAATGATGGACAGAGAACAAGGAGGTGAAAACACAGAATTCCATTGACTTCCTTAAGATGATATTTAAGGGCTGGATGATCCTCTCATGCTAATAAAGTAAGAAATGAGGAGGAACTCCATGGATCTTCCAGGTGCTTGGGAACATTTACCTGGGCTGGCTTTTGCTGTTTTCGAAGAAAACAAAATATGGGGACAGTGATCCTTTGCAGGCAAGGTTGGCTTCCCACCCCAGTGTGGCCCAGCTGTTCCTCAGATGGAAGATCTTGGATTTTTCCACTGCAGTCTGCTTGGGTCAGGGGGATTAAAATCTGGGAGATGACCCAGATCCCCCAGGAATGGATCCCTGGTACAGGGCAGGCTTCCTGCTCTCTTCAGGGGGTTTGGAGGAGCCTGCCCTCATCTTTCCTGGTACCAGAGCACCACACAAAGATTGGGGTACAGACAAATCCTGTCCTCAGGGTGGTGCTTAGTACCTTTGAAATGGAACTAAAAATGGCCTGGAACCTTCTTTCTCCAGAGCTTGGTGCAGCTGTGGGCAGAACAGGAGGCAGAACCAGTTTCCCTTTCTTTACAGAGGTTTTTGCAGACATTATTTTAGATTAGAAACCTTTCACCTGTGCTTCAAAATATCTGTATAAAGTGTAAGATTATCCACAAGGCCCATTCCTCCCTCTGGGAGACCATAGCCTGTAGGAGAGGGGTCTAAGAGTTGTGTTCAGAGGTGACATCCAAAGGTTGGGGCAGCAGCAGGAGTTGCTTTGATTGTTGTCGATGCCAAAGTCCCCGGGTGGCAGGTGAGTTCTCCAGGTGGGTTCCAGGTGGCAGTGAGTGACTGTCCCCTCTTCCCTCAGACACCACACGAACCCCGTGGGCACCGAGTGGCGGTGGAAGATGGACCAGCCTGAGCTGATCCTGCAGGAGGCCCTCGAGAAGCACCAGAACATGATCAGGCAGTTCAAAGGTAACTTCTCTGTCCCCACCCCTGGTGCTGTTAGAGGAGAATCTTCAGAACAGGTGAGAACATTCTGCTCCTCTGGGAAGGAGGCCTGAGGTTCAGGGTATCGGGGGGATGGGGGAGAAGAAACTGCTGTGGCACATTTAATGTCTTCTGAAATGAGGCTCAGCCACTGAGTATGTGCTGTTGCCTGGAGGGAGTAGAGTGGAGTTGCCTCTGGTGCATCCTGGTAGTTGTCAAATCCTTTCCCTTGGTGTGCACAGAGCCTTCCACAGTGGTTAAAGCCAGCCTGGATGATGGGGGATCCTGGCTCCTCTGGAGGAGTGAGGGCAGGTAGGAAGCAAAAGCAATCAGCCTCTTACCTGACAGCAAGTACACTGCCAGCCTTAACACCCAGCTTTGTGTTAGCCCTGGCACTTCTGGGTTGTGTTTGTCTCATGAATAATGAAACAGCAGCAAGCAGGGGATTTTGATTTCCAGGAATTATTGAGTACCTGTGATTGTGACTGAAGCTGCAGTTCCGCAGCAACTCTGGAAAGCACTGCAGCTTGCTTCCCACAGAAATTCCCTGCAAGTTTATATTCTGTGTCTATAAATGTAGAGAGGGCTGGAGGTTTTATTTCCCAAATGTGATGATCTGGTTGCTATCCCAAGGTCAGCTGTGTGTGCTGGTGGGGCTGGTCACCTTGGCAGGACAGCTCCAGGGTTCTGCTCTCCCCAACTGCCTTGAGCAGCACAAATGGAGTGGAACAGCCATAAAATGTGCAAGATGAGCCCTGGCCTTGGCTGTCATTTTGGGAACCCGGTTGTTTAGGTTGTCTGTGCTCAAAGAGAATCCAATGGATCCAGAATGTGAGAGGCACAAAACCCTTCTGTCAGCAGAGCAGAGCTGCTCTGTCTCAATCTCTGCAGTTGGATAATGGGTGGAAAAATAGCTCAGGTTAGGGCCCCATGGGCTTCATTCTCCTCACGTGGCTGGTTTGGAGTAGCAGCTCCACTGAAGCCTCACTCCTGAGCCGGGGGTTTCTTTGGCACTGTGTCAAACATCCCCTGCCCCAGGGGATGGTGGTACTGAAACATCCTCAACAGCTCTGCAGGGAAGTTTGGTGGGGCTGAGAGGCACACTCAGGGCAGGGCTTTACCCCAGGGGCACCTGGAGAAACATCATGGTCGAGCCAATGGATGCATGGAAGGGGCTGGAGCCCCAGGAGCAGCTGAGGCAGCTGGAAAGGGGCTCAGCCTGGAGAAAAGGAGGCTCAGGGGGGACCTTGTGGCTCTGCACAGCTCCTGACAGGAGGGGACAGCCGGGGGGTTGGGCTGTGCTCCAGGGAACAGGGACAGGAGGAGAGGGAACAGCCTCAGGCTGGGCCAGGGCAGGCTCAGGGTGGATTTTGGGGAAATTCCTTCCTGAAAAGGGCTGTCCAGCCCTGGCACAGCTGCCAGGGAGGTGGAGTCCTCATCCCTGGAGGGATTTATAAGCTGTGTGGAATGGCACTTGGGGTCATGGGTTAATGGTGACCTAGCAGTGCTGGGGGAATGGTTGGATTCCATCTCCATTTCCCAACATTAATGTGTCTGATCCTGCAACACTGGCTGGGAACCCAGAGGGACTCCAGAGGTGTCCCAGCAGGGCTGAGGTGTTGGACCCTGGCCCTTGACATAGACTGTTTGGGTTTCTGGGGAATCAAAACATGGGAAGTGTCTGAGCTAGGGAGTCCTCAGGGCTGGAGTGTCTGGGTGTGCTGCTCAGGTACCTCCCTGAGCCATCTGAATAAATTGGTGCTGCTCTTTGCAGTCCCAGTCCTACAGCTTTGCAGGCAAATCCATCCACACACCCATTCCATGGGCCAGAGAAACAGGTGAGCTCATCTGGTGCTTTATTCATCCGACCCATTGCAGTAAAAATGAGATTTCCTTTGAAGGAACAGAATTCTTGTGTCCCTTTATCCTTTAAGATACCCTACAGGATAGCCCTCTGTACTCTGGGTGCCTGTGGGTGATGATAAATCATCTTCTGCTTTAGAGTTGCCACAGTTTGTGCTGGGTTTGGAGAGCACAGCCATTAAAGCCCCATAATTCTCTCTTGGATTAAATGATGGAGAGACACTTCACTGATAGGGAGCGAGGCTGCAAAGTTTATTTGATGGATACATTTTTCTGGGGAGTGACTTGTAAATCTCTGTGCCCTTGCAAAGGGCACACACAGGACGGAAACATAACTCTGGAATGGGAGAGTGGGAGTCTAATAATAAAGGGAAAAAACCAAAGAGAAATGCATGACCTGTCCCAGGAAATCCTCAGAGTACCCATGGATCAGCATGGATAGAGCAGGTCTCTCATCCCCCTGGCCCCCAGGCTCTTGTGGTGCTGCTCAGGTCCTGACAGGGGTACCAGAGTCAGCCCCCACCCTCCCCAGAGTGCTGCGCCAGGGGATGCTGTCTTTTCCCAAGTTAGTGGAGCAGCTGGAATCAGCTTTTCCAGGGAGATGTGCTCTACTGGGAGCTGATGGCAGGAGCAGAGCCATAGGGATTCAGGAGAGACCCTGCCCTCCTGGAATACACCAATCCTGGCCAGTTTATCCCTGCTGGGCTGGTGATTTGTGTGCTCAAATGGTTGTGTACAAACCCCCTCCCTCCTCTGGGTGGATGTACCAGGTTTGCTGTAAACTGTTTTGGGAAAGTTCCACTCAAACTTTAGGAGATGTTGGGATTTTGTTTGTCTGCTTATAAAGCTGGCAGGGTAATTTTGAGAGTCCAGATGCAAAATGCTGAGAAAGAGAAATTAATTAATTCCAAAATTGACGTGCAGTAGTTTTAGGAATATGAAACTTAGTCCTTTAATCTCAGCGTGTGCTGGAGATGCTGCTTTCTTCTCCAATAAAGCTCTCATTTAGTGCTGTCAGGTTTCTATGGAATAACCATTAGTCCTGTCACTTCCTCAGGACTGAGCCTGGCTGCTTGAAAATGCACTGAGCCCTGCTCTGATTCCAAACCAGCTCTGCTATGTCAGGCTGGAGCCACAAACACCTCTTTTATCTGGGCTTTGCAGCAGAGCTGTAATTTTCTGTACTGCAGCGTCAAGGCAACGAGAAGGGAGCTGAGGACCTGGATTCACACTCCAGTCTTTGTTTTTTATCTTTAAAACAGACCAGTCCCCAATCCAAAGCCTCAGATAGGATTTGAGTACATCAAGGCACGTCAGAGAAATGTGAAGTGACATATTTGGAACAAAAGCTTGTTTGGAGGTAGCTGATTTCATCCAGGGTCCTGAGCACCTGGTCAGGTGTGGGTGGGCTGGAGGAGCATCCAGCTCCCCCTCCCTCCCGTGGGCATCAGGAGTGGGACTCAGGTGGTGTTTTCACGTGGATGCTACATTTGAGCTCCCTGTGTTTTCCTTCTGAAAGGTCTGTGGCTGTTCAGGACTGTGCCATGTGCTGGGTTTTCTTTTGATCACATCCTCTGTGGAGCTGTTTCCAGTCAGGGTTCAGTCCCTTGCTGTGGTTGGGGAGCTGTGCTCAGCTGTCCTTCCTGGAGTCCCACAGGGAGCAGCAGCAG
Source organism: Anomalospiza imberbis (assembly GCF_031753505.1). Lineage (NCBI taxonomy): Eukaryota > Metazoa > Chordata > Aves > Passeriformes > Viduidae > Anomalospiza > Anomalospiza imberbis. The sequence goes on from NC_089700.1 coordinate 852,912, forward strand.
CACAGCCACGACCCGGGCTGCTTTCTTAACACTCCTGCTCAGGGTGGCATTGAGCTGCCCTGTGTGTGTGTTTGTGTCTCCGCACTCAGCAGCGGAGAGCTTGGCTCAAGTGTTTAATCTTGGCTCAGGTGTTACCAGCACATTGCTCTCAGCAGTGCCCAGGGCACACCCAGCCCCAGGCAGTGGGTGCTGCTGCTCTCTGGGTGCTGCAGAGCTGCTCCCTGGGCCTTGGCTCTGGCCTGGTGTCCCCTCTGCTTTGGGATGGCTCCAGCTGTTCTTCTCAGCCCTCCTGTGCCGGGGTGTGTTTTGGATACAGATGTTTGGGAAGGGGATTTGTTACAGAACCACAGAAGGGTTTGGGTTGGAAGGGACCTTAAAAATCACCTTGTTCCAGCCCCTGCCTTGGGCAGGGCCACCTTCCCCCAGACCAGGTTGCTCAGGGCCCCAGGCACTGTTCATTTAAGAGTGTTCTCCCCTTTCCAGGTGTGTCAGGAGTGAAGGCAGCTCGGCTGGAGGAAGCTCTGGCAGTGAAGCACTGTGCCCTGTCCCTGGTGGGGGAGCCCATCATGTACCCACACATCAACCGCTTCGTGAGGCTCCTGCACCAGCACGGCATCTCCACCTTCCTGGTCACCAACGCTCAGTTCCCCGAGGAGATCAGGTAAGAGCTGCAGGAAATGCCTCCTAAACTTCCTCCTGAAACATTGGAGTGCTGACCTGTGTCCTAATCTCATTTAGTGGCCCCTCAGAGTCAGCTCCACATGAGCACTGGCAATGAAAAATCCCCCTCAGTGTCTGATTTTAACCTCAATCTCCTCATGCTCCTTCTCATCCCTTTCTCCCCCTCAGATTGATTTTTTCTGTACCTCTAAACAAACTGTAATTGCTGATGGAAGTGGAGAGGATGGCATGTGCACCTCCGAAGGTGTGGCAGGTGGGGAGCAGTGAGTGAGCTGTGGTTTGTGCCTGGGGCAGGAATAACGTCTGTCCTTCTGCCAGCCAGAGCAGGGCACTGAGCTCAGAGATTGCATTTTGGGGCTGCTCTTTGTTCTGACCCCAGAGGAGCAGCTGTAAAGGCTCAACCCAAAGCTCAGCCCAGCATCCCCAGCAGGATCAGGAGGGGTGACAAGCACGTGTTCATCAGCAAAGTGGGATCCTCTTAATCTCCTTCAGGGGCACTTCAGTGAAATCTTCCAAACACTTGAATGAACTCTTTCAGAGTCTCTCCAAAGGTAAAGAATCGCTTTTTGTGATGCTTTGGGGCGTCCAGGCTGCTGTTACCAAAGTGTAGAAAGGAAGTGCAGCACGTGGGGAAATGCAGCTCCAGGGATGCTGGGGCTGCTCAGAATCCCAGCAGTTGAGAACAGCAGCAAATCCAGCCCTGGAGCTGTGGGAGTTGTGGGCAGGGTGGCCTTGGTGTGTCACCCAGCTCATTCCAGCTCCTCCTCTGTGCTCTTGGGACAGCTTCTTTTGCACTCCTCGTGGTCTGAATCTGGCTCTGAGGGGGTCTGCAGGCACTTCGGGAGTGAGTAATTATACACTACAAAGACATTCCAAATGATTGAATAATTGTGTAATCAAGTTACTTTAAGTCATGTATTATGTGCCTGGTAGATAGAAATTGCTCTTTCCTAAATATAGCAGTTTAAAAAGAGAGCACACACTCTATTTTGAAGCTGCAGTTTTCGGATCTGCTGAATCTTTTTAAAAAGAAACAAAAAAAAAAAAAAAAAAAAAAAAAAAAAAAAAAAAAAAAGGGATAAAATGCTAGTCTTGCTGTCTTAAAAATTGCAACTGATCTTTGGCTCATCAAAGCAGATGATTTGCTTAATATGGGAACTGAAGTAGGCACCCAGCTCACTTCTGTGCTGTCAGCAGAGGAGCTGTAGTCAAAAAGTTCATCCTGCAATAGGCAGGGTGACCTCTTGTGCAAGAGAGCTGAGAGGGACTGGGGACAAGGGATGGAGGGACAGGACACAGGGAATGGTTCCCACTGCCAGAGGGCAGCGATGGATGGGACATTGGGAAGGAATTGTTCCCTGGCAGGCTGGGCAGGCCCTGGCACAGGCTGCCCAGAGCAGCTGGGGCTGCCCCTGGATCCCTGGCAGTGCCCAAGGCCAGGTTGGACACTGGGGCTTGGAGCAGCCTGGGATGGTGTCTCTGCCCAAGGCAGGATGAACTTTAAGGTCCCTCCCAGCCCCTTCTGGGAGAGGGCAGTGTGGCCTGGGATGTTGCTGGATTCAGGATAGGGGCTCCAGTGGGTGCCCCCTGTGCCTTCCTCTTCTCCTCCTCCTCTTCTCCTTGGGCTGCAGCTTCACCTGCTGCAGGCTCACAATAAACTGAGGGAGGTTTTATACTCCTGTTGAACCAGTACCTGGCTCCTCTCTCTGATCCATGGCTGTGAACAACCCTTGTGTGTGGGTTTGCCTTTATGATCAATAATAATGCCAATAACGAGCAGATGATTATAAATGCTCACCAGCAAATGGTCACTTTTGATGTTGCTGTTCCTGGTCCCTGTGGGCTCTGTCCTGCCTGCCTGGTGAAGCCACCTCAGGGCTGGAGGCCTGAAGTGGATTTATTTGATGGCACAGCTCAGCTGAAGATTTCAGCTCAGGATTTCTGCCCACATCCATATGTAAATGCCACGGTATCCTGGATTTCACCTGAGGTGTCTGAGCTAGCAAATCCATCCTGGTACCACACAGCTGGATTTGCTGTTATTCTGCACTGGAGCTGTCCCAGGAACACCAGTCTGTGTCCCTGTTCTCACTGCACCCGTGGCTGCCCTCTCTCCTTGTTCCCCCTTGGCAGAATGTGCCCAGCTCACCCCAGCTCTGATCCCAGCCATGCAGAGCCCTGTGGGCCATTCCTGTATGGGGCTGAAATCCCTCCTTTGGATCAGTTCCAATTCCTTCATTTCCCCCGTGCTGACTGTGTCTGGCTCCTGCCTGTCCCTAGGTTTGAGAAGGGATGATTTTTCTCAGCCCCTCTTTTGAAAAGCACCTGCTCCATCTTCACTTTTAATTAAGCAAAGACAGCCCTGAATAAAGAAAGAGTTTGGCTCAGTATTCCTGGAAACTGAACACTTCACTTAGGCCCAGAACATTTGGTCATTTTGGAGTCTGTGGCTTGGGTTGCCAGTCCAGACAAACTTGTTTACAAAACTGAAATTTTAACCTGAAGTGCTCAGTTTGTTCTGGGTTATTTCATTTTGCTGTCTAAATACACACACAGAGAATGGGTTCCAATGGTTGGTTGAGTGTCCACATTAAGTGGATTTTTGTGGACACAAAGGGCTCTGGTCAGTCTCACTCTGGCCAGTTCTTGTCCCTGTCACCTTTGGGTGACAGTGTATTTTTAGGTGGCACTGTTTGGCAGCTGAACAATAGCTTTTGATTTCTCCTCATCTTCTCTAGAGAACCAAATGAAGCTGGGACTGGTGCCTGCTCATTACAGACTTCACACGAAACACTCCCAAAATGCTGCCCCCAAATGTTGGGAGCTCTGTGGTACACTGGGGTGTGGTTGTTGATGCTGCAGCCCCCGGGGTGGGCGGTGCCATGAGGGGTGGGTGTGTTACACTCACTGCCTTGGTCACTTCAGTCAGTGGAAAGGCTCTACCTGAGGTGTGTCACCATCCCTGGAGGTGCCCAAGGAAGCCTGGACGTGGCACTCAGTGCCTTGGGCTGGTGGCAAGGTGGGCATCGGGCACAGGCTGGGACTGGTGACATTGAAGGGCTTTTCCAACCTCAGTGATCCTGGGATTCTGAGGGAGCTCCTTTCTAGGTTGTTCTTAATCCCTTTGATCCTTTTGCTGATGGGCTGTGGTGTTGCTGCTTCTCCTGTATCCCTTGGCACTTATGGAAGGGATCAGCCTCCACCCAGGTTTAGTCCCTCCAGGAGTTCCCAGTGTTGGGCTCCCAGGTGCTGGGACCAGCACTTGTGACCAGAAAGGCTCTACTCCAGGATTTCTGTGGAGTAAGAGCCTTGGCAGAGGAAGGAGAACACAGTTGTGGTTTGTGTGTGGTTTTATTTTCTAAACAGCTTTGATATCCCTTCAAAAATGTCACTGATGATCCTGCTGCAGGTCAGGGGAGTTCAGCATGTCCAGCAGTAGGAACTGGCTGAATTAGGGCTGAATTTAGAGTCACAGGATCCCTGAGGCTGGAAAATCCCTCCAGGATCATTGAATTCCATTTGTGACTTATCCCTACCTTGTCCCCAGCCCAGAGCAATGAGTGCCACGTCCAGCCCTTCCTCTGACACCTGCAGGGATGGGCACTCCAAACCTCCCTGGGCAGCCTCTGCCAGTGCCTGACCAACCTTTCCACAGAGATATTCCTCCTGGTGTCCATTTCTGTTGAATGGGATTGTTTTCCCATGGGCCAAATAGATTGTGGAGAAAGGGCACAGCTTTGTGAACTGCAGAACCTCTCCGTGCCTCACCTGAACCCCTTCCTTTGGGAAGCCTTTCCCAGCGTGTTACAGCTCCACTGGAGTGAAATCTGCCCTGGTGCAGGGAGAAAATGACAAAGACATTGTCAGCCAAGGGCTGTGTGAGTTCTCAGCCTTGGGGCTGTTTGTTGAGGTTATGACACCTTGCTGCTGCTGGTGGTCACTTGGCAAAGATGAACTTTCCCTGGAAACACTGTCCAGTTCCTGTTCCTGCTTTTGTAGGTGAGCACAAACTCAAGCTACAGATTTGTGAAAGCAGCAATTCCCTTTTCCCTTTGCAGGAGGCTGGAGCCCGTGACCCAGCTCTATGTCAGTGTGGATGCCAGCACCAAGGAGAGCCTGAGGAGGATTGACAGACCCCTCTTCAAGGACTTCTGGCAGAGGTTTCTAGACAGCTTAAAGGCCTTAGCTGAAAAGGTACACACTTAAGAATGGACTTTTAAGTGACCTTTTCCTTCCTTCTACACTTTGCTGACTCACCACCTCTTTTTCTTCCATCTCACCTTACCTGATTCTACTTTCCACAGAACTAGAAGACTTGAGAGGCTTTAAGATGGACCATGGAGTGAATTCTGGGTGTGTTGGGAGTATATTTCCATGGTTGGGGTGTTCAGGTGTGTGAGGTGCAGCAGTTTTTAGTGGGTTTCCAGAGCAGAATGTGTGTGTCAAATGGGGCAGTAAATGCTGTGAATAAAAAGTGCTGTGAGGGATGAAGAGATTATCAAATAATAGATTTCCTAACAAAGGGGTTACACTAAAAACAGGCTGCTGAAGGAAAGCTGGAAATTCAGGGAAGAGTTGTAAATCCCCTGTGTTCCTTTGCTCTGGTTCTCAGGGGTTCCCTTGAAATGGCAGCACATGTGGGACATTAAAATGTGTGTGCTGGAGTTCAGTAGCTCTGTCACCTTCCTGCTCCTGAGAAATCTGCTTTTCTCTGGAAGGCTGACCCAGCCTGGGGGATCTGAGCACAGCAGCAGTGGGGGGCTTTGCCCTGTGTGTGTTGGACTCAGCTGAGCAGTGGCCTGGGGCCCTGGGGTGGTGTCAGCTGAGGCTCTGTGTGACAGGTGAGCTTTGGAGTAATTAATGAAGCACTCCTGGGCCCAGCAGCGCATGAGTGGATAAGAACAGTGCCTCACAGGCATGTCTGCCTCTCTTGTTCCTGCTCCTGGGCTCTGGTGGAAGCTAGGGCTGTGTTTTCTGATCTGGCAGCTGTTGACATGTTACCTGCTGGGATGAACAGCCAAGAGAGACTGTTGCTTTTGAATAATGAGGTTTTGTAGGAATAATGAGTTTTCCAGCCTTCTGATGACGGTGTTGGACCATTCTCTGCCAAATGAACTTAGATTAGTGGATCTGTGAGACTCAGAGGAACTGAGTGGCACTTTCTGCTGCAAAGGCACGTGGGCAGCATGGTCAGGTGCTTTGTGTGTGATGGTGCAGCTCTCCTGTGCAAAACCTCAGGCCAAACACTGAGGGCATTGAAATGAAGTGCAAACTAAATCCTCTGTGAGCAGGGAAATCTGTGGGAAGAAGTAGAGCTAAAATACTGAAGGCACAAAATACTGAAAAAGCCTTTTGGGAAGTTGCTTTTGCCCATGATTTCTTTCCTGCTGCCTCTCTTGACCCTGTGTGTTCATTACTGGGAGAAGTTTCCTTGCAAACAATTGAAGGTGAAAGTATTGGCAAGTCTGTCCATACAGCTAAAAATACCCTGGTCAAGGTGAAGAGGAGAGGAGAAAAGCAGCTCCACTAGCAGGTGCATTTTCTCCTCCAAGCAACTGCACTTTGAAGGGTCCTTGAAACACTGATAACACGAGAGCCAATTAATGGTTGCTCCAGTTGAAACCCTGCTTTGCCAGCCCTGCTCAGCTGCACGAGGCAGCATCACACATGGGGACAGCAGGAACTCTTGGGAAACTTCTGTTTGTTGGTTTTCTCTTAATCCCAAAATCAGTGAGATTGGAAAAGCCCTCCCAAGCTGTGCCCAGAGCGCCGAGTGCCACGTCCAACCCTTCCTTGAGCACCTCCAGGAGTGGGGACTCCAACCCTCCCTGGGCAGCCCCTGCCAAGGCCTGACCACCCTGTCCGTGGGGAATTTTCCCTAATATCCAGCCTAAATCTCCCCTGGCACAGATTGAGGCCATTTCTCTTTGTTCCCTGGGAGCAGAGCCCGACCCCCCGGCTGTCCCCTCCTGTCAGGAGCTGTGCAGAGCCACAAGGTCCCCCCTGAGCCTCCTTTTCTCCAGGCTGAGCCCCTTTCCAGCTGCCTCAGCTGCTCCTGGGGCTCCAGCCCCTTCCCAGCTCTGTTCCCTTCCCTGGACACACCCCAGCCCCTCAGTGTCTGTCTTGTCAGGGGGGCACAAAACTGACTCTGGGTTGGAGGTGCCTCAGCAGTGCCTGCACGGGGGACAATCCCTGCGCTGACCAAACACAGGATTCTGGTACCCAAAACCTCCAGGTGCTCCTGGGCAGCAGCAGCTCTCTGTTCCCCTCCCAGCTGCCCTGCCCAGAGCTGGCAGGAGCTGTTCTCTAGGACTGTGAATATGGGAGGTGGTGGCAGCTAAAGCACCTGCAAATTCCTGTGAAATACAGACCCTTCTCCAGGCTGGGTGTGGAATGCTGCTGCACTGTGTTGGGAAGGTGATGTTAATTTATCTGGAAACAAATACAAATCCCAGTTTTTCCCAGTGCCTGACAACCCTTCCAGGCTGATTCTGTCATTCCAAGGTGGAGAGGATCTGACACTGCAGCTCATCTGAGTCACTGCTGAGCAGTCATGGGCAGCTTTGAGCTGGGCACACTGAAAAATAAGAGTGGGCATAGGAACATGAGTTGTACCTGCTCTGATCACCCTTGTGGGGTTTGGGAGGTGCTGGTCCTGCTCTCTCCCTGCTCTCTGCCTGAGGCTGCAGGGGTGGGTGGTGACAAAATAATCCTCTGGTTTGGTAATCCAGACTGAGAAGTGGGAGAAAGGAAGAGGGAAAGACATGGTTTTAAGTGAGAAAGGAGAGAGGATGCTTGTATTGGCTGTTCTCTTTCCTCTAGCCAAAGCCCAGGTCTTCTTAAATATGGGGGGGGGGGGGCTAGGGAAAGATGGGCTTCAAACCTCTTGCCCCAGTGGGGTGGTTATAGAACTTCAGAATCCTGGAATGGTTTGGGTTGGAAGTGACCTTAAACTCACCTTATTTTAACCCCTTCCACCAGCCCAGGCTGCTGCAGCCCCCATCCAGCCTGGCCTTGGCCCAGTTATGCTGATAATGGATTTCATGCTTTTAACTGAACTTCTGCACAAAGTTCTTGAGCTTCAGTAAAAGGGTGAATTTAAAAACAAATTGTTCCCAGGATGATCTGACAAGCCTCATCCAACATGTCAGGGATTAGTTGCTACATCCATTTTCAAAGGAAGCCCAGGAAGAAAAGATAAAAAGCTTTTGTGCTATTTCTCTGTGCAGCAAACAACATGAACCCCCCCTTTGTCCACTGCTACTTGGAGCAAGTTTGATCCTTTCTAGAGCTACTGTCATTGAAATGATCTCCATGTTAAATTTTCTGTGCTGAGAAGCACTTTTTGAGAGAGGAGTTTATGTTAAACAGCAGGTGGACTCCCAAAGGCTCCTTTGTTTCTTGTCCTGAGTCCTCTGCCCCTGAAATTAAATGGAGAGAGAAAGGAAAGACATGAGCATGTGCCCTTCCCACGTTTGAGTTTTGGAGCCTCACCCTCTGACAGCCTTGAGTTTGTAAGAGTGATTGAGAGATGACTTGGCTTGATAGACAAGTTCTTGGAGCAGGCACTGAGGATGTGAATCCTTGTCTCATCATCAAGATGAGAAATCTCTGCTAAAAGATGTTTCTTCCAGCCATTGCTGCTTCCTAATCCCTATGCAATGAGGGATGGATTGCAAACCAATGATGAGGGTCCAGCTCAGGAGGGAAGGGGGAGATTTTCTATCCCTGGAGGTTTTAGTATCAAGTTGATGCTTTTTTTCCAAAATACCTTTAACCAGATATGCTGAACAAGAAAACAACCCATGGTATATGAGCTCTCATCACCCCCCCAGTCAGATTTGGGGTCCTCTGGGTTTTGGTTTGGGCTCTGTTTCCCTCAGGGTGACTGGATCAAGTTCTGCAGGCTGAGGAACTTTGGGAATTTGTCCTGGTTGTTGTCCATAAATCACTGAGTGTTTTCCCAAGCAATAGGGGCATTGGCTGGGACAAATGGGAATCCCCTGCTGAGAACTGGAATGGGGATGCAGCCCATTCCACCTCCCTGCTCAGGCAGGGCCATCCCAGAGCACAGGGCACAGCACTGTGTGCAGAGGGCTCTGCAGTATCCCCGCTGAGGGAGACTCCAGCCCCTCCCTGGGCAGCCTGTTCAGGGCTGGCACTGCCCAGGGCAGGAGTTCTGCCTCCTGGGCAGGGGCAGCTCCTGGGCTCAGGCCCTGCCCGTGGCTCTGGTGCCACTGCTGGGCCCCGGAGCAGAGCCTGGGCCCTGCTCTGCCCTCCCTGCACACAGGGACAGCCCGGCCCCAGGGCCCCTCTCAGCTGGGGCTCCTCTCCAGGCTGAGCAGCCCCAGCTCCCTCAGCCTTTCCTGGGCACAGAGATGCTCCAGGCCTCCTCATCCTCACAGCCTGAGCTGGCCCCGCTCCAGGAGCTCCTGTCCCTGCTGTGCTGAGGATCCAGGGCTGGACACAGCACCCCAGAGGTGCCCCCAGGGCTGGGCAGAGGGGCAGGATCCCTCCCTGACCTGCTGGGAATGCTCCTCCTGACCTGGGGTGAACAAAACAGCTCTTGAATAAGTGGTTGCTGGTCCATGGGTGTCCATGGGCTTGCTGGGCTCTAGGCTGAAGGTCCCTGCTATCACTTGTGCTCTGAGGAACATCTTCCAGCCCTGGCGTGGTGTCACCTCCTCTGTAGCCCCCGAGTTCCTCGTGATGAATCCTGTCCCGTGCACGGGCTGGCCTGGCAGGACTTGCTGTGCTGCCAGAGCCAGGCAGGCAGAGCTGAGCTGCTGGGACCTGCAGGGGCCAGCTGCCAGTGTTCTCTCAAACAGCCTGGAGCCATGCACAGCCAGGAATGAGCCCTGCAGGTTAATGGGATGGTGTGGCACTGCGGGAACTGATGATGGAGCAGAACCTTGTCCTTCCTGTCCTTCCAGGAGGGTCACAAAGCAAGGAAGCAGCTCATTGGCACTGCCAGGAGCTCAGGCTGTGCCGTTGGACATCACACACAGCACTGCTGCAGATCTGGGATCTAACCTTGCCCTCACTCTCTTTCAGCTTCAAGGGGATTTGGATTTCCTGGAAAGCCAGGGTCAGGGCTCGCTGGGAGAGGTGGAGCAGACACCTGGGATTTTCATTTATTAAAGAAAGATCAAGAAGGGAAATAGTTCCCTCTGCCTTTGCTAGGATATCACACACAGGCAGTGCCTGGGTTTGGTGGCTGGATGTTCCTTGCTGGCAGGTGCTAGGAATGATATATGCAGGGGAAGGCACGAGATACAAGACTATCTTCCATTGCTGTCTCCGGGTCTACATTTTCACACTGTTCACAGGTAGCTCTTGTTGCATTCCTGGGTGTTGAAGAGACCAGTTTGATATTTAAACATTCCCAGCCCTGCATCTACTGCTGTTTACTTGACTCTTTGTTTTTCCCAACATTCTCCTGTCTTCCAAGTTACCCTTGTCTTTGTGTGATTACAAACAGCATAAATTCATGGAGTTATATCCTCAGCAGGTTTTAGTGCTGATTATTTTGTAATAAATGACAGGAACAATTGTTTTTATGAAAAGACAGATTTGATTTGCAGGGAGATGATTTATGTGGCTCCTGGGGGAGGGGAGCCGTGTCTGATGTTTCTGAGCAGAGGGACTTTTTAAGGAGAATTTAAATGTAAAATCTGCAACAGATGTTAAAATCAGTAATCAATTTTGCCACTATAAATTTAGAAGGATTTGACTCTTCTGCACAGTAAATGCTCCCACCAGCTGTGTTCTTGTTTTAATAGGATTGCTAATGAGACCTGTGGTGAAAGCCTTGGGCAATGCAGCCTGAGGAGTGTGACACAGGTATGATGTTAATACGGAATTATTGCTTCTGAAATCCATCCTGTCCTTTCAGTGTCCTCACAGCAATCCAAACCAGGCTTCAGCAAGATGCTTGGCTGCTGAGGGAGCGAAATCTCATTTCTCTGGCTGTGCCAGTCCCTCCTGGTTTGCTTGCAGGCAAGGAAGGGGGGAAATGTTCATACCACAGCTCCAGTCAAGGGGGTGTGTTATTCCAGCAGCTGCTGTCCTGTGCATGTTGGGGAGGCAAGGAGGCTGGGGAAAGGGAAGGTTCTGTGGCTACCCAGTGAGCCCCAGGCACAGGCAGCAGGTGGAATCCATGTTCTCCCCGTCCATCTTCCCAGGTGAAGCCCCTCCTCTCATTCCTGCCTGGCAGAGGGTGTCCAGTGCCACCTCAGGGTTGGGACAGGGCACCCTGCCCCCTCCCATGGCCTTGGGAAGTGGCAGTAACAGGGCCCTCCTCCTCCTCCCCTTCCAGCTGCACTCATCCCTTCCTTCCTCAGGCAGCAGACATTCTCCAGCTTGCCCAGCTTTTCTGCTGCAGAAATGTAGGGAGCATTTGCATTTCTTACCCTCTGTTAAAGAGCATCTCTCCCTTGCCTGGAGCTCTTCTAGAAGTTGCCTGAGAGATGCCAGCCCTGGCTTTTAGGGAGCTTGGTTCAAACCAGTCTCTGTTCCCCTTCCAGGTTATTTATTACCTAACCACCAGCCAAGGACTATTCCCTTCCCTGGACTTGGCTCTGGGAGCTCCCAGCTCCCCCAGCAGCCTCTGTGGCCTTGGGGACTTTTGGACACATTTTTGTTCTCTGGTTGTGAACTAGAGCAGTTTTCATGGAGCGACCCCCTGAGGAGGCTGAGCCCATGTGTGTTTTTATGGGAACTCAGCCCTAAAATTCTGCTTGTGGAAACAAGGGAAACTTAGGACTTCACTTTGCTTCCAGCCAAGGTTTTATTTCAGCCCATAAAGCTGAGCTGACGGAGCTGAATGGCTCAGGTTGGGCCTGTGCAGGGCAGTCCACCACACTGCAGTTGCTAAATGCATTAACTCTGGATTTCTCTCCTCACTGAGCGATCACCAGCAGCTCTCACACGAGGAGTCAGGTGAGAGGCATTTATTGGGTTCATTGAATCCATTCCTCTGGATCCTTGCATTTGGCATTTCAGGAAAGACAGGTTGACAAAACATCTGCAGGAGTGATGTGTTTGCTCATCTGCAATGGGCAGTGCCTAACAGACAGAAGCACTGCAAGCAAGGAAAGGGATTTTCTGGGAATGTGGTGATGGTAGGAACACCCTCCTGCATTTGGGAAATGCAGAATCACGAGGACGTTGCTTTGGAGGGGGAGAAATCTGTTCCTGAAGGGTGATTGTGATGGGCTGAGGGCAGGGGTGCTTGGGGGGCAGGGCTGGAGTGCTGGAGCCAGGCTTGCACCGACACAGGGACACACGTGGACACAGGGACACACACGGACACATGGGGACACGTGGACACAGGGACACACAGACACAGGGCAACACAGGGACACTCAGGGACACATGGACACACGTGGACACAGGGACACACACAAGGACACATGGACACGTGGACACAGGGGCACACAGGGACACACAGACACATCTACACACAGGGACACACGGGGACACAGGGGCACTCAGGGACACACGACACACATGGACACAGGGACACACATGAGGACACGTGGACACAGGGACACACACGGACACATGGGGACACGTGGACACAGGGACACACAGACACAGGGCAACACAGGGACACTCAGGGACACATGGACACACGTGGACACAGGGACACACACAAGGACACATGGACACGTGGACACAGGGGCACACAGGGACACACAGACACATCTACACACAGGGACACACGGGGACACAGGGGCACTCAGGGACACACGACACACATGGACACAGGGACACACATGAGGACACGTGGACACAGGGACACACACGGACACATGGGGACACGTGGACACAGGGAGACACAGGGACACTCAGGGACGCATGGACAGACATGGGCACAGGGACACACACAAGGACACGGGGACACGTGGACACAGGGACACACGGACACAAGGGGACACAGGGACACACAGACACATCTACACACAGGGACACACGGGGACACAGGGGCACTCAGGGACACATGACACACATGGACACAGGGACACACATGAGGACACGTGGACACAGGGACACACAGACACATGGGCACACGGACACACAGGGACACACGTGGACACAGGGACACACAGATGCATGGGCACGGAGACACAGGGACACACGGACACACAGACATGGGCACACAGACACTTGGACACATGGACACATGGACAGGGTGCCCAGGGCTGTTCAGTGCCATGTGTCCTTTTGGTGGCCCTGGGGAGGTTCTCTTGCCCCGGGGTGAGACCCAGGTGCTTGGCTCCAAGGGGACTGGACCTGGTTTAGTTGGTTGGGACCTTCAGGGCAGGATCCTGCAGCAGGAATGTGGCAGCAGAGCTCAGGGAATAGCTGTGCCTTCAGTGCTTGCTTGCTGATCAGCTCCCTCAGCTCCCAGTTCAGCTCCTTTGGGTCGCAGAGACCCCAAACTGCCTTGGTCAGGGTGACTTTGGGCAATAACAGGTTCATGCCAAGGAGTGCTGCTTCCCTTGTGCCATGGGGATGTGGGTGCCTTGGCCCTGTTCCTGTCCATCCCCACCAGGCCATGGGGAGCTGGGGGTGGGAGCTGAGTGCTGGTGGCTCGAAGAGCTGGCTGTGACCTTGCAGACCACGTGGCCCATCCATGGTTTCCATGGCTGCTCCAGTGACCCCTCGGGAGGCTGTTGACTTGCAGGTTGTGCAGTTGGGAGCCAAGTCCTGCGTGTTCTCCTTGGATGAAGCTGCTGTTGGATTTGGCAATGGCAGAAATGCAGGGACTGCAGCACAAGGATATAGTAAAAAAATGTGGGCAAACCCCGACTCAGGGAAGAAATGATGATGTCTGGCTCCAGATCAGAAGGCTGAAGGATCTGCTTTATTAAAACTATACTATCTTACATTAATATACTATTTAAAGAGATACTATGCTATTCTACATACATACTTCTTACTTACCTAACTAACTCAAACTCGTGACTCTCTGCTGAGAGCCCGAGCCACAGCTGGATCCAATTGGTCACTGAACCCAAACAACCTTCACCAGAATCCAATCCAGCAATCACTTCAGGTAAGCAATCTCAATGCCACATTCCACATGGGCAAAACAAAGGAGCAGAGATAAAGATTGTTTTCTCTTCTTCTCTCTGTGCTTCTCCTGAGAGACAGAATTATGTCTCTCTGTCCAGAGAATGTGAATGTCACACAAGGATTCAGGGTCCCCTCTGAAGCAGCAAAGCAGCTGGGGCATCTTTCATTGAATTCCCAGAAATTCGTATCATTCTGCTTATAATGTGGTAATTCACAGAATTCACCAGGGAGTATGTGAACTGTGGGTCCAGGGCAGGCCATGGAGATGCTCCAGGGGCTGAAGCCAGGCTGGGAGAGCTGAGGGTGTTCACTTGGAGAAGGTAAAGCTCCAGAGAGACTTTAGAGCCCCTTCCAGAGCCTAAAGAGGGCTTTTAAAAGGAGGGAGAGGGACTTTTACACAGGTAGAGAGTGATGGGACAAGGGGGACAAAATCTGTTTGGTGCAAGAACCAAATGAGAGGCAGTGCAAATGATCTCTGTAAGTGCTTAGTGCTAAACCCAGCTTAGTGCTAAACCCAGCAGGTCTGGAGTGTTTGGGGGTGATGAGCCCTGGAACTGGAGAGTTGATGATCCATAATAAATACATGTAATAGAAAACAACTGTTTACAGAGCTGTACAAGTGTGTGTGTGTTTGCATCATTGCTTTTATGTCCTTCTAGCTCAGGGTTGGAATTTGCTTAACGATGCTGGGGACTCTGATCTCCCTCCAGGCTCTCTGAGTCCAGCTTGCTGTGGAAGCAGCAGGATCTGAAGGCATTTCATGGACACTGGGTCTCTAAAGGAGTGCTGTAATGTGAGGTGTTGGAATTTCAGGTATCCCCTGGGCAGGCTCCTCAGGTGGAGCACACTTTGCACTGTGAATCCCCAGACACCAGGACTTGAGTAAATCCTTTGCTGGGATTTTTATTATTCCCCTGCTCTGCTCCAGCACCTGCAGGAGTTCTCTCAGCCCTAGCTCAAGCTCACCTATTTACCTGAATGGGCACTTAAAATGTTTAAAGCCCATAATTGTTGTTCTTTTAAAGCCCAACTCTTAAATTAAGGCTTTACAAGACCACTGAGTTTGCAAGGATTGCTTAATCAATATGAGAAATTTATGTCAGACTCCTTGTTTACACTGCTCTTTGTGAAGTGAACTGGGCAGGATTTTCAGCAACCCTGGTGGGGCTTTCAGATCTATTTTTAAATCATTTGGACAAAAACCAGAAGAAAAATATAAATCATTTGCTTCACAGCCTACAAGAGTGTTTTTTAACAAGGTAATTATCTTTTTATGGCAGCTTAATCTCTGCTTTCATCACTGAAGTTGCATTGCTGGTTTGTTATTTCCCAGGATAACGAGTGTCACTATTCCCATAAATGCAGTCACCCCTTCCCAGGCTGTGGCTGAGCTCCTGTCTGTGCCACCCTCACAGGAACAATCCCTTCCCAATATCCCATCTCACCCTGCCCTCTGGCAGTAGGAAGCCATTCCCCCTGTGCTGGCACTCCAGGCCCTTGTGCCAAGTCCCTCACCATCCTTCCTGTGGAATCCTTCAGGTGATGGGAGGCCACAAATGGATCACCCAAAACTTACCCTCCTCCAGGCTGATCCTGCAGTTACTCCCTCAACCCTTCAGTATTACAGGGTTATTTAAAATAGTTTATTCTCCTTCCCTGTATGCCCTATTGCTGAGCAAAACACAGTGGTTTTGAAGAATATTCCTTCAGGCCCCTGGGAAATCTCAATGAGAAGTTGTTTTCCTGCCTGAGATTTCCAACTACAGAGATCTGTGAGGAAGCATCCAAGTCTTTGGCTGGGTGTATAAATAACTGGGATGGCTGAAAGCTCCTGAGCTGCTGGCAGTGCCATGGGGCAGCCTGGGCTCCAGCCCTGGACCCGGAGTGGCTTTGGGAATGTTCAGTTCCTGCCTCAGCCCCAGCCTTTGCCTGAATGGGGCTGGGTTTGAGCTGCTCTTTTTGAGCTGCTCTTCTCCCCCATTTCCTTTTTGCCCGTGCAAATGCCACTCTCAGGCTCTTTCTCAGAGTTCCCCAGTCTGTGTTAAGATGCTGATGTGTTGTTAGAGGCCAACTTCCTCTTGCCACACAATCACTGAGGCTGGAAAAGCCTCCAGGGTCCTGAGTCCAGCCATTCCTCCAGCACTGCCCAGGCCACCACTGACCCTGTGCCCACATCACCCGTGTTTTGAACTGCTCTGGGGATGGGCACTCCACCACCTCCCTGGCAGCTGTGCCAGGGCCTGGCCTCCCTTTCAGTGAAGAAATTTCCCCAAAATCCACCCTGAGCCTGCCCTGGCCCAGCCTGAGGCCGTTCCCTCTCCTCCTGTCCCTGTTCCCTGGAGCAGAGCCCGACCCCCCGGCTGTCCCCTCCTGTCAGGAGCTGTGCAGAGCCACAAGGTCCCCCCTGAGCCTCCTTTGCTCCAGGCTGAGCCCCTTTCCAGCTGCCTCAGCTGCTCCTGGGGCTCCAGCCCCTTCCCAGCTCTGTTCCCTGCCCTGGACATGCTCCATCCCCTTCTTTGGAACTCCCCTGTAATTTATTCTTTGCTATTGTGTTTCTCCTGCCTTCCCTGCACTGCTGGGGTCTGACTGTGCCCTGAGGTGACAGGTTTGTCACTATGAGGTGACAGCTTTGCCATGGTGCCTCTCCAGGGCCTCCCTTCATCCTGGTCAGGGAGCCAAGCCTGAGACACCAGGTCATGGAGCACCAGGATGTGCCTGTGGGGCTGTGTCTGGGATATTTTGGGGAATGTGGAAGGAGAGGAGGCTGGGCCAAGTCCTCGATTTTGCCTTCAGCTCTTCCCCCTCTGAAGCCTCTTCTTTCCCACACCTGACCAGACACGAGCATGTATTGAGCAGCCCTGAGGATGTGGCACTTGGGGACATGGTCACTGGTGGCCTTGGCAGTGCTGGGGAAGTTTAGCGAGTCAGTGCTGCTGAACTCGACCTTGGAGGGCTTTTCCCCCTGACCCCATTCTGTGTCCCCCATCCTGTGCCCTTGCAGCAGGGCCTGTCCTGGGCACTAGAGAAAGAGCCATCCCTGTGTCAGAGGGAAGGAGCTGGGGGTTCTCCAGCAGCTCTGAGGGAAGGGAGAGATGGGCTGGAGCCAAGGTCAGGGCTGGCTGAGCTCCTGTCATGAGGCAGAGCAGCAGCTGGGGCAGGACAAGGCCCTGTCCCCTGGGATGTGCCTGGCAGGTCCCTGCTGCTGCAGCAGCTGCTGCTCCAGCCCAGGGATGGAAAAGGTCCTGATCCCACCTGTCCTGGGAGCTTTCACAGCAGCATTCCCTGCCAGGCTGCTGCCTGCGGTCTTGTGAAAGTCACAAGGACTGGAGCAGGAGCTCACAGGAACTTTCCTGCTGCTGGAAGGGGTTTTTGTTCCACTCTCTGCCCCGGCTGGAGCCTGGCAGTGCTGTGCTTGTGGCATGCTTTTCCTGCCTCTGTGGAGTTACACATCCAACCTTTCCTGGGAGAAGAACCATCTCAGCCTGTTCAACAGCAAGCTTGAAGTGGGTTTTGCTGCTGATTTGATACGATCTGTTTTTGTGCTGTTCTATTTTAAGTCCCTTTGCATTGGGCTTCTTTTTCCCTGGGTATAAATTTTACATGATTCCTTGAAACTCCACTGGAAATACAGTAAAGAAAGAAATAATCACTGGAATGTTGTTGGTGCTGATTTCCAAGGGCAAGTGTGTTAAAAACCGAGTCCATGGAAAATGAATGAAGAGCAGTCATGGTTTGGATTTACTTAAGCACAACATTTTAAGCTCTCAAAACAAAGCTGTTGCTGTACTTTGTTTTATTTCTAGAGATTTTTCAATAATCTGATTAATTTCTGCTGAAGTGTGAAGCAATAAAGTAGATTACAAGCGAGTACAGGAGGAAGGAGTGTGGAGGGAGGGAAATGTGATTTTTTTCTCCTTGGTTTCCAGTCCTGATCCCTCATTCCTGTACTTCACACATCAGCAGGGCTGTGCAGAGGTTGAGGGGCTTTTCTGGTGTAAAATTCCAGCTTGGGAATTAGTGCTGATGAGTTCATCTCACTGCAGGACTTTCTTGTTCTTTCCAGGCAGGATTTCAGAGCTGGGGGGACACCAGGGCAGTTGTGTTGGGTGATAAAAAACCTGATGCAGACCAAAAGTCCAACTTTGCTGTTTTCCTAATTATTATTCAGGACAGTTTTCATCTTATCTTCAAGGCCTTGGAAGAACAAGGAATTTCATATAGAGATTATGCTTGGCTCCTCACAATAATTATACTTCAGAGAGACAATTTTGGTTCTTACACATTTATATTAAAGCTGAAAGAATTAAAAACTGCTTTAAAGGGACAACCTCGGGCTCCAGGTTCAAGACAAGATGCAGGACCAGTCCTCATCATGTGGACATCACCTTGTAATTGTATTTTTCCTGATTCCCTAATTAGTTCTTTTGCCTGATTCCCTCACAAGGAGCAGGAATGGCTTTTGCATGGAAAAGTAGTGCCAGGTTTGTGTTTTGGTTTGGGGTTTATGTTTGTTTTTTGTAAGTTTGGGGTTATTTTGTAGAAACATCCCAGTTTCTTTGGCATTAGCACTCAGATGACAGAATCATGGAATGAGTTGGGTTGGACTTTAAAGACCATCCCTTTCTACCTCCCAGCCAGGGGTAGAGGTGCTACACACTCCCATCTACTTTGAGGAAAGATTTTAAATCTCAGATGAGAAAAGTTGAGCACCTAAAGAGATATTTTTGTGCTTAGACATACTAGAAAACACAGATCTTGGGTCATTTCTGAGCCCTACTTTAAATACCCGTATTTGACATTTTTGTTATACCCATGTAACAACAAAAGATTTTCTGCTGGTTTTACGCAGTAATAAACTTGGTTTATCCAAATCCAAATAAAACCTCACTTTTGGAAGTGCAGTGTGGCTGAAAACTCCAGGCTGACTCTCAAAATTAGAAATGTCTCGATTCCAGTTGAGCTCAGAGTTTACAGTAACTTTTGGGTCACTACAGGCAGGAAAACACAGGGCCCAGTGATCCATCTCCAGCTTTTGAACCTTCAGAAACTCCAGAATCATGGAAAATCCACACCCCCAAGTACTTGAGTATCAGTAATTTGGATTTGCTTTTCTCCACACCCAGACAGGAAGCAAAGAAGGTCCTTTAATACGAGGTGAAGTGTTGTGCAGAGTCCAACAAGAGGGTGAGGGTGGCTTTGTCCCCATCCTGGGGATGACGTGGGGACAACGGGAAGGTCCTGGGTGGAGCCCAGGGCTCTGGAGCTGAGCCTCAGGTGGAGCCTGGGTTCAGCACTGTCTTCTGGAGCACTGAAACCCCTGCTCTGAGCTTTGCTGGCGTTTCACAGCAGAGTTAATGTGTTAATCAGCCTATGCTAATGAGCACCTTTTAGCACTGGAGACAAAGGCTGCGCTGCTCTCACCTGGGTATTAATGGCAGCTGCTGGAACAATGCTCCGTGGGTTTGTGGGTTCCTACGCAGCAGAGCCTGCCCGGGTTTCTTTAACGCTCATTTGCCTTAGGAAAGGAAGCTGAAAACTTCTGTGCTCTGTGGTGGGTTCAGCTGTGAGGGGAAGAATCCCTCCTGAGCTGTGCAATGTGCTCAGCTGAGCCCTCCCTGGCCCTGCAGTGACTGTCACAGGGGGTGACCGTCACTCCCCATCAGTCACATCCATCTGGTGATGCATGGGCCCAGGGCAGAGAGGAGCTCCTGTGGGGAGGCAGGCTCCTGGTTGCCAGAATTAGGGATTCATCTGTATCCTTCCAAAGACACTGAGCCTTCCCTGGTGGCGCTCTGCAGTGTGATGGGTCCTACAAAGAATCCAGAGGAGGCCATGGAGCTGCTCTCAGGTCTGGGACACCTCTGGAGCCAGGCTGGCAGAGCTGGGGGTGCTCACCTGAAGAGGAGAGGGCTCCAGGGAGAGCTCAGAGCCCTTTCCAGAGCCTGAAGGGGCTCCAGGAGAGCTGGAGAAGGACTGGGGACAAGGGATGGAGGGACAGGACAAGGGAATGGCTTCCCCCTGCCAGAGGGCAGGGATGGATGGGATACTGGGAAGGAATGGTTCCCTGGCAGGGTGGGCAGGCCCTGGCACAGGTGCCCAGAGCAGCTGTGGCTGCCCCTGGATCCCTGGCAGTGCCCAAGGCCAGGTTGGACGCTGGGAGCAGCCTGGGACAGTGGGAGGTGTCCCTGCCACGGCAGGGATGGGATGAGATGCACTTTAACATCCCCCCAACCCAAATCATTCCAGCATTCTGTGACCTGGGATCCTGGGAGCTCAGCAGAGCTGGATTTGGGAGAGGCAGGAGTGACCTCCCTTCCTTTCAGAGGGGCTCTGTCTCTGGCTGACCTGGAGGGCTTTGGAAAGCTGTGGCATCTGGGGGGCGTTGGGATCTGAGATTTCCTCGGGCTGTGTTTTGGATCTTCCCTCCCTGGTGAGGTTTCTGCACAAAGCACTTCCTTATCGGCTGTGGGGAAGAGATTTGGCTGCAGGGGCTTTTCTTCCCGATCCACATCCCTGTGACAAGTAATTTCCGAGTGTGAAAATCGCTTTGATATCTGTATTCAGCGCTGGCTGCTCGGGAGCCATTGCATAACCCGGGCAGGGACGGGCCGAGCCCGCAGGGCTCGGGCTGCACCCACCGCCGTGGCCCGGTCAGAGCGGCTCCTGCCGGCTCAGAAGCTCGGAGAATGTGCCACGAAGGGAGTTTTTGCAAGTGGAGCCTTTCCTTGAAGAGAGGAAGAAAATCCTGATGGAAGGAGCTGCCTTTGAAGTGGTTCCTGCTCCTCATCCAGTGCTGAAAGGGCTGTGAAGTTGTGTGAAGCAAAGGGCAGGTTCTGTTTAGAGTTTGCACCATCATTTTCTCTCCCCCAAGAATGCTTTTTTCATCCAGCTGTACTGTGTTTCTGTTGAGATTCATTAGCTGCAAAAATAGGGATTTCTGTGGAGGAGTCTGTGGATGAAATGACAATAAAATCATTTTATCAGTACCTAAGAAATGCATGTGAGTGTTCAGGATACCTGAGCCTAAGCCAGCAGCTGAAACAAAAATCTGTGTGCAGTTCTATTTGCTTCCAAACAGGGGGACATTGATACTCTGCCTGAACAAAAGAGTTCAAGTGACAGGATCCAAGGTGAGGGTGTTGGAGATGCTTCTCCTGCCCCTCCTGGAGAAGTGAGCTGTTCCCCTGCCCCAGCCAAGCCCGTGTCTCTCCAGCATCCTGCTCCTTGCAGGTGATGCGTTCCCTCTTCCTCCTGGGATTAGACCTGGGCTGTTTCAGAAAGAATAATTACATTTGATCTAGGAAATGATGAATGTTGAGGAGGAGGGAATTAAAAAGAAATTATAAAAAAGAAGCAGCCCAAATCCCCCGTGGTTATTGGAGTGGGAAGGGAGCACTTTGTTAGAATGACACCGAGTCCTCTGGTGAGGTGTCCTGGGCTGGGGCTGAGGCTTGGCCAGAGCTGTGCCTTAGAGGCTGGGCCAGCAGCAAAGCCTGCACGGGCAGCAGGGATCCATTGGTACATGAGACAGGCTGGGAGGATGTGAGGAGGGCCTCCAGGGATAATGTCCCTGCCTTGGGAGCAGGCTCCAGAGTCAGCGCTGCCCCTCTGCTCCAGGCTGGCCCATGGCAGCTGTCCCATTGCTCTCCAAGCTGCACCAGGGAGCTTCCCAGTGCCTGGTGTGTTCCAGGAGCTGCTGGAGCGGGGCAGGGGTGCAGCAGCCTGGGGACTCCTCTGGGGGCTCAGCTGAGCCTTCAGCTCACGGGAAGGAGCCGTGTCTGTGTCAGGGTAATCCCAGTCCCGACTCTGAGCTCCCCACAAAAAGCTGCCCCATAACCCTGTGTCACCAAGCTCACTGAGCCAGTGAGGGGGCCCTGGCAGCCGTGACAGCTCCCAGGGACAAGGGGGACAAGAAGAGCATCCAGTGCAGTGTGAAGCCACATCTCTGACAAAATCCCCAGTTTTCTGAGGATGTTTGGATACTGGCTCCACCCACGAGCTCTAGTGGAGGTGTTCTGCCCACAGCAGCCGGAACTGATGCCCTTTAAGGCTCCAACCCAAACCAGTCTGTGATTCCATGAGTACTGGTTTGGGGCCAGAATGTGTCAGTCAGTGTGTGCTGAGACCAGGATCTCAGATCCACCCAGTGGGAGGATTCTTTACCCTCAGGATCCTCCCCTAAGCCTGGTCAGGCTGTGTTTCCCTGGTGCCCTGTCCTGACCCTGAAGGGCTGCAGTGCTTCCTGGGGTAGCCTGGAAGGATTGTAGCAGGAATTGCCCAAAGGGAAAAGGATGGAGCTCCCCTGGCTCGTTCTGCCCTCCTCTGCCCTCAGGAATTTCTGGAGGCTGTTCCTGACTTGCATTTTTGGGACCCTCGGAGCTGCCCCTCCGTGCCAGGCTGGCCTGTGCACAAAGATAAACCAGACCCACGGCCTCACTGCCACCCCTCTGGAGGGTTGTTCTCACACTGACTCCTCTTCCTCTGTGTTCTCCTCGTGACTGGAGTGCAGTAACAGCTGCTTTTTGTGGAAACACGAGTGTGGAGCACCCTGGGCTGCATTTATATCCTGATGCTTTAGATCGTTAAATTCTCATGGCTTAAGCTCTTTATTTCTTGTTTTGCTGTGCTTATGAGAGGATCTCCTGGGGCTCTATTGTACAACAAATACAAATAATCCATGAATAAAATAGCCTGACTGTTTGTACTGCTGGCAGTCTGCAAGGATTGCTCCCAGATAAGGTTTTGGGATAGTACTCATTTTGATCTGTGCCTTCTACCAGTGTTTCTCTGCTCAACAGCACTGCAGAGATGATGCCCTCTGGAAAGAGGCTTCTCCAGATTAATTTCTGATTTTTTCTACCTGTTCGCTCTCTGCCTTTGGCAGAGTTTCAGTTTCCTTCCGTGCTCTCCCTGCCCAGCCATGGTTAGTTCCTGCAGGTTTTGGGGTAGCTCAGGTGTTGCATTGCTGCACACACAGAGGCTGCAGTTATTCCTTGTCAGTGCTGCCCCGGGGTGGGAGAAGCCCTTTAAATTCACTCATAGCACGTTTAGTTTTATGAAGTCCTTGACCTTGAACTTCTAAATGAGCTGGGATGTGAATTGGAGAGTACTAAAATGAGATTTAAATGGGAGAAAGCCCCAGTTCCCTGCCTGGGAGGATGTGCTGCTCTCGCTGGGGCTGCTGTGAAACAGGACCAGTTACATTAAATACAAACTGGTATTTACTGGTGCCTTGAAACTGCTGCACTTGTTCCCCACTGGGAGCTGCCCTTTGGGGAGCCAAGTCTCATTAATTGGTGTCCAATCATTGCACAGGACTGACGGGTGTGTGCACTGCAGATTTTCCTCCTCAGATCTTTTCCTTCTACTTTCTTTTTCCCCTATTATGTGCAAACACCATGTTTATTTTTCTGTATTAGCTCCTCTACTGTTCTCCTCTCTTCAGTAATTAACAGCTGATTTCCTGCTTGTCTCTTGACCTTTCTTTTGTCAATCCATTCAAATCACAAGAATTTCTTGTTCTTTAAATATCTGCTTAAATGCCACTGGTAGAGGTCAGCTGGTTTAGTTCTTGACATATTTGGAAGAAGATATTCCTGGTGTTAATTTGTTTCTCCTCTAGTTATTTCTTAGTAAATAACCTGGAAGGTTTGCATAGCAAATTGGTGTAGAAATTACTTTTTCCCCCGTGGAACACACAGAAGTGGGTGGTAGGTGAGTGATACCTTGATTTTTGTACAGAGGGCAGAATTCACTGATGTGGCAGTTGGTCTCTGAAGGACTAAAATGTTGCTTCTCTGGGCAGCCTGTGCCAGGGCCTCCCCACCCTCACAGGGAGGAATTTCTTCCTCCTGGTCCTGTCCAAAGTCTCTCTCCGTGTTTCCTGTAGCTCCTTCAAGTCCTGGAAGGTCACAGTTAGGTGACCCTGGAGCTTCTCCTCTCCGGGTGAACATTCCCAGCTCTCCCAGCCTTTCCTCCCAGCAGAGCTGCTCCATCCCTCTGCTCATCCTGGAGCCTTCTCTGGGCTCCTCCAGCAGCTCCAGCTCCTGCCTGTGCTGGGCCCAGGGCTGGGGCACTCTACAGGTGGGGTCTCACCTGGGCACAGGGGCAGAGGGGCAGAATCCCAGTCTCTCCCCTGCTGCCCACACTGGGATCAGTATTTACATTTTCCAGTCCGCAGTGTGCAGGGACAGCAAAGGAGTTAATCCAAACTGCAGATTTGCCAGAAAATTGCTCTATAAATAAAAATAAATTCCAAAAATAAGTGAAATAAAACATCAGTAGAAGATGAAGGGGAAGGGAAGGATGGAAACAAGTGGCTGTGAGGAGTGAAGAGTGGATTTGTTCCATGGTCAAGTGCTTGTGTTGAGAGGCCTTTTGTCACCAGAGACTCCTTTGGAGAGCAGCCCTTGGAGGGCAAATCAGATTAACTCCAAGCAGAGAAGTTCTGGGAGCGCTCTCTGCCACCTTCCAGAGGAAGTTGGATCTGGGAATCTTCTCCACAGCTCCTGACAGGAGGGGACAGTCAGGGATGTCGGGCTCTGCTCCCAGGGAACAGGGACAGGAGGCAAGGGAACATCCTCAGGCTGGGCCAGGGGAGGCTCAGCAGGGACACTGGGGAAAATTTCTCATGGAAAGGTTGTCAAACACAGAACCAGGCTGTGTAGGGAGGTGGTGGAGGGGTTTAACAGCCCTGTGGATGTGGCACTTGGGGACATGGCCCAGTGGTGGCCTTGGCAGTGCTGGGTCAAGGTTGTACTCGATGTTTTGAGGGCTTTTTCAACATAAATCATTCCATGTTCCTGTGAGAATCTCCAGTGCTGGATGATCCAGCTGGAGGCACTAATACACCTGTAACTGATGGGGAAGTTTTGTGCCTGGGGAAGCAAATCTGAGAGAGAGACATTTCCTGCTTACTTTGCCATTGAGTTAAACTCCTGTACAAAACAGAGTGCCTGGGATATGAGGTCTGCAGAGGGAGGATTTGCGTGGCACCAGGTGGCTCAGCCCAGGTGAACGGAGCAGATTTCCTAAAGGAATAGGTTTGCTTCAGTCTCTGAGTTCTTGGAATAAAAGAATGATTTAATTTCTTTTTCCTGTTTGAATCTGTATGCAAGACTGGAACATCTTCTGGGTCAGAATGGGATGTCAGTGGGATTTTTCCTTTGTTCCTGGGTCAGAATGGGATGTCAATGGGATTTTTCCTTTGTTCCTGGGTCAGAATGGGATGTCAATGGGATTTTTCCTTTGTTCCTGGGTCAGAATGGGATGTTAATGGGATTTTTCCTTTGTTCCTGGGTCAGAATGGGATGTTAATGGGATTTTTCCTTTATTCCAGCAACAACGCACTGTTTATAGGCTGACCCTGGTGAAAGCTTGGAATGTGGATGAACTCAAAGCTTATGCTGACCTGATATCCCTTGGGAAACCAGACTTCGTTGAGGTCAAGGTGAGCTGCACTGAGCTGTTTTAGTTTTTCCAGCAGTATTTTCCATTTTGTCCCCATTTCCCCCCGCCTTTAGTCTAAACTTTCTGAGTAAGTAAAATTCTTCTGAACTGATGCATAAGAAACTCCTCTCTTGCTTTTAATATTAGTGAATAATAATTAATTCACATTCAGGTGGTGTTTTCCAGTATCCTGTGTGTGCCTTTGGAGCAGGTTTGCCTGTGCCACAAATCAAACTTTATACCAGCCAGCCTCGATTTCTGCCCAACAGAATCATCACTCTCTGGCCTTTTTTTTTTATATTTCTGTGGAAACAAAGATAACAGATATACACAGGTAACAGAGAGAAACATAAATAGATATTCCTTCTTTATATCAACTATCAGTTGAAACAAAATATTCCAGGTTCAGCTGGTAGTTTGGGGTAGGATTCTTCCCATCCTGGTCTTGAGTTTTGCCAGGGAAAAGGTGAAAGGTTCAGTGATGTGTTTGTGTTTGGCTGGATTTGAGGGCTGCCAGCAGATGTGAGATACAGCAAGGCAGAAGGGGCTTTATCGTGGGCTTAATCCATTCAGTAAATAGAAACTGTAAAAAAAGTTACAAATTTATAAAAAAGGCACCTTCCCACATGCTCTGAGCATTTTCACCCAGCAGCTCCTGCAGAGGAGCACAGCTGTTTGTGCAACTCTGTTACTCCTGGACACTCCTTTTTCTTTTCTCTTTTCCTTCTCTTGAATAAACTTTCTTTCATTTTTAACCTTTTCTTTTATTTTTTCAACCTTTTTTTTACTGCTGCTATGAAGAAAAAGCCTGGATTCTGCTGTGAATGTTTGTTACCTTCTGTCAGCATGGAGAGTTTTTCTCTCTAGGCATGCTGCTGAAGTTGGGAGCTTCATCCTGGGTCGGGTTTGGAGTCTGGGGAAAACCCCTCGGTTTTCCACCTTCTTGGGTGTCTCCCTGGCTGTGCAGGATCCTGCCAGGGAGGGGAGGGCAGGGATGGAGCAGAGGCTGTGGGACTGTGTGAGTTTGCGGCCCTAAGTTGGGCAACTCCCTGGGGGCTCCCCTGGCAGGGGAAACCCTCCTGGAGCAGTTCTGTGTCAGGAACCAGAGACACATTGGACTTTTTCGGTCTTCAGACTCTGTTTATTGTTACCTTATCAAAACTTCAGCACACTGTCTGCACCAGACTCTGCATGCAGGAAAAGCAGCACAAAAATGGCCAACAATCTCTTGTTACAAGGCCTTTTAGGTCTAATCAAAAACTAAGCTACCCAATTAAGAAGTGACATCTAAATTATTTTCCTTTCTAACCCAATAACTGACCCCTAAAGACCAGCAATGTGGATTTTTCTGCCCGATTGCAAGATACCACCCAAACCCAAGAAGAAAGAGGAAGAAGAAAGAAGGGAACTCAAGACAACACCCTATATCCTCCATCTTGAATCCATCTATAACATACTAAAAATCCTAAAACCTAAATGTCTCACCCATGTGGCATACTCCACTACTCTCTACAATCTCTACAGTCTCTTTCACACTTTTGTGGTTTCTAGTTCACCTTGAGGCTTTGGAAGTTTTCTCCATGAATGAGGGTCAAAGTCAGTGCTCCCCTGGGGTTCAGGACACCCCAGAGCAGACAGAGAAATATTCCTGGTGCCCTGGGTTTCCACAGGGTTGGTTCTGCCGAGGCTGCTCTGCCCGGGGCATTAATGTTAATTAATGAGATGAGGCGGTTCCAGTTGATGTTCCAGCACTGATTCCCCCAGGAACTCTCCAGGGCAAACATCTGTCTCCTGCAAGGCACGGCCTGCTCTTCCCTCTGCCTCACAGTGTCACAGTCCTGCCCTGGAAAAATCCTGCCTTGCTCTGCCAAGGAAATACATGAGCGGTCACAGGTGTACTCCTGGTGCTCTTCCAGCTGGGACAGGGATATCCGTGGATCTCTGAAGCCTGTCTGTGGGAACTGGGACAGGGATATCCGTGGATCTCTGAAGCCTGTCTGTGGGAGCTGGGACAGGGATATCCGTGGATCTCTGAAGCCTGTCTGTGGGAACTGGGACAGGGATATCCGTGGATCTCTGAAGCCTGTCTGTGGGAGCTGGGACAAGGATATCCGTGGATCTCTGAAGCCTGTCTGTGGGAGCTGGGACAGGGATATCCGTGGATCTCTGAAGCCTGTCTGTGGGAGCTGGGACAGGGATATCCGTGGATCTCTGAAGCCTGTCTGTGGGAACTGGGACAGGGATATCCGTGGATCTCTGAACCCTGTTCTGTGGGAACTGGGACAGGGATATCCATGGATCTCTGAACCCTGTTCTGTGAGCTCTGAACACAGCTCCCCTGTGAGCTGGGACAGGGAGGGGCTGGGTAACATTCCCAGAATCCAGCAGTGGGATGGTGGCACTGGAGGCCCAGCCTCAAACTGTGCTGGTCACACAGCATTTGGGACTTGCAATTTTCCCCAAAAGACTTGGTGTTTTTGATTGAAAGTAATTTTTTGTGTTCCTTTGGGAATGAAGCATACTTGGGATGTGGATAGGCCTCAGCATTCCTTTCTCCAGCCCTTCAGTGTGCCAGGGTAAAAAGCCAAGGACCAGGTGGTGCTCAAAGCCACCCAACAAAGAGTGATGAGGAGATTCTGCAAAGCTCTGCCCGACAATGGGGCTGAGCTTGGGGATTTTCTGGTTGAAGACTTGGGATAAATGATGTCCATTTCAGATGAAGGGAGCTAATCCGGTGTTGCTTCAGAGAGGCTCAGGGGGTGGATGGAGAGAGATTTAGATTTTTGCAGGGCTTAATCCTTGTTCTCATTTCCATGAGTGCCTCACAGTGCTGTAACTCTGTGGGACCCCATTCTCCCACTTAAGCCAATAGTAAAGGGAGACTCAGTCATTAAAAATGCATCAAATTGATTTGTTGCCTTAATCTGTTCTAATGCCACTGTGTCACTGTCACACTTGTAAAGAGCTGATGGTTGTATTTAAGGTCTGGAACGTGCCAGAACTCCTTTTCTTCCCATGGTGCCATCTTTGGGTTCTGAAAGCCAGAGGTTTGTTTGATGCACACCATTTTTGTGTTCAGGGCAGGGAATGGAGCTGGGAAGGGGCTGGAGCCCCAGGAGCAGCTGAGGCAGCTGGAAAGGGGCTCAGCCTGGAGCAAAGGAGGCTCAGGGGGGACCTTGTGGCTCTGCACAGCTCCTGACAGGAGGGGACAGCCGGGGGGGTCGGGCTCTGCTCCCAGGGAACAGGGACAGGAGGAGAGGGAACGGCCTCAGGCTGGGCCAGGGCAGGCTCAGGGTGGATTTTGGGGAAATTTCTTTACTGAAAGGGAGGCCAGGCCCTGGCACAGGCTGTGCAGTGTAGGGGTGGAGTCCCCATCCCTGGAGGGATGTGAAAGATGACTGGACATGGCACTTGGGCACATGGGTTAGTGGAGCTCAGCAGTGCTAGGTCAGTGAGTAGACTCAGTCTGAGGGGTCTGTCCTTGCTGAATTCTAGAATCATGGAATGGTTTGGGTTGAAAGGGACATTAAAGCCCATTCAGTGCCACCCCTGCTGTGCTCCAAGCCCCGTCCAGCCTGGCCTCGGACACTGCCAGGGATCCAGGGGCCGCCACAGCTGCTCTGGGCAGACTGAAGCTTTGGCACTCAGCTCACAGCAGTGGCGTGAGCTCCAGCCTGAGCAGAGCCTTCCTGCTTCCTCCTATCCCTCAGAATTTAAGGAAGAAACCCAAAGCTGCCAGACTGGCCCTTTATCCCAAGCCTGTCCATGCCATGGTGTCGGAGGGCAGGACTTGGGCACAGCAGGGATCCAAGTCATGGCACAGAATCTTCCCAAGCCTTTGTGAAGGTTTTCAGTCACTAGGAATCTCTTTCCCTGCTAATTTTGTTCATGTAGTTGGATAATCTTGGTGTCCAGCCCAGCTCAGGCTGCTGGTCTGGGACTGCAGCTCCTGCTCTGGTACCTGAGGCTTGGCTGCAGAATTGAAGTCACCAAGTAAATGTGTGCAAGGAAGGGCCAGAGGGAGGTGTCTGTCCCAGTCTGCTCACTCTTGTCAAGTTAAACAGTAAAGATTATTTAATTGCTTAAAATAATGAGGAAAATGAGCTGTGCCTTAATGAGTTTTTAATTACATGCAGCAAGAGGCGATTGCCCCCACCTGTCAAACATCCATTCAGGATCCTGCTGCCATCCCAGCTGGAATTTAGATGAAGAGGTGAAGCTCAATCACCCATTTTGGTGCCTGCTGTGAATAAACCCAAACAATGTATGATTTCCACACCTGAAAAAAGACCAGCATTGGCCACTTGCTGTTAGAGAATCACAGAGTCATTTGGGTTGGGAGGGACCTGCAGGACTGAATCCAACCACTCCCAGCACTGCCAATGTCCCCAGGTGCCACATCCATACATCTGTTAAATCCCTCCAGGGATGGGGACTGCGCCACCTCCCTGGCAGCCCCTTCCAAAGCCTGACCACCCTTTCCATGAAGAATTTTTCCCCTGATGTCCACCCTGAGCCTCCCCTGGCGCAGCCTGAGGCTGTTCCCTCTCCTCCTGTCCCTGTTCCCTGGGAGCACAGCCTGAACCCCCGGCTGTCCCCTCCTGTCAGGAGCTGTGCAGAGCCACAAGGTCCCCCCTGAGCCTCCTTTTCTCCAGGATGATGGGTCACAGGTTGGACCTGGTGGTCCTCGAGGACTTTTCCACCCAGGGTAAATCCATGGTTGTGACCCTGGAGCAGAGGAGGTGACTCAGCAGTGGCTGTTCCTCTCTTGGTCCTCACAGGGCTCATTTGGAGAGCTGGGATGAAAGGCTGGGTCCTGTGTTTGAATTCAGCTTCCACTTCCAGGGAATCCCTGCCCATTTCCAGGCAGTGCAGCACCCTCTGCCACGGGTGTGGGGAGTCTGGAGAGCTGCTGGGAGATGCTGGGGCTGTGCTGCACAACCAACCATCTCCAGTCCTCCCTGCAGACTGAAGTGACACAAAGGATTGATGGCCTTTGTTAAATCAGCTTGAAAGTGATGATTAAAAGCAGCCAAGGAGTCAAATCCTGGCTGAATCCACTGCAGCAGGAGCCTTGTGAGGCCTTGTGGCTGTAATTTGGGGAGTGCTGCTGCTCAGCTCAGGAGTGTTTTCATTGCAGAGATGGCAATCAACATGGCATTGAGGCTTTTTATATTTGTCTGGGGTCATGGCTGGCCCAGATTTTAAACAGTGTCTCTGTCACTCAGCAGCTTGGCCTACACTTTGTTCTCTGTTAATTTGCACGAGCCTCAATTAAATTTATAATTTGTGGGCCCAGAGTGGAGAGAATTGTTTTGTTCAGTAATTCAATTGGGAAGTCTGGAGTGTGAGTGGAGAAACAAAGCACTGTCAGCTGTAGCTGTTTCCTTCAGAGCCCTGGTGATTGAAAGGATTGCTGGCTGGCTGGCTGCATCCCGGGGCAGGAGCCAGGTCCTCGGGGCAGGAATGGGCTTCCCTTGCTTCCCACAGCACCAGCAGCCACCCTGGCACATGCTCTGGGCAATCCACTTGTGCTCAGTCAGCTCCATTACAGCCGAAAATCAGCCCTGAGCCCAGCACAGGCAGGAGCTGGAGCTGCTGGAGGAGCCCAGAGGAGGCTCCAGGATGAGCAGAGGGATGGAGCAGCTCTGCTGGGAGGAAAGGCTGGGAGAGCTGGGAATGTTCACCTGGAGAGGAGAAGCTTTAAGGGGACCTCAGTGTGACCTTCCAGAACTTGAAGGGAGCTTGCAGGAAACATGGAGAGAGACTTTGGACAGGGGATGGAGGGACAGGACACAGGGAATGGCTCCCCACTGCCAGAGGACAGGGATGGATGGGATATTGGGAAGGAATTCCTCCCTGGGAGGGTGGGCAGGCCCTGGCACAGGGTGCCCAGAGCAGCTGTGGCTGCCCCTGCATCCCTGGCAGTGCTCAAGGCCAGGCTGGACACTGGGGCTTGGGACAGCTTGGGACAGTGGAAGGTGTCCCTGCCATGGCAGGGGTGGCACTGGATGGGCTTTGATGTCCCTTCCAACCCAACCCATTCCATGATTCTGTGAACTCCATAGAGTGCCCAGCACAATTGCTCTGGATTCATCCTGGCTGGGATGCTTTTCAAAGGCTTCTGCATTTCAAGGTACTCGGCCAGAGCTCTGTGGATTAGGCTGCTCAAAGCACCCTTATTAAGCAGGTAATTAAGAGGCAGAATCGTTGCTGTTCCTGCCACTGGGAGGTTGGGGAGAGAGCTCTGAGTGAACAATGGGATCCTTTCCTTTTTAATTCTTGATGTCTTAATAAGTGTCTTCATGTATTACTGCAAAGCAGAACGTGACCGCCCTCATCAACTCCGCATGGGCTTTAAGTGCTATCAGCTGTTAATTAACTCCAGTTTGAAGAAGTTGGGGAAGTTGAAAGCTGCTTTCCTTCGGTGTGCTGGAAGCTGATTCCCATTGATTTGTGCTGGGAATTAATCAGCCAGCCAAGCACTCATTTATTCCATTTGCCTCTGTGCTTCCTTTGCTTGTAAACGATACCTTTGTAGTTTGCTGAGAGCATGAATCATGTTGGAGCTTCTGAAGAATTTCCCCCCTCTATACTCATACATTTTTCATGCTGCTCAAATCATAATCTGGATAATGAGTGTGGAGAGAATATTGCTGTGTGTCTCCAGCTGAACTTTGGGGATCCAAACCCCTGATTTGCGTGGCTGGCTGCTCTGATATAACACTGACTAATAGAGAACAAACATGTTTAAACTTTGGGTTCAGACTTACAGAGCTAAAAAAGCCTGAATGTACATTCCTGGTGAGCACTCCCTGGCTTGTGGCCTGTCAGTCTTCCTCCAGGCTGGCTGTGAGTTATGGTGCCTGGGCAGATTAATGGGGGGAGTCCCTCATAAATTTATGGGTGAGAAAGTAATTGCTTCCAAAACTTGTACAGTTCCCAATTAGCGGCAGGCTGCTGCTCCTGCAGCCCTGTGTGTGCACTGTGCTCTGGTTGAAAGTGTTGGCAAAGATTTGTCTGCACATTCCATGTCCAGGGAAGTGCAGGTAAATCAGGAATTGGGAGCATGGTGGCAGCTGGAGCAGGTGCCATGGCCATGCCACACATGAAGCTGGATGCAAATTCCATTTAAAGAGGTCAAAGTGTTCTTCCCAGGGGGAAAACCACAAGCAGGCTAGACATAACATCCATAAAACTGTGTTGCAAAGGCTGGTGCTTGATGGGATATTGTGACTGGAATAAAAGAGCTCAGCCCAAGAGCAGAGGGGCTGGAACCACCCAGAGAGGGGGGCAGAGGGGCCGGGTGATGTCTGTAGGAAAAGCCCTTTGTTCTCTTTTCCCCTTGGGAGGGAGGAAGGCAGGACTCCAGGAAGGCAGGCAGGCAGGAAGGAAAGAAGGAAGCATGAAGGAAAAAAGGAAAAGCAAACTTGAGGTCACGACTGAGACTAAATCAGTAATTTAGGAGGTTCAGGTGATCACCTCTCCAAATTAGGAGTAGCTGGTCCCTGAATGGTGAGGCTGGATAAGGCAGGCCTGGATGTGGCACTCAGTGCTCTGAGCTGGGTGACACAGTGGGGACTGGTCACAGGCTGGACTTGGTGATCCTGCAGGGCTTTTCCAGCCTCAGGAATTCTGGATTCAGCGGCTGAAGGGGGTGGATGGGCTGGGGGAGAGCTGGAGCTGTTCCACTCCCTGAGCAGTGCCCCAGAGCAGCGGTGCTCGTGTCCTGGCTCTGTGTGGGGACAGAGGGACACGAGTCCTCCTCCAGGCTCTCTGTCCATGTGGGCTGGGGGGTTGGGGAGGGAGCTGGAGCCCTGTTTCTCTGACACCCCAGGATCTGCAGGGGAGGTGTCCTTGAATGATGTCACCTCTCAGCGTCAGTTCTGGGGATGCTTCCAGAACATGACCCAGAAGCTGCGTCCCAAAGCTCCAGTGCTCCCACAAGGGAGGGACTGAGGTTTGTGTCAGTCTCTGCTGTGCCAGGGATGCTCCCAGTGCCCGTCACCTCCGTGGGCACGGGATGGCTACGGCCCACCCAGGGACCTGCTGGGTTTGAGTACAGCTACTGGAGGGCAGGGCAGAAATCACAGCCTGGGCTTGGAAGGAAGAGGCCCAGAGCTCATTCCCTCTGTGGCACATGGACAGGATCTCTGGGAGTGTCCCACTGACATGGCATTGGTTGCCCATGAGACTCTTCCAGACTTGTCATGTTTCCAACCCGTGACCTTCTCCAAGGTCCCTTGGTCACTTGAGAGCATTCTGCTTTTTCTTGTTAAAGCAGTGTTCCAGCATCAAGCCCAGCCTGTGTGTCACTGCTGGGGACACCTGGCACGGTGCTTTGGGGGTGTGTCACTGCAGGAGGGACTCATTTTGATGCCATCTCTGGGTCTGTGGGATGGGATGCCATGGGATTGGGTGTGAGGGGCAGAGCCAGCAGCTGCAGGTTTTGCTGTGGCTGGCACTGCTAGGGCCAGGGGCGTGCTGAGCTGATTGTCCTGTTTCCCTGTGTCCCCAGGGCGTGACCTACTGCGGGGAGAGCTCTGCCAGCAGCCTGACCATGGCCAACGTGCCGTGGCACGGGGAGGTGGTGAGCTTCGTGCAGGAGCTGGCGCGGCTGCTCCCGGAGTACGGCATCGCCTGCGAGCACGAGCACTCCAACTGCCTGCTGCTGGCCCACAGCAAGGTGAGCCTGCCTGGGGAGGGCACAACTGCCTTCTTTGCTTCTAACAGCCTTCTTCTCCAGAGTTATCCCAAACTGCTTAGGCTGGAAAAGCCCTCTGGGGTCTTTGTGTCCAGCCCAGCAGTGCCAAGGCCACCGCTGCCCCATGTCCCCAAGTGCTACATGCACACCTGTGTTAAACCCCTCCAGGGCTGGGGCTCCACCCCTGCCCTGGGCAGCCCATTGTCACTGCAGCAGGCCCCCAGCCAGGTAATAATTAGCATTGACTCCATGATTCACAGAAGGCTGATCAATCACTTTCTTATATTATTATTAAGGAACCCATTGCTTTTATATGCAGTTACAATACAGCTGAACTTGATTGGTCCTTCAATCAAAACCCATCACCATTGGCCAATTAAGAAACCATCCTTTGCTAAACAAATCTCCATACATGTGAACACATTCCATATGTTCACAACAACAGATGCAGCAAGTTAAGATAAGAATGGTTTCTCATTCTTTTCTCTGATCTTCTCACAAACTCTTCCCAGAAAGGCCTGGAAAAGTTGTGTTTCTCTCTGTGGCCAGAGAGCTGCTGCCACAGTCCATTCCAAATCTTCCCAAGACTCTCCAGTCACTAGCCAGGAGAATCCATTGTGTGCCCAGGACTCCAGCCCTTCACACCCCTGGATGCCACTCGGACCCAAGGGATGCTCTGTTATTTTCCTGTTGCTCTGAGCCACCTCTCCAAAGGCAGAATCACCCCATTTGAATCAGAAACACAGAATCATTTGGGTTGGAAAAGCCCAACCACTCTCCCAGCACTGCCAAGGCCACCACTGCCCCATGTCCCCAAGTGCCACATCCACAGGGCTGTTAAACCCCTCCAGGGGTGGGGACTCCACCACTGGCGTGGGCAGGAAGGAGTTTCCCCAGTGTCCCCCCTGAGCCTCCCCTGGCCCAGCCTGAGGCCGTTCCCTCTCCTCCTGTCCCTGTTCCCTGGAGCAGAGCCCGACCCCCCGGCTGTCCCCTCCTGTCAGGAGCTGTGCAGAGCCACAGGGTCTCCCCTGAGCTTCCTTTTCTCCAGGCTGAGCTCCTTTCCAGCTGCCTCAGCTGCTCCTGGGGCTCCAGCCCCTTCCCAGCTCCCTTCCATTCCCTGGACATGCTCCAGCCTCTCAGGGTCTACATTGTCATGACAGCTTCTCTGAGCAACCTCTGCCAGGGCCTCACCACCCTCATGGTAAAAAATATTATCTTGCATCCAATGGAAATCGACCCTGCTGCTGTTTAAACCCATCAGCCCTTGAAGTAGGTCCTGCTAGAAAGGTTTGTCACCATCTCCCCTTCAAGTACTGGAAAGGAAATGAAATTAAATACAAGTGAAATGCCAAAAAATATGTTTAAAGGATGCAGGAAATGAAAAATAATGAGTACATATTTGCTTTCTGAGCTTCAGAAAAGATTAATAGAAGGACAGCAGAAAAAGATAATAATGTGCCAGCTGAGCACCTGATGAAATTGTAGATTCCTGGAATGCTTTGGGTTGGAAGGACCTTAAAGCCCATCCTATTCCATGGCAGAGACACCTCCCACTGTCCAGGCTGCTCCAAGCCCCGTCCAGCCCGGCCTTGGGCACTGCCAGGGATCCAGGGGCAGCCACAGCTGCTCTGGGCACCCTGTGCCAGGGCCTGCCCACCCTCCCAGGGAGGAATTTCTCCTGAAAATTAAATCTAAACCTACTTTGGAATCTGCAAAGAAAGCAGCTGGGAAGGAGCAGAGAAAACCAGGACACCTGGCACTGGTTGTGTTTGATCTCACCTTAAATTGGCTTTATTTACAGCCTCACTCCTGGCTGTTGCCACTGGCAACTGTTCCTGAGAAAGCAAAATCTCCTTTTGCATTGTAAGGTCCAGGAAAGCAAACAAACAGATTGCAGAAACCTTCTTGAGGCAGAATTTAAGTAACACCATTAGCAAAGAGAATAAATTGGTACCTGTCCAGGAGGAATTCAACAGCTGCTTCTACTTCCACAGCCATTAGCAGAGGGTGGCTGTGGGAAACAATCTGTCCTCAGTGCTAAAATAGCTAATAAAAAATAAATTTATTTCCATTAGGGTTTAATTTTTGAGTTTCAGGCTCTAGTGGAGAATATAATCTGTCAGTGCCTATTATTTGCAGGAAAACCTGTGCTCTGGGATTGATCAAAGTGGAATGAGTAATTGCAAAATCAAAGGGGTCTTTAAAAAATTAAGGAGTTGCAGGAAGAGTGTAATAAAAGTCATTAAGAAATGTGATTTATCTCACTGTGTTTTCCTAGGTCTGAGTTTGGAGGTGTTCAAACAGTGCTCCTGATAAGTTTAATGCTGCCATTGAATGCCAGCCTGTAGGAAAGAGTCTGGGAGTGTCAGGAATAATTCATCCTGCAGCTGCTGCCTGGGATGGATGGGACTCATTGATTGGCACCTACTTGTGATGAGTGACAGTTCAGGACTTGAGCTCTGAAGTCTCTTAAGGGCAGGGATTTAGGGAGAAAAGGGATTTTAAGAACAGCAAACTGCAGGTTTTGTGTCTGGTGTTACTTTTTCTCTCTCTGGAGGTCACGGGGTGGCGCTGAGATGGGAGCTGGGGCACCTGGGGGCCTTCGGGGTCCTAAAAATCTCCCGTGCAGCCTCCAGGTCTCTCCCCACACCCACATCCCTTCTCCCTGCTGGCCAGCAGTGGGTTCTGCCCTCTGGGAGTGGCTGCAGCTACAGGGGAGGTGTTCCTGGGAACCCTCAGCACTCAGGGGATGATGGATCCCACTTGAACCTCGAGAGCTTTGGATCCCAGGGGAGCTCAAAAAGTCCTAAAAACTGAATCCTCACAGCAAGGTGTTGGATTTCCACTTACCCTTCCCACAGCCCTAAAAATCACCCCAGAGAACAACCCCTGTGCCCTGCTCCCCAAGCCCTGAGGGTCCACCTGTTTCTGGGATTTCCATGGCTTTGAGGCACTGGGTGTCAGCTCCTCAGCGTCCCAGACTGGTTTGAGTGGGAAGGGCCCTTAAAGCCCACCCAGTGCCACCCCTTCCCTGGCCAGGGACCCCTCCCACTGTCCCAGGCTGCTCCAAGCCCCGTCCAGCCTGGCCTTGGGCACTGCCAGGGATGGGTGGGTCCTGCTGGAGCCTGAGGGATGAGTGGGGACAGTCAGAGCTGGGTGCAGCCTTCCCTTGGCTGGGAGCTCCTCTTCCCTGCCCTTCCTGCATCCTTTCCCTGGTTCCCATCTCTCTCTGGGGGTTGCCTGGTGTTTGGGCTCCATCCTGTTTGATTCTCTAGCAACAGTGATAGCTTTCTCCTCGAGCCAGGCCTTAGGAGCTCTCAGAGAACTTATCGCACTTGAGATAGCTCAGCTACCTCGAATGGCATAAAATTAGCAGGATGGCTTCTGAGGTAGTATTGGAAACAGCAAATGTTCTAATAAAAGGCAAAATAACAAAGCTCTTACAGAGAAAAACTGAGCTAGGGGCAAGAGGTTCTTGCTCTTGCTAAAACACCCCACAAAAGTGATTATTTCCTTTGTTCTCTTCTTTTTCTAGTGAATTACCTTGGCGGGACCTTTTGGCCTCTGTCCAATTGGCAGCTCCAGGTCTGAGGTGAAGTCCCAAAGATCCTATGAGGTCTTTTTAGCAAATTGAGGAGAGAAACTTCTGGGCTTTTTTCCTTTTTAAGCAGACAAAGAATAATTTGGTCACTCCGTCAACAGGGGGCACATTCCTACACAACAGTGCTGAATTCTTGAGTAATTCTCTTTGCTTTTGAGTAAATCCCATAAACCATGGTCACAAAAATGGGATTTATGGCATCACTTTGAACTAATGGGCTGAGATATCAACACAGCAGCAACTTTCTAGTGGAACAGTTAATTCCAGGGACCTTTTCCAGATAGAGGCCTGAGGCTGCTGCTGTTCCTGGCTGGGACAGTCAGTGTACCCTCAGGAGGACCAAAAGAGCTCCTGAGAAGGGGGAAGGTGCTGCAGCTGCCTCGCAGGGAGGATTTCTCAGAAGGAAATTCAATATCTTGGTCATTTCTGGACTAAGTCCCTGTGCCCTATGGTGCTGGATTTGCTTTCCATGTGAGTTCCACCCTGTCCTTATCCCGAAGCACTTCCAGCCCATTTTGTTCATTAACCCTTCCCCCTCGCGGAGCAGCTGGTTGTTTTCCAGCTCCCTGGGGCTTTACAACACCAGTTTCTGGCCAGTTCGGTGGGTGCTGCTGCTGCCCTCAGGCAGGCTGAGGCACTGGGATCCCAGAGCTCTGGGGCAGGACAGGAGGGTTCCATGTCCAAGCATCCCTGTGACCCTGGGCTGATTTCTATCTCACTGGGGGATGCACAGCTCAGGGAATGCTCCCAAAATTCCAGTGCCTGCTCTGTCTGGAGGTCTCAGCTCACAGGGTGACATGAACAGAGTGGGCTCAGCACCCTGCTGCCATCAGCCCTTTATGCTTTAATTAATCTGATAGGCCTGGGATTGGTTGGAAAAGCTCTTCAAGATCATTAAGTTCAACTGTCCACCCAGCAGCACCACCATGTCCCCATGTGCCACATCCACACACCTTTGGGACACTTCCAGGCGTGGGGACTCCATCACTGCCCTGGATGGAGTGCCCTGACCACCCTTTCAGTGAGGAAATTTTCCTTGATATCCAACCTGAACCTCCCCTGGCACAATTTGTGACTGTTTCCTCTTGTCCTGTCACTTGTTCCTGAGAGAAGGGACCAACAGCCCACAGCAAACACTGCATGAGCAGAGTGTCCATCCCTGGATCCAGACACTCCCTCGTGCTGCAGGTGCAGCTGTGTGCTCCAGCCCTCCCTTGCCTCACCAGCTGGATTCTCTCCCTGTTAGATGTGGTCTGGGATAGCCTTGTGTTCTCCAGCATGGCAGGATCATCCACAAAGCCTGAAACAGGCTTTTGGGGACATCCCTTCAATAAGTTCATTTCCCATACCCAAACACCCTTGTGAGGGTGGGCAGGCCCTGGCACAGGGTGCCCAGAGCAACTGGGGCTGCCCCTGGATCCCTGGCAGTGCCCGAGGCCAGGCTGGACATTGGAGCAGCCTGAGATCATGGAAGGTGTCCCTGCTATGGCAGGGGTGGCACTGGATGGGCTTTAAGGTCCCTTCCCACCCAAGCCAATCCAGGATTCTGTGTGGCTGTAGTGCTGGGGGTGTCACAGCACCTCCAGGGCAGGTGTTGGGGACAGGCAACAGCCTGGCCAGAGGTGCCCATCCCTGTCCTTCAGCCACAAAATCATCCCAGCCAGGAGGGACTTGGCCTTTTCCTGCTGTTGTGGGCCCGGGTGGCTCTGGAGCTCTGGGACAGGCACTGAAATGTTCCATGCTGAGCATCCCACGCTGAGCATCCCAGCTATATTTAGGGAGGAAGAGGAAGCACTTCACTCCCAGCTGCACATCCCCTGACAAGGAGTGCATCAGGGACAAAGAGTCCATCACGTTCAGTTCCTTCCTGCCTCTGTCCTTTGGAGAGTGGGAGCTGTCCTTGTGATGCAGCATCCCGGATCCAGGGACAGCATCACAGGGAAAACCAGACTTGGAGGCAGAGGGTCACAAAGAGATGGAACCTCCCGGGATCTGTAGCAGAGCAGGGGATGGCATGGAGCCCAGGTGTGGACAAGGTGACCCCAGGGGTGGAGAAGGTGTCTCAGCAGCCAAGCAGCCTCCTTAGAGCAGCTGTGAGTATGGAATGGTGGAATTCCCGAAGGTTTTCTCCCTTTCCCTTCTCTGGCTGTGTCAGTGATGATAAGCATCTCTCCGTTGTGCTGAAGTTATCTGGCTTCCATCCCTGGGAGTGGGAGCTGCCAAGGTGAACGCCTGGCTCCGTGAGCAGCTGGGCAGGGATTAAAAACCCCAAATCTGCCATAAGGAACCTTCCCTTGGAACAACACCCCAGGGTCAGGGGGATCAGCACAGGATTCCATGGGCTGCGGCACTGCTGGGCTCACTTCAGGGCAGTTCAGGCTGTCCCACTCTCTGGGGATCCAGAACAGTGAATGAATTCAATCTCCAGAGCAGTGAATTCCATCTCCAGGCATTCCATGTGCTGCCTCTGGAGGTGCTCCCTGTGCCCCGACACCTCTGCTGGCTCCTGAGCACAGGCTGAAGTCACTGAGGGTGGAACTGCAGGGCTGCTCGTTGTTGCCAGCTAAAGCTGATGGGACTTGTGGTGCTGGTAGCTGCTCCCAGATCCTGTCTGCAGAGCTGCTGAGGCATTTAAGGCTTGGTTATTCCCAGGGCTGTGTCCCTGTGCTGGTTTTCCTTCAGCCCCATGGGCTGCTCTGTGTGCCTGGCATCCCACTGCTTATGGGATCAGAGTCGGGGAATGGTTTGGGTGGGAAGGGACCTAAACCCCATCCAGTGCCACCCCTGCCATGGCAGGGACACCTTCCACTGTCCCAGGCTGCTCCAAGCCATGTCCAGCCTGGCCTTGGGCACTGCCAGGATCCAGGGGCAGCCACAGCTGCTCTGGGCGGGGCCTCACCACTCTTCAGGGAACAATTTCT
This sequence comes from Anomalospiza imberbis, assembly GCF_031753505.1. Taxonomy (NCBI): domain Eukaryota; kingdom Metazoa; phylum Chordata; class Aves; order Passeriformes; family Viduidae; genus Anomalospiza; species Anomalospiza imberbis. The sequence goes on from NC_089700.1 coordinate 893,350, forward strand.
TCCCAATATCCCATCCATTCCTGCCCTCCTTCCTCTTAAGGCCATCATTGCCATCTCTTACCTCACCTGCATCTTAAAAACCAGCTCAATCCCCTCCTAAAGCCCGAGGTTGTGATTATAATCCAAAATGAGGAGTTGGCAGTTTTTTGCCAAGCACTGTGACCCTGTTCAGTGTAATTTCACACAATATTTCTCCGTGTTTTGCTGAGTGACTCCAGTTCAGTCACTTCCCCTGTCAAACAAAGGGAGCCTTAAATAATTGTGAGCCTTAATGAGGTGAGAAAAGGGGTCATAATTCTGGGAATTTTTTGTTTGTCTTGGAGAGCTGGTGCTGGCAGGTGCTGAGGTGTGCTGTGTTTGATGGCAGCCTGTGGGAAGGTGCAAAGCTGCTGCTTTATCCCAGGGATGGGCTGTGCTCACAGGGAAATGGAGGAGTTCAGGATGGAGCCACCCAGATAATTTTCCTTTTGATGTCGTGCCCAGGGAAGTGGCTGCTGGTGGGCACAGGGCTCAGGGCTGGCAGCCACACCTGGAGGGGGATCTCACTCTTGGGTCCCACCTGGGCACGGCGTCACCTCTGCTCTAACAGCCCCTGCTCCAGCCCCCAGCTCCTGCTCCAGCCCCCCAGCTCCTGCTCCAGCCCCCAGCTCCTGCTCCAGCCCCCCAGATCCTTCCAGCTCCCCCAGCTCCTGCTCCAGCCCCCCAGCTCCTGCTCCAGCCCCCCAGCTCCTGCTCCAGCCCCCAGCTCCTGCTCCAGCCCCCCAGATCCTTCCAGCCCCCCAGCTCCTGCTCCAGCCCCCCAGATCCTTCCAGCCCCCCCAGCTCCTGCTCCAGCCCCCCCAGCTCCTGCTCCAGCCCCCAGCTCCTGCTCCGCCCCCGCAGCTCCTTCCACCCCCCAGCTCCTTCCACCCTCCCAGCTCCTTCTACCCCCCAGCTCCTGCTCCAGCCCCCCAGCTCCTTCCAGGCCAGGGTGCATGGTCCTGGGGAAGGTGGGCTGTTCCTGCTCTGGGGGTTGTGAAGGTGAGTTCTGGTGAGTCCGGCACAGAGCAGGATGGATCTGCCCCTCCAGATATGGAGCTGCTGCTGTGGTTCTGGCAGTTCCAGCAGCTGGGAGAGCCCTGGGCACAGCTCAGGGGTGTCAGCCTGTCCCTCTGACAGCCCAGCTGTGTGTCCCCCAGAGGCGGGTGTGGGTCCAGGGGCATCCTCTGCCTGGGCTGTTCTGGGGTCTGCAGGTGGCTCAGGTCACCCCAGGGACACTCTGAGTGGGAGCAGAAAATCCAGGAATGCTGGGGGTTAATGGCCAGGTGTAGCCAGTATAAAAACTTGGAGGAATGGATTTATTTGGGGATTTATGTATTTTTTCATGTATGTATTCTATGCTGTAAAACCTTTTATAGAAAGGATAAATATCTCCTTTTTTAATACAAGAATATACATAAAATATACATTATTTATATGTTTTGGGATATTTTTATATAGATAAATAAAATATTCTTCCCCATAAAGCCCTGGCACAGGGTGCCCAGAGCAGCTGGGGCTGCCCCTGGATCCCTGGCAGTGCCCAAGGCCAGGCTGGACACTGGGGCTTGGAGCAGCCTGGGACAATGGAAGGTGTCCCTGTCCAGGACAGGGATGGGCTGGGATGATCATTAAAGTCCCTTCCAGCCCAAACCCTCCTGGCATTCACTGAATAAATATAAAAATAATATAATAATATAATTTATTTCTTATATATTTATTATAAATAATATAAAAGAATAGGGGTTAGGGTTATATATACTCTATGTATTTAATATTCATCTCTTCCCATATGTCCATGGGAATATTCCCATCTCTCAGATTGATGGATCTCACTGTGTTTTGGTGCTGAGTTATTCCAGCAGCTGCCAGAGGGTCCCAAAGAGGAGAATCCCTAGTAGGGATCTTTTCCTCAGAGTGTTCCTAATAGACATTACATTTATGGACATTATTGACCTGCAGTGTGTCCATGTGGGATGAGGGGGCTCCAGTGGGAGCTCTCCCAGCTGAGAGGCACAGACTGCAGGGGTCCCTGGAAACTCTGGAATTTCCATGGATGTGTGAGTGTGGGATTAAAAGTAGTCTAGCTAAATTAATTAAGTTCAAACTAACTAAATGTGCTCTCTGTGCAGAGCTATGCTCCATGTCCTGGGAACAGGGCTGTTCTTGGACTGCCAGGTGTCTGGGTTTGAAAAGACAGGTGTGTGCTAGGGAAGGCAGGAGCCTCTCCTGAAATGGAAAATGTAAACCCCCTCCCTCTGACTTATTATAATTTTGAAATTAAGGGTCTCTCAGGCAAAGGTATGGGAATAGGAATAACAGTTCTTTATTAGGAAAACTAAAAATACAAATGCAATAGTACAAAATTAAAAAAAAAAAAAAAAAAAAAAAAAACCACAAAAAACCCCAAAACACTGCCAGAGTGAGAACAGGCCTGGCAGCCTGTGGGTCAGGGTGGTGGCAGCAGTCCCATCCCATGGTGGCTCAGCCCTCCTGCAGTGCCAGCTGTGCTTCTGCTGGAGCAGGGATCCTGCACAAGGCTGGAGTTTTCCTCTGAAGCTCCAGGGCTGCTGGGGATGGGCCTGGGCTTCCTCTGGGAATGCAGTGGGGAAGAAAGCTGCTCCTCTGGGAATGCAGTGGGCAAAGGCTGCTGTGGTGTGCCAAGGTCAGATTGTATCCAGGTAGGAATGCTTGGCTCCTCCCCTGGGCACAGCCTCTCCCCATGGATGATGGAATTTTCTCAGCCATGCAGGGACACTCACTGGCCATGAACAGCAGAGATCTCCTGGAGGGAGGATTGGTTGTGGGAGAGATAAAGAAAACTGCCCATGAACAGCAGAGAGCTGCCCCAGCTCTGACAGATGAGGATAGAATGCACACCCTCAGCTGTATCCTGTAACCTAAGCCACCCTGAATAGATTGCAGCTCAGCAAAGAGCAGATTTCATGGAATACCAGGAAAACCAGGCCGAGGGGTTCTGGAGGTAATTCAGAGATGGGATTCCTGCTCAGGAATGATGATAAAGGGATGCAGGAATGAGGAGGGGGGGGGGGAGCTCCCTCTGCTTCCTGCTCAGGAATGCAGGGATTGGGATCTCTGCAGGCTGGGAATGCCAAAAAAAAAATCCCAGAAGTCTCTGTGCACCAAGTGTTTCATTGGTGGCTTTGGGGTTTTGTTTGGTTGGGTTTTGGTTGTTTTTTGTGTGGCATTTGTGTTTGGTTTGGGATTTCTTGTGGGGGTTCTTTTGCATTTTTTTTTGCGGGGGGGGTTTGGTTTACTTTAGGAGGAGTCTTAGTATGCTTTGGTTTTTTTTGGTTTTTTTTTTCGTTTTGGTGAGCTTGGGTTGGTTTGGGTTTTGGCTTTGAGGTTTTTTGTTTGATTTGGGTTTTTTGCTTGGTTTTGGTTTTTCCAGGTTTATTTTTTAGGGGGAGGGATTTGGAGTTTTTTTTCTAGTATTTCATTAGAGTTTGGGGTTTTGTTCCTGTTTTAGGGTGTTTGGTTTTGGGAGTTTGGATTTTTTGGGGGAATTGTGTTGTTTTCTTTTGTTTATTGTGATTTTGAGGGTTCATCTTTTGGGTGGAGCTTTGTGGGTTTTTTCTATGGTTATTTTTGTTTGGTTTGGAAGGGGCAGGTTTTTTTTTGTTCTGGGTTTTTGTTTGTTTGTGGGTTTTTTTGTGGGGCTGGCTCCCCTGCAGACTGCTGATTGTTATTTTTGGTGTATGGTCTTTAAAATTCTGTGAAAATTGCTGGATTTAACCATTAAATCCTGTGCCTCCCCCAGAGAAAATCCATTTGTTGGATTTGAGGAGTTTGTATTCTTGAATCCTCAATAGGACAAGAGGGAGCAGCCTCAGGCTGGGCCAGGGGAGGCTCAGGGTGGATATTGGGAAAATTTCTCACTGAAAGGGCTGTCCAGCCCTGGCACAGCTGCCCAGGGCAGTGTCAGTGTATCCATCCCTGGAGGGGTTTAACAGCCCTGTGGATGTGGCACTTGGGGACATGGGTTAGCGGTGGCCTTGGCAGCGCTTTGGGGATGGTTGGACTCAGTGAACCTGGAGGAGTTTTCCAGCCCCGCTGTTTGTGGGATTCTCACCAAAGAGGAGCTGTGGCAGCCCCAAAGCTCTGGGGTTTCTCCTGCTCCCCCTGTGCTCCCCAGGGATCCTGGAGGGCAGCACAGCTCTGAGGAGGGGAGTTCTCCATCCAGGATGGAGCCTGTGCTTCCAGCCCTGCAGGGATGGGGTCTGCAGGAGCCACCACAGCCTTTTCTTTCTTTTCCTCCTCTTCTGCTCCACTCTCTCCTGTGCTGTTCAGTCCTTCCCTGAAAATCCTCTGGATGTTTGTGGTGCAGGACTGGAGTGAGTGTCTCAGGAGGAGCCTCCTTGTGCCAGCGTGGTTGGCTCTGAAGGAAATACAACATTACCCTTGGTAGGACAAACTGACTGGTTCTAGCTGCCTTCCATTCCTCAGCATTCCCTGTGTCACATCCCAGCCTCTCTCCCATATTTTATCCTGTCAAATTCACCTGGGATTATTTCTCAGCAGTGCTCATGTCTGGGGGAATGTAGTGCACAGTCCTCCTGCATTGTCATTAATCTGTGCACATGTTCCCAGCCCCCAAAAACTGCCTCTGCAAATACGTTGATAAGGGAAGAAATCCGGAGCGTGGCTCTTCTCCTTCAGGAATGTTGATGGATTTTGGGAGCAGGAGCTGCTCCTGCTGCAGTGAGAGCAGCTGTGAATCCACTGCCTAAGAGAAGTGATAGAATTGTCTTGGTCAGGGCCGCTCCTGGCAGTTCAGGAGCAAAGGGAGGGCTCAGCCAGGCTCTGCAGATGCTTCCAGGGAACCTGGCTCTCCATTTAATCCCAGTTTCTGATTGGATATATGGCTGTATCCCAGTCTGGATGTATGGATCTGTCCTAGGTTGGATACATATCTCAGTTTGGATATATCCCAGTTTGGATGCATGGATCTATCCCAGTCTGGATGTGTGGATCTCTCCCAGACTGGATGTGTGGATCTCTCCCAGTTTGGCTGTATGGATCTCTCCCAGTTTGCATATATGGATCTATGAATCTATCGCAGTCTGCATGTATGGATCCATGGATCTCTCCCAGCTTGGCTCGGGTTTCTGTGAGAGACAGGCCCTGTCCCAGGCCAGCCCAGCCCCTGTCCTGGGGCTGCCCGGTTCCAGCCCTGCTGCTGTGCCAGGAAAGGGCCTGGGTGACCACGAGCTGTCCCTGGGGACCAGTGGTGTCCTGAGGTTAACGAATTGGTAATTAATTCATTGTTAATGAATTAATTCATTGTTAATGATCCCAGCCCTGGGGGCACCTCTGGGGTGCTGTGTCCAGCCCTGGATCCTCAGCACAGCAGGGACAGGAGCTCCTGGAGCGGGGCCAGCTCAGGCTGTGAGGATGAGGAGGCCTGGAGCATCTCTGTGCCCAGGAAAGGCTGAGGGAGCTGGGGCTGCTCAGCCTGGAGAGGAGCCCCAGCTGAGAGGGGCCCTGGGGCCGGGCTGTCCCTGTGTGCAGGGAGGGCAGAGCAGGGCCCAGGCTCTGCTCCGGGGCCCAGCAGTGGCACCAGAGCCACGGGCAGGGCCTGAGCCCAGGAGCTGCCCCTGCCCAGGAGGCAGAACTCCTGCCCTGGGCAGTGCCAGCCCTGAACAGGCTGCCCAGGGAGGGGCTGGAGTCTCCCTCAGCGGGGATACTGCAGAGCCCTCTGCACACAGTGCTGTGCCCTGTGCTCTGGCATGGCCCTGCCTGAGCAGGGAGGTGGCACCAGTGACCCTCGGGGCTCCTTCCAGCCTGGCCCAGCCTGGGATTTAAAGCTTCCTCTCATTCCTGTGCCTCTTGTACCCCATCATTAATGCCTGCCTGGAGCAGTGCCCCTTGCCATGGAGGATCTGCAGAATTCCATCGGGGTTTTCCTGGCTGTGCATCTGTGCCACGTCTGTGTGGAGCAGTGGGTGTTGGGACTCTGGGGACTGGAGCTCCATTGCTCCAGGAGCCCCAAGGGAAGGCTCCTGAGTCACCCCAGTGCTGGGCAGAGCCCTCAGGGAGGGAGAGTTTCCCTTTGCAGCCCAGCCCAGGGCCAGCTGAAGGAGCTGTGACGCTCTGTGATTCCAGCTCAGGGAAGAACCAGGGGAGGGCTTACAGCCATTTACCTTGTGTCCATGTATTTATCACCCTGAAGGGCTCCACAGGCAGTGAACAGTTCCCTAACACACCTGCCCGTGTTAGGCTGGGATCCCAGGCATGTTTAGGGTTGGCTCACCTGTATTATGGATGCTGTGAAACTGCTTTGAGCCCTAAATCTTTTGTTCCCCGTGGAACAATCACAACATTGTTAAATCCAAGCTGTAAATCCCAGTTGGGCAGCTGGGGCTGTTCTTCCCCAGTCTGGGTTTGGGATTTATTCCTCAGCAGGAGCCATTTCTCCCCATGACACACCTGCCCCTCTGGCATTGTGGTTCCTGGCTGTGCTGTCACTGCACTAGAAGTGTTGGCTATTGATTGATCTGTTTTGGAATGGATCCCAGCTTGGTTGTTCTGGTGGGAATGGGGTCACAGAACCATGGAGTGGCTTGGGCTGGGAAGGAACCTCAAAGCCCATCCACGGCCACTCCTCACCTCCTCACCCCTGAGGGGGAGCTCAGCTCTGCAGAGCCCCAATCCTCGTTGGGATCAGGATTTTTCCCTTATAGGTGACATGATGTCTCCTCTGCCATTGCTTTCCTGGTGGCCTCACACACGTCCCCACCTTGGCACAAGAAAAATGAGCTTTGGGCACCTTGATTGATGCCAGGACTGGTTCCCAGTGCTGTGATTCTGCAGTGTCCCCTCCTGGCTCCAGCTCCGGCAGGGACGCGCTGTAATTCCATGGGCAGGGATGGAGGAGCATCAGCCACGGCTGACTGCAGAATTTCAGGGGTGTCAGCAGTTTTCCCAACCAAAAAAGCTTTTAGCTCTTGGGCACAAAGTCAAGTGCCATTTGAAATGCACAGCCATCAAGTTTGGGGGGAAAAAATCCACAATAACCAAGGAGCCGGTCTGTTTCCCCTCTTTTTTTGGATGAAATGCGTAATAAGCTCTTAGCTGAGATAAATCCTAATTGAAGCTTCAGCCAAGTCTGGAGCTAAATGGGCAGAGCAGGACTGGGAGACAAATGCAGCTCCAGCTTGTCAAAGTGAGCCATTCTTCACATGGAAAGAGGATTTGTGACATTAAACCTCTTCATCTCCCCCGTTCCCAAACACAGCCCTCCTGCCCTGTCCAGAGTCACCCTAATCCATCCCAAATCCATCCCAATCCCTTGGCACGTGCCTCTGGTGCTGCTCCTGGGCTGGGCTGCCCCGGAGCCACAGTCCCGTGCTCAGGGTTGGGGTGACCTTGGCAAGGTCCCTCCTTGAGGGGTACCTGGGTGTGGCCCCAAATCCACCCCTGTCCTGCAGAGCTCTCCCAGCTCCCCACTCGCATGGAAGTGTCAAGGGCAAGGGCAGAAGGCCTGGGAAGATTTTGGGAGGCATTTTAGGAGCCTCCCTCCTGAAAAGTGGAAGGGGAATCTGGTACTTCGAAGGCTCCAGCAAAGCATCCAACAGTTCAGCCCTCATGGAGATATCACAGGATCCTGGGATGGGTTAGAAGGGACCTTAAAACCCATCCAGTGCCACCCCTGCCATGGCAGGGACACCTCCCACTGTCCCAGGCTGCTCCAAGCCCTGTCCAGCCTGGCCTTGGGCACTGCCAGGGATCCAGGGGCAGCCACAGCTGCTCTGGGCACTCTGTGCCAGGGCCTGCCCACCCTGCCAGGGAACAATTCCTTCCCAGTATCCCATCCATCCCTGCCCTCTGGCAGTGGGAGCCATTCCCTGTGTCCTATCTCTCTAGCCCTTTTCCCTCTCCAGCTCTCTTGGAGCCCCTTTAGGCCCTGGAAGTGCCTCTGAGCTCTCCCTGGAGCCTTCTCCTCTCCAGATGAGCACCCTCAGCTCTGCCAGCCTGGCTCCAGAGCAGAGGGCTCCTCCTGGGAGCAGCTCCTGGGCCTCCTCTGGGCTCATTCCAACAGGATGAGGTTGTTCCAGTGCTGAGAATTCCAGAGCTGGAAGCAGCTCTGCAGGGAGGTCTCACAAGGGCAGAGCAGAGGTGGAGAATCAGTTCCCTGCTGACTCTGGGTGTTTATGCACCTCAGTTCCTCCCATTTTCCTGTTAAAGCTGTATCTTACAGGAGCCTCTGCATGGCTTTACCTGCACCTCCTTGTGACGCAGAATTAGTAAAACACCAGCTGGGGATCCCAGTTTGTCCCCACCCAGCTGCTCTCAGCACACCCTGGGTCTGGTGCTCCCTGGCCCCCTCACTGTCTCCTCTCCTCCAGTTCCAGGTGGATGGCGAGTGGAGGACCTGGATTGACTACGGCCGTTTCCAGGAGCTGGTCAGGGAGCACGAGCGGAGCGGCGGCTCCAGGACCTTCACAGCGGCCGAGTACACGGCCAGGACTCCTCCCTGGGCCCTCTTTGGGGCCAGGGAACGGGGGTTTGACCCCTTGGATGTGAGATTCCAGCGGAAGAACAAGGCACGGGACATCTCGGGGTGCTGAGGGCTGGGGCTCCCTCACCCTGGGCTTCCCAGGACTCCATTTCGGGCTGACACCCATTTTGGACCACCTGGATTATCCTGATGTTTGAGAAGAGGGTCAAGCCTGGATTCAACCCTTCCCTCTGTTTTTAGGGCTTCCTGGATGAAAATATTGATAACGTTCTTATCTCGAGATAAATCAGAACTGGTTCAGCAGCAGTGGGTGGGGGCAGTGCTGGGATCTCCTCAGTGGGGAATGTTTGGAGTGGGATGTGGGGCCACAGGGTTCCTTGGACTCCTGTGTAAGGAGAGCCTGGCAGCAAAACATTCCACATCCCTAAGGAAAAATGCCAGCGATTTCAGCCCCACAAGGTTGGATCAGGGCCACAGCCACACCTGGATCCAGAAGCTGATCCAGAAGCTGGAGCATCATTTTGGGGACTTTCTTCAGGTTCAGGTATTTAAAACACTGGTGCCATTTCCTGTAAAAACCCTATTCCCAAGAAGCCAAACCTTGGGAATGGTGTAACAGCACCCCTATGGGTACCAGCTGCAGCTTCTGATATCTCCCCAAGTGTCTTTGAACCTCGTGGCTTTGGGAATGAGGTGTAGGAACAGTGTTATCCCACTCCCAGCAGCCCTAAACACCAGGTCCAGTCCTTCAGAGCCCTGTCAGGCTCAGCTGGGTGTGCTCGGTGCTGTAGATGGAACATCCCTGACATGGGGATTCCATTGCTTTTTAAAAGCAACCTCTTTTCTTAAGCTGTACAGAGAGTTTCTAAAGAAGAAGGAAAATAAAGGAGTTTTGCCTAGAGTGCCTCTGGTGTGGCTGCGGAGCAGGGTCTGTCAGGGAGGGTGGGAGATTGACTGGAAGGAGATGAGAAGCACAGATGTTGTATAAGAGCTCTTTCCTAACAGATGTGGGGTGGAAGGGAGAACATTGGGTGGGTCTGTGGGTGATGGATGGTGGGTGCCTTCCCTGAGTATGTTTTTAAAAAAATCACAGAATCCTGGAATGGTTTGGGTTGGAGGAACCTTAAAGCCCATCCTGTTCCACCCCTGCCATGGCAGGGACACCTCCCACTGTCCCAGGCTGCTCCAAGCCCTGGCCAGCTTGGCCTCGGGCACTGCCAGGGATGGGCACTCCAAACCTCCCTGGACACCCTGTGCCATTGCCTGAGCACCGCTTCCATGGGGAAATTCCTGCTGCTGTCCACCCTGAGCCTCCCCTGGCCCAGCCTGGGGCCATTCTGTCCCCTCCTGTCAGGAGCTGTGCAGAGCCACAAGGTCCCCCCTGAGCCTCCTTTTCTCCAGGCTGAGCCCCTTTCCAGCTGCCTCAGCTGCTCCTGGGGCTCCAGACCCTTCCCTGCTCTGTTCTCTCCCCTGGACACAAGACTCCAGTTAGCCCTGGACCATCAGCTGGAATGGTGTGTTTGGTGTCCACCAGAACCCACCACATTCCCCTCGATGGATCCCGGCCCTTCAACACCTCTACTCTTTCCTAAATTCCCTTCATCCTGCACCCACCTCCCTGGCAGAACCCCCCCAGTCCATCCCAGTTCCCTGCTGGCCGCTGCAGGAGCTGCTTTGGGAGAAGAGCCCCAGTGCTGGAGGATCCTGGGGCTGCCACAGGAATCAGCTTGTGGTGTGAGGTGCTCCATAACTCTGACAGTGCCTTCCCTTGGGAATCCAGGGGGACTTCAAAGAAAATTGTGTTTGCTCTGTCCTTAGCATTGGTGCCATTTCTTCTGCAGCCCCCCAGGACACCCAGTCCCTGCTGTCCCTGTCACACAGGGTCCCACCTCCACGAGGCTCAGCTGGAGGGACGTGTTGGAGCTGAGAGGCCTCTCCCGATGCTCCCTGTGTCCTCCCTGTGCTCCCTCCATCCTTCTTGATCTTCCCTGTGCTCCCTGCATCCATCTCCTGGTCTCCTCTGTGTCCTCACACTCCCTCCATCCTTCCTTATTGTCCCTTTGTCCCTGCATTCCCTCCATCCTCTCCCTGCTCCTCCCCGCTGGCGCTGGGCCGGGAGGGCACTGCAGGGGACAGTGTGGGTGACACGGGGTCGGTGCCACAGTGTTCCCACGGGAATTGGCACCTGCCATGTCCTAAAACGGGGCTTTCCCCTGCCCTATGGGACAGCTCAACCCGAGTGCCAGGCAGGGTGGGACCAGGACACCCACCTGGGCCACATCTGGAGCTGCTCCCAGAGCAGCTGGGGCAGGATTTGCTCCTGCAGTTCCACTGGAATTGCCTCGTGCTCAGAGTGAATCTCCCAGTGCCCAAATCCCTCCAGGCTGTGCTCACACCCAGCGCTTCCAGAGGGACAAGAGAACACAAGTCCCCAGAACAGAACCCTCTGGCTGTTGGGGGACACCTGGAACTGGGGACCTGGCTGGCACAGTTGGGGCTCTGGGACCCTGCTCTGGGATCCTGCTCTGGCTGTGCCAGGGCCGGGAGGCTCTGCCCCTGCCGGGAGCAGGGATTTGCTGCCTTCCACCAGCAGCACCTCCTGCCTCACCTGGAACTGCTCCTGGTGGAGCTAAAACCGGCTGGAGGGCTGGGATTGCTCAGGGAGGCTTTCAGGGAATGCGATGCACCCCGGGAAAAAGTGACCTGAGTTCAGGAAGGGTTTCTGTTCTGCCAGGGGCAGTGAAGGGTCCCGGCCAGGGAGAATCTCTCTGGTGTCACAGCTCAGGACCAGCCCATGCTCTCGTGCTGCCCTAAGTGTACTTGACTCAATACCTGTAATTCCAACCCCTTTTCCATGGGTTTTGATTTGGATCACAGCCCATGGTGCTGCTGGGGTTCCCCATCCTCCCTCCTGCCCCTGGCATTGCCCAGGACCCCCAAAGAGCTGCCCCACCCTGGTTCAGGGGTCTTGCCCAAAGCCAAGGCACAGAGCGTGTCCTGGCTGCCACTTCCTGCAAAGGGGGACCTGGGGCTTCCAAACCCAACCTGGAGACTTGGGAAATTCCATCTGAGGAGCAAAATGGGCAAAAATCATTTAAACCTCTTAAAGCCAGGGAGAATTTGAGGAGCCATGAGGACTCCTGTGCCTGGTCCAGTTCCCCCTTCCCTGGCCCAGCCTGGATCCCTCCTGGCTGCTCCACAGGCTCTTCCCAGCTGTGCTCCTGCTGGATCCTGACTCAGGGCTGAGTCACCTGCAATGGGGGCTGTGTTTCAATTTTGAATGAGGATAAATATATTTGTTTCCAAAAAACCTCCAGCAGGAAAACATTCCCCCAAGCAGAGCATTGTCATCCATCAGCTTTGGCTTCATCTGGCTCCGCTCCTAAATCATTTACGATGTTGAAGCTGCTGCTGTGCCCTGAGGGGGAAGGAAGAAGAGATAGTAATTAATTGAAGGAAGGCCATCGTCCTCATTTTGTCACCTGTAAACTGAGACAGGAGCTGCCAGAGGGAGGGACCTGACCCAGCCAGGACATTTCTGCTCTTTCACTGTGGGGAAGGGGAGGCAATAAATCCTAGGGAAATCTTCCTAAGGAAGGCCTGGCCCTGCTGGAGCTGAGCTGCCCCAGAGGTGGGAGCTCAGCAAGTCCCCCCTCTCCTGGGTCTCCTCCCTGGCCCAGCCAAGCAGTTGGAGCAGGGACTGGAGGTGGCCCCGGGTGCAGCAGGGACACTGGGGAGGAGGGGACCCAGCCCAGGCACCAGCCCAGCTCCTTCTGCCAGGCCAATCTTCACCCCTAAAACCCAGGAGCAGCAGCACCATGGAGGCCAAGGAGAGTGGAGGTGATTCCAGCCCGTGCAGTGCAGGGCTGTCACCACCCAGTGCCCCATCCCTGGTGCCCAAGTCCAGAGGGGGCCCCGGCACTGCTCCCAGGGCTGAAGCCAGGCTGGCAGAGCTGGGGGTGCTCATCTGGAGAGGACAGGGCTCCAGGGAGAGCTCAGAGCCCTTCCAGGGCCTGAAGGGGCTCCAGGAGAGCTGGAGAATTCCCTCCTGGAGAGGGACAGGGGACAAGGGATGGAGGGACAGGACACAGGGAATGGCTTCCACTGCCAGAGGGCAGGGATGGATGGGATATTGGGAAGGAATTGTTCACTGGGAGGTGGACAGGTCCTGGCACAGGCTGCCCAGCGCAGCTGTGGCTGCCCCTGGATCCCTGGCAGTGCCCAAGGCCAGGCTGGACACTGGGGCTGGGAGCAGCCTGGGGCAGTGGGAGGTGTCCCTGCCCTGGCAGGGGCTTTAAGGGATTGGATGGGCTTTAAGGTCCCTCCCAACCCAAACCATTCTGGGATTCCTTGGGGCTGGTTTCTGCCTCAAGGATGTATTTCCACCTTCTCCCCATCCCATTTCAGGACAGGCTCAAGGCCCTCTGGAGCTGCTGGGGTGGGTGGATGCCTCACCTGGGCATGGGGACTCAGACCCCCAGGACAGAGTGACTGGGGGCATCTTCCAAATACAAATTTTTAGACCAAAAACTCCTCATCACTTCAGAACAGACTGAAGTCAATGAGAAGGTTTGCAAGGAATTACTCCAGAAAAAATAAAAAGCAACAAACCAAACCCAAAGAAACCTCTTGAAAAAATTCAGAAACCAGCAATTACTTGTAAATAAGGTGGTGAAATCCTGATAGGAGAAATCCTCCATCCTTTCCCTGTCTCTGCTGTTCCCAACACCGGGATTTTTAGGGATGCTGATAACAACATAATCCTCACCTCTGGGGCACCATCTGGGAGATCAAGCGCTGCTAAACTCCCTCTCTATGCCAGGGGCCGGGCTCGGCTCAGCTGTTAAATCATCTCAGTGCTGAACACGTGTTGGTTGGGAAGCAGGGAGAGCATCAGGCAGCAATAATCAGCTGTTAAACGAGCAGCCCGGGGCCGCCTGTCAAACCATCCTCATCTCCTGAACCTCATCGGCATCTGGCGATGCCTGCCCGGGCTGGCACTGGGGGAGGGTGGCACCGAACCCCTCGGGAAAGTTGGTCCCACCGAATTGTGGAAGTGGGACCTGGCTGGAAAGTTCTGCAGTGAAACGGGTTTGGTGCAGTCCTTGCTGTTGGTGCATCCTGGCCATGGGGATCCTCAACTCTGGAATCTCCCTGAGGGGCTGAAGTGTGTCCAGGGAAGGGAACGGAGCTGGGAAGGGGCTGGAGCCCCAGGAGCAGCTGAGGCAGCTGGAAAGGGGCTCAGCCTGGAGAAAAGGAGGCTCAGGGGGGACCTTGTGGCTCTGCACAGCTCCTGACAGGAGGGGACAGCCGGGGGGTTGGGCTCAAACAGCTTCAGATCCTCTTCCCCTTTCCCTGCAGGGCACATCCAGGTGCCCGGTGGGATTCAGGGATTTGGGGGCTCCCATCCTCTCTCAGCCCCCCTGGACTGGGGGCAGCTCTTCACACACCTCCAGCCCAGCTCCAGCCATCCCCTGGCTGAGAGCCAGGGCAGTGGAGATGTGTTTGTTCAAGCCTGCAGGTTTCACTTGGACTTTTATTTGCTTCTTTCCCAGACTCAGGCTGGGCAGGTAAAACCCCAATCCCTCTTTTGTCTTTCTGACTGACCCCCACACCCTCCTGTGAGGCAGCAAGGGCTGCTTCTCCCCTGCTCAGCCACCAGCACGGGCTGCTGGCAGCGTTGGGTGACAGAACTTTGGACAGACTTGTCTTCCCCCGGGAAAAGGGTTGCAGTAAGGTAGAAAAATTATAAAGAAAGGCCTCATAAAATCAGGCCTGCTCTGTTATTTCAGTGGCTGGCCTTGTCAGGCTCGCCCTTTGCAAGTTCCCGTGTGAAAACAATCCTGGTGTGAGCAGTTCATTAACATAACAACCTATTTCTGGGTGAAAAACTGGCAACAGCACCTGTATAAACTGTTTTACACCAACAGATAAAATGAAAACTACCTCTCACAAACAACTTTCCCTGCACGTACACACTGGGGGTTGGAGAGACCAATCAATTCAGGGTAACAACTTGTTAATGACCAATAAAGTAATTAACAAGAAAGCTCCTGACCAATTGGAGTCACACACGAGGTCTGGAAAACTCTGTAAAAACCAGTTATGTCAATACAGGAGGGGCTTTTCCACCATGAAGAAAATGGAGTCTGTGTGATTTATTCCCACAGAATGGGCACAGCCCCGAGGCTGCTGCAGCTCCCGGAGCGTTTGGACAGCGCTGCCGGGGATGCCCAGGGTGGATCCCGGTGGTCCTTCCGCCTCCGGGATTCTCTGACTGATTCTGGGACTGTGATCCTCAAAGGAAACACCTGCAGCTCCTTTCTCAGGTGCGGGGTGGCCCCAGGTGGTCATGAAACACCCAGAGCCCCTGCACTCAGGGCTGCTTCCATCTCCACAAGCAGCTCCCAGCGGTGTTGTTCTCTTTTGCAGACTGAGAGCCCGAACTTTAACCCAGGGAGGAGCAGTTCTGCAGGAATGTTGGCAGGAGTCACCTGCTCCACATCTCTAACAGGTTTCCAGCTCACACTGGCTGCTTCCTTTGGATATTAGTGCTGAAATCACTTTAACTACGAGTAGTGCTGAATAAACTCAGAAATATTCGTAGCAAAATCAGTGTGAGCGAGAAAATGAGTGTTCACATTGTTTAGAGATTCAATATTATTTTTTATCAATAGCATTCAGGATTTTCTAGGCTGTTTGCAGACTTCACTCCTCCTTTGATAACGCAATCTGAGGTTTTGATGTTTCTTATCTCCCATCTAAAGCCTTCAAAGCTCAGTCAGCGAAGCCCCCGGGCTGTGGTGGCTTTGTGCTCCTTGTGTTGTGTTTTCCCTGTGCCTGGAGGCCCTGGAGATCCCAAACCTCCTGCACAGGGCAGTGGCAGCTCCTCCGTGCCTCCCTGCCTCCCCCCGGCATCACTCCCTGGGAAGGTGGGAGGGTGCAGGGAAGGTCTGGCTCCAGGGCTGCCTCAGTCCCTGCAGGGTTCTGTGACCTGGACAAGCCCCGGAGTGACCCCACTGCTGGCCCTGAGTGAGGAGCTTGGGCTGGAGACCTCCGGAGGTGCCTTCCATCCCAAAATATCTGGGATTTGTTCCATGTAAGAGCTGAGCTTTGCCCTGAGCCATCCCAAATGTCCAGCTCCTGGTTCCCAGTCATGCATTGGGGGATTTTGCTCCCTGTCCCATCACGGGAATCCTCAAATCCTCCCGCAGCCAAGGCACACCCGCTCTGCTCCTTGCACCTCAAGGCCACCAGAGCAGGACCCTTTTCCCCCTTCCCATTGTCTCTTCCCACGGTTTTAGGGTGGTTTGGGGGTATATGTTTTTTTCCTTCCTTGTTATCCAAAATCCAGCTTTCCCCTAGGCCTTCTGTGTCTAATCTGCCAATATCACCTGATTTTGTGGGGATGAAGTCATTATGTCTCCCTCAGCAAAAAACTTCCTTTTCCTTTTCCCCCAGGGGGAGGAGAGGCCTTCCCTCAGGATTATGGGATTAAGCACAGGTTTAAAAGAGAGATCTTGCTTTGTTGCTTAAAGAGCTTAATCTGAAATCCCCTCCACAGTGAGTGGGGCTTTGCAAACGCTGAGTAAGGGATTGGAGCTGATCCCTGCCCTCCAGGCCTGGAGCTCCAGGTGGGATCAACCCACCTTGGAGCACTCCTGGTGTCCTGCTTTTCTCCTGGGATGTGCTCTGGGCACAGCTGGATGGGCCCCCCTCCTCCCCGGATCCCAGCCTTGGGTGGAAGTCACACCACCGCCTTGGGATGAGCCCAAACACCCCTGATCCGTGGGATTTGCCATTGGATGTGGCTGAGGTGCCTTGAAGGCGCCTCCCCTGTGCCACACCCCCCCTGGAGAAGCTCCAGCACTCCCTGGAGGTCTCCAGGGGTGCTTTGGATGGAGCTGCCCATGGCCAGATCCCACCCCAGCGATGGCTGTCCCTGTTCCAGCCCTTCCACAGCCCCTGGGGCACAGCAGCCTAACATCCAACAACGCAAAAGGAAGATGGAAAACCTGCCAGAACTGCCAGCCCAACCTAGCCCAAGGCCAGGCTCTGCACATAAGAAGCTCATGGAAGTCTCCCAAGGTTTGCTGCAAGCTGTGTGGAGGCTGCTCTCCTCCTTCCTGCTCTGCCTTGGGTGCAACATTCCCAGGAAAACTCCAGGGAAAGTGTGTGTGAGTGCAAACCAGGGCAAGGCAGGAGGAGAGGAGGAACTCAAGGAGATCTGCAGCTCCCAGAAGGCTGCCCTAAAAGAAGGCACTAAGCTGGGATGAATGATGCATGAGATAAAAGCCTGGGCACAGCAGGGAGGGGGAAGGAAGGGTGATGGCAATGGGGAAATGGATGAGAGTGGAAAAGCCAGAAGAGCAGGGACAGCATTTAGCAGGACCAGTTTCGTGTTTGCAAGGGTGGAGGGAATAAACCCATGAAACCAAACCAAAAACCTCATGGTAAAAATTCCAGCGAGCCTCCAGGAACATCGTGGAGGATGGAAGGGATTGGTGACATGAACGGTGCTGTCACTTGGAGCTGTTTTCTGTGCTCCAGAGGGAGACACAGCTTCAGGAGCCCTGCAGGGCCAGGTTCCTGCAGCCAGGCCAGCAGGGGTGGATCTCCCCTAAATGGCTCCTTTGGGCTGTAGGAGTGGGAAGGGTGAGGGAAAACAAAGGGAGCTGAGAGCCCTCGGGCACTTGGATATTGTTAAACTGAAAAGGTTTAATCTTATCACGGTTAATGATGTGAATTTCTGGGAGCATGGGAATACATTTGTGTGCAGGAGCAGGGGTCAGGGAAGGGCTCCCAGAGCCCCCTCTGCTCAGGGACCTGAGCCCAGGAGGATGGGGATGGACACAGCAGAGGGGTTTGGGAGGCAGAGCAGGGATTTGGTGCCTCAGGGGCAGGGAATGAGGGAGAGGAGGGGACCAGAGGCTGGTGTGACCCTGGGCAGGTCCCTGCAGAGCCCCCTGTGCTGCTGGGGTGGCTCTGGAGCTGGGCTGGCTCTGCAGGGAGGGGATAACAGCTGAACCTGGGGAAGGAGAGGGAAGAGCCAGGGCTGGGGCTTTGTTGAAAGGGTCTCAGAGCCAGGGAAGGAGCTGCTGGGCCGGGGGGGGGGAGGAGGAGGAGGAGGAGGAGGATGAGGAGGAGAGGCAGCGCCTGTCCTTCCGGAGGACAGGGAGCTGTGTCATTGCAGGGCTGTGCTGTAAATCTGCTGTGCAGAGCAAGGAGAGGCAGCTCCAGGATGTTCATCAGCTCCTTTTCCACGGGGCAGGAGCCCACAAACATCCCCACAAGCCCTGGTGTTGCTGTGGCTCCAGGTTATCCGGGGTCTCACACGCTTCCCATGTGGATACAGCCCTGCTCCAGAGGGTTCCAGGTGCTCCTGGAGGATGGTCCCAGCTCCCTGAGCCCCAGCTCTGTCTGCTGGAGCCCACTGCCCTCGTGTGCTCTGGTCCTGTCCCAGTGTGCTTCAGCCAAGGAATGGACCCAAACAAAGCAATGCTCTGAGACTTCAACCCCTTGGCCTGGATTCACTCCTGTGCCCTCAGTGCTCCCTGGAATTCTGCTGGCCATGGATTTGTTCTGCTGCTGTTAAACCTTGAGCACCAAACCCGGGCTTTGGGAGAAAGGCCTGGATTCCACGGTGTGAGTGAGAGAGCAACTGAGAGAGCCGGGTCAGCTTCTCCCCTCTCCTGAGCAGCCTGCTGGGCTTTTCCAAACCCTGCTGAGCCACCTCTCACAGGGATGGTGCAGAGCAGCCCCTCTATGGGCACAACCTCTTGGGCCCATGGATCCTGCAGGACCATCACCCCGGGGCTACCTGGGGGGCTGCTCACCGCCTCTATTCCAGTTTTGTGTCCAGCTTTGTGGCACCAGGGCAGGATCCCCAGCCCTGTCTGGGCTCTCCGTGGCCCCAGCCCTGCCTTTCCTCGGCTGTAAATATTAACGATAGGGGTCAAGCGGAGTTAAGTGGCTGCATTAATTATTCATCAGGTCCTCGGGAAGGGAGGGCGGTGGCACAGCACTGGCTTTACCTTTGTTCGGGCAGCCCAGGAGCTCGGCTGGGCAGGGCTTGCTCGGGACTCTGCGTTCGGTGCTTTGCTGGGGCTGGAGCCGCAGCCCCCCGTGCAGGGCAGCGGGTACAGCACATTCTGCACAAATAAACGATGGCAAAACTCAGCTCCCCTCCAAAGGCGGGAGGGCTGCTCGGCCAGAGCTTCCCTTCAGTGAGAGCTCTGCTCCTCGATTAAAAATGCAAAGCCTTTAGTGCTCACACTCATCACCCTGACAGGGGTTTGTGGCAACTGCGGGATGAAACTCCAGTTAAAGGCACAGGGAAGCCACAGCTGCAGCAGTGCTGGGAGCACAGCAGTGATTTCTGGAAGAAGGGGTTGGGCTCAGTCCCTACCCTTCACCCTTCCCACTGCAGTTTGGCAATGCCAGTAGCTTTGGGAGTTCTCTTTCTTCTGGCTTTGCTTGAACCGTTTTCTGACTTTGTCCTCTGCCTCAGTTCTGTGTGAGAACCCCGTTAAGGCCAGGAAGGTCAGGTTTCCCAGGCTCCTGGTGCACGTTCTGCACGTGGAACACACGTCTGGTGTTGCTTCCAGAGGCTGCTGGCTGTGGGCTCAGATGCTGAGGCTGGTTTTGGTGCCTGGCCAAGGGACAAGACCTGCCTGGCCCAGCTGTGCCACTGAACTGAGGGGCAAACGCCCCCAGCCCTTCCCAGCACAGCCTCCTCTTTTCCTGGGAAATCCAGCTGTTCCAGAGGTGACCTGATTCTCTGGAAAGTGAATGGAGCTCAGCCCTTAATCCACCCCAGCCTGGGTTTGGTGTGCTCACGGCAGCAGTGACTGAGCTGAAAGCAAAGCCCTGCCCAAGGTCCTGGGGCCAGGAACACACTCTGTGGAGTTCTCTGCCTCCTGTTGGATCAGCCAGCAGGGAAGGTCTGGAATGATAACCCCAACCTGACCTGGCCCTCAGCACCACATCAACGAGCTAAGGAAAGCTTTACTGATAATCTCGAACTGGCACGGTCCTGAAATCCAACAAAACTCAGGAAAGAAGAAAAAACACTGATGGAAACTTGATTGAAAATAGAAATAGTCTTGCTGGCACATGCAGAGAAGGGAGCTACCCCCAGCCAGCAAAGGAGCTGCTGTGGACACCTCACCCTGGGCAGCTGGGGCTCCATGGCAGATGCATTTCAGAACTTGGATTAGGGAATTCTTGATGTCAGCTTTGTGTCCTCCCAACCACATCCTTCTGTGCCGAGCACAAGGAACACTTCTGCAAAACCAAATGTCTTCCCTGCTTTGAAGGAGGTGCTTCTTGTCTGCCTGAGCTCAGCTGGGAGCTTGAGTGGTTTTGCTGTGAGCTCAGCAGGTTCAGGCCTGCACTAGAAACCCAGGGAGAACAAGTGGGATAACCAGGAGAGGATAACCAAAGAGCCAAGAGAGGCCTAGGACTATTCAGGATAACCAAGAGAGTCCTGCTTGGCCAGTCCTTCCTTTCCTGTCCTTTTTTAGTCTCTTGCTCTACAGGCTCAGGTCTGGAACCACCCCAGGCTTCTGCTGCAGGAACAATGTCCCAGCCCTTTGGTTTTCCATCTCTTCTCCTTTCCTGCTCCCTGGCATTGAGCAGTCAGGGCCCTGCTGAGTCCATGGGCTCCAGGAGGGGTGAAAAGTTACACAAGGTGAGCACAAGGTGACCTGTGGTGGCCTTTGCTCTGTGTGGGTGCGACCCCCACCTGTGCTGGCACTGCCAGCCCTACAGCTGCTCAGTCCACAGGGATGGGTTTGATGAGTTGGATGGGTTTGATGGGTTTGATGAGTTGGATGGGTTTGATGGGTTTGATGGATTTGAGGGGTTGGATAGGTTTGAGGGGTTGGAATGGTTGGATAGGTTTGGTGGGTTTGATGAGTTTGATGGGTTGGATGGGTTTGAGGGGTTGGATGGGTTTGATGAGCTGGATGAGTTTGATGGGTTGGATGGGTTTGAGGGGTTGGATGGTTTGGATGGGTTTGATGGGTTTGATGAGCTGGATGAGTTTGATGGATTGGATGGGTTGGATGGGTTGGATGGGTTTGAGGGGTTGGATGGTTTGGATGGGTTTGAGGGGTTTAATGGGTTTGATGGGTTGGATGGGTTGGATGGGTTGGATGGTTTGGATGGGTTTGATGGGTTGGATAAGTTTGATAAATTTACTGAGCTGGGCTGAGCTGCTGCTCCAGGGGACTCCATGGGAGAGGATCCCAGATGGATACCCAGGCAGATCTGGGAGTGTGGGAGGATCCCCATGGCCCCTGGAGAGAGCAGGAGCCCAGCAAGGCTGGGGAGCACCGAGTGCAGGGGGTGCAGGTAAGGCAGGGAGGTGTTCCCACCTCTGCTCCTGACCCAAGGACCCCCGGCCTGTCCCCTGCCAGGGACCCTGGGGCAGGAGGAGGCTGCAGGGGCAGCTTGGGGTCACTGCTGGCTGTGCCCTGGTGCTGAGCCCACAGCTGGCTCTGTCCATCCAGGCTCCATCTCCAGCAGAGCCGCAGAGTGACCAGAGGTGATCTCTCCTCCCTGTGATCCCCCACTCTTGGCATTCCCTCCAGAATCCAGGACTGTTCTGTGCTGTCTGCTTTAACCTTCAGTTCCAAACAGCTGCTCCTTGGCTTTCCCAAGGAAGGCTCCCATTTTCACAGCACTGGAAATGCTGGATCACAGTATTTCCTGGGGCATGGGGTGTTTGCATACCTCACTTCTATTCTATTCCTTCTCTGCACTTTGCTGTCATGTTTTATTCCAATGGTCCTGCTGTGCCTCAGGAGCTTCTGAGCGCTAATAATAATTGTAGGGGTAATAAAATAAATCATCCTGGTGCTACCTGCATATGCCTGGTTACTTTCCTTGCATTTCTAATAAGAGGTGGACTGGATCAGTTGCGAGTTTGGACATTTTTCTTTGAGCTCTCCGTGTCTGTCACTCCCAAACCCATCACAGCCCGAACAACTCAGCACGGCCTCATGGCCACCAAGTGCCATCAGCCCATGGCAAGTGGCTGAGGGTCCTCACAGGCTTTTATATGGAGCCCCAGGAGCAGCTGAGGCAGCTGGAAAGGGGCTCAGCCTGGAGAAAAGGAGGCTCAGGGGGGACCTTGTGGCTCTGCACAGCTCCTGACAGGAGGGGACAGCCGGGGGGTCGGGCTCTGCTCCCAGGAACAGGGACAGGAGGAGAGGGAACCTCAGGGAAGGCTCGGGGTGGATATTGGGAAAATTCCTTCATGGAAAAGGTTTTTCAACCCTGGCACAGCTGTCCAGGGCAGTGGTGGAGACCCCACCCCTGGAGGGGTTTAACAGCCCTGTGGATGTGGCATTGGGGGACATGGGGCAGTGGTGGCCATGGCAGTGCTGAGTGGTTGGACTTGATGATCTCAGAGGAGTTTTTTAACCACAGTGAATCTGTGATTTGTGTAAGAAAAGCCTTCAGGCTGTGTGACTTTTTCAATCATCTCTGTCCATGGCAGTTTCCAATTTCAGAACAGAAGAGCAGCAAAAATTAGGGAGCAAATTGGACCCTTCAGAGCTGCCCTTGCAGGTGGCAGAAGGACACAGGAGGGGTTAATTCCTGTCCAGTTCCACCAGGAGCAGTGGCTGAGGCATGAACACCATTCCCAGAGCAACAGTTTGGGACTGCAGCCACATCCTCCCTGCTCTGTTGGAAATGATGGATTGGAGGTGTTCTATTCTCACCTGGAAGCACAAAAATATGAAGTTTTGGGAGGCTGATGTGCTGGCTGGTGAGCTCAGGATGGAGCTTTATCCATCACAGCCCTGGGACTCTGAGCTCTGTCACCAAGGGGCAGAGGAAGGTGGGTGCTGTGTCCATGGAGAGCCTGGCACAGCCAACCCTCCCTCAGAGCCCCAGGTACAGCAGGAATTCCCTGACCAAGCCCCACCTGCATAAGTGTGAAGACGAAACCTTCCAGAGTTGAGGGGATTTGCTCCATGTCCAGTTGAGGAAATGGCAGGAGAAGGAATATTATTATTTTTTCTTTTCCCTTCAGTGTCCCAAAGACAGAAGGAAGAAGGCATCAAGGCCTTATGGCTCCTAGGAAAGTGTTTTTTAGGCTTAATAAGAATGGAAAAAACCATCCATCAATCCCTTCCTGCAGCTTCCAAGCCCTCAGCCACACCAGGATTTATGAAGCAGCACATTTGTGATGTGTTCAAGTGCCTGAATCCTCCAGAGCTTCTCTGTTCATTCTGTATTTTTTGGGATGGGGAAATAAAGCCCTGGCAGGAACCGGGGCAAGGGGGAGAACTGCACTGAGCCAGCTCCAAGCCAGAGCCAGCCAAAATCCTGGAGACCCTGAAGTGAGTCATATTTGATTCTTCTCTGCTTTTATTTTTTTGCCTGCTGTGCCCCTCCTGGTGCTGCACAGCTGCTGCCCCTGGGGGATGGAGCCTCCTGAGGAAATCCAGGATCACGGCTGGGCTCCATGTCCTGGTGCCCGAGGGCTGTGTGCCCAAGGGCACTCCCAGCCCCACACACCCAGGGCAACGCTGGAGGGTCTTGAGGGGACTTCTGGAGGGGTTTAACAGCCCACCAAGGTGTCCCATTGAAGAGGGGATGACTGGAACCACGACTGAGGGAGCCAAGAGCTTCCCATGAGGAATTTGGTGTGTAGCTCCCTGCCAGGGTGCTGGTGCTGGGCTGAGCTGGCTGTGGAAGAGAAGAGTGGAGGGGAACTGTCCCTGCTGGACAACACTGGACAGCATCCCTGGGGACCCTGGGCCTTGGCCAGGGATGGGCCAGGGCGTTCCTGGGAGGAGAAAATGCCTGGATGAATGGACATGGGAATTGGAGTGGAATGTAGAGGCTGCACTGTCCCTCCTGGGCTGGGTGATAAGGGGAGATCAAATGGCTCTGGAAAAGCTTCCCCGCCTGCAGGAATGGAATGGAAAAGAAAAGCCCTTTCACTGGAGGGGTTTAGCTGGTCCTCCTTGAAGCATTACAGGGAACCTCTCCTGGGAGCTGCTTCACTGAGGGGTAAAAATCCAGCTGGGCCCTGGAGCAGAGTGCTGTGCCCGGGTCCCTCCCTGGACATCCATCCTGAGGAGCAGGGCTCTGGAGTGCCCTTCTCCAGCCTGGCCCCTGCTGTGCTCCCCAAACCCCCCTCAGGGCCGGGCTGGGCTGGGCTGGGCTGGGCCGGGTTGGGCTGGGCTGGGATGGGATGGGCTGGGCTGGGCTGGGATGGGATGGGCCGGGATGGGATGGGATGGGATGGGATGGGATGGGCTGGGCTGGTCTGGGATGGGATGGGATGGGATGGGATGGGATGGGATGGGATGGGATGGGATGGGCCAGGATGGGATGATGGGATGGGATGGGATGGGATGGGATGGGATGGGATGGGATGGACCGGGATGGGATGATGGGATGGGATGGGATGGGATGGGATGGGATGGGATGGGATGGGATGGGATGGGATGGGATGGGATGGGATGCGATGGGATGGGCCGGGATGGGATGGGCCAGGATGGGATGATGGGATGGGATGGGATGGGATGGGATGGGATGGGATGGGATGCGATGGGATGGGCTGGGCTGGGCTGGGCTGGGATGGGATGGGCCGGGATGGGATGGGATGGGATGGGATGGGATGGGATGGGATGGGATGGGCCGGGATGGGATGGGATGGGATGGGATGGGATGGGATGGGCTGGGCTGGGATGGGATGGGATGGGCTGGGCTGGGCTGGGCTGGGATGGGATGGGATGGGATGGGATGGGATGGGATGGGATGGGCCGGGATGGGATGGGATGGGATGGGATGGGATGGGATGGGATGGGATGGGATGGGATGGGATGGGCTGGGATGGGCCGGGATGGGATGGGATGGGATGGGCTGGGATGGGATGGGATGGGCAGAGCCGGGCAGGGCCCGGGGGCTCCCTGCTGCTGCTTTCCTCTCCTTTTGCATGTTTTCTATGTGTTATGAGTCTCTCCCATAGCCTGACCCTGTGATTCCCCTTGGATCCCAGCTGGCTGCTCCTACCCTGCTCTCCAGGCCCCAGCCCATGCTGGGCCTTGCTCAGGGGCTCGTAGCCACTGGTCCAGGTCCAGACAACTCCTTAGCCAAACTCAGCCATATTCACTTTGCAGAAATGGGATTTTGGGCAAAGCTTTCAGCTTTCAGTCTGCCTCCAATCCCATTCATGCAGTGGCTCAGGCTGCTGGGATGGATCTGCAGGAGCCTGGCCAGAGGCTTTGGAAGATGCTGGTCATGCTGAGGGACTTCTTCAGAGTGAAAACCTTCCATCCTCCAAGCCTGAACTCTGTTTGAGGTGTTTGGATATCCTGAGCTCAGGTTCTCTATAGCTCAGATCTCACTGGCAGCCTATGCAAATTAAAGTCCTGCATAAAAGGGAATTTAAGCTTCCTAAACCACTCTTGAAAATGCCTTTACTTGCACCCTTATTGCTGTTTCCCTGAACCCTCCATGGCACATTTCCTTTTCTGCGTATCCCGACATCTCCAGGCTCTGGTCCCCTCTCATTTGAGGTGTTCATTATTTCCCTCACAGCATGACCAGCAGCCTGGTCCCTCACTCTCCTTCCCACCTCCATCCCATCAGATATTCCTGCTCCCTTTGGCTCTCTGCTCTTTATATCCTGACTCCAGCTGCAGCCTGCAGCGCCCCAGGAGCTCTGTGCTGGGGTTCCAGAAATCAGGGAATGTTTCTGCAGCTGAGGCTAAAAACGCTGGGGGTTTTTCCCTGCTCCCCTGAGGCTTTTCCAGGAGAGGCTCTGCAGCCAGGTGTGGACGTTGGGGATGTTTGGGGGAGCCTGAGGAGCAGGAGGACACAATTCCTCACAATTCCTCTGCTCCTGGAGGGATCGGCAGCCCCGGCTGACAAACACTGGGTGTCTCTGGCAGTACTCCATCATTTTGATCTGGATTTTGACACCACGTCTCTCTCTCCAGTACTAACAGAATGGCAAAGGAAATTATGTGTTTTTGAACAAATCACAGCACTCTGACAGGAGTCACGAGCAGTTTTAACGAAGCAGATTTGTTCCCTGTCTCATCCCCCTGACTGGTAAATTTAACTTGACTTTGTCCCTTTAAATAACAGAAATCTGTGATGTCACATCTAATGCTCCATCAGCGTCTATAATGCCATCAGTCACAGAGGCAATAATATGACATAGATTTTTTTTTAATGATAAATGGCTTCTATCAATCTGGAAAAGATCCCACCTTAAATGGATTGAGATCTGCAGAAAAAAATCCTTTGGATTAGTTCGGGTTTTTTTTCGTTGAACTGAAGTGAGGGTTGGAGTCGGAGAAGGGGAGGGAAGAGCCCGGCCCCGGGCGCAGCGCGCAGCAGAGGGCACTGCGCCGTGCCCCGCGGAGCGCCGGGACACCTCGGGCTCCGCGGGGGTCGGGGTTTGCAGTCCCCTGGAGAGGGGCAGGGCTCCATCCCCGGCTGGCCACGCTCAGGTGTGACCGCCGGCCTCGTCCCGCAGCCCGGCATCCCTGCAGCCCGGGCTGCTGCCGGTCCCAGCCCACCGAGGGGACGGCACACGGTGCCAGCAGCTCCTCGCCGGCATCTCCCACCCTGGCTCTGCCCCAGCTCCCGGGCTGTGCCATCCTGGGCTGGGGTAGCCAAACCCTTTGGGCTCCTGATGTCCTTCCCCACGCCGTGCCCTCTTGTCCCATCGCTCGCCCACTGAAGAAGCTGCCTCCAGCAAAAGCTTCTCGAGAGAAGCATTCCTGCTCCAAACCCAGGCACCACAGCCAGGGCAGAGCTGCTGGGGTGGGCTGGACAGGGGCTGCTGCGGGCTCTGGGTTCCACTGCTCAGTGCTGGTCTCTGCTCCCTGGGACAGCACCAGGGAACGGCTGGGGCTGGCCAGGGCAGGCTCAGGCTGGAGAGCAGGGAAAGGTTCTGGGTTCTGGAGGAACCCAGAGGGTGCTGGGCACTGCCCAGGCTCCCCAGGGAATGGGCATGGCCCCGAGGCTGCCAGAGCTCCAGGAGCTCCAGGGATGCCCAGGGTGGGATTATTGGGGTGCCTGTGCAGGGCCAGGGGCTGGGCTGATGATCCCTGTGGTCCCCTCCAACCCAAGCTGTTCTGTGATCCCATGCCTGGGACTGTCCTCTGCACTCATTCCCTCAATCCATTTTCATTCTCATTCCTCAGGGTGCCCCTCACAAGAACATCCCCAGCTTTGGGATTTGTTTCCCTTTCATTTCTTCCAAAGTTTTCTTCTTTTATTTATTTATTTTCTTTAACATCTGAGCTCATGAGTGATGCTGCCACCACTTAATTTCTTTCCCCCTAAACTGCAGAAACTGGTGCCCTCCACCTTTCCTGGTGTGACTGCCAGGGGAGGTGGGGACAGAGCAGAGGGGTGATCCCAGCTGGGAGTGAGAAGTGGTGGAAACTGGAACAGGATCGCTGCCCAGGAATTTCCACTGTCAGTTCCACCTGGGAAATATGTTTTCCATGAATGAAGGGTTTCTGGCAGGCTGGTGCCAGACAGGATTGCACTGCTCTGATGGCCCAGTGCAGGTTGCAGGTGCTGCCTGTTTTCCCTTGAACTTAAGGATTCCTGCAATCCAAATAAACCCTGCAGGAGCAGGTTTGTGCTTCTAGGAGCCTCAGTCCTGCTCTGTGCAAAGCCAGGCTGCTTCAGGAGCTGCCAGGAATTACAAAGGAGTCATGGAGCTGGAACCTGCTCCTGCACCTGTTTTTCATTATTTGTGGCAAAATCCTAAGACCTTTTGTCACTCACTGAACAACCACAGAAGGAAAAATGCTCCTGGGGAGGAGGTGTTTGTGAGGGCGGTCCTGCTGATGTCTCCTTGGATGATCCTTTGGAGAAGGGGGCGGAGGGGAATTCCCCTCTCTGCTCCTGGAGCAGGCCAGGGGATCATTCCTGAGCACTGTCCTGGCTGGGGCATTTCCTGCATGGAAAGATGTGCTCATCCCTGGGGCTGCTCCTGCCTGGGACTCTGAATCCTTCTGGAGAAAGCTCCCAAGCTCCTGCATGAGGGCCCTGGGCTGAGGCTCAGGATGAGCTTTGGGAAGGGGCTGGGGAGGAGCAGCAGGGGTGACCATGGGAACAAGCCCATCCCAGGGCTTCCCTCATTTCCCTCTTCCTGCTGATCCTGGGCCTCTCACCCCACTCACCTCTAGAACCCTTTTTGCCCTGGGAGTCCTTCCAGGTCTTTCTTCAGGGTCACACTCCCAGCTAAGGATGATCCCTCTGGAAGTCTGGGACCAGGCTGGAGGGACTTCATGGGGAAGGTCCCTTCCCTGAGCTCCCCTGCCCCTCTGCCCCTCCCGACTCTCAGAGAGTCTCTCTCCATGTTTCCTGTCAGCTCCCTCAGGTCCTGGAAGGTCACAATGAGGTCACCCCAAAGCTTCTCCTCTCCAGGCTGAACATTCCCAGCTCTCCCAGTAGAGCTGCTCCATCCCTCTGATCCCCCAGGAGCCTCCTCTGGGCTCCTCCAGCAGCTTGAGCAGGAGTTTCCAGGGAGCTCCACAGGTGGACCCTGTGTGGAGGATCTCCTCTGGCCAGCAGCTCCCCAAACCATGACTCCACATGTGTCCAACAGCATTCACCTAAATTCCAGGCATGTCCAAAGGCGTTTCTCCTGCAGGCTGACCCCTCTTGCCCCCTCCCTCCCTGAAGAGATCCTGCCTGGCCACAGGGTGACCAACCAAGGGTGCCACTGGCACACTGTCACCTGCCTGTCCTCTCCATTTCATTCCCAGCTCTCTCTCCAGTTTACTCCCATCCTGCCACCTCCCCTGCTCCCACTCAGGACCTGCCAGGGCTGTGTTATCCCTCTCCATCCCAAAGGGTGCTCCATAGGCTGCTGTCCTCCTGCTGCTCCTCCAGCACAGGGCACAGCCAGTGAGGGACAGCAGCAGAGAGGATTCCCAGGGTGTGATGAGGCCACAGGAAAGGTTAATCCATGTTCTCCAGCACGGAATGGAATGGATGTAATCCCACACAGGCTAATGGGAATCTCTCCATGATGATACTCGTTCTCATGTTCTCATGTCCTTGTCCTTCAGAGATTTGATTCATCCACATTTAGGATAAATACAGGATTAACCCAAAATGAGGTTTTAGGAGAGAGAAGCTCTCACTCTTTAATTTTAATCTAAAGTTCGTTCAAACAATTCCCTCTGGTGATTGAGGGGAGGTGATTTAGAGAAGGATAAAGGCACGGGGCAGCCTGGAGGTGGATGGGGCCTGGGACAACCACAGAGGTTTCCAATGTCTGCTTCAAATAAACCCAACACATCTTCTTTCTCTTCTCCCTTCTAACACCCCTTAATAAGCTCTTCATCCCAAATTTGGGGGTTTAGCAGATTTTTCTATCTTTGTTTTTGCCTCAGGCGATCTCTCCCCTGGGGGCTGCATTAGGACTGGTGAGTGTGGACACCACATCTGCCTTCAGGCCAAGTGCAAGGTGAAGAGCCATCATCCCATCCCATTATCCCATCCCATCCCATCCCATCCCATTATCCCATCCCATTATCCCATCCCATTATCCCATCCCATTATCCCATCCCATTATCCCATTATCCCATCCCATGCCGGCTCGGCTCCTTCCCCAGCCCAGAGCCGGGAGCGCTCCCCGCGCTGCCTCATCCCCGGGAGCCCCGAAGGAGCCCGGCTCTGGCACAGGCTGATGCCGCCGTGCTCAGAGGATGACGCAGAGCATCGCCATGGAGACGGGAAGCCAAGGTAAGGAGCAGTGCTGCTCCTGGCACATCCCGGCAGCACGGACCCGAGCCCGCAGCATCTGCTGGGTCAGCGGGAGCAGGGGACAGACATTGCCGTCTCAAACACGCGCTGGCATCACCGGCAGGGCTGGTGGTTTTATTTTGAGTGTTGCCTCGGCTCCGTGTGGGACGTAAATATTCCATTCCAGGCTGAACCCTTCCCTCCTCCCCGGGGCACAGGAGGGGCGGGCAGGGGTCGTGAGCTCCCCCCGGGCAGTGACACAGTCGGGCAGCGCTAAATCGTGCCTTGCGTTTCAGGGAAGAAAAGCTGCACTTCAAAGAGCGCTTTAATGACTGCGCTGAGCCCTCGGGGCCGCGGGCACCGGAGCGGGGCAGGAGCGGGACAGGAGCGGGACAGGAGCGGGACAGGAGCGGGACAGGAGCAGGGCAGGAGCGGGACAGGAGCGGGACAGGAGCGGGACAGGAGCAGGGCAGGAGCGGGACAGGAGCGGGACAGGAACGGGACAGGAGCAGGGCAGGAGCGGGACAGGAGCGGGACAGGAGCGGGGCAGGAACGGGACAGGAGCGGAGCAGCAGCGGGACAGGAACGGGACAGGAGCGGGACAGGAGCGGGTCAGGAACGGGACAGGAGCGGAGCAGCAGCGGGACAGGAGCGGGACAGGAGAGGGGCAGGAGCGGGACAGGAGAGGGGCAGGAGCGGGACAGGAGCGGGACAGGAGCGGGGCAGGAGCGGGACAGGAACGGGACAGGAGCGGGACAGGAGCGGGTCAGGAACGGGACAGGAGCGGAGCAGCAGCGGGACAGGAGCGGGACAGGAGAGGGGCAGGAGCGGGACAGGAACGGGACAGGAGAGGGGCAGGAGCGGGACAGGAGCAGGGCAGGAGCGGGACAGGAGCGGGACAGGAACGGGACAGGAGCGGGACAGGAGCGGGTCAGGAACGGGACAGGAGCGGAGCAGCAGCGGGACAGGAGCGGGACAGGAGAGGGGCAGGAGCGGGACAGGAACGGGACAGGAGAGGGGCAGGAGCGGGACAGGAGCAGGGCAGGAGCGGGACAGGAGCGGGGCAGGAGCGGGGCAGTAGCGGGGCAGAAACGGGGCAGGAGCGGCTCTGCAAGTGCTGCCAGGGAGGACTCGTGAGGCAGAAAGGAGCCCGAGGGCACAGCAGCCTCTGCCACCGCCCTAGCAATCCAAAATCCACCCAAAATCACAGCAGAGGGAAGCACGGAGGGGCTGGTATGTGATTGAAACCCTCAGGATGTTATGGAATCACAGACTCATGGAACGGTTTGGGCCTGCAGGTGTGGGGCAGGGAAGGTATGTCAGGAGCAGAGCAGACTGCAGGGACAAAACCTTGGGGGTTTTAGTTGAAGGTTTTCCTGATTTGAGGCAATCTGGAATTTTCCAGCTGTGTCTGACTCAGTTGAAGGCAAGAAAAAACAGTCAAACAACTCTGTGGGCAGCAGAGCCAACAGGACCTGCTTTCTGTGGAGTTATTGGCCTTCAAATCTTCACCCAGCTCTCTCATCTCCTTCCCCCAGCCCCTACCAGCCTGGCAGGAAAACTTTCCTTGGGGAAAGGATTGTCCAGCCCTGGCACAGCTGCCCAGGGCAGGGGTGAGTCGCCATCCCCAGAAGGGGTTGAAATCCACCTGGCTGTGGCTTTTCCCAGCCTCACTGGATCTGTGATTTAGCGATTGAAGCCCCACATTTGGGCTGGGCAGTGATGTTTTCTCTGCACGTGGCAGAGCTGAATTTGTCTCTTGCTCTCATGGACTTTACTCTGATCTTAGTCAACCACTTGTCCTGAAACCTGTCAGAAGAGCAGATCCCTGGGATCTCTGCTCCAGGGTGAAATGGAGTCTGAGTTGGGCAGTGTGTGCAGGAGGGAACAGGATGGACAGTTCAGGGATTGGGGCTCTGGCTCCGTGACCTTGGCTTTTCCTGAGGCTGCAGCTGGGAGCAGCCAGGGAGGAGCAGCACTTGTTAAAGCTGTCAGCTCACAGCTCCTTAATTCTTTTACATTTGGAGAACCTAACCCAGCCCATCAATAAGGGCTCTTCTGTTCCCACTGTCAGTTAGAGGCTGATTTATGTCCTGAAATTGGATGATTTGTCTCCTTCACATTTTCCTTCCGAGCTGCTTGCCAGTGGAAGTAGGGATTCCCATCATTTGTCCATGGAAAGTCCCCCAAGGTCCTGCTCAGCCCTGGCTCTCAGCGTGTCTTGCAAAAAATATCACCCACCAACTGTGGAAACAAAAAAATCCCCCTTTTTCCATATCTGGAACCCAGATACTGCTTTTTATTTGCCATTATAATAACCCCTTACAGCAAACCTGGTAGAGATTAATTTGATGCTGATTTCTGCCTTTCAAACACAGGTGAAGCTGGGTTTTTTTTTTTTTTTTGCCAGATTTTCAGCTTTTGAAGGGTTCTCTCCTTAGAGGAAAACCTGGCATTGAGCAGGGTCAGGATAAGGATGAAGCCTGTCCTGGGCCGGGCAGGATCAAGGAAGGCAGAAGCCTTTGATGGGGAAAAGCCACATCCACACAGCAGGAATGCAGTTTAAGTCACAAATTTGGGGAAAAAATAATAATTTGTGATTATCAGCTCCCCTGTGTTTAACCAGTTTTTTGTTTGTTTCCAAATTCCTTTTGAAGTTCTCCAAAGCAATCCTCCTGTACAAGCCAATGTGGGTTTCAAAGCTTTGCCTTTGGATTCAGGAGACCAACCCCCTGCCCATAGGTTTGCAACGTGTTCTATTCTCTCTGCTTTTTATCTTTATTAAAGGGCTGTAATTTGGGTGATTCACTGCGAATTCAGCTGGCAGTTTCCTTGGCCTGAAACCATTTTGCACTTGGAGAGGCCATTGTCTGCCCAGAGCAGATCCCCGGGGTCCTGCTCCATGCAGCACAGCAGGGTTCTCAGAGAAACCCTCTGGGAATCAGGAATTCCTTTATTCACTCAGAGGGAGGGCTCCAGCCAGCAGGGCTGAGCAGTGAAACCCCTGCTCTGTGCTGTGGGAACTCAGAATGAGGGAGGCAGCAAGGGGCTCTCTTAACCCTGAAACCAAAGCAAGTGAGGTGGTGTGGCCTCCAAAAAACCTGATGGAGTGAGACAAGATGCATCCTGACACATCAAAACTTGCAGGAGCGGCAAAAGTTAACACTCCTGGGCTCAGGAATGGCAGAAGTTAACATTCTTGGGTTCAGGAAAGACAAAGTTAACACTCTTTGGCTCAAGAGTGGAAATTTCAGCTCTCCTGTGAGCTCAGCCATTCCTGGCTTTCCAAGCAGCCTCACTGAGCTGGAAAATGAATGGAGCAGGAACATGATGTGGTGTTTGGACAAGATCCTGCCCAGCTCTGCCCCTGAGGGATGGGTTTGTGCCACCCCACTGCCTGGCTTGGGGGTGATGTCCCTGGCCCGGGGCCCTTCCCACTCCTCCGAGGGCACCAGAGCCCGGGCCTGGGGAAGGGTGGCTGAGCTGCTGGGAACAAGAGGTGCCTCCTACAGGACCAGCAGAGTCTGGGGGCTCTGGGCAAGGTAGGTGGAGCCAGGGGCTGATCCAGACTGCTCCAGCTCCTCTCACCTGAAGTGCCTTTCCTTGGTGCTTTTTGGAAGTCTCTGTCTTTCCATTTCATTTGTACAAACCTGATGTTTCCATGAGAAACAGTCCTTGAGCAGCCTCAGGGACAGTAAAATCAGTGGTGCAACTTCCATTAGGAAACCAAAACCTACCAGGAGTGAAATGAGCTCCTGCAAGGCTGAGGGAGCGATGCTGACCCCAGCAAGCCCAGCTGGCACCTCGCTCCTGCAAACACCGACTGCTGTTGGGGCAGAATATCTGCCCAGCTGCAAACCCTCCCAGAGACCTGACCTGAGGAGACAGGCCCAGATGGGGCCACCTGCAAGATTTAGGATGGAGAACAAGTGCAAGATTTAGGGTCTGTGGAAAAGAAGACCTTCCATGACCCAAATTTCACATTAATGGTGTCCAATGAAGCCAACACTGAAACTGTGGCAGATGAGGGGTTTGAGCTCACTGCACAAGGAACATCTCCTCTGTTGTGGCCGTGGATCAGCTCATTCTAAAGAAAAGGGAAAAACCAAATGTATCAGTCAAAAGCCAAAAATTCCACGAGTCCATGGTGGCATCATGAAATTCATTTGCCCCTCACCACAGACTCCCAACGCTGACAAAAGAGAAGGAATAAATGCAAGGTTCATTTCAGAAACGCAAGGAGTCAGCTAAAAACACAAACAAGGCTGAGGCTCTTCCCAAAGTGGAACAGCTCAGACTCTCCAGCCTGGCCAACTGCAAGCCTGAGCCTGACTGCGTTTGATCTGGGAATCAGATTTAGCCTACACCATCCCAATGAAAAATATCACACGTGGTCTGCACTTCAGGCTATGTTCCAATATCTGAAGGAAGGGATCTTTTAATTGAAAACCTTAATGTTTCTCGTTATATTTAAAATTAGAGCAGAACGGCAATAAAATTGGTCATGGGATTGAAACAAGTTTTCAGGGAGGGAAAGAAATTTATTCTTCATTTTTTACATTGAGGCATTCGTTAAAGGCTTGGGCACATTTGATTACGTCAATGCAAGGATTAATAATTAAAGGAACAACAACCACATGCCTTGGAGAGACACACGAGCAGCTCAGGCTGGAGCCTCTGAGGACACCCTGGTTTTGCTGGAATCTCACCTCTGCCTGCTGCCCCTCAGTATTTAGAGAAGCACTTTCCCACCAGGCTCTGCCAGACGATGCCTTTCCCAGGAATTTTCAGCTGGCGCCTAAACCCAGGGAATCGGTACCAACACTTGGTATCAGATTGATTTTGAAGGAAAACTGTGCTGTTCCCACAGCTTAGGAGGGGTCCAAAGAGAAGCGTTTGGAGTGACACCCTCCAGCCCCCAGCAGGAACCTGGTAGATGGTGATGCTCCAGAAACCCCACAGCCCCGAGTCAACATCACCTGGGGCTGATGGAGAAGGAGACTCCAAAGCCGCCTCCCCTCCGTCCCCAGAGGCAGATGGAAGTCCACGACTGTGCTGGGGAGACGGAGTCATTCCTCTCCCAGCGTGGCCCCCGGCCAAGCAGAACCCTTGGATTTTGCTCTGTGGATCTGTCCAGCAGCCCCAGGGCTGTGACCAACTTCCAGGACACTGAAGGCAGCTCAAAGCCTTGGATTGAGGGACAGTCTCTGACTCCAATGTGGTTTTCCCAACCAGGCCCAATGATGCTTCCCCTCCCTCCCCATCCTTCCTCCCTCCATGGTGGGAATCTTCTCGTTCATTAATAACCTGCTAATTTTCCCAGCAGCTTGGAGCTGGGTTGCAGCATGGAATTAGAACCAGCTTTCCCTCTTGGCACCCACCCCTGGGTGTAATTAATGAGGCGAAAGGAAGCCAGAACACGCAGGTCAGCCCGGAGAGCACGGCACGCGCCGGTCGGACATCCAGAGCGGGATGTTCCAAGCCAGCCTCAGGGAGGGAGGGTGGCATTTTGGGGTCAAAGCGGGCAAAAGGAGATAAAGAAGAAAGATGTGCTCCTTGTTTCCATTGGTTTTCCCCATTCAAGCTCAAAATCTGGACCAAGGAGGGCTCCATGGAAACCCTGCTCTTCATGCCCTCTTTCCTTTTTTTGGGAAAGCTGGATGGAAGGCTGGTACCGTGTCCTGGCCATCCCCGCCCTGCTGAGCAGCCCGAGGGGCACTGAGAGCCCAGCCTGCTGCAGATGAGTGTTTTCATGGAGGTCTGGAGAGGGACTGGATCTGGAGAGGGGCCTGGAGCTGAAGGAGGGACCAGCGTCACTCGCACGCCGCCAGTGCCAGGCTGTCTCCCCACTGCCTTGGCACCAGCAAGTGGCCTCCAAATCCAAATGGAATTGCTTCCCTGCTCACAGGATGCAGGCAGGAGGCTGAGGACCCCGTCTTGCAGAGGTGGGCTGGGGTGACGCAGCCCTTCCCCTTCCCCTTCCCCTTCCCCCCCACCCTGGGTGACGCAGCCTTTCCCAACAACCCCGCTCCACCCAGGACTGGCATGGGGAGGGCAACGCCTTTGGGCACTGTTACAGGCATCACCAGGACAGAGGGACACGATCCTCCTCCTCCTACTTCTCTGGAGCACTGGTAGAGCACAAACTTTGCTCCGTGCACCTTCCGGAGCGCTCGGGCTGTCCTCGCCCACCCTGCTGCCTGTGGCATCCCCTCTCGCCATGCACCGTGCCTGCTGGAGGGAGCCTTGATTTCCAGCTTGCTGGTGCTGCCAGCGCAGCTCCCGGTGCTGCCGGATCCGGCCCCGCGGGCTGCCAGGATGCCCCCGACGGGCGGCAGGAGGATGCTGGCGCTGGCAGGCCCGGGCGGCAGCGCGGCGCTCCGGGGGCAGCAGCAGTGCCAAATTGGGGTTCTAGCCCTTTAAATCCAATCCGGTACTGCAAAAAAAGGACGAGCGAGCAGGAGAGAGCTTTCAGACTCTTTTAATTAAAGCTTGTACCATATTCCGTATTCCCAAGTCACGGCAGCCGCCCGCGCTTCCCCAGGACACCTCGGGCTCCGTCTCCGGCACGGCATGGACGGGTACCGCGGCTCACCGGGCACCGGCGGCTGGAGGTACGCGCGGAGGGACGGGGCTGCGGGCACGGCTTCTCCCCGCTCCCGGCTGGCAGCTGGGAGCATCCCCCTGCTTTTCCCATGTGTTTCCCTTTGTAGGGGAAAAAGTCTAACGCGTGGCTGTGGCTCACGCGGGGCCGGTGGCAGGAGGAGCCCTCCCACCGCGCACCTGGGGCCCGGGGCTGCCTGTCCTGCCACCTCCGCTCCCTTCCCTCTCCCTTCCTTCCCTTTTAAATAATTGAGTGCATGACCCAGAGTTGTGGCTTTTTTCCCCTCGCTGCTTAAATCCCGGAGCTGCCGTTCAGCAGAAGATAAGTTGGGATGCCTGGCCCATATATCACGGCAGAAGTTGGTCCCCGCCGCGCTGCCGCCGCTCGGCTTCTCTCCGTCCCCCGTCTCTCCCAGGTTAGGGGAGTTTTGCCACATCCTTCCATGCGCATTGCACTCACAATGCAGAGCAGTTCTGGAGAGCCTCGCGGAGCGAATCCCGGGTTAT
Source organism: Anomalospiza imberbis (assembly GCF_031753505.1). Classification (NCBI taxonomy): domain Eukaryota; kingdom Metazoa; phylum Chordata; class Aves; order Passeriformes; family Viduidae; genus Anomalospiza; species Anomalospiza imberbis. The sequence goes on from NC_089700.1 coordinate 929,714, forward strand.
TGGGAACGACAGCGTTGTTTGCACGCCGGAGTCTCCTCTCCCCAGCCCTGTCACCCACCCCAGCCTTAGCTGGGCTGATAAATCGCCCTTAAGCAGGAGCCCTGTGCCTGCTGAACAATTAACTGTGAACTGCCCTACTCAGCCAGTGATTTTCCTCTCCCTCTCTCCTCCTTAACAGAGTGATTCTCTGTTTATTTTTCCAAGCAACGTGGCTTTTTCCTTAAATGATGGATTGTCGTTCCTTCATCCCCGTTTCAGATGGGTGCATCCTTAAGGTGCCCTGACTGTGATGAGAGCCTGTTTGAGTCTTTGCAGCCGGGTCCCAGGTGAGGCTGGGTCCCTGGGAGCCTCTCTCCCTCCGCGATCCATGCAGGAGAGAGGCTGTACCAGCAAACATTTATCCTGGTGCCTATTGGAGGTTAATAACACTTTTGACAAATAGCAGTCTCCTCAAGGCTTGAAATAGGATTGGAAAAGCAGCCACTAATCTCCTTGAGAAGTGCTCGATGGTGGCCACCTCTCAGGAAATCAGGAGAGGAGCTGTTTATGTTCTGTGTGTTGAGGCGTTAGCACAGCAGAAAAAACCCGCTTTTCTTAATCCACCGGGAAAAGCTCTGCCTCGCCTTCATCTCCCAGCGTGGAGGGCTTGGGGAGGGAATCCTGTGAGCTCAGCATGGCCCCAAGTCCACAGGACCGTGGGGTTGCACAGCTGGGTCAGGAAAATGGGTTTTTTTCTCCTCACCAATGGTGTTTGCCATCAACGAGGGAGAGACGGGACGGGGAACTTGGAAGTGAGCAGAGAGAGCAGAGCCGTGGGTCAGAGAATGAGCATCTGAGCAGCAGCACCTGCAGGGATCAGGTGGTTTGTGGGCAGCAAAACACTTTGCCTTTGGCAGTGAAGAAGTGAAACTTGGAGAGGAGGGGGCACAGAGCCTGCAAGGAAAAGCAGAGGTGCCAGGACACAGGGAAATCCACGGCACGGCTCCGTGCTGAACTCATGGAGTGCGGGGCAGTGCAGGCAGAAGGATGCTGGGCACCCCAGGGCTTTGGGATTATTTGTTTTCCCTGCTTTCCTCAGCAGCTCCCACCCCTTGGTAGTGCTTTAGCCATCTGTGACTTTGGCGACATTAGGAAGGAGCTGTGATGGAGAGGTGGGATAATGGCTCCATTGTTCCCAGCTCCAAGGGAAGAAAATGACCTGGCAAGGAAACCTGAAAGTTAAAAAGCCCTGTTCCCATGGTCTGAGCAGGGCTGCAGGCAAGCTCTTCTCGGGGGAGGCCCCTGGAACCTGTTCCCTCCACCCTGCAGAACTGGAGAACACCGAGCAGGGTTTGCAAACCACCAAAAAATACAAGCAGCGTGTTGAAAGATGAACAAAATGTGCATCTTTTTTCAGCAAAGCAGCTCAAGCACACAGAGGGTGGGGAGTAATTATTTATAGTGCCATCAGCAGAAATAATAGAATGAATTGAAGGACTGAAAAGTTTTGCTGACTCTCAGGGAATGCGTCCTGGCACGGACGGATCATTCCCGGGCCCAGCCCTTCGTATCTTCAGCGCTCCTAAGAGCAGCCTGGAGACACAGCAGAGCCTGGGATCCAGGGAGAGCGGCTGGGAGCTGATCCCAGTGGGAGGATGGAGCTTCCGTGGCAGCTCCCACCTCCCTCCCGAGCCTCCTATGCTGCCCGAGCCCAGAGCTGTGTCCCGCTGGATGCCTGAGCCCGGGAGGAGCAGTGCGCCGCGAGGGGAAGGGCTGGGTGCCCAGGTTTGGCTTTTCCATTTCATTCTGGGAACACTGAGATTCGGAAGGGAGGTGAGGGGATGTTTTTGAGATCAGCAGTTAGTGTCATCTGCTGTTTTGTGCTCTGTAATTGAGCTCAGAGTGCAGGGTTTCAGTCACTCCTGAACCGGGGCATTGGGAGGACTGGCAGGCATGGACAAGGAATTGCTCACCTGGAATCTATCGCTCATGTTAAAGGTGACCTGCACCAGGGTTTCTTTTCTAAAGGGAGATAATTAAGTTTGAACTCCTCTTTGTGGGGATGAAAAGGCATCGTTGGCATTTTCCCCCTTTTCTTCACCCAGGAACGGTGAGGTGTGCCAAGCTTGTCCCTCCCCATCGGGGCTGATGTTGGAGGTGGCCACTGAGGCTGATGCAGGTGGGAAGGGTGAAGTTGAATCCTGATTGAGCAGCAGGCTCTGAGCAAGTGTGGCAGAGTCGCCAGCATTCCCCAGGGACAGGCTGGACTCTGTGGGACAGGTTCTGAGCAGCCCCAGAACCCTTTCCTTCCCCAGGCTTCGTGATAGCACAACCAGGGACCATCCCCAGGTGGGCACAAAGGGCTGAGTTTAAAGGTCCCACCGGGTCTTTTGCTCCATCTTGCCCTGCCTGTCCATCTCCAACCAGCTGAGATTTTCCTGCTCCAAACTAGAGCTGATTTTCTGAGGAAAAGGCAGAAAAATAATTCTCTTTTTATTGTCGGCAATAACCTTTCCTACCTCCTTGACTCTGTAGAGTGGAAAGAGCCCAGGCACAGAAGGCAGAGCTCTCATTTCTGCTTTCCCTTTGCCAGTCACCTTTAAACAAAAGGAACTCAGCAGGATGTCTGGAGCAGGAAGGGACCAACATGGATCTGGCGGAGATAAAACCTAAATTTACTACTTCGAGCTGCTAGAATCTAATAGATTCTTCTATTTAGAGCAAGGGATGTTTGTCAAGCCCATTCTCCGACACTGGCAGGGTATTGCAGTTGGAATTACTCTGATAAATTAAAAGCAGTCTGAAGTGGTAAAAACGCAGCATATGAGTGAAATTGCATGGTTATTAAGGGAAATGCTTGAGGGACAGACACCAGCACGGGGTGTCAGGCTGGGGGTGGCAGAGCCAGGGCCAGGGGATGGCAGGATCCAGACATGGACCTGCAGGGATGGATCATCCTGATCGTGGTCATCTGTTGTGCTCATCCAGGTGGTTTGGCTGGGCTCGGGTGGCCTTTCAGAGCAGGTTCATCCACCTCATGCTCTGCTTTTTTCTTTTTTGATGTTTTTACCCCTTTTCTCCCCTCCTTCAGGACATGTTTTAGCCTTTTGAGCGGAAGCCACTGCCAGGGCATTATTTTAAGCCCCCACTTGAATGGAAGGAGGTGAGAGGCTGCCTAGACAATGCAAACCTTGTGTTCCATGGTCACCCAGAGACTGCCAGAAATCCATGTCTGCTGGAGGCTGATCTTTAAATAGAGTTAAATCGTGTTGGGAGCCCTGGGGATCCTTGAGAGCAGATTTTCAAGAAAGTCATATACAGATGTTGCCCAGCTTCATGCAGGTTTCACCCTTTAAATCCTCTTGTGCTCAGAACTGACTGACTCTGGGTCGCTCCTGGCTCCAGCCAAAGCCTGGACTCCAGTCTGAGACCTGCCCAAGCCCTCTGGGAGCCTCAGGCACTGTTTCAAAGGGGATTAATAAACCCTCAGGAGCTGCTGATGCTTCACTGGGAGTTGGCGGGAGGCCTCTGCTGATTTTGGAAAGGTTTCTCCTGGAGGCCCCACTGCAGGAGCAAAGGGAGGAAGGGGCTGGCACCCCCAGAGCTGCAAATGAAACAGGAACCTATTCAGAGTATGCTTTTATTTTTGCTGCCTCATAAATCCACGGTGGCAAAGCAGCCTACAGAGCTGGGAAGGGATTAACTTGGGAAGAGTGAAGGTCTCCCAGGGGTTAAGCACAAGAAAGCTGCCGGTTCTTAAGAACAAGGAGCTGCCGTGGAGCTGCTGCTGTTGTGGAGGAGTCATCTGGCCTGGCTGCCCCGGGGATGTTTCTGCAACCCCCCTGACACCTCAGCTGGCTCCAGGCCTGGGGCTGTGCAGGAGACAGCGGGAGAGTGTCACCGAATCCTGGAATGCCCGGCTGGGCCAGGCTGGAAGGAGCCCCGAGGGTCACTGGTGCCACCTCCCTGCTCAGGCAGGGCCATCCCAGAGCACAGGGCACAGCACTGTGTGCAGAGGGCTCTGCAGTATCCCCGCTGAGGGAGACTCCAGCCCCTCCCTGGGCAGCCTGTTCAGGGCTGGCACTGCCCAGGGCAGGAGTTCTGCCTCCTGGGCAGGGGCAGCTCCTGGGCTCAGGCCCTGCCCGTGGCTCTGGTGCCACTGCTGGGCCCCGGAGCAGAGCCTGGGCCCTGCTCTGCCCTCCCTGCACACAGGGACAGCCCGGCCCCAGGGCCCCTCTCAGCTGGGGCTCCTCTCCAGGCTGAGCAGCCCCAGCTCCCTCAGCCTTTCCTGGGCACAGAGATGCTCCAGGCCTCCTCATCCTCACAGCCTGAGCTGGCCCTGCTCCAGGAGCTCCTGTCCCTGCTGTGCTGAGGATCCAGGGCTGGACACAGCACCCCAGAGGTGCCCCCAGGGCTGGGCAGAGGGGCAGGATCCCTCCCTGACCCTCTGGCAAAGTGGCCGCATGGGCAGGGATCCACTGTCAATGGTGGCTCCTGGGAAGGGCAACGTTCCTCTGTCCTGGTGATGGACAGGAGGGTGTTAGGACGTGTGACTGTCACACGTGTTAACTGCTGTCACATGGAGCTGTGACAGTGCCAAGCAGCTTCTGTTGGGTGGCACTGTCCCTTGGCACCTCAGTCCATGCAGAGCTGTGTTGCTTTGGGAAGTTCTTCTCAATGAATTCACATGCAAAATCCCATTTTCAGGAATAAAAGGTGCAGATCCCAGAGCTGTTGGAATGCAAATAACACCAGTGGGATATATAAAAAAAAAAAAAAAAAACAAAAAACAAAACAAAACAAAACAAAACCAAAAAAAAACCCCAGAGAAAAGCCTGAGGGGGCAGGACCCCATTCAGCTGCACCCTGGCACAGCAGGAGTCCCACTGCTCCCACCCCGTGGAGCCCACAGCTGTTCCAAGTTCCTGATGAATACGCAGTGGAAAGGAGATCCAGGCAGTTTGGATAATCCATAAAAACAAGCTGGAAGAGTGGATGGATTCTTTTCTCCGTGAGGTTGTTCTATTGATTGAAGGTGCAGTTTTGTCCCGTGAGCTGACTGAAGCAATAGTGCTCTCTTTGGGGTATTTGGTAAATATCCCGTTCCCTCCTGGAACGGAAGCTGTAAAAGGGGCTTTTTCTGGGATACAGGAAGGAGATGGATCTGTGGAAAATGCTGTCCCTGCTCTTTCCAGCCGAGCTGAACCGTGTGGAAGGGTGGGTGATGAGGTGATAAACGCTTATTCTTGTTCTGCCGCTAAAAGGCAAGGGGGCTCTACCTGGGGTCTCATTTAATGCTTGAGAAAACCACTGCAGCTCCAGAGAGGCTGGGAGCAGCCAGAGGCTCCAGGAAACCCTGGACAGCCCTGCTGGTCCCTGTGGGAGCACTGGCCCAATTTCAGCCGTGTGCTCTGCACAGGCCAGCAGAGCTGGCTGTGGATCCGAGCGGGGCCCCCCAGACTGCTCCAGGGTCAGGAGCCAAGTGTCAAAGCCACTGCTGGGGGCAGCGAAGGTGTCCCTGCCCAGGCAGGGGGGAATGAGACAGGCTGCTGCAACCCAAACCAGTCTGGGATCCATGAGAAGCCTCGGCAATCCCGTGACGCTTGTCGGGAGGTGCAGGCTGGCTGAGAGGAGATGCTGTGTCCGTGTACATCCATGGACAGGGGCACAGGAGTGCCTGAGGCCTTGGGGCCACAGAGGGGACCTTGGTCCCACCCATGGGCACTGGGCCTGTGGGCATCCTTGTGCTGCTGCTCTGGCTCAGCAGCTCTGTGAGCCTGGAGCCCCAAAGGCCAGAGGGGATCGCCCGGGACTGACAGGCTGGCTCTTGAGGGCAGGGAAGGGGTGACCATGGCAGCTGCAGGCAGAAGGGGCAGGAAGGGAAGGGGAGGGGGAGGCTGGGGAGGTTCCCTGGGCTTTCCCAGAGATTCCAGAGCAGCTTTGCAGTGGGTTTGTAAGGAAACACAAGGTTCCCCCTTCGTGTGTTCTTGTGTGCCTCTGGAGAGAAAACACCAAAATAAGGTTGGTTTATAAAAATTAATGGCAGAGTGAGAGAGGCAGCAGCGAGGGGAGTCCAGACCTGGCACCCCCTGGTGCTGAGCTCCAGCCCCAGGCAGGGCTGCAGAGCAGTGTGGGATGGAGAGCATCCTTTGCATGGGTGTTTGTACAGCACAGCAGGCTCTGGTCCGACAGCAGAGCCCAGCACTCCCTCTGGGACATGGAGAAACCAGAGTGAGTCTGCCAGGTGCCTTCCCTCCTCCCTCCCTGCCACCCCTCAGGCCACTACCCCAGGCAAGCTCATCCAAGTCCCATGAAGCTATTTGGTTTTGGTGATGCCATGCCTGAGATTCACCCTAAAGGTTTTGAAAGAACAGATTAGCTGAGTTTAAGAGTGTGAATTATGAAGAGAACCTGTTCTGTGCAAAGCACAGGGTCACCAGTGATGATTCACTGGGCTTCTTCTTGGCCATTAGTTAAACACTTTATGTTCAAACTGTGATCCACATAAAATTGCTGGAACATGTGTTGCAGTTCTCAGTGTCCAGCAGCTCTGGACACTGCTTTTCTGGCAGTAGGAAAAAAGCCACAGAGACTCAGGCCATTGGTATTGGAGCTGCATCCTTGGGACTCTCTGGCGAGGACAAATTCCCCTCTCACCTCATCTCTTGAAGAAGGGCAAGTGCAGCCCATTCCTCCTTCAACTTCCCAGCTCCTCTCAACCCCTGCTGAAAACTTCCTGAGCTGAAGGCTGTCTGTCACTCTCAATGTATTATTTTATTCCTCTTTTGAGCACTTGATGTCTTCTAGGAAAAAATCAACAACATAATTGGGCACAATTTGCTAAAACACTTCCTCTGCCTTTTTCTTTTTTTGAAACCATTTCTTGGTAATTTCCTTGTGTATATCTTATGTCTGGTGCTGTTAGAAACAGCAAGTGTTTGTTCTCTACTGCCTTTGCTCAGTCATGTTGAGGATGTGATAAAACTCTGGTTTAAATAAGTGTTTCTTACATCCCTTTCAAGCATCTCTTTGTCAGGCTGAAGGGCCCTGACTTGTCAATCTGTTTCTGTGCAGAATTCACTCTTTGCCTCTGTCCAAGCTCCTTTCCCTCCTCTCACTCTTCCTCGTTCTGTTATCTCCCTTCCTGAGTGCTCTGAGCAGGGATTTGTTCATCCTGCAGGTGCACAGCAGAGCCAGACAGCAGCACAGTTCCAGTTTGCTCTGTTTCTCTGACAGAAATCTCTCACATCGGATTTTCCTGTGGCTCTATCCAAAGCAGCCTCCACATCCCCCCAGTGACTCCTTCCTGGCCAGCAAGGCTGAGTCCAGAGCTCAGTATTTGGTGGGGAGACCATGGGACTTTTTCTCCTGAGCAGGATTTGGCACTGAAATCCAGCTCTTTAGACCTCAGACGCTGGATTTTGTAAGATTTTTGTGCAGCTGTTGCACCAGTTCAGGGTTTGCTCATCCTGCTTGACTGTAAGCCATTAAGGAAAGTTGTCACTGCACTCACACACCTCCAGTCCCCAGGTAATTTCCACGTCACTGAGTGGGTCTATTTTACAGGGCTCTCTGGGGCTGCAGTGGGAAGTTGTTTCCATTATGAAAACTGACTGTTCATCTTTGTTTCTGCCTCCTTTTCCCATCTCCTCTGGAATGAAAAGGAATGAAAACCATTCCCTGGCCCTTTCAGCCTCTCCTGAGCTGTGCTGGGTGCTCACACATCCTTCACATCCCCCTGCCAGAATTCCTTCCCCTCCTGCTTCTGACCAGGCTGTGGTGTCACCTTTGCAAGTTGTTGTTCAGCCCCTTTTTGGCCGACCCCACTGCTCCTGTCCGAGCAGTTTGTCACACCCAGGGATCTCTTTCCTCACTGGATACACTTTGAGCAGTGCCTTTTAACTCCCCTGCTCTGCTGGGTTGCTGCACAACCTTTTTTCCTTTTACATCTGGTTGGTTTAGCAGTTTGTGATTATTCCAGGTTTGCAATAGAGAGTTTAAAGCAGTTCTTTTAATCTTTTAACTTCTCCTTTTTTATTTCTATTCAAGCAGCTTCTCAATTTTTAATGTTATATAATTTTAAAATTATGTAACTATCGGTATAGTGTGTGTTTCTACATTTATACCTTTTTATAATTAATATAAAATGTATGTAGTTACCACAATACATATATACAGTCAGGTGTATATATACATATATATATAGAGAGAGAGTCAGGTATATATATATGTATGTATACATACAAATATATATATATATATATATATATATATATATACACACACCTGTGTATATATATATACATGGTGTATTTATATTTGCAGTTATAGGAGCAGTTCTGACACCTTGGATTGTTCCTGGCCATCTCAGAGCCAAACATAATTTGTTTTCTGCCTCCAGAATTGATGTTTTTCCATCTGACAGTTCTTTATTGCTCCCCAGCTCTGCCAAGGCCAGCACTGCCCCATGTCCCCAAGTGCCACATACCCACGTGTGTTAAACCACCAGGGCAGGGGATCCAGCAGGGGTGCAGAAGCTGGGATGGGGTGCCTGGAGGCAGCTCCCTGCTCCTTTGGAAGGAAGGGCTTGAGCCAAGGCTTTTCCCTGCAGTGGAGTCACCTCCCAGCTCCCAGCGTGTCTTCTGGGGCTTTGATCCCCACTGATCCTCTCTGAACGTGGAGAATCCCCAATTTCCTGCCTGTTTTTCCCTGTGGGATGAGATGTGTGAGCTCTGCTCTGCCCTAGGGATGCTCAGGCATTTCCTGGGCTGGAGCTGGAGCAGCTCCTGAGCTCTGAGCGCTGAAGCTCCGGCCCTGCTCTCTGCCGGACCCTCGGGCACAGGTGCCCTCCTCCCCCTCGAATGGCTGCACCCAGAGTGGCTCAGAGCTGCCCAGGGCCACCTCCTCCTCCCTAAGCAGTTGTGCCAGGGCTGAACAACCCTTTCCAGGAAGGAATTTCCCCAAAATCCATGCTGAGCCTCCCCTGGCCCCGCCTGAGGCTGTTCCCTCTCCTCCTGTCCCTGTTCCCTGGAGCAGAGCCCGACCCCCCCGGCTGTCCCCTCCTGTCAGGAGCTGTGCAGAGCCACAAGGTCCCCCCTGAGCCTCCTTTTCTCCAGGCTGAGCCCCTTTCCAGCTGCCTCAGCTGCTCCTGGGGCTCCAGCCCCTTCCCAGCTCCCTTCCCTGCCCTGGACATGCTCCAGCCCTTCAGGGTCTGCATTGTCCTGAGGGGCCCAGGGCTGACCCCAGATTTGAGTTTTGGCCTCACCAATATTGAGTGAAGTCATAATTAACCATCACTACTCGTCCATTGAGGGCAATTTCAAACCCCTTTCATTTTGAAGTCACTCCTGCATTGCTGTGACAGTGGTCAAATGAGAGGTGGCAGGACTATTCAAGCAGGCCTAAATTGAGTAATAATTGAAATGTTTGAAGGAAAATTAGAATGGTTGTCAGGGTCAGCCTTAAATATGTCTTGCTAGCAGCTTACAGAAGAATTTTGATGAAAATTGCAGTGCTGTATGAGCCATGATTGGCTTTTATTTCAAAATAAATAAGTTGAATAGGAGAGAAAGGGGGAGGACACTCAAGAGCACCGTTAATAAGATGTATAATCAAATTAAAACTTTTGCACAGTGATATTGCATGAGGTAAAGCTTCAGAGTTTAAGTACAGAATAGATTTTGTTTACCAAAACACCAGAATGTTTGAAAGCACATTGGACTAATTTATAGGTCCCATGCTTTATGGCGTATTTATTTAATTTGGGAAAATGAGGCCCCTTTTGATAAGCAATAGCTCAAAGTGCTGCTGAAGAACAACAGCAGCAAAGAAAAAGTTATTTTAGAGATTTCAAGAGCTGCCAGCCAAGTCCTGGTTTAGAAAAACATGTAAATTCAAGTGCAGTGGCTTCTGTCAATAGCACAGAGCACACACTGAGGTGCAGAGACTGTGTCCCTTTTTCTTACAAATCCTTACACTTGCTTTCCTCAGCCAGGAAAAGGAGTTCCTGATTTCCTCAGGAGCACCAAGAGCTTTGTGCTGTAACAGCCCTGGATCACTGAAATCACCTGGCACTTGTGCTCTGGGCCGGGGACAAGGTGGGCCTTGGGCACAGGTTAGACCTGATGGGCTTGGAGTTCTGTCCAACCTCAGATTCCATAAATGTGGTTCTGTAGCACAGGGCCACTTTCAGAGGAGCACTCTGAGATGCCAGGAGAGGTGACAAGGTTTTAGGTATTCACCATCTGGATCCCAGTGCTTCTCTTGTTTCAAAGGCTGGGATCAATCCTTGGTGCTGTCAGAGCCCTGGGGGCAGTGACCCTATCCTGGGGCCACCCAGGAGGGATTGTCCTGCTCTGCTCTGGGCTGGGCCAGCCTCATCTCGAATGTTGTGTGAAGTTTGGGGCACCACAACGTAGGAAAGCCATGAAACCATTAAGGAAAGCCATGAATCCATTAGAAAGCATCCAAAGGAGGCCAGGAAGAAAGTGAATGGCCTTGAGAGGAAGAGGAGCAGCTGAGGGCACTTGGAATGTTCAGCTGGAGGAGACTGAGGGGGGACACATCATGGTTCCATCGTCCTCAGGAGGGGCAGAGGAGGGGCAGACACTGATCTCTGCTCTGTGTGACAGGGACAGGACCCAGGGAACAGCTGGAGCTGGGCCAGGGCAGGCTCAGGCTGGAGATCAGGAAAGGTTTTTCCCCAGAGGGTGCTGGCACTGCCCAGGCTGCCCAGGGAATGGGCACAGCCTGAGGCTGCCAGAGCTCCAGGAGCCTTTGGACAGGCTGGGATTGTTGGGGTGTCTGTGCAGAGCCAGGGGCTGGGCTGAATGGTCCCTGGGGGTCCCTTCCAGCTCAGGACATTCCATGATTCTGTGATGCCCTGAGCGTCCTCACCTGGGTCCATCCACACCCTGCCCATGGAGCCCATTTCAGCCCAGCCTCCTGCAGGTACCTTTGTTCCCACTCTGTCTCCTGGCTGCACCTCCACTGCAGCTTTGTTTTCATCTGCTCCTGACTGAGATTTTTGGGTAGAGCTTGGATGGAATTTCTCCCTTTTCCAGACTGTCACCAGCACTCAGCTCTGCTCACGGAGTTCAGAGCCTGCAGGACCCTTGGGGACAGCTCTCCCTGCTCTGAGACCATCTTGGGCACAGCTTTGGTCATTCCCACCATGGAGCAGATCCCCCTCTGTCCTCCTGAGCTGACATTTCAGCCTGGAATCTCTCCTGCTGGCTCAGTGCCACCATGAGGAGCAGTAGCATGGGTTGGGGATGAGCTTGGCTTCCCTGCTGGAATTTCCAGGAGCTGATGCTGCAGCCAGGAGCAGGATGTGGAGGTGGGATGGAGGAGGCCTCCTTGGCTGGCTGAGCACATCCATGCCCTCACACTGCTGCTGAAGCCCAGCTGCAGCCTGGGCATCTCTGAGAGCCCAAAGCCTGGTTTGTGCCTCCCCTGGCCCAGGGGCTGCAGCTCTGAGTCAGGGCAGCCCTGCCATTCCCCAGGGCAGCTCCGCCATTCCAGAGCAGCTCTCTGCCATTCCCCAGGGCAGCTCCGCCATTCCAGGGCAGCTCTGCCATTCTGGAGCAGCCTTGCCATTCCCCAGGGCAGCTCTGCCATTCCAGAGCAGCCCTGCCATTCCAGAGCAGCTCTCTGCCATTCCCCAGGGCAGCTCCGCCATTCCAGGGCAGCTCTGCCATTCTGGAGCAGCCTTGCCATTCCCCAGGGCAGCTCTGCCATTCCAGAGCAGCCCTGCCATTCCAGAGCAGCTCTCTGCCATTCCCCAGGGCAGCTCCGCCATTCCAGAGCAGCTCTCTGCCATTCCAGAGCAGCTCTGCCATTCCCCAGGGCAGCTCTCTGCCATTCCAGAGCAGCTCTCTGCCATTCCAGAGCAGCTCTGCCATTCCCCAGGGCAGCTCCGCCATTCCAGGGCAGCTCTGCCATTCCAGAGCAGCTCTGCCATTCCCCAGAGCAGCTCTCTGCCATTCCAGAGCAGCTCTCTGCCATTCCCCAGGTCAGCTCTGCCATTCCAGAGCAGCTCTCTGCCATTCCAGAGCAGCTCTCTGCCATTCCACGCTGATTTCCCTGCTATCCAGGCTGGCCATGCTCACAAACACCTGCTGCAGCCTGGCTTAGAGCCAGGCCTGCTGGGTTTGGACCTAAACCCTGTTCCTCTTTGGTTCTTCTGCTCGTGCTTCATTCCTGGCTGGGGCTTTGAGGACAGGAGCCTCTCGCTCTGCACAAACTGGTGCTTCCATCTTCACAGCAGAAGCATTTCCAGGGAATTTGCTGCAGCACACGGCAATTATGTGACGGAAGTTGGGTGAAAGGGAGCAGGAATAATTTACAAGTTCTGCCAACAAATCTCATTCGTTTTTGTTGTTGTTTTTTTCTTCCCCATACCTTGGCAAGACTCTTTCCTGTTTTTCTTTCATTCCATGGCAAATGCACAATAGGAACAGGAGGTCAATCACTTGGAATTGTTAATTTATAATTTTTCTGACATTGCCAGTCGCTTTTTCTAAAGACTATGAGCAGTGTGTGAAGCTCTTGTTGGGTAACAGACATAATTGGATGATTTCTAAATTTCCAAGAACTTTGAGGTAGTCAGCACACTCCTTCCCTAATATCCTGTGGCTCTGTTTTTGTGCTAATAAACTGAATTGTTTAAGTCAAATTGACCCCAGAACTGCCACCCTGCAGATTTTGGGAACAGGATATAAAGGCAAAAAATAGCAGCTGGAATGGAAGATTATGTGAAAGAATCCCAGTATGTCAAAAATAGCATTTTTGTCCAAATCCTTCCAGCAAAGCTAAGAGGATCAGCCCAGGTCAGGAGAAGGAATAAGAAATGTTTGTTACAGATCCAGGAGGTCAGATAAAGCATGGCTTGGTGAACAGGGAAAATATGCCTGTAAAAGTAAAAATGTGTGAACTTTCAGCTGGGTGGGGATGAAAAAGGTGGCTACAGGGAGGGAAAAAAGCAAGTTTGAGTGAAATTCTGCTGAAGTTGACACCTCTTTTTCTCTGCCAAAATGGTCCATTCTGGTTTGGGTCAGGAAGAAGTTTAGGAGAAGCAGAAGCAGTTTGGATTTGGTGATTTCAGATATAGAGGAATTGTTCACTTAATTTTTTTTTTTACCAGATCATTTATTTTGCATGGGAAGCTCTCCAGTGGGAAGAGTGGAGAGCTGAGCCCAGCCCTGGGCTGGGAACAACCAAGGCAGCAGGGTCTGGAGATTCCTGGATAAACCCCAATTCCAGCCCAGCTCCAGGCTCTGTCCATGCTCCTCTTCCCAGGTCTCCCAGGCACAGTCTGTGTCCCGTGGTTCTTGACCATGTGGAAATTGCAATTTGCAGTCCCAAGGCTCAGCTTTGGTGCAGCAGGGGGCAGAAGCTGGGATGGGGTGCCTGGAGGCAGCTCCCTGCTCCTTTGGAAGGAAGGGCTTGAGCCAAGGCTTTTCCCTGCAGTGGAGTCACCTCCCAGCTCCCAGCGTGTCTTCTGGGGCTTTGATCCCCACTGATCCTCTCTGAACGTGGAGAATCCCCAATTTCCTGCCTGTTTTTCCCTGTGGGATGAGATGTGTGAGCTCTGCTCTGCCCTAGGGATGCTCAGGCATTTCCTGGGCTGGAGCTGGAGCAGCTCCTGAGCTCTGAGCGCTGAAGCTCCGGCCCTGCTCTCTGCTGGACCCTCGGGCACAGGTGCCCTCCTCCCCCTCGAATGGCTGCACCCAGAGTGGCTCAGAGCTGCCCAGGGCCACCTCCTCCTCCCTGCAGGCACCGCTGGGCTCCGGGGGCCTCGCCCCTTCTGGGCAGATCTTCCTTGCTTTTGTCGACTGCCAGGAAATGAGGAGGTTCTCCCCTGCCCCCATCGTTTGTCAGGTTTGGGTTTTCTGTGCTGGATTAAAGCCACAGAGGGATTTGGGACTGAGTCAAGATGAACTTCGGGTTCTGCAAAGACCATCAGAGAGTGAGGAGATCATTTGTATGATCCATTAATGCATCACTGGATGGGCTGGAGGTGGCTGGGGGGCTTTGCTTCTCCTTTGCTTGATGTGAGCTGTGCTTGTGCGTCTCAAGAATATCCTGTACACTCCTGTGTGTCCCAGCTACAGCCTCACCTTTACCTATTGCCCAGCCCAAATCCCACCTGGAAAAACCAGGGAGCATCCAAGGCACCATTCTGGGGTGGAGAGGAGTGCTCATGGAACTGCCCCTCCATCCCCACAGGAACAGAGCCACAGGCAACCTTCCCACATTCTGCCCAAGTGCCAAGGGCCTTCTCTCAGCCTGTTCCTCGAGTGAGAGGGCAGCTCAGGCATTCAGGATTAAATCCTACCATGGAAGTGCCTGCAAGCCCTGTTGGACATCTTGGAAGTGACTGAGTGACCTGCTAATGGAAGTGTTTTGGGACAAAGGGTACCATGATCCACTGTCTCCCTCCCCTCCTCTCTGCACTTCCCCAACCCTCTCTCGTATCTGTGACCCTCTCCACCATCCTCTGCTTTTCCTGGAAAGAAAAATGAGATGTGAAAGGAAAGAGGCACTGGGGGAATGTGGGAATGCAGCTGTCTCAGCATCAGTCCAAGCTGTGGTTCGAGGGAGCCCTGAGCCCCAGCCAGCCCTGCCCAGTACCTGCTCCCAGCCCCTTCTCCAGAGGTGAAGTCTGGAGCAGCTGCTCATTTCCATTTAAGCTGTGGGGTTTGGGCTATTAATAAGCCTGGAAAATAACCACATGTTCCCTGAATTATGTAACAGATGTTAAATTCCCTGAGATGAAGAGGTGTCAGCCTGATGGAAGAAGTGATGTGAGGACCTTTCTTTTCCCTTGGAGCTGTGTTTCTCTGCTTCTGAGCAGAACTGATTATCAGAGAAAAGAAAGCGGTGTCACCCCCGGTTTGGACTAGCGCCACCTTTGCTCCGTGCCCGTGTTTGTGCTCCTCCTGCCTCGCCTCAGCAGCACATTTCGGTGCCAAGTGTCACCCGAGTGCCGCGGCGGGATGTGCCGCGGTGAGCGCGGCTCCGTGAGTCACCATCGGCGCTGGCTCCTTCCTTTGGCAGAGAGCGAGAAGGAGCAGAGGGAACCCAGGGCCAGGAGCTCGCAGTGCCGGGCCAGCGAGGGGGCTGGGCGGAGAATGCCTTCCCAATTAACCCTTTCAGGGACACAGCGGCCACCGAAGTGTTCACAGCCTCGCTGGGGTGCTGTGAGATAGGCTGAAGTGAGGACAGAGGAGGTGTCTTAGGGAGGGGGTTAAAAAGGGTCTCATTTAGTCTTCTCTTTGATAATTTTTATTTTTAGGGTTGTTGTTCCTGATCTTCCTCTCTCCCAGAATGAGCACTCCTGGGGAAAGGTCCTCAGCAGTTCAGGGTGGTGTTTACCCACGGTGGATCTCTTCCTAAAATCCCTGCCGGGGCACTTGGCATAAATATTGAGGCCACACCTCGAGGATGAGGCACCTCCAGTCCTGCGTCCTGTTCTGGGCTGCTCCAAGGAAGACCCTGAGGGGCTGAAGCATGTCCAGGGAAGGGAACGGAGCTGGGAAGGGGCTGGAGCCCCAGGAGCAGCTGAGGCAGCTGGAAAGGGGCTCAGCCTGGAGAAAAGGAGGCTCAGGGGGGACCTTGTGGCTCTGCACAGCTCCTGACAGGAGGGGACAGCTGGGGGGTCGGGCTCTGCTTCAGGGAACAGGGACAGGAGGAGAGGGAACGGCCTCAGGCTGGGCCAGGGCAGGCTGAGGGTGGACATCAGCAGGAATTTCCCTGTGGAAAGCCTGGTCAGGCACTGGAAGGGGCTGCCCAGGGAGATTTGGGGTTCCCATCCCTGGAGGTGCCCAGGGAAGGGCTGGAGGTGGCACACAGCACTCTGGGCTGGGGACAAGGCGGGGATGGGGCACAGCTGGGACTTCATCCTGGAGATCTTTTCCAAGCTCAGTGATCCTGGGATTGGAAGATGGAAGGGAGCTGTCAGCAGCTGCACGGAGCAGCTGAGCATTGCTTTGGGAGAGCCGTGTCTGGGTGGGGATTGGAGACCCGGGCCCAGAGGTGCCACATTCTCTGTGGGTGGAGAAAACACAGCGAGATGAAACCAGAGGCACGGGAGACTCCAGGAGGAGCTGCTCCCTCCCAGGGTGACTCTGCTCAGATTTCATTTCTGATCTGCTCCAGCATCTCCTGTTTCTCACCCGCTGGCAGGACAGCAGCAAGCCCCTGTTCGAGCACCGGGAACGCTCGGGATCGCGTCTCAGGCACAGCCAGGGCCCGGGACAAGTCCTGAGCATGGGGACAGGTCCTGCTGCGGCTGTGGCTGTGCCTGTGGCCGGGTTCCACCACCGCCACCGTTAACGATGCTGCAGGGAAGGGCAGCATCCTGGATGGAATCCTCCTGGATTCCTCCCTCTTTTTTCACATCCTGCACGAGGCAGGGACAGAAATGAAGGAAGCGACTTCCTGCTAGGTGTGGAATTCAGCAGGATTTAGGATGTGCAGGGAATCTCCTGAGCACAGATAGTTCGCCTGGACAGGCTGCCACAAGGCTGGATCCCCCAGGCAAAGAGTTGATTGTTAGCCACTCGGCAGTAAAAAAGAAACGTGGGGAGCAGGGAACTGGATTTTGGGTGGTTTCCCCATTTGTGCCCAGTTCCTCTTCCCCTGTCCTTCAGGAGCAGTTGAGAGCTGTGCACTCAGTGTTATTCACTGCTCACCGCTGATTAATGGGCTGCTAATGGCATTACTTATTTCATTATCCAATCTGCAAAATCAGTCATTATCTAGGGAAAGGGAAAGTCCATTTCTTACTGGCATTAAGTGGTTGGCTGGCGGGGTCAAGTGCAAGGTTCACATTTAGGAAGAGGTGCAAGAAGAAAATTTCTTCTCGGGAAGTAAATTTGCACTGAAAGTCATCTCCAAGTTTGTATTAGTAAAGAGTGGAGCTAAGATATCAGAGGAGACGTTGCAAATCACAGAGATAAAAGAGGTAGCCCCATACATAAGGACTGTATCAAGAAGATGCTCTCAGGCAGCTGGGATAACAGTGCTGGTAGTAATTATAATTATAATTATAATTATAATTATAATTATAATTATAATTATAATTAATAATAATACACCTTGGAGGGCTGGGTCAGAGCTCAGGTGCTTGAGGTGTTGTGCAATTGCAGGCAAAGAAATTATTGCTTTCAATTCACCTTCCACAAAACGGGAGAGCGAGGCCAGCTGGCGAGTGACAGATGGGCAGGGGACAGCAGGGAGGGGACAGCAGGGAGGGGACAGTCGGGGCGCGGCCCGGGGCCCGGCAGGACCGCGCCTGGCCCGGAGCCGGTGTCAGGAAGGATAACGAGGGGCATGTGTGGGCCACCCGGGGGCACCGGGGCCAGCAATAAATAAATAAAGTGTCTGTCACAGCATAGTGAGGATCAGAGATTCATGGAATATCCTGAGCGGGGAGGATCCGCAAGGATCGTGAAGTGCAGCTCCTGGCCCTGCACAGGACAGTCCCTAAACCACACCACGTTCAAACGCTCCCTGCCTCACGGGTGATGTCCCTAAAGGAATGGGGACATGTTCCTAAAGGAATGGGGACGGGGCCAGCCAGGTCTGAGCCACGAGGGGCCCTGCCATGGCCACGCTGGCCCGTCCTGGCGCAGAGAGGAAGGAGAGCTGTGCCCACGAGGAGCCCTGGCATGGCCATGCTGAGCCGTGGAAGGGGAAGGGGAGCTGTGGCCGTGGGCTGGGAGTGGCCGCAGGGCGCTGTGGGGGCGGGCAGGAGCTCGGTGACACGGCACAGAGGGTTTGGTCGGGCTTGGAGGGTTTGTGTGTGACGACTGGAGAGGTGACACTCGCTGAGGGGACACCCTGGGGATGGCACCTGGCAATGAAAGGTGCTCGTCTTGTCCCGGCACATCCCGGGAGCGCGGGCTGGGGTCAGCCCTGCCCAGTGCCACCTCCTGGCCCAGAGCTGGGGCCGCTGCAGGGACCCCGAGCGAGGTGCTCCGGGCTGGCCCCGGTGGCAGCGGGCTCCTGGCCAGGGGGCTCATGGAAGCCCATGTGGATGTATGGAGGAACCTTTCCAGCATGTGGCCAGCCCTTCCAAGGAACGCCTGTGGAAGCTGCGGGTGTGAGCTCCCCCAGCCCCGGGCTGCAGCTGGAGCCAGCCCTGTCCCTTCCATCTGCTCTGTGCCAGCTCTGCCCTGCCAGCACACGAGCCCGCGGCTGGTGCCCCGGAGGAGCGGGGCCGTGTCCCGCAGCGCACCGTTCCCATGGCGCTGCGCATTCCCCAAGCCCCGCTTTTATAGGGAACCGAACATCTGTTCCAGATGTGGCCGCTCGGTGCCGGCGCTGCCGCGCTCCTGCCGCTGTCGTCCCGCTCCCCGGCATGAATTATTGAGAGCGGGGGTTTAAATAAATGATAAAGCCTCGCCGTGCGTGCGCTGAAGTTTGTGTCGCTCCTCGCCCGCAGAGTCGCACTCCGGGCTCGCCTGGCCCCATGATGAGCTCGCCCAGCGCCCGGGCCCCGCCGACTCGTCTGCCTGATGGGGCTGATCCAGGAGCCGGCAGAGGGGCAGCCCAAGCATGAAGGTGGCCGCGGGGATGAGTCTCCCGGTGAGAAGGAGGAGCCGCCGCAGCGGAGCAGGCAACCAGAGTTCCCCTCCTGGCAAGTGCTTTTCTTCTCTCCGGGCCCTTCCCGGCGCTGGCTGGGAAGGAGGGAGGGAGGGACGCTCCTGCTCGCGGGGGTGGGCGTGGGGGCACCGCGGGTGCGGGGATTGTCGCGGCGGGGAGGATCCCTGGCTCTGACCCTGGAGCACAGCCCCGCGCCAGGCGCTGCTGAGCGCGGACAAGCCCTGAGCGTCTCCCGGGAGGGCAAAGGGACTCTGGGCTGGAGCCAAAGGTGGGTCCCAAGCGAGCCAGCCCCTCCTTTCCTGCTGCCTCCGAGTGGGAAGTCCGAGTGGAATTTTGGAAGCCTGGTAGCCTTGGAAATTGATTTTTTTTTTTAATTACTTTTCTTTCTTCACCATTTTGAAAAATGGCTTGACTCACAGTTGCATGAGGCTGTGGGGACTCACAGCAGACCATCTGTTTCAGCTGTTAACAGTCATTAATTTTTTTGTAATTTTTGCTACTTTCAAGACACTTTGGGGAAAAAAAATGTTCTGGATGGCATTGGAGGAGTTCAAAGTCACCAACATCTTTTTCTCAGAGAAACAATGTGCCGTGAAAGCAGTTGTTCTAAAAGAAATACATTTTTATTGGCTTTCTAAATGGGGAATTTGTCTCCTGTGCATGCAGGAGGACACAGCGTTTATCTCCTTTTCACCATGTATTTGGCTCATACCTGCACTGCAATCCACAGACTGATCAGGGTTTTTCTGGCTTGAATCTATTGCAGAAAGGCTTTCATTTAGAAAAATACAGGGAGATTTTCTCTTAGGCCACTGCATTTCTGGGCCCAAGCACTCAGTGATTAACTCTGCCGGATTGTCTCCAGTCCTCCTGCTCTGGCGCTGGGAAACGCCTCCCTCCTGGGACAGGTGCTCCCAGCTGATGCCTCGGGGTGGTGGGTAGAGAGCTGGGGCATCTGGCCTGGTAAATAAAGGCACAAACCCATCCTATTGTCACTGTCTCCCCCAGCCTGGGCACATCGACCCTCCTGCCTTGTGTTCCCTGAGCCAGCTCCTCAGGAGGGGCTGTTCCTGAGCCCCCCAGGGAATCCAGCTCTCCTGTGCTTCAGGTGTGCTCCCCACCTGCTCCATCAGGGCCTTCAGCCAGGGCTTGGGCTGCCCCTCTGGGGTTCACCCCAAACCCCTCTGGAGGTTTCCCTGCGGTTCATGGAAAGTTTTAGATGCAACAACAACAACAAAAAAAACCATCCTTGAGCTCTGCATGGAGTGCCAGGACAAAGGGAATGGTTTTAACAGCCAGAGGGCAGGGATAGGTGGGATATTGGGAAGGAATTCCTCCCTGTGAGGGTGGGCAGGCCCTGGCACAGGGTGCCCAGAGCAGCTGTGGATGCCCCTGGATCCCTGGCGGTGTCCAAGGCCAGGCTGGACACTGGGGTTTGGAGCAGCCTGGGACAGTGGGAGGTGTCCCTGCCCATGGCAGGGGTGGCACTGGATGGGCTTTGAGGTCCTTCCAACCCCAGCCAACCCATTCTGGGATTCTCTGATTCCATGATTTAAGGAAATGGAAAGAGAGGGTGCAGTACCTTGGGAACACGAGGTGGGGAGGTGGGGGCAGCTCCTCCAGGGAAGTCCTTTGTGCCACCACAAGGCTGTGGGGTGAAAACAGCAGAACAGAGAGCTCTGGCTCATGGTTGAGCAGCTTTGGCTCCTGTGTCTGTGTCAGGAGGGAAAACATGGCCAGGAGCCTCCAGATCTGCTCTGGGGCTGCTGCTGGTGAATGCAGAGCAGAAGGGCCCTGCCCTGCCGTTGACACCGGGGAGGGGACAGCCAGGGACCGTGGAGCGCTTCCAGCCATCCATTAGCACTGCGGCTCTCAGTGCAATGACACACGTGGCCTGGAAAGGCTCCCTGGAGCTGGCCAAGGAGCCCTGCCCGGGGCTGGCTGGGGGAGCAGGCCCTTGGCACTGCCTCTGGGGTTGTGCTGAGGCTGAGCCTGGTTTGGGGCACCGAGGGACACGTGGGGACAGGGCATGGCACAGGGTGGCAAACCCCAAATAGCTCCGTGGGGCAAAGCAGAGTCCAGAGGATGTGCCCTGAGAGCTCAGCTCAGCTCTGGATGATCCCATATTCCAGGGATGGACTGGAGCCACCTCCTGACCTTTTCCAGGGCATCCCTGGGTGTCTGCTCTCGTTCCTGAGCAGAGGCTGTGCCCCGAGTGCTGGAGGACAGCCAGGATGTGCTCGCCAGCAGAAGGTGCAGGAATTCACATCTGGAGCCTTGGAGACATTTGGGGCCAGCATGGTTTTCATTTGAGGCCTTTCCGTTCTCCATCGACTTAATTAAATTAAAAAAAAAAAATAAAAAGAAAAAACCCAAAAAGCAGGCAGGATTGGTGGTTTTTTTCCCCTTTTTTTCTGATCAGATGCCTGGCTCAGAGTGCTACAGAGCCAATTTTCATTTTGAAATTTCCTTTCATTTTAAAGCTCCCCACAAGAATTTGGAGCTGCAAACCAAAATGAGGAGGTGTCAGACTTCACAAACCAACCCGACCCCAAACCTATTCATTAACTCAAAAAGCATCTTCTGTTTTGTCAATTTTCTGGGAAAAAAAAAACAAAACTTATTTTTTTCAAATAAAAACATTGCTTAAATAAAAAAACCCAACTCAATTAAGCAGAAATACTCCTCATGATTTGCTGCAGTGCAGGGAAATGGGGGGTTGTTCTCAGCTGAGGGCTGCTCTTCCCCTTTGCCCTTCTGCTGCCAGCCTGTGCCATGGGACAGAGAATTTCTGGCCCACAGACAGAGATTTGCAGGTGTGATAAGGATGATTTGAAATCCTGAGGCTCCCATTTATTCCTGATGCCCAAACATTTGTTGGTTTTCCTTGTATCCATCCTCCTCCTCCCTCCAGGAGCTCAGAGGTTGGCGCATCCCGAGAGACATCCAGGGCACAGCCTGACAATCCCTGCCCTCTCCCAGTGCCATGAGGAAGGAGAAAGATCTCTCCCCAGCAGGAAATTTGCCCATTAACACCCCAGACACCAAAGCCTCAATGGAGCTCTTCCCTCAGAACCAGCTCAGATGCCTCTCCCTGATGGGAAGTCTAAAAATAAGCACATTCTCCACAAACAGCTTAAAGATGTTGAAAATGAAAAGCAACAAAGGCTGGAGAATGGATGAGTCACTAAATTACAGGGCTATCTTTCGAAGAGCAAAACAAACCCCACAGAGCCCTCCCAGCTCTGGCTGCTGAAATTCCTCGTGGGTTTGGGGCTGGGCTGGGGCTCTGCCCTTCACAGGCCCTCAGCTGAGTCCCGTGGGCTCTGAAGGGTGAAACCTCACCCAGTTCTGCTCCACTCCGTGCCAGAGCTGCTCTGAGTGACGAGAGAAAAGCCAGCCTGCCCAGCAGCACGAACAGGAGGTGCTGTTCTCTCCCACGTGGGAATTGCTGGGAGTTTTTGGGATAATCCCCCCCCACACGAGCTCCCAGGATGAGGAGCCTTCCTGCAAGGGCTGTAAGCAAGAATTCCTGTCCACAGAGGGTTCCCTGGCCCCAAGGAAGCCACAAGTGTTTGGAGTCTCAGCTGGGAGAAGATCTCTGTGGGTGTCACTGCATGTCTGTGCCTTTAGCTGGGTGAGATAACACAATGAAAGGTCTGGGATCTTCCCCTCGCTCAAGGTCTTCGTTCAAGGAGCTCCACCAGGGTGGACTCTGTTGCAAAGCTGCAGCTTTTTTAGCATTTGCAGATGAGCTTGAATCAAAATGCTGGCATTTGAGGCAGCAGGAAAAGGGCTGGCCTGGTGCCAAAGCTGTGCCTACATCTGATGTTTGCAGCCAGCCCCAGGCTCTGGGAGAGGCTGCAATGAACCCATGGATCCCACAGATGGTGGGGCTGGGGTACCGGTGTGCCTGCCCTGCTGCTGGGGTGTGGGGTGCCCTCCTCGGGGCCTGCAGGGTGTCCCTTCTGCCCAGGAGGAATCCCAGGGTGGATGGAAGGGACTTCAAAGGGATCCAGGACCACCCCTGCCAAGGGGACACCTTCCACTGTCCCAGCGTGCTCCAAGCCCCATCCAACCTGGCCTTGGGCACTTCCAGGGCTGAGACAGCCCCAGCTGCTCTGTGTCAGGGCCTCACCACCCACAGGATGACCCCCAGCACCCTCATCCATCCTTTTTGTGGCTGCAACGGGGGACCAAGGCCGGCAGCCTGGCCCGTGTCCCCAGCCCGCTGCGGCACCGCTGGCTCGCTCCCGGCCCAATGAACCCTTGGATCCATAAATCCATGGCCTGAGCTGGCAGCTCCAACAAAAGCTCTGCCCAAGGATCATCAATCCTGGAGCAGAGCTCGCCCAGCAGTGATTTAATCTCAATATTCCATTCTGAAATGTGCTAATTAAACTCCAGGAGAAAACATCCAGTGCAGAAGCGAGGTGAAGGAAAAGGAAAAATAAAAGTTTCTCCTGGAATAATTAAGCACCATTAAAATATGAAAATCCAAGCTAGGGAGCAATTGTACTCCTTCCCCCAAGTGTTTCACCAGAAATAATGGGGTGGAATTAAGCAATGCCGAAAATGTGGGCTGGGGGTTGGAAAACCCGTCCCACTCGAGAGCCGTGAGGCTGGGAAAGGCTCCTGAGCCCTCCCCGGGGAGGGGACAGGGGGTGTTGCCCAGGACATTCCAAAGTGGAGTGGGCAGAGCCCCCTCTGAGCACTGTGGGGAAGGAAGGATTGCAGGCCTTCCCCTGCAAGGGCCTTCCCGATTTTCTGGGCTTTTCATTCCAGAGGGTCATCCCCAACGGAGCAAAGCTCTTTAATCTCATCGAGGACTTTCTTCTCCGGGGGACCTCGAAGTTTGGCCCTCCAGGCCTCACGTTCGGCTAAAAGGGATCTTTGAAAGCCACACAGCTCTCGCGGAGCCATAGCCTGGCTTGCCCTGCCTCCCCTTGGACACCCAATTTATTGCTGCTGAGTCCACGGTGCCCTCACCTCTCACTGGGCTCCGGACCCCAAACCAAGACCCTGCCTTGCCCCGGTGGCTTTGCTGGGCAGCTCCCCACGAGCTCCCACGGAAGGAGCCTGCCTGGAGTGAACAGCTCCGCGGGGAATTACAGCAGGTGCTGGTCACTCCTTGTGGCAGTGACGGCCCCGCCGTGTCCCCAGGCAGTGACAACAGCCTGCCCTGCTGCCATCACTCGCTGTGTCACGTTAGGATTTTCTCGACTCTGCTCTATCATTTCCAGGAGTGTATTCCAAACATCCCGGGGCTGATTCCCAAGGAAGCCCCATCCTTCTGGAGAGCTCCATCCCAGCTCCCCCCCCAGCCCCAGAAGAAGCTGAAAACCAGAGGGTTTGGAGTGATCAGCTCTGTACTGTAATGAAGAAAAAAGGGAAAAAAGCCATGGGCTGCTCCTATTGATGTGGACACAATCTGGAGATGTTCTGGATCTATTTGGGGATTAAGGAGGACTCGGTCCTTTCAGAATTTTAATTATAAATATATCGTCCTAATAGATTTTCCAGCTACTGCTTTCAGCCATGAAGGTTGGGACCTTTTTGGTTAATGCTTTCCAGAGCTGAAGGAAAGGAAATTACATAAAGGCAGGGAATAACTTTCCCAAATGAGGATGTTTGCCCCCATTTACTCACATTGGCAGCCCAGATGGAGATGAGGGAGCTTGCAGGTGAAAGTTTTCTCATGGATCAAGGGAAAAAAAAATAGGAATGAAAAGTAAAAGGATGGGATTAATCTGCATCTCATTCCAATGGAACAACATTTGGTGCCATCACTTACCTTCCTCTGCTGGTGCTGAGGGCCTTGCTCCTGGAGCAGGTATTATCTTTTCACCGAATGCCAATAATTTCATAAAAATGGTAAAACTCTGGGATGTAGCCCAGCCCTGATGGTTTATAATTCCTGAATCTCCATGTAGGCAATGTCCAGGCAGTGAGAGAGAGGCAGTGGGATGCAGAAATCCCCCACTGGGGCAGGACAGCTGAGCTGGAGCAAAATGAGTTGAATATTGGTGGAGATGGGGGTTATATGGGGTTTATCTGCACAGGGAGCAGAGACCCAAAATCCCTCTGCCCCCAGGTCCTGAGCTGCAGATCATGTTCCTTCTGATCCCAATAAATCCCAGTGTGGGGAACACGGTGACCCACGAGGCTGAAGGGAAGGAGACAGGAAGGATTTTACATCAGAAAAGTACAAGGGAGACAAGATGTGAATTAAACACCTTTGAGCCCTAAAATCAACACTCTGCAGGCTTTGTTTGATGTGCACACGGCTGTGGGAGTGTTGCTGGAGATGACAGGTGTCTCTCCAGGCTGTTTTCCAGATCCAGTTGAGGCAGTTTGAGCTGTGTTGGGCTCCCATCAGAGCCTCTCCTGCAGTCAGCTGCTGTCACTGCACAACATCTCTGCTTGCTTTCAGCCCAAACTGGTTTCAGTCAAACTTCCCCTGCTGGAAGCATCCTGGCCCAGCTGTCCCCAGGGGTCAGGGGCTGTGCTGGTGCCAGGCAGTGATCCAAGAACTGTGTGCCTCAGGAGCATCCAACAGGAGCTGGGGAGCCAAGCGAGCTCCACCGAGTGCTGGTACCAGCTGAAGGTGACTGCAGCAGGGAAAGGGGGGGAGATTTGGCCAGGAGAAGGGCACTCCTGCAGGCACTTCCTCCTTCCCAGGGCAGAAACCCAGGCCCCTTGGATCGCTGATGTGGCTCTGCCAGTGGGGCCAGGCAGGCCGGGCCCTGGCTGCAGGGAGGAGCACAGTTTGTACACACAGAGCACAGGACACACCTGCAGATGTGGATTCTTCTCCTCCACTGCTGCTGGCCAAAAAGTCCAAGACCATTCTGGCCAATATCAGCAATGGTGTGGCCAGCAGGACCAGGGCAGTGAGGGCAGCGATTGCCCCCTGTGCTGGCACTGCTGGGGCACCTCCAGTTCTGGGGGCAGTTTTGGGCCTCTCACAAGACAGATACTGAGGGGCTGAAGTGTGTCCAGGGAAGGGAGGGGAGCTGGGAAGGGGCTGGAGCCCCAGGAGCAGCTGAGGCAGCTGGAAAGGGGCTCAGCCTGGAGAAAAGGAGGCTCAGGGGGGACCCTGTGGCTCTGCACAGCTCCTGACAGGAGGGGACAGCCGGGGGATCGGACTCTGCTCCAGGGAACAGGGACAGGAGGAGAGGGAACGGCCTCAGGCTGGGCCAGGGGAGGCTCAGGGTGGATATTGGGGAAATTCCTCCAAGGAAAGGGTGGTCAGGAACTGGAAGGAGCTGCCCAGGGAGGTGGTGGAGTCCCCGTCCCTAGAGGGATGGACGTGGCACTTGGGGACAGGGGTCAGTGGTGGGCTTGGCAGTGCGGGGGCAATGGCTGGACTTGACCCTGGAGGTCTTTTCCAACCAACGATTCTGTGTTTCTAAAAAAGGAACCGGCGGCTTAACCCCGCTCCCTGCCAAAAGGAGACCTGGAGACGCAACTTCCTGAGGGGCTCGGCCCCACAGGAGCGGGTCCCTCCCGGCGCTGCATTTGTCGGGGCTCTGCCCTTCCCGGGGCTGGGCCCGCGGGGCCGGAGCCGCTCCCTGCGCGCAGCACCCCCGGCTGGGCTGGAGGATGGGGAGGAGGGGGCGGCACGGCGAGGAAGGGGTTAGCGGGGGCCGCGCCGCAGGGCTGGCGGCGGAGGGTGGTCCCTGGCCGGGCCGGGGGAGCGCGGCGCGGCGCGGCGGGGCTCGGGCTGCGCTCGGGGCTGCGGGGGCCATGGGGCGCTGAGCCGGGGCTGCCGCGCCGCGCCGCTCTCCTCCTCCAGCATCGCCTCCTTTCAGTCCATTTCTTCGCTTCTTTGATTTGATTTCATCCCTTGGCTTTTTTTTTTTTTTTTTTTTTTTCTTAATATTATTTTTTTTCTCTCTCTCCGCCATCCCCACCGCCCAGATCTCTGTGTGCCTCCTCCCTCCATCCCCCTCTGAATAACTCGTCTGGGAGCGATCTGGAGGGGCGGGAGGGGACAGTGGAGCCGAGCAAACCTGTGGCGGAGGAGCCGGCTGGTGGAGAGGTGAGTGAGGAGGTGGTGAAGGATGGGGAGCTCGGGCTGCCCCCCGGCCGGGCGGGGACGGAGGGGAGGGCTCGGAGGGAGCCGGCTGCGCGAAGGCAGCGCCCTCCCCTCCCCGGCTCGGGGGCACCGCAGCTCCACCGGGAACCTGTTGGGGCTTCAGCCAACGCTGCCAGCCGGCTCAGACGGGCCGGCAGCCGAGCGATCCCCGCGGGGGGACCTCAGGAGGCCGTGGGGTGCGCGGGGGGGGGATGCTCGGGATGCTCATCCCCTCCCCTCGGTACCCGGATCCGCGGCCGTGCCCCCTTGCCGGCGGTGTGCGCCTGTGGGCGCTCACACGCGTGTTTGTGGAGTTGCCATGGAGCGGCACAACAGCACTTTGGCTGCCCAGAAAACCTTTTTTATTCGTTTTCTGGCCCCTGCTCGTCCGTAGCGGGTGATGTAATGAGAGCTCGGTGTCTATGCGGTGTCCTGCTCTCGAGGAGTCGGACACGGGTGGAGATCCCAGATCCCGGAGCAGAGAGAGCATCCGCCATCTGTTTGAATGGATGGGTCCTTATGAATCTGTCAAACCCAGCAAATGCACTTGACGGAGGAATTCGGCCCCAAACACCTCCTGATGCCGCTGTCGGCAACCAAAATGCTCCCGAGCAGAGTCGCGCCCGACCCCCGCTGCCTGCTCGGAGCCGTGATGAGCCCAGCCCCGGCTAATTTCAGCTGATTCAGTCACCAGGTTCAACACCTGATTTGCAGCGCTCGCCTCTGCTTCCCCGCTCGAGCAGCCCCAGGGCTGCAGCGGGGCGGGCTGAGCCGCCGGGCTGTGCCGGCTCCTGGCCGAGCCGTTCCGCGGTTACTCAGCAGCTCCTCAGACCTTTCCCACCCACCAAGTTTTGCTGTTTTCCGTGGAGCAGCTGCCTCCCCCTTAGCGCCGTGCCGCGCTCCTCCGCGGGGCGCCTGGCGAGCTGTGTCCCCTCCCGGTGGCTTTGGGAGTGCTGGAAGTCCGCGGGATACGGATGGGCTGCGCCGGGAGATGAGAGCGGGACGGGCGCTGCGGTGGGAGCGGCTCCCCGGGCTCTGGGTACCGGAGGAGAGGTGTGTGATCCTGGGTGGCTCCAAGGGCTCGCTGGACTACAGGAGGAGCTTCCCGCAGCCTGGGAAATGGAATTTGCCCGTTGTTGAGCTGTAGAATAGCTGCACAAGGCCGGCACTGGCACAGGACTGGAGCCCAGGGTGCTAGCTAGCATCACGTAGGCAGCTGCCACCGAAATGACACACTTGATTGAAGGCCAAAAGAACCCAATACGTAACTGCTGTGATTAAGCTCCATATGATGCCTCAGAGCAAGTAAAAACCCCTCCTTCATCTCATCTTGCTTGTAACGAGACAGCCGTTGCAGGGATATCATTTGGGTCATGTTGTGGCTTTTGGGGGATTTTGGGGGGGTTGTTTTGGGTCGGTTTTTTTTTGCTTCTGGCTGTATACACCCATGACCTGCAGCAATCCGCACCCCCGCGATGCCCCCTGAGAGCCTGGGGCTGTAGGTGTGCTGCTAGCTGGGAATACAAATTCGAGCAGGTAAGAGCTCCCGATGCTATGTCTTTAGCAGGGAATTTTCCAGCTGGCTTCCCGTGGGTCTCTGCACGTTCCCTTTCCCCTGGAATGCATGTGTGGGACTCTATTCCCGGGAAGGGTTTGATGGGGAAGCTTCATCCTTTCAGTTTTGGGGAGTCTCGGTGGATGCTCGGCTGTTTGCTCCGAGGATGCGCTGGACCTGTAGCCAGATCCTCTCTGCACTGCACCTGTGGCTAAAGGCTGTGCCCGGAGGGGTCTGCACGGCTGGGGCAGAATCCCACCGGGGAGTGAGGGAGCGCAGCCGGGTCCTGCTCGGGGTGAGGCTCCCAGGGGGTGTCAGGGCTGCAGGGCTCTCCCTGGGCAGGGTCTGTCCTGCCGGAGCTGCGTTTTGCTCCTCGATCCCTCGGGAGTGTGCAGAGCTCGCCCGGTTCTCACAGCGCCTTCCCTTGAGTTCTCGGTGGGGCAGGGGTTTGGTCCTGGGAACAGAGGGATTTCAGCGGGGAACAAAAGCGCTTCGGGAGCAGCTCTCTGCCATCGAGCCCCAGGGCAGAACTTGGCTTGCAAGGGGAAAAAACCCCAAACCGAAACAGAGCAAAAGGCACAAAGGGTAATTTAACCCAAATCTCTTTCCTGCCTGCCTCAGCCGTGTGGGGAGCGGGGCTGAGCCTCCTTGTTCCCCCTCCCTGGCTCCATTTCCACGCAGGTTCTGTCCAATCACGGTGTGCTGGAGGGTTCTGCTGATGCAGCCGATCCCTTCCATACCACGGCAGCTCTGTAACTATAGACGGGTTTAGAAACAGCGTTTTGGGGGCTGCTTGTCCGGGCTTCCCTGCCCCAGCCCAGACACATTTCAATGGCCGGTCCCGTGCGGCTCCCTCTGCCTCCCGCAGCGCTGCCCCTGTAAGTTCAAAGCAATGCAACTTTCTCGTCGTATTTCTTTTGAAATGTCCGAATTTCTAAGCAAAATCATGGCTTGACCCGTGCAATGATGGCGCCGTGCATGTTTTGTCTTCCAAAGTTGTGGTAAACTGAGCAAAATGTGCATTGAGAAACTCCTTGGACTAGAAATACCCTCCACCATCATTTTAGATTTGTGCTTATAGAGCTTTTATTGATTTGGGATGAAATATGGCAGGCAATCTATGAGGAGATGCAAATTCAAACAGGCAGAGCCTTTTCAGAAAATGCTGGGAATGTCAGAAGGGTCTGAGAGCATTCATTGTAGCCAGGTGCCTTCCTGAGGTGAACTGAGAGGGTTTTTTAATGTTGTGTAAAAAGACCAAGTCCCCAGCTAATGATGTACTGGGAATTGATCATATGGAGGAGCTTTGCCAGGCTGGGGAGGCTTT
This sequence comes from Anomalospiza imberbis, assembly GCF_031753505.1. NCBI lineage: Eukaryota > Metazoa > Chordata > Aves > Passeriformes > Viduidae > Anomalospiza > Anomalospiza imberbis. Next base: position 959,267 of record NC_089700.1, read on the forward strand.
AATTGTGTTTTTAACCTGTGAATGTGGTTAGTGTTAAAAGTGTGAGGCAGAAACTCAAGTAAATCATGGAAATTATGCAATAGTTCTTGGGCTATCATGAAAAGAGGGCAATAGAAACAAACTGGTTTATAGGTCTGCTTTTAATTAACTTCAGCCTCCTTCGATAAAAGTGCTAGCATGTGAAAATGGTTCTCAGAATAAAGACATTAAGCAGTGGTAATAAAAGCCACAGTCTGAATTTAGTCTGTTGAACCTGGAGTCCATGAGCAGGACCTGGAAGATGTAAAGAAATTCAATGGGTGGTTCTAAAAGTGCCCTCTCATTCCTTGAACTTAACATCACCTTGTGGAGGCTTGCTGGGCATCCTTGCATTTGCATTTTGACAGCAGGAGAAAAGCAAACCTGGAACATTTGTACTGAATCCTGTCCTCAGGTCTGTCCCTCAGACACCTGCGCTGAATCCTGCAGTGTCCGCAGGTCTGTGTCTCACATCTGCTCTCCTGCCCTTGGGTCTGCCCTAGCTGAGGCTTCCAGGCTCCTTTTTGGACCTGGACCTTTCCTGGACCTCTCTTTCCCAGGCATTACCCAGCCATTTCACCTGGCTCGAGGGGTTGGGTCTGTGTTGTTCCGTGCCTGGAGCTACTCCCTGTTGTGCTGGCATCTCTGCAGGTTTGGTGGCTGTCCCTGGCGTGGGGACACTGCCCAGTGGGGTGACAGGCCCAGTGGGTTCATCTCTGAACCCCAGCAGTGAGTGATGCCTGCTGGAGGAGCTGGTTTGGGGCTCTCTGGTCCATCCCTTTTCCTCACCCTCCTGTATTCCTGTGCCTTTGCCTCAAATCCTTCCCTGCAGCAGGGCTTTGGATGCTCAGGAATGCAGGAAGGTTAAAATGTGAACAGGGCCCGGGCAGTGGGGTTTGCCTGTGGTCACTGGGTGTCCTACAGGGCGGCTGGCACAGGTGACAGCACGTGCAGACACACAGGTGACAGCAGGGAGAACATCTGTGTGCATCTCATCTCCCTGGGCTCTCTGTCTCCTGGCTGCTGGAATGTTAAACCAGAAGGTGAGGCAGCCTGAGGAGCCAGGATTCATTCAGTGGTGAGAAGGGCTCCGCTGGTTCCTGCACAAATCCAGTTTGGCTTCCTCCATCCCAGCCCCATTCCCGGGGTCTGTGCCCTGTTCCTGCCCAGGGCCTGCCCCCACAGGGCTCAGGGGGCAGAGGCTCCTGGAGTTCAGGAGCTGCAGGTGCCTAATGGGGCTCTCTGCCCCTCAGGGTGTGCAGGGCTCAGCTGCTTGAGACCCCTCCTGCCAAGCCTTGGGCAAACAGGAGGAAAACCCGGCCCAGGTGAGCCCTGCTGGTGCTCCCAGCCTGTCCCAGCGCCTCAGGGTGTGCAGGTGCTGCTGCCTCCAGGCACGCTGTGACCCCAAGGGCAGTGTCCCGTGGGCAGGGCTGGAATACCTGCACGTGTTTCTGCTGCTAATTAGCAAATGTCCCCAAGGGTTTGAGGACGTGTCCAGAGGCTCCCAAGGATGTCACAGTAAAGTGTTCCTTGGGGTCTATTTATTCATTCAGGTCAGAGACTCTGGTCTGACCCCTTTTAAAAGCAGCACTCAAGGAGAAATGGCCTCTCTCCTTTTCTCCCTGGATATTCCTGACCTCTCCAGGGCAGTGATTTCTCCTCAGCACATCAACCCTTATGCAAATGAGATTCCAAAGAGTTGATCAACCCTGCCAGGTATTAAGGTTGGGAAGAGCCAGCCCGAGAGCAAATCCCAGAAAAAAACAAGAAAATGAAGTCTCTGTAACTGTTTTCAATTATCCAGTGCTGCTGGTTCTCCTGGCGTTTCAGGAAGAAACACGGAAATCTCTTAGTCGAGCTTGTTTACAGAGTGCTTGTGGGTTTCAGGCCCAGCCAGCGTCAGATTTCTCTTGTACGTTCCCTTCAAATAAAGGCTGAAATAAAAATAAGGATGCTGTAATTTGTGCCACCCCAAGAGCTCAACGCTGCTCCAGCAGGAAATGATCCCTGGGGTTCCTGGAACAGCTCAACTGAGTCTTCCAAGGAGCAGAAGCTTGCAGGGAAAACAGCACAGCTGGACCCTGCTCTCCCTGATAGGAGCTGGTGTCCGGGGAATTAGGAATTAGGGATGGTGAGGGGCTCCAGCATGGGCTGGGGCCAGGGAGTGCCCCAGAGCTTTGCAGCCTCACAGCTCTGGGGTTTGGCCCTTGGAAAAGGCCCATTCCCAGTGACTGCTGTGTGTGGGGTCACCGGGATCACTGCTACAAGCAGGGGGTGGGGTTAAACGGATGGATGGACGGACGGACGGACGGACACAGACCACCTTTGGCAGCAGTGCTGCAAGTCCCGTGTGTTCAAGGCAGCTGACATTCCCAGTGTCTGCGGGAGTGGAGCCATTGGCACAACAGTCCCTGCACCCTTTGTCACCACAGCCCATCCTGGTGGCCCTGGACACCTCTGGTTGGGACAGGTCTCCCTTTGGGTCTGCTCACCCTCTCCCAGCAGGGATCCTCTTTGGATCTCCTTGAATCTGGGCCATTGTGTCTGAGGACACTTTTCCAAGGAAGCTGCTGGCCCTGGATGTTTGCAGGGGAAGTGCTGGGAGTGGATCTTGGTTGGAATCTTACACCAAAATCCACCCCAGTTTATATAAAATTATTCCAGTGTTGGGGTTGCCCTCATCTCTAATTCCCTTCTGCTTATTTCTGTGTGTTGGTGGCTCCAGTCCTCCCAGCTCCCAGGGAATTTTCTGTAGGAACCATCAGCCATTGCTTTAAAAAATAACCCTCACCAGATGTCCCAAAGCCTCCTTTAAAGACGAGGTCTGGCAGAAGTCAGATTTATTGGGAGCAATTAATTGTCCTGCTAAGAGCCCTCAATGTTTTGGCATTTCATTAATAAGATGTAATCAACCACCAGGCTATTTGGAGTGTGTTACTCTGTCAGAACCGCTGTTAATTGTCATTATTTGATAGATTTCATGTTTATAATTACTGGTGTGTGACGCAGGGTGTGCTCTGAATAATCCATTGTGTATTGTTTTGTGAACCAGGGTGCTGAGGGTGCCAGGAATCGCTGCTGCTCGTGTCTCCAGGGCTGATTTATGCCTGGCCAGGGGAGGGAACTGGACAGGAGGGAATGAACAGAAGCTCAGAAAAGTCCCCTCTGGCCATGCTCAATGAGCAAACACTCAGCAGCTGTGAGTGGAGGAGAAAAGGGTTCAACAGAGCAGGGAAATGTGTTAGGGATGGGTTATGGGGGGTGGGGGTGACATTTCCTCCCTGCTTTGATGTGCTCCTCAGCTCAAAGCTCTGGGATATTTTTTTTTCTTGCTGTCAACAAGGACCTTGTTCCCATCATTTAATTCTGAGTAATCTCGTGTTGTACTCAGGGAAAAAAAAAAGGAAAAAAAAATAGGAAAAAAAAAAAAAAAGAGCTGAGTATTCCAGAGAAAGAGAATTGGGATCTTTTTGTGGGTGAGCAGCCAGGACTGTGGGGCTGGGCGGAGTGGGTGATGCACCAAAAATCTCTCTGGTACCCCTGACCTGCCCTGGGTGCTCAGCTGAACCTGCTCCCCCTGGCTTTATCCATCCCGACTTCTGGAGAAGCTGATTTCTGGGAAGGGGGCCAGGAGGAACCCCCTCTCCACGCTGCAGGGATCCCTGGTGGGCACGGGGTGCTCCTGGCTCCCCTTGCAGCACGAGCAGGACGAGCTGGGCAGGGAAATGGGGCTGCAGGTGGGCTGGAATGCTGCGGGACCTGGCAGCCCCAGCAGCTTCCCCCCAGGGCAGCTCCTACTGGGTTTTAGGGCCCAGAAGGAGCTCAGAGCCTCCAGTGTGGGAAACAGTCTATCAACAGCCCCACATTTTCACCCTTCAACTCCACCAACGTCTTCCAGCGAGGAACCAGGGCCTGGGGACAGACTGGACGTGTCCCTCCTGGCCAGGCAGGTGTGTCCCTCCTGGTCACACAGGACATGTCCCCCCATGTCACACAGGCTGTGTCCCCTCTGGTCACACAGGACATGTCCTCCTGGTCACACAGGACATGTCCCCCCTGGTCACAGAGGCTGTGTCCACCCCTGGTCATACAGGCTGTGTCCCCCTCTGGTCATACAGGACATGTCCCTCCTGGTCACACAGGACATGTCCCCTCTGGTCACACAGGCTGTGTCCCCTCTGGTCACACAGGACATGTCCCCCTGGTCACACAGGACATGTCCCCCTCTGGTCACAGAGGACATGTCCCTCCTGGTCACACAGGCTGTTTCCCCCCTGGTCACACAGGACATGTCCCTCCTGGCCAGGCAGGTGTGTCCCCTCTGGTCAGAGAGGACATGTCCCCTCTGGTCACACAGGACATGTCCCCCTGGTCACACAGGCTGTGTCCCCCCGGTCACACAGGACATGTCCCCCTGGTCACAGAGGACATGTCCCCCCAGTCACACAGGACATGTGGCCCCTGGTCACACAGGACATGTCCCTCCTGGTCACACAGGACATGTCCCCTCTGGTCACAGAGGACATGTCCCCTCTGGTCACACAGGACATGTCCCCCTGGTCACACACCTGTCCCTGTGTCCCTCCTGGGATGTTTGTTCCAGAGGCTGAGCAGCTTTGCCATGTGTAGTGGTTTTGGTTTGTTAATTTGAGATTTTGTTAATTTTGAGATTTTTTTTTTTGTTAATGTACTAATGAGTGTGGTGGGTTTAGTGTTGGCTAATTACTAGTGTATTTACTTTGTGTTGTTAGGTAGGATTAGGAAAAAGGTAAAGTAGGTTTAAAACTTTAAAAGGGTATAAAGAAAAATGTATTGCAGTAACTAAAAGAAAGACTAATAAAAGAGTAATAAGAATTAGAACAAAATGTGTAGAACACTTCTTAAAATTTTTATTGATAATGTAAAGAAATAAAACTTAGTGGAAAGAAATAAAACTTTTAGTTAGTTTACTATTTTTAGAGCAGTCTTTCTTTAGTTTACTTAGGGAGAGAAGTCTGCCTCAATTCCCAATGTGCAGGTTCCTTCAGCTTCCCTTCTGTCTGGAGATTTGGGAGGTTTTTGTTGCCTGTTTTGAAACCTGTAGACTTGGTTTCCTCTCCTAAATCCTTGTCACCTGAAAAAGGCTTTTTTTGGGGACCCCTGTGTGATGGACACCGTGGCTGTCCCTGGTGTTCTGTCCCACAGGAGGGAATGGGAGGCTGGGCCTCCCCAGGGATAAAACTTTCATTCCCAAACTGACTTTTTCATGTTTCCAGGTGAATTATTAGAGGGGAGAAGAGATTAAAGATTTTTGTTGCATTGGTGGCTTTCTTTGTTTTACTTTATACCATCAACTCAGAGGCTTTCCAAACCTGGAAGATGGAATTTTTTTTTACTAATCTTAGTTGAACACAACTGGGGGCAGCAGCAGTGACAGAAAGTGGAAGAGGGCAGCAAAAATCTGGGGATTTCTGTCTGCAGAAGGTGAGGATGAGTTTGGGAGCTGAGCGGAGCTTGGGTGAGGAGAACACTGGCGAGTCAGCGCTGCTGGTTCTTTAATGGGGCACTTTAAGCCTGTTTGCAGTGGAAAAGGTCTTTATCCCCTTGGGAGTGCTGCTCTTGCCCTGGGGACAGACACGGACTTATCAGGTCCTTGCAGTCCTCTCCTCCCGGCGCTTCGAGCTGGGGATCAGCCCCAGCCACGGTTCCAAAATAACAAACTGATTTCTCTGATTTCTCTGTCTGTGCTCTCACAGGGAGCTCCCAGACAGAAATGCTGGATTTTATACCTGACCTGGCACCCTCAGCTCTCCCTTTCTGCCGGAATTCAAAGCAGCAGCAGTTGTTTCGAGATGTGGTGTCTTTTCAAGTGCCCTTCCTCTGCTTTTTCATTTCGAATTTACTGCAGAAGGTGGGAAAAAAACCCAGCACACAACCTTCTGAAGCTCCAAGTGCTTTGTAGCTCTTCAGCGTGGAAGTTTGTGGCTCCTGAGGTGCCGTACATTACATGAGGTTGTCACTCAGATCTTGTTTTCTGCCTTGCAGAGGATTTTTTTCTTCCCAGTTACATATTTGAATGCTGAGAATGATCTGTTTGTAAAGGCTTTTTTACCCAGTGATCACCATGAGGTGCTTTGTTGTTGGTATCCCAAGCCAGGTGTGCCAGGTCTGCATTTCCTGCCTGAATTACAGGAATATTTTCTTAGGCTTATGCCAAGAAATGATCAGATAGAGCCCAAATGCTATGAAGACGTGCCGAGGGCACGTGGGGATGTGATGGGTCATGACTGGGAATGGTCCCTGGAGATCAGTTTGGATTTTACCTGGATCCCCAGCAGCAGATGTTCAGTGAATCTCACGTGTGTGGGTTCAAATCTCGTGTTTGCAGTCCATAATTCCTTGTGAAAGGTGCAATTTGTCTGGATTCATTTGCTGAAAATATGTGGAAAAGCCAGGTCTAACCTCTGATAACCACCCAGGAAAGGGGGAGCCCTCCTGTGTCCCAGAAAAGCTCTCAGGGGGAGCTTTAGGGCTCACTGCCCTCTCAGCCCAGTCTGAGCAGCTCTGGCTCCCCAACCCTGCCCAGAACGTGCAGTGCCCTGTGCAGTGCCCTCTGCTCTTGCTCCTGTTTATAAATATCCCAATGTGCCTGCCTGGGGGTTTGGGCTCTGAGATCAATAAAGACTGGGATCAGTAGTCAGCAATCACAGACTTCCTGCAGGACTGGCCTCCCTGGGAGGATCTAGGATCTATTTTAGGGCCTTCTTTTGAAAGAACCAGACTTAATTTTTCCCCATGCCAAGGGTGCTTCCAAGGCCGCTTCTCTTGGTTTGTAGTACAGAACGAGCCTGAGCCTGCTCTCTTCACACCCCTGAGCTGAGCCTGATTAAACCAGAGCTGGGCAGTTGATATCTGCAGCTTCCCCTTCACACCTTGCTGAGTTCTGCATCCTCCCGAGCCAAGAGGAGCCCTTGGAGCCCTGCAGGCTCTGCCGTGGGCAGCCCGGGCTCAGATTGCACTCAAGGTGCCAAGTTTGTGCACAAAGTCAATTAAAAAAAGAAAAAAAAAATCTTTAAAGCTATTGTTAGCAGCAGGGAATGCAGGTGACAAGGGACAAAGTGACTCTTCCCAACACACGGATTTTGTCTTCCCTGAACTGGGCTGGCTTCAAAGCAACCGAGGGGATTTAGTCCTGCTCAGCCTCTCCCATGCCAGAGGTTAAGCTAGGCCTAACCATGACCCTCAGCTGTCACAGCCTCCTTAGAGAGAGAGGGAAGCATGGACAGCACCATGCAAGAGGACCAGAAATAGCAATGGAGCCTCTTTGGGAGGCTGGTGGTGTCCCCTGGCTGGTGCCTCATGGTGATTTGTTAAAGAAATATAGATTCTGATCTAGTACCGACATCCAGCTGTGACCGACAAAAACTCTCTAACAGTTTGAAGTTAGAAGTTGTATGTTTATTGCGGCGCCGGGCAGTGTGCGGGATAGCTCCCAAATATACACTGCACCTTTCAAATGATTACAGAGGCCTTTTATCCATACAAGTAGTGAATACCCAAAATACAAATACATATTCATCATTTTGGTTCATCCCATCCTCGCTTCGTATGCTAATCATTTCAAAAGCTCTTAAGCATGCGTAGTTTGTTCCTTGAAATGGGTCAGTGGTCCCTTTCATGGGGAGGAGTGCCAAAATGAGGAAGTAAATGAAGTCTTCCTTGTTCTGACCTTTCTACCTTTTCAATGCAAATATGACAAATGAACCTTGGTAGAACTCCCATTCCCTGTCTTCCATTGGTTTCAGAACAGAGGAGGTCCACAACTGTCTTATGCTCCTAAAAGCTATTTGTCAGTTTCTATACTCTTCATTACAAACCCAGCTAACTGAACATTGTGTTGACAAGCAATCAGTTATTAGTTAACTACTAACTCTTAACTTCATCGAGGCCTACTCATTTGTTTTAATTAACTCTAGTAAGGCTTATCTCTAACTAAAACCTTAGCTCCTCTAAAATCTCTAAATCCCTTAAAGTTTATGTTTCAATGGAGGATCAGATATCCCAGGAGTTTCCCAGGTGACACCAGGGCTCTGTTTGCTTTGCTGTCCTTTGGATCCAGCTGGATCACACAGCCTCCCTCTGAGGATGATGGCAGTGCCTCAGTCCTGGGGAAAATAGGATCAAACATTGCTGTGCCCAGGGAGAAGCATCTTTAACACTGTCACTTCATTTGATGAATTTTAAAGGGTTTAAAAGTGACCTCAGGGACTTCCTAGCTTCTGTTCCAGTTTCCCGACTGCTTCCTGGATTTTCAACATATTCCTGGATTCCTTTCAGCCCTGAGAAAGGGCTAAGAGAACAAAGCTTGTGCTGGTCCTCCACTCCTGTCCTTGGCCATCCATGGAGGGGTGCTTCCTATTCTTCCAGCTCAGACTCCCTCAGTCCAGCCTGTGGCAGAGCTGGAAATCTCCATTTTATCCTCATCCCACTTTTCCTCATTTCTGCCTGGTCTGTTTTAAACCACAGGGCTCAACATCTAGCTTGGGATGCTGCCAGGGTGCTCCCAGCCCCTGGGATCCAGCCCCTGAATTCCAGCTCCATGGGGAAGGCAAACACAGCATTCTGACTGGGTGGGACACCCAGGCAGTGCCAAGGAGGTTGTGTGTTCCATGCCTGAGGCTGGAAAACCAGGATGGACTCCCCGGGATGGATTCCCAGGTATCCTTTGGGCTGCACATTGGAGAGAGGGGAACAAGGAACCTCTTCCGAAGTGATGGCCACCCAGGGAGATCCAGGATCAGCAGAAATTGGTCCCAGTTCCATCTCAGAGGTGGATCCTAGAACCTTGTGTTTAATGGTTGCATGGGGTTTCAATGGTTTCTGAGCCTTTTTGGGAAGAGCAGCACAGGGGCTGGTGAGGAACGGGAGCCACAGACATGTGAGCAGTGTGGAGATGGCTTTTATTATCCTGATGGAATATTGCTTATGAAAATCTAAATTCCATAAACGTGGTTGTGCTGAGAGGCAGGAGCGAGGCTGGCAGGGCATGATGGGGGTAGGACCTGCTGGGAGCCTGGCACAGGGACTGGAACTGCCAGGGGACCGTGGGGACAGTCCACAGAGCGGGTGAGGGGCTCTTTGAGTGTCTGGGTTTGCAAAGACAGGTGTGTGCTAAGGAAGGCAGGAGCCTCCCTTGAAATGGAAAATGTAAACCCCCTCCCTCTGAATTGTTATAATTTTGAAATTAAGGGGCTCTCAGGCAAAGGTATGGGAATAGGAATAACAGTTCTTTACTAGGAAAATTAAAAATACAAATGCAATAATACAGAAAACAAAAAAAAAAAAAAAAAAAAAAAAAAAAACCAAAAAAAAAAACCCAAAAAACCAAAAAAAACCCCAAAAAACCAAAAAACACCCAAATCACTGCCAGGGTCAGAACATGCCCTGGCAGCCTGTGTGTCAGGGTGGTGGCAGCAGTCCCATCCCATGGTGGCTCAGCCCTCCTGCAGTGCCAGCTGTGCTTCTGCTGGAGCAGGGATCCTGCACAAGGCTGGAGTTTTCCTCTGAAGCTCCAGGGCTGGTGGGGATGGGCCTGGGCTTCCTCTGGGAATGCAGTGGGGAAGAAAGCTGCTCCTCTGGGAATGCAGTGGGCAAAGGCTGCTGTGGTGTGCCAAGGTCAGATTGTATCCAGGTAGGAATGCTTGGCTCCTCCCCTGGGCACAGCCTCTCCCCATGGATGATGGAATTTTCTCAGCCATGCAGGGACACTCACTGGCCATGAACAGCAGAGATCTCCTGGAGGGAGGATTGGTTGTGGGAGAGATAAAGAAAACTGCCCATGCACAGCAGAGAGCTGCCCCAGCTCTGACAGATGGTGATAGAATGCACACCCCCAGCTAAATCTTCCAGTCTAAGACATTGAGGTGCCATGGGGAGATCTCCACAAACTTGGTCAGGGGTTCTTTGAAGGATTTCTGGTTTAATGTCAATGTTTCATGGTATTTTCATTATGTTATTCAAGGGGCTTCCACTGCTCCCAAATCTGTGTTTGGTTTGCAAGTTGCCTGGTGTCTGTGGTGGAGAGCAAAGCCCCAGCCCAGCTCCCTGCTCAGGGGCTGTTGAACAGCTCTGGAGAAGGGACAGAAGCCCCAGTGCCACCCCGAGGAGGGGGCAGAGTGCTCAGATGGAACATTTGGAGAGGTAAAACGCTGTCAGTGCCCTGGCCCCAGACCCTGCTGCTGATGGGTGCCAGGTGTCACCACGGGGATGGAGCCAGCAGCACGCTCCACTCATGGAGTGTCCCAGGGGCTTGCTGGGCACTTGGAGCAGCGGCCACAGGGAAGCTGGAGGAGGTTTCTGTGTTTCTGACATGGACACTTTGGCTGCATTCAAAGCGAGCCTGTCCCAGAATCCCAGAATGGCCTGGGTGGGAAGGACCCATCCAGTGCCACCCCTGCCATGGGCAGGGACATCTCCCGCTGTCCCAGGCTGCTCTAACCTGGCCCTGAACACGTCCAGGGATGGGAATTCCAGCCTGGACCAGTCTGCCTGTGCCAGGACAGCCCTTTTACCCCAGACAGGCATCTACTTTGGTTGTAGGCTCCTGTCTGAGGGTGCTGAGTGTTCCTGAGGGACAGCCACACATCCCTGGGGGCCTCTGGCACAGGAGCTGGGCTCCTTTGGAGCATCCCTTGTTAGAGCTGAGAGGTGCTGGATTCCAGAGGCTCTGCAGGGTTTCTGCTGAACGATATTACAGCTTTAAAAACCTAATATATCTGGGCAGCAGAATTGAATCCAGGATTTCTCACTCCAGGGTATCATGGCTCGCCTCCAGCACTAAAACACACCACAGGATCCAGGTAGGAGCTGATTTTCAGCTCTTCAGCCCGCAGGGGAGAGGCATTGTCATTTTTTTTTTTAATGGTTGTAGAAGCCAAGGCTGCGAAAGTGATTTCAGGAATTCTTTAAATCCATGGTTTGCTGCTATTCCATCTGTGGCTGAGCTCAGGGGGTGCAGAGCTGGAGTTTCCTTCACCCAGGGGCTGGAGCAAGGGGTGCCAGAGCCCAGCCCCATGGGGTCACCAAACACTGAGCCTGCAGTGCAACCTCAGCCCAGGGGGAGACTTAAACTTTCAAGTGATTTGAAAATTCACTGTAATTGCTTTAGTGATTCTTAGGGCTGTCCAAGAGTTGGACTCGATGACCCTTGTGGATCCCTTCCAGCTCTGTGCTTACCCTGGGGAGGTGATTGTCTAGAGAAAACAGGAATTGGTCGCTGCCTGAATGCTTTGTGGTGGGCCTGGAAACAAATGAAGGTGGTGCAAAGGGCTGGAAGTGTCTGTCCAGTGGCAGCAGAGCTGGCATTGCCTCTGAGTGTCTCTTGGCCAGGTAAAATTCCCATTTTAGTGCTGAGCAGGTGTCAGAGGGAGCAACGTCTCAGAGTGAAACCCATGAATTGGCAAGGGCTGGGAAATTACAGATGTGTTAATGAAACAGAACCCCTTGTTTATGTTTCTAATGTGCTGCTGGAGCAAACTGGCTCCCAAATAAAAATACTTAAAATTACGATTAGGATTTATTTACATAATTACTGCCAGAGAAATTCCTGGAGCGTGCTGAGCAGTGCAAGAGGAGCCTCCTGGCTCTCCCTCTGTGCTTGCCTGTGTCTCCAGGTTGGTTTGCTCCTGGGGGGTCTTGTCAAAGCTGTTCCCAGCCCGGGGAGCAGGAAGGCTTTGGTTCCCAATGAATCCATCTGTATTGCCTGTATATTTGGGTTATTGGCTGAGGCACAGCCAGATCATCTTGGTGCTGCTGGCTGGAGCAGCATTCCAGAGGTGGCACCTCCTCCTGAGGCACAGAACCTGCCAGCACCGAGGGCAGGCTCTGAGCAGCCCCTGCCCTGTGCACTGGGAGCACTGGTGGCTTTCAGAGGCATTCCCAGCCTGTCCTGGCCACCTCCAGCCCCAGGGAGTCCCTGGCCAGCTCGGGGTGGCTCTGGGGACTCTGCTGATTTATTTCTGCTGGAAATGTGCAGCCCAAAGCACAATAGGCCCGGGATGAGCTTGTGCTGATTGAATCCAGCCCTGGGCATGACAAATCTTGCTCTTAATATTTCAATTGACTTTGGCAAACTTGCCTTCTCCTCGTGTCTCCTAAATCACAGAGTGACTGCTGCTGACAGTAATTCCCACTCCGGTCTGGGCAGTGCCTGCCCTTCCGTGGGGCTGGGACCTGTGGGGTTTGCAAACACCTCCCTGCTCCAGCCTCCCGTGGAGAGGGATTTCTCCTCAGCTGTCAGACTTGGGAGATGGGAATGTTCTTTGTGGGGCCCTGCTCCAATGTGGATGTTCTCCTCTCAGTGGGGTCTGGAGCTGGGGCCCTGCAGTGACAAACACCTTGCTCAGGGTGGTTGGCTGGACCCTCCGAGGGGGCTGCATGCTCCAGGTGGGGTCTCAGGGGTGTCCAGACCCTTCCCTGCCTTTGGAAGTTGTGCTGCTGGGCAGCACTTGGGGCTGCCCCTGGACTCCTGGCAGTGCCCAAGGCCAGGCTGGATGGGGCTTGGAGCAGCCTGGGATTGTGGCAAGTGTCCCTGCCCAGGGGGTGCTTCAGGATGGGCTTTAAGGTCCTCTCCAAGCCAAACAGTCCCCGATGCTGTAACCTGTTACCTGCAGGTCAGTGCAGAGCCCTGTGCTCTCTGTAATTATTACCAAGGCTGAAATCTGCACGCTGAGTGTTGGAAATCCTGTTTTCCTAAGGCTCCACTGCTCTGGCTCCCCTCACTCCTCTCCAGCACCCAGAGGCAGCAGCTGCTTTGCTGTTTGTTCCTTCAGCTCCTGCCTCAGACCCCGGCCCCGAGCTCAGCCCACCCCTCTCACACCCACCTGCAGCCTGGGGTGCTGCTCCAGCCCCTCCTCCAGGCCAGGCTTTGCTCCATTCCCATGAAACAAAGGCAGATAACGACAATGACCCTCTTTTTTCCCGTTTTGGTGGCAGGGAGAAGATGCCATTCCACCATGTGACAGCTGGCTTGTTGTACAAGGGCAATTACCTGAACCGCTCGCTCTCGGCCGGCAGCGACAGCGAGCAGCTGGCCAACATCTCCGTGGAGGAGCTGGATGGTGAGTGCTGTCCGGGGCTCTGGGAGGGGGCAAGGCTCCCCTGCACCTTCTCCGGGCTGGAAGAGGGCAGGTGGGAAGTGGGATGGCTCAGCAGATCAGGGACACAGAGAACGCCCCTGACCAAAGTCATGTTGGGAGCTATGAACTGATTTTAGTCTTAACTTTTGTCCTTCTGCAACTTTTTGAAATATTAAGCCTGCATTTTATGGACAAAATGAGAAAATTTAGGGTCATACTGCCCCAAAGATGTCTTTAGCCTTCCCTGGGACCCTGCAGAGCTGAGTCTGTTCTTCCCACCAAGTCTCATTTGCTTTGAGGCCTTCCCAAAGGGAGGTTCCCCTCCATGTCTCAGGGTAAGAAGTTGCATGGAGGTGGCTTGTGGCTTAAGAAGATGGAAAGAGCTTTAAAATTCCATTTTCCAGATCAGTGGTAGGGAGCACAGAGCAGCCTTAGTCTGGCACAGGCCATCAGGAAGGCTGTCCACATGTGCTGCCTGGAGGATCCCATCATTTTCCCCCTGGAAGCTGCTGTTGTTAATCCTCTCTGCTCTGGCCCAGGATGTGTGGCCAGGTAGAGGTTCAGGTTCCCATCTGGTTCAGGGGGGAAGGTCTCTTTCATAGAGGATTTGTGGTTCACCAGGAGAATTTCTGAGTTAAATAATTAGAGTTAATGTTGTTAGGTATTGTGGAATGAATTGGAGCTCTTGGTTTGCTCTCCAGTGGACACCTGGTGCCAAGCCATGGTCAGAATCAGGGGCCTCCATGGAGAACTTTTTGAGGAGAGGATCAAGGGAAAGGTGCAAAGTGGAACTGGTCCTTCTAGGACAGCCTGGAGGCATTTTGGAGGAACAGGAGGCCAACATTTCTGAACACCCTGCCCCTTTTCTTATGTACTTTGGTAAATCAAACCTTCATTTCCCAGCCTTGCCACCTCAGAGCCTTTGGATTTGGGTTTGTGAGCTTTACATTAATTTAGCTCAAGAACCAACAGTGGCCAACCCTCTTCCCAGTGAGGGTGTGAGGACTCAGCTCAGGTGAGAGACAACCTGAGAAACTACTTCAGCTTAGCTCAGACCCAGGAACCCCAGCACTGCCAATGTCACATTCTGGGCTCTTTTCCTGGAGCTTGGCTTGAAGGTTTGAGTTGAGCTGAACTGAGCTGGCTCAAGTTCTCCTCACTCCAAAGATGCCAATGGCATGGCCAGGCACAGCTTTGCCCTGTCCCTGTGTGGGTTGTTGGGGCTGCTGAGCACACACGAGGTGGGAGGAGATCCTGCACTTACTCCAAGCACAAACAAGGATTTTTGCTTAGTCCTGTCCCATTAAAGCACTGCTGCTGGAATTGCCTGTTAGATTTGCAGAGACCTGTCAGGAGCTGCTTCAAGTGGCCACAGGGCTGGAAGTCCTGGCAGGGCCAGGCAGGACATGAAGGATGCTTGTCCCTTTGCATATGGGAACCGGGCTGGGCTGGGCGAGGGAACAGGGCTGCACTGGGTGAGGAAACTGGGTTGCATTGGGTTAGGGAACCGGGCTGTGCTGGGTCAGGAAAGGGAACTGGGCTGGACTGGGTCATGGAACCGGGCTATGCTGGGTCAGGAAAGGGAACCGGGCTGGGCTGGGCTGGGTCAGGGAACCGGGCTGTGCTGGGTCAGGGAACCGGGCTGTGCTGGGTCAGGAAAGGGAACTGGGCTGGGCTGGGTCATGGAACCGGGCTGTGCTGGGTCAGGAAAGGGAACCGGGCTGGGCTAGGCTAGGCTAGGGAAATGGGCTGGGCTGGGTTAGGGAACCGGGCTGGGTCAGGGAAGGGAACCGGGCTGGGCTGGGCGAAGGAACAGGGCTGCACTGGGTGGGGAAACTGGGTTGCACTGGGTTAGGGAACTGGGTTGTGCTGGGTCAGGAAACCGGGCTGGGCTGGGTCAGGAAAGGGAACTGGGCTGGGCTGGGTCAGGGAACCGGGCTGGGCTGGGTCAGGAAAGGGAACCGGGCTGGGCTGGGTCAGGAAAGGGAACTGGGCTGGGCTGGGTCAGGGAACCGGGCTGGGCTGGGTCAGGAAAGGGAACTGGGCTGGGCTGGGTCAGGGAACCGGGCTGGGCTGGGTCAGGGAACCGGGCTGGGTCAGGGAAGGGAACCGGGCTGGGCTGGGTGAGGGAAGGAAATCCAGCCTCAATCCCCCCCTTCGCCTGCTGTCCCGATCCCGTGCGGATCCGGGAGCCCTCGGGCATGGCTCTGTCCGCGGAGCTGCGGGAGGAGCTGGAGCCCAGCCCCGCCTGCCCCGGGAGAATCCGCGCTCCAGAACTGCGGATGGCCGCCGTTAATTAAGGGCAGATGAGGGAAATGAGGTGTGGAGGAGCCGCCTCTGGAGAAGGAGCAGCCGAGTGCTGGTAGCTGGAGTCCCACTGAGGTGGCCGTGCCGGGGAGCGCAGGGGGATGGTTTTCTCCTCTCACCCCGGGAGGCTGGGCACAGCTCTTCACCTCAGCATCCATTTATTCCCTGCTTTTCCTGGCAGCCTGTGCTCTCCACCCCTCTTTGTGCTTTGCCGTGAGGGGAAAGCACAAGAAGATGACCTGCACCTCAGGTCATCTTCTTCCACCTGCAAACACAGGAGTGGCACCAAATCGATTCGTGTCTGAAAAGCCAGGGCAGCAGAAGAAGTTGGAGATGCTTTTCCATGTGCCAGCAGTGTTCAGCCTCTGGAATTTATATTTAAAATGAAGTCAGCAGTCTCCATCTCCCTGTGTTTTGTCTCTAATACCAGATCAGTGCCTGACTGTGCTGGTAATTGGGGAAGGTTCACTGCCCAAACCCCAAACAGAATTAGTCTTTCTGCCTTTAAGCATAAACTGTCTGAGGATGAGTAACAAAATGTTCTTCCTTGAGAAGTTAATGTCAGGCTATTGGAGCTCTGTGGATGGATCAAGCTGTGAGAGCTCGATGCCAATAACAGATTTGCATTTCATCTTCCAGGCTGGGGAAGAGATGCCAAAATTCTCCTTGGTTTCTTTTTCAATGAGATTTTGGTCCTGAGGGAGTTCCAGCCTATTGAGAAATTCCAGTCACACAGATTAAATTATGATAGGTTTGGAGCTGGAGGAGTCACTGGGAATTTTCTGTAATGTTCCTCTGCACTCAAGGCTCCAACAAGTGCCTGATCTGTTGGGTTCTTTCCAGCAGATTTCTTTTTTTCTGTGTCTGGCACTGCCTGTGTCAGCACTGTTCACTTGGGAAGGGTTTCTGGAATGCTGCAGGGGGACAGTGCTGCAGCCTCACCCTGCTCTCAGCTCATCCTACAGGGAATACCCAGGAGTTCTCTCTGTTTCAGCTGCAGGTGGGGGCTGGAGGAGGATAGGGAAGATCAGGAGATGGAAAGGAGCTCTGATTTCAAGTACTGTAAGGGGGAAGAGCCCAGGGCTTGGGGTGAACGCCCAAAGTGCTGCTCTGCCTCTTCTCTGAGAGGTTATTTTCCAAATGAATATTCAGAATCTCAGAATCCCAGAATCCCAGAACAGTTTGGGTTGGAAGGGACCTTGAAGCCCATCCAGTGTCACCCCTGCCATGGCAGGGACACCTTCCACTGTCCCAGGCTGCTCCAAGCCCTTTCCAGCCTGGCCTTGGGCACTGCCAGGGATCCAGGGGCAGCCACAGCTGCTCTGGGCACCCTGTGCCAGGGCCTGCCCACCCTCCCAGGGAACAATTCCTTCCCAGTATCCCATCCATCGCTGCCCTCTGGCAGTGGGAGCCATTCCCTGTGCCCTGTCCCTCCATCCCGTGTCCCCAGTCCCTCTCCAGCTGTCCTGGAGCCCCTTTAGGCCCTGGAAGTGGCTCTGAGCTCTCTCTGGAGCCTTCTCCAAGTGAACAATCCCTAATTACTCAGCCTTTCTCCATAAGGGAGATGCTCCAGTCCCTTTATCTACTTCACAGCCTCCTCTGGCCTTGCTCCAACAATTCCCTGTCCTCCCCATGCTGGAGACACCAGAACTGTGTCCAGTTTCCCAGGTGAGGCCTCAGAAGAGCACAGGAAGTTTTTCCCTGCAATGCTTTCCTGGCCTGCAGCAGCCATCTGCCACCCCCAGCTCCACTCTGGCTGTTGGCACGCTGCTGGCAGCAGGGGAGGCTGGGGAGAGAGGTCACTCTGCTTGTGGGGGCTCATTCCCAGAAGCAGGTTTGCTATTTGTGGGGCTGGATAGTGTGAGGCTGTTTGGGAGCTGTCACTAAGGGAACTAACTAGATCAGTAGATCCTTAACTTTGTAACTCTGGGTAAATAACAGAGGAGTGGCAGGGCCAAGGGGCTCAAGGGCTGGCAGGGCTACAGCCCCAGGAGCAGGGCTGGGGACACTCTGGGGACACTCTGGGGTCACACACCCCAGGTAAAATGGCCCAACTTCACAAACACAGCTGTGCCATCCTAACCCTGCCTCTGAAAGCCAGCCCAGGTCTGGAAGTGGCACCATGACCGGGCTCTGAGTGACTGGGAGCATGGAGGGGTCTGGGGTGGATGTTACTGCCATGTGCTTGGAGGTTTCTATGCATGAAGTGATAAATTCAGGCTGGGAGGGGCTGTCTTACACAGATTTTCTGGCTCTTGTTGGTTGACATAAAATCATGGCACAGTTTGTGCAGCCTCTGAGCTTTCCACGTCCCTTTCAAGGCAGCTCCTGTCCTCACGTTCTGAACCATCAGGAGTATTTTTAATAAAAAATGCTGGATGGAAATAATCATGTCAAGCTTGAGTCATCCACCTCCACAGGCACTATCTAAAGGGTATTGTCAGGAGGGAAAAACACTTCCAGAGTGAGAATGTGACAAATCTCACCTGAAGGGAGGCACATGCATGATAAGCAGGCTTGGGGGAGATGCAAGTAGGGCCTTGCAGAAAAACCCAAACGTGAACCATGGCATTTGTCCAGGCAGACATACCAATAAATCCTTACCTGATCCTCCTTTGGAATCAGCAGGAGGCAATGTTGCTGCAGGGCAGTGCTGGCATCTGGTGCCTCACCCATGGAACTTGTGCCTCAGGTGGGGCTGGGGTGTCTGTAGGGTTCTTTCTAGACTGGGGGAGATTTTTGGGCTTCGTACAGAATTCACAGAATCACTGGGTTGGAAGAGACCTTCAAGATCATCGAGTCCAACCCAGCCCTAACAGCTCAACTAAACCCTGGCACCCAGTGCCACATCCAGGCTTTGTTAAACACATCCAGGGATGGTGACTGCACCACCTCCCCAGGCAGCCATTCCAGGACTTTATCACTCTTTCTGTAAAAAAAACCTTTTCCTCATATCCAACCTATATTTCCCCTGATGCAGCTTGAGACTGTGTCCTCTGGTTCTGTCAGTTCCTGGGAAAAGAGACCGACCCCACCTGAGCACAGCCACCTTCCAGGGAGCTGTGGAGTGATAAGGTCACAGTACAGCCCCTAAGGTTGAGCTCCAGGGTGGCAGTGCCAGGGTTGTGTCTGGCTGAACCAGAGGTGTGAGCTGAGCAGGCCAGGGAAAGGGGCTGCAGGAGCTTGGGATGCAGGGGAACACAGGACAGGAATGTGGGCACTTCCCTCACCGGGAGGCTTTTCCATCCTTATGGATTACAAACCACAGCAGGTGCCTGATTTCTGCTTTTTCTTCCCAGCACCTCCCCTCTGTCAGCAGCTCTCAGCTGGACTCTCTTTCCTGAGTGGAGAAGACATCCCTGAGCAGCTCCTGAGTCACTGGAAGCAGCTCCTGAGGGAATGTAAGGGTGCTGGCTAAGTGCTGCTCCCCACGGAGTGGGATGAGCAGGTGTCTCCTGGTGGCCAGTAACACAGGCAGAGCCAAGGGGCTCAAGGGCTGGCGGGGCTGCAGCCCCAGGAGCAGGGCTGGGGACACTCTGGGGACGCTCTGGGGTCACACACCCTGGGTAAAATGGCCCAACATCACAAACACAGCTGTGCCATCCTAACCCTGCCTCTGAAAGCCAGCCCAGGTCAGGCTGTGCACCCTCCTCTGGTGACAATCCTCAGGTGTTGAGAGTCCTGGCAAGGAGGGGCCGTGTCCTGCAGGGCCCTGTCACCAGCCAGGCTCCTTTGGGGCTTAATTTAACAAACCCTGTGAGCCAGGAGACTGGGGCTGGTCCAGAGCTGTCTCTGTGCTGTGTTACCAGGAGGGCTCGGTGAGATTCGCTGGCTGCAGGCAGAGCTGCTGTGCCACAGCTCCTGTCCCTCTCCAGAGGCTGAGTTCTCCCTGGCACTTGAATCTTGCAGGTGGGAACAGCACAGGAGGGAAAGGGGAAAGGACAGGGACAGTCCCTCCAGCCTCCCCCGCTGGGATTATCTGATTATCTTTGGTGTTCCAGGTGGGATCCAGGGAACAGGAGCAGGAATGTGCTCCAGGAGGGAGACCCAGGGGAGACAGGCATTAGTCAGGGCTGAGTCATGGAGCAGCAACAGGCTGAGCCTGCTGGGCTCCAGGGAGAGGGAAACACCTGGGAAAGGGAAGGGAAAAGGGAAAAGGGAAAAGGGAAAAGGGAAAAGGGAAAAGGGAAAAGGGAAAAGGGAAAAGGGAAAAGGGAAAAGAAAATTCTCCTGGCATAGGAGATGCTCTGGACATGGGTCCCTGCACAGCTCCCCAAGCCCATGCTCAGTGCAAGCCCTGCAAGCATTAATGCAGTGCCTGGGACTGGATAAAGCTCATCTGCTGTTTCCCAGAGCTCTTCCAAGGAAGTCCATCCCCAGTGTTGCTGCTGTGAGTGGCCATGGCTGGAAATGGAATTATTTCTGTCTGCTATTGAGCTGTGATGGGGTTTTGTGTCCCTGAATATCAAACTGTGCCAGCACCGTGCCCAGGCTGCTGGGGACAGGAGCAGCTCTGTCTCTCCCTTCTGCTGAGCTCCTTCTGCCAATTTTGCAGCTACAGCTTGGAATTCCAGAGCAGATTTCCTTGAGACTTGGGAGTTCCAGGTATGGAGCAGCCTCCCTAAAGAAATGATAAAATCTGGTGCAGTGTTAATGTTCTGAGGATCACAGAATCCCAGAATGGTTTGGAGGAAAAGGAAAGGAGTGGAAGGGTCCTTAAAGCCCCTCCAGTGCCACCCCTGCCATGGCAGGGACACCTCCCACTGTCCCAGGCTGCTCCAAGCCCCAATGTCCAGCCTGGCCTTGGGCACTGCCAGGGATCCAGGGGCAGCCCCAGCTGCTCTGGGCACTCTGTGCCAGGGCCTCACCGCCCTCCCAGTGAATTCTGCAGGAATTCTTGGGTTTCAGGTTCCCATTTGCTCCAGAGAGTTCCTGGATGGGGATGGGGTGTGTCCCTGTCCCTGGAGCTGTGACGGCTCAGCCCTGAGGAGGCTGCAGGGATTCCCCAAGGCAGAGGTCTGTGTGTCATTCCCTGTGCTCTGTCCCATCAGGAGTGTCCAGGTGCCAGCATTCCTGGGAGCGCTGGCTGAGGGGAGGCCCCTGCCCAGCACAGCTCCATTCTGCTGAGCTCCCTTTGAGAATCCTTCCCTGTGGCAGCAGGGTCCTGTGTGCCACAGACACTCTTCCAGCATCACCAGCCTTCCCTCCTCAGCCTCCAGGAAAGCTCCTTTTGCCTGGAATTGGCGTCACTTCCCTCCCCAGACAGGCAGGGCAGTGTGTGCACCCCCAAAGGGTGGGAGCACAGGAGGTCTGCAGAGCAATCCCAGGTTCTGGCTGCTGCCTTGCCATGGGGACCACTGGAGCTGGGGGATGAACTCTGAGATCCTCCAGCACTGGAGCTTCTCAGCAGGAGGGTGGCAGAAAGCTTTGGGCGGGGGGAAGCTCCAGAACAAGAAGTATTTCCATTCTGCTTTACATCCCAAGCCCTGCACAAGGAGCCTGGACTTTGGCAGGTTGATTTTCCAGGGGGACAATCCCAGCCGTGGGAAGGGCTCAGGGGCTCTGCTCCCCCTGTCCCACACCCCCTGCCAAGGGGGAATGTGTCACCTGGACTCCCTGCCCCCAAAATGCAGGAACAGGCATCAGCAGCATCTCCAAGGAAAGAGTCCTTGCAGCAAGAGAGCACGAATAAAATGGGATTGGCTGCCAACAAATTAAAATGACAGGGACACCATCTGGACAACAATTAAAGGGATGGTTTGAGCTCCAGCTATGCTGACACAGTTTGGGAACAGGCTGGTGAGACAGGGAGTTACTGGGGGGGATATTCAGATATCCTTGGGCAGGGCTGGAGGACTCCTGGATTCCTGTAGTGGAGATGGAGCCTGTTTGAGCTGGAAAAAGATGGATTTAGGGAAAGGAATCCAAAACGTGCCTGGGTGCAGCTCCTTTTGGATCTCTCACCAGAGGTGCTGCTGAGGCTTTGGTGCTCCCTGGCATTGCATGGATCCTGCCAGGCTGATGCTCCTGTGGCTGGGAATTTGCTGCCTGTGTCCCCTCCAGCCACAGGAATGGAGCAAATCCACACCATGAGCTAAACCTGCCATAAAATGCATTTCAATCTGGCTGTGACACGTTTATCCAATTTTTAATAGGGATTTTTAATTTTTGATGCAAGCTCCTAGGCTGGATCATTAATTTTACAAGTTCTTCAATCCCTGGTGTTAAACCCGGGTTTAGCAAGTCCCTGTTATTCCAGGAAATCTTCCTGGATGCACCTGATGATGAGGATGAGGTGAGGGGTCTCATCCTCACCTGCTGCCTTACTGTTCTGCTGAGCTGCTCCCCAGGCAGTGGCACTGCCTGGGACAGGGTTCCTGCAGCCCAGAGCTGTGAGATTCCCTGGACATTCCCTGGACATTCCCTGGAGGCTGAATGCCTCTGTGTCCCCCATTTTTCAGGAGGGGAAGAGCTGTGGATTCAGGGAGGTGTTGCTGTGCTGTGCACACCCAGCCAGGTCCCAAACACATCATTCCCTGCTGGCCCAGCTCCCAGGGATCCTTTGGGATGGAGTCAGTCTGTCCAGAGCATCTTTCCCTGGCAAAGGGAGGAATCAGTTCCTGCCTGAAGCTTTTGGGGCTGGGCAGGGCTGGCAGTGCCACAGGAGCAGACTTTGGACATCCCTCCCACCCCATAAAGGGCCTCTCCTTGGGATCAGGTGGGAATTGTCCCAGCCATCCAGCTCCTTCCCCAGCCACAGGAGTGAGGCCCTGGGGAGAACTGAGTGCTGCAGAAGCCACAGCAGCTCTGGGGACTCAAGCAGTTGGTCCCCAGCTGAAAATCCCTCTGAAAAGCCATTTCTTCCCATTTAACTGCACAGGCCGAGGCACAAACCTGGCCTTTTCCTTAGATTGAAGCTGCCTTAGGCATCCCTTGGTGGCACTGAGTGCTGAGCTAATGGTTCACTCTTTATTTCAGTTCCTGGGGCCTCTCTCAGTGCTGGGCTCAGGAGCTCAGGGAGGCTGGGACATGGGCTGGCCAAGTGGAGGAGCTGGGCCAGTGGAGGAGCTGGGCCAGGGATGGCTCTGGTGGACCCCAGCAGGGCAGCCCTGGGTGCAGAGCCCAAAGCAGGATGGACACGAGGGGCCTGTGGGGCTGCCAGGGCTCTGCCCACTCAGACAGGGTCTTGGAGTTGGCCTTTGCAAATCCACCTTTTAATTACCCTGAATTCAGAATCCTGCAGGGTCTGGAGATGGTCCTGGTGCTCTGCCTGCCGGGCTGGTGGGGCAGTGCAGTGCCAGGTGTCCCTGGGGCTGTGGGGACAGGGATTTCAGCCTGGAGGTGACATACACTTCAGCACACCAGCTGTAATCAAGCCCAGCCCGGCAGAATGGATGCCTTGGCTCCTGAGAGCAGCCTCCTCTCCAAGGCACAAAGCCCTGCAAAACCCCACTGAGTCTGTACAGGGGAGCGTTCAGAAATAGGTTTTCCCCCTAAATAAGGGGTTTAGGGGTTAGGTGTACACTGGAGAAGCAGACGGACAGATCTCTGTTCACAGTCCTTCACTGGGATGTTTTGGCTGTCACTGATGTCTCTGCCTCAGTTTACTGGGATTTGGGAAGGGGGAGAAGCTACCACAGCCTTGGGAGCTGCCAGAGCTTCCTCTGTGGCTCCTGCTCCCCACAAGAAGTGGCTTTGCCTGGACTCCCCAGTGCCCATGTCCCTGTGGTCCCTGCCGGTGACACGGGGGGTGGCACAAGGTCCTGGCACAGCGCTGCTGTGACAGTGGCAGGGACAGAAACCCAGTGGCTCAGAGGGTCTCACCTTTGCAGGGCTTTTTCCAGATGCCACTCGAGCAGAGCCTTTGGAATCATCACCAGATGTCCAGGCTGGTGCTCCTGGTTTGGGGTGGGGACACAGCCCCTGGCACTGTCAGGATCCCAACCCTGCTGCTCCAGGGAACATCCATCACCCCCAGGGCTCTGCTGGGGGACACTGCGGTCCTGTCCCCATGTCCCTGTGGGCCACAAAGTGCCTTTCCTGTCCTGAGGCCAGGGCCAGGGGCAGGGCCCTGGCACGGTGAGCAGGGTGTGCAGCCAGCAGAGGGATGTCAGCACTACCGGGAATTAAACCTGGTTGTCCTCTCCCTCTGGCTGGAATTCTCTGTTTGCCACTTCCCCTTGTCCGGACGTGGCTCCTGAGACATCACAGCCTCAGCTCAGATGAGAAGAGGTGCCAAGGCTGGGTTCATTAGCTGGGTTGTGCCAGGATGCTCCCTCAGGATCTGCACTGCATGTTCCCAAAAGGTCAGAGCTGGGGGAAGCAGGAGAGGAGGGGAGGAACAGGGGGGGCTGTGCCCCACTGGGATGGGGCAGGAGGGGTGGAAGGGAGCAGAGGACAGAGGGTTTGGAGCTGAGAGGAGCAGCTGCCTCCAGCCTTGGATTTGCTGTTCCCAGACCCAAAGGAGCCAAAGGCACGTGCAGCCGTGTCCAGCTGTCCCTGGACCCCAGAGCCTGCAGCCAGACAGGTCCAGGGCACCTGGGGATGGAGCAGGAGCCCAGCAGGTTCCAGCTCTGCCTTTGGTGACATCAAAGTGGATCTGCAGGAGCCCTTGGAAGTCTGGCCTTGGACACCCATCCATGGGGTGCCCCTCTGCCAGGGACTGTGGTGCTGTCAGGGCTGTGCAGGGCTGCAGGGACCCCCCAGCCAGGGCTGTGAGGGACAAGGATGCTCTGGGAACAACGGGGACAAACAGGAAAGCTCAGGCCCCTTTGCTTCCTGATCCAAACCTGGATACCAGGAGTGCCCGGGGGCACAGGGAGTGTCCTGGCACACAGGGAATGTCCAGGGGCACAGGGAATGTCCAGGGGCACAGGGAATGCCCAGAAGCACAGGGAATGTTCAGCAGCACAAGGAATGTCTGGGAGCACAGGGAATGTCCAGGGGCACAGGGAATGTCCAGGGGCACAGGGAATGTCTGGGAGCATGGGGAGAGCAGCAGAGCTCCTGGGGCCAGGCAGGAGCTGCAGTTTTGGAACGTTCTGGGAGCCTTCAGTGCCAGCACAGCCACTGCAGGGTGAGAGCACTGCAGCTCCTAGGGCTGGTGCCAGCCTGGCTCAGGTTGTTCACTCTCCAAATGAAATGAGTTAAGGCTGAGCCGTGGTTTTGGCAGGATGAGCTTAGCCCAAGGTCCTGCTCTCCTTCCTGGCTGGGTGATGCTGGGCAGGGAGGGCTTGTCCTCTCTGGGGCAACCTGGGCCTTGCTCCAGGTGGGTTTTGGGGCATGAGCCGAGCCAGGACCTCTTTGTCTGCCTTGAACCTCCTCGTCACCCCTCTCTGAAGGGCTCTTGTGGCCTGGACCCACCTGAGAGGGACAAAAGGGAGGGACAATGGCAGTGCTGGGGCAGCAGCAGGACCCACATGACATCACATGAAGCAACGCTCAGAATGACAGGATCATCTGCAGGTCTGCAGTCCTGGCACATTCACCAGAGGGGAAAGCAGCTGGGATCCAAATCTGGCTGGAATTGGGATGGGCTGGACAAGCAGGGAGCTGCTCACAGGTCACAGACAGCAAGAGCCAAGTAAAAGCAAGAAAAAGAACTCCCAGAAACATTGACATTTGGAATTTTCACTCTTTTGTAGTGCAGAACAGCACAAAGGCTTTCTGAAAATGTCTCCTTTATTTTGATAACAATTCTGGGGGGAAAAAAAAAAAAGAACAAAAGAAAGAAAACCCCCAAGCTTTGGTAGTGAATTATATTTGTGTCTCATGGTCCTGAATGCACATCATTAAGATGTCATTTAGGAAAAGTCTCTCTAAATAAGCCATTAGAACACAAGCCTATTAGAAACATCTGGGATGAGGCAGTATTTTGTATTTTAGGATTATTCTTTCGGGCAATTTCTTTTTAATTTGTGAGGAAACACAAATCTCATTATTTTCCTTTCAATAAAATCTAATCCAGGGTGTGAGATTGTGTGAACAGCTCTGGGCAGGGAGGGGCAGGGACGGCTCTGGAACCGATGGGAGTTGCTGCTACTTCCCGGAGGTACAAAAGACTTGGAGCAGTTTTGTGCTCAGCAATTCCTCACGTTTGCACACGAGGAGGGGATTGTGCTGTGCGGGGACACAGCAAATTCTGCCTTTGAAACGGGGAGCTGCGTTTGCCAGCGTGTCTGAGGGATGCAATGCCCAGCACCAGCGCTCTGTGGAGCTTGCCACTGCTTTGTATCTTTGATCCCAGTGCCGCAGGAGGGAAAATGAGAAAATAGAGAGAGTTGGATGTTCTGGCCTGCTTTGCTCCTGGGGGAAGTGGAAGTGAGACGTGCTGAGGTTCCCTCTCTGAAGCACAGGAGTAACAACGTCCCTGATTGTACAAACCTGTTTCTCAGGGACTGCAGGGAGAGTTAACAGCCCCGCGACAGGCACTGCCTCCCAGTGCACCTCTGCAAATAGGGGATTCTGCAGTTTATTGCAGTTTAAAAATAAATGGATGCCCCTCTTTTTTTTTTTTTTTTTTTTTTTTTTTTTAATTTTTTTTAATCTGAGCCAAATCAGCACATTTGAATTTTTGCATTTTTCTGCCATGAATCGGAAGCTATGGAAGAAAAAAGAATTCTTATTCTGTTCCAAAACAAAGTGTTTCATTTTGAGTCTGAGCTTTTTCACTCAGTTCTGCCCTGAAGGTGTGGCAAACGTGCAGATTTTGGCTGGCCAGGTCCCAGCTTCCACAGAAAGAGCAAATCCAAGCATTTCCTCGCAGCCCGGACACGGGGCGGGACTGGGAGCTGATGAGGTGTCTGGAGAGGCCGGGTCTGCTTTGGGGAAAGCTCTGCAGGACTCACATTGCCTCGGGATGGTTCTTTGCCAGCCAAGCCAAGGGCACAGGAGCAGGGTCAGGGATGTGCAGGGATCCCTCCCATCCTGGCAGAGGAGCTCCAGGAGTGGGGTCACACCCGAGGCACCCCTGTGCCCACAGGGCCCTGCCCAAGTGCTTTCAGCGCTCCCCGAGGAGCTCCCAGGGGCCGAGCCCGGGGTCTGGCCTAGGCCAGGAATGGCCATTCAGGCCAGCAGTGAAAATACCCAGGTGTTGGCTTGGCTGGGGGGCAGGAGGGACCCTTCCCACCCCTTCTGGGAAGGGGCTGAGGGAGCTGATGGCATCATCAGGGCTCATTCCAGCTCCTTTCTGCACAGCCTTCCTTTGCTGGCTTCCCCGTCCTCCCTTTTGTCTGGCTCTCATTTTTCACAAGAAGAGGCTGGAATGCATGAGCTGAGGAAATGGCAGCAAAGCAAATCAAGAGTCTGGTAAAATCCAGGGCTCTGGAGCGGGAGTCTGGCTTCTCCTCAGGTTCCCTGCTGTCCTGCACTGGGTCTGGCATTTCCAAGCTGCTTTTTTTCCTCCTTGGATAAGGAGATGTGCTTTGATTTCTGCAGCTCCCATCAACAAGAGTAAGGCTGAGGTGTCCCTCCAGGCCTGGCAGAAGGAGATGGGGTCAGACAAAAGCTCACACTTCAGGAGCTGCTGCTCAGCAGCTCTTGGGGGTTTGGAGAGGAGTTTTTAAATGATTGAAGGGTTCAGTTTATTTCCCCTGTGAGAGAGCAGCAGGCCAGGGCTCTTGGCTGGGTGACACCTGGGTGTCACCTGGTACCACCCGAGCCCGAGGGACAGCTCATGTACATTGCTGTGGGGTTTGCTGGGGGGAAGGGCTGACTCCTTGTGCTCAGGGGATGGCTCTGCTGAGGTCTGTCTGCAATAACAGAGAGCTGAAACTGCTGCTTTCAGGTATTTAGTGTGTTTATTTCACCTTCTCAGCCCAAATTCGGGCTGGAATCACGGCGTGATGCCTGGCAGATAAAAGCTCTCCTGATGACGTGTTGAGAGCACCTGTTTCTCCATCCCAGCAATGTTTGAAATCAAACATGGCACATCCCTGGTGTTCTTCTGCACGGAGAAGCTGCCCATGGGATGCTTCTCAGGAGGAGCAGGGCTGGTGCCTTTGCTCAGCCAGCGGAAGAGCTGAGCCTGGGGAGGGACTCGGTGTCTCCCAAGGAAAATATGCAGAATTTCACAAATGTGAAATCCTGATCACTGTGATGGAGGCAGGAAAATTCCCATCAATGGGCTGTCACTGAAGGAATCAGATAACTGGTGATGTTCTTCGAGTCTATTTCTCATTCTATTAGAAACCTTTTAGGGATCAGCTCCTAGAGGAAGTTTCACCCTCCCGAGTTTCGGTTCCTGAGTGCTGGAAGATTGGATGTCACATCCCATCCTGGAGGGTTTCTGAGATGCAGCTGCCCATGAGCACAGCTCATTCTGCCATCCTTCCTCTGCTGGCTGAGAAGCTCTCAGCTCCTGGTGGCACAGGCCCAGTGCTACCCCAGTTTTTCATGCACCACAGCGTGGCTGAGAGAGGGGGCTGGCCCCGGGCTGGGCTGGGTGTTTGGGCTGGGAATCAGTGCTGGAACAGAGAGAGGCTCTTTTGAACCTCGGTCCTTTGGGTAATTACCAGTATGGTAATTGATGTGCTTCATTAATAATCAACTCTCTGCATTCCCTTACCTCTCCCAGCTCCTGCTCCTGAAGCCTCCGAGGCTTTGATGGGATGAGAGCAGCACAAATTAAGAGAATGGGCTGAAAAGGGAGGCTCTAGGGCAGGAGGGCCACGGACCCATCTGGGTTTACTCTAAAACAGATCAAACAAAGGGGTTTGGTGCTGCTTGGGCATTTCCCTCCCACCCTTTCAGGGAGGCAACTCCCCCTGCTCCATCAGCCTGAGCTCTGCTGATGGCTGTTCAGGAGCAGCTGGCATAATCCTTACTCCAGGGAGGGGACAAACTCTGTTGTGGCACTGGCCAGAGTTCCTCACCCAGAGCGCTCCTTGAGGCTTCTCTCAGAGTTAATGTAAGAGCCTGAGACAAGAGATGCAGGACTCCAGGTGGCTCTTCAAAGTGCAGTTTATGGTATGCAAGATGTTACAGCAGTCCAGAGTCATGGGTGACAGAGCCTGTGCCTACAGCTGTCAGCTCCAGCTGTAGATGAGCCTGAAGACCCTTTAGTTTTGGTTACAATGCATTATATACTTTTCTTTGCTGAGCATCTTAATGCAGAAGAACCAATCTATGCCTTTACTTTTACCTAGAGCCTATCATAACTATTGTCATTACCATATTCATGTCACTATTCTTCAATCACTAAAAGTTAGTACATTACAGTTTAAGCTAGAAGTTGTTTTTCAGTTTTCTTGCAGTGGAAAATTCTGAAAACCTTTTTGGAAACCTGAAAACCTTTTTGAAAACCTGAAAACCGTTTTTCTACTTGCAACATCGGCAGTCTTGTTGCCTGTGGAATCTTTTTGCTTGGAAAAAACATCTTCTGTTTGAGGTGGGTTTACCCTTTCCTCTAAGCCATAAAACCTCTTTCCAACTAACATACCCTTTGCCTTCTTTGTTATCCAGTAAGACTGGCTCAGTGATTCTTTTCTTCTGTATCAAAACTTGCTTCCATCTCTATTTTGTTCTCAGGTTCTACATTCAGAGAGCTTTCTGCCAAGCACACATATCTGTTAAACTATCTTGTCAAACTTTCATCCTGCCCAGCATGTAACCCCTGATTGCTGCTGCCCAGGGGCAGCTGGGCATCCCAAAGGATGACACTGGGGACAACCAGTGCCTGAGCAGCTCTTCACAGCAGCTACTGAGGAGCCTGGGCTCCAGCTGGAGTCTGGAGTTCTGTGGGATAGCCCTGGCTAACTCTGGACAGCTGTGAGAAGCTTTCTGGATGTCAGCTCAGGGATGTGTGTAGGAATCTTCAAGCCATAAATACTTGGTGAGGGTTGCAGTGACTTTTTTAATTTGAGTGGGGAGAGCAGAATGTGGCAGCCAGAAAAAACCCACGGTACAAAAATAGTAACGGCCCTTTTGGGAAGAGGAAATGATATTCCACTAAAAACAGCAATCCCAATTAAATGGGAGCATTTAAAGCAGGGAATTACTAATTACCTAGATATGGATGAGACAAACATGGCAAACAGATTTATTGGGGAACTTTGAGCTCTGTACATATGTCCACGATGATTTATTTTCTTGCCACGAGCTCAGATTTGTCTGGGCTGTGTAAATATTGTGGTTGATGGCTGTAAAGATTTCCAGTGGATCAGGCTGGAAAGAGTCATTTGGTCAACCGCTATTACCAGAGCTGAGGAGTTTCATTAATGGGGACTTGGAGGCATGGCCAGGCCCATCCTCACCCTTGTTTTAATTAGCCCTTGTTTTAATTAACCATTGTTGTAAATAACCCCTGGCACCTGAAGGGAACCTCTGCCAACCCCCCCTTTGGGTGTGGTGACCTCGTGTAACTCTGGTGGAACAAAACACTTTTCCAGGCAGGCTTGTTTGTTAGAATGGTGCAAGGGGGGCAAGATGTTAATTTTTTAATATGAAAATACTGATTTTCCAGCTGGAATGTGGGAAGTGGCTCCTGCCTTGCGTGGGGGATGATGGGGATGTCCCTGTGCTCACCCTGCCCAAGGTGGGCACAGACCATGGTGTCCTTCCCTGCTCTCTCCTCTCCAAACATGGATTTCCAACACTTTTCCACACCTTCACATCTCTTCTGTTTTGACATTAATAAGAATAGCAAAGAGTTCAGAGAAAGTAGTTTTGGCATCTACTGTATTTAATTTGCTCCAACTTTCATGTGGAGTTTAATTTAGACTGATGAGAGACGCAGTTTTATGAGTATAAAACTCCATTAATTACAGATCCTGTCTTAATTATAAATGGCTCTGTTTTAAAGGAAGTTTTACAACCAAAATTAAGACTTGGAGCAGTTCAATCAATACAAACATCAATTAGACCTGACTTTGTACTCCGATTAATTTATAAAGCTTCCCAATGAAATGTGAGAAGCGTGGCACTTTGTGCTCCTGGCTCTGCCCTCCCTGGGCATGAGGAGGTCCCTGTGGTTCCCTTGGAGTCTCCTCAGCTCAGCGTGGCTGGAATAACAACCTTCCCACGGGGATGGATGTGCCCAAAGAAACCAGCAGAGCTCATGGTTAAAGGGCCCAGCCTCGCACATAGGGGAGTTTGTTCCCTTGGCTGTGGCCCAGCAAAGGCTGGGATTCCCAGGTGGAAAACTGTCCCGCCAGGCCCCCGCTGCCCTGAGGAGCTCTGGGACACCCCAGATGTTCCAGGGATTGGGGTGGGTACCTGGAGGTTTCTTTATTTTCTTCTCCTGCCAATGGCTCAGCAGTAGGGAGAGAGAGGTTCTTGTGAGGGTCTGGTGGCAGCTCTGTGTTTCTGGTGGCCACGGAGGGTCCAGCAGTGGCTGGAAGGGCCACGTTGGAGGGACAGGTGACAAGAAGTTGTGACAGCTCAACAAAGGCTGAGCAGAGCCCAGGATGTGGCGAATCCAGGCTGCAGAGTGGGAGAAGGGTGTGGAGAAGGAGAACATGGAGCAGTTGTTGGTTGTCTGCTCCAAAGCAGAGCTGCAAATGTCAGATGGAGCTGGAGGAGGTGTTCGGGAGAGGAGAAAGTGGAGCAGCACTGCTGGCGTGGGTAATCCATGGGACTCCTTCCTGCAGGGTAAACTGAAGTAAATGGGATCCTGAAAGGGAACGGGAGCATTTGTGGGGGTCTTGGGGCTGTTTGAGGGTGGATCAGATCTACCCTGACCTGCAGCTGTCCCTGGGTCAGGCTGAGCATTCCAGGTCCCCTCAGTGTCCTTCCTTGGGAAGGGATGAACCCAGCTGGACTTCTCACTGCCAGAGGGCAGGGATGGATGGGATATTGGGAAGGAATTGTTACCTGGGAGGGTGGGCAGGCCTTGGCACAGGGTGCCCAGAGCTCTTTGGGATTTTTCCTCCTGTTTTGTTCTTCTGTGTTGTTACTAAAATACCCTTGAAGAGAATATCAGATGGAGACAAGGAACAAGGAGCTGCTTTTATCCTTCCACATCCTGGATGGCCTGGGGAGGTCCTGGAGCAGATCCTCCATGTCCAGGACCCCTCCTGGATCTGCAGTCCCTCTCCACAGGCAGCTGGCACAGGGATATGGGCTGTGGAAGGAGCACAGCTGGGATTTCCCTGCTCCTTGTTATTCCTTGGCCACTGTGGAATCCCCTGGAGCTCTTGGCAACCTGCAGAACTCACAGCAGCTTTTCCTGAGTGCTCTAGAGGTGTTGTTTCAGTGTCTCCAGGATAGCAGGCAGCTTCTGTCCCGCACAGCGGGATCAGCTGCAGAGGGATGTGGGAGCCTCTGGAAGCAGAAGCTGCTTCCCAGCTTGGGACCAGCCAGCAGCAGTTTCTGCTTTGAGGGAGAAGCTGTTTGCATGGAGAGGAGTGGGAAGGTAACAGAAACTTTGGGTTTTCCCCCTGAACTGACTTAGGAACTTTTCTCCCTTCTCACTGCTTCTTTAGGGAGACAATTTCCCCTCTCTCCTGAGATGTTTTCATAGCAAACTTCTGAATTCAGGTGTTGGACCAGGATCTTCCTCCCAGGGAGGGCAGTTGTACACCCCTGAAGAGCCACAGCAGGCACCAGTTTTGTGAGAAAGGGATTGGTGCTGGATTCTTTCCCTGCCTGCAATTGCCTCCTTTGTGCTGGAAATCCAGACGAGGGCTGGGTTTCCTTGGAATTGAATTATGTATTTAATGGCCAAGCTGCCAAGAGCAGTCATGTGGGCTTGATTCTTGATTCTATTTCCTATCAATCTAAATCGATTCATATTTGCAAGAAATATTTCCAGAGTCATTTTATCAGCCAACTTCATTATTGCCTGGGGAAATTCAATGGAATTTTAAGGTGGGACCAGTTCCACTTTGTATTCCAGGCAGATCAGGAGGTTTAGGGTGCCGTGTCTGTGCTCATACTGTGCATGGATATTGTGGGGATATATTGATACATTGAATATCTGTATTGAGGCTATAGTGACCCTGCTGCTGCAACACTGCAGTGTCCCCGGCAGTGCCACAGCTCCCTGTCACACTGCTCCCAGTGTCCCCGGCAGTGCCACAGCTCCCTGTCACACTGCAGTGTGTCCCTGGCAGTGCCACAGCTCCCTGTCACACTGCTCCCAGTGTCCCCGGCAGTGCCCCAGCTCCCTGTCATACTGCTCCCAGTGTCCCTGGCAGTGCCACAGCTCCCTGTCACACTGCTCCCAGTGTCCCTGGCAGTGCCACAGCTCCCTGTCACACTGCTCCCAGTATCCCTGGCAGTGCCACAGCTCCCTGTCACACTGCAGTGTGTCCCTGGCAGTGCCACAGCTCCCTGTCACACTGCAGTGTGTCCCCGGCAGTGCCACAGCTCCCTGTCACACTGCTCCCAGTGTCCCTGGCAGTGCCACAGCTCCCTGTCACACTGCTCCCAGTGTCCCTGGCAGTGCCACAGCTCCCTGTCACACTGCAGTGTTCCCTGGCAGTGCCACAGCTCCCTGTCACACTGCTCCCAGTGTCCCTGGCAGTGCCACAGCTCCCTGTCACACTGCTCCCAGTGTCCCTGGCAGTGCCACAGCTCCCTGTCACACTGCAGTGTGTCCCTGGCAGTGCCACAGCTCCCTGTCACACTGCAGTGTGTCCCCGGCAGTGCCACAGCTCCCTGTCACACTGCTCCCAGTGTCCCTGGCAGTGCCACAGCTCCCTGTCACACTGCTCCCAGTGTCCCCGGCAGTGCCACAGCTCCCTGTCACACTGCAGTGTGTCCCTGGCAGTGCCACAGCTCCCTGTCACACTGCAGTGTGTCCCCGGCAGTGCCACAGCTCCCTGTCACACTGCAGTGTGTCCCTGGCAGTGCCACAGCTCCCTGTCACACTGCTCCCAGTGTCCCTGGCAGTGCCACAGCTCCCTGTCACACTGCTCCCAGTGTCCCTGGCAGTGCCACAGCTCCCTGTCATACTGCTCCCAGTGTCCCTGGCAGTGCCACAGCTCCCTGTCACACTGCTCCCAGTGTCCCTGGCAGTGCCACAGCTCCCTGTCACACTGCTCCCAGTATCCCTGGCAGTGCCACAGCTCCCTGTCACACTGCAGTGTGTCCCTGGCAGTGCCACAGCTCCCTGTCACACTGCAGTGTGTCCCCGGCAGTGCCACAGCTCCCTGTCACACTGCTCCCAGTGTCCCCGGCAGTGCCCCAGCTCCCTGTCACACTGCTCCCAGTGTCCCTGGCAGTGCCACAGCTCCCTGTCACACTGCAGTGTGTCCCCGGCAGTGCCACAGCTCCCTGTCACACTGCTCCCAGTGTCCCTGACAGTGCCACAGCTCCCTGTCACACTGCAGTGTGTCCCTGGCAGTGCCACAGCTCCCTGTCACACTGCTCCCAGTGTCCCTGGCAGCGCCACAGCTCCCTGTCACACTGCTCCCAGTGTCCCTGGCAGTGCCACAGCTCCCTGTCACACTGCTCCCAGTGTCCCTGGCAGTGCCACAGCTCCCTGTCACACTGCTCCCAGTGTCCCTGGCAGTGCCACAGCTCCCTGTCACACTGCAGTGTGTCCCTGGCAGTGCCACAGCTCCCTGTCACACTGCAGTGTGTCCCCGGCAGTGCCACAGCTCCCTGTCACACTGCAGTGTGTCCCCGGCAGTGCCACAGCTCCCTGTCACACTGCTCCCAGTGTCCCCGGCAGTGCCACAGCTCCCTGTCACACTGCTCCCAGTGTCCCCGGCAGTGCCACAGCTCCCTGTCACACTGCAGTGTGTCCCTGGCAGTGCCACAGCTCCCTGTCACACTGCAGTGTGTCCCCGGCAGTGCCACAGCTCCCTGTCACACTGCAGTGTGTCCCTGGCAGTGCCACAGCTCCCTGTCACACTGCTCCCAGTGTCCCTGGCAGTGCCACAGCTCCCTGTCACACTGCTCCCAGTGTCCCTGGCAGTGCCACAGCTCCCTGTCACACTGCTCCCAGTGTCCCTGGCAGTGCCACAGCTCCCTGTCACACTGCTCCCAGTGTGTCCCTGGCAGTGCCACAGCTCCCTGTCACACTGCAGTGTTCCCTGGCAGTGCCACAGCTCCCTGTCACACTGCAGTGTGTCCCTGGCAGTGCCCCAGCTCCCTGTCACACTGCTCCCAGTGTCCCCGGCAGTGCCACAGCTCCCTGTCACACTGCTCCCAGTGTCCCTGGCAGTGCCACAGCTCCCTGTCACACTGCTCCCAGTGTCCCTGGCAGTGCCACAGCTCCCTGTCACACTGCAGTGTGTCCCTGGCAGTGCCACAGCTCCCTGTCACACTGCAGTGTGTCCCTGGCAGTGCCACAGCTCCCTGTCACACTGCAGTGTGTCCCTGGCAGTGCCACAGCTCCCTGTCACACTGCTCCCAGTGTCCCCGGCAGTGCCACAGCTCCCTGTCACACTGACTGCTCCCAGTGCCTCTGGAATCAGGTGCTGCACACTCAGCTCAAGATCATTTCCCCAGCATTTGTCATGTGCCAAGAGGCAAAACCACCGTGAATAATCCAGCTGGTGGAAAGGGGGAAGCTGCTCTCACTAAAGGCACTGGGCCTCTCTTCCCTTGAGGGCAGACCAATCCCCACACCATAAATAACAATGCCAGGCAATAATGGAATTATTCCTGAGATACTTTGTAGAGCGCTCTGGAAATAGGGTCAGCAGTACTTGGAGAGCCAGGATCAGAGTTGGAGCAGAAGAGAGGTGGAATTGATTTCCTTCTCTTCTTATCTGTTGGGAGATAAGGAACAGAGAGGTCCCAGACCTCTGGGAGCTGTGGCTGTTTGCTCGGTCAGGAGTGCCTGGTGCCTGCTCCAGAGCTGCTTCCCAGGATCCTGCTCCCATCCAAGGCTGTGTGGTGTCCCAGGAGGTTCACCTGGAGGTCTGGCTCACCTGTGTGACAGTCACACCTGGGAGACTGGGATGTCTGGGATGTGGTTTTGGCCACCCCTGCCCTGGGCTGGGGCTGGGGGTGGCTGCAGGGCAGCAGGAAGGGCATGGCCAGCTCAGAGCTGCTCCTGCTCCTGTCAGTCCAGGGGTCCAATTCCAATGGCTCCAGGACCAGGAAATGTCTCCTTGCCCTTACACTTGGCCCGCTGCCACCACCAGGGTCGGTGTGATCCATGTGCAGGCTGTGAGAGCAGCCATGGGCAGAGGATGGTGCCTAAAATCCCAAAGTGCTGATCCCTGTGTTCTGATCCTCACATGCAGAGCCTGGCCCTGGTCCTGCTCCCACTGCTCAGCAGGGTGGGGACAGCCCAGACAAACCTCCAGGCTGCTCCTGGGCACAGAGGGACAGGGCATGGCCTTGGCACAGAATGCAAGGAGAGAAGGAACCATCTTTAGAGAATAAGGACCCATCTTTAGGCCATCTGTACTGAAATAGTGACTCAGGAGTCATGCTTCCATTTTTTTCTAAAGTTTTTGTTACATTTGTGAAAGAAAAAGGCCAGAATTGCTGAGCAGGCAGCACAGGAGCTCCACAGGGACAGGACAGAGAAGTGGCTTTGTGTCACCCCCCTTCTCCATCCAAAACAGTGTCACACCCTCTCCAGCAGCTTTCTGCAGAGCACCTGGAGGTGTTACCCAAGGGAAGCTTCCCAGCAGTCAGAGCTCTGTGCTGGGCTGGGAGAAGCAGATGTGGATGTGGGAGGCAAAAGCCCTTTCCAGAATTCTGGAAGGCTTGGAGAAAGGGAGGCATCAAATGGCTCCAAACACCGGGCTGGAAGCAGAGCAGGCAAGGAAAGGGAGCTTTGCTTTTCTTTCATCCCTTCCCACCACCCAAAGGCCACCAACTTGAACCAGACCCAGCTGGAAGAAGTTCTTCCCATGATTTTATGTTGTTTTTCTTATCAGCTCTTGCTGCACCTTTTTTTTCCCCCTACATTCTCATTTCTTATCCAATCCCTTGCATGAATAAGAGATGCCACATCCTTCCCTGACATGTCTCCCTGCTATAAATATCCCTCTGAGCAGAGAGAACATGGACCTGATTTGTTTAGATGTATCCTGGATCCTAAGTGACGTTTCTCCAATATTGTGTCTTTAATGGGAATTCACTGATTAGGTGCAGAAAAGGCTCCAGGAGACGCCTGGGCTCACTTTAATACAAAGAGTACTACGGTTGCTAAGAGACTGATACTTCAACTTTGGAAATCTTCATCCCCACTCGATAGATTATCTTGGCAAATTGGACTTTCTGAGTTGGCAGCAAATGGGAAAGAGTAACTTTTAAAAATAGAGATAATTTAGGTGACGTCAAAGGCATCTGTGTCCTTTTCCAGCAACGTGAGACTGATCTATTTTGCTTTGTGTATAAATCACTCTGCATCCAGCGTGAGGCTCTGCTTACGCCTGTACTTGGGGCTGATTTATTAATAACCCCCTTTGTGTTTGGGACATTTGGCCAGGTTTATGGCAGTGGAAGGAGCTCTGTGTTTGGGACATTTGGCCAGGTTTATGGCAGTGGAAGGAGCTCTGTGTTTGGGACATTTGGCCAGGTTTATGGCAGTGGAAGGAGCTCTGTGTTTGCAGCACACAGGACCTGCATTGGGAGAGCTCAGCTCTGTGCTCCGAGCAGAGCAGCATCTCCTGTGCCTGGAGACCCCCGGGCTCGGCGATGGCTCACGGGGACAGTCTCTGCTTCACTTTCTGGAAAATTGGCTCCTCATGGCCGCAGGGACCCTGCCGGGCTCGCCCAGCCTGGCCGAAGGCTCCATTCCCACCTCGCCAACGGGCTGAGTCCTCAGCCT
Source organism: Anomalospiza imberbis (assembly GCF_031753505.1). NCBI lineage: Eukaryota > Metazoa > Chordata > Aves > Passeriformes > Viduidae > Anomalospiza > Anomalospiza imberbis. Next base: position 996,389 of record NC_089700.1, read on the forward strand.
GGTTCCCACCCGGGATCGGGGGGATCAGGGAAAGGGGGAGGCGTGTCTGGGCTTAATCAGCCCTCACCATCCCTGCTGGCTCTGGGGGAGCCTCAGGAATGGCACAGGAGGCTCTGGATGCCAGCCAGGAATCAGGCAGGGATTCTTGTGTTTGGAATGAGGCAGGGATTGGAGCTGGGAATCAGGCAGGGATTCAGGAATCCATCGGGGATTGGGGCTGGGAATCGGGCAGGGATTAGGGTTGGGAATCTGGAAAGGATTCAGGAATCCATCAGGGATTGGGGCTGGGAATCAGGCAGGGATTAGGTTTGGGAATCAGGCAGGGATTGGAGCTGGGAATCAGGCAGGGATTCAGGCTGTGTATGAGATGCAGCAGAGAGAAGGAGAGAACTGGAGAAGAGGATGGAAGGGGCAACATCAGGCTGGTGTGAGAGAAAGGGAATAAATCAGGAATGACTCAAAGCCAGGGTGTGGGAGATGGCCCCAGGTCCCAGGGGGATAAGGATCTCCTGCATGATGGGGCAGGAGAGGAGGGAATGATGGAACCCTCAGAGAAAAGGCACTCCAGGAGTGCATCTGTTGGGAGGATGAGCTGGAAGAGGCTCAAACACCTGCTGGAGGATTTTCCAGCCATCACCTGTATCCTGGCAGCACCTTTCCCAGGGATTTTCCATGGTTCAGCACCCAAAGTCATGCAGATAAGTCGTGGCTGCTTCTGTCACCTCAGCACTCTGGGGAAGGCTGTCCCAACCTCAGGTGTGGCTCTGCCTCCCAGACAGAGATGGATGGCGCAGCATAAATTATCTCCTCCAAAGCAGAGCTTAAGGTGGACTTCTCCAGAGTTCAGATAGAAAACTGGAATTTTAATGTCAGCTCTGAAATGCAGTTGCAGCTTTTGTGCTTGGTTGTGTGCTCAGGTTCTGAGATTTCCTGGTATTTTTAGAAACACTCATTTGTTCCAAGGACCAGCAGATACAGAAGTGGCCACTGAAACATGACCATGGGATATATTTTGGAGGTATTGAGTGAACAGGAGTGAGATGATGATAAAGGCAAGGGTTACACAGCTTTTTCCAGCTCAGACAATGCCCTGTAATTGTGTGTCAGGAGTCCTTCAGCTTTGAGATCACACCAGTTAATTAAAGCAGCCCTCTGAAGAGCCTGACTGCTGGCAGCTTTGCTGCCTCCTTCTCAAGCACAAAACAGCCTCTGAAGGCAGCTCCGGTGTTCAGTGCATCCATCTGGATGGGAACCAGCACTTGGGAAATGGGAGATGTGATGGAATCCACCTCTGGTTTTACTGGGATGAACCAGGTTGGTTTCCACCCCAGGTGCGGGAAGGAGGAGCAGCCTTGGTGCTGTGCTCTGAGCCTTCCCTGCCACTCAACTTTTGGTGGCCTTATCTCCATTCCAAAGTCTGTGATCTGTGACACACTGACTGGGAACCCTGATGTAGTTCTTGTTTCTCCTGGGTATCCCAGAATGCCCGGCTGGGCCAGGCTGGAAGGAGCCCCGAGGGTCACTGGTGCCACCTCCCTGCTCAGGCAGGGCCATCCCAGAGCACAGGGCACAGCACTGTGTGCAGAGGGCTCTGCAGTATCCCCGCTGAGGGAGACTCCAGCCCCTCCCTGGGCAGCCTGTTCAGGGCTGGCACTGCCCAGGGCAGGAGTTCTGCCTCCTGGGCAGGGGCAGCTCCTGGGCTCAGGCCCTGCCCGTGGCTCTGGTGCCACTGCTGGGCCCCGGAGCAGAGCCTGGGCCCTGCTCTGCCCTCCCTGCACACAGGGACAGCCCGGCCCCAGGGCCCCTCTCAGCTGGGGCTCCTCTCCAGGCTGAGCAGCCCCAGCTCCCTCAGCCTTTCCTGGGCACAGAGATGCTCCAGGCCTCCTCATCCTCACAGCCTGAGCTGGCCCTGCTCCAGGAGCTCCTGTCCCTGCTGTGCTGAGGATCCAGGGCTGAGCCTGCCCTGGCCCAGCCTGAGGCTGTTCCCTCTCCTCCTGTCCCTGTTCCTGGCAGCAGAGCCCGACCCCCCGGCTGTCCCCTCCTGTCAGGGGTTGTGCAGAGCCACAAGGTCCCCCTGAGCCTCCTTTTCTCCAGGCTGAGCCCCTTTCCAGCTGCCTCAGCTGCTCCTGGGGCTCCAGCCCCTTCCCAGCTCCGTTCCCTTCCCTGGACACGCTCCAGCCCCTCCAGGGCTCTCTCATCCCGAGGGCTCAGGACTGGACACAGCCCTGGAGGACCTCAGCAGGGCCAGCAGAGGGGACAAAGGGAACAATCCCTGCCCTGGCCATGCTATTTCTGATACAGCCCACGATGCTTTTGGCCACTTTGGCCCCTGCTGGGGTCATCTTGATCCAGAGCCAGAAAGGTTCAGGTTCTCCTTCTCTGGTATTTGATGCACACAGGGGGGCTTTCAGGCTGCTCCCAGGATCTGGGAATGTAACCTGGGGAGGGTTTAAAATTTACTCCACAGTGGCTTCAGAGACTGTTAAACCTTGGAGAAGTGCCCCAAGGGGATTCTGCCAACTGCTGCCTCACCCAGATGGATCTGATCATCTGCAGGGAGTAAAATAACGAGGCTGTTCTTCTGGTGTCCCAGTCCAAGCAGTCAGCACCAGCAAAGAGCCCAAATCTCATTGGTCTTCCCCATTCCAGCAATGTTTGTTTTCATTCCACCAGAGGAAGAGCTGCCAAGCTCCTGCTTTTGGGATAGGCAAAAAAAAAAGAAAAAGAAAAAGAAAAGAGTGGGGGTGGGGGGGGAAGAAATATATGTTACCAAAAGGTAGGAAATGAAAAGAAATGAGTTTTTCAGCATTATTTAAAGTGTCATTAAAGCTTGCAAGGAAAGCAATCTCTTCCAAGCTGGATTGTCTATGCTTGCCTCCAACACATTTTTCCAATGGAATTCTCAAGGACTGCTTTCAGGTACACAGCACAGAGAGAGAGAACAGGGATTTATTCTCAGGAAGGATTTATTTTTTCTTTGATGTGCAGAAATTGTAGTTTCATTCAAACAACCAAACAGGAGAGAAATGCAAATATTTCAATCACTCTCCTGGAACATTTGGAGGATTCAGGGTTTATAGTACAACAATTTTTCCTGTTTTCTGCAAAAGTTAAACAGAGGAAAAAGAAACCCAGGAAAGCTTCTCCTACACCTTCTAGTAAATACTATGGAAATAGAAACTCCCTCTGGATTTGCAGAACTGGGAGGGTCCTTGCAGGTCTCTTCATATCCCTGGGACCTGGCAGGTTCCACTGAGTCTCCTTCAGGAATGAAGTCCCCAAATCAAAAGACTAAATTTGTTCCCATCAGTGAGCAGCTTCCAATTATCCCTTTACATTTCCAATGATCCCTTTACATTTCCAGAAGTGGATGTTTGAAACTGCCTTTACAGCTCCTCTCCCTGATTTCTTTGGTTGGAAATCAGGCTGGGCCTGTTTTTTGTACTGTTGGGGACAGCAAATACAGAACAGACCCTGTCCCACATGCCAGGACCTGCCTGGAGATCAAATCCAGGGGAATTCCATTCCCCTCCTTGATGCAGTCCCAGCATCACTTCTGGTGTTATGGATTCAGCCAGAGCGAATGAGCACTCACAATGCAGCTCCAGGGTGAAATTCAGGTTTTTGGAGGGGTTTGCAATGAGTTTGCTGCTCTTGGCTCAGGAAAACCCCAGGACTGGGTGACCTTTAGGAACCACATCCCAGTGGAGAGGGCTCGTGGCTACACGTAAGAATTTTGGAGGTCCATTTGCAATAATTATTCTTAAAATCCCTTGCCTTTTCCTCCCAGTTGCAGCCCCACCCCAGGAGAGGAGGGGCTGAAGGAGCCCCGCTGGGGTTTGGGGCTGGATTTAGGATGGGGATTTATGGCAGTGTCACCCTGGCCCTACAGCAGCTCTCTGGCTTTGCCAGCATTCCAGCCCTGCCCAGGAGCAATTCCCAGCTGCTGGAGGAAGGTTCTGGGCAGCTGGAGCAGACAGAGCTCCCTGTGGTGAGCATGTGTTGATGGCTGGAATGGGTTTGAGACCTTTCCCAGCCTTATTAATTCTGGGATTCTCTGGGTGTGACAGCCTGGGACAACACCAGGTCAGTGGGACAGCAGGCTGGGGACAGCAAATACAGAACAGACCCTGTCCCACGTGCCAGGACTTGCGGGGAGATCAAATCCAAGGGAATTCCATTCCCCTCCTTGATGCAGTCCCAGCATCACTTCTGGTGTTATGGATCCAGCCAGAGCGAATGAGCACTCACAATGCAGCTCCAGGGTGAAATTCAGGTTTTTGGAGGGGTTTGCAATGAGTTTGCTGCTCTCTGCACAGGGCAATACTTGGGAATTGCTGACAAAGCTGCTGGAGCCGTGTCAGTTTTCCAGAGGGGCTGGAGTGTTGCTGTGGGACTTTTTAGGGCTCCCTGTCTCTTAAGGGAAACACTCCAGTCATGCTTTGGGAAAAGCTTTCCCAAATTGCTTTAGACTTTACCAAGCTGATTGGAATTCTTCCACGGAAACCTTTTCCACCCCCAAAATGCAATTTTGATTCCATTCCCTGTTGACAATGGCCCTTTCAGCCAGAAATAATGGAAGGGCTTTGTTTTGGGAATGCTGCGGTATTTCCTTTGGAATTGATGATTTCAGTGTTTAAAATGTTAAATAATGGGGCTGTGAAATACTGGAACTCCAGTGGGCTGAAGCCTTTTCTGGAAACCATTCCCAGCAGGAATGATGGATGAGCTTTGGTTCTGTTCCACTGCAAAGCCACGGCAAGGAAAGCAAACCAAACCAAGGAGTGGACTAGTTCCCAATTTTCTTCACCTTTCTTTTGGCCAAAATGTTTGGAGCCTTTTGCTCCATTGTGACCTTATCCCAGCTGCCAGAATGCTGAAGAAGAGGCAGCCAGGCTGCCCAAAAGCTCTTTTTCCTTTTCATTTTTGTTTTAATTTTCCTTTTCCTTCTTTTTATTGTTTATTTTTGTTTTCATTTTCCTTTTTGCCTTTTCTCCCTTTCCTTTTTTCTTTTTCCTTTCTTTTTGTTTTTTTTTTCCTTTTATTTTTTTCCTTTTCCTTTTCCTTTTCCTTCTCTTTTTCTTTTTTTTCTTTTTCTTTTTCTTTTTCTTTTTCTTTTTCTTTTTCTTTTTCTTTTTCTTTTTCTTTTTCTTTTTCTTTTTCTTTTTCTTTTTCTTTTTCTTTTTCTTTTTCTTTTTCTTTTTCTTTTTCTTTTTCTTTTCTTTTTTTCCTTTTTCCTTTCATTTTTATTTTAATTTTTAAAATTATTTTTTTCTTTTTAAATTTTTCTCTTTCTCGTTTTTTTTCTTTTTCTGTTTCCCTCTTTTCCCTCTTTTTATTTCTCATTTTCTTCTTTCTCTTCTTTTTCTGAGTTTTCCTCACCTTTCTTTTGGTCAGAATATTTGGAATTAACCCTTTTTGCTTAATCCCAGCTGCCAGGAGGCTGAGGAAGAGACAGCCAGGCTGCCCAAAATCCAATGGAGCGTGGAATTGTGATTTCTGTCTCCAGCTCTGGGCAGTTCCCAGCCCATCCCTCTGCTACAGCCGGGATTGCTCCCACATCCATCTGCCCTTGGTGCTACCTGCTCTCTACCTGATGGCAATCCTGAGTTTGTTTGGGATTTCCAGGGGCATTGAGGAGCCTGGGAGCTGCAGGTTCAGGTGCTGAGGACTGAGGTCACTGCCCCTCATCTGCTGGGCTGTTCCTGTTCCTCAGGGATTTGGGGATGTACAGAGATCCCTTGGAAGGTCAAAGTGCTGGGTGGAGTTTGGAGATTGCAGAGATTGGCAGCCCCAAAATGAGAAGGTGCCCAATTTAGGGAAAGGGAAAACAATGGGGAAAACTGCCCCAAAGCAAGGGCAAAAAACTGAGTTTAATTCTGCATTCAAGTTTGTGGTTCTGTGCACAAATAACAGAGTTTGTGTCTGAGGCTTGAACCAGGAGGGGAATTCTGGCATGGCTGAGTCCTTCCCAGGAAGTTTCCTTTCCAAACAGAGCTGGTGCTGCCTCTTTCCTCCTCTGGAGCCAGGACTGTGGCTCCTTTCTGAGCTCCCAGCAGTGAGGAGACAGAGAGAATGTGTCAAGTGGGATTTGCTTGCTGGGCTCCTGATCACCAGCTGTGCTCTCAGGGAAGCATTTCTGTGTTAGAATGTGCTTTTTCCAGGACAGAAAAAATTCTGGGACTTGGGGAGCAGAAAATGCATAGGAATAGGGAATTTTGGGTGAAAAGCATGAAATCAGAGGCACGCTGTGGTCTTTCCCCGGGGTGGTTGCTCACCTTGGATGGGGACATTGGAGAAACCAGGAATGGGAATTAATCCGAGGGATGCAGAAGGTGGCTGCCCCTGGATCCCTGGCAGTGCCCAAGGCCAGGTTGGACAGGGCTTGGAGCAGCCTGGGACAGTGGGAGGTGTCCCTGCCATGGCAGGGGTGGCACTGGATGGGCTTTGAGGTCCCTTCCAACCCAACTCATTCCAGGATTCTGTGAAATCTGCTGAGAGGAAAGGGATGAGAGGGATGCTGGAGGTGTTGCTCCCATCCCACCTGGAGGATTTGGGGGAGTAAAAAGGAATGTGAGCTCAACTGTGGGTTCAACTCCCAGGTCCTGAGCAGACTCAGCAGGGTCCAAGGTCCTCTGGTCCTGAGTAAAACCAGAGTAAGGCCTTATTAACGTGGGCTTAATGGGAAGTTAATTAGAGTCAGAGGGGTTGGGAGAGCAATGGAACTCCAGGAAAACCTGCTGCAGGCACTGCCTGTCCTTCTGAAGGGTGAGTTTGGGATGGGGAGGAGGATCCCAACCCATCACCTTTGTCAGAGTCAGGTCTCAGGGTTTGCTTGTAACAAATGATCCCTATGGGCTGTTCCAAGGACGCGATTCCAAATGGTGCAGGAATACTGGGCAGGAAATTTCCAACAGACAGTGCTCAAAGTCCAGCTGAGGCTCTGGGAGGTCCAGGGAAGGAGCTGCACCTGAAGGGAGAGCTTCTGCTTCCTACTGGGCACAGACTGAGTGCTTCAGGCTGGAGACCTATGAAGTTCATCCCAGCAGAAAATTGGGGCAGGATGCAAATTCCATCCATCAAGCAGAGGAAACAATCCTATGTGGCTGCTGGGAGAGTGGGGATGTGAGGAATTGAGGGACTGAGGGATGTGAGGGATTGAGGGACTGAGGGATGTGAGGGATTGAGGGATTGAGTGATGTGGGGGATTGAGGGATGTGAGGGGATGTGAGGAACTCAGGGATTGAGAGGTTGAAGGATGTGGGGGATTGAGGGATGTGCAGGATATGAGGGATGTGCGGGATGTGCGGGATGTGAGGAATGTATGGGATGTGCAGGATGTGCAGGATGAGTGAGATGTGCGGGATGAGCGGGATGTGCGGGATGTGAGGAATGTACGGGATGTGCGGGATGAGCGGGATGTGCGGGATGTGAGGAATGTACGGGATGTGCGGGATGAGCGGGATGTGCAGGAGCTGGAGCGGGCGAGGCTTGGGGAGGAGAGCGCTCCGCTCCGTGCTGCTCTGCAGAAGGAGGGAGAAGGCTGTTTGCTGATAGAGAGAGCTGTGAAAGGGAGATGGAGCTTTCTTTGGAAAACACTGGAAATTTATTCCCTTCTCATTCAGCCTTTTAGCAGCGGGTTCTGGAGTTGTAAACAAAAGTCGTAGCATGAATCCAGAATTTATCTGCCTTGTAGTGCTAATCTCCTTTCAGTGTGGGGTGTTGTTTGTTTTTTTTCTTTCTTCTTCTTCTTTTCCTTTCTTCTTTTTCTTCTCCTTCTTCTCCTTATTCCTTCTTTATTTCTTATTTTCCTTTCTTCTTTTTCTTTTTCTTATTTTTCTTCTCCTCCCTTCTTTTTCTTCTTCTTTTTTATTTTCCTTTCTTCTTTCTCTTTTTCTTCTTCTTCTTCTTCTTTCTTCTTCTTCTTTTCTTTCTTCTTTTTCTTCCTTCTTCTTTTTCCCCTTTTCCTTGCTTTTCTCTTCTTCCTTTCTTCTCTTCTCTTCTTTCTTCTCTTCTCTTCTCTTCTCTTCTCTTCTCTTCTCTTCTCTTCTCTTCTCTTCTCTTCTCTTCTCTTCTCTTCTCTTCTCTTCTTCTTTTTTTCTTCTTTCTCTTTTTATCTCTTTTTCTAAAACTTTATTTTTCTTTTTCTGTCTCATTTTCTTCTTTTTCCTTTTCCATCAAGTCTGGGTAACACATTTTTCCCTTGTCTTGCCCATCCTGGGTTATGGAACTTTCAGGAAGCCCCACAGAATACCTGGCTCTGGCCACCCACCTCGGGACCAGCCCCACCCTGGGAAGAAGAGCTGGGGACGACCCCAAGCCCACCCGGGGCAGTAGAGCTCTTGGGCTCTTCCCAGGGCATTTCCATGGTCAATAATCCATGGCAGGGAAGCTCAGCAGGAGCCTGTGCCAGTGCTGTGGGATTCCCTGGATTTGTCTGGGTGTTTGGAGCCCCTCTCCTTTCTCACAGAGGTTTTGTGTTGGACAAGTCAAAGGAAAGGTCTCTGGTGGCACCTCAGCCAGTGTCCCTCAGGGTCACACAGTTTGTGCCAGGGGACCAAAACCCCCTCTAGAATGGGCGTGAGGTGCTGTCCCCACACCCATCTCTGCAGGGGGACAGGGATTTGCAGTGGATATGGCACAAAAAGCTGATTTTTATACAGGGAGCAGAGCTGGACCACTGGCTTGGGCAGAACCCCTGTCCTGGTGCTGCTGTTCAGAATTCCAGGCTGGGTGCCCAAAAAACCCTTGGGAGTCTCCTGGTGGAGATCCATGGAGCCAAGGAGGCAGCAGGAGGGGAGGGCAGGGATCTGAGGAAAGGTTTCAAGCAGTGACTGACAGATGACAAAGCTCAGAATATGAGCCCTCATGTAGGAATTCACATGGAATAATCTGTAGGAACAGGAAATTATCTGTAAGAATTAACATGAAATCATCTGTAGGAATTAACATGATATCAACTGTAAGAACATGAAATAACCTGTAGGAATTACCATTAAATCCCTGTGTGTTTATGCCTACTGTTGCAGTGTGCACTGAAATATTTGATAAAGGACATCAAGATTGAAATATTTGGAATGAAAATGTTCTCAGCAGGCTGGAAGAGGTCCCTGGAGGCTGAGATTGTGGGTGTTGGAGGTGACTTGGTGACCAAAGCTGCCCAGAACAGACAGAGCCCCGTTTTCCAATGCTACAGTCACTCCTCACCCCTGGAACTTCCTCCTCATTGAGGATAAATTCTCTCACACCAGGTGCTCCTCACCTGAAATGACTTTTCCCTGTCCCTGGAATGTTCCCTCTCTCTTCCTGTCCCCTCACAGGTGGAAATCAAAGCTCTTCCCTGGGAGGGTGGGCAGGCCCTGGCACAGGGTGCCCAAAGCAGCTGTGGCTGCCCCTGGATCCCTGGCAGTGCCCAAGGCCAGGCTGGACAGGGCTTGGAGCAGCCTGGGACGATGAAAGCTGTCCCTGCCATGGCAGGGGTGGTACTGGGTGGGCTTTAAGGTCCCTCCAATGCAAACCATTCCAGGATTCCATGAGCTGAGTCCTGCCTTCCTCCCCATCACCCTCCTCGCTTCCTTCATTCCAAGCTCATCCCTCAGGCCTAGCCTGGCCCTTTCCCAGGCACTGGGAGAGAGAATGTGATTGTTCCTCCTGATGATTCCCCAGGCACTGACAACTAGGTTCTTCCTCCTGACTTAGGTGTGGGCTCAGAGCACGGCCCCTCCAGCCCCACGCTCCCTCTGGTGCTGAGGGTGAGCCCTGCTGGTCTCCTGCAGGGATTTCCACGGCAGGGAGATGCATACATATGATACGTACATACAGAGTGGAAGCTGTTGGTTTGCCAAATCCTTTCAACACCTGCAGGATCACAGCACTGCTGCCCCCCCAGCCTGCCCTCAAGGGTTCCCAATCCTTGGAAAGCTTCCCTTTGAGGGTGGATCCGGGAGCAGCAGCCCTCGTTCTGTCCTGCATCTCCTCGGGAATGGGGGCTCCTGTCATGGTTTGACATGGAAGTGAATTTTTTCAGGAAGTTGGGTCAAACCAATCAGTGGTCAGGTTTGGATATTGGCACCTGGAGTGACCACTGAAGGTATGGATATGCCTCTGAGAACACAGGGTGTTAAAGGAGGAACTCCCAAGAGCTTGCTCTCTTTGGTTCCGGTCAGGGTGCTGTGCAGATCTCCCCTGCCCAGCCATGGGGCTGGGTGGGGGAGGGGAAGCCATGAGGCCTGGTCGAGGTGAGCCGAGGGGGCTGAAGGACTGGAACCGAGCCAGCTCCTGTGGACGGAAGGGTGGAGAGAAGGGGAGATGCTTTTGTCTTTCCTCCCCCCGCAGAGGGAAGAGACAGAGAGTCCAGACGGCACCTGTAACTTTGCCGGCTTTGCTGGTGTGGAGGAGAAGGGGGGGGGGGAAGGTGCCCAGCCTTGGCCTTGGGAATCGGCTGCTGGGTAGAGATATCAGCTGTCCAGGGAGTCTGAGCTTTTAACCCTTTCCTGAGAAATGAGGGCTTTGTAAAATATTACTCCTCCTTGATTTGAAGTAGAAGAGAGACAGTCTGGGATCTGAGATGATGGAAGAGGAAATTTTTGAGTGGGAGGAGATGATGGAGTGGCTTGTGGCTGGACTTTTCTTGTTAGCCATAGACTGAACCAAATTCTCCTGACAGAGGCTGCATTTAGGGGGATGCCGTGGTGGGCCAAGAGACCTGTTTCAGTGACCACCAACAGAGGAATGGCGAGAACAGAGGAAAGCTGAAGAGGGTGTGGAGAGGCCCTCTGTCTTCAGAAAAGGAGAAGAGAAGAAGATCTCTGTTCTTGGACCCTCGGCCCCAGGGGGAAATGGGGGGGACGGTAGTCCTGAGATGAGATGCTGAACTGTTGTTTCTTCTAGTCCTTGGCAAAGTGTCCTTAAAGGAGCCCTATGAGCAGTCTGTCCATGCACGGTGGTGAGAGCACTGTGACATGGAAAGGAGAGTGTCACCATGGCAGATTTTCTCCGGGCGGTTGCCATGTGTGACATGGAAACACAAGGGTGGCAGTTGTGTTTCCTGGGGGTCTGTGGCACAGGAGAGACTCCTGTCTCCCTTGATAGACTGAGTATTGATTATCTGAAGGGTGGCAACTTGGTCAGGATCCTGGGTGGTGTCTCATCGTGGGTTTGTTTGGAAATTAGGTGGGAGGAGGAGGAGTGTTTTGGGAGGTCTTCATCCGTGATTTAGTGTCTGTGTTTTATAGTGGTAGTAGTTGAATAAAGTTTTTTTCCTTTGTTATTAAGCTTGGGCCTGCTCTGCTCTGTTCCTGATCACATCTCACAGCAATTATTTGGAAAGGTGTATTTTCATGGGGGCGCTGGCATGGCGCCAGTGTCAAACCATGACAGCTCCCAAAGGTTACCTGGAAATGTTCAGTGTGCTTGGGAGCAGAAGCACCAAAAGCATGTTTTCCACAAACCATTTTTTTTCCTGGGGAAGGGAGAGATAAATAAAAATCTGCCAAAAGCTGTGACAAAGAACCCCCCCTGGGGACAGAGCAGCCCCAGCCCTGAGTTTTGAGAGCTTTCCCAGCTGTGCCAGGTGAGGAGCACTGGATCCTTCGTGCCTCTGCCATCCCCATGTCTCTCCCAGCCGCTGGAGCAGCAGAGCCCTGTCAATCCTACTGGTTATTCCCCATTTCAGCAGCCTGGTCCTGCCTGGTTTGGGGGATGCTGACAGAGGAGCCAGCGGTTGCAGCTGCTCGTGGGGACACGGCCCCAGGGCATGGTGAGAGCCCCGCTCGCTTAGATCCCAAAAACCAAGGGAAATATTTTGACACTTCCCATTGGAATACGCTGGGGGGGCGTTGCCATTAGATAAAAACAGGATTATTTTGACACTTCGTTGCAATTTGCAGCAGGGGAAAAAAAAACCCACCCAAAAAAAAAACAAGAGTGAGAATAGCAGATGGAGGGCTGGAAATTTCCAATTTTTTAGCCGTAATAGTGCCAAGCCTCACTCCCCGGTTCACTCAAGGACGAGCTGTTTGCAGCTTTCAGATCGTTCCCTTCGTACACTTTGGGGGCCCAAAGGTGCAATTAAGGACTGCCATGAGTGGGGAGATTTGGGGCGGTGTTATCTCGGCTCTTATCTCCCTAAGGTCAGCGCCCGTGTGGGCCTGGCGGGCTGGCTGCGGGGTAATTTACACTTTTAGGCTGGGATTTACACCCCGAACCACAGCCAGGGCATGTGATGGAATTAATTCTCCAGGGAATCGTTATTCCTCCTCCTCCAGGAGACACAACAAAATGACGATGGTCGCCCAGGGAAATCACTGGGAATAAACCCGACCAGGGGGATGAGATGAGCGGGAAGGTCGGGCAGGGGCAGGGAGAGCGCTGGGGAGGGACGGGCAGCAGCAGGGTTAGCGGGACGGGAGGATGCGGATGGATTATGGGGAGTTAAGCTCTTGCTGGGCTGGGTGTCAGGGCCATCTCTGGCAGTGCTGTTCGTGCCCTTCAGAAAGGTAATGAACCTCCTTTTCCTGGCCCTCCCCTCCTTCTCCCGGAGGAGGGGGATTGATTGGACATGTGCTCGGTAATCGGGAAGCTGTAAAGTGCACCTGTTCAACGGGAGCAGAGAGAGGGAATGAATTAAAAGCAAACACATCTCCCCCCCTTACCCTCCACAGCTCTGGAATGCTCAAATAACTCCGGGAAGGGAGTGTTGTGCTCTGGATTCCTGGGGAACAGGAATCTTCACACCAGGGAGGAACGTCAGGATCAACTTTCCTGGGAAACCTTTTAGAGCGGGCTCTGCTCCTGCTGCCCAGCCCCTTCTGCCCCCAAACCCTGACTGATTTGTTCCTTTCTCCTTGCTAGACTTTCACTCTTCCAGTTCTTCCCACCTTGGATCATTTGGGTAGTTAATTCATGTTGTGGCTGCTGCCTCTTTGAGGTAATTAACGAAGGTGTTAATCAGGATGATTGGGTGGCCAGGGCTGGCTGGGGCTTGGAGCAGCCTGGGAGAGTGGAACAAGATGAGCCTTGGTCCCTCCCAACCCCAGTCACTGCAGGACTCCGTGATTCCATGGGGCAGGACAAACTTCCTGTTCTCTGATTTTTCCTGGGATCTCTTCCTTTTCCCCTTTTATCCTCTAACACAGTTCTGTGTCAGCTGCCCACACCTGGGAGTAAATGAAGACACTGCTTAGGGAAAGAGGAATAAATATTGGGATTTCTGACCCCCCAGGGAGGGGAAATCCACATGCTTGGTTTTCCCTGCTGCCACGCAGGCTGGGCAGGGGGAGAGGGCAGCTTGTGGGGCAGCAGCACCTCAACACCCTCCCCCCTGTGATCCTTAAAGACAGAACAGGGCTCTGCTTTTTTGGATCAGGGCAAAGCATCCCTGTGGAGATGCTGGAATAGGAAAGATCCCAAAGCTTCTCCCAAGCCCCAGCACTGTCTGTGGAGAGATTGACTCCATGGACCACATCCCCTCGCAGCTCTGAGCCGGGAGCATCTGTTGCCATGGTGACTTGGTGGGGAAAGTCATCTGGGGAAAGGGATGCTGTATTTTTAGCTTTGGGTAATGAAATGTAACAGCTGGAGAGGAAGGTGAGGGGCAGCCAGGGGCCACAGGGCCCTGGAGCAGGGTTTGGGAGCAGGGCTGGGCTGGGGGAGGGTGCTCAGGATGGGCAGGACCTGCAGGAGCCTGGGAATAACCCCTGGGAAGAGAAGGGCATGAGGAGGAGCTGTTCCATGGTGAGATAAGGAGGAGGCTCTGCCTGAGGTCACACTGCTCCCTGTACAGTGTGTTCAGCCTATAAATAGCTCATACCTACCTCTGCACAAGTGGTATTTATAGAGTGGGGAGGGGAAAGGCTCAGTTTGGTGACAGGAGTGGATTTGGGGAGGATGTGCCAAGCTTGGTCTAAAGTTCAGGTCTTTGAGAGGAACAGAAAACCCCAAATGTGGAGGGAGGGGGTTTTGCTCTGCTCAAGGCTCAAAGGTTGAGTGCTGTTAATGCAGCTTTTGGGATGGGCCCTCAGCTGGAGCTGCTGTGTGGATATTCCACAGCACAGCCCTGGACAGGTGTCCTTTATCCCTGGCATTTAACCCTGGCATTTGGATCAGTCTCACTCACATGTAAGCTTTTCCAGATTCATGTTTTACTTCCTAAAATCCTCTCCCAGCTCCCTGCAATGAATCTTATTCTTCTGCTTTCAGCTGTCACAAGTTTGTTTTCTCATTAATTGATCTGGGTGTAATTATTTACTGCACTGAGCTCTCAGGACCACACATGAAAGGAGATTTCCCTGCAGCTGGCAGAGTCGGATGGGATTTGGGGATTCATTCCTACTCCAAAGGCTCCTGGAATTAGGAGCCAAAGCTTTGAGCAGCCTCTCCACTTTTCCATCCCAGCAGGGCGGGCTGGCAGGGAGATGGGAAATGGGAACAGGATCCTGCCCATGGAAGTGGGAGCAGTCTGGTGGGGGCAGGGGAGGGGCTGAACCTGGATGAGGTGGTTTAGAAGAAGATTTTGAATTGTAATGTTTTAAATAAAGCTTAGCAAAGACCACCAGAACCATTCCTTGGTGGGCTCTGATGCTCCTGCCTTTCTCCCAGGCACATCCAAAGGTTTCCTGTGGCCCCTCTGCAGGGTCTGGCAGCCCCTGACTCCTGGGGACAGGAGGTGGGGGGACTCTGGCAGCCCATGGAGGACTGGGAATATTTCCCTTAAAGCCTGAACTATTCCAGCAGGCCAAACATTTTCCATCCTCCAATTCCTGATGGAGAATGGAGACATTATTAATTAGTTTGGGGTTCTTTTCCCAAAAAAAACTTGCTGAGTTTTCCTTCCTGCTTCTCCAGTGAAATGCTTTAAATGAAGGTGAAACTCCTCTGAGCAGTTGCAGGAGGCCCTGGGTGTTCCCTACATCCCCATTCCCAGAGGGAGATGATGGAGCATCCCTTGATTCCCTCTCGAAGCACGGGGCAAAGACTGCTTCACCAAAACTGAGCACCTTTTCCCCTCCTCACCTTCAATCTTTCCAGTGAAACAGGCTCCCAGCTGCTGGAAAGTTAAAATTTCTCTGGCATTTGCAACAGGCAGACCTGGGGAGCTTTGGGCTGGGAGCTGAGAGGTCTGTGAGCAGAGACATTGAGGTGGTGGATTATGAAGTCATGGAATATCCTGACTGGAAGGGACCACAGGGATCATCAATCCAGCCCCTGGCCCTGCACAGGCACCCCAACAATCCCAGCCTGGGCATCCCGGCGAGCTCCTGGAGCCCTGGCAGCCTTGAGGCCGTGTCCATTCCCTGGGGAGCCTGGGCAGTGCCCAGCACCCTCTGAGGGAAGAACCTTTCCCTAAAATCCAACCTGAGCCTGCCCTGGCCCAGCTCCAGCTGTTCCCGTCCCTGTCCCACCGAGCAGAGATCAAAGCTGCCCCTCAGTGTCTCCCCTCACGCAAGTGGAGAGGAGCTGCCATGGGCTGGAGCAGTCTGAAGTTAAAAAACAAATCAAAGTCAGGTATCAGGAGCTGAGCCAGGCTAAGGACGATTGATGGAAGTGGTTCCTCATGTTCCATCAGTATTTTTATCGATCTGATGCTGTTTAGTGCTTTAAAAACGTTATAAATTGGAGAAAAGCTGTGAGAAGGATCTAGAGAAGGAAATCACCCAGGGTGACAGCAAGAGGACGAGAGGAAACAGCTTCAGGTTGTGCCAGCAGAGGTTCAGGTTGGATATTGGGAATTATTTCTTCACTGAAAGGGTGGCACAGGGTGGAGTCCCTGGAGGGGTTAACAGCCCTGGGGATGTGGCAGCTGGGGACATGGCTCAGTGGTGGCCTTGGCAGTGCTGGGTTAAGTGTTTGGACTCAGAGGGCTTTTCCAGTTCTGTGTCTCTGATTCCAGGATATCCTGTGTTCACTGGAACTGTGGGACTGCGTGGACATTTGTGGGTGTGCATTAACATATCCCAATCATGCTGCCCCAGGGTGATCAAATATTCACAATAAACATTGAAAAAGGCAACAGCTGCTGCTTCTGTGCTCAGCATCCACAGAGTCCTCCACCATAACAGCTCCTTCTTTTTCCCTTCCCTCGGCAGAGATCCGGGAGGCTTTCCGAGTGCTGGACCGGGACGGGAATGGCTTCATCTCCAAGCAGGAGCTGGGCATGGCCATGCGCTCCCTGGGCTACATGCCCAGTGAGGTGGAGCTGGCCATCATCATGCAGCGCCTGGACATGGATGGTGAGTGCTCGCCGGGGTCTGCTCTCTCCTGGGGATTCTCGGGGCTTTCCCAGTGCTTGGCAACCCTTGGATCCCCATCCAACAATTCCTGCTCACCAAGGGAAGGGCAGAGGGGAGCTGGGGAACTTCACTTCCCCACACAAAAGGAGAGGGCAAGGTGAGACGTGAACCTGCTGTGGGTAATCCTGGGGATCAGGCAGTCCATGGAAGGGGGATGGGTCATCCCTTGTGGGATACAGCTGGGTGAACACAGAGCAGCTCTTGAAAGTTCACAAATCCCAATCCCACCCCAGGCATCCCTGGGAGCTCCTGGAGCTCTGGCAGCCTCAGGCTGTGCCCATTCCCTGGGGAGCCTGGGCAGTGCCAGCACCCTCTGGGGGAAGAACCTTTCCTGATCTCCAGCCTGAGCCTGCCCTGGCCCTGCTCCAGCTGTCCCCTGGGTCCTGTCCCTGTCCCACAGAGCAGAGATCGAAGCTGTCCTCAGGAGGAGCTGAGTCTCCCCTCACAGAGTGGTGAGGGGCTGTCCCAGCCTGGAGGGGGACATTCCACAGGTGAAAAACAAACCAAAGGCAGATGTCAGAAGCTGAGGCAGGCTGAAGGTGATGGAAGCGATTCCTTTGATGCCATCACCATCATGGAATATCCTGAGTTGGAAGGGACCCCCAGGATCATCCAGCCCAGCTCCTGGACCGGCCCAGACACCCCAGAAATCCCGCCCTGCACAGATAATCTTCGCCAGGCTCTTTGAACCTTTCCCTCTGCATTCCCGGGCAGGCCCTGGCCGGTGACATTCCCGGGAGAGGAGCAGGATTCCCACCCAGTCCCGGCTGCTCCCCGCAGGCCGGAGCTGCTGTGCTGGGAGCTGCTCTAATGAGGTGCTGATTGCTCTGCGAGGAGAAGTTTTGAGGGGTGGAATCATCCCGAGCCAAGTCCTGCTGGGAGAGCTCATCAAACAATTACTGAGGGAATAAAAGCAACAGAACCCCATTAGCGTGGAGAGGGAAGTGCAGGAGCGGGATGCTGGAGCCAGGGAGGAATTTCAGCTGCTGCAGAGCTGAACACAACGAGCGATTCCTTTAAAATGCCCTCGGCAGGGCAGAGGGGAGCCCTCCCTGCTGCCAGGAGCTGCGGTGCAGAGGCAGCCGCGTCCCGGGGCTGTGGCAGGGGGGAAACCCTGGAATCCTGCCAGAGCAGGGGCTGGGGCGATCGGAATCCTTGGGGACACTGGGGAGCAGAGCCCGGCCAGATGCGGCAGTGACACTCCCCTGCCCCGCTGGGCGCTCCCGATGTCGCTGGGAGGCACAGGACAATTGTCACCAGGGCTGTCACCCTGCTGAAGGTGTCCCGCAGAGAAGGGGCTGCAAAGCCTGGCAGGGACAGGAGATCTGCTGTGGGAATGATCTCATTCCCTAAAGAAAAGGGAAAAAAGGAACCAACACTTTTCAAAGTGTTCTGTCCAAAAGTTGTTGTTTGCCCCTTGCCCTGCTGTGCTGCCCTTTCCCGGCAGAGAGGGACTCGGGCTCAGGTTTGGCAAAGCCAGGCTTAGTGTGCCGCCAACTCCTGGGGTCCTTTCCCGAAATTCTGAGCTTTTTTGGAAAAAGAGTGCTGGGACTTGGCTCCCAGTTCTGATTCATCTCCGGTCCTTCCCTGACTCTGGCAGACTTTGGCACTGTTCTGTGCAGACTGGTGCTGTGGAGGGACCCGAGGTGGGGAGGGGAGTTAAACCTGGAATGATGGAAGTGGTGAATTCCTGCTGAGGCTTTCCAGGGAGCTCGGTGTGCTTTCTGCAGGGATGGCAGCTCATCCTCCAGCTCCAAACTGGTTGTACTGGTGCAGTGTTGCAGCAGGGCTTTTGGGGCTGTGCCAGGGGAAGGTCAAGTGGGCCACAGATTTAAAAAATCAGAGAATGGGAAATTCCTGAGGCACTGAGCAAAGAGGGGAATGTTCTGTGAAAGATTTACCTTGCCTGCAAATTGAATTAGTGTTGTACAGCTTGAATTTATATTATTATGGCTACTTTTTCTCCAATGGATCCTTCACCTTTTCCTGGGATTTAACTTGAACTGTGGAGTGAGAACCAGCAGCAGCCTCCTCCTTCCTCTCCCACTGGGAGAGGGCAGCATTCAGGAGCAGGGTAGGAATGCTGGCTGTGCCCACTGCTCCCAGGAACAGCCTGACCACCTTCCCATATACTCCTGGGGAGGGCTGCTGAGGTTTTCCAGGTTCTTGCTTTGCATTAGATGGGTTGGAAGCTCGGGTGGATGAAAGGTCACACTCTGGGAGGAGTCTCCAGTGGTCAGGAGAGCTGGGGGGAGGTGAAATCCTCTGCACATCTCTGCCCCGTGCCATGAGTTATGATGTGCTGGCAGGTGGAGCAGCCAGACATCCATTCCTTCCTTCCCATTAAAACTGCTGCCAGGGCCTGCAAATGAGGTAAGAAAATTGGCAGGGCTTGGGATTTAAGCTGGGCCAGCCTGAGCAGCCCCAACATCCAGTTTTCATCAGCAGATTCCAGCGTGGCAGAGGGGCTGCATCTGCCACAGCCTACTTCACTGAGAGCCAGCAAAAACCAGGAGAGCCAGGGACTGGGGCTGGAGCTGGGACTGGGGCTGGAGCTGGGACTGGGGCTGGAGCTGGGACTGGGACTGAGCTGGGACAGGGCTGGAGCTGAGCTGGGACAGGGCTGGAGCGGGGCTGGGGCTGGGGCTGGAGCTGGGACTGGGGCTGGAGCTGGGACTGGGGCTGGAGCTGGGATGGGGCTGGGGCTGAGCTGGGGCTGGGACTGGGTCTGGAGCTGGAGCTAGGCCGGGCTCAGCTGGGCTCAGCTGGCCTGGCCTGGGCTGGTTTTCCCTGATTTCTGTAGGGATGGGGATAGAGAGAGCAGGACTGCCAGGCTGGGCAGGGGGGTCTCAGAGGAGCACCCACAGCTTGTGCTGGGGCTGAGCATAAAGAGACCTGATCAGAGAACTTCACACCTGGTGTCACCTCCTGCCACCGAGCCAGGGAATGGCTCAGGGACAGGCACAGGGGGTGGCTCAGGGAATGGCATAGGAGAGCTGCCTCCAGGGCCACGGTGTGCAGCTGCTCAGGGACACTCTCAGAGCTCCCATTGGAGCAGGAAGGAATGGATGCTCCATAATTCATCACTTTTGGAGGAAAAATGGGGTTAGGGAGAGAACACTCCTGGAGCTTGAGCAAAACCAGCCCTGGCACTGCTGGGATTTGGGCCAGGAGCCCTTCACAGGTGTGACCTCTGATGCCTCCATGGCTGCTGAGGGCTGCCAGCGCCTCCCTGCACAAGGACATATCACCAGCTTTCCTGCAGAGGGGACAGGCCAGCAGAGGGATGTGTCACCAGCCACCAGCCTGGCACTGCCAGGGTGCCCAGGAGTGCAGGGAGTGGCTCTGCCCTCACCCCCCTTTGCATTGCCCTGATTTCCTGAGAATATCCCATTCCTGCCACTCCTCCCTGGAGGCAGGAGAGCAGCAGGGCCGAGGATCCCCTGGATCCCTACAAATCCCTCCTCCAGCAGTTCTTCCAAAGCTTGGCTGAGCGCTTGGACAGCACTGCCAGGCCCAGGGTAGGGTGGTTGGGGTGTCTGTGCAGGGCAGGATTTGCATTCTCTGATCCCTGTGGGTCCCTCCCAACTCCAGGTATTCCATGGTTTCAGGATTCTGCCAGGTGTCTGGGCTTGAAAAGACAGGTGTCTGCTCAGGAAGGCAGAAGCCTCCCTGAAATGGAAAATGTAAACCCCCTCCCTCTGAATTATTACAATTTTGAAATTAAGGGGCTCTCAGGAAAAGATATGGGAGTGGGAATAACAGTTCTTTACTAGGAAAATTAAAAATACAAATGCAATATCACAAACAAAAAACAAACCACTGCCAGAGTAAGAACAGGCCCTGGCAGCCTGTGGGTCAGGGGGGTGGCAGCAGTCCCATCCCATGGTGGCTCAGCCCTCCTGCAGTGCCAGCTGTGCTTCTGCTGGAGCAGGGATCCTGCACAAGGCTGGAGTTTTCCTCTGAAGCTCCAGGGCTGGTGTGGATGGGCCTGGGCTTCCTCTGGGAATGCAGTGAGGAAGAAAGCTGCTCCTCTGGGAATGCAGTGGGCAAAGGCTGCTGTGGTGTGCCAAGGTCAGATTGTATCCAGGTAGGAATGCTTGGCTCCTCCCCTGGGCACAGCCTCTCCCCATGGATGATGGAATTTTCTCAGCCATGCAGGGACACTCACTGGCCATGAACAGCAGAGATCTCCTGGAGGGAGGATTGGCTGTGGGAGAGATAAAGAAAACTGCCCATGAACAGCAGAGAGCTGCCCCAGCTCAGATAGATGGAAATAGAATGCACACCCCCAGCTAAATCTTCCAACCCAGGACAGTGTGCTTCACCCAGGTGAAGAAATGCAGCTGCCACGGGGAAGATCATACAATTGGCATAAAACTCCCTCAGTTACAGAGAAAAATGGGGATCTCCTTGGAATATTTCAAGGTCTTCACAGAAATCCCAAGAAATCCTCAGAACCCTCCTTCTGTGAACTCCAGGAGATATTGTGGCACTGCCGGGATGGGAAGTGCCAGAATAGGACAAGAAGGGATTTGCTGGGCAAAAATGTTTCTCCTTAGGGAGGAAGGTGAGGGCTGGGGGTTCCAGGATTCCCATTATCCCAAAGCTTTGTTTGGAAGTGTGGGGCTGTTCCCACAGAAGTTGGACCAGGTGGACCTGGGTACCCCTCTGGGGGCTGTGCCTGTAGGGAACCAATATTTTGGTCTGGAAATGCTCCCAGAGGTCAAATCTGACCTTTATCCTATGGATTCCCCTAATTTTCAGCCATAATTCCACATTTCAGGGACACAAACTGTGGGAGGGGCCCATGCTTCTCTCTGCAATCTGGGGAATGACCTGGAATGTTCTGCCAGCATAGGGAAAAGGAAATAGTTTATACATTTCTGTGCTGGAAAATTGAATTATTTGTAAATTCCTCCGATTGGCAGTGATGCTGATAAAAACACTGGGAAATGGCACATGGAATGTGTGGCCTGATCTGGGATTCCTCCTCTTCAAGCAGAATTTGCCATAAAAGAGATGAATGTGTGACTTAAGTGTCACAAATTGTTTCGCTGGGATTTTTATCTGAGGAATAAAATGAGCACTTGGTGCACTAATTAGAGGAGCAGCTGGAAAAATAACTCCAGGCTGCCACAAGAGGGGGGAAAATCCACCCCTGGATGTCAAATTATTTATTGGGATGAGAATAGGGAGTGTTTTGATGAAGCAAAAGTTGAGCTGGTTTCACCAGGGACCTGCCTGGTACCTCTGGGACATTCTGGGATGGTGACATCCTTGGGAGCAATGAAAAATGGGGGAATCTCAGCTTCAAATTCTGCAAGAGTCATGGAATTATTGAGGTTGGAAAAGATCTCTGAGGTCCTCAAGTCTAACCACCCCCAGCACTGCCAAGGCCACCCCTGCACCATGTCCCCAAGTGCCACATCCACAGAGCTGTTAAACCCCTCCAGGGGTGGGGACTCCAGCCCTGCCCTGGGCAGTGTCCAGCCTTTCCATGGAGACATTTTCCCAATATCCAACCTAAACTTTTCCTGGTTGTTTCCAGAACAACCTCGATGTTCAAACCCAGGCAGAAGTGGCATTGGTGCTGTGGTTTGGTGGCCATGGGGCCACTTGGACCAAGGTTGGACCTGATGACCTTGGAGGTCTTTTCCAACCTCAGTAATTCTAGAACTTCAAACTGAGATTCCAGTTTTTCACTGCTCCCCAGGATGTCACCTCTCCAATCCTGCCACTACAGGTGGCACATCCCAGAATGTCCCAGATTCTCTTTGGAAAGGGACAAAGTGACAGTGCCATGGCTGTGTGGTGTCAAGGTCACCGTGTCCCTCCAGGCTGCTGTCCTGATGCCCACAGTTCCCCAGGGACATTGCTTTAGTTTGCCTGCCCTGGCTCCTGGTGAGGGAAGAGACACCAGAGCTGGGGACAGGGATGGGATTGGTCAAAGACGTGGGCTGGGACAGCTGGAGACAGCAAATCTCTCCTTCAAAAATGAACTGTCCAGCTTTCCCTGGGGCAGACAGAAGGCAAATGCCTTGCTCTTAGGCATGGACAAATCCCAGGATCACAGGATCTTTAAGGCTGGACAAATCCCAGGATCATTAAGGTTGGAAAAGACTTCCAAGATCATCCTGTCCAATCTTTGATCAATGAAATGTTGGCTTCTGTCCACAAGCTCAGCTGGAACTGCCCTGTGAGGGACAATGGTGACATTCCCAAGCTGGAAATATTTTCTCTCCTTCTTTTGTCTCTCCCACTTTTCTTCTTTGGATTTTCCTGAGATTTTTTACTGTTGTGGATGTTTCCTTGTGTTTCAGCATGAAAAGAGCTGGATAAAATATTTCATTTTATATCTCAATATAAAATGTGTTTCAGTATAAAACAGCCCAGCCTGCTGGAGGGGGACCAGGAACCATTTCTGGGTTAAAATTAGAGTTCATAGGAGTCAGAGAATCCCAGAATCCCAGGTTTGGGTTGGAAATAATCTTAAAAATCATCTCACTCCACCCCCTGCCATGAGCAGGGACACCTTCCACTACCCCAGGTTGCTCCAAGCCCCGTCCAGCCTGGCCTTGGGCACTTCCAGGGATCCAGGGGCAATGGGTTATGATGGATTTTGGGTTTGTCTTTTGATCTCAAAGTGATTTTTCAGAGTGAGAAATGATCCAGCCCCATTCCAGCCTGTCTGTCCTTTAAAATGTGTTGCTGAGCTGGGAATTTTGGGCAGTGGGGTGGATTTGATGAGACTTGTCTGGATTTATGGGGGCCACTCTCTCCATGTCTGCTCTCATTTGGACAATGAGGATTATCACATTTTATCCTGTTCTGTGTTCTCACTGCAGAAATGAGGAATAATTACAGCTGCTGCTGCAGCCTGTCAGATCTGCAGCTCAGGAGCAGCAAGAGGTTCATCAAATTACACCGAATTATATCAAATTATACCCAATAAAATCCCACCCTGCCTTTGCTGATGTGCAGCCCAGCACAAAAGGAAGCCCCGAGGTGTAGTGCCCTCTCTGGAACCCACCTGTGCTTGGGCTGGGGTGCACCGCGTGCCCTGTGCTTTCTTTGCATCCTTGCTGAATTTTATTTCTTGCTGAAATGCAGCAGCCTGGGATCATTTTGGCTTCCCAGGGTGTGTGTGCCCCAGGAGGCACCCAGAGTCCTGCTTTAATGAGCTGCTGGTGCTGCCCAAGGTGCACCCAGAGCTCTCTGCCCGTCCCAGGGCAGGGGGCAGAGCTGATGGAATCCTGGGAAGTCTGGGGGGATCCCACTGCTCTTGAGCCGTGGGACAGAGGGACCAGCTGCTCACAGCTGGGGATGGACCTGAGTCTGTACAGACCTGCCAAATGGCTTTGGGTGCCCAGGGAGGGGATTTCAGAGAGGGCTGGGGGCTCTGGGGACTCACCCCCAACTCAGCAGCCCCTGCAGAGCCCTCCCCTGGGGACATCTGGTGACAGGGCTGGTCTCTGGGCGTCCTGCAGCTCCCTGGGGCTGCTGTGGAGCTGGCAGGTGTCTGATGGGCATTTATTCCTTACTGCAGCTCTGTTTTCCTTGGACTTTTCCTCCTGGTTTGAGTGCTTGTGCTGGAGCTGGAACAGGTCGCAGCAGATTCCCTGTCCTCCTCAGTCCCTGTCTCCTGGGGACACGGGGAGTTCACAGATTTATTTTTAATGGGAAGCAAACCAGGCCTGGGGAGGTGTTCCCTCCTCCTGCAGGACAAGCCAAGGGCTGCCAGAGTGAGGAACTCTCCAGCTCCTCTGCTCAGTGGGATGGACTAACCCCCCCCCCCCCCCCCGCTCCCCCCTTCTGGGCTCGGCTGGAGCCTTCCAGCCCCCATGGAAACCCCTCCTCCAGGGATGGTCCCGACAATCTATGGATCTTTTCTGTGGCGTTGTCATGGAACCAGATCCACACAACTGCTCTGACAACTGCAGGAGTGGAGGGACTTGAGGGGCACAGGGGCTCCAGTGGAGATGTTTGATCCTTTCCTCAGATCCAGTAAAATTTTCATGGAATCCTGGAATGGTTTGGGTGGGAAGAGATCTTAGAGCTCCTCTCATTCCATGGGCAGGATCCTGGGACGTGTTGGAAGGGACCTTGAAGCCCATCCAGTGCCACCCCTGCCATCGCAGGGACACCTTCCACTGTCCCAGGCTGCTCCCAGCCCCAGTGTCCAGCCTGGCCTTGGGCACTGCCAGGGATCCAGGGGCAGCCCCAGCTGCTCTGGGCACCTGTGCCAGGGCCTGCCCACCCTCACAGGGAACAATTCCTTCCCAATATCCCATCCATCCCTGCCTTCTGGCAGTGGAAGCCATTCCCTTGTCCTGTCCCTCCATCCCTTGTCCCCAGTCCCTCTCCAGCTCTCCTGGAGCCCCTTTAGGCCCTGGAAGTGCCTCTGAGCTCTCCCTGGAGCCTTGTCCTCTCCAGGTGAGCACCCCCAGCTCTGCCAGCCTGGCTCCAGAGGTGTCCCAGACCTGGGAGCAGCTCTGTGCTCTTCTCTGGATTCATTCCTACAGACCCACGTTCTTCCTGGTGGTGGGAGCAGTTGTTTCCTCCCAGAAGTCACTGGAGCTGTCTATAATTAAAACTGTTTTTCAAGGCCAAAGTTTTGGGGCAGACTTTCCCTGTTCCCGTTGTAGTTGTGGATTGAGCTGTAATTAGGGAGAAATTCTCTGCCTCGTGCTGGGCAAGGGGTCAGGCTGCTGAGGCGGCTCTGACCTGCCAATCTTTGAAACGGAAAGCCTTGTCTGGGAAATCTCCTGAGGCTGGAGCTGTTCCTGCTCATCCTGTGCCTCATCCCAGCCTGCCCAGCTGAGCCCGGCACGGCAATGACACAGCCCGGGCCGGCCGGGCACCGCAGGGAGCTGCTGGAGAATAAAAATAAACAGCAGTTGTGTGCTCCGGGCCCCGAGCTGCAAACCCAGCTCATTAACTTTAAATATCTCACCTCGCTGCTCGCTGGAGGTCACGCTCGGCAGGAGGAGTGCGGTGCTCATCAGCTCCCAGCGCACATCCTCATCCTCATCCTCATCCCGGCCCGGGCGCGCCTCGCTCGGGGCCACGCAGGGAACTTCCAGGGACCTGATTATCCTGAGAATGGCCAGGGAAAGGCTCATTTAGGGAGCAATCAGGGCGCATTATCCAGCCAATCTGATGCACAAGGAAGGCTCTGAAAACCCGGGCTAAATCCGTTCTGCCCGGGGGTGGAGGTGATGCAATTCAGGAATGTTTTCCCTCTCTCATTTCCCTTTTCCCTCCTCTCATTTTCCTTTTCCCCCCTCTCATTTCCAGGAATGTTTTCCCCCTCTCATTTTCATTTTCCTTCCTCTCATTTTTCTTTCCCCCCTCTCATTTCCCTTTCCCCCTCTCATTTCCAGGAATGTTCTCCCCCTCCACTTCCCCTCTCCAGCTCTGTCTTTCTCCAGCCCAATGAAGATTTAATTCCACCTCCAAGGGAGTGGCTCAGACAGGAGACTTTTGGAGAGACAGCTCCTGAGGGCTGAAGGTGGGGCTGTACCATGGGAATGGGGGCGGGATGGGGTCACCCCCTGCCCCTCCGAGCATTCCCTCGTTCCCTCAAAGCTCCGGCAGGAGTTCCCAGGAGCTGCTGCCGCTACCTGGAATGAGGGGATTTGGAGCCCTGCTCTCCCTGTCCGGCATTTCCAGCCCGGGCAGACTTCTGAGGGTGGATCCTGTGGGAACGGGACCAGGGGGAGGTGGGATGGGGTCAGGGGGTGGTTTGGGTGCAGCTGGGGATGTTTGGGGCTGCTGGTGCCCTGAAAAGGTGACTGCACAACTCTGGCTCTCTGGTTCCTGCTGCACATCCCAGCAGATCCAACTTCCCCTGGTCCCCGTAGGGAAGGTCTGAGGGAAGATGAAATCCTTTGTCTGAGCTCAAAGCTTAGGGAGAGGGTGGGAATTCTCTGTGCTCAGCTGTTATAAACCAGTGCATAACCAGCAGGAGCAGCTGCTGGCACCTGGAACCTCTCGGTGCTGGGGAGTGGGATCAGAACCTGGAGGAGAATTGGTGTTGAAGGGAAGTGGCTTAGGGAGTAAATCTCCTTTCCAAACGGCTGGAGGCTCTTTCATCTCCCCTGAGATGGTGTCCAACCCAAAGTCTGCTCCCTGCAGGGCAGTGGTGCTTTTTCAGTCCCCTCCAGATGTTCAGTCATTAATGATTTTCTTTTTCCTGTGTCCCATTTCCTCTGCACAACTCCTGACAGGAGGGCACAGCCAAGGGGGTTGGGCTCTGCTCCCAGGGAACAGGGACAGGAGGAGAGGGAACGGCCTCCGGCTGGGTCAGGGGAGGTCAGGGTGGACATTGGGAACATTTCTTCACTGGAAGGGTGGTCAGACATCCCTGAAAATGTTCAAAAACCATGTGGATGTGGCTTTTGGGGACAGGGGTCAGTGGTGGCCTTGGCAGTGCTGGGGGAAGGTTGGACTTGATGATCCTGGGGGTCAGTTGCAACCTCAATGATTCCATGATTTTGTGACCCCACAGGTTTATTT
This sequence comes from Anomalospiza imberbis, assembly GCF_031753505.1. Taxonomy (NCBI): domain Eukaryota; kingdom Metazoa; phylum Chordata; class Aves; order Passeriformes; family Viduidae; genus Anomalospiza; species Anomalospiza imberbis. The sequence continues at coordinate 1,023,199 of NC_089700.1, forward strand.
GGGAGGCCCAATGGACATTTTGCAGAGGTGCAGACACTCCTTCCTTGAGTCACTCAGGTCCAAAGCAAATCTCACTGGGCTGCAAGGTCTGGAAAATCTCTTGGATTCCCAGCTCCACGCTGCTCTTTGCTGCTCCTCCATCATCCTTGGTGCCCTTGGAATCAAAGAGCCACAGGGGTTTGGGACCTTAGAGATGATCCAGCTCCAACCCTGCCGTCCTCACACTTGGCACAGGGTGTTGGATGTGCCATGGGATCCCAGGATTCCCCTCTGGAGCTCTCTGGAGCTCTCAGTGGCCAAACTGAGCTCACACATGGCAAATGTTGATGCTGAAATTATCCCCAAGCTGGAATTATTCCCAAGGTCTCTCTGCACCCCATGAATGAGCAGTGAGGGGGAGCTTTGGCAAGTCCCTGCTGGCCACATGAGGTCTGTGGCACTGCAAAGGTTCCCAGAGAACCCAGAGGTGTTGCTTGGTGCCTTCAGCATCCTCTTCCCACAATGGGAAAACGAGCCAGGCTCCCACCACTGCCATTCCTTGTTATTGTCACACTTCCCTGGTTCCTGCCAGGGCTGAGTCCTGCAGGGACCAAAGGTCTGTGGGCACCTGGAGCTCTTCTCACCCAGCTGAGGGCCTGGGGACGATGAGCTGATCTGTTTTGGCTCTGCTGGGGTGGCCAGAGAGGTTCTGAGTCATTGCTTGAGTCATGAGGCTCAGCCACAGCGCTGGTGCCCCCAGGTGCCTCGGTGACATTAATGCCAGCATTAACACAGAGCTTTACAGGGAGGAAAATGTGAGGGCACTGCTAGGAGGGAACCAAGGAGTGATTTAGGTGGGTTTAAACCAGTGCTTAAGCTCAGCTCTGGTGTTCTGCTAAGATCACCCGCACAGGCAGTGACCCATCCCTTGGCTCAGGGAACTCAGGGATGGGGTGGAATCCTGCCTGAACCCCTCTGTCCTCACCCCCTTTGCCACCTGCCAGGCTGCCCTGGCCCAGCAGCCCCTCACCCCCATTCCCAGGGTTTCCATGTCCCAATAGACCCCTCACCCTCTTTCCCAGGGTTTCCATGTCCCAATAGACCCCTCACCCCCATTCCCAGGGTTTCCATGTCCCAATAGACCCCTCACCCCCATTCCCAGGGTTTCCATGTCCCAGCAGCCCCTCACCCCCATTCCCAAGGTTTCCATGTCCCAATAGACCCCTCACCCCCATTCCCAGGGTTTCCATGTCCCAATAGACCCCTCACCCCCATTCCCAAGGTTTCCATGTCCCAGTAGACCCCTCACCCCCATTCCCAAGGTTTCCCTGTCCCACCCCACCGTGCCCCTAGGTTTCCCTGCCCTCCCAGTTTGTAAATAAGCTCTGGGAATGTGTGAGTGCCTTGTAATCATGGAATCTTTAAGCTGGAAAAGAGCTCTGAAATCCTCAGGTGCAGCCATTAACCCATCACTTCCCAGTCCCCATGGAACCATTTCCCTTCCTCAGTCAGGCACCCCAGCCCGGCCGGGGTTTATAAATCTGCATTTGTGCCTGGGAGCAGGGAGGGGAGGGAGCTGTCCTGGGGCTGTCCCGGGCCAGGGAGCACATCCTGCTCCACCTGGCTGCAGCTGTTCCTGCCTGTGCCCCTCCAGCCTTCCCAGGAGTTCTCATCCTGTGGGATGAGCTGTGCTCAGGCCTCAGCGGGAGCCTGGAGGCAGGGGAGGGGAGGATGTGACCAGCACCCATCTCACAGGGGGACTGGGGTCCTGTGAGCCTGGCTGGGTCAGGGTTTGTGGGATGGCCCCTGGAGAGAAGAGAGGAAGGTGAGGGAGAACAGACAGCACACGAGCTCCCAGCCTTCTCCTTTCTCCCCATCCTTAAACCAGCTCTGAGTTAATTTGTGGATGATCCACACATGGCTCAGAATCCCAAGGACCCTGGGGAGAGCAGCACATCTGCAGCACAGGGATGGGAGGGCTGGATTTGATGCCAGGCCTCGATCCCCCTGCAGCTCCCAGCGCTGGTGCGTGGCTGTGGGGAGGAGCAGGAGGGCGAGCTGGGCGGCTCCTGCTTGTGCCAAACCCAAATTCCACACTGTGCTCCCAGGACAGGATGTGAAAACCGGGCTTTGGTGATGCCCGGGCTGTGCAGAGCAGCCCTGTGCAGGTTTTGGTGTTGGTTTTTCTAACATTTCTCTCGTGGCTGTCAAAAGGAATTTTCAGACAAACCCGTGATTTCTCTCTGTTGATGAAATGATGCTGCAGTCTCCTGAGGTGCTGATGGCAGGGAAGGTTTGTTTTCTGCAGCTTCACATGAATGTTAAAGGGATATTTCTACCAGGCAAAAGTGGGGTCTAGTTGCCTTGCTAGTTAAGAGTTTTAATTGAAAAGGCAGTCAGTAAGGGGATAATGCAATTGTCAATGGCATCTTTCTTTGGAGGTTGTGGGAAATGCTCTCATTAAGCTGATAATTAAAGCCTGTGAAGTTAGTGATGATCCCTAGCAGAGGCACAGGGAAGTCAGCCTGAAGTCTTGTACAAAGTCAGAGCCCAGCAGTCCTTTTCTCTGGAATCACGTGTGGGACCGAGTCCTGCCTGTCCTCTGAGGGTGGAGTGACACTGGAGAGAGCCCGAGCTGAAAGACTCCGTGCTCGGGGTCACACGGGCACAGGCCAAATGTATGCGGGGGCAGGTACCAGCATCTCTTTAAAATGCAAATTGTTTTCTTGCTAATCTGGCTAATTTAAAGAAATTAGCATCCCAAAGCATCCCGATTTGCATCCCGGCGCTTGGATTCGCTGCTATCGGAGCCATCGAGCGCAGTGCCGCGGTGTAAATCACCCGGAGCCGCTGTCACCTTGCGTTCCCTTCCCGAGCGAGCCGGGACCGGTCCACCCGCGGGATGCCCCCGCGAGGGGCAGCCGGGGGAACGCCACAGCCCATAAATGTTTCACAGAACGGCTCTCCAGGTGATGAGCTGCCCACCACTTACCTCAATATTCTGGCCCAGAAATGAGCCCGGTCCTGCAGAGCCCCGGAGCTGAGAGCGGTTTTGGAAACGGGACCCTCCCATTTTACAGAATCCCCTTTCAGAACCTCACCCCAGGATATTCCCCCCAGAAATCCCAGATCTCCTGGATTCCGGAGATCGCAATTCGGCCCAGGGAGCGCTCGGGCTGTGCTGGTTTTGGACCCGGGCTGTGCTGGTTTTGGTTTTGGGCTCGGGCTGTGCTGGTTTTGGGCTCGGGCTGTGCTGGTTTGGAGCCCGGGCTGTGCTGGTTTTGGACCCGGGCTGTGCTGGTTTTGGTTTTGGGCTCGGGCTGTGCTGGTTTTGGGCCCGGGCTGTGTCGGTTTTGGACCCGGGCTGTGTCGGTTTTGGACCCGGGCTGTGTCGGTTTTGGATCCGGGCTGTGTCGGTTTTGGGCTCGGGCTGTGTCGGTTTTGGACCCGGGCTGTGCTGGTTTTGGACCCGGGCTGTGCTGGTTTTGGTTTTGGGCTCGGGCTGTGTCAGTTTTGGGCTCGGGCTGTGTCGGTTTTGGACCCGGGCTGTGCTGGTTTTGGTTTTGGGCTCGGGCTGTGCTGGTTTTGGGCTCGGGCTGTGCTGGTTTTGGTTTTGGGCTCGGGCTGTGCTGGTTTTGGTTTTGGGCTCGGCTTTCCCAGGGCGTTTGTGCCGAGATAAGGACAAGGAGATCGCCATCGGCCGCGCGGCTGCTCGGATCGCGCACACGGGGTGTGGTAAGAGGCACAGATGTGGGGTGTGATACGAGGCACAGATGTGGGGTGTGATAAGAGGCACAGATGTGGGGTGTGATACGAGGCACAGATGTGGGGTGTGATAAGAGGCACAGATGTGGGGTGTGATAAGAGGCACAGATGTGATTGATAAGAAGCACAGATGTGATAAGAAGCGCAGGTAGCAGTGGTGGCACGGCTGGCACCAGCGCTGCCGCGGGCACTGCCGGCATTGCTGTCGTGGCCCTGGCATTGATCTGCTGGAGTCTCACGGTCTGAGACACTTCTCACACCTGGGGACTGAACAGCAGCAGCTCCAGGCAGGGCTGGGTGCTGAATGGGAGCAAAACACAACCCCAAATCCTACCGGTGCTGGAAGCAGGTCTGATTTACCCACCCCATCAGTTCAATAACATGGAGGAGGAGATGTCCATGGCCTGATCAATGAAGGAGATTTTCCACAAGATTAGGTTAAGCATTCTCAGGAGATCTGGGCATTGAACTGCTCAGAAGGGGATTTTAAAGATCCTTCAGCAGGCATGAGTATCCCTTTTTTTTTTTTTTTTTTTTTTTGTGGAGGGAAAAGTGACTTTTGGTACAAAACTCCCTCCAAACAGTCCCATGCCTTGTTCAGAGCAGGAGCCACACTCAGCACTGCAGCAACTCAGCTCATTAGTGGCAGGACCTGTCACCTGTCCTTGCTGGTGGCACTGAGGCTGTGCCTGCACTGCCTGCTCTGCATGCCAGGCATACACAGATGCTGCTGGGAAGCTGGGCTGAAATACCTGCTGGATCTGCAATGGCCTGGCCCCTGCTCTGCCTGCTGGATCCTGCTCTGCCTGCCCTCCCCTCCCTCTGGAGCCTGGGGCTGGCCCTGTAAAGTTTGTGCAGAACCTGAGAGGGAGAGCCCTGGCTGTGCTGCTGGCTCCTGTTCCCCTGCCAAAATGGCTTTTTGGGAGCTGCCTCTGCACTCTCTGGGACTGAGGACTGACCTGTTCACCTCAGTGTATGGCTTGATTCTGTCTTTGGGGGCATCTGGGACACAACAGGGGTCATTCCCTGGTACAGCAAAGGATTTGGATCCATGGGCACCGGGAAGTTGCTGTGGAGGTTTCCCAGGGCATGGGGGGTCTCTGATGTGCAGCAGATCCAGAGGGGCATGTTGGGCTCTAAGGGGTAATTAATTGATTATAATGAAGGTGGGGAGACCCTGGCATAGATTTCCAGAGCTGTGGCTGCCCCCGGATCCCTGGCAGTGTCCAAGGCCAGGCTGGAGGGGGTTTGGAGCACCCTGGGACAGTGGAAGGGGTCCCTTTTCACATCAGGGTGTTGCACTATATGGCCTCTAAAAGTCCCTTCCAACCCAACCTTCTGTCTGATTTCCGAGTCTCTGATCTTTTCATCTCATTCCAGGGGATGGCCAGGTGGATTTTGATGAATTTATGACCATTCTGGGACCTAAGCTGGTGTCGTCGGAGGGCAGGGACGGCTTCCTGGGGAACACAATAGACAGCATATTCTGGCAGGTAAGTCAGCATTGCTTGAATTGCAACTTCAGCCAGCTCTCAGCAGCTTCCAGAGTGGAGTTGTTGAGGAGCACAGGTTGTTTTACTGAGTGGGAATGATTCTGGAAAGGGTGTTGAGGTCCATCATGCTGGGGGCTGTGGAAGAACATCCCACGTTGGGAGAGGGAATTGTGTCCAGCCAAGCCCTGTGTTCCTGTGGATGGATGCAGCTGGACACAGCAAAGCACCCCAAGACTCATGCAGCACCTTTGGGAGTCTGGGATTCACTTTTGGAAGAGAAAAGGATTTTTCTCCAGGAATCTTTTGAGTAGGGAACCTTGAAGCTGCCCAGCTGCTCCCAGAAGTGTGTCCCTGTCCAGTGTCCCTTGGCTGTGGCAGGGGTTGTTCCACACAGAGGGAATGTGCTGGGCAGGGCACTTCCCACTGGGATTTCTGCTGAATTCAGGGATGAGCACTCTATATTGTGCCAGAGAAAGTTTTGCCCCAGGTGCTGCCCAGGGGTGGTTTGGTCCTGCTGGTCCCAGGCACTGGAAGGAGATAGATCCAGCACTGGGAGCTGCTTTTTGGCTGCCCTGCAGTGAGACTTTAAACAGCACTGGAGCTTCCAGGAAAAGCAGTCCAGGCCATTATGGCAGGATCAAAAATCCCCCAAAACACAGAGCTGCATGTTTGCTGCCAATGGATCAAATGTGTGGCTTCCTGTGGGATTCCAGCTCCTTTCACTGACCATCCCACAACCCTGGCCTGCTAAGAAACTTTGGCTGTTTCCAAGTTTAATGAAGCAAAAGAGCCAAACCTGGAAATGAGATTTTCTGCCTTCTTTTACAACCCTCCAGCCCTGTCCAGACTGAATTGGGTGGAGCTTTGGAAGAGTATTTTAAAAGGCTTTTAAAAACTTGTTCCTGGCCTCCTGGCATGGGACAGGAATAACCCTGAAAATTCTGCTCTGGATTCCAGGATTTGGTTGTCAAAGCAGGAGTTTGGTGCTGGTGAAGCCCCCATGGTTTGTGATGTACCTGGAAGGAGTAATTGGCACCAAGAGGGGCAGGACTGGGAGCCAGGGATGTTTTAGTGCCTTCACTGCTCCTTGGGAGCCTCATCCCAGCCTGGGAGGGAGAGGAGGGAGCCCCATCCCATCCCACGGAGCCATTGGCGCCTTCCAGAATTCCAGCCCCTCAGGAGCTGCTCAAGAAGCAAAAATCCTGGTGGGAAAATCAAGTTTGTGAGCTGAGCTCTTGGATGGAGAGCAGAGAAGTCTGGAGCCTTCCTGAAAATTCCACTCACAGTTTAACCCACTGCTTTTAGTGACGCTCCCACCTCTGCAAATGCCTGGAATGAGGCCGGGAGGCAGGATTGTGCCTGGATTTAGGGCAGCAGGGTTCCTGGGATCAACCTCCACAGGGACATGGCCCTGGTGTCTCCCTGTCTGTGGTGAGACAGGGAAAACGGAGCAGAGGCTCCGGGTGGGAGCCCTGGGTGGGCAGGGACAGCCCTGGGGGCTCCTTCAGGCAGCAAAGCTCTGACTGAGTTCCACAAGTGCTCCATGGCCTTGGAAAACAGCAGTTATGGGCTTTGCCACCTCTTTACTCAGCACTTCCCTGGATTTCTCAGCCCTTGAAGAGCTCTGGTTGCTTTTCCTCTGGGGTTGGAGTACAATGTCTTTGCAGCTTTTTCCCAAAGAAAAAGCAAGGAAAAAATCACGGAAGTGTCATTTAGGGAACAGGTTCTCCTTGCCCATTGCTCCCTGGCTTTACCCAATCCCTCTGCAGGGCCATCAGTCACCTCATCCCTGAGCATTTCTGCCTCTGCAGCATCTCCAGTGGGATTCCTGATGGGAAACCAAGGCTTTGTGGGAATCATGGCTTGGCCGTGTTCCCCACTTCCCCCTGATGTGCAATTTCCACATTTTCTGGAGCAAATGGCAGGGGCTGAGCCCGGCTTGCTGACAGAGCCCTTTAGCCCTGCAGCCATTCCCAAGGAAGGATTTTAAGGAGGGAATGGTGCCCACAAGGCTGTGGCTGTGCCTAGGGCTGGGGGGCAAGGATGGGGCAAAAGGGGCACCTGGCTGGGCAGTGCCACCATGAAACATCACCCCAAAGCTTCCTCAGTCAGTCCCATGGGAGAGAGGAACCTGTGGGCATCCAGAAAGTGCCTTCCCCTCCCCATCCAAGCAGCTGCCCTCCAGCCCTCCCCATGCTGGGATGTCTTTGCCAAGCTCATTTCTAAGGGTAAAGACCTCCAGGCTCCAGGGTTAAACACTTCCTTTGGGGGTGGAATGTGAGGGAACTCCAGGCCCTGGGGCCCAGAGGGAATAACAGCCCTGGATGAGAGGTTTCTAATGGAATGAACCTCTCTGGGGTGGCTGAAATGCTTTGGGAAGTCAGGACAAGTGGCATTGTTAAACAACAGGGCTGCATCTGCTTCGGGTGCAGGAGAAATTCTGTGCCCACAGCACTGATGAGGTGGTTTGGAAAAGCCAACACTTTGTACCTGACCAGCTGAGAGCCAAAGCACTGCCTGATTAATTTCCCCCTTTTTCCCTTTGCTGTGTGCACACGGAGGCTGCAGGGGATTTCAGGAAGGATATCTGGGGCTTTGTCTGGCATGAGGGGACAGGGCTGGGTCATCCTCTCAGCCACGGTGCCTGTTCATCCCATCAGGAGCAGCCCGGGCATCTGCGGATAAACAAAGCTGCTTTGCAGGAGCACGAGGAGCAGAATTCCAATGGGGAGATACTGCCCAGAGCTCTCATTTCTCACTGTTGGGATGTCTCTGCAGGTTTGAGGAGGCAGGTCCTGTGTGATAATTTACTTGTGGGGAATTTTGGAAGGAATTCGAGACCGACCTCGGAGCTGGTTTTGATGATGCAGTTTACTTTCTTATCTTCTACACAGGCAGGAAGGGTGAGCTTGGCTCACATCTTTACTGCATGGCTCAGAAGGTCACAAGACCCCTAGTTACAAGACTTTTTAAGGAGTTATTGACCAACAAAACACTGCCAACAAGAATATTTATGTTTTTGACCCAATCCTTAAATATTCCATCTTATGGACCCATGCTACAGTGTCAGCTTTCTCAGCCAATGATGTTATGACACACAAACCTACAGTACTGCATTCTAAACTCCTTGTTTACCTCTGGAACTACTTTTATTTTTTCTATATCTTAAACTCTAAACATTCCTTTACTTAGCTTAATGTGTCTCTGCTTTAAACTATAAATCCACATTCTTGCTTGTAGCACCTAAGTTTGGAAGCCTTTTCCAAGGTCTCAGATTAAATCCTGTGTTTAATCTTAAACTTTGGTTTACAGGCCCAAAGTTCTGAGAGCTCTTTGCATTTTGGACTCCACCAGTCCTGCAAATGGAACAGCTCAGCAGCTGTTCATGTTCTCTGGGTTTGGGGGAACCTTTTCCTTTCTCCAGGCTCTCACAGACTTTTGGTAGGGGGAGGGATATCCTGGGGTATATGATCCTTGATGGGTGAGTAGGAATGGCAAAAAATCCAACAGCATCCCTGTGTGAGGAGGGAGGGATGTGCAGGGACAGTGGGGACAGGCAGGGACAGTGGGGACAGGCAGGGACAGCAAGGACAGGCCAGGGACAGAAGGGACAGGCCAGGGACAGCAGGGACAGCAGGGACAGGCAGGGACAGGCAAGGACAGGCAGGGACAGCAGGGACAGGCAGGGACAGCAAGGACAGGCAGGGACAGGCCTGGGACAGAAGGGACAGGCAAGGATGTGCAGGGACAGGCAGGGATGTGCAGGGACAGGCCAGGGACAGCAAGGACAGGCAGGGACAGCAGGGACAGGCAGGGATGTGCAGGGACAGGCCAGGGACAGCAAGGACAGGCAGGGACAGGCAGGGACAGGCAGGGACAGCAAGGACAGGCAGGGTCAGGCAGGGACAGGCAGGGACAGCAAGGACAGGCAGGGTCAGGCAGGGACAGGCAGGGACAGCAAGGACAGGCAGGGACAGCAAGGACAGGCAGGGTCAGGCCTGGGACAGCAGGGACAGCAAGGACAGGCAGGGACAGGCAGGGACAGCAAGGACAGGCAGGGTCAGGCCTGGGACAGCAGGGACAGCAAGGACAGGCAGGGTCAGGCAGGGACAGGCAGGGACAGTGGGGACAGGCAGGGACAGGCAGGGACAGGCAGGACAGGCCAGGGACAGGCAGGACAGGCAAGGACAGCAGGGACTCCTGACTCTGAGCTGCACCCCCAAAGGCCACTTTGCTCCCTGGAAAACGGGGGTGCATTTGGGGCTGGCTGGGGAGGGAATTCAGCGAGGGGAAGGGGGATCAGCGCTGGGGGGGACACGGGACAGCAGAGGGACACGGCTGCGTGGGACACGAGGTTCCCCTCCCAGCCCAGCATGGGCACAGAGGTTTCCTGCTGTGCCCGTCCCTAATCCCGTGTGCAGCTGGGAATGCAGGAGAGTCCCAGGGGACAGATCTGGGCTCTGCTGATCTGGTCAATCAATTAGTGCCTTAATAGAGTGAAATGGAGGGGAAAATGGGAGGGAATGGCCTGGCACGGGGCAGGGCAGGGAGAGGGAGTGAGGGAGCAGGGAATGAGAGGCTGTGTTGGGGCTGTCTCCAAAGATGGTTTTGCCTGGAGAGGGATTTTTCTTTATGGAGTTCAGAGATAAACCTGCTGCGGTTGCTTCCTGTGTGTGAGTTTCTCCTCCTGTCCCTGCAGAGGAGTTAATCTGATGATGGCAAATGAGCCTTGCTGCAGAGGAATTGTTTGTGTCTGTGTCCAATTTGATGTGGGAACAGATCCAGGTGCCCCTTTGGGGTCAGCCCTTCCTCCCTCTCCTCCTCCTCCAGAGGCAGTGCAGCCCCTCTGGGCAGGTGCAGGATGTTGTAAAACCACAGGATGGGACATTTTACATCTTGCACCAGAATTTTTTGCTGGTGCTGAGCTGCTCTGCTGCAGAAATCTCGACTCCTGGATTTCAGGAGCTGCTGTGTCAGCTTTTAAAAGAACCTTCTCAAATCGACTGCTGGGGAGGAAGAGAGGTAAGAGATTGGGAAGGAATTCTTTCCTCAGAGGGTGGGCAGGCCCTGGCACAGGGTGCCCAGAGCAGCTGTGGCTGCCCCTGGATCCCTGGCAGTGCCCAAGCCCAGGCTGGACAGGGCTTGGAGCACTCTGAGGTCATGGAAGGTGTCCCTGCCATGGCAGGGGGGGAATGACACGAGCTTTAAGGTCCCTCCAAGCCAATCCATTCCACATCTCTGTGATTCGTAGATCCAGTGCCCTCCCTCTGGGTGGCTGCTCCGGGGTTTAAATCAGAAAATGCATCTGAAAGTTTGGGTGGAAATTTGATGGATGGGGCCAAAGATGGAGAACTGGGGCAGGACCATTGCACCAGGAACACCTCCCCAAATCCTCCTCCACCAAACAAATCATCCCACAGCACCACCTCATTCTGGGCAGCACTTTTTGATTGTTGAACCTGAGATATGTTCAAATTATGTCCATGGGAAAAAAAATCAGTACTTTAAAAATATCCACCATTTCTTGGGTTTTCCCAGCTGGAAAAGTAAAGGAGAGGTTGGAAACCTTCGCATTGATTATCCTGCACCACCACTGCAATGTGAACTGGCAGCCAAGGCAGAGACCTTTCTTGGGACACCCAGCTGTGGTCACTGTGTTCACCAGTGCCCCTGAACTCAAGCATCCTGATCATATCCTAATTTCAGGAATTAAATCTCCTGCCACAGCTGCTCCTGCAGTTTAGGTCATGGTTTCCTCACATCCATATTTAAAAGGTGAGATTTTCCATGGGAGGTTGCAGGTGACTGGTGTGAAGTTGATCCCAAAAAACCCGGGACACTGTTCAGTGTCCTTCAGCTCATCCCAAATATCCTGGGACTCTCCCAGAGTGTCCTTCAGCTCATCCCAAATATCCTGGGACTCTCCCAGAGTGTCCTTCAGCTCATCCCAAATATCCTGGGACTCTCCCAGGGTGTCCTTTAGCTCATCCCAGATAACCTGGGACACTCACAGAGTGTCCCAGAGTGTCCTAGAGCTATCAGAGGGAAGCAGCCACTTCCAGGGTACAATTCATGGGATCTGCTTTGGGCATCAGCCTCAGGAAGGGATAAATTGTGCTTCAGAAGTGCCATGTTTACTGCATTTGGTACAAAAAATGTGGAGGGAAGTGGTTCAGGTGGAGCTGTGTGCACTGGGGACAGCTAAATGTCACATCATGGGTCCCAGCCAGGCTTTCAAGGCCTTTTTGGTTTAAGTTCCAGCCCCGGGGTGCTGTTATCAGTGGAAGGGGAACAGCTCTGCTGCCTCACTGAACCTCCCTTTGCTGCCAGGACATTATTGCCCTGTTGCTCTCCGTGGATTTGTGGCAGCACAGGGAGAGCTGAGCCCGTGCAGGGATGAATCCATCTTCAGACACTGCCTGCTCCCTGTGCCTAGGCCTGTGTCCAGATGTGCTGGCACAGCTGGAGCAGATGTGAGCACTGCAGGGCTTCATGCCGTGGCCCGTGGTGGCACAGTGCCCCTGTCACGCCCCTGGAGCCCTGGATGAATCCACCACAGCAATTCTGGCAAGCCTCACATTCACCTGCCTGTGAAGAGACCTCCTTTCCACCCCCACATTTTCCCTGCAACAAAATCCACCCTCCCAAACCTCCAGGGCCGAGTTTAGAGCTCAGCACTGGAGACACTGGAGATGGCAAAGTTTTGGAAGCAGCAAAGCAGGAGAAAAGCAGGATTTCCTTGTCCAGCTGTGGTTTTGAGCTTCAAGCAGCACATTTAGGCATCAGAAATGCTCTGCAGCTTTGGTTCAGAACCCGTTTAAAGCAGGCAGTTGATCTCCAAAGGGTTCCTGCCTGCCGGGTTCAGGATCTCTGGCTGCCCTGGAAGGTGTGACTGGGCTCTGTGCACCCTCTGCAGCACTCAGGGACACTTCCTCCAGCAGCTGTCATGGTCCAGAGGTTCTACTTTCTGTGCCAGTTTATTTATAAACTCAGTCTGCAGCCCCAGGGCTTTTTTTTGGGGAGTTGTTTTTTTTTTTTTTCTCTTGCCTGGTGTGTGAAATAGGAATTGTGCTGTGAATTTCTCAGGGATTCACTTGGAAGTGTCAGGAGCAGTCTGTAGGAAAGGTGAATGTGTGTGAGCATCACTTGAGGGGTGCATGGCACAGGGCTGGGAGAGGCTTCCTGGCTTTTTGTGGACTCCTTCCTGAGGGGATCTGAATCCCCAGCAACCCTGAGGACAGGGATCCACCCCTCATGCTGTTTTTTTGGGAAGCGGGATCATTTTTCCTTTGGAAAAGCCTCTGGGTGATGGAGCAGAGGTGATGAGTTTCAGGCAGGGGACTTTCAGGGCAAATCCCAAATCCCCTCACTCCCAGTGTCAGGAATAAGTTTCTGCCAGAGAGGAGGATCCACCCAGCCTTAAAACCCAATCCAGATCTCAGGATCATCCATCCATCATCCATCCATCCATCCATCCATCCATCCATCCATCCATCCATCAATCATCCATCCATCATCCATCCATCATCCATCCATCATCCATCCATCCATCCATCCATCCATCCATCCATCCATCCATCCATCAATCATCCATCCATCCATCCATCCATCCATCCATCATCCATCCATCATCCATCCATCCATCATCCATCCATCCATCCATCCACCATCCATCCATCATCCATCCATCATCCATCCATCCATCATCCATCCATCCATCCATCCATCCATCATCCATCCATCATCCATCCATCATCCATCCATCCATCCATCCATCATCCATCCATCCATCCATCCACCATCCATCCATCATCCATCCATCATCCATCCATCCATCATCCATCCATCCATCCATCCATCCATCATCCATCCATCCATCCATCCATCATCCATCCATCCATCCATCATCCATCCATCATCCATCCATCCATCCATCCATCATCCATCCATCCATCCATCCATCCATCCATCCATCCATCCATCATCCATCCATCCATCATCCATCCATCATCCATCCATCCATCATCCATCCATCCATCCATCCATCATCCATCCATCCATCCATCCATCCATCCATCATCCATCCATCCATCCATCATCCATCCATCATCCATCCATCCATCCATCCATCCATCATCCATCCATCCATCCATCCATCCATCCATCATCCATCCATCCATCATCCATCCATCCATCCATCCATCCATCCATCCATCCCTCATCCATCCATCCATCCATCCATCCATCCATCCATCCATCCATCCATCCATCCATCCATCCCTCCTCTCTGCACAGAGGAAATTACATGGGAGGAGCTCCAATCCTGCCAGACCCTGCCTTTGGCTTCCCTGGATTCTTCCCATTCCTGTAATAAAATCATCTCTCACTGCACTGCAGGAATTTTGTTGAGGGAAATCTTAATTCACTCAAAGGAAAGTCTGATTTTCATGGAGGTCTGAGACTGGGAATTTAAAACAGACTTGGCCTGTTTATTTCTTCTTTTTTTTTTTTTTAAGAATCCTCACGGTGAGATAGAAATCTACACATTGCCCTGCCTCCAAACTCTGGCATTCAGTGGAGTAAGAATATCAGGGAAACTGAACTAAGGCTTGAAAAAGATGGAAAGCCAGGAAAATAGACACTCCATCGCTCATAAACAAGCAGAAACCTCGAGGCGTTGGCAACTGATTGCAACAAAGAAATGTGTTAGGAAGAAAATGACCTTTTCTGTGAAAGAAAATCTAAAAAAATAAATTACCTGCTTAAAAAAAAAAAAAAAAAGGAAACAAAATAAAGACCTTTGGAAAAATGTAAATGAAGAAGCTGCAAAGATCCCAGTGCTGGGGGTGGGGAGTGCTGGAGCTCCTCAGGATGAGGGGAGGAAAGGCCTGCAGGCCCTGACTGCCAGGGAATCCCTGCAGCCCAGCGGGTAACTCGCATTTTCCCAGTGTGTATCCCAGATTTCAGGCACACCTGGAACCTGGCACCAAAGCCCTGGCACAGGGTGCCCAGAGCAGCCGTGGCTGCCCCATCTCTGGTAGTGCCCAAGGCCAGGCTGGACACTGGGGCTTGGAGCACCCCAGGCTGGTGGAAAGGTGTTGGGGTTGGAATGGGATGGCTTTGAAGGTCCCTCCAACTCGAACTCTTCTGGGATTCTGAAAGAACCCCCGGGAGGTTCCAGGCCCTGAGTGACCCCTGGGTGTTTGTGATGCTCTCCAGGTGTCTCCTGCACACAGCTCCTGCCACGGCCACCCGGGGCTGAGCTTCTGCCCCTGCAGAGGCGCTAGGAGCAGTTTGGAAGTGCCCGTGGAGAAGAGAGGTGTCCCCTCTGCCTCGCCATGCTCATCCAGCTGTCACCTCTGTGGGACAGCTGTCCCACCACTGGTGGCCCTCACAGAGTTGCTCAGGCCCAGCTGTCATGAGCTACTGCCGGGATGGGGACATTCCTGTGGCCACCAGGGTGGAGATGGGCCTGGCCATCCCTGCTGAGGAGGTGGAGATGGCCTGGGTGTCCTGCAGGCTCAGCTCCATCCTGCCCTGTCCCCCGGGCCCCTCTGCTGCTGGCAGGAGGTGGGACAGGGGCTGGGCCCCCTCCCTCCCCTTCCTTTGGGATCTTGCCCTGATTTCTCCAGGCACTTGTGCCACCAGTGCTGCCAGTGGGGTTGTGCTTCAGTTTGGAGGTTTTTATTTCAGTTTGGGATTTTTTTAACTTCAGTTTTTTTTCTTTTTTTTAACTTCAGTTTGGAGTTTTTTGTCAGTAATTTCTGGGCTCTTGGGTGATGTGCAGGGATTGAGGGTGTTCGTGGTGCTGTGACCATCTCACATCACTGCACCAATGCCAGGCAGATCCTTCTCAGGCTCTGAATTTATCAGCAAAATTCCCAGCAGATCCCTAATGCAGTTTTACCAAGTGAATGGAACAATGTGGATCTTCAAGAGAAATTCCTTGAGGATTTTTCTTTAAATTAATTTACCACTTCACTCAGAACCCGTTTCTTTGTCTGGGTGTTTTCTGCACCATCATTTCTCTGTCTGAGGAGGTTTGGGGTTATTTTTGTGCTGACAGAGACAGAAATCTGTGCTCTGAGGTGGCTGCAGCCTCCAGAGCTGGCAGTGTTGATGCGGTGTACAGATATTTGTTTTGTTATTTTTGCTGTTGAGTACACAACTCTATCAAGGGGTCATTAGAATAAATGATTCTGTGATCCAATACATTTACTCAGTTAAAAGAATGTAGCCACAGCAGGAGCCCAGAGCAACCTGAGGGAGCTGTACAAGGATCCAATATTTGTGTGAGCTCAGTGGGAAGTGTTCAGAACTGATTTTTATCATTTTGGAGTGTGAATAAGCAGATCTGGCACCCAAGGGGAAGATCTCTGCTCACAATGAGCCACAATAAGGCTGCCGTTCCCTCCAGAGATGGATTTTAGTGTCCAAATTTCCTACTCTGAGCAGAGCCAACCCTCGGGATCACCCAGCAAGGTGGGGCTTAGGGAAGGGTTTGAGCAGGGAGTGGGAGCTGCTGCCTTCCCTGGGGAAGGGATGTGGGAATCATCCCCTGACAGTGATCTGCATGTTTTTCATCTGCTCCTGCCCCTGCTGGGGGTTGGTTCGATGTTCCCCCGGGGGTCCCCTGCCCAGGGGATCATTATCAAACATGTCCCTGTCACTCCAGCTGCTCCCCCTGTGCCCCTGCAGCTCCAGTGCCCTCAAACTCGGGGAGTGACAGAGCAATAGAGAGACAAAGGAGAGAAATGATACTCACTTCTAAAAATTTAAAAGGTTTATTAAACCTTATCAAAAATACGACAGAAGACTGAATAGAGAAAACATTACAGCGCTGGGGGCAAAGGATTCTATCACCATGTGCTCACCCACACCATGGAGGTTTCACCTTTTAACCCTTTGGTCCCTCCCAAAGTTCTGTCCATCGACTCCTCCTGCTCTGTCCAGTGCTGGAGATCACTTCCTGACATCCTGACTGGGGTCAGCTGTTGCCATGGTAACGAGCGACCCTCCCAAATGTCCCAAACCCAGGCACCCCTGATAACAGCACAAGGGGGTAAAACACAACTATAAATCTGTAAAACTTCTCCTAACATATATACAGGATATTTGCCTTTTAATTGAGAGTCACCCATCGCATTGCTCATCTGTCACAAAACAAACATCTGCATCTGAAAGGAGCAGAGCCCGAGCAGAGATGTCAGGGAGGCAGCCAGGCTGGGTGCAAGTGCCACATTCCAGGGATGTCAGCGACTCTTATCCCTGTGAGGATAAATCTGTGAACCTCAGCTTCCAGCACTGGTGTCCTTTGTATAAAGACAATTGAAGCAATATAAATATTTACTTTATGGCCCGCTGG
This sequence comes from Anomalospiza imberbis, assembly GCF_031753505.1. Taxonomy (NCBI): domain Eukaryota; kingdom Metazoa; phylum Chordata; class Aves; order Passeriformes; family Viduidae; genus Anomalospiza; species Anomalospiza imberbis. Next base: position 1,039,801 of record NC_089700.1, read on the forward strand.
TGTGTGGGTGCATGCTTTCACAAAATTATCCAGGATTCTAGTACCAGAGGGCAGGGTTAGGTGGGATATTGGGCAGGAATTGTTCCCTGGGAGGGTGGGCAGGCCCTGGCACAGGGTGCCCAGAGCAGCTGTGGCTGCCCCTGGATCCCTGGCAGTGCCCAAGGCCAGGCTGGATGGGGCTGGGAGCAGCCTGGGACAGTGGGAGGGGTCCCTACCCTGGCAGGGGTGGGATGGGATTTAAGGTCCCTCCCACCCAAACCATTCTGGGATTCCAGATTTTTGTTAAATTTATCTATTCCCCAATGTTGGCTTCCTTTTGCTATGTCAGCCTTGTCCTGGCATTTTCCAATGCCACATTTTTAACACGGGCAGGAAAGCTCTGCTGAACTCATGCTCAAAACCCTCTGTGTGGATATTCCAGCAGACTGCACCTCTTTTTCCTACTGCCATTCGAAAGTTCTCCATTTCAAGGGCATTTTCAGGACAAAATTGGAATTTATTTTAATAACAGAATCAAATGAAGATAAACCTCCCAGAAACTGCTGGTTCAGCTCAGGATAGGCGTGGAAAATAAAACCTCTTGCCCAGGATTGTTTTGTGAACTTCCAGAGAAAGAGAACAAAGCCCTGCGAGGAGGGGATGGAGAGAAGCCTCGCCTCTGTCCTGCTGTCCCTGAGCCAGCTGAGTCTTTGTCACCTTCAGCCCCTTCTGAGCTTGCCTAGACTTCCTGTGGAACATGGGGGCTCAGTTTAATTTTGATCTGAGGTTAAACTTGCTCTGGGAACAAACCCCAGCAGATCAGTGCTGGATGTGGCTCAGAGCAGAGCTGGGTAGGGAACAGGCAAACTGGTGTGGGACAGGGCTGAAGTGGCCCAGAGCAGCTCCTGAACTGCTCCTAAACTGTGCCAAAACTGCTCCCAACCCACTCTGGGGCTGGCAGGGGACGTGTCCTGGTACCCCGAGCCAAACCTTTAGGTGTGATCTCAGCTTGTTGGGAAGATTTCGATTTAGATTTTAGGTTTGTGTTTTGGTTCACATCTTGATTCATGCTGAGCAGGGAAATACTGGCATAAATCTCCCAAGATGAGGATCTTGGGAATGAAGGGAAAAGCTGAGCCTGCTGTGCTTGTGCTGTGCTCCTTCCTCCTGCGCTGAATTGGGCTTTTCATTTCGGGTAGGTGTGTGATACCTCAGAGAATATTTACACTGAGGATTGGGAATAACCAACACATTTTTGTGAATCCAATTCCCTTCAAATTGCCCTCAGTTTTTACCCAAGTGGGACTTTGATCAAAGGCTTTGAAATTGCTGTTAGACCCAGAATTCCTGCCCTGTTTTTCCTGAATATGTGCCTGGTTTTCATCAGCGGGTTTAAAATGTGTTTCACTCAGCAGCGGCACAACACCCTCATTTATCTGGGGCCTGTTTCTCAGCAAACAAATCAAACGGGGTTTCTCTTGTATCATTTGGAACAGAAAATGGAGGACTGGGCCAAAGGAAAATGACTTTGATGTGGGGTTTTGCATTTCTGTAGCTCAGAGCAGTTTGTCCTGTGTGACCGTGGGGTTGTCACACGTGGCCAGGCTGACACTGAAATGCACTGAACTGGGGCATGTGTCCCCAGGGCTGGTGACAGGGACCTGCAAACCTGGCTTGTAAAGGTACTTCCATAGTAGTACCCCAGTACTGTGGCTTCCCAGTGCCAGAGGGCAGGGATGGGTGGGATATTGGGCAGGAATTGTTCCCTGGGAGGGTGGGCAGGCCCTGGCACAGGGTGCCCAGAGCAGCTGTGGCTGCCCCTGGATCCCTGGCAGTGCCCAAGGCCAGCCTTTCTTCTTCTGGCAGTGGTGACTTTCTCTCCAAATTTCCCCCATATCTCCCTGGCTTAAGGATGATCAAGATCCATGTCCTGAAGGATGATCACTCCTCTGGCAGCCTGGTCTGCTTTGCCAACCACCCCTCCCTCTCCGAGAGCGTTCATTATTCACAGAACCCCAGAATGGGTTGGGTTGGAGGCACCTTGCAGCCCATCCCATCCCACCCCTGCCATGGCAGGGACACCTCCCACTGCCCCAGGCTGCTCCAAGCCCTGTCCAGCCTGGCCTTGGGCACTGCCAGGGATCCAGGGGCAGCCCCAGCTGCTCTGGGCACCCTGTGCCCGGGCCTGCCCACCCTCCCAGGGAGGAATTTTGTTCCTTTCCCACAGCCAGGGGCCAGCAGGGCTCTGCCAGGACAGGGAAGGAGCAATGGGAGAAGGCACAGACAGAGGGCTGGGAGAGCCCCCAGCCCTGAGGAATCCTCTCCTTTCCCCACCTGCATGGCTCTGGAGCCAGCTGAGCGCTGATTGCTGAGCAGGAATTCAATTAGGGCAGCTAAACCCCAATCCATCCCAGCCATGCACCCTCAGAGGAAACGTTCAGTAATCAGCATGGAGTGGCTGATTAAAGGCCATTAAAATGCACCAGGAATGATTCTAATCCTCTCCACTTCCAGCCCAGCTCTTTTCCGGGTGTTGGATAATCAGTGCTGACTTTAGCTCTCAGCCCTGACACAGTGCCCCTGCTCGGCACGGAGCTGCTGCCCCATCTCACAGCAGAGGAAAACAAGGCAAGAATAATCGGATTTATAGAAAACAAGACCTGGAATCTGCAGGAGGAAACACCCTGGAAGTGTTCTGTCCTCCTCCAGGGGCACAGGAGACATATGGATGATATTAAAAATTGAATTGCAACAAGAGTTGACGACTTCTGTGGTGGGGAGTTTGTTACATCTCAGAAATTTGTGGGTAGTGTGGTAACTTTATTATATTTATTGCTATCACGTTATCATATTTATTCTTGTTTTCTGAATGTGAAACTGGAAAAGCTCTGAACTGAACTTCCCTGAAAGTGTCTTTTCCACAACACCAGAAACATCCCAGTCTTTACTCACCAAGGTCATCACAGACCTTGTTAAGAGACCTTAAACCTGCCCAGGATAATTTACATTATCCCACCTGCCTGTGGCTGCTTTCAGAGCCTCCATGTGCCATTTGATAGACTTTAATTGCTCCTGCAATTAAAGCTGCAGTCGGTTCGCTCAGCACCTGCACAGCAAAATGCCGGCCTCGAGCCGGTCCCTGCTCCGGGTCCCAGCTGGTGTGAGCAGCAGGAGCTCCCTGGGCAGGCAGCGCTGCTCCCCCAGCCCTCAGCTGCTGGCAGAGGGCCTGGGGAGGCTGAGTGAAGTCCCGGCTAAGCCTTCAGGTGGCCTTTTGTCACTCCCGGGTCATTGTGGGGTAGCAGTGCTTTGGGGGGCTGCTGGGGCGGGCTGCAGTGCCCCCTCACCCTCTGTGCCCTCTCTGCCATGGCCAGGGCTCCTCTGGTCACACAGGGGCTGGGGACACTCCTGTCCTGGCTGTCACCTGTCCCCATGATGGCTCTTCACCCCAGGAGCCCCTGGTGGTTGCCACTGCTGGTGACACAGTGTGCTGCTGCTGATGGCTCTGGACCAGACACTGCTGCAGCTTCATCAGGCCAGGTCTTGGAATCTTCCTTAATTCCTTCACTAAAAAAGGGGGAAAGAGGAGATCCCAGGAATCATGGAATGGTTTGGGGTGGAAGGGATCTTAAAGCCCACCTTGTCCAGCCTCTTCCTCTATCCCAGAGTGCTCCCAGCCCCATCCAGCCTGGCCTTGGACACTTCCAGGGATCCAGGGGCAGCCCCAGCTTCACTGAGATGTACAAATTCCATGATTCTGTGATTCTGTTATTCCCTGATTCTGTGATTCCATGATTCCCTGACTCTGGGAAGCAGGACACAGCTCTGGACAATCAGCAGCTCCTGCTGTGCTCACACTGGATGTGCAGAGAGCTCATTTCAAACAACCTGCCCCTCTCTTTAAGCACAAACCCCAAGCAGGTGCAGCCACCACATCCCAACTAATGAATTGCCCAGAAAATGGGATCTGGAATTCCATTGAGAAAGCTTTTCTGTGGCTAGGAATAAATAAAATCCCTGATTATGAGGGCTTGGATCACTGGTGTTGCATCTGAAAAGCTGCAGAGGTCAAAGCCTCAGCTCACTGCAGGGATGGAAACATTTCTTGTTTATAATTAGAGAATCATTAAGGTTGGAAAAGACCTTTGAGATCATCAAGTCCAACCTAAAGCCAAAGTAAAGGGCAGGAAGGAGATAGAGGAGAACATCAAACACAAATCGATCCATCCATCTGAACCTATCACTGAAATGGGAATCTGAGGAGGAGAGCCTGGATACTGGAGATGTGGAATGGGATTTCAGGAGCTGCTGAATTGCTGGTTCATAGCAATAAATGACACCTTGATTTAGCATTGACTGAAACTGAACCTATCACTGAAATGGGAATCTGAGGAGGAGAACCTGGATACTGGAGATGTGGAATGGGATTTCAGGAGCTGCTGAATTGCTGGTTCATAGCAATAAATGACACCTTGATTTAGCATTGACTGAAACCACTCCCCAGTCAGTGGGCAGTGTCAGGGTGCTTTCAGCCCATTGTTTTTAGCCAGTTCTGCCAAACTGGAGAATCTTTTGGGCAATGATAATTGCAGTGACTCTGAGGAGGCAGCAGCATTCCCTCTCATTGTGCAGGTCACCGTGGGTGAGGGATGATGAAGTCCCATTCCCTTTTAGCATGAACAAGACATGTTCAAACTTTAAACACTTCAAATATCACTGACAATAAAAAGTCACATTCTTTCAACATGATGAACCCAGTGATTCATAAGTCTCTGTTCTCTTTAGAGCAGGGGAAGGTACCTAAGATGGAAATATTTCCCAGAAAATCAGATTTTCAGTCTGTGGGGATGAAGATCAACCCCTGCTTGAGGGCAGACCCCACCTGAAGAGGTGACAGAGCCACTGTTGTGCAGGCAGAGCACCCCTGGGGCACCTGGAAGGTGACAAAAGGCTGGATCAGGGAGTGAATCTCTCCACCAGCATTCCCTGCCAGATACCCAGCACGGAGCAGAATCCCAGGGGCAGCTCTGCCTGAGGAATGAACTCAGCTGTCAGAGGAGAGGGATCTGCTGATCACTTCCTTCCCTGCTGGAATTGCTGATCCTCAGCACAGAGGGAGCAGGAGCCTGGGCTTTGGGAAGTTATTTCCACTCAGCTCAGGGGAGAAGTCAGTTAATGGCTTTAATTAGCAATCTTTTCAAGTCTTCCCCTCAGCAGAGGCACAGGTTTGCCCACGCTGGGGTTTGCAGCCCCCGTGATTCAAACTCTCCTTTGGATGCGGCACACAATGAATAGAAATCCCCCTTTTTTCCAAGCAGAACAGACTTGGGGCTCCAAGACAGCCTCTCCTGTCTGTGGCAGAGCCTGTACCTGGGCACATCCACTGCCACTGCTCTGGTTTCTCTGTTTCCCTCATTCCCTTTCTCCTCTGGCTTGTAAGGAATCAATCCAAGTGCTGCACGTTTCATCTTTATGCAGGAAGCAGGAATTTCACATCCCTTCAGTCTCAGGGTGTGATGAGTTGCCAGGGGAGCAGGACTCCTGAAATCCCAGGAACTGATCTGATCACACAGGCAGAGCTCGTGGTTGCTTTTAGGATATGATCGGATCAGCAAGATAAAATTTTAATTAAATTGCAGTGATTCCCAGGTTTAATGGGTGCTCCAGTTTTCAGTGTTCCTTGGAAACAAACCCACAGGAGCTGAGCTTTGTGATGCCGAGGGATGTGGGGTTATTGCTGCCACCCCCCTGGGGCAGGAGGGATGGCAGGGCATGGACCAGGAGGGATGGCTTTGGGATGGAGACGGCTCAGGAGTGAGGTCACCTGCTCTGGGGTGGCTCAGAGCCATCCTGTCTCAGAACCATCAGAACCATCAGAACCACAGGGCCATCCTGGCTCAGAACCTCCTGTCACAGCCTGCCTGAAGAGCCACCTGCCAGTGACTCAACAGACCTCTGTTTGTCACCCTAAGGAGCATCTGAACAGCTGAGCCAGTGGGATGTGCCAGAGGGAAGATTCCCTTTTTTTACCCCAGTTCCTCACCCCAGCGTGGGAAGGTCAGGCAGGTTTGATCCCAGAGATCCCAGCCACGGAGCTGGAATTCTCTGGCCCAGAACTCGCGTTGTCCCCATGTGGCAGCATCACAAGCAAACTTCTTCCTGCAGAGAAAGACATTTCCCAAAGTTCTGGACCTCTGGGTTTACTCAATCCCAGCAAAGCGTGGGGTTTTTTCCCAGCTCCTCAGCCCTGCCTGATTTGCCAACCTGCTGCATTCCTTCCTTCGAGCTGCTGCTGCCCCAAAATGTCCCCGTGCTTATCACTTTTCCTTGCACCAAGAGCTTTTAGCACAGATAGGGTGGGTTTAGTGCTGCCTGTGTGCAGCTTCCTTCCCCATCTGTTCCTCAGTTGTTTCTGAAACATTTCAGAGCAAAATCTCATCCTCATAAAATCAGGTCCTATCAGTGATAGGAACAGAGAGCAACAGGGCACCTGCTCCACGTGCATTGTTCCAGGCTGCCTGTGGAGTGGGTAATGGAAGATTATTGTCAATGTTGTGTGTGTTTACATTTATTTTATAAATAACTTAATCCAGCAGAGCTTTGGAGCTTCCTTACACTGGGAATAAAGGCTGGATTTGTTGAAAAGTGAGTTTGTCTAAAAACCTTCTCTGCATTCCAGCAGGGCTGGGAGCAGCAGGGGCTGCTGAAAGCCCTGGTTTGGAAGCCATCAGGAGGGATAACACAAAGGAGCAGCTGCTGGGCCATGCTGACTTTGCACACTCCAAACCCAGGAGCTTCTGCTGCTTTCCTGCTCTGCTGGTTCCTGGGCCAAAGCTCTGCCTGACCAGAGGCACAAAGCCAGCACTCTCCATCTCCCAGGAGAGTCATGGAATATCCTGAGCTGGATCCCCAGGGATCATCCAGCCCAGCCCCTGGCCCTGCACAGGCACCCCAACAATCCCAGCCTGGGCATCCCTGGGAGCTCCTGGAGCTCCGGCAGCCTCGGGGCCGTGCCCATTCCCTGGGGAGCCTGGGCAGTGCCAGCACCCTCTGGGGAAGAGCCTTTCCCAGATCTCCACCCTAAGAAGCCAGAGCATGGATTTGCCACCTTGCCTTGCTCCCAGTGGAGCACCCAGGGAGCATTTATTCCCTTTTCCAGTCTGCCATTTTACCAGGAAACATTGGTTGCTGGGGGAAAAGAAATGTTTTGTGTTTTCAGATTTGATTTTGTGCCCCTCTCTTTTTGCTCTTGGGGGTGACCATTGTGCCTTGGATTCTGCTTAGAGCCAAGCCTTGTAGTCCAATGCATTGCTGGGATGTGTGTTCAACAATTGCAGATAACCCAGACAATGCAGACACCTGGATTTGTGTTTAATTCCTACCTGAGCCTTGGCCATGGGCTCCCACATGGGAAGACCTGCTCCATTCTCCCTGGGAAGCACTCAGCTGCTTTGTTTTCTTATTTGGGTGCTTCTTCCTACTGCTTGGCTGACATTTCCTCCATCTTTCCTTTGTTTTCCTGTGCCTGTGGAGCTGGGGATGAAGTCAGGAGTTCTCAGAAGGATTGCCAGGCAGGGAAGCAGCCTCAGTAATAAAAGGCATAAAAACAACCCCCCTCCTAAACCCAATCCATTATTTCCTTGCTTACACACTGCAAATACAAACTCAACATATTAACTCACCATTCACTCCTGATTCCATGATTTTATGTTTGCCTTTTATATCCATAATATCCATTTTCCACTTTCATAACACCCAACAAAAAAAATCCCTTCCCAATCCCGCCCTCTTTGTTCTCCTCTGTTTGCAGCCAGTCTGGCTTAGCAGGAGCACATCTGGAGCTCAGCTGCAGCTGTGCTCCCTGCCTGCTGCAGGAGTCTGGGGAGTCTCAGCCCTCCCACGCTGAATTTGAGGCAGCAACTGGAGCTCGTGTGGAACAGTTGAAGATAACGCTCTGCCAAAATGAAGCTTTGATAAACAAGTTGGTTTTCCCTTTTATTTCCAGTGGGAAATTGGATGTGCAGTCCAAAGTATTAAACTGCACATTTGGAAAGTGGGATTTTCCTGGGACCAAAGGGGTCCCAAAGGGGGTGGTTCAGGAGATGGTATAAAATAACACAAAGGGACAAGGGGATGAGTTCACATCAATGAGCTGTGTTATCCATTCAAATGAGCCAAATTTCCATGGGTAAGGAGACAAAAAATCCATGTGGAGACAAAAAACCTCAGGTGGTATCAGGTTTTCTTGGTTGTTGCCAGTGTAATTCCCACCAGCCCTTAAAATGCAGGAAAATGGCACAATTCTCCAAAATGTAAAAACCCACTGGGCCCAACAGTCCCTGGATTCAAGCAAAATGTAAAATGTAGTTCATTAAATAATGGAATCATGAATTCATGGAATCATGAGATCACAGAGTCATGAAATCATGGAATCATAGAATCACAAAACATTGGAATCACAGACTCATTGAATCATGAAATCATGTAACTACAGAACCATGGAACCACAGAATCATGGAATAATGGAGTGACAGAATTATGGAATCATGAAATCATAGAATCAGGGAATCACTACATCATAGAATCATGGAACTGTGGAATCACAGGATTATGGAATCATGGAATCATGGAATCCCAGAACCATGAAATAATGGAATCTTTGAATGGTTTGGGCAAGAAGGGACCTTAAAACTCCTCTTGTTCTAGCCCATGCCCCACAGTGTGAAACAGTTTCAAACTGAGAAGAGCTCCTTGAGAAGCAGCCTTTCCTTCTCCAGGGCCAGCGTGGAGTTTCTGGAGTTTCTCCTCTATATCCCAGTGGGCAGGTTGAGATCCAAAAGCAGATTTGGTACCCTAGGAGCAGCAGGGATCAGCTGAGGCAGGCTGGGGGATCAGCCTGGTAAGGAACTGAGGCTGGAGCCATCCCAGATCCTCCCAAAGCCAGAGGCAATCCTGAGGCAGAGCTTTCTCTTCACAGTGGGATTTTATGGACACATCCCTAGGCACTGGTGCACAGAGAAGGTGGGAATCCTGACTCCCGGGTCACAGTTAACATTGCTTCCTTGGGCTGTAGCTGTTCCCAGCTGGTGCTGGACAGATTCCTTGGGTACACTGGTACAGCAGCTTTTCCTGAAGAGGTGAATTCCTGTGTTGAGTATTATCAAACACCTACCTGGGTTAAACAGGAGAGGATGGAGGACACTGGTGCTTTTCCAGCTTAAAGCCCCATGAGAATGAAAATTCCAGCTGTAGGAGCGAGCACTGAGGGAAGGGAACCACTGCATGGAGAAAGGGAGCAAGGCACCAGCAGGGCCATTTCCAGTGGGGCTCCAGTTTCATCCAGTTGCTGGGCAGCTGCACCAGAATGGGGATTGTGCTCCTTTTCCTGCCAGCCCAGGGGCTTCTCCTGCAGGTTTGCTCTCCTGTGGGAGCTGTGAGCCAGTGGACAGGGTGAAGGTGGCTGATTTCTCCATGGGGGTGGTGGCCAGGCTGGTTCCAGGTCTGTGTTCCCCTCACTTTTGGGAGACAGGCACAGGCAGAAGGATGTGGAAAACACCTGGGATGCTCCACGGGCTGTAGACAAAAGATGCTGTTCTTGATGCTCATCCCTGGTGCCCTCCTTCCATGGCAAAATAAACACAGGGTGACACCAAACCTTTTCCATATGTGCATCCCTGAGCTCAGAGAGGGCTGGCACCACTCGGGAATAGGACCCTGAAGTTATTTTTAGTAGATCCATGGGAATGTTAGCTCAGCCCTCAGCAAGTGGAAAACTGGGGAAGGTTGAGAAAGGAATAGGGAAAAAACAGCTTGTGGTGTGTGTGTTCAGTTCTTGGATGTCATTGGGATCTGCTCCACCGTGTCGTGGAAGGGAGATGGTGGGATGGGAGAAGTTAATGAGGAGGAAACCATCATCAATTCCAGAAGGTGCTTCCTCAAGAGGAAACTCTGGTGGCTAAAAAGAAGAAACTTAAGTGGATAAAAAGAAGAAACTTAGGTGGAGAAAGAGATAACTGGGTTATCTTTTTTATGTCAGAATTTGGGAAGGTGATGACTGGAGCTGGGGAAGGGTACAAATGAAACAGGAGACAGTTTCAGAGCAAGCCCAAGGAGAGCATTTCTCCTGCAAGGTGTGAAATTTCCTGACAGCACAAGTTGGATGTGCTCGAAGTTCACAGAACTTCCCAAAATAACTTGGCAAATTATTCACTCAAGGTCTCTCTTCCTCCCTTCTGCAATGAAGGTGGGATTCTCCCCCGACATCTGCTCTGAATCTGCCCATGCACGTGTCCATCCATGGGTTATTACATCCACCAGGAGGAAAACTTCTTCCCAAAGAAAGAGATGGAGTTTAGGGAGTACTAAAAGTGAACATTATGCTCTTTTTCCTTCCTATGAGATAAGCAAATAGCAGCTGTGATAGACCCTGATCTTGAACCTCAGCAGTCCAGACCCCACAGCTGCACCACCACCAGTGGAGAAAATGAGCTCTGATGTTCTCTGAAAGCCAGCACTGTATCTCCTTCATCTTCCAGCATTCAATATTTCCTCTTCCAATATTCAGTGTTTCCTCTTCCAGTGTTCAATACTTCATCAGGAATTTGCCTCTCATCGACCTCTAAACACCACCATTGCCCCAGCATGGCCCTGGAGTGATGGATTGCACCATTAGCATCTAAATGTGGGATAAAAACTCCAATTGATCCTCTCAGAGGCAACAGAAAATTCCAATTTAAGGCATCACTTTTTATTTTTATTGCATAAATTACAATCAGGACTAATGATGTCTGGGGATTCCTTCTACCTTTCCTTTTGTTCTGTAGTTAGCAAAGTCTGCATCTTCCCAGGAATTTATCCCATTCCACCAATCTGGAAGTCTCAGTCAAGGCTGAAGTTAGATAAAGAAATGCAATGTAAGGGTGGGAGGGACTTCCTGCCCTTTGGGTTTGCTGGGATTGCTGTTGTGTGTCCTAAGGAACCTCAGCACCAGCCCTGGCGCTGCTGCACACGGACCACACAGAATCCCAGGATCACTGGGACTGGAAAATGCCTCCAAGATCACTGAACCCACCCTGTGCCCCATCCCCACCTTGTCCCCAGCCCAGAGCACTGAGTGCCACCTCCAGGGGACACCTCCAGGGATGGGCACTCCAAACCTCCCTGGGCAGCCCCTGCCAATCCTTGACAATGCTTCCCCATGGGGAAATTCCTGCTGATGTCCACCCTGAGCCTCTCCTGGCCCAGCCTGGGGCTGTTCCAGAAAAAAAAGTAGACAGAGTTGGCATTTTTAGCACTTGTTTTATTTAATTTTACTTTTTGCTAAGCTCGTCAGTGAGAATTCGTGCTGTGACTTAATAAAGCCAGTTCATGACTCTGTCTTGGCCTCCCCACATCTGAATGTCAGAGCCACGGGTGGTGTTGGGGCACTGTGGGGATTTGTTTGCAAAGGCCTTGAAGGCTCCCCCAGGCAATCCGAGGGTGCTGATGGCTGGAACAGCCCAATTATCACCCAGCACCACCACCATGGTCACCACTAAACCATGTCCTAAGTGCCACATCCACACTTCTTGGACACTCCCAGCAATGGGGATTCCACCACTGTTGGACAGCCCTTTCAGTGAAGAAATTTTTCCTATTTTCTAATCCAAACCTCCCCTGGCCCAGCCTGGGTCTGTTCCCTCTCCTCCTGTCCCTGTTCCCTGGCAGCAGAGCCCGACCCCCCGGCTGTCCCCTCCTGTCAGGAGCTGTGCAGAGCCACAAGGTCCCCCCTGAGCCTCCTTTTCTCCAGGCTGAGCCCCTTTCCAGCTGCCTCAGCTGCTCCTGGGGCTCCAGCCCCTTCCCAGCTCCCTTCCCTGGACACGCTCCAGCCCCTCAGGGGCTGCATTGTCCTGAGGGGCCCAGGGCTGACCCCAGCGTTTGAGGGGTCTCAGCAGTGTCACACATCCCTGGGTCACCCTCCCAGTCCCATTCTGCTGCTCCTCTTGTTCCCCATGGCTGTGGGAACGCTCCAGTCTGGGATCACAACCTCTGTGTCCTCTGGGCCCAAATGGCAGAGTCTGAGGGGAACCTGCAAGAATTAAGAAACAAACAACAGCATAAAGAGTTGGGTTATTTTTAATTTAAAATGCAGCACCCAGAGAGAGGCCAGAGCTACCTGGATCTCCTCACCTGATGAATTATTTATGTCTAATGACAACAACGCTCTGCCTTAGTGCTGATGTTTGAAGCAGGACTTCTGATCACCCAAGACTCACAAACCACACTCTGTCAAAAATCCCTTTCTTCCCCAAACCCATTACTCACCTGTAGGAATATTTCAGATGTGTTTTCACAAAGCTGCCTGACTTGTAATTAGCGAGTGCTCACACAACAAACTATTAAAGAGCAATTAGCTCAGGGAAATTTAGCGGAGCTGTTTGCAGGGCTGAGTCGAGGAGTGATAACATTTCCTTGATGGAGGCATGTCAGGTTTACACAGCCAAATCCCGGAAATTTATCGAATCCTCAGGATTCCCTGTGATCCCGTTCATTTTAGGGAGTTTTCATTAGCACCTCTAAAGAGCAGCTAACACTAACACCTGTTCCCAGAGTGTCTTTTCCCATCTTCTCCAGCATGTGTTGATTTGGCTCTTTAAGCTCTGAGAGAAGCAGATTCCCCTTTGTTCTCCCAGATCCTGAGCACCTCATTTATATCCATTCCTTTATTAATTGACAGAATATATAAATTGAAGACTAAGTTTCATTCCTTCTCACTGCATATAACATTGCCTTGTCAACTCTCATAACTTCTCTCTTCCCAAATAATTTGAAAATTATACATGAATGCTGCAAACTGCTTCAAATTATATTTTGCAATGCCTTCCTTTTGATCAGTTCTGATGGATATGGATATGGATATGGATATGGATATGGATATGGATATGGATATGGATATGGATATGGATATGGATATGGATGTGCACACACACACCCAGACCAGTTCTGGGGGCTCAGGGACTCCTTTCCCTGCAGCTCTTCTCAGCTTTTCCCTTGGAGAATCAACAACATCCAGCTTCCCCAACCAGAGTGTGCAGAGGGAAAGAAAGGCTGTAATACAGAAGGTGGCAGAGTCTGTTGCGAACTTTTGTTGCCTAAATGTGAATTTTATTCAATCGACCACTTTGCCAAAAAAGAAAAAATACAAATGGAATTTAAAAAAAAAAAAAAAACAAACCAAAAAAACCACCAAAAGAACCTAAAACCAAAACCCTGAAGAACCCACATTTGCCTTTACTGGAAAAAAAGAAAATCAGTGAAAAATGGACCTCTTTTGATGCCTAAACCCCAGGCAGATATAACAGAGTCTGCTCACCTTATCTCTCTGATAAAATCCAGGTGCACTTGACACACTCAGGTAGAGAGCAGATATTTCAGCCTGGCTCCAGCACTGACAGCAAAGTTAATCCACAATAAATGGGCAGGTCACAGAGGGCCCACGGAGATGATGGAACAGCAGACTTGGAGCAGCCTGGTCTATTGAAGGTGTCCCTGCCCAGGGCAGGAGATGATTTTAAAGCCCCTTCCAACCCAAACCATTCTGGGATTCAGCGATTCTGAGTTACCAAATAGCAGCAGCTCTCGGTGCATTTTAGATTGTTCTTTTTGCTTTCCTTCACCCACTCCTTGGTGAAATCAGCTGTTGTGAAATGATTCTTAGGGCAGCAAAGACTGGGGGAGCCCAAGAAATGACAAAGCAGGTGGGGGGGACACTCCGAGGGCAGCAAAGCACAACTTCCCCTCAGTGTGGCTGTGTCAAACGGGGCAGAAAAGGGGCAGAAAAGGAGCCACTCAAAGCCTCAGCAGACGTGGATTTCTCTCTCCTGAGGGATTTCAGAGCAGGATGAAGCATGCCAGGAAAAGTGCCAGAGATGACAGGAGTGATGAGCTGGAACAGCTGGCCAGGGAGCACAGATTTCCTGCAGGGAAAGGCAGCTTGTTGTGAGCAGGGAGAACAGAAAACTTGACATGTGTCATCAAGGAAAAGGGAAAAGGACTTTCTGGACCTGGTGGTGGAGCTTGACCCCAGGCAAGGAAAGGAGCAGGACCTTTCCAAAGGGCTCCTCTGCAGGCAGGCACTGAGGGTGTGCCGCCCCTGAGAGCTGGGGGAACCACAAGGCCTGACCCCAAACCACAGGGTCACTGTGTGCAGCAGGATTTGCATTTGTTCCAACAAACAAAGTTCAAGATAAATCCTTGGCAAGCTCAACCCCTCCCCTCACTCAGCAGGATGGATGTGTTAAGATCCCAAATACCCAGGGATCACAATCCCATCTGGACTTGAGCAGACACTGTCCTCTGCAAATGGAGCTCTGGAGATGTTCCTGGGTCAGGGCTGAAGTGAAGGCAAAGGACAGCCTGGCTTTGCAGCCTGGTCCTTCTTCCACTGACTGTCACAGGATCGATTCCAGCCTCTGTCCTCAGCTTTTTCTCCTCCAAAATCAGTGAATTTTTATTTTGCAAAAGAAGGAATTTCTCCAGCAGATGGAATGGGATGAAAATGCTGCCATTGAGCCAAGGCTCTTGGGCAAATAACAAACATTATGTAACATTTGCAAAGGAACTGCACCCAGAGACTGATGAAACCAAAACTGGACTCAAGGACTGATGAAATTGAGATCCCTCCCAGGCAAAAGGCCACCCCAAAGCTGGTGCTGGTCCCTCACAACAGGTTCTTCTTCCAGGGATGGAACTGGTCACATCACTAAATGCCATTTCCCCTGGTCCCTGCCAGGGTGAGTGTCTGCAGTCAGCTCGGGTCAGGCTGCCAGGTCCTTCCCTCTCGCTGTTAGGCCTCCAATTAATGAGGTTTTAATGAACTCGGGGCTCAGAACTTTCATGGATCAGTGACATTTCCTATTAGAAAAATATCCCTGCTCACACTGTGGAAGGTTCATGTCCGTCTCCAGAGCTGGGGCAGAAGCTGAGGACTCCAGGGTTGGAATGAGCAGGATTTTATTAACACATTTCATAATTTGGTGAGAAAAATAGATTGGTACCTGCAGAGCAGAGGAGGCATCAACAAGGCTCCAGGTGGGGTCCTGGACCCAGTGGGATAAAGAGAAATAGGGGATTATTGCCAGGGGAATGGTCTGGTGTCAGGAGGAATCAGTGAGGGAGGGAGATTTCAGTGTGGCATAAAGCTCATTTCCCATATCCAGCATCATAGAGTGCCAGGATGGTTTGGGTTGGAGGGACCTAAAATCCCACCCAGTGCCACCCCTGCCACGGCAGAGACACCTCCCACTGTCCCAGGCTGCTCCAAGCCCTGTCCAGCCTGGCCTTGGGCACTGCCAGGGATGCAGGGACAGCCCCAGCTGCTCTGGGCACCCTGTGCCAGGGCCTGCCCACCCTCACAGGGAACAATTCCTTTCCAGTATCCCATCCATCGCTGCCCTCTGGCAGTGGGAGCCATTCCCTGTGTCCTGTCCCTCCAGCCCTTGTCCCAAGTTTCTCTCCATCTTTCCTATCAGCACCTTCAGGCCCTGCAAGGCCACAGTGAGGTCACCCTGGAGCCTTTCCCTCTCCAGGTGAACAATCCCATCTCTGCCAGCCTTTCCCCCAGCAGAGCTGCTCCATTCCCAGTGGGCTGGGCTCTCTTTGGAAGCCCAGCTTTGATTTGTCCCCAGGTGCTGTCCCTTTGCTCTCCAAGCCCTGCTTCAGCAAGGCTCAGGGTGGGGGAGTTGAGATGCCATGTGACAATTTATTCAGTTTATTTTAGTGGGACAAGAGCCCTTAAGTGTCACTGAGCTAAATATTTCTCTAATTCATGCAGAACTGAAGTGCAATTAGCGGCCTGATGTCACAGGCCTGGGTCAGAGCTCTCTTCCGTGGTGTGGCTGCTCCAAGGTGGGAGCTCAGGGCTGGGGCAGGGCTCTCCTGCCTTGGGGACAGTCCCCAGCTGGCAGGGCAGGCTCAGGCTGGAGCTCAGGGAAAGGTTCCTGCCCCAGAGGGTGCTGGGCACTGCCCAGGCTGCCCAGGGAATGGGCACGGCCCCGAGGCAGGATGCCCAGGCTGGGATTGTTGGGGTGTCAGGAGCTGGACTGGGTGATCCCTGGGGGCCCCTTCCAGTCAGGATATTCTGTGATTCTACATTCAGCTCCCCAGAGACACATGGTCAGATCTGCCATAAAGGATACCCCAAGATAAAGATAATCCAAAGGCATTCATTTATTTATTGTGATATAGCACAGCAAAATCTGATGATTGGGCAGTCCAGACAAGGCAGGGAAGGAAAATTCACTGGACCTGCTCCATCTGCTGTGTCCTCTGCTCTGAGGAACCCCTTGAGCACACCTGTCCCATGTTCCTGGGGCAGGTGATGGGATGGAGAGCTGCTGCTGGGAGGCTCCCACTGCATTCCCAGTGGGCTCCAAACAAGCCTGTGGAGCTCCTAAATGTGTTCCAAATCTGCAGTGTCCCTGCTGTCCCCAGGAGGAGCTCCCCAGGTGAGCTATTCCCACATTTCATCTGCACTCTGCTGTGGGATCACCTGTGCTGGGGGCCCAGCTCTGCTCCTGCTTTCCCTGGGCCTGCTGAGCTTTCCTGCAGGAAAAGCTGCTCATTTATCCCAGTGTGGAGGTGCCAGTGCTCCCTCCTTGGTGCAGACTGAGTCAGGCATTAAAATCACTTTGCTGAAGTTTATTTTTCAGCACTGACAGCTGATCTGTATTTTCTGCTCTCTCTCTGTTATTGGTAGCTGCTGGGAGCTCACAAATGCCAAGTGAATTGCTGGAGGGGACTTCAGAAATGATCACCTTGTTTGTAGCATGGCAAAGAAAAAATCATGGACTCCCTGCACTGGAGTAACTGAGCAGATACTCCAGGCTTTGGTTTTGATGTCATGGTTTTCAGCTGAATTAATCTTAGTTTCAAACAATGGTTGCTATGTGGAGAGCAAAAGGTGGCATAAAAATAATTACAACATGCAAATATAAGGAAAGACAAATCCACATCCCACCACAGGGTGACAGAGAGAAACAAATTCAAAATATTCAAATAATTTCTGTCCTTCCTTCCCATCCTTTGAGCCTTGGTGCACCAGCACCAATGTTTCCCATCCTGTGCTCTGGAATTGCTGAACTGAGCTGCAGCAGGGGAGAGGTTTTTCACTGTGTTTCTGTCTCCAGCTGAATTTGAGATTCACTGACTTCTCTCAGGGCTCTTGACTTGTCAGGAGAGATCAGGCACCAGGGGAGCTGCACTGCCACCTCTCAGCAGATGTGCCATCGTGGGAGCCAGGGGCTTTGGGGGCTGATGGGATGGGCTTTGGAGAGACCCTGCTTCCTACAGCTTGGGGGGACTTGGAAAATAGCCCCAAAAGTGGTGTTTGTGTGCCTTGGTGTTGGGGTCAGGTTGGCAAGACCCCAGCAGTGTGAAAGTCCTTTTTCCCTAGCCCAGCAGCCAAAGAAAAAGTCTGAAAGGTGTGAAGCTGAGTTTTCAAGCTTGTTTATTTCTTCTTATCTAAAATATTTTCTTTCTGACCCGCCGAGGTCCAGCTAGTACAGAAGCCATGGCAGTCTGCCCCGAGCCCTGGGCGTCTCCCACATTATTTACTCAAAATACGTGTACCATGTTCACATTTCCCGTACCAATACCTAAAATCTATGTTGGACAATGTGTCCCTATCCCAGACCAACAGAAAAGTGTCACCATCACACCGAGACATGGAGGACAAGAAGAAGGAAGAAAAGGCTAGGGCATGCCCAGATTCCTCCATCTTGTACCCCTGAATTACATTCTAAAAAACCCCAAAATTCTACTTTTTCACCCTGTGTCAATTCCCTTATTACACTACTCAAGTCTTTTTGGCTTGTAATTCCTCATATAAGGCTGGCAGCCTCTCCCGTGGGCTAAAATCGAAGCCACAGGTGTTTTTGACTTGCTGCCAAGGTCCCTGAGCCCCCTGCCAAGGTCTCGAGACATCCAGGGCAGCCAGAGGGATGTCCTGGACCCCGACACCTTGGCTGAGCAGCTGCTGGGGCTGGGGCACTGGGCAGGCCCCACTGGGACACACTGCTGGTGGCACTTCCATCTCCTCTGTCAGCTCCTGGGCCCCATTAGCAACGTCAGGAATGGCTGGCATTTCAAATTTGTTATTTCTTCCTTCTCCTTACAAAGTGCCAGTTTGACAAATCATGACTTCTCCTTGCACAGATGAATTCTCCTGCTTTAGATGATTTTCTCACTGTGAAAAAAAAAAAAAAAAAAAAAAGTCTTTTCAATATTTCATGTCTTGCAAATGAGAAGGTGCCAGTCCTGAGGTCCTGGGATATTCCAGACCATGTCAGCTCAGATACAGAAGCTAAGAAAAGTAGGAGGAAGGGGGGAATTTGTTATTTACCTTGTTTGCCTTTGGGGAAACTCCAGGGGATGGAGTCCTTCTTGGGAAGTGGCTGAACATCACCTGCTGATGGAAGCAGAGAATAAAAACTTCGGGATTTTTTCTCTTTTCCCTTTTGCTTTAGAGGGTGGGCAGGCCCTGGCACAGGGTGCCCAGAGCAGCTGTGGCTGCTCCTGGATCCCTGGCAGTGCCCAAGGCCAGGCTGGATGGGCTTGGAGCAGCCTGGGGCAGTGGGAAGTGTCCCATGGCAGGGATGAACTTGGAGGTCTCTCCCAGCCCAACCCATTCTGGATTCTGTCTTGGCTCGGGCAGGTGCTGCACAGCAGGATTAGAGGCTCTCTTTTTGTTGCCTCTTTGTTATTATTTTTCATTAACCACCGTCAGCAGTGCCAAGGATGCCTCAAGTCCCCCCCAGCAGTTCTGGGTCTGCCAGAACTGTCTGGTAAAGCCTTTATTAATGATTGTGTCCTTTGTGCAGTCCAGGAACAGGTCTCACCTTCTAATCCACTTCTCCCGGCATTCTCAGAACATTTGTAGCTGTTAAGTAAAAATTGGTTTCCTCTGGCTGAGGGCTTCCAGGAGACAGCAGCAGCAGGGCCCATTCGTTCCCCTCGCTCGGGATTCTGCTACCTCACCCCACCCAGGAGCAGATTAAAGATCCTTTCTGCAGGCAGGGATCCGCAGCAGCCTGGCAGAAATGGGGAAAAGGCCCAAGGGCTGGACTCAGTCTGCTTGGTGGAACTGCCAGGGGAGGTTGTTTTTGCAGGGCCTGGGCTTCCCCTCGCTGCACAGCCCCCTGTGCTGTCGGGTTTGTCATTGCTGCCACAGGCAGCGTCTGTGCAGCCGTGCCCGGGCACCTGGCGTGGCACCGGCCTCCCCCGGCACACAGCAGAGGTGTGCTGCTGCCTGGATCAGGAATTCCAGCATTCCCAGACACCCCAGCCTGAGGGTCCCCATGCTGTGCTGACCCCCTGCTCTCCCCTGATGGAGGAGAGTGCTGTGGGGCAAAGACAGAAGGATTTTTCCCTCCTTGGAATATTTGGAGTTTCGGCACAGCCCTCAGAGTGATCTGCCCCAAATCCCTTTGTTGTGCTCTCACTGACTGAGCCAAGGGGGAACAGCTCAGGGTGCAATCCTGATCCTGCAGAGGGACACGGGATTTCATACTACGGGATATCTCAGGATATTTTTGCATAAATATTTAGCAACTATTATGTCCTACACTGAGAAATCCTGCCTTTTTTTTTTTTTTTCTGCTGTGTGAATTATTTTGCTCATTTTGAGGCTGCCACCTGCCATTTCCATGTCAGAACAGACAGCACCATCAGAGCAGTTTCACCTCAGCCCACTGCTGGATTTACCCCAGGACAGGAATCCCTGAGAACTCCAGATCTGGGTGGGGGGAGGCAGAAGATGGTCGGTGCCAAATGGGAATTCCCAGATTTAGCCCTCATTAGCTGAGAGGAGTTTGCTGCCCCAGAGGCTCCCCCAGGCCTGCCAGGGAGGTCAGGAGGGTGCAGCCCTCGTTAGGGATTCCCTTTGATTAGGATCAGCCTGGGGGCGAGGCCTGGCAGCCCTAAACCCACACCACAGAAATTGTTGGGGCCTGTTTGTGCTGCAGCCTCAGAGCATTCTCTAATTTAAAAACCACCAGACCACCACTTCCCCCTGGTTTACTAAACGATTTCAAGTTAATTGAATGGGGCCAGCATTAGTATTCCCGCTGTGTTTGCTGGGGAGGTGGTGCCTGTCAGGGGGACTATTCCTCTCAGCCCAGTTTAAGAAGCATTAGATCCCAGCTGGGAAGTGGAGGCACAGCCAAAGACCCATTCCCTGCTTAAATCATTGCCCCAAAATGAATCTGGATCTAAGGAAGGCGGGGACCAGCCTCACCAGGGGGGAGACCAGCAGAGGGAATTACACCTCCAGGGGGGAATTACAACTCCAGGTTTGTTTTTGGATGGAAAAGCGATTCCAGCAGCATTTCCCATCTCCAGAGCCAAATGTGGGCTCCTGGCAGACACGTGGGGGCCACACCAGCCCCTGTCCCACGAGTCAGAGAGCCAGCAGCTTTAAGGGATGCTCCAAACCCACACTGAGCATTGGGGAATATCCCAAGGGAAGGGACCCCCAAGGACCATCGAGTTCAGCTCCTGGCCCTGCACAGGACAGCCACAAAATCCCCCATCCCTGGGAGCAAAGGGGGGTGTTTGGAGCCCAGCCTAGAGCAGGGTGTGACCCACAGAGACCAGAGATCCCTGGGGAATCCCAGGGACGTTCCCTGAGAATCCCATGTGGGCTGTGGGAGGTGTGCAGGGACACACAGGAGGTAGCCAGGGCCAGGTGAGGTTGGAATTCCTCCTCATCTCACAGTGAGAACTCGGGTGGGTGTTTGGGGTTAGGGCGCTGGGAACGTGCACTCAAACCCGACTGGAATGTCCCAGGCTGTGCCCTGAAACCCGCTGGGCATTTGTCACCACGGGCATTTGTCGCCGTGTGTCCGAGCCCTGCTGCCCGAGCTGCCGGGAGGGGCGGAGCCTGTCGCGACAGGGAACGAGGGAATTTCACTATGGAAATGTCCCCGCGCCCTTCCCGCTCCCGGCAGCGTCGGGAATGTGGGATGTTCCTGCCGGGATGGCAGCTCCGCCAGCCCCGGGGGACGCTGGCACAGCCACCTGGCTGCCCTGGCCATGTCCCACTGCTCGCGGCGGTGTCACCAGCCCTGCCCACCGCAGGGTGAGCATCCCAGGTTGTTTCCAGGGAATGGCTCCTGCAGGGCTCCCGCTGCCCCAGGCACTGGGGGTGAGCGTGTCCCCGTGGGACCAAGCACAGCCTCGTGCTCCGTGGGAGGGACGGGATGATGGGATGGGAGAATGGGATGGGATAATGGGATGGGATAATGGGATACTGGGACGGGATAATGGGATGGGATAATGGGATAGGATAATGGGATAATGGGACGGGATAATGGGACGGGATGGGATAATGGGATGGGATGGGATAATGGGATGGGATCATGGGATGGGATGAGATAATGGGATGGGATGGGATGGGATAATGGGATGGGATCATGGGATGGGATGGGATAATGGGACGGGATAATGGGATGGGATGGGATAATGGGATGGGATAATGGGATGGGATGGGATCATGGGATGGGATGGGATAATGGGACGGGATAATGGGATGGGATGGGATAATGGGATGGGATAATGGGATGGGATGGGATAAGGGGATGGGATCATGGGATCATGGGATAGGATAATGGGATGGGATAACACCATGAAGGGAGGGCAGGCCTCTCACTGCTGGGATCCAGCCCCGGGCAGGATGGGACCGTGTCCTGCCCACATCTCTCTCCCACATCAAGGAGGGGATAATCCATCACGGGTGGAGTGCTGCTCCCTCTTGCTGGCTGGGAGGCGCTTGGAGAGGGGTGTGCCTGCACATTTGGAAAATATTTAATATGTTCCCATTTATATATATATATATATATATATATATATATATATATGTATGTATTTGTGTTGTGTTTATATACACATTTTATGCTTTAAAATTTATTATTATCATATCCCAGAGTGGTTTAGGTTAGAAGAAACCTTAAGACCATAAAGTTTTAAACACTTGCCATGGGCAGGGACATCTTCCACTATCCCAGAGTGCTCCAAGCCCCATCCAGCCTGGCCTTGGGCACTGATCCAGGGGCAGCCACAGCTGCTCTGAGCACCCTGTGCCAGGGCCACCCCAATTCCATCCCAATATCCCATCTATCCCTGCCCTCTGGCAGTGGGAGCCATTCCCTGTGTCCTGTCCCTCCATGCCTTGTCCAAAGTCTTTCTCCATCTTCCTTGTTGGCTTCTTTAGGTCCTGGAAGGCCACAGTGAGGTTGCCCCGAACCTTCTCTTCTCCAGGCTGAACAATCCCAACTCTTCCAGCCTTTCCTCACAGAAGAGGTGCTTCATTCCTCTAACTAACATCATCATCATCATCATCATCATCATCATTATTATTATTGTTGTTGTTGTTATTGTTGTTGTGTAATAACAACAACAGTAACCATAATAGACGTATTAATAACAATAACAACAACAATAATATATAATAATACAATACATTTCTCCCTACAAATATATCTATACATGTGCAGAAAGCCCAAAGCTGCTCTGCAGACTCCAGGTATTTTTGGGATCCCATCCCCACTGTGGCAGTGTGGGCAGAGCCCCTCTGCATCTGCCCTGGGATCGTTCCAGCCATGCAGAAGGTCTGACGGCAGAACAAGGGCCTTGTTTGTTACTCAGAGATTGTCCAGGGCTGCCCCAAACGAGAGATCAGTGGAACACGGACACAGGCTCTGGGCCATGACTAGGGGTCACTGCAGATATGGTGCTTTGTGCCCGGTTTAGTGCTGGAATTGGGGTCAGGCCCATGGCTGGACTCATGATTCTCTAATGATTCTTTGATTCTTTGAAGCTTTTGGGGTTGCAGAATTAATTTTTGGAGCATGAGGCAAAATCCTGCTCCAACTGGAGCCCTCAACAGCCCCAGCTGACCCTTCCAAGTGGTTTATGTAGGAAAATAAACCTAAAATAAACCTGGCTCTAAGTGCTCTCCCAGCTAAACCCTCCCTGACAGAGCAGCCAGTCTCACCTCTTGTTGAGCACAGTGGCTTTAAAAGACCCTGCAGGCCCCCAGAGTGGCCCTTCTCCTGTCACTGCAGGGTCCCCCTGACCTCACCCACCTGCAGGGCAGCAAGGCCACCCTGGGATTCCAGAGAGAAGCCTCTCACTCTTTTGTTTTAAAGCTGAGCTGATATGAAATGATCAGAAGTGTTATTCCAGCATTTAACCCCTTCAAGGAACAAACCCTTCCCATTGGGCTATTCCTGCACAGAGCAGAGGAGCCTGGGCCAGGCAGGACACAGAACTCCCTGGGAATGGGAATGGCAGGCAAGGCAGACACAAATTTGGGAAGTTTCGATTGGAGAGATTCAAGGAACTCAAGGTAGGGATTCATTTCCTGCAGGAATTTTAAGTAAAGAAGGATGCTACATGCTAGATTGTACCAGGTCCACTTTCCCTTCCAGATATCTCATGGGACAACATCCTCCAGCCTCAGGGGTCCCTCAGGAGCTGCAGTGCCCAGTTCCTGGTGCTCTCCACAGCTCCCACTCACAGCAGCACTTGGAGTTTGGGCCTCAGCACAGTTTGTGTTTCACTGCTCACAGCGAATTATTCCGAGGCTCATAAGCAGCTCCATTGATTTCTCCTAATTATAAATCCTATAGAAAGTTTCCAGCTTGCCACAGTCCCCATTTTCCTCCCCACAGAGTCAATAAAAGTTAGGAGTTGCTCCCTGGTTCCTGTCATTGCCACAATAAAACCCAGAGTAATTGAAAAGTGAATCAGGGAAATTGCTGGGTTGGAGAGCAGGGATAATTGGAATTACTTGGGAGCTCAAGCAGAGCTTGTCCCTGCCTGCCCTGAGCTGGAGCCACCCTGGACACTCTGCCAGGGCGACACAGAGCTCAGGGAGGGTGGCTGTCCTGCAAGGAGCAAAGCAGAGACCATAAATTCACAGACTGCCAGAGTGTTCTGAGTTGGAAGGGACCCCAAAGATCGAGTCCAACTCCTATGAGACAACGAGGGTGATTTTGAATTCCATCTGAGGTTGTTCCACTTCCTAAAGGATACAAATGACAACAAAACAAGTTAAAAAGATAATTTCTCTCTCTATTAGCATCACATTTGAGATGCAGCAGCAGCTGAGCGTTTGTCAAGGGAACAATTCCTTCCCTCCAGACAGATTTTAACTGGAACAGGAAGACCCCAAACCCCTCAAGTCATTACTGCTGCCACAATTTGAGGATGAGCTGATCCCCACAGCTGTATTTGTGCTCCAGCCTGGAGCAGAGGCAGGAGGACAGAAGACTCTGCAGAGGCTTTTTAGTGGCAATGCTGGGAGAGGGAGAGCAGCAGAGACTGAGAGGCTGAGGGAGCTGGGGCTGTGCAGCCTGGGGAGCAGGAGGTGGTTGGAGACCTCCCAGCACCTGCCAGGGTCTGGAGGGGACACAGGGAAGGCAGAGAGGGACCCTGCATCAGAAACTGGAGGGACAGGACACAGGGAATGGCTTCCCACTGCCACAGTGCAGGGTTTGATGGGATATGGGACAGGAATTGTTCCCTGGCAGGGTGGGCAGGCCCTGGCACAGGGTGCCCAGAGCAGCTGTGGCTGCCCCTGGATCCCTGGCAGTGCCCAAGGCCAGGCTGGACATTGGGGCTTGGAGCAGCCTGGGGCAGTGGGAGGTGTCCCTGCCATGGCAGGGGTGGCACTGGATGGGCTTTAAGGTCCTTTCCAACCCCACCCATCCTGGGATTCTCATCGCTCCTGAGCTGCTCAGCCTGAGGTTTTCTTTCCTGACTCCTGCTCATTGCACAGGTGCAAAATCATTCATCCTCCAAGGGGTTAATGAAGGAAAATGAGTGCACTTTGCTTAAGCTGGGCCCTGCAATATGCCCATCTATCCCTGTGTGTGCAGGCAGATTTGCACACATCCCTCTGGTTTTATCCAGCTCCCACAGACACCAATTTCTCCAATTCCCTTCACTCATTTCCTGCACCATCCCAGCCCTGTTGCAGGAAATGTGCAGGGAAGTGGACAGCAGGGACAGAGACAAAGTTCTGGCTCTGTCCAGATGAAAAGCATTTCTGTGAACAGCAGGGCTGATGGGTTTGGTTTTTCTGCTGTCCTTGTTCGTCAGGGATTCAGCTAAAAATAGTGAGCGGCCCATTGTCACCAGTGGCTCCTTGGTGCCCAGTTCAAAGCTGGGCTGCAAATCCCCCTGGATTTAATCACCAATTTCCATCCTGCTTTGTTGTGCATGAACAAATCTCACCAGCCCTGCTCTGCTGTCTTTAATGTTGAAAAGGGAGCAGCTGTGCTCTTCACATCCTGTTCCATGACAAAAAGCGTTTCTCCTGGCAACTGAAGGTGTGGAAATTTGGGATAATTCCTCCGGTTGCCTTGCAGCAGTGCTGGGGGTGTTGCTGGAGGTTTGCAGGGGGCAGTGAAGCTGCCCAGGGTTCCCAGCCCTCCTAGGTGGCTTCCTGCAGTGCTGATTGCATGGGGGTAAATCCAAGGACTCCTCACCCTTTTTTGGAATCTTCATCCTGGGAAACTCCAGCCTGAAACTGAGCCCAAACAATGGCAGCCCCACAATTCCATCCCCATTGTCACTTCTTGCCTGCAGGAGCAGCCCCTCAGCATGTGCTGACCCCATTCCACCATCAGGGCTGATGCTCAACCTCTGCTGGAATTCTCTTCCAGTTCCTGCCTCAGGGACAATTCTGGAGGCCAATACAAATCTGGCCTTTGCTGTATTTTATGGGTTTGGTTTTTCTGCCTTCAGGGAATCAGAATCACAGAAAGGCTTGGAGTGGCAGGAACCTCAAAGCCCCTCTAGTACCACCCCTGCCATGGCAGGGACACCTCCCACTGTCCCAGGCTGCTCCAAGCCCTGTCCAGCCTGGCCTTGGGCACTGCCAGGGATCCAGGGGCAGCCCCAGCTGCTCTGGGCACCCTGTGCCAGGGCCTGCCCACCCTCCCAGGGAACAATTCCTTCCCAATATCCCATCCATCCCTGCCCTCTGGCAGTGGGAAGCCATGCCCTGTGTCCTGTCCTGCCTGGTTTGTCCTGTTCTCCCCCGGCTGGGGAAGGAATAAGAATTTCCTGCTGCATTTCCACTCTCCCAGCAGAAGTAGCTGTGAGTTGGCATTGCCCTCCCTCCACTGGGGCATTGAGCCAGAGGGGTTTGGCCTTTCTGGGTGTCCTGAGGGTGGCTCAGATGGGTGGAGGAGCCCTGGAGGGCCCTCGTTGCTGTGCATGAACCCTGCTGGGGCTGCAAGGCCTCACTTCAAGGAGCTCGACAGAGGAGGAGCTTCTGCAGCACTCAGAAAAATTCATCATGGCTTGGAACATTTCCATCCTTCCTTCCAAAACTCAGAGAGACTCCTCTGCTCCCCTGGCACTGCACAGCAGCCATGGTGTGTCTCCTCTCTGCTGCACCATTAGCAGGGACTAATTAACACCACAAACTGCACGTGTCCAACATCCTGCTGGGGCAAAATGTTCACATTCAGCAGGAATTGTGGGTTTAACACTTGGTTGGTGTAAGAACAGCACTTCCTACTGGATCGACAACAGAAGTCGATCTGAGGGGAAGACACTCTGAGGGAAGTGTCCTCTGCTTGTTCCTCCCACCCAGACACAAGTGGGGGGTTAGGAATGTGTAAAAAAGGGGACAGAAACAGGGTTGTGGCTCATGGGAGGTGTGAGAGCTACCAGGGGAATCCCTGAGGGTTTTCTTTTTGTTGGCATGGACTGGATTGCTGCCTCTCCAGCCTGGAAGGCCATCCCTGGCACAGGGCTGGGTTTCTCTGCTGCTCCACCAGTGCCAAGGGAGCTGGCAGGGGCAACACCCATTTAGAGCACTGACCAACCCCAAAGAGAGAAGCCAACCCCAAAGAGCACAAACCCACACTGAGCTGTTCAAATGAGGCTGATAGAACACGAGTTGGGGACTGTGGCCTTGCCCTCGCGGAGCCCCATCCCTGGGTGTAACTGGGCTGTCTCCCACAGTTTGACATGCAGAGGATAACGCTGGAGGAGCTGAAGCACATCCTGTACCACGCCTTCCGCGACCACCTCACCATGAAGGACATCGAGAACATCATCATCAACGAGGAGGAGAGCTTGAACGAGAACTCTGGCAACTGCCAAACGGAGTTTGAAGGTGAGAGAGGAAGCCCCTGGGTTCCTGTTCAATTCTCCTGTGTCTGTAAAACGCGCTCTGATCCTGGCGCCTGGGGTTGGCAGGGAGTTATTTTGGAGTAAGGAGCAAGGACACACAGAGAGCTCAACAGCTGCCCTCAGATTTCTTCTATCCCTCAGCAAAGCTGATCCTTTTCCAGGCACAAGGATGAAGCACTGGGGGTTTCCCCTCTCTCTGGTGGGATGCAGGCAGAGGGATGTGCTGAGATCAGTGTCTAAGCCAGGCTGTATTTCCCTACAGAAACACCTTGATTTCCCTCATCCTGCCATGAAAAGACTTTCTTGGCACTGGCAGGCCCTAACAAGCTGTGTTTGGCTTCTCCAGTTTTCTGCTGTGATCCCAAAAAGGCTCTCAGGGAGGAGCTGGGGCGGGTCCTCTGCTCCACTGTAACACTAGCAGTGAGCAGAGGGGCTGCGTCCATGCCCTGCTGCTCTGGGGACCTTTTGCTCTGAGCTGCCAGGACCTGCCTCAGCCAGGACAGCTCTTCTCAACACATGAGGAGCTCTGCAAACTCAAGGCTAAGCAGTGCTTGGAGGAACCCAGAGAATGGGAAACATTTCCTTCCTTCAGCAGAGCCACAGGGGATCAGGAATTGGAATCAGAACTGGGACCTACAGTAAATTTTGCACTTGGACAGGGCTGACACTGGCAAAGACATTCACCATTTTAAGCCACCTCAGAAGAGGCATTTTCATTTCCTTGGCCAGAGGAACTCACACTGCTCTGAAGTGTTGCTGCTTAGAGCAACCAAAGAGATCCTGGTTTTTCAGACTGTGGCTGCCCCTGGATCCCTGGCAGTGCCCAAGGCCAGGCTGGACTTTGGGGCTTGGAGCAGCCTGGGACAGTGGAAGGTGTCACTGCCCATGGAATGAAATGGTTTTTAGGTTCCCTTCCAACCCAAACTGTTCTATGATTCCATTAAATTATCTCAAGTGCAGAAGAGCCCAGGGAAATGGAACAGAAAAGCTCAGAGTTTGTGCCCTGGTAGAGCCACTGCATTTCCCAACAACAATCCTACTTTAGACCATTTGGGGGGAATTGTGACATTCTATGGGGTCAAACAGCTCTGAAAGGGCACCAGGCAGAGACAAAAAGCAGAGGATGAAAATATAGCCCAGTCCTTGTCCTGGCTAATGAATGGGATGCAGCAGCTCCATTCTCACCCTCACCTCTGTCAAACAGGGCAGAGAAGCTAGAGGAGCACAGCTGAATTTTAAAACACCTGCAGGAGGGAGACAGCAACAGCACTCTCCAAATCAGGCCAAGCAACAATTTTTGTGTTCCTCCTGGAGAAGAGCGAGAGGAAGAGTTGTTTCTTCCTTGCCTGGAGCTGTTGGTGCCCACTGACCTGCTGATCCCTGGGGACAGGAGCCAGCTGTCACTGCTGCAGAGTTTTGGGAGCTTGGCTGAACCATCCCAGAAAAAAACTGGGTCCCTAATGCTCAGTATCTCATTTTGGAAGCTCCAGTTTCCAAAAGTGCAGCAGGAACAGCTTTTCTCGTGGGATGTTTTGGCATTGCTGGTACCAGGCAGAACCTAGAAGGAAAACAGACCCTTTTTTAGATGTTGGGAACACACAAAATCCAGCAGGGAATAAAGATCAGCTGAACTATCAACAACGGGGCAAAGTTTTGCTCCAGGTCCCAGTGGAAGGGGACAGTTCTGGTCTGACAGCTCTGACAGGAGCGTTTCTGCCAGGAAAGGACAGCAGCTCTCTGGGCTGGCCAGGAATGACCCACCAGTGCCCTCAGAGTTCCCAGCTCTCAAACACCAGGATCCCTACAGGACTCCAGAGCATGTCATGGATTGTGGCACTAAGGGACAGCTGTCAGCTGTCCTGGGGTGTGTCCCTGGGGTCACTCCTAATTAGTGCACTGAAGGAGATGCTTTTTGGGTAGAACTCCTTGAGTTTCATTTAGATGCCACCTTGGGATGAGATGAATTGCACCCTAAAAGAACTCCCTTTCTTAGTTCAACTCCTCAAAGAGCAATTCAAATATTTCTTTCAACTCCCATCTATATTTAATGTATCATCCACCTCACTGAAAGGCCTTTAATTCTGGGGAGGAGTGAAGCCAAGATGAGTCCCAGTGGCTTTCACTGAGATTTGGGGATCTCCTAAGGGAGCAGACACAGCAGACACTTCCAGGAGCAGTTTGGTGAAAGGGGGATCTCCACTCAGTGTCACCTCTGGGTGTGTTCTTGGATCCCAGACCAGCCCCAAACTCTTCTCCTCCTGTGGGCAGAGACATTCTCCTTCTCCACACTTGGACATGCCCCTTCTCCACACCTGGGTGAGCTGCTCAGGTGCTGAAGACTGTTGTACAGGTAATATGACCATCAGTACAAAGCCATGACATTTCTGTCATAAAGTTATGCCATTATGTGAGAATAAGGTCTTTATGACCATGAAATCTTCTTCAGTATCAATGTGGATGACAGACCTTGCACCTCTCACCACACAGTTTACCCCAAATACAATATTTGTATTATAGTCAGGGCCAAGCCCAGGATTTCCTCAGCTCCCTCTGAACACTGAAGTCATTTGCAGGATGTCACATCCAGAGGAAGGACACGCCCAGGGCAGAGGCACAGTTCTGTTCTCAGCTTTATCTCTGTTTTTATCAGCACTCAGGGCAGGACAGTGAAGGCTGTGTGATTTCCTGGGGCACAGGGAAAGGACAATTTGCAGCAACGCTGTGCTCCCAAAGATTTACAGCCCTGCAGCCTTCTCCTGGCAGTTCCTTTGATCCAGCACTCAGGACACAGAGTTGGTGGCATAGCAGTGTCAGTGGTTACAGGACTGCCAGGGGGGTCCCACCCTCAGCCATGGCCCTCAGATCCATGGGATGCAGCCAGCAGCTCCTCCCTGCCCTCTCTGTCCTGCTCAGCTCAGTCTGGGGATGACAAATTGACCTGTTAAAGTAAAAATAACTCCAGGCAGCCAGAGCAAGCCACCATCACTCACCTGTGGCAGGGCTGGGACAGGGCACTATAAATACACTGCTGCTGTCCTTGTGAGGAGCTGTTCTCCTGCAGGAGAGAAGGCTCCCAGTGCTGGAAGCACATCCCAAACCCACCGTGGGCATTGTGACCTGAAAACAGCCTGGCCCCATTAGCCCAGTTCCTGCTGGAGGAGTTCTGGGGGCCGTAGTCTGTGCCAGTGGAGGAGTTCTCCTCACCAGCCTGTCCTGGGACTGTTGAGAAGATGAAAAATGACCCAGCCTTGATTTGCCTTTGCCTCGTGAGGTCTGATGGATGTTGGAAGCCTCTGGGTTGCTCTTCCCCCTAAGAAGGGTTGAGGACTTCTCCAGAGGAGCCTCAGGCTCTGCCCATGTCCAATGAACCAACCAACATCCACCCTCTGGCGTGTCCTGTGGGTGGCAAAACTCCCGGTGCACCCAAATGTTGGCATCCAGCCCTGGGACAATGCCAGCTATGGGAACCAGCAGGAAAAGCAGATCCTCTGTTCAGAGATTATGGATTTAGAGAAAGGAGAGAACTGAGGGCATACCCTCCCCAATAAGCAGGGCTGGTTAAATGAAGCTTCAAGAGGGCAGCACGGTAGGGAGGAATTCCAGGAATCAGGACATCAGGAGTTCCAGCTCCTCTGTCTCCCTGTGGATTTCAAGGGAGCAGGGCAATGCTGATACCCATCTCCTTCCTGGAGTCATTCCCAACCAACAGCAAGAGGATCTGGCTGGGCCTTCAGGCCCTCCACAGACATTCCCCTTCCCCCCCGGGTTATTTGTAGGTAATTTGGATGTTTGGTGTCCCTTTAGTAGGTAAAGAGCAGTAAATGGGACTTCCCTGAATCCTGCTGCCTTCAGGCTCTGTTATATAACAGAACCCTCAAGAAGTTATTCAGTTCAGGAACACATCTGCAGAAACACCGAGCATGTTTTACTCTTTTCCTCTGAAGAGGTGAGTTTGTTATCCCAATAAATAGCCTCAGCAGCCTCAGGCTGCTGTTCCCATCACCAGCCTCAGCCTGATAGCAATGCTGGTGGCGTCAGTGATTTCTCTGCTGCCTGGGAGTGCTTTCAAAGTACAGAAATAATAGAAAAATACATTAAAAAATAAATACAGCTGGGCAGGAATGAGCTTTTCAAAGCACCAGGGCACCGTGCACAAAGCCAGGGAGCCACGGCACTGATCCTGAGTGGTTTATAAAAGCCAGAGAAGGAATCCAGGAGCAGAGCAACGCAAGCAGAGAGTGAGGAATTTGGGAGAGCTGCTGGCAGGGGGGATTTCATTCCCTGCCCAGAACACAGTGAGGCCCCACTCACATTCCCTGCCCAGGGCAGGATGGCTCCAACCCTCCCTAAGGAGGGCTCTGTGTCCCTGGCAATGAGCTGGGGCCACTGGGAGCTGGGACTGGGACACAGGCACCGCTGAACATCAGCCAGAGGAGGTGATGGGGGAGAAAACTGGGATTCAAAACCCAGCATCCAGGGCTCTCTGTGCGGTGAGGTTCGAGGCTGGATCAGAACAAGGGGATTTTCCACAAATTCTAAAAATATTCTCCTTTCCAGCTTTCCAAATGTGGGCACCTGGAGCCTGTCCTTGGCTGCATTTTAGGATTGTTTTGGGGTTGTTGTCAACCATCTGAAGGCTTCCTGTCATCACAAGGCCATCCATGAGAAGGTGACAGGGACATCCCTTCCCAGGGCAAAGGAAGCCCAAAGAGCAAAGCAAGGCCCAGAGCAGACAGGCAGAGCTGTCCATCCTGTGTGGGATGATTTCCTGGCTGTCCCTGACTGACCTGGGCAGGCCAGTTGGATGAGGGTCAAGAAGGCCAAGTGCCAGGTCCTGCACTTGTTCCATGAGGCACAACAGGAACAGAATGTCCCATGGAACACTCCAGGCTGGGAGAGAAGGTGGAGGACAGCTGGCAAAGGGCCTGGGGGTGCTGGTGCCAGTGGCTGGACATGAGCCCAGGTGTGCCAATGGTGGCCGAAAAGGCCAATGGCACCTGGGCTGCACCAGGACCAGGGCAGGATTTGTCCCCTCTGCCGGCACTGCTGAGGTCACACCTCAAACGCTGGGGGCAGCCCTGGGCCCCTCAGGACAATGCAGCCCCTGAGGGGCTGGAGCGTGTCCAGGGAAGGGAGCTGGGAAGGGGCTGGAGCCCCGGGAGCAGCTGAGGCAGCTGGAAAGGGGCTCAGCCTGGAAAAAAGGAGGCTCAGGAGGGGACCTTGTGGCTCTGCACAGCTCCTGACAGGAGGGGACAGCCGGGGGGTCAGGCTCTGCTGCCAGGGAACAGGGACAGGAGGAGAGGGAACAGACCCAGGCTGGGCCAGGGGAGGTTTGGATTAGAAAATAGGAAAAATTTCTTCACTGAAAGGGCTGTCCAGCAGTGGTGGAATCCCCATTGCTGGGTGTGTCCAAGAAGTGTGGATGTGGCACTTAGGACATGGTTTAGTGGTGACCATGGTGGTGGTGCTGGGTGATAATTGGGCTGTTCCAGCCATCAGCACCCTCGGATTGCCTGGGGGAGCCTTCAAGGCCTTTGCAAACAAATCCCCACAGTGCCCCAACACCACCCGTGGCTCTGACATTCAGATGTGGGGAGGCCAAGACAGAGTCATGAACTGGCTTTATTAAGTCACAGCACGAATTCTCACTGACGAGCTTAGCAAAAAGTAAAATTAAATAAAACAAGTGCTAAAAATGCCAACTCTGTCTACTTTTTTAATTGCTGCTCTCATCTCTTTTGACAATTATTCTGCAAGCATTCACTTGAAAATGTCCTTAATAAATCTGATTTGGCTTAAGCACAGAAAACCTAAAACCTAAGAAGTTTGGAAAAGTGACTCATGTGCCATGGATACTCCTGGGAATTGTCACAGTGGGGGCCTGAGTGTCATCAGAGAGCACTTCTTGATTTTCCACTCGTTCCCATTTGACCTGGATGAGTTGGAGGGATTCACACAAGGTTGATAATTGCTATTAAGGAACTT
The DNA here is from genome assembly GCF_031753505.1 of Anomalospiza imberbis. Taxonomy (NCBI): domain Eukaryota; kingdom Metazoa; phylum Chordata; class Aves; order Passeriformes; family Viduidae; genus Anomalospiza; species Anomalospiza imberbis. The sequence continues at coordinate 1,072,951 of NC_089700.1, forward strand.
TAGAAACAACTTAGTTCAGACTGAAAGAGAGGAAGTTTAGGTCAGAGAGTGGGAAGGAGGGTGGGCAGGCCCTGGCACAGGGTGCCCAGAGATGCTGTGGCTGCCCCTGGATCCCGGGAAGTGTCCAAGGCCAGGTTGGATGGGGCTTGGAGCAGCCTGTGATACTGGAAGGTGTCCCTGCCATGGGACAAAGATGAGCTTTGAGGTCACTTCCAGCCCAACCCCACCCATTCTATGATTCCAACTTCACAAAGAGCTTAAAAGAAATACACAGCTAACCCCTGTGAGCACTTAAAGGGATTAAAAGCCATGATGAGGGAGAGGAGTTCCTGAAGGGTTGGGAAGGATTGGCATGGGCTGGTTTGGAAGTCCTGGAGGGTTGGGTGGGTTGTTTGGGAATGTGCCAGCAGGGAGAGACGACAGAGAGAACAGAAGGGTTCCTGAGCTGCTCCAGGAGGGAACAGAACCCCTGCCCTGTATGACGCCCCTCTTGTCCCCACAGTGCACGCCCAGAAGCAGAACCGCCAGACGTGCGTGCGCAAGAGCCTCATCTGCGCCTTCGCCATGGCCTTCATCATCAGCGTGATGCTGATCGCGGCCAACCAGATCCTGCGCAGTGGCATGGAGTAGTGCTGGCACGGCTCGAGTGGTCCTGGCACGGGTTGGCAGCCATGCATGCGCACCCCGGGAGAGCTCCCGCCCCGATCCCACGGCACCGACACGCGGGCACAGCCGGCGCCTGCAGCAGGAGCCGGAGCCAGCAGCGTGTCCTGTGAACCAACCACATCCTTTTGGCAGGGACATCAAAGGGCTGTTCTAATGCTTTAAAGGTTTTGTTTCCTAATGCAATAATCCCACATCCAGGAGTCCCGAATTATTGCTTCGAAACAGCAATGGCAGCGTGGAGGACACTTGGATCCGGCGCTCTGCGGTTTGGAGGAGGCCCAGCCTCGTGACTTGTCCTTACCCCAGGGCCCACTGACTATCCCACGGAGCTCCTGCCGGGCCCACATTCCCAGGAAGTTGATCGTAGCATTGCCACAAGCAAGTCCTGTTCCTTTTGTTCCACATGTTCCAGCTTCACTTTCCTTTTCCCTTATGACCATGCCATGGAGTTTACGGCATTAGAGGGGAGCTAGAGCATCCTTGTACAGTATTTTCTGAGGAAAAAAGGGGAGAATTTGCCAGCACCATACAAAATGTCTATTTTTTCTTCATCAACTCCACCTTTGACACGAGACTGTGGGGTAGCAGGAGTCTATTGGCCATTTTTTTCCGACTGTGAATCAGGGCTTGAGGAGCACCCCTTGTTTTCCCACTTGGGCATTGCTGAACTTGTGCAAAGTCTTCCAAGGGACTCTGCCACCACCAGCGCCAGCTAAGCCTCCCTCTCCTCGGGCCTCTCTGCATATTCAACATTTCCTCTCCAGCAGTTTTATCTTTCTTCTTTATTGGTCTTCAAGAATTTTTTCCCAGGTGAAAATCCTGAGGGAAGCTCTTCCTGAGCTTTCCTCCCGTTTCATTGCCTGCACAATTTTAATTTATTCCATTTCATGTGGCCTGGTTGTGATCTGCAGTGAAACCTGCATGGCAGACATCATCCTGTGGGGGAGGTTTTATTTTCACCCACATGGTAAAGTGTTGATTTGACCAGCCAACTTCTCTATTCCCTCCCAGGATCCATCCTACCACCCCCATCCCATGGCAGGCTCCAAAGGGGGCCATTGGAAAAGCCAAGCTCAGCAGTAGAAGAAGGAACCAAACCTGAGCCCATCCCCATGTGTTTGAAGTGTGTCAGACTTCCAGATCTGGGGAGCGTTGGGTGGTTTTCCTGGAATACATTTTAGGGAACAGCAAGGAGAAGTTGGAATGATGCAGAGCAGGGACACGGCACGGGAAGTGCAAGGAGCCAGGATTACTTGGGAAGGTGTTTTTCCTTTGAAACTTGACACGAATCCGTGCATTTCCCTTTGGATGAACTGTGCCCCTGGGTGCCACACCAGGACAGAGGTGATCTCCTGCCCTCCTGGGAGGGGTTTCCCAGCTGGTGATCATGGAGTGCTCCAAGGGAGTTCCGTGGAGGCACTCGGGTGCTGGAGTGGGGTGGCTGTGCTGGAAGAGCTCCAGGCACACCCAGGAACCCTAAGATGTTGCTCCTGGAAGTGGAGGTGACTGTTCCCTGTGCCACAGGAGGGCCAGGAAGGCTCCCCTAGGGGTTACACAGCCCCAGCCTCCCTCATCCCACCCTGCAGCCATTTTCTTACACTGGATCTATCCCCAACACTCATTCCAGCTCTTTTCTACTAGTCTGAGTGACAACATTTACCTGTATTTTTAGCAGCCTAATTTAAAAATCTGATGCTTGTTGTCCTGTCTCCCACCACCCCTTTAAACTCAAGTCACTTTTAAGTGTCTCAGTGTCCCACCTCCACCTTTTCCTGCCATTTTCCTGGTGTCACCTCCATCCCAAAGACAACACTTTTTTCACAGCAGCTGAGTTGGTTTTTTCTGCCTTTCCCAAATTCCTGCATTTCTGTTCTGCTGTGACCAATAGAGTCAATATTCCGTAAAAAAAAATTATTCTGTCTCCCAGAAGATTGAGAGATTTCCATTTGCTACAGGGCAGCAGCAGAATATCTGTGGGGTATTCTGGTGTGGGACTCTCAGTACTGGGGAGCCCAGACACATTTTCTGTGCAGAGCATTGCAGATAATGAGTTTGGAGATCATTTTGAGGAAACTCATTCCCACTTCTAACTCTCAGAGGTCTGTGGAAAGGTGGCAGCTGTGGGAAAAAAGTCTAAATGTTCCTTGCCACTGAGGAATACTAATTTTGTCCTTAGGATTGTGCAGGAGTGAGTGTGGGCAGATGGAGGTGGAGGGAGGGATGGGGGAGCATGGGGCGGAGCAGTGCCTCCACTGAGCCCAAACCCACAACCCCAAACCAGGCATTTCCCCACATTTCCTCACCCATGTGCCACAAACCCCCAGCAGACCCCAGGCCCAGCAGCACCTCATGGACAATGATTGTCTGCATTCCTCGAAGCTTTCTGGAAGGCTCTAGAATTGCCTCCTGCATGCCTCAAACCCTTGTAAATACAGCCATTCTCCAGCCCAACCCTTTCCCTTGCAGCTCCATTTGTAAAGCCAAACCTATAATGAATATATTGGTAAAAGCCATAGCCTGGTGTCAGTAGAGTTCATTGCACAACTCCCTACTGATTTTACTGGGTACAGGATTTTTGGGGCTCTGGGGTGTGATTTTTCTGTAGGGAACCTCACTTTTCCATTATGAATCAGGGTCATGTCTTGCCAGAGGTCTCCTTTCCCTTCCTAGAGCAGCCTTCCTCCATCTCCAGGTGTTGTGAAGAGATCCCCTCTTTAATCAGTGGCTCCTGGCAATGCAGGATGTATCAGGCCAAGCTATTCCATCCTTTCCTTCCCCACAACCTTCCCATCCAGCAGCACTGAATGTCTCCTACCTCCCTCCCTGGCTCCATTTATGTAACATCCATTTATCTCTCTTTTTTTTTTTTTCTTCTACACAAGAGGAGAAAAATAGGGCTTTTTGCTGCTTTTACAGACAGGAGGTAAAAATAGAGCAGTAAAATTCTGATTGGAACCTGATGGCAAAAGCTGAGGGGGGAGAAAGCAGAAGAATCAAAGACATAAAAATAAAAACCCCACATCCCATACTTTAAGGGAAAAAAAACCCTATTTAAGTCCTAATTAACATACTTAAAAAAATACCCAGACTGCAGCAGAGCTGTCAGAAAAAGCTCTAAACTTCTGCTCATGCCAGTTCCAGGAGGATTGAAGTGTCTTTTTAGCCCTGCAGTTCTGGAGGAACAGGAGATTGCCATGGCAACCCTGGCTGTTCGTGACATGGGTGCCACCGTGGCAGAGCACACACGATCCCAGACTTCCAGGGATGGGCAAACAGCTCCCAGCAGTGGGACAGGGGCTTTTCATGGATTAGGAAATTATTAGGAATTCGTGAGCAACTCAGTTGGCTTGGCCACAGAGAACTGTATGCAATTAAAGGGATTGATGTGCAGGGAAGGCTTTGAGAGGGACGTGATGATTTCAGCCCGAGAGAGGCTTTGGTTTAATTGAAGAGGGAGTGAAATCCACTCAGCCTGAGCACTGCCTGTCCTGGGCTTGCTGAGGACTCTTTGGGAAGGTTCTCCATGTGGGAAGGATTTGGGGTCCTGCTCCTGCAAGGCTACACCCCTGATCACCACTTGGTGACCTTGGCTTCAACCACTGGCTTTAGCAGTGATCCTGATTCCATGCCCTGGAGAAGCCAGCAGAAGGAACAGCAGCCTCACCAATGCTGAAATAATTTGGAGGGAAGTGAATTCCAGCAAAAGCTGCTGAAGGAACACTACTCACCTGTCAGAGCCAAAGCCATTCCTTCAGGGCAGCCATGACGAAACCACAGCTGGGGAGTGTCTGGGCAGGACAGGCACAGTGGCTTTGTCGTGAACATGGCCAGGAGCTGGACTCGAGGTCCTTGTGGGTCCCTTCCAACTCATTATATTCCATGATGGTGGTACTGGTGGCCCTGGAGAGCCAGATCCTGCTCACAGCCAGTGACACCTGGGAGGTGTCACCTCTGGTGCCACCCATGGGAGCCTGGCCCCTCCACGAGTGCACCACCGAGGAGAAATTTCTGATCAGAAGCAATGTTGACATAATCAAAAGATTCAAATTAGGAAGGCCTGGCTTTGTTAGGACTGCGCTCCTCATGCTGTGGGAGGTGATAGGGAATTAAAGAGAATTCACAAAATAATTATCCTTCCTGCTTGATGGGCACCCCCATATCCCCCAGTCACTGTCAGCACCTGGGACAGTGATCACAGACCCCAGGTCCAGGGTGAGCAGGGCGGTGGGAGGGAGGAGCACCCCCACCTCCCATCCCTGCTCCCCGGTGAGCCAGAGCTGAATTTCTGGGTGTAATCCAGTTCATTTGAGAGATTCCATCCCGGTTATCCAGAGGTTTCACCTGTTGGACGTGTGCACTGGAAGGGCTGGATGTTGGTTGCTTTAATTCCAGCAGCTTGGATACCCTTCTTTATAAGCTGGGCTGAGTAAAGAGGGGTTTTAAATCCAGAACTAGTGTAGGAAGCAAGCAAAGCAAGCAAAGCAAGCCAAGCTAGAAAACATTCCCAAGGCTGCCACTCTGGATGGCTGAAATCTGTTTGGATGAGCTGAGTACCCACTGGTGCTTTTCTTCCATTGAAGCTTAGGAATATTTTGTCCCAAATACTGACTCTGCATCCTCCTGCCTGTTGCAGAAGAGTGAAACATCTCCTGGGCCACCCCTGGTACTGGGAGGGGCTCCAGGTGACTGGGAGGGGCTCCATTCTCAGCGAGGGCCCCGGGACAAGGGGGGATTCTCAGCTTTCCCTTGGAAAACTCGGCCCCTGCACGTGCTGGGAGCTGCCAGGGCTGTCAGCACCCTGAGGTGACAGGAGCACAGCCCCCGTCAGCCCTGCATCAGCGAGGGGAGAAGCAGTGGGAGGAATGACATTAAAATCTCTAAGAATGAAGTCCCTTATTTTACCCACCCCTGTAATCCATGATTTAGTTCCTGCTTTATGGATGAGCGTTTGAAAGAAGAAAAACCAACTCTTCTAAAATGAGAATCTGATGAAGTGTCTTTTTTTCTTGGCTCTGAATCACGCTTCCATTCCACTGATGAAGATGTACAGAACTTGCTGGGTTTCAATCTATTATTTTACCCTCCTGTGCTCTGACAGTGCAATTACATTTCCCTGGCATCACTTAAAACCTGTTCCTTTCCCAGGAATTTAATGCAGAAAAAAAAAAGTTTCACCCCATTTCCATATCTTTATGTTGTTGCCTGTGACCAGGATGGGGTCTGTATTTCTCCAGTTCAAGAAGGACATTTTAGGCTGCTCTAGGAAGTGACGAAGCTTCACCAAGAGCAAGGTGGGCAGAAAATCTAAGACCATTTTAATTGGAAGTATGCTCCACTTGCACATTTTCTGTGGCAAAAATCTGTAAAACTTCTGTAATTTGGCATCTTCACTATGAAATAATTGCAGCCTCAGAAGAGGGAGAAAGGAGAAAAAAGAAATCCTCTGGATCTAGAGCTTAGCACTTGACAATTTGATGATGAAAGTACCACAGGGTTTGTTTGGTTGTTTTTTTTTTTGTCAAGACAGACCAAAATACTTTGTAGCCTTGAAAACCATTGCTAGATGAAATTGCCATTTCCCACCGAATTATTTCCCCAGCTGTTCCTGGCCTGTCTTTGCCGAAATTCCAGACCAGCAGCTGGATTTGCCCCTCTTTAGGTGAGATGCATCTTCCAGCTTTCCTTTCCCAGCTGGTCCTGTGTCTCCATCAGCCAGCCAGGAGACCTTGGGAAGCTCTGAGGTGGCTCTGGTGCCACCAGCACTTGGGCACCTTCTGTCCCTCCTGGGGGCCATTCCAAAGGGTGCAGGTGATGTTGTTGACATCAACCCCCAAATTCCTGCCTCTATTCCCAGGGCAGCAGCCCGAGGGTGGGCTCACGTTCCTGAGCATCCCTTCCAGAGCAGCCAAAGCTCTTCCAGCTGTTGTTCCCTCAGATTTATCTGGGCTGGGTGAGGAAGGGAGAGCAGGTTACTCGTGGGCCCAGGGTCAGTCAGAAATAACTCATTAGAGTTAATTGGAATAAGCCCAGGACCAGGCTGTTGCCATTTAATCCGTAGCAGGATCTAAGGAATCAATGCCTCCTGATTCATCTCTAGGAAGGTCTCCACTAATCCCTGTGTCTCTCTTTTGTCACCAGCTCATATTTTCCAGCCATTTACTGTTCATTTGTAAACTCACCGGGTTTTTTTGGCTCGTTAACGAAAGACATGGCTTTTTAATTAAAGAAAAAACTTCACAAAATCAGCAGCATAATAGTAAAAAAAAACCTAACAAAAAACCTTTGTACAAAATACTGTAAATATTAATATATAAATTAACTGGGCATGCAACTGAAATAAATCCTATGTTATTACAAGTTATCTGAGTGTATAAAGGAGTGTATAAAGGAAAACTGAATGCCATATGTATCAGCTGTTCCCTCTAACCAAACTCTACTGTAAATATATAATCTGTATAAAAATATTTTAATTTTACCATTATTTATGCAATAGAAATAAAGGGTTTTTTTCTTTTGATGAAGCTTTTTTCCTTCTTTTGAAGCACTGATATTTATTCATGCCCAAGTACAAGAGCAAAAGCAAGATTTGCATAAAATATTAGGACAGAGACCCTTTATTCCTTCTGAGAGATACATGAACATTTGGGGGGGTTATTTTGCTTTGAAAATAGATTTACATATTTAAAAGCCTGCTACTACAGAAGGAGCTCCTGTCTGGAGAAATGGGATCAGCAATTCCAGATGCACAGGAAGCCAAAGGGAGGGACTGAACTTCTCTTCTGGAAGGCAAAGCCACAACTGGTCAGATCTCAGAGAGAAAGGTTGGCACTTGCTTAAAAAGCCCATTTTTATCCCTCCCAGAGAGCCAGAGGCTGATCCCTGAGCTCGGGTGGGCTTGGGGCACTGTTACTGCTGGGAGGAGGATGTTGAGCACGGCTTTAATCCTGACTCTGGTACTGCCAAGGCCTGAGAGCTCCTCTGTGAGGATTAACTGCACTCAGGTGTCCTGGAGAGCCCTTTGTCCCTTAAAATTCCAGAGCTCTTCATTTCTCTGGAGCCCTTCCTCCACAGAAGCCAGCCCAGCCTGTCCTGCTGGAGGAGGTGACAGTGAGGTTAATGACTGACACCACAATTCCTGGCACTGGTGCCTGAATTCAGGTTGAAAAAGGGATGGATGATGTTGGCAAATCAGCTTCCCCCAGCTGGGGCCAAGCCACAGTGGCAGGACAAGGCTGGGATAGGGGAAGGTGTCCCTGCCCATGGAATGAGATGGGCTTTAAGGTCCTGTCCAGCCCAAACCATTCTGGGCTCCTGTGACAGGTTGAGCCTGAGCAATTCCATGCAATCCCTGCAATCCAGGCAGGGATTGCCACTGGACAGCAAGCTGTGCAGGAAATCCAAGTTTACCAAATTTAAAGTATAAAAAAAGGCACTGCACACTCTCATTGACCTCTTATGTCAATGGAGAGTGTTCCAATGAATGGCCCAGGAATGAGCCTGGATTTATTGCAGAAATTAATCAAATGTACTCCAGGAATTCCTGTACATTTACCATAGGAAGAATGAGCAATTGAAGGAATTCCCAGCTGGAAAGAGGAACCTGCACCCCACACTGAGAGCTGTTCTCCTGCAGGTCAGTGTGCTCAGTGCCCTCAGTAAAAGCCAGGCTTGTGCCTTGAGTTTCAGCCACCAGAGCTGCCCAGAAACTGAAATTTGCTGCTCCTACAGATCCTTTGCCCACCAGCCCTTGGAGAGGTGAGCACAGTTCAGTGTGACACCACCAGGAAATCACCCTGACTGCAGGAGAAAAGCAGCTTTAAAAGATAAAAAACACCCCATAACTGGCCTGGGAGCAAACAGCTTTATCTCTCCAGAGCCATCCCACAAGCACAACCATTGTCCCAACTCCACCAAAGCCTGTTTATGTCCCTTGTCATTTTAATACTCTCCATTAATGGAGACTTGAATGGTTAATTTAATTCTCTCCCTTAATGGAGAAAAGCAGGTTAAAACACCACCCAAAAGCCCCATCCTTCAGCCGTGCCCCATCAGGGTTTTTGGGGGCTGCTGCTGCTGTGGAACCAGCACTGGCACTGGGAAGGAGTGATGGTGCAGGTCTAATCCAGCTCCCAGGGAGGCAGTGGAAACATTCCCAGACTTTGTGGGATTTGGATTAGGTCATCACACAGCACAGCACTTCAGACCCTGGATCCTTGCTTTGTTTAAATGGAGCCTGGCCAAGGCCTGGAATTTCATTACTGAAATATGAGTTCTGAAGAAAATAAATAAACCTTTCCTTACCCTGAGTGAAATTCAGGCACAGCCCTCTGGCCATGGCTGGGCTCCCCAAGCTCAAACCTGCAGCAGGGTCTTGGTTTGACCGCACACTTTCCTCAGGCAGGTCCAGGCTGACCCAGAGACCCACCCCCAGCCCTGGGCTGATCCCAGCGTGGGCAGCAGGGAAGAGATTGGGACTCTGACCCTCTGCCCCTGTGCCCAGGTGAGCCCCCACCTGCAGAGTGCCCCAGCCCTGGGCCCAGCACAGGCAGGAGCTGGAGCTGCTGGAGGAGCCCAGAGGAGGCTCCAGGATGAGCAGAGGGATGGAGCAGCTCTGCTGGGAGGAAAGGCTGGGAGAGCTGGGAATGTTCACCTGGACAGGAGAAGCTTTGGGGAGACCTCAGTGTGACCTTCCAGGACATGAAGGAGACACAAGAAAGATGGAGAGAGATTTTAGACAGGGGATGGAGGGACAGGACAAGGGGGAATGGGATCAAACTGACAGAGAATAGATTTAGGTTGGATATTGGGCAGGAATTGTTCCCTGGGAGGGTGGGCAGGCCCTGGCACAGGGTGCCCAGAGCAGCTGTGGCTGCCCCTGGATCCCTGGCAGTGCCCAAGGCCACGTTGGACATTGGGGCTTGGAGCAGCCTGGGAGAGTGGGAGGTGTCCCTGCCATGGCAGGGGTGGGATGGGATGAGCTTTAAGGTCCCTTCCACCCCAAACCCTTTTGGGACTCTGTGGCCCTGTGAGCTGCCTTTGTTGCTATGATCTCACCCACTCCATTCTCATTCTTCCCTCATTATCATCTCTAGGAAGTATTTGCTAATGCAAATCCAGAGGCAGTAATTTATTTGGGCCGAGCCAGTTAATCCTGGCAAGGCTCTCCCTTGTAAGTATAGACCAATATCATCTTGTTTTAATTGCTTCTTTCAATGTTCCTCAACAAATCAAAAACATTTTAATTAAAAAATTCAGCACGAGTATCTTCCGGATCTTTTCCCAATTGTTCTTCTTCCTACCAAAATTATCAGGACAATTGTGAAGTTCTAAAGAAAGTAATTACAGCAGATGTTGATCTCTGCTGTAGCACCAGGCTTGCTGAATGCTGCACATCAGTCCCCTGACTTCTACTTTTTTGCAGCTTTGTGAAGCAGAAATTTCCATCCTTGGTCCTCCCTCAGAAACGAGGCTGTCTGTGTAGGAGCTGGGATGATTTCATTTCAGCTTTCAGCCAGCTGCTAAGGCTAGGGGAAATTTGGAGGGAAGAAGGGGGAAGAAAAGAGGAGCTAGAATTAAGGAACTGCCAGGGATACAGGGATTTGTGCACAGAACAGTAAGGGAAGGCTGACAGATGTTTTATTTTACTCTAATACCATTCCTGGGCAGAAAGGCCCTGCTCCACCACCACCTCCCCCAAAGGGAAGATGATAAATCCACTGGAAGTGGCAGTATCAGGCTAAGGATGCCAAGTGCCATGCCTGGCACACTGCAATAAATCTATTTTAACCCTAATTACTGCCTAAATTTCCCCTTGCCCATAATGACCTGCTTTGGAATAAGCTGTCAGAAATAACTGCCCATGCAATGACAGACAGCCGAGATGATCACAGGGGTGTCACTGCAGACAGGAATTAAATACAAGTGTCAGCACATGGCCCACAACCTATAGCAGGATGCTGGTGGTCTAGGAAAGCCGATTTTCAGCATCCTCGGACTGCTCAGGGCAACAGAAGGAGCAGTTTTTAATTGAAGGAGCAATGTCCCCCACCCATAGGGCAAGAAAAATTGAATCCCTTTGTTGGAGGCAAAATGCCTCTAGGTCTGAGCTAAAATTATGAACACAAAGGGACAAAGCTATGAGAGTTTTCTGGGAGCTAAAGTTGTGCAAAAGCTCCAGCTCTTCTTTCCCTATATCATGAGTTTCACAAAATATTCAGGTCTGTGCCTCCAGCCCATCAGTTCTCAGCCTCTGTCATGCTGAAGTCATGGAGCTGGGCCTGCCAGGGAGGTCTCTCTGCACTGGAGACTTTGGGCACATCCCCAGCAGGTGCAAGAATGGACCCCACATGGTTGGGTTTGAGACATCAAAGATTGTAGAATCCCAAGGTTCTCTCCAATGCAGAGTGGTCTGCATTGGAGAGAACCTTAAAGCCCATCCAGTGCCACCCCTGCCATGGCAGGGACACCTCCCACTGCCCCAGGCTGCTCCAAGTCCCATCCAGCCCAGTCTTGGGCACTGCCAGGGATCCAGGGGCAGCCACAGCTGCTCTGGCACCCTGTGCCAGGGCCTGCCCACCCTCCCAGGGAACAATTCCTGTCCCAATATCCCATCCAGCCCTGCCCTCTGGCAGGGGGAAACCATTCCCTGTGTCCTGCCATGACAGCTGGGACAGCAGCAGCTGTACGTGATCTCTGCAGCGTTGAATTTCACACACACAGATTGAAGGGCAAGAGCACAAACAATGCAAATATCAGCACTGGGGGTGCTGCAAACACCCAGCACTGGGCTCTCTCTGCAGCTGGGGTCAGCCCCTGTAGTGAGGGGTGATCTGGACAAGGCTTCACCGATGTCTCCACTCCTGGCACTGCTCCAGGGGCAGAGCAGGGATCCCAGAGGCACCTCAGCCCCAAGGAGCACACAATGCCACCGAGCCACCTCCAGATCCTACAGAAGTTCCAGCTCACAGAGTGTTTCACAGCAAAGCACCAGAACCTCCTTGAGGTGAAAGATGTCACCTGGAGAGGCTGAGAGGCCCCAGCCTGGTACGAGCAGTGCTGGTGGAAGAAGGGTAATCACTGCTTGTGAGGCAGGAAAACTCTCAAGTGATTGCTGTTTGCAGAGGCTGATTAAATAGAAATTAAACTCATCTGCATGTTCAGTGAGAAATGTGAATGGAATAGCAAGAGCATCCTTCCCACTGGCCTTTGGGGAGCTCATCTCTGGCCTGGCATGTCCCATACATGGAGCTGTGGAGCTTCCCAGCCTGCACCAGCAGATTGTTGAAACTGAACTTCCAGAGAGGTGGTTTCAGATAGAGAATGAACAAGGAATTCATCAGCCTTAGGTTGCTCGTGGGGAGGACACAGTTCCCTGTTTGCCACATTCCAGCTCCTGCTGCTCGTTTTCACTGCACTCAGCTTCCCCAAGCACTTCTCCAGCTTGGGATGGAACAGAACAGAACAGGACAGAACAGGACAGGACAGAACAGTTCCATTTATTTCAGCTGAAATGACCTGCAATGATTTATGATCAGTCCAGGTCTGACCACTTCAGGGCTGGCCAAAAGTTAATGCAGGTTTTCAAGGGCAATTTCCAAACTCTTCCTAAACATTGACTGGCTTGAGGCATTGACCATGTCTCTGAGAAGATGAGGTGATCAGCCTGTCCCAGTGTCTGACCACCCTTTTGGTACAAGAAGACTTCCTCAGGTTCCTGGCAATGCCCTGAGGCCTCCACAAGCCCTTGCCATGAAGTTATCAGACTGACCATGGGTGATGAATTCTCCAAGTACCCCAGGTGTCATTAAGAAGAGATTTTTTTATCTTCTCCCCCACCCCGTATGAGGGGATGGAGCCTCATTTCTAAATCTGAATTATCATCCAGAGCCCCCTGGGCTGGCATCATGTTCCTGCCACCGTCTGTGCCTGGGGAGCAGTAGGGACCTCCCTGGTGCCGGAGGGATGGGACCAGCTTGGAGCCTCCTGCACGTGGGAGGTGTCTGGAACACCTGTGGGCTTCTCCTGCCTCGCTCAGGATGGGTCTGGCGGCCTTGGGCTGAAACCAAGCCTTGCTCTGGGGAGGGACAACTGGTTTCCTGAATTCAATGGTCAGGAATGGCAATCACCCCACAAGGTAGTTCATTACCAGGATGCCAGGATACAGCATTATCACAAACAGGACACAACATTTTTTCTCACCATTTCTAAGGGAGCCTTTTTGAGCACAAGCAGAAGCCTGGAAGGGCTGTGAACAGACGGATCCAGGAAGATGCATGAAGAACCCAGTGACCAAAGCCCTGGGATCTGAGGGAGAGGGGATGCTGTTTCCTACCACATTGTGTGAGCTCCCACTGTGCTGGTGCCAATTTTAGTGTCTTCTCTCACTTTGAACTGGAGAGAACCTAAAAGCCTGAAAAATACTGAAAATGGGGATTGCTTCTTATGGTGAGAGAAATCTCCAAGTACTAGGAACATGCTCCAGCTTAGTACCTGTCAACGCAGACCTGCCAAAATTAAACCTATTTGAAAGTGCACGACCCATACTTTAATCCTGAAGATCTATGACATTCTGCTTGGAATATTTATTATTTCTCATATCCCCTTCAGAGGGATTTTTAAAATCAATTAACTTCTGTCCTATTCACGTGGAGAGTGATCACAGCATTCACTCCCTCTTGGAGAAATTAACCTTGCAAGTATTTTAAAATCATTGTCCCCTATAAGGAGGAAAATCAATCATCAGTTCAGAGGGCAGAAGGGAAGAAATGAGGGGGACAAGACTGGGATTAAACTGAAAAAACTTTGAGGACTTGGATTTGCTTGTGCTGGTCTCAGTGATAGGCTCAGAGAAAGATGTGATACATGAGGGGTGCTACAAAGTATTGGCATTTCTTGGGAAAGCAGTTTCAGTGCTGCCATGATAAACTGCTTAAACCAGTCAGGATACGTCAGACATGAAGCTGGAGTTCAGTTCATAATTGCAATTATTGCAGCATTTTCAAACAAATCAGAGTCAATGTCCATGAATAAAGACTCCTTTATGGAGAAGCTAGAGAAGATGAAACCATTTCAGGTGATCAAGGAATGGGAAGGAATCTCCAGTTAAACATCATCTCCTTTAACAGCCTTGCTTTACTACAGCACCTCTGAGAAGAGCAGCAGCAAGGCAAAAGGCAAAGCTGAGGCACCTCCCCCTGCCAGAACCAGGGCCCCAAAATTTCCCTCAGGGATCAGCACTTGAGGATTCTCTCCTAAGAGCTCCTGGTTGCCATCCGGGTGATTTCTCCAGAGAATCTGGTGCCCAGCAGGAGCTCACATGTGGGATGGCACTGGGAGGATGTGAGGCTTGCTGAACCCCAGAGGTCATTGTCCACTCCCATTATGTGACACGGGGGCTGCTGGTGCTGTGACGGGGCACCTCTGAGCCATCCAAAGGGACAAGTGCTGAAAGGAGCACGTCCTGTTCTCCTGTGACCTCCCAGACAAAGGGGCAGGGTTTGGGAAGGGGCAGGGGAACTCAACAAGTGAATGTCTGGCTGTGCAGGTGGTGCTGAAGGTTTGGGATCTGAGGATCTACCCTGGAGCAGCTGGATCTGGTGGGAGTTGATAGCATCGACCTGACCTCATACCACGGGCAAAACCAGGGCATGTGTGGGACTCGGGAGGGACAGGGAAATCCCTGCCCAGCAGCCTCTGACAGGAGCCCCAGTGGCCCCTTCTCAGTGGCCCTGTGGCACAGCATCTGCTGGACACCATGATGGCTGCAGACAAGACCTTCCCTCTGCGTTCCCAGGCCATGCCAGGCATTCCAGAGGGGCTGTGGGAGCTCTGGCTGGGCAGGACCAAGTGAGAGGCACCTCAGATGTGTGTCCATGTGTCCACACAGGAGACTCTGAGCATTCTCCAGGGAATCAATGATAATTCCACTCATCCCAGCCCTTGCCCAGCGCCTTGGCACTGCACACCTGGACACGCTGGGCACTCAGGGGACTTTGCTCTGTTGTCACTGGGAGTTTGGCACCTCACACCTGGACACGCTGGGCACTCAGCGGACACTGACCTGCTGTCACTGGGAGTTGACCACTGGGACACAACCACCCCCACCTGCCCATCACCCCTGGGAAATGGCTCTTTGGAGTCAAGGGCCTTTCCCACGGCAGCCTGTGATGTGCCCTGGCCCCTGTGGCACCCTGGGGACGTGTCATGACGGGGCTGCTCCACAGGGCCCCAGCAGGTCCCGCTGTCCCTGTGCAGCCTGGGCAAGCAGTGAGTGCACACCTGGGTGCTCCCCGGCTCCCAGGCCCAGCCCCTGCTGGGAACACCTGCCTCAGGGTCCGTGGCTGCTGCTGGGGCAGCGGGACAGGCCTCCCTCGGCTGGGTCCCTCCCGGCCCCGGGCAGCCCCTGTTGCTCACCCCTCGGGCCGCGCTCACGGCTCTGCTGCTGCGGTGTGCACGAGGCCTCCTCCAGCACCCGCGGCCAGCCGGGCAGGGCGGCATGGGGCACCCGGGAGCGGATCCAGAGAGGGGGAAATTCTTGTCCCAGCCCTGGTGGGGCTGGGCCCTTCCTCGGGCCTGCCCTGCTCCTCGGGCTCTGCTGTCAGGGTGAGCTGCAGGGAGAGCTCCAGAGGGGCTGGGCAGGGGGTGCTGAGGGCAGCAGGAGGAGGAAGGCGGTGCAGAAGATCCCCAGGAGGACAGAGACCTGGACGTGGGTCTCACAGGAGGGGATCTCCACGAGCACAGCGTCCACGGCTCCTGCTCCTCAGTGCATTTCTGACCAGGGTTCGAGGGAGCTCCTGAGGGCCCTGCCCAGGCTGAAGGGTGGTGACGATGGCTTTTGCTCGGTGGGGCTGGCTGTGCTCTGGCCCCTGTGCCGTCCTGGGGACATGTCCCAGTGGGGGTGGCTCCGAAGGGCCCCAGCAGGTCCCTGCAGCCTGTGCCAGTGCTGAGTGCTGGGGCAGGAACCCCACACCAGAGGGTAGCAGAAATCCCTGCACTGTGTTTGTGATTGCTGCAGTTCCACCACTGCCACCCTTCCAAAGGAGTATTAACATTTAATTCTTTTAAATCTTAGCTTAGGAGACACTGACATCCTGATGCCCTCACAGTAACTGATAGAGACATCCTTCACACCCTGGCAGAGGGAGCTCAGTGCTGTTTATACTCTTACCCCTTTGACTGGCTTTGACTATGAGGATTCATGATGGAATTGTTGGAGAACGCCCCTGGCTGAGCTGAGTTTCCAGCAGCAGGTAGAGCTAAAACCCAGTGTTAATAAAAATCAATGAAGCATCCTCACAAGGCAAACCGTTTCCCTTTACAGCTCACAGCCTCCTCACGCTGATAGAAGATGACAAGCACCAGATGTGGCAACATCAGCTGAGGGCAGCTCCAAAAAGCTGCCAGTTCAACACATCCCTTTCCAGTTTCCACTAACTTATACAGTCACAGGCATTTTTAAATGCTTTTGGGACACCTTATCTCACTGGCTACACAAATGCTCTTCTGTCTGCATCATGTCCAAGTGTGAAATAATGCATTATTAAAGTCACTGTGACCCCGGAGACAGAGGAGCCCTTCCAGCCACAGTGACCTCATTAATGAAAATCCTTTGCATTGAAAGGCTCCAGCTTTGCAAAGGTCTGGTTGCATGGCAAAGAAATCCTGGGATAACGGCATCCTCCTGGCATTCCAAACACGGCCTGGTCCAAGACATGATCTCACCACAAGGTTTTAGTGCCTCTGGCTGAGACAATGCTGGTCTCTGTATCCCAGGGAATCGCTCCTTCCCTGGCATGCTGAGGTAGGCTCAGGAGCAGGGCTGGCTGCTCCCACTCTGTCCTGATCCAAACCAGGAGCACTCTGCTGCCTTCCCGAGCCACTGCTCAGCAGGAGGAGTCTGTCCGCCTGCTGCCTCTGGAAAAACAGATGAGGAATTGCTTTTCCATTGGCATTTGCAGCAGGAGTTAGGCTGCAGGAGAAGTGTCCAGCCATGAGCACCTCACAAGCCACCACAGGTCCTGAGGTGTCCCCAGTGCCACTGAGGTGGGGAGGGCAAAGAACTGAGACAGTCCCTGATTTATTCCAACCAAAACACTAAACATCTTTCCTCCAGGATTTTATCCTAACCGTGGTTACCCTGGAGCATTCACTGTCTTTTGACAGTGGCAGTGAGACATGGGCAGTGCTAATCAGCAGTGCTAATCAGCAGTTTAATGAGTTGTTTGTCCAGGCAGTGCCCTTCACTCTGCTGATCCAGGAGAACCCATCCACTCCTCCCCATCTTAAGGAAAAAATGCTGGGAAAACTTAATGATTCTTCCCAGCCTGTGTGAACATGTGAGTGTCCCAAGCACCAGGAGAAACGTCCCTGTTTAACAAACAGCTCAGTCCTCTCCACTCATCCTCATCCCTCTGGTAGAGCTGACATCCATCAGAAGATACCAAGGCCCATTTTGGGGAGGGATCTCCATTTATCTTCTATTATCTTCTATTATCTTCTATTATCTTCTATTATATTTTTTCCCCCAGAAATCTGATGCACAACTTGGTACAAATCTGGCACAACCTTAGCTACCTTGGTGCTTAGCCAAATTCTTATTTCCACAAATCTTTCACTGAATCAGAGGCAGAGCTGCCCTAAGCATAAATAAAGAATTCCTGGTCACTCTGAGTCCCACAAATTCCTGGTATCATTTCCCTTTGCAAGAGTAAATGAGTGTAAACAGCACAGTTTCCATCTCTTCTGGAGCAGAACATCACACTCCTCTTATTTAGTTTGGTTTTCCTATTACTCTCTGCATATAGAAGAGCTGTCTTAATTAATGTAAGCTTATTATGAAATTAGAGCACCAATATAATTAAAACATTGATTAAAAAGCCAATAAAACAAGCAGCTCAAGCTCTTTCGAAAGAGAAGCAGTATGAATCCTTCTTGATTAAATATTACAGCTCAGTCAATATTTAACCATTCCATTGTATTGACTTAATTTCTCCATCGAGCTGGGAATAAGCATCCCTTGGGACCTAATTATGGCAGGTTTGCTTCCCTTGTTGTTCTGAGTTTGTGGGCTTGTTTGGTTTATTTTGATATTTCTGAAACTTCTGACAGAGCAGATCTTCCATCCTGGGGAACCACACTCCACAGAGATAATTCATGGGTAATGAACAGTTCAGATAATTGTGTTTATCTTTGGAAATTAACTCCAAGAAATCCATCCTATCCATGAAAACCAGTCCTGCCTCCTTCAGCTGCCTCCCAGAATGAGGTTGCTAATGGGCTTGGCAGCCAGGTCAAGACAACAGCCTTGCTCCATATCTCCTGAAGGTGTCTCTGAGGTTTAGTGGAGACATTTCCTTCCCTCCTTTCCTCATCCATCCACAGAAACATTGGAGCAACATCCAGAGCAACCTTCAGCTCCTCAATTCATTCATCTCCATCCATTTCAGAACTGACTCGCTAAAATGGCATTTCCTTCTTCGTTACCACTCCAAAACTAAAATCCCACATGTGGGGCCAGGCTGTCCCCAGAGCCCTGCCTCAAACCAGCCCCAGGAATGGGGAGAGTGCAGGGACTGGAGCTGCTGCAGGATGCAGATCCCTCGGCCACAGCTGGTTCCGCCTGTCCTCTGCCTCACTGAGGCCAGGGACACACTGGGGACACACTGCCATGGATTAGAGGTGGCCTTGGCAGTGCTGGGTTCACAGCTGGACCTGAGGGAGTCTGAGGTCTTTTCCAGCCTTACTGATTCCATGATTTTACGAGGCACTGTCGGTGCCTCCCTGTGCTCTCCCCACCTGAAGCGACAGCTGGGAACACCAGAAAGCCCGGAGAGGCCACATCCCCAGACTTCCTGAAACTGTGTGGGCTGAAGAGAAACCTGTTCAGGCTGTCAGGCATTCCCAAAGCTTCCCAATGCTCTGGGCTGCAAGGTGGATATTCTGGAAGAACAAAGGTTGCATTTCAGGTCCTTGCAGCCTGTTTGCTCTGAAGAAGCAGCACGGCTTCATTTACCTTTTCCTCTTCTTATATTCCCTAGTTATTTTTCCTTAGGGAAGTAGAACAGTTTTGAGGAAGCACCACACATGAAAGAGCAGGAAGATGTTTTCTAGCCCTTATTTTTTTAGATCAGCATTTGTCTTGGATCTGTAATTGGGCCTTCAGGAATGTCTGATCTCTCCCAGGTGTGCAGGGCCAACACCTCCCAAAGCAAAGCTCACCTCACATACAAATATGTGCTTTTGCATCGGGGATCTGGAGATCTCCCAGAGACAATTCAGGTGGAGTCTTGGATATTTGTTAGGCCAGCTCCGAGCAGGGGCTTTACAGTGCCTGTCCTCAGATTAAGCCAGGGTGAAGTGTGGGAATTGATGATTTCTCCTGCTTGGTCAGCACAGCTCCTCCAGCTCTGAAGAAGCTGGGACACTTAGAGAATCATGGAATGCTTTGGATTGCAGGGACTTAAAGCCCCTCCAGTGCCACTCCTGCCATGGGCAGGGACACCTCCCACTGTCCCAGGCTGCTCCCAGCCCCAGTGTCCAACGTGGCCTTGGGCACTGCCAGGGATCCAGGGGCAGCCACAGCTGCTCTGGGCACCCTGTGCCAGGGCCTGCCCACCCTCCCAGGGAACAATTCCTTCCCAATATCCCGTCCATCCCTGCCCTCTGGCACTGGGAAGCCATTCCCTGTGTCCTGTCCCTCCATCCCTTGTCCCCAGTCCCTCTCCAGCTCTCTTGGATCCTCTTCAGGCCCTGGAAGTGGCTCTGAGCTCTCCCTGGAGCCTTTTCCTCTCCAGGTGAGCACCCCCAGCTCTCCCAGCCTGGCTCCAGAGCAGAGGGCTTTGTTGGGCTACTCCCAGTGCCCTTGCCAGGAATCATTACCTCTGGAGAAAATGCAGCCTCCTCTGGGAGGGCTGGGCTGAGTTTTACCTTCCCAGGCTCAGTACAGAGCAGACACACAATGAGCTCTGAGCTGGACTTAACTGAGAAAAGCTAAACCTCACCATTTTTTCTGCTCAGCAACAGAACAGGAATGTCACCACCACTTTCAGGGAAGATGCTGGGGCAGCTGAAAGTTAAAAATGCAAATCAAAGCCCAAAAGAGCTCTGAGCTTGCAGCAGACGTGCCACAGTGTGGCATTTGCAGTATGGCAGCAAGAATGTGCTGGCACGTGTGTGCGAGGTGGGAAAAAAAAAGCGTGAAGCTAAGCATGACTTAGAGGGAAAAAAAATGCCCAAAATCCATAAAAGAGGAGTTTATTCAGGGATTATCAACGTGACTGCCTTCATCAAGTGATGGAGCAGCTGAAAGCATGGAAAGCAGGTTCTGAAAGTGTGGAAAAAAAACAGTTTATGACATCTAGTGGTAAGAGGAGATGCCCCCCTTCGTGGAGCTCTGGCTGTGCCAGTCAGGGCTGATTCCAGAGCAGGTTCATTGCACTCCCACTGCACTCCTGACAATAATCTGTGTGCAAAGTGTGAGCCTTTCTGGGCAGCTCTGTCAAAGGCAGGGCTTTACATGCAATGGCTGAGTGATTCTAATTCCAGGCTGGGCACGGAGAACAGCCCTTTGTGTGGGCTGCTATCACACCAGCAACAGCACAGAGCTCCCAGCTTTTATCACAGCCCTTGGAGCTGCTCTCTCAGAAATGATCACTGCCTGCATCCTTTGCTGCTTTGGAAAATGGCCAAAGCACAGTGAGAAAAGAGCCCCAAGGTGCCTGAAGTGAGCAGGATGGCTAAAAAAAATGGATGGAGGCACCCCCAGAGGCTCTGGGACATCCCAGAGCACACAGTTCCTGCTGTAGCTGTGCTCTTCTCTGACAGCACCACAAGAGATGGCACCTTTGGGCAAAAACATCCCTTTTGTGCCCTCTGTTCCCACCTTGTCCTCCAAAGACCCAATTCCTGGGATTCCTTCTGGGCCCTGCAAGCACAGCAGGCTGTTGATGCAGGATGCAGGATAATCTCAGCTTTCCTGGGTCATGCAGTGCTGCCCTCCATGGAAGAGCTGCCTCAGCCCTGCAGGAGTCCAGGGCTGCAAGAAATCCTGTGGAGCTGGACAGACCTTGTCCATAGGAAAAGGCTCTGCCCCAGCAGGGCCTCATTCCCTGCCAGATCCCCTCAGAAAGGGCTGATACAGAATTGAGGAATGGTTTGGGGTGGAAGGGACCATAAGGATGATCCCATCCCACCCTGCCATGGCAGGGACACCTCCCACTGTCCCAGGCTGCTCCAAGCCCCAGAGTCCAGCCTGGCCTTGGGCACTGCCAGGGATTCAGGGGCAGCCACAGCTGCTCTGGGCACCCTGTGCCAGGGCCTGCCCACCCTGCCAGGGAACAATTCCTGCCCAATATCTCACCTAACCCACACTCTGTAAATTTGAAGCCATTCCTGTGTCCTGTCCCTCCATCCCTTGTCCCCAGTTTCTCTCCAGTTCTCCTGGAGCCCCTTTCAGCACTGGAAGGTCTCCCTGGAGACAGTGTGTGTTTTCCTTCAGGATTCCAGTCCACATCTAGGTTCTTCTTCAACAACCACCACCTAAATCCAGCTCTCTCTCTGTCCCCTCCCTGTCGTCAGGCTGTCACCCCTCCCTGCACCAAGGACCTTTGGTCCTTTGGTGGCTGAGCGCTGCTTCCCACAGCTTTGCTTGGATCCCAGAGCCCAGCAGGGATTGGCAGAGATCTGTGGGCTCTGAAAGTGAAAACCCCTCACTCAAAGGGCCTCAAGAGCCTCAGGATGGCAGAGTTTTCCTGCTAATGAGGGCATCCATGTCCATGAAATCACCGTGCCAGGGGTGCCAGCACCTTCTCCAGCCCAGGAGACGTGGGCTGAATTCCCAGCTGGAGCACCCAGCCCAGTCTGCTCTTGCTGTGACAGACACTGAGAGAGCAGAGGACAGGTGATTCCCATATCCTGGGCACCAGGGACCCGTGCAGCCAAGGAAATGCCCAGAGAAGGGAAGAGAGAATGAGAAGGGGGAGGGAAATGCTGCAGTGCACTCCTGGCCACCTCACAACTCCTTGGTGAGGTTAAAATGCCACTGGTGCCCCCAGTCCTCAGCACAACCACAGCACTGGACTGGGTCAATGAACTTTTCGGACAATGGGGATTAACTGGATGGGTTTCTTCTTTAGTTAAAGGTTCTTTATGGATTTTTATTGTGATTCTTATTGTGTTACTTATGCTCTCATGCCTTTTACGTTGCCTTAAAAGAGCTGTTGGGGATGCCTTTGTAGTAAATACAGGAGGAGAAGTTGTGGAGACACAGAAGCATGCCAAACCTCTCCCTTGGAGAGATGTCCCTTGAAAGGGTGGGGATAAGATCACCTCAACCCTCCTGGATTGAGAATCCTCCTGGGTCATGGTGAGTTCCCAGCACGCTTTGGGATCCCATGTAGATTCTCTGTAACCCATTGGTTTTCCCCCTTTGTACCACCCTTGCTTTCCCCATAAAAACCCCAATTTCTGCCCTGTTCAGGGGCAAGCTGTCATCCCTGGCCTCCTTCTCAGGGTGCTGGAATACAGGAACTCTGTGGAACTGCTGTACCATGCTCCTGTCTCTTTGGCCCTGAGTTGGTCAGGGTACACCTCGCAAGGCAGAGCTGAGACCCCTGCTCAGAGCTGAGCTGCCTGCCCCTTGCTGAGGTTACCTGGTGGCTGAAGGTCTGCCTAGAAAGTTGTCTCCTGCGGGACATCTCTCTGGGAAGATTGCAGTGTCTGGGTCAAGCCATCAGACCCCCAAGCAGCCGTCCAACAAGTGATTCTGAGGTGTCCAAGTGGATTAATGAGGATCAGGGTAGGACAATAGCAGTGTTTACATGGACAAAGCTCTGTCCCTCGAGGCCCTTTAAAGCAATTCTTTCAACTGCTGAAGTATTGATTAGAAAGGTCTGGAATGACTTCCACTGTTACAAACGCTCTCTAAAGAGTTCCAAACTCAAAGATCAGCACAAATCCAGAGTTTCTGCTTTGGACTCACAGCCAGTATCCTTGGGAGCCAGGGGAATGTGGAGATGCCAGGGGAAAGACAAGGTGACCCATCCACAGCCCTTGCCACAGAGGGACTTTCTCAAATGCCATTTACACCAGGGCAGGTTGGGGCTGGACGTGAGGAAAAATTTCTTCAGTGGTCTTCAGTTTCCAGAGGAAAGAAAGCAACAACTGCCCCCAGCACAAGACAGATGTGGAATGAATTCTGTAGGAATGAATCCAGGGGAGGCCATGGAGATGCTCCAGGAGCTGGAGCCCCCTCTGGAGCCAGGCTGGGAGAGCTGGGACTCTTCAGGGTAGAGATGAAAAAGTTTTAGAGAGACCTCAGAGTACCTTCCAGGGCCTAAAGGGGCTCCAGGAGAGCTGGAGAGAGACTGGGGACAAGGGATGGAGGGACAGGACACAGGGAATGGCTCCCAGTGCCAGAGGGCAGGGCTGAATGGGATATTGGGAAGGAATTGTTCCCTGGGAGGGTGGGCAGGCCCTGGCACAGGGTGCCCAGAGCAGCTGTGGCTGCCCCTGGATCCCTGGCAGTGCCCAAGGCCAGGCTGGACACTGGGGCTTGGAGCAGCCTGGGACAGTGGGAGTTGGCTCTGCCATGGCAGGGGTGGCACTAGATGGGTTTTGATGTCCCTTCCAACCCAAACCATTCCAGGATCCTGTGTTAGCAGGAATGTGTTAACAGGAATGTGTTTATCCTCCTAAGGGGGTTGTGAGCACAGAATGAGCCCCTCTTGGCTGGGAAAGGGGAAAAAGCTGAAAATTGGACATTTGATCCCAGCCACTGGAGACACCCTGAGCACTGAGGAGGAACAGCCTCACCACAGCTGTGTTGGTGCATCCTGTCCCTGAAAAATTTGGTTTTCCCTTAGTTTGGCTCTTCCTTTGAAAAGTTCCCAACGCACCTCAGCTTTCCCACAGCTGCTGGGAAGGATGGGGATCTCACCCCAAGGACCCCATCCCAGCAGCCAGGGATGTGTTGGTAGTCTCACCTTGGAGAGGACGAGACCTTTCCTCCCCAGCTCCGGCAGCGCCTGCTTCCAGCCTTGCTCCCGGATGCATTTCCCAACTGGATTTTTTCCTTTGGTTCCTGGGGACCTCTCGTGGTGGGAAGTAAAACCACGTTTGTTTGGGAAGGGCAGGAGAGGTCCCGGCTGGACGAACGGCTCCTCTAAAGAAACTTTGGGATCAGAAACCGGGAGAGAAGATATTCCCAGAGAGCAGCGGCTGCCCCTGCCCTCGGAAAGCTGCGAACACCCACCTGTGCCAGGTGAGGTCCCTGCAGATTGCAGGGGATCCAGGGGATGACTCCTGCTTTTACAGCACAAATACACAAGGCTGGAGCTGCAGGGGTGCCAGGCCAGCTGTGCCATCCTTGGAAGTCACCACGAACCCCCGGGAACTGGGTTCTGATGGTGTTTCCTTGCAGGAGCCTCCCTGCAGAAGCAGAGCCTGTGGTTGTGCACAGCTGGAATTCTTTGTGCTGCTTGTTGGTGTTTTGACCCTCCAGTCCCATAAATCTGCCTCTGCTGCATGTTTAATTTGAGGCTTTTTTCAGCAGGGAAAAGCTCCAGTGAGGAAGACCTTGTGGGAAATGGATTTGTAGAGAATTTTTAAAGTTTGATCGAAGGTTCACGTTGTGTGCATTTGTATGTAAACTCTGAGATCAGAAATGCTGACTTAGAAATATTATACAATAGGCAAAATATTATAAAAATAGGAGAAATATGATAAAATATTATTGAGAGAAATAGAATTAGAAATAAGTTTCAAAAGACAGTTTTATAAATAAGACTAGATATTTTAGAGAAATAGAACTATAAAAGGTATATTGTAGTAAGACTTATAAAGAGTAATTTTAGATAATTAGTTTTAAAGTATTTACAACATAGTGTAACAGAAGTTGATAGGTTAAGAAACACTTATAATGTATTATAATTAAGAAATAGTTTTTGATTGTGATACTGTAAATTATAACATTTGTTTTATTTTACTTTTTATATGAGACTAAAAATAGAATAAAAGCTTTTAAAACACTTTTTAGTTACTTTATTTTTGTTATGAAGTGTTATTTTTAACACTTTAGTTATTTTATTTTTTATTTTTCGGCTTAATCCGACAGACCTGAGCTGTCAGTGAGTGGGAGCTGTTCCACCACTCCTCCTGCAGCTCCCAGCTCCTGAGCCTGGAGTGTTGTGGGTGAGGTCAGGCCTGAGACCTCAGATCAGGCAGGTGCTCCCCACAGGCACCAGGAGGGCAGGCTGGACATCGGAGGAATTTCTTCCTGGAAAGGGCGGTCAGGCTCTGGAAGAGGCTGCCCAGGGAAAGTTTCTTCCCCAGAGGGTGCTGGCACTGCCCAGGCTCCTCAGGGAATGGGCACGGCCCCGAGGCTGCCAGAGCTCCAGGATGCCCAGGCTGGGATTGTTGGGGTGTCCTGAGGCCAGGAGCTGGGCTGGATGATCCCTGGGGGTGCCACCCAACTCAGGAAAATCCCTGATTCTGTGATCTACAAGGACTTGCTTACTATGAAAAAGTTCTAAAGCGATTTAAAGGTTTTTTTTTCCCGAATGGATGCTCCTGCTCAGCACCTTCAGGACAGCTCAGGTTGGGGATTCCCCTTCCCGTGCCCCTGGAATTGCCCACCCTGGCCCCAAGGGGGTCCCAGCACTGGGAGGTGCTGCTGAAGGCAAAGTCCTTTAAGCAGCCCCATGACCCCTCCCTGCCATGCAAAGCTTTCAAAGTGAAGCTCCAACCCCAGCCCAGCCCCACTCCCATCTCCCCCTCTCTCATTCCCAAGGGCTGGATAATTACTACATCGTGGATCGCCTGCAGTGCTTCTCCCAGAGCCTTTGGGACCATCCTGCTCCGGGAATCTGGGCTTTCCTTGGGAGAAGGCAGAGCCCAGCCCAGGACACCCCATCCTTCAGCCTGTCCCCCACAATGTGAGCAAGAGCTGCAGAGGAAATCCAGATGTTCCTGGGGTTTGTCCCTGAGACATAGGACAGGATCATCCCTCTGGGTGCTCCAGAGGTGTCTGGTTTGGGAATTCTGGGCCTTTTGCCCCAGGGGCTCTTTCCAAAGGGCAGATTTATAATTCCTCCCTTCTTGTTCCTCCTCCTGGGTTCCTTTTTCCCCTTTTTGAAGCTCTCCCTGTCACTTGTGGTGTGCAGAGATGTCTCTAACAAATAGTTACCAAGTAGTTCAGGCAGAGTTCTGGAAATTCACAGCATTCCCATGCTGGAAAAGTCCAAGGCTCTCAAGACCCCGGAGTTCCCAGTGCTGACGCTTTTGCAGCTTGTGCAGCACTGGGTCACCTCTGGCTGCCCCAGATTCCTGTTTTCTCCAGACACTTCCAGCCCTGGCTCTTGGCCCTCCCCTGTCCCTCGTGTCCCACCACTGAGTTCTCAGAGGTCAGGCTTTCCTCCTTCCCTATTGTTGCAGACTTTGACAGGCAGCACACGGAGCTGTTGGAATCCTGAGGAAGCCATGAGGATGCTCCAAGTCTGCTCTGGAGCCAGGCTGGCAGAGCTGGGGGTGCTCACCTGGAGAGGGAAAGGCTCCAGAGAGACCTCAGAGCCTGTTTCAGGCCCTAAAGGGGGTTCATAAAAAAAGAGGGAAAGGGACTTTTGACATGGACAGATACTGACAGGACAGAGGGGAACAGATTTAAACTAAAAAAATGAGAGATTTAAATTAAATATTGGGAAGGAATTGATCCCATGAGACAGGGAAGGCCCTGGCACAGGCTGCAGGAGCTGCACCCTGAGGGTGCCTGGGCACAACCTCCAGCTCTGTGCCCTCTCCAGCTGGGGTGAACATAAAATATTTTTAAACCTTTAGCAAAGACTGGGCTCAGTCTGCCCTGGTAAAGCTTCACCTAAAGCCACGCTCTCAGCAGGGGCTGCTCTGGGGGGAGCCTCATCCAAAAGTCGTTTATTTTTGGCCCCGTTTGGGAATTGCCAGCCTCATAGGGATGTCCTGGGCTTTGCCATCCCCCTGTGACAGCCCTGCAGACCTGCCAGGCTGTCTGGTTTTCAGGCACAAGGTGGCAGTGGGGGAGCAGCTTTCCTTTCCCTTTCCCTTTCCCTTTCCCTTTCCCTTTCCCTTTCCCTTTCCCTTTCCCTTTCCCTTTCCCTTTTCCCTCTGCCTCATCCCTGACCAGCACAGCCCAGCCTGGGCAGGCCCCCGGTGCCCCCCATCCTTACACCCCAAATCCCACCCCACAGGTTCACCCTCTGTGCAGGAAATCCCACCCCTGTGAGCCCCATGGGGTTCAGACCCTGCTCTGGAAGGGTCCCCACAGACAGGGATGTGGGTCCAGCCAGACACGTCCTGCCACTGCCACCCTGGGCACCAAACCCACCACACTCCCACCTTTCCCTATTTCCCTGCTCTCCTGAGCTGTCCCAGGGCACTGGGCATGGGGTGGCCCCCACCATGGGTCAGCATCCCACCATGGAGGACCCTCACCGCCCTCCTGCTTCCTCTGCCCTGCTGGTGTCCCCAGCAAGGTCACCCATCCTCTTCCAGGCCACTCCCGCAGTTGGGGTTTCTAAATGGTTTGGGGGAGGTTTTATTGTTTTAAACTGATTTATTTTCTACCTGCCAGCACCTCAGTGTTTCCCTCTAGCAGTGGTGGGAGTGCTGTGAGCACTCTCCTGGGGCACGGGCCACCAGCACCTGCCCGGGGCCACCTGGGAGAGGGAACAGCCCTGGGCCACGCAGGACAATGGGCAGGGATGGGGACACTCAGGAGCCTCGCTGCACAGGGAACAGGGAGTGGCTTTGTGGTGACAGCAGTGCCCTGTGGCACCTCCCAGGTGAGAGCTTGGCAGAGGTGAGGGCTGTAGAGGGAATATGAAGCACAACAGGTATTTAGAGATCCTCGAGGGGTGCAGGGCAAGGGGACAACCCCAAATCCAGCAAGGAATAAAGCACCCACCTCCTCCCTGGCTCTCCAGGGGGCTCCGGGATGGGAAGTGAGGTGAACACGTTGCTCACAGGCATCTCCTTGGGGCAGGAGCAGCTCTGCCCTGCTCCAGGAGCATTCCCAAACACCTCTCCCAGCCCCCATCCCTCCCCTCAGATGCTGCAGCTCCATCACTCCCAGCCCAGGAGCACCTGCCCGGCCTGGGGCATGCAGGGTCTGTCCTGATGAACACCCGGAGCTGAGGCAGGCAGGGAAGCTGGGAAATAACAGTCATGAACCATTTTAAACACTGCTGAGAGGAGCAGGAGCCTCCCAGGCAGTTTTCCAGCCCAGTGGTTCCAACAAGCTCTTGGTGTGTTTACACACAAATAACAATAATTAAAGCAAACCCAACAGAACCACGGGTGCTCCCAGCACATCACAACCAGGAAAATAAAACCCTCTGGAAAACAATCACACCTTTCCCGTGCTGCTCAGAGTCTCACACGGGTCCAGGCATCGAGTGAGACATTCTAGGACACGGTTACCCAGGTTAACTGATCCCACTTCTCCGAGGAACAGGCAGCCCAGGGAATGGGCACAGCCCCGAGGCTGCCAGAGCTCCAGGAGCTCCCAGGGATGCCCAGGCTGGGATTGTTGGGGTGTCTGTGCAGGGCCAGGAGCTGCACTGATGATCCCTGGGGCTCCCTTCCAGGGTATTCTGTGATTCCAGGAAAACTTCATCCCTCCTGCCCAGGATGGGAGCAGGAGGAGTTTTAGCTCTGGGGCGTGGCTGGGTCCCCTCAAGGAACAGCAGCAGCATTTTTGACTGGATGAGTCCCAGTGCAGCTCAACAGCAAAATCACAGAGAAACAGGGGAGTGGATTACTTTCCATAATTTCCTACACAAACTCATGGGGTGGGGGAAACCCCTCCTTAAAACATGAAAAGCTGCTGGTTGATCCCAAGGTTTAAGGTTTAAAGGCTCAGGTAATAAATATGTTTTACCTCCTGCCTCTTCCCAGGGAGGTTTGGAACATTATGGGCCCCTCATTCCATGGGCCATGAAATAGAATAAATCACACAGACTCCATTTTCTTCATGGTGGGAAAAGCCCCTCCTTTATTCACATAACTGCTTTTTATCCAGTTTTACAGACCTCGTGTGTGACTCCAATTGGTCAGGAGCTTTCTTGTTAATTACTTTATTGGTCATTAACAAGTTGTTACCCTGAATTGATTGGTCTCTCCAACCCCCAGTGTGTACGTGCAGGGAAAGTTGTTTGTGAGAGATAGTTTTCATTTTTCTATCTGTTGGTGTAAAACAGTTTATACAGGTGCTGTTGCCAGTTTTTCACCCAGGAATAGGTTGTTATGTTAATGAACTGCTCACACCAGGATTGTTTTCACACGGGAACTTGCAAAGGGCGAGCTTGACAAGGCCAGCCACTGAAATAACAGAGCAGGCCTGATTTTATGAGGCCTTTTTCTTATAATTTTTTTACCTTATTGGAACAATCAAATATTAAGGTACATTTTAAGCAGCATTTTTCCCTCCACACCCTGCAACTCCAACTCTTCTGTAATTCCTGTCAGACTGAGAAGTGAATCCCCCTTCTCTGCCTTTCTCTGCCTGCTGCTGTTGCACCCCTGGAAAAGGAAATTGGTGCTAACGGGGATGGGTGAGAGCTGGGAGATGATTTCAGGATGCATTTCCTGCTCCCTGGCAGGACTGGTGAACAGCCAGCTCCACCTCCTGCCCTCAGCACACTCCCCACATTCTGGTTTTGGGATGTGCATCTCGGGAACATCACGTTGTGAAAAACACGTTCACTCTCCTGTGAAAACACAAAAAGTTTACTAAAGGATAATAGGAGACAAGGACCACAGAGCAAAGGCTCTTATGGCCAGGTGCATCTTGGCACCCAGCTAAGAGCACCCTGTTCTCTCCGGGGACCCCCCTTAAATACCTTTTAATGGCATCAGCCTGTTGCACAGTCATAGCCCCTTATGCATAAACTTTTCCCCAAGCTAGTTTACATATTCCAAGAACTGTTTAGCCTGGCTCCTCCTTGGGTTCACCTTTTTAGAGCATGCACATTCCTTGGTTGTGGTTTTAGTTCTTTTTTATCATCCCCTTCAGTTTTGGCCCTGGCCCACACTGCCTTCAGAGGGTGAGTGCTGATGGTTGGCAGATCTGTTCAGGTGTCCTCATCCTGTGCCCACTGCACGTTATCCCAACCCAGCAGCATTTTAACACAAGCACACTGATATCAGCTATTGCACTACTATGTCTAAGCTTAATTAACAACAAAATTAAAAACGATATCTTTAGAACAAAGGTACTTTACCATCACCCATATAAAATCCATTTTAAGGTTTGTGAGAAGCCCATATTATAATATGTATCTATAGCAATGTTCTGCCTGGCCGCTGTTGTCAGTGCTCACTCTGCTGCCAGCAGCCAGCAGATTAATCTGCAATCTCTGCGAGCTGTTAGATATCCATCAAAGGCCTGAGGAGAGGGCCCGGCGCTATTGAAACAGTTTAACCACTGATGGCATTATAATTATCTCGCTATCAACTGCAACAAAGCAGCTCGGCAGGAGCTGCTCTGCTTAAACACAGGAGGTCAAGGAAATTACCCGAGCGGGGAAGTGAACGGGAGAGCGAGGCCTCGCTCCGAGGATTGCCGATAATTAATGGCATTTATAATTGATACTGGGGCCGAGCTCTTGTCAGGCCACTGGGTCACACACTCAGCAGCTGGATGGGCTCTTCTGTCTCTTCCCAGCGAGGATTTGGGATGGGTGAAGGCTGTGCACCAAATGTGGAGGGTTCCTGGCTCCAGGGTGTGAGAAATGATACTCACAAAAAAATTAGAAGGTTTATAAAAACCTTATCAAAAATACAACAAAAGACTGACTAGAGAAAATATTACAGCACCAGGAGCAGAGCATTTTTCCCACCACGTGCTCATCCACACCGTGGAGGTTTCACCTTTTAACCCTTCCCAAAGTTCTGTCCATCGACTCCTCCTGCTCTGTCCAGTGCTGGAGATCACTTCCTGACATCCTGACTGGGGTCAGCTGTTGCCATGGTAACGAGCCGATCCTCCCAAATGTCCCAAACCCAGGCACCCCTGGTAACAGCACAAGGGGGGTAAAACATAACTATAAATCTGTAAAACTTCTCCTAACATAGATACATGATATTTGCCTTTTAATTGTGGGGGTCACCCATCGCATTACTCTTCTATCACAAGAGGTTGTGGATTTATTTCACATATATTGGAATGAATTTCCTCTCTGTGAGGGTGGTGAAGTGCTGGAATGGATTTCCCAGAGCAGCTGTGGCTGCCCCTGGATGCCTGGCAGGGCTCAAGGCCAGGCTGTGGGACAGTGGAAGGTGTCCCTGCCCGTGGCAGGGGTGGCACTGGATGGGCTTTGAGGTCGCTGCCAGCCCAAACCACTCTGGGGTTCTGTGATTCCATGATGACCAGAGGATTCTGCTGGTTTGGGGCTGAGAAACACAGAGCTGTGGCTTGATCTTTTCTGGTCCAGAAGAAACACAACACAGGAAATAAGAACAGAAGGAACGAATCCATCCAGCCTCCCTGTCAAGGCTGGGGAAGGGAGAAGGACTCAGGTTTGCCATTCCAGCCTGGACAAACAATTCCCATTTCTGCCAGGGAGGACAGGGGTGCCCGAGGAAGCAGTTCAGGACCAGATGGGATGAAAATCCCCCAGGAAGGGGCTGTGTTTGGGCACCCTGGGGACAGAGCAGCTGCCCAGCACCTCCCAACCCAGCCCCAGCAGCTGCTGGTGGCCATGGCAGGGCTGACCCTTCCCAGTTCCCTGTGCTGGGTCAGGCACCTTCCTCTGGCCAAAACCAGCCCCATCCCAAAGCAGCAGCCCAGGGATGAGCCTAGTGCTCATCTCCGCCAAATCTGGCCCTGATCCCTTCATTTCCCTTTCTTGATTCCCCTTTTCCTGACCCACATTTCCTGTTTTTTTCCCTGGAAGTCCCACCACCCCAGGGTACCTGGGCAGGCATTTCTTCTGCTCTCATTCAGCTCAACAAGGGCAGCATAAAGACCATTAGAAGTTTTGTTTGTTTGTTTGT
The DNA here is from genome assembly GCF_031753505.1 of Anomalospiza imberbis. NCBI lineage: Eukaryota > Metazoa > Chordata > Aves > Passeriformes > Viduidae > Anomalospiza > Anomalospiza imberbis. The sequence goes on from NC_089700.1 coordinate 1,104,637, forward strand.
TTTCTCATCAGAAAAATAAACAATCCCAGCCTGTAGCAAATCCAGGTTCCTGAGATCCACTTTGTCCCATCCCATGATCCAAAGGGATCATCCCTTTGTCCCCTAGATCTCCATGGGTGATCCACACCCTCACAGGCTCACCCCACACCTCAGAGAGACCTGTCCCCAAGCACCAGGGATTTCTGCTGCTTGAAACCAGGATTCACCCACTGTCTGCACCTACCCATGGCAGGGAGGGCTTGGAATCTGGAAAATCCATGGCTTTGGCCAAGGCACTGCAGCAGGATGGGCACCAGTTGCTGTCCCGAGCTGTGCTAACGTTTCCTTCTTAGCAATAAAAAGAGAAAAAAAATTGGATGTGGATTTTAGGCACTTTGATTAAAATTTAATCAAAGGCTGGTTTTCCACCCAAAATGAGAATTGGGGAGGAAAGCAAAAGGGGAGGAATCCAAACACACACAAAGAACAAAACCATCAGGAGAGAGAAGGATAAGGGGAAAACAAAGCAAAAGGAAAAGAAGAGAGATGAAACAGGAAAGAATGAGAGAGTGTGAAAAAAATCTGAAGTGGAAATAAGCAATCAAAAGGAATAACAAAGAAAAAGGAGCAAACAAAGGAAAACACACAGAGAATAAAGGAGCAAGAGGGGACAGGGATGGAGCCAGCTCCTGCAGAAAACAAAGAGGGGATGTGAGGCAGCTCAAGACACAAAACTGAGACAAGACAGCGCTGAAGACAAAGGGGAAATGGAACAAAAATAGCATCAAAGTGGAAACATGAAGGGAGTGAAGGTCCCTGGGAGCTGACACTGGGCAGGGGGCAGAGCTGAGCACGGGGGTGAGCCCGGGGCATCCACGGCTCCGGGGCCGCCTCTGCACGCCCAGCACAGCCCCGGGGTGGGGAGGGGGCAGAGGGAGCAGGGGACAGCAGAGCCCCAGCTGGGGCTGTCCCCTCCCCTCCCAGGCTGCTGGAGAGGAGACAGCTCTGCCCCAAGAGACCCCTCCGAGGGGGAGCATCCTCAGATGCTCCGAGCTGCTGCAAAAACGGCAGAAGGAGCCCTCCTTCCCACAGCGACCCCTCCTTCCCATAACGATCCCTCCTTCCCATAACGATCCCTCCTTCCCACAGCGACCCCTCCTTCCCACAACGACCCCTCCTTCCCACAACGATCCCTCTTTCCCACAACGATCCCTCTTTCCCACAGCGACCCCTCCTTCCCACAGCGACCCCTCCTTCCCAAAACGATCCCTCCTTCCCAAAACGATCCCTGCTCTCCACAGTGATCCCTCCTTCCCACAGCGACCCCTCCTTCCCATAACGATCCCTCCTTCCCACAGTGATCCCTCCTTCCCACAGTGATCCCTCCTTCCCATAACGATCCCTCCTTCCCACAGTGATCCCTCCTTCCCATAACGATCCCTGCTCTCCACAGTGATCCCTCCTTCCCATAACGATCCCTGCTCTCCACAGTGATCCCTCCTTCCCATAACGATCCCTCCTTCCCACAGTGATCCCTCCTTCCCATAACGATCCCTGCTCTCCACAGTGATCCCTCCTTCCCATAACGATCCCTGCTCTCCACAGTGATCCCTCCTTCCCATAACGATCCCTCCTTTCCACAGTGATCCCTCCTTCCCACAACGATCCCTCCTTCCCACAACGATCCCTCCTTCCCATAACGATCCCTCCTTCCCACAGCGACCCCTCCTTCCCAGTGATCCCTCCTTCCCATAACGATCCCTCCTTCCCACAACAATCCCTCCTTTCCACAGTGATCCCTCCTTCCCATAACGATCCCTCCTTCCCACAGTGATCCCTCCTTCCCATAACGATCCCTCCTTTCCACAGTGATCCCTCCTTCCCATAACGATCCCTCCTTTCCACAGTGATCCCTCCTTCCCATAACGATCCCTGCTCTCCACAGTGATCCCTCCTTCCCATAACGATCCCTCCTTCCCACAACAATCCCTCCTTCCCATAACGATCCCTCCTCCCCACAGTGATCCCTCATTTAAACAGTGATCCCTCCTCTCCATAACGACCCCTCCTCTCCACAGTGCTCCATCCCTCCCTCCCCAGCCTGAGCTGTCCTGTCCTTTCCCTCCTCCCAGTGGGAGTTTGGAGTCCAGCTGGCTCCAAACCAGCTGTGCCAGGGCCAAGGCCAGCGCTGGAGCTGCTGCCACCTCCGGGGTAACACCTCCCAGAAAGGGTGAAAATCGCTGTGCAGCTGCTGTGGGAGAGAGCAGGGAGGGTCATGGGTGAGAACCAGCCCAGCAGGGACAAGGGCAGGGCAGGAGCTGCTCCAGGGGCAGAGACTCCCCCAAGATTCCATGGAGCAGCTAGGCCCCTGCAGCCCCTGGAGATCCAGAGGGGAGCAGAGCCCCCTGGCAGCCACTGGAGAGCCCCCCTGGAGCTCTTTCAGGAGCTGTGGCCCGGGGGATCCACACTAGATCAGCTCCTGAAGGACTCTATCCCAGGATGGCACGGGGAACTTGTGAGGAAGGATCCACAGGCAGAGTGGGATGGACCAAGCCCATCCCATCCACCTGGAATGGCAGAGCTGGGAATGGCTGGGTGAAGGTTAGCCTGGCCAACAGGGCTGCTGGGGTTTCAGTCTGCCTCTCGCCACCCACCCCATTTGTAATTGTAATTAATCCAATTGTTCCCTGTGGCAAGCACATTCTCTCTCTCTCAGGATTTTTTTCATAGAGGAGCACAGAGAGAAGAAAGAGAAAACAATTTCTATTTCTGCTCCTTGTTTTCCCATGTGGAATGTGTTTGGAGAATTGTTTACCTGGGGTGATTGCTTGGTTGGATTCTGGTGAGGATTGTTTGAACCTGATGGCCAATCCAACCCACCTGTGGCTGCACTCTCCAGAGAGGGTCAGGAGTTGTGCGTTAGATATGGTAGTTAGAAAAGTAGGTATGTAGTGTTAGTATCTCCTTTAAATAGTATATTAATGTGTTATAGCATAGTTATAACAAAGAAATCATTCAGCCTTCTGGACTGGAGTCAGACATCAGCATTTCTTCCCACTGGGTTCACCTGCATTTACAATAGTTCCCCAAATCAGTATCCTGCCCATGGTGGTGCCTGGTGAGTGCCCTCTCCTGCCCCAGGGGCTTTCCCTGTGATTTTCTCCCGTGCCATGCCATGGAGGGTGGCTGGGAGCAGCTGGGTGTTCTCCAGAGCCAGCCAAGGCCATGCCCACCACAGCTCTCCCAGCTCAGCATCTCCACAGCCTCGAGAAGCTCCTGCACTGCCAAGGATCCTTGGGCTCTGTCCTGCCACCCAGAGCTACGTTCCTGGGCCAGTTTTCCAAGGATGAGGCTTCAGGCACTTTTTCCATGGTGGGGAACTCTGCAGGAAACACCCCAGCTCCTTGTGGGGGCTCGGGAGGCTGGAAGGATCCCTGTGGTGGCTCTTCCACTCTCAGCACTGGTCTGGTGCTCAGTGCAGCTCAGCTCAGCCCCCTGTTCCCCTCTGGATCATTTTCCCCCAGGCTCAGATTTCCAAGAGCACAATCAGAAATTAATTCCTGCCTGGGTTCTTGCCCATAACAATAAAACCTGGGATTACAACAGCCAGGAAAAACATTGGAGAGCTCTTACCCCTCATGCCTCTGAGACACCAGGTGGGATTGAAACAAGAATTCCTCCTGTGGAAAGCTCCCAGGGTTATCCCATCTCTCTCCCCTTTCTTTGCCTTCTGTTGGAAGATCAACCCTTGACACAGAGGAGAAGGGTGGCTGTTCCAGATAGTGAGCCCTGAAGGAATATCCCAGAAAGAATATTTGGCACTGCAGGAGCCCCTGGAGCCACTCCCCAGGCTGTTCCTTTCTCACTGCCCTGAGCACAGCCAAGCTCAGCTCCACATGGGATCCAAAGCATCTGGGTCAAATTCCCAGCTGGGATTTGCAGGAGTCACCCAAACCAGCAGGAAATGGGAACTGCCCCTTTTCCCTGCCATAAATCCCCACCTGAGCCCTTCCTGGGTGAGGAGCAGCTGAGATGGGCAGGGTTTGTCACACTCATCCTCTGGGCTGTGGCACTGGACATACCTGCTCCTGACAGGATTTCCTGGATGGCTGGAGATTGCTGTGCTCTGGAGCTCCTCATTTCTCCTGTGATTTTATTTAGTTGTGTTGCTGTCAAAGGCACAGCCGAGATTCCCAACCCAGCAGTGGGAACTTCCCTGAACTCCTGAGGGAGATGAGGAGCTCCCCTGGCTCCAGGGGGTCGTGTGGCTCCTGCCTGCAGGAAGACTTAAAGCCATCATGGATTTGGGGAATTTTTTGATTTATAAGAGCAATGATTCCAGGAACCACCTGCTCCCAACACTCAGGATCAGCCACCCCACAAGATCTTGGCCTTGCAGTAAAATGATCTCAGCCCCCCGCATTTCTCAGCTGGAAGGGTTTCTTTCTGTCCCTAAAAGGCTGGGAGAGCTGGGAATGTTCACCTGGAGAGGAGCAGCTTTGGGGGGACCTCATGGTGGCCTTGCAGGGCCTGAAGAAGCTACAGGAAACATGGAGAGAGACTTTGGACAGGGGATGGAGGGACAGGACACAGGGAATGGCTTCCCAGTGCCAGAGGGCAGGGATGGGTGGGATATTGGGAAGGAATTGTTCCCTGGCAGGGTGGGCAGGCCCTGGCACAGGGTGCCCAGAGCAGCTGGGGCTGCCCCTGGATCCCTGGCAGTGCCCAAGGCCAGGTTGGACAGGGCTTGGAGCAGCCTGGGACAGTGGAAAGGCACTGCATGGGCTTTGATGTCCCTCCAACCCAAACCATTCTGGGATTCCATGATTCCATCTGCTCCGGGGCAGACTGAACGATCTTCCAACATGGATCTTGCCCCTGGGAAAGCCCTGAGGGTGGGAAATGCCCCCCACAAGGGCTCAGGTTTCCATCCTGTTCCATCCTGCAAGATGTGCTCCATCCTGTGGCTCCAGAGCCCAGCAGGGGCTGGATGTGCCCCTGCCCAGGTGACACTCACCTGGTGCCCTCACCTGCTGTGCCCCAGCTCGGGGGAGCAGCTGCTGCTCCCTTGGGTCACACGCTGCCCCCCCAGAGACCCTTCCCTCCACCCAGGAAAGCACCAACCCGGTGCTCAGGAGAACATGGCTGGAAGGGATGGGTTCAAGGAGTGCCCCGGGCTCCAGGTGACATTCAGGAACATTTAGGGACAGCCAGCCTGGGCTCGGGAGTGCAAGTGATGCTTTACTGACCACATTACATCTCCTTCCAGCTTGTGGGGTGTAACTGTTATCCTGGTGAGTGGCAGCAGCAGGGGTGGATGGAATGGCAGTTAATCTGTGCCCACCATCTCTCTTGAACTCTCCTTCATTTCCATTTCTTTTAAAAATGGAAGTTTTATTAAAACAGCAGTACTTTTCTATTAAATGAGTTACACAGAGGAATGACTGCCTCTGTATCTCAGCAGCAGAGAATCTTTTGAAAATCACTCAAGAGGCAAGGCTCAAACCAGATATTTAATAAGAATCACTTGGAGATCACTTCTTAAAGCAATTAACAGATGATTAGAGATAAGCGAGATGCAACAACGAGACCCAGATCTCAGATTTCTCCCGGGGTCACCCTGCAGTCACCAACGGTGTCAGGACAGAACAGCAGAGCAAATTCCCACTTTTCAGCCTGATGTTGCTCCTGTTTCCAGTGGTTTGGAAGCTGGAGCAGGGAGAAAGGGCCAACACCTCCCCGGGGCTCTGCCCCAGCTGAGGGTCCTGGAGCCCACAGTTCATCTGCATCTTCCCTTTCTTGTGCTGAGTCAGGGGCTGCTTTTCCTTCTGGAGCACAAAGGAAAGGCAGGTCTGAGCCTGAACATTCCAAAGGATCCCGGAGCTCAGCAGCAGCAGCAGGATCCTCGTGCTGTCCCCAGGTGTCCTGTGCCACCTGGCACGGGGATCACAGTGGCACCAGGGACACCTGGCCATCACAGAAGGACCAGGGACGGCAGGGACTGGGACAGAGCCAGGCTCCTCTGGCCAGGGGCTCAGCACAGCCAGGATGGATCCCAGGAGCAGCCACACATCCCATCCAGCCCTGCTGCGGGAGCAGACGGGGCTGGGGACCTCACCCCACCACTGTGACATGTGACAAAAGCCATCTGCTGCCAGCCTGGGCACTGGCAGGGCTCGAGCTGGGCTGAATTACAGCACAGGCAACATCCAGGGGCTGTCTGGCTGCTTGTCCTGGCCAACACAGTCTCACCCTCCAATATTTGCTCAGTTTAAGGGTGTTTTACCAACTGGACCAGAGCTGTGGGGTCTCAAAGCCCTCAGGGTGCTTGGAGTCACCAGGAAATTGCTTCTCTTAGAAGCAGCAACAAAGGCAAGGGGAACTGGCTCATGCATCCACAGAGTTGTGGTCATTTCGGGTTTGGAAGTGCTCAAATTTATTACACAAGGGATGATGCAACAGCGAAAAAGAGAGCAAAATTCTACATTGACTCTCTACTCTGCAGGTCAGGACAACTAAGAGGTTTTACTTCATTAAGGAAGGCAGGGGAAAAAAAATCAGAGACAGCCCCAGTGGTTGAGGGAGCCTTGTAAAGCCTAAATGAACAATCAGTCCTAGGTGATGCTAGTTGCTGCAGAAGGAACAATGAAATAGATCTGCTTCAGTTCAATAAATTACTAAAACATCAGTTATAAACCTGCTGCATGGCATTGGAAATTCAGCTCGTTAAACATCCAGGGAGCTTCATCCTGATGCAAATGGAAGACAGGCATGAGTGCTCTGCAGCAAAGGACTCTGTGCACATCCCAGCTTGGGAAACATATTTACACATCCATCTCATATATTAATCTATTTTAGTGCACCCTAGCCAGAGGGCAGCCAAAGAGGATTATTCTGGGAGAACGACAGGAGATGGGCTGGTTTCTTCTCCCTGCTGAGCAAAGCCTGTGTCCACCCACGTGCAGCAATTCTGCAGGATCCTGTTTCCCTTCTCCAGGCAGCCACACGTCAGGGCCCCAAGCAGAGGACTCCCAGGTGGATTTGGCAGCCAAGGTTTGGTAGCCAGGATTACTGTGAGCCAAAAATAAATCAGGTGAGATCCCTCCACCAGAGCAACAAGCCTGAAGTGGCTTCAGGGCCGAGAATTTCAGCCAAGCTGCCATTTGTTGGTGCCTTGGCCTCCCTCCCTGTCCCTTCCACAGCCCAGGAAGGGCTGCAGCAACTCTGGGGGGACCTTGGCCAGGCCTGAGCAGGCAGGACAGGGGTGCTCAAGCCTCAGAGAACATTCCTGCAGTCACCCAGAAGGGCAGGGAGACATCCCAGGTCATTCCCAAGGTGCCCTTTGGGCTCTCCAAGCAGGGAGGTGCTTGGCCAGCAGCGTGTGGGTGATGGAGAGGGGGGCAAGGGGAGGTCAGGGGGTTTATTCCACTGCATTGTTTTGGGTAACTTCTGTGATTAAGAGTTGGAAAAATCCCTGGGAGCTGCTGGGGTGGTGTTTTGCTTCTCCAAAACTCAGGGAAGGGGCTGCTGGATGCAGGGGCAGGAAAGGGAAAAGGGAACAAGGACCCAGCAAAACACCACATCCTTCAAACTTGGCTCCTTTGGGGCTTGGGAACATTTTCCTCTCCCAAGCTCCTCAGTTTCCACACTTGCCAGGCAGGTCTGTCCAGGGTCGTGGTGCAAACCTCCCAGCTCTTTGGGAGAGCTTGGAGTTGTGTGGAAAAGCAGAAATTCCCTGTCAGTAAATGCTCCCAGACTGCTCCAGCAGGGAATGTGGCACCTCTTGGAGTGCTGGCCAGAGGGAAGAGCAGCTCTGAGCCAGCTCCACGCAGCTGGGATCAGCTGGGAGAGGCTCACGTATGATAAAAATAAAGCCACAAATGCCCATCTCCCCCAGGTCCTCTCCCAGGAGCACAAACAAAGCTGTGGTTGATATTCCATCCTTTCCAAAGCAGTCCAGGCGGATCAGTCCCCGTCAGCCATGGCTCAAGTCAGACTCCCCTGACTCTTTCAGCCTCTACTTGATGAAGTTTTTAATTGTCCACCTCTGCCCCGTGCAGCTGCGAAGGATCAGGTCAATGCCAGCCATGCCCCTGTTCTCCACCTCCAGGCACCGGCCCGTGCCCTTGTTCAGGATGGCTCCGTTCTGCAGTTAGGGCAGATGGGAAAAGATGGAAAAATGAAGATATTCATTGCCTGTGAAGCAAAGCAGGACCAGGAGGGCAGCCCTGGACACTGCTGGAAGGGGCACTCAGCTGGGTGGGAATGCAATGCAAACAATAAAATAATCCCCCAAATAAATGGAGTGAGCATCCACTGTCCCTGACAGCACCCAAGGGACACCTGTAACCTTTAAATCCCACAACTGCTGGGAAGAGGGACCCTTGTGTAAAAGCTGTATTATTTACACTCTGCTTTGGGACTAAAGTGTCTGAATGAATTTCACTCTTCATCCACAAGTAAGAAAGGAATCTGGAAGTCATTGGCAGATCGGACATAACCAGATCCACCTTTCTGCTACCAGAAAGGAAAACTTTGATTAGAAATTGTCCTGGAATGCTGCCCTGATCCCTCTTAACCTCCTCTGTCTGCCCCAGGACCTGGAATTCGCTGTGCCATGGCACCGTTTCCCCTTTCCCACCCCATCCCACGGGCTGTGTCCCAGCCAGGCTTTGGGACAGAGCAGAGGAGCCCCCGAGGGCAGCCCCAGACACACCTGGATGAAGTTCCAGCGCTTGTGGAGGCTGCTCTTGACCTTGTCACAGTCCAGCAGCTGCGGGAAGCGGCTCTTGCCCGTGTCCACCAGGCAGCGTGTGTCGGGCAGCAGCGTGGTGGTGCCCAGGGCCCCCAGGTGCAGGAAGCCCTCCTTGGTGTATCGAGCCAGCTGGGGACAGACAGGGGGACAGCAGGGACACCCTCAGCACCTCAGAGCATCAGCACAGAGAGACAGGACAACACGGAGCCCCTGGGAACACCCTGTGGGGATGCACAGGGAAAGCAGAACTGGTAGGAATTCATCCCAACTCTCTCCAGCCGTTTATCCCTGCTTGGTTTGGTTTCTTCCAGATGCAGGTGAGGAATTGAGACAAGGGGTAGGAATAATCCCAAGCCTTAAATCCCTCCTGTAGCAGACTCCTGCAGCCTCCTGGAACGCTGTGGGATGGGGCAGTGGATGGTTTTCCCTGGAGTCCAGCTGGAGCCAGCTGGCCTGGCTGGTCCTGCTGGCCCAGCTCCTGGCGTGCTGGGTGAGCCAGCCTTGGCTGGGCTGCTGCCTCTGGATGCCTGGCACAGCCTCCAGGGCTCCAACCAGGCAGCAGCACCAGCCAGAGGGGCCAGAACCGGGATGGGAGCCTGGATCTGCCCTTGGGAAAGGCCCAGGATTGCAGCTACCCCCAGCCATTCCCACAGGATCCAACTGCCCAGGGCTCCCAGGGGCTGCCAGGGGCTGCCAGGGGAGGCAGGATGGGAGCAGCGGGCAGGGGTGATGCCCTTGGGGACACCGGACACTCAAAGAACTCCTCTATTTCATGGAATGCCACCAAAATATTTCCCTAAATACATTTAAATTCTGGAGTGAGGAGAAAGGAATGCCAGTGTCCTGCCTTTCATAGTTCAAGGGAGATATCTCCACAGCTGCTTATTTAAATTATTAATCAGGCCATTATCCAGCAGACAAATAAGGAGGATTCAGCACGTTAATTAACTGAGAATATCTGTGACCCAGATGCCAGGGAAGAGGCAGCAAATCCCACTGGGAGTTTGGGTTATCTGGGCTGTAATAATTAAACACTGGAAATCAAGTTAAAACAATGTAACAGGGTTGGACTGCAGCTCATGACCCCAGACCCAGTCAGGGTGTACAGCTCCCTTGGGGTGGGCTTGGCTCTGCTCCCAGGTGCTGCTGGAGTTACACTTGGAGTGAAAATGTTGTGTATCAGAGCAGGCTCTGAGCTCCTCACATCTCCCTGATGATCATCCGCCAGGTGCTCCCCACAGGAGGGGTCAGGAGCAGCCCAAACCTTGATCACAGAATCCTGGAATGGGTTGGGTTGGAAGGGACATCAAAGCCCATCCAGTGCCACCCCTGCCATGGCAGGGACACCTTCCACTGTCTCAGGCTGCTCCAAGCCCTGTCCAGCCTGGCCTTGGGCACTGCCAGGGATCCAGGGGCAGCCCCAGCTGCTCTGGGCACCCTGTGCCAGGGCCTGCCCAGCCTGCCAGGGAACAATTCCTTTCCAGTATCCCATCCAGCCCTGCCCTCTGGCACTGGGAGCCATTCCCTGTGTCCTGTCCCTCCATCCCTTGTCCCCAGTCCCTCTCCAGCTGTCCTGGAGCCCCTTCAGGCCCTGAGGTGGTTCTGAACTCTCCCTGGAGCCTTTCCCTCTCCAGGTGGGCACCCCCAGCTCTTCTCCCAGCCTCTCCTCACAGGAGAGGTTAATTCCAAGCCCTGATTCCTCTTTTCTTATTCTGCTCCTGTCCAGAGCGAGCCAGGGGCCCTAACCCAGCCTGGGACAGGACAAGAAACAAGGGAAAGACCAGGACAAAGGACCAAAGGAAAACAGTTTAAAACTATTCCCAACCCAAGCATTTCAAAGTGGCTCAGACTGACAAGGTCTTTAACCCTTTCATCAGTTTGAGTGGCCCAAAGCCACATCCCCAAGCAGAGGCACTGACTGACAGCCCCAGCCCCTGGAACAGCCTTCCATAAATCCTCATCCAGGAAATTGCACCTGGCCACATTCCCACCTTCAGCTGTCCCTGGGGGGAATCCCGGGATCACTGGGGCTGGAAAATCCCAATCCAAGCTGTGCCTGATGCCCACCTTGTCCCCAGCCCAGAGCACTGAATGCCACATCCAGCCCTTCTTCGGGCACCTCCAGGGATTGGCACTCCACTTCCAGTGCCTGAGCACCCCTTCCATGGGGAAATTCCTGCTGATGTCCACCCTGAGCCTCCCCTGGCCCAGCCTGAGGCCGTTCCCTCTCCTCCTGTCCCTGTTCCCTGGGAGCAAAGCCTGACCCCCCGGCTGTCCCCTCCTGTCAGGAGCTGTGCAGAGCCACAGGGTCCCCCCTGAGCCTCCTTTTCTCCAGGCTGAGCCCCTTTCCAGCTGCCTCAGCTGCTCCTGGGGCTGATCCCCCCTGGCAAAGCTGCACCTCCAATCCATCTCCTGTGCTTGTGATTTCTGGCTGGCTGCATCTCAGGGATGGCAGAAAGTTAATTAGACATCCCAGCACCTGGGAAATAAAAGCCTTGATGACCTTCATTGACTCTATTGGAAAATAATTTCGGGTTGTTTAGCTTCCCTTCTGCTCTGAGCAGAACATCAATTAGCAGCCATGAGTAAAATGTTCAGGATTTGCCTTTTACCACAGTTTGATCTGATTAAAGGGTGCTCTTTCATCACCCCTGCTCCTGCCGTGTCCCCCATGAGCTCAGTATTGATGGCTTTGTCCTCAACTTCTGCTGCTTAAATGGGCAAAACATATTTTATCCTATAATTAAATGAAATGCTCTGCTGGGTGAACATTATCTTAAGTTTTATAGCATTATAGTGCTTTCTATCACCTTAATATATCACCATAGCTGTGTCACTGCAATGAGCTATCGCTGCATTATTAGTGTAATACATCATTACAGCAAGGTGCTTCCATGAGGGATTGCCTCAAAGATGAAGCCATCAAGCAGGAAAAAAATCCATCAGCAGCCTCAATATAATTACAGGATAAAAGGATGATGATGGAATCTCATGATGATTTGACCTGGAAGTGAATGGAAGCAGAGAGAAAAGAAAGCTGAAGGGAAAATAAGAGAAAAATTCCCAAAATTTTATTCAGTGAGGGATGAGTGAGTAAAGGCAAGATCTCACCTGCATTCAGAGCCACCACCCTGAACTGCATCCAGGCTGAGCTTAAATCCATGGGCAGTCACAGGAGAGAGCAGAAACTGGGGACAGGACACAAAGTGTCCTGGATGGCACCAATCCCTCCTGGCAGATCCAGCATTCCCTCTCTCCCAGCTGGGCTGGGGATCCACAGCCAGAGGGATGGGCTGGGACTGGATATAGGAAGAGGGAGAGCTTCCAAGAAGATCCCAGCACCCTGGTGTGGCAGGAGCAGGAGGCACGGCCCTGCTGTCCCTGGGATGTGCCAGTGCCAGCAGGGACCCCGCTCCTGCCCCTCTCTCATTCCTGCCAAGGCTGGCAGTGAAACCATTTCTGTATTCTCAAATAAGGAATGTCTGGGGTGTCAGAATGTCTGGGATGGGCCCCAGCATCAAGGAGAGAAGGGATTTTGGGACACCACGTGTGCTTTGGGATGTAAGCAACTCCAAAGGAGCTCAACAGCTCCTTGTGGGGGTTTCATACACATACAAATAAATAAAAATTAAACATATATATGTATATATATACAAACCAGACTTTCCATTGCTTCTAATTCCATCCCCAGCCATAAATTACAACTTGCAGCCCATTAATTAAACAGTTGTAGGGAAAGTCCAATTTCCTTCATGGTGCCACAAAGGCCATTTCAGAGCTTCTGCACTCACTGATAGCTGCTGAAAACCAGCATTTCCCAGGAGTTTCAATAATTGGATGTAGGAGGAAACAAAGGAACTGCCAAGAACTGGCTCTCAGCTGAAGAAGGAAGGGACAATGTGGAGAGGGAAGACCAAGAAGGATGAAATGGGCAAGCTCCAGGCAGCCAGCAAAATTTGACTTCAGAACTTCCAAGTAGGGAAAGAAAATATTGTTAAGTTTAATCCCAATAACACTGGGGAGGGGAAAATAAATAACCTGTTCTCAGCCATTCACCCTAAAGCCCAGGGTGAGCAGCCAATGGCAGCCCAATCCAGTTTCTCACACAATAATGCACTTAGAGGCTCAGATTTCCAGCCACAAAGTGCAAAAGGCAGTTGGTGCCATTTAAGAGAAAAATGGGGTTTTTGAGCAAGAGCAGGGTCTGTTCAGCAGGGACTCCATCAGCCCCAGGGACTGGTCTTTGTTTAAGGCAAGGCTAACCCAAAGTGGGATTTTCTCCACCCCACAGCTGCTTCCCAGCTCCTCAAGTTCCCAGCTCAGGCTCAGATGAACTCTGGGGTCACTTAGTCCAGGGTGACTGTGGAGTGAGAACAGGACTTTTATGCTTTCCCATTCCTTGAATTGTACAATTTTTTAGCTGAAAATGAACCTCCTCGAGCCTGCTGGGCCCCAGATGCTCCAAAACTTCTGCAGAGGCAAAAGAAGTGCTGGAAAACAAATTCCAGCCAAGCTGAAATGGCTCATTACCACAGCACTAATTGTTTTCTTTACCCCATTAGTCTGGGTTTATTCTGCTGGGTGGAAGAGAAGTAATCCCACAATGGGTTGGGTTGGAAGGGACCTTAAAGATCATCTTATTCCAACCTTCCATCCAACCCCCATCCAGCCTGGTCTTGGGAAGGAAATTCTCAGATTGTGTCCATGATTATTGTTATCTTCCTTTGTCTGGAAGAGTTTTTTTAAACCACAAATTTCTTTTTTTTTTTTGTTTAAAATTGCAAAAATTTCAACTTTCCAACATTTTCAACTTACTAAGGTTTCCAATTTCTTTCAAGGCTTTTCCCTGCAGCTCTGGCAGGGTGATGGGAATCCAGAAAGCACTGCAGGAGCAGCTGGGAAAACCCCCTGTGATACCCGAGGTGTTTTTAACAGTGCAGAGCGAAGGGCTGTCCCCTGTGGTGCCACCTGGCCGTGGCAGTGCCAGCCTCACCTGTGGGCCCCAGCCATGGCACGGGTACAGTATTGCTGTGTGGTTCTCCTGGGGGCCCTGGTCCAGGCACACGTCCTTGGCCTTGTTGTTCCGCAGCTGGGAGAGGAAAAAGGGGCAGAGTTATGGCAGAAAGAGGGCAGAATTATGGCACTGAAGGGGCAGAGTTAAGGCACAAAAGGGGAAGAGTTATGGCACAGAAGGGGCAGAGTTAAGGCACAAAAAATGGCACAATTAGGGCAGAAAAAGGACAGACTTATGGTGGGAAAAGGCAGAGTTATGGCACAAAAGGGGCAGAGTTATGACCCTCTCTTATCAGAGAGAAGCAGGAAATGGATGCTCAGCCCTCTCTAGCTCTTGCTGCTGTATCACCAGGAATAATCAGGAAAAGAAAACTTGCAGAGCACTAAACCTTTCTTTAAATCCAAGGCTAGTGATGACTGGTTTTGTATCATAATCCCCATTCCAAGGAGCAGCATCCCTGGCCACAGCTGGCTCTGTGTTTGGTCATGGGTGGTGGGGACAAAGCCAGGTTTAGGCTGCCAGAAATCAATGCAGAACCCCTCAGATTGCAGTGAAATCTCAGAGTGCTAACAAGGCAGGGAAAAAAGACCAACTTGAAAAAGGATCACCTTGGAATCATCAGATCCTTGTTCCAGCTGGGTTTTTTTCCACCCCAAACCATTCTGAAATTTCATTTTCTATGAAAATAGAATTTTTGGGAGGTTTTAGCTTGAAGGCCCTAAGTAACTTTGGTAACAAATCTTTCCTAAAATGAATAACCCATCTGGGGTGCCCAGGCTTCGAGGAGCCTACTCCAAGTACCACTACTCCATCAATTCCATTGCAGCAGAGTATTTGTTATTAGTTCCCATAAATGACTCTTTCTGTATTCCCAGAATGGTTTCAAAGCCAGCAGAGATTGAATTAAGTCCCCTCATTTTATCTTGTCCTTAAGCTGTTGTGACAAGGCACTGAATCCTCCAGAGACCTTGTCAGGAATTAGGCTGAGTTCAAGTCACAGGATTTTAGAAGATGCCTGTGTATTAAAAATACAAATATCCATGCTTAATCCATGGAGTCAATGGGAAATATGGATAATTTCTGTCAATTCACTAAATGATGTATTAACATCTTTTACTTTATACAGTCAAGATCAGCAACAAATCCCCAAATTGGTTTTTAGAAGATACTGGGAGCAGATTTATGCAAATTTAGGTAATTACACAGAAAAAGTCCATTTTGATTCAGACTCCTCTCCTTTGAGGCTGTTTCTCATCAGGGACTGTAAATATTAGCAGGCTGAGCTAAGGGACTAAATTACCTCCCCATAAGCAATGGTGTTGTTGTATCTCCTCATTTCTGGATAAACATGGTCCAGGTACCACTGGAAATTTTTACACTTCAGGCTCTTCCTCAAGGCTTTCCTCTCAGAAACATCCCCAATGTCAATGCCTGGATTCTGAAAAACAACAACAGGACATCACTGAATGGTCACACTTCCAAAAAAAAGGTACAGTGAAAGCATTTCCCTGAGCTTTGAGATCCTTTCCAAACTGCCTGGGAACTGCCTGTGGTTGAGCAATTCCAGGAATTCTGGGATGTGTGTCCAGGGCTGAAATCATCAGAAGGAAGATGTGGGTTCCAGAGGGGAACACCAACTTCTCTGCTGGGTTTTGAGGGCCCCCTTGCAATGGCCATGAGCTGATGGTGGACAGGCCCTTGGGGATAATTTACAAAAGAGCAGCCAAAGGGAGAAGAAAAGGTTTGGAGGAAGGTTGGGAAGTGCAGTGAAACTGGGGAGTCTTCTCCCGATTCTCCTGGGTTTGGATCCACCTGACAAAGACTGATCTGTATTTTTAAATGTGGTATTTTTAAAAGATTGCTCCTCCTGTTTGGGTTCTGAGGCACAGGTTTAGCAGCAAGTGGATATCAGGATTTAAAAGATGGAAATGCAAACCCTGCCTGGGCACTGAGCACCAAAACCTTTCCTGACCCCACTGAGACACAACCCAGAGGAAGGGAGGGGTAAAAGGTGTAAAATAAATGGGAAAAGAATGAAGTAAAGAGAGAAAGGTTTAAGATTCAAATATAGCAGAGGCAGACAGTTGAGAATAAAGGATAAAAATTGCATGAGAAGAAAAGCTGAGGCTGAACCTCAGCAAAAGCTCTTGGCAATTTGGGCAATTCCAGGGTGGAATGGTCTCCCTGGAGACGCGGCAGAACCCCACTGCTCTGCAGACAAAGCTGACCCTGAGGAATAACCCAGCAGGAGCTGGGAGCAGGGCTGGAGAGCTGCCCCCCTTTTTTCCACCTGGGATTTGGGGAGCTAAGGGAAGCCAAAGGCAGGCACACAGCAGCCCCTTCTTCCTGCACGTGCCTGGGCTTCCACTCTGGTCGAGCTCCTGCTCTTGTCTTTCCCAGAGATCATTAAACACAACTGGGAAAGCAATTTTCCATTACAATGCTTGTAATGATCTCCTAATGAATTATTCACTCTGCTTTAGAAGAGACAGCAATGTGGCCCTGGTAGCTGAGAGGTAAAAATAAAGATGATTCAGTAGAGAGGGGCAGGAGAGGCTGAGATGGGAGTGGGTGAGGTGGGGCTCAGAGCAGTCAGGCAGCACCTGGGATGGGCAGGGCAGGGCTTTGCCTTGGCATCACAAAATAATCCAGTGCACAGCCATAAAACCTCCCCCACCCAACAAGGCTTCCCTCAAATTAAATCTTGATTTGATTGGGAAATGACCAGTATGAAAATCTCAAATGGATTTTGGGGCACCCAGACCTATTGGAAAGACCTACATAAAAATGTCAAGTAGATTTTGGGTCACCCAGGCCTGTTCCCACCCCCAGTGCTGATCCATGTGATGCTGCCTTTTCCAAGCTCCACAGGATGGATTTTAATCCCTTCTTCAATGCTCCCAATCTATTCCTGAGCAGGAGAATGATGCCTCTCCCCTAAAAAGGGATCAGCCCAAGGATCAGGATTTCTGATCTCCGCCCATGAGCATTTGGATCTTGAAGCCTCTTTTTAAGATCCCCAAATTCCCTCAGTCCTGGAGGCAGCTCCCCCTCTCCCAGCCCCTGGAGTGGTGCCTGTCGGAGCCAGAGCCCTCCTGCAGCTCCCTGGGAAAGCAGCTTTCCTTTCCACCCCTATTCCTGTATTTCCTGGTATTTTTGTACCACCTGGCCCTGGCTCTCCACCCCCAGGACCACAAACCTGCAGCTCCTGGCCCTTCCCAGGCTGTTCCCAACGCAGCACAAAGCTGTGACTGCCGTGGCTCCAAATGCCAGCAGCTCTCCCCAGGTGTCACCTTTCCTCAGCAAGCTGCAGCAGCAGCTCAGGTTTTTGTGCTTTCCTGTTTTTCCAGAGGCCTGCAGCAGACACCAGCTGGGGGTGCTCCCTCAGCAGCTCCAGGACTCAGCAGCTCTTTGAGCCTTGGCCAAGCAGGAGTATTTTGTGCTCATTTTTAGCACCCAGGGGTGGCTGGAAATAACTGCACCCAGGGGGGATGGACACTTGTGGCACCAGTCTGACCTCCCAGGGAAACTGGGCAGCCCCCAGTGCTCGTTCACCTGCTCATCCCACCCATGACCCAGGGGCATCGCTGCCTCCCCATGCCCACCTCCCTGCTCCTCCCTGGCAGTGCCAGTGCAGGAATGGGGCACTGATCCTGCCAGCGCTGCTCCAGGCAGGGTTTGGAGCCAGGAGCCAGGAGATGCTCTTGGCTTCCAAGATCAGACACAACCTGCAGGGAGGGCAGAGCCCCAGCAGCAGCCTTGGACCTGCAGAAATCCCTCCTGGAGCCTGTGGAGCTTTCCCAGACGTGCAGGGAGTGATGCCTGTGCAGGATGTGTCCCTGGACATGCTCACCTGGTGGAATCTTGTGGTTTTCCAAAGATTCACCAAGCTGTGATGTGGCAGGATTTACATCAAAATTAACGTGTCAGATCCAAGAAAGCCTGACCATTTCTGGGCAGAAATCAAAGGAACCACCAAAGCTCTTTAAGGAGAAGGTTTAAGAGGAAGGGAATCCCTTCTGTGAGCCACCAACCTCCAATCCTTTACCTTCAAACTTTCCAGCGCTGGGAAAACAAACAGCTTCAGCCCCTGTGGAGCTCTGGGAAGGATCTGTGTCCATGAGCTGGGAACCTGAGCTGGGCTGAAGTGACCCAGGAATAAACCTGAGGCACTAACGATGCTCACTGACATCAATAATCTGCCTGCAGACAGAGTCCACCTGCAGAGCCGTGTCAGGACATCCCCTCACGCTGGGTAAACACTCAGGGGGAGATAAACACCTCGGTCCAGGTCTAATTCTTAGAACCACACTAGAAAGGCTGTGGGAGCAGCAGGAACCCCTCCAAAGCCTGCAGCCTTTGGAGCCTCTCCCTCAGAGCCGAGGGAGCTCTGCTGGGGCTGACACTCGGGGGGTTAAGGCTGAACTTAGGGACATGAACTGCTCCCTAAGTCGGGTTTCAAGCACGAAGGGCCCACGAGGCCAGGCCGTACCTCCAGGGGCAGGTTCCAGGCGATGTAGACGTGCCACTTGTAGTCGTCCATCCAGACCTCGGCCACGCGCAGCGCGTTGCGCTTGGTGTAGAAGCCGATGTTGTTGTTGTAGGGCTTCTTCTTGCGCTCGATGTGGGCCACCCTGGAGCAGGGCAGCACCTCCATGCTGCCCCCACACAGCCACACCTGCAACACAGCCACAGCTCCCTCAGCACGGGCAGGACCCGCGGGCAGCGAGAGAAAGGAGTTCGGAGCATTCTGCGCTATCGCGCCAGCCCGGCGGCGTGTCTCAACCTGGCAGGAGAGCCCACGGGCACGTGTGGCCTCTGCCCAGCACTGAGACACACAGGGGGCATTTGTGGGGTTGGAACTGCAGGATCTTTATGTCCCTTCCAACCCAAACCACTCTTGGATTAACCTGTGCCCAAAGCTTTAGAGGGATCAGGTCTCTTCCTCACCCCGCGAAGGATCCAGTGCTGTGTTTCCCCCCAAATAAAAAGCATTAGTGACTGCAAGAGTTCAAACAATTCCAAGATCCCATCCTGCAGAAGGGATGAGTCAGTGAAGCATATGGCAGGGACAGATTTCTCCCACTTGAAAATATTTGTTCATTATTGTTCTTTCAAGTGCTGCTTCAAATTCCCTTAAATCACAGTTTACAAGTTAAGAAAATCTTGTAAGATCCTCTTTGGATCTCACACACAGGGGATTTGCAGGAAGACTTGCCATACCTGGCTTCTTCCCTGCCTGTTTGTCACCAGCAAGAAGTTATTTACCTTCCAGACAGGACTCCAGGCCCTGGGCAATCACTCCAAACTCACATTCCAAGCAGGCCTTAAGCAGGCTGCTCTGCATGATCATTTTGCACAATTATTGTAACACCCAGCGTTTCTGGGATCCCTTCCAGGCTCACCACCCTCTCCTCCCACCTATGGGCCCTAATTTTCATGGAGCCTGCTCGATTCCCTCTTCCAGCTGCACCAGGAGTCCCCAGGCTGGAGCAGTGCCCCGTGTCACCTCCCAGGAGTGGCTTTGGCCCCTCCAGCATGGGCACATGCCCAGGTGACAGCAGAGAGGGGTGGCACAGCGAGGGGCACCTTCCCTTGGGATCCCCCTGCTCCTCTCGCTGTTCCCTCCTGGACTGCTGCACAACAGGAGCCCCAGCAAAACACCTGAGCCCGTTGTATCAGCTGCTGCATAAACGTGCAGGAAAATCCATTGTGCCCCTGCTCTGTCATTTGAGCTTTCAGAACACTTGAAAGACAATTTCATGCCCCAGAGTGGATTCAGAGCTGCTCTCAGACAGGGACCTACTGTCCCTCCCTGTCCCTCCTCCCACCCCAGCCAACTCAACAAGGTCCACTCAAGGTTTGCCACAGGCCACAGGCAAAGCAAATCAGAGCTGAACCAGGCACCCCCGCAGAAAAACAGATAAATTTTAAAAGGAATATTCCTAAGGCAGAAACTGACTGGGTTTCTTGCCTGCTCAATTCTTTAATTTCTCAACTTCTTGGTGAAATACAGGAATGAGCTCTGCCCTTAGGTGCTCCCAAGGCTGCTGGGCTCAACCACTACACTGCACAAATGTTCCAGCCCAGAGTGATCCCCAGCATCTCCTGGTTTTGTACTTTTGGGGATTTGTTAGATTTTGTCCTGATTTAATATCAGAATAATTCTTTTGAAACTGCTAAAATCATAATTAACATGATTCTCCAGCAGCCTGCCCCGAGTCACACCATTGCACTGTTACCCTTCTGAGCTTCAGGTAAATAATTCATGTCAGCTTCCTTACATTTCAGGAATATCTGTACAAGCCACCTGGAAATCCCCACATTGGAACAACCTGGGTGAGGCAGAGAGCTGGGCACTGAGCAAAGGGCACTGCCTGGGGGCACATCCATAGCCTGGTCCACAGAGACCAATACAAACTTAATTCAGGAATTATCCAAGGAAAGATTATCCATACATCTACCTCCTAAACAGAGCCTGAACTTCTGAGGATTTTAAAATTATACTGTATTTATATTATATAATATTTGTAACAACTTAGGATTTTTTACAATTATGCATTTTTAAAACTCCTGTTTTTAAAAAGTATTTATAAATATTTCTGCTGAGAACAACAGGAGCAAAGAGAGCTGTGACTCAGGAATGGCCAAGTCACACTGGAATCCCTGTCCCAGGAAGGAGTTGTTTGTTCCCACGTGGCCCCACAAGGAACTTCTGCCCCTCCTGCACCCAAAATGCAGGTGAAGAGCTGCACAGGGAGCTGCCACCCGAGTGACTCCCCCACGGCTGTGGAGCTGTGCCTGCCCCACAAGCTCAGAGTGAGGCCTCAGCCCTTACCACGGCTCGAGGGCACAGAATTCCTTCTCCTGCTGCCCACAGGACACCGCCAGAAGAGCCCAGCGGATCCCAACCCCCAGCATGAGGGCAGGCACCTGCCCGGAGGTGCCAGCCCTGACTTCACCCCTTGGCACCCAGCCTGGAGGGTCCTTGGGAACCTTTTGTGTCCCAGCTGAGCAGCCACTGATCCCAGCAAAGCCCTTTAACACACAGAGCACCTTCTTGCTAAGGAATAATGCTGGCTTTGTTATAGACGCATGTTATAATATGGGCTTCTCACAAACCTTAAAATGGATTTTATATGTGTGATGGTAAAGCACCTTTGTTCTAAAGATATCGTTTTTAATTTTGTTGTTAATTAAGCTTAGACATAGTAGTGCAATAGCTGATATCAGTGTGCTTGTGTTAAAATGCTGCTGGGATGGGATAACGTGCAGTGGGCACAGGATGAGGACACCTGAACAGATCTGCCAAACATCAGCACTCACCCTCTGAAGGCAGTGTGGGCCAGGGCCAAAAGGACTAAAACCACAACCAAGGAATGTGCATGCTCTAAAAAGGCGAACCCAAGGAGGAGCCAGGCTAAACAGTTCTTGGAATATGTAAACTAGCTTGGGGAAAAGTTTATGCATAAGGGGCTATGACTGTGCAACAGGCTGATGCCATTAAAAGGTATTTAAGGGGGGTCCCCGGAGAGAACAGGGTGCTCTTAGCTGGGTGCCAAGATGCACCTGGCCATAAGAGCCTTTGCTCTGTGGTCCTTGTCTCCTATTATCCTTTATTAAACTTTTTGTGTTTTCACAGGAGAGCGAACGTGTTTTTCACAGATTTTTCATGGAATCACAGAATCCCAGGATGGTTTGGGTTGGAAGGGACCCCAAAGCCCATCCAGTGCCAACCCTCTGCCATGGCAGGGACACCTCCCACTGTCCCAGGCTGCTCCAAGCCCCAGAGTCCAGCCTGGCCTTGGGCACTGCCAGGGATCCAGGGGCAGCCACAGCTGCTCTGGGCACCCTCCCAAGGAACAATTCCTGATTCCCAATATCCCATCCATCCCTGCACTCTGGCAGTGGGAGCCATTCCCTGTGTCCTGTCCCTCCATCCCCTGGAAGTTGTATCTCTCACACAAAGCCCTGCTCTGAGGCTCAGGGTACTGTAACTCAGCAGGTTAAATATGATGAGCAAGGCTCCAGTTTTCCCTGTTGTCTGACATTCCCATTCCCACACAACAATTAAATTGCCACTCATTCACCCAAGAAGTGATACAGAACTAAAAATAAACCCACTCCCCTCAGAAAATGAGGGTGAGTCAATAACATCTCCATCAATCCACACACAGGAGGAATCAAACCCATGGGAAATGCTGGGATTTATAAATAACCAGTTAACACCAAACTCTAGTGAAGGAATCCCAGAGAAACAAACAGAAAACAAATCCATCACCCAGAGATCTTTGATGTGTTTTGCAGAAAGCTGCTGGGGAATACACTTGCAATTCTTTCCCAAGGAAAATGTGACAGTCCTAAGGATTCAGCATGGAAAAGCAGTGACTTGTCTTGGGGAGTGAAGCACAGCTGACACTGCACTGCTAAATCTGCTTCCCTGGAGCTTTGGCACACGAGAGAAGGAGGCTCAGGGGGACCTTCTTGTTTTCTGCCTGAAAGGAAATTTTGTCTTGGGTTACAAGATTTAGCTGGGGGTGTGCATTCTATCACCATCTGTCAGAGCTGGGGCAGCTCTCTGCTGTGCATGGGCAGTTTTCTTTATCTCTCCCACAGCCAATCCTCCCTCCAGGAGATCTCTGCTGTTCATGGCCAGTGAGTGTCCCTGCATGGCTGAGAAAATTCCATCATCCATGGGGAGAGGCTGTGCCCAGGGGAGGAGCCAAGCATTCCTACCTGGATACAATCTGACCTTGGCACACCACAGCAGCCTTTGCCCACTGCATTCCCAGAGGAGCAGCTTTCTTCCCCACTGCATTCCCAGAGGAAGCCCAGGCCCATCCCCACCAGCCCTGGAGCTTCAGAGGAAAACTCCAGCCTTGTGCAGGATCCCTGCTCCAGCAGAAGCACAGCTGGCACTGCAGGAGGGCTGAGCCACCATGGGATGGGACTGCTGCCACCACCCTGACCCACAGGCTGCCAGGCCTGTTCTCACTCTGGCAGTGGTTTGGTTTTGTTGTTTTTTTCTTTTCTAAATTTTATTTTGTACTATTGCATTTGTATTTTTAATTTTCCTACTAAAGAACTGTTATTGCTACTCCCATATCTTTGCCTGAGAGCCCCTTAATTTCAGAATTATTATAATTCAGAGGGAGGGGGTTTACATTTTCCATTTCAAGGGAGGCTCCTGCCTTCCCTAGCACACACCTGTCTTTGCAAACCCAGACAAGTTTCAAACAGGTGGGGGTTGGTCTCTGCTCCCAGCTGACAAGTGACAGGACAAGAAGGAAGGGTTTCAGCTTGTGCCTGGGGAGGCTTAGGGGGGACACTGGGAAAATTCCTTCCCTGAAAGGGTTCTCAGTTATTGGAACAGGCTGCCCAGGGCCGTGGTGGAATCGCCATAGTGGAAGTCAGTGTCCTTGAAAATGTTCAAACCCATGTGGATGTGGCACTTGGGGACAGGCTCCGGGGTGGCTTTGGCAGTGCTGGGGAATGGTTGGACTTAGAGGCCTTCTCCAAATTCCTGATTCCCTGTGGGAGGTAAACTTTGGTTCCCATGAGGTGTCCTTGTGCCAGGCTGTGCTCCAGTGCTGGGATGAGCCAGCTTTGGTTCCCAGCCAGCCTCTGGCAGCACAGACAGAGCTGCTGTGGGTGTGTGAGAGTGTTTGTGACACAGGAGGGACCTCAGAGCCTGCCAGGGCCAGCCCAGCTGGGACAGGGCTCAGCACGGATGCCGTGGGGCAGCAGAGCCACAGGTGGCTCCCTGGGCACGGGGAGCTCCCACCAGCACCAGCAGCTCCTGTGCCAGCTGCCAGGCCTCAGCTGCAAAGGGAAAATTGCTTTTCCAGTGCTCTGGCAGGGCTGGGGGTGCTCACCTGGAGAAGAGAAGGCTCTGCAGAAACCTTAAAGCTCCTCTCAGTGCCTGAAGAGGCTTCAGAAGAGCTGGAGAGGGACTTGGGATGAGGGATGGAGGGACAGGACAGAGGGAATGGCTTAAAAATGACAAAGGGCAGGGTTAGATGGGATATGGGGAAGGAATTCCTGGCTGTGAAGGTGGGGAGGCCCACAGAACAGTGGGGACAGTGACCACCCTGGGTCCTGGCCATGGTGTCCTGGCTGGAGCATGGTGTGACATCCACGAGGAGCACTGGCAGCTCCCATGAAACCCTGCCTTTATTTGCTCAGAGCTTGGCCAAATTTTAACTATTCAGACTGAAATCCATCCTGGACCAGCTCCAGCTCTGCAGTTAATGCAAAGAGACAACATCTAATGGTGTCAGGACACATCTGCAAGGGAAACTTTGAATGTCTCAATGCATTGTGAGAGGAGGAAATGGGGGAAAACCCTTCCCTAACTTTCATTCCACCCACTCCAGGCTTTTCAGCTAATAACTCAATTTCTAAGGTGATTAGCAACTCCCTGCCTTAATTAGCCAAAGATTTCCCATTTAGCAGTTTTGCCTTATCTTTGCTCCCCTCTCTCCTTTGAAAAGCAACTTCCAAAGTTAAGGGGACAACAAAATTACTGGGCAGCTGAAATCATTCAGAATGTACCAGCCCAAAGAGCTAAATAATCAAACCCAGAAACAGCAGAAAAGGCAAAGAAAGAATAATTTCTCCTGTAAAGTTCTGAGACTTTACCTCTCCAAATTATTGCTTTTGTGGGAGCAAACAACATGCACAGCCACATTCCCAGCATTCCCATCCTTCCTGTTCCCACCTGGGCCATGGCCCATCCCACGTCCCCACAGGACACCAGGGGAGGAGGTCCCCAGGCCAAGCTCATGCTGCCAGGAATGGGATGGAGAAGCTGCTCCCCAAACCTCTGTGCTCCCTTTGTTTCCCTGGCACAAGGCTTGTGGAATGCAGCACTGGGACAGCCTGTTCAACCCCAGTTTTGGGAGATAACACCTCCCACCATCAGCTGGTGGCCCTTGATGGGTGACAATCTCATTCCACAACCCTCACTCTGAGCAGGCTGGCTGGTATTTGGCATTTTCATGGATAGATTTATACAGAGATAGGTGTTGGATCCTAAATCAGCACTGGAGTGCTCCTCCAGGCTCTGCGAGTGCCACTGGCTCCTGTCACCACCCCAGCAGAGCTTCAGCAGAGCAGTCACATGAAGGGGGGACCAAGGGGAGGGAAATCAGCTGCCTTTGGGAACTCTGCAACTCCTGATCTCCGCAGTGAGATCCCCAGGAAGAGGAACGTCTGGATTTTCACAGATCACATCAGGTCTGGGCGTGTGGGGTTGATCCAAAGCAGTGACTGTGCCACCTCTGAGGCTCAGCAAGGTCACACCCAGCCCCACATCCAGAGCCAGGGGATGCAGAAGCACAAGGACCAAACCCAGTGGCACATAGCTGGCAGAGGCAGCAGCCCTGGATGGACCCACCCGAGCATCCTGCTGGAAATCCCTGCACAGCTCCACCCTGAACAACTGGGGAGTTATCCTGGAGACCTGCAGGGAGAACTCAGGGAGACCCCACGTCCTGCAGTTGGAACAGGAAAAGGAATCTCACTGCTGCACCTGTAGACTTCTTTCCTCTGTCCTGAGGCCACAGAAAACTCCCTCCTTTCAGGGAGGATCAGAAAAAGCCAGATCAGGCCCAGTATCCATGGGCCATCACCCTAAAATGTCAATTGGACCTGCCCATCCAGCCCACATCCATTCCAGCAGAGAATGTTGGAAGACAGGGTTAGAACACATATTAAAAACTTAATTATTTTTCTTCTTTGTCTCTCCTTTTCTTGTGTTTTATCTTCATGGATGATACACTTTGGACAGGTTCCTGTCTACCTTGTGCCAGAACAATAACAGAAATGTCCAAATTGTCCAGTGTCCCAATGACCAACCTTTCCTAAATTAATTCCTTTTGTAATGGCAACTAAAAATGCCAAAGGAGAGTGGAATCAGAGGCACTCCACAATCCCTAACCTGCAGCAAAAATGGGTAATAACCATTTTTCATCCTCAAGCAACATGAACAGTTTAACTTCTGACATATTGAGAGGTCAGAATAAAGCAAGATTGCCATCCATGCAGAATGGGGATTTTCCAGGAGAAGCATTCCCACTCACCGCAGTGCAGTTTGCTCACACTGCAGGCTTTTCCAAAGAAAAATCTGTGCTGTGCTTCTCCAGCAAATGCAATCCGACCTGCTCTAACCAGCTGGCTGCAAAAGGGACTGATCTGACCTCATCACCTGCTAAGATCCACCAGAAGCTTGGTGGGAAGCTGCATTTCAAAGATGGCAATCCCAAAGCCCAGCATGGGGAGGATCCTCTGGAATGACACATATCCACATTCACTTGGCTGGGAAAACTGCTGGAAAAGTGCATTTCACTTCCCTGGGCACCAGGAGTGATACCTGAATTTCTGCAGCTACAGCACCCACAGCCACTGCAGCTTTGTCATTTTAGTGCTCTCAGAAGTTAATTTTTTAAAGAAGAGGAGCAGAGCATTTTTAAATCCCATCTTGGAGAGAAACTCTCCCAGCTGAACTGCCAGGCTCTGCTGGAGCCCAAATCTGCCTCCTGAGCCCCCATCTGGCTGAGAGCACATCCCTGCAGAGCACAGAGCTCCAGAGAGGTTTGGAGCTATCGTGGAACAAATCTGGGTCTTCCTAATGAGTTTAGAGCTGAAATTCCTCAGTGCTCTGATGTTATCTGCTCAGTCTTGGCAGTGTGACAAGGACCTGATTATGTTGTAATAGCATAATGCAAAGATTATTACAGACTCATAAAAGACAAGTGCCTCAAAAACAGCATCCACAATACCTGGAGGCCCTGAGAAGGAGCTCAACATGCTGGGCTTTGTGCACTCCTAGCACAGAAATTACCTGCAGGATCTGACCCTGATCTGCTTGGAGATTGCTCTTTTTTTATTATTTTATTGCCAGTAATGTACCAAAAGCATCTTGATCTCATTTTCCTATTACCATTTCTGTCAGAGCTGTAAAAATAAACCAGCATAAATGGCTCCCAGGATTTTGATCTATTTTTCATGCACAAAAAGCCTTTGGAGGAAACGATCTACAGCTGGTTCTTCAGCCTAACAGATTCCATGTGGAGAGTGTCAGGAGGAGGGTGAAGGTGCCAGGGAGCACTGTAACCATGAGAGATGGTTCTGGAACAGAATTATTGATGCACAGAGAGGCAGCTGAGGGATGGAGCAGCTCCTGAGCTGACAGCACCCAGCTCCATGGAGCTGCTTCCAGCCTTTGTGACTCCAGCACATCCCCACTGCTCTGTGATCTGTAATTACAGATATTCCACCACTCCTGATGGGGAGGTGCTGGGAGGGAGCAAAGCTCCACCACGGGTGTTCCTGCATGGATTGGCTGCAACTCTGCCCATCCTGCTGGAAAATTGCTCAAGGAATTTGTCAAAAGAGCAGCTCCTGAATTTGGAGCAGGAAAATGCAGAGGGAGGGACAGAGGCAGGGGCTGGGTGTGGGGACTGGGTGATGTGACTGAGCAGGGACACACAGGGACACACACAGGGACACACATGAGGTATTTTGCTTCTTGTTTGTGCTCAAAGCCACATGATGATGTTCCCTAAGCTTGTCCCACTCCTCTGCCATGGCAGGGACACGTCCCACTGTCCCAGGCTGCTCCCAGCCCCAATGTGCAGCCTGGCCTTGGGCACTGCCAGGGATCCAGGGGCAGCCACAGCTGCTCTGGGCACCCTGTGCCAAGGCCTGCCCACCCTCCCAGGGAACAATTCCTTCCCAATATCCCATCCATCCCTGCCCTCTGTCCATTTGAAGCCATTCCCTGTGTCCTGTCCCTCCATCCCTTGTCCCTAGTCCCTGTTCAGCTCTCTTGGAGTCCCTTCAGGCCCTGGAGGGTTGCAACAAGGTCATCCCAGAGCCTTCTCCTGTCCAGGTGAACATTCCCAGCTCTCCCAGCCTTTCCTCCCAGCAGAGCTGCTCCATCCCTCTGCTTATCCTGGAGCCTCCTCTGGGCTCCTCCAGCAGCTCCAGGTCCTTGCTGTGACAGAGCCCTGGACATTGTGAATCCCATTCAGCTGCCCGTGGGTCAGACAGGAGGGAATGCCCAGAGCTAACATCCAGCAGAGTCAGAGGGAGCCAAAACCAAACCTGCTTTTGTGTCTTGCCAAGCCCCAGGGGCACCGCACTGCCACCAGCTGTCCCTGCAGTGATGGCCAGGCAGGGCCAGCAGGATTTGGGACCCCTCATTAGGGAGGGGCACCAGGGTGTGCCCATTTCTGCAGGACAGAGCCACATCCATGGCCTGCTCCTGGCACTGCCCAGCTGCAGGATGGAAACGTCCAGCCAAGCTCCAAAGCAGATGGTTGGAGACCAGGAGCTCTGCCACAATTCTGCCACTCTCTCCACCATCTGCTTGTTTTCCCTGGCAGAGTTAAAATCCCCTCTCCAGTGGAGCCATCATGTCCTTGGAAATAACAAACACTTTGCAAGCAGGAAAGTTTAGAGTATGGAAGTTTAAAGCCTGAGAAATCTCTGTGGCTCTGAAAGTGCCATCAGCAAACTCTCTGATAAGTGACTGTCACAGAGCTCCCAAAAAGGATGTTAAAATTCCCATAAATCCCTGGAAAAGCCCTGAGCACATGCTCTCCTGGGTTGATGACCTCCTAACTGCTGGTCCTCCCATCCTGGTGGCACCAGCAGCTCCTTCAAGTGTGGCCAGCTCCTGAAACATCTCCCAGCAGGACAGAGCAGCCTCTGAGATGGGGCTCTGATGGGAAATTTGGGAGCAGCATTCAGCTGATCTGTCCATGGAACACTCCAAGACCTTGGTGGCCATCTGGACTCTGTCTTTCCTCTCCAGACGTTCCTGGTGAGTGGCCAGGGCCTGTGCTCACTGTGAGATGTTGGTTTAACAAAACCCACAGCATTTCCTTGGTGGAGACAAACTTTGGGTAAATGGCCACTGATTCCTGAGCCCCTGAACTTCTCACAGCAGCCAGAAATGCAGCCTTTCCACCAGCACAGCCAGGGTACAGCCCAGAGACAGATTTGGAAAGGCTGGAAGCAAAAATGTATCTGATTCAAAATAATTTTTTTCCTCCTGTTCTGCACAGAACTGAGCTGAGTCCCATTTTATTAATAATGGTATTAACACTCAGTCTGATCTGCTTCTAAGCCTTGTTTGGATGTTAATTCCTGCCCTCCCTGAGCCCGGCAGCACAACTCCCAGGGTCTTTCCCAGGGTTTCAGCCTCCCCTGTCTAAGCAGAGCAGCAGCAGCTTTGTGCTGACCCCAGAAAGGACCTGGGCAGGGCTGTTGTTGGGGAGGATGAAAGTTTGACAAGAAAGTTTCACAGATATGTGTGCTTGGCAGAAAGCTCTCTGAGTGTAGAACCTGAGAATGGAATGGAGATAGAAGCAAGTTTTGATAGAGAAGAACAACAGATGTGTAAATTGACAATTGCTGAGCCAGTCTTGCTGGACAGCTAAGAAAGCAAAGGTTTAGTCGAGTTGGAAGGAGGGTTTATGGCTAGAGCAAAGGATATGCTGACCACAAGCAAAAAGATGTTTTTCTCAAGCAGAAATAGGTCTTAGGAAAAGCAGAAAGATACCACAGGCAAGCCAACATGCCCATGTGGCAAGTAGAAAAAAGGTCTAAGGATTTTCCACTGCAAGAAAACTGAAAAACAACTTTAAGCTTAAACTGTAGCATACTAACTCATGTGATTGGATAGTAATGACCATAATATGGAAATTACAGTAGTTATGATAGGCTGTAGGTAATAGTAAAGGTATCGATTGGTTGTTATGTATTAAAATGCTCAGCAAAGAAAAGTATATAATGCATTGTAACCAAAACTAAAGGGTCTTCAGGCTCATCTACAGCTGGAGCTGACAGCTGTAGGCACAGGCTCTGTCACCCATGACTCTGGACTGCTGTAACATCTTGGATACCACAAACTGCACTTTGAAGAGCCACCTGGAGTCCTGCATCTCTTGTCTCAGGCTCTTAGTGGCTGTGATGGATGTAGGTGTTACAGTCCCCCCTTTAATGGACCTTGTGTTGGTGGATGAAAATCCAAAGGGATCTTGGTCAATTCATCCCCTTCTTGGCCTATGGTGAAGTTATACGTTTGCATCATTTATTGCAGTTAAAGAATCACAGACCTCAAACAACACCTCAGGTTTTCTGGCAGAGCAGCCTCAGGAGCCCTCCCTGAGCAAACCCCACCCCAGCCAGGGCAGGCAGAACACATTTGAAATTGCAGTTTGGGGTGACCCAGTCCTGGGGACAAGAGCACCTTCAGTCCCAGCTCCATGAGGAGATCTGAGGTGACAGCAGAGCCACCCCCTGCACTGCCACAGCCACCTCTGCCACCTCCAGCTGCCCAGTCCCACCCATGTGTCCCCACATATGGCAGGGAAGGGCTGACTGAGCTGATCCTGGCACAGCTGATCCTGGCTTTGGGCTGGAAGGGGACTCAGAGCTCCCTTCCAGCCTGAGTTATCCTACAAATCTGTAAAGAGATGCCTGACATGGGTGTGTGGAGGTCCCAGCCAGGACACAGCTGGGTCAGGGAGGGAAGGTGTGAAATCCTCTCTTGGTTTTTCCTCCGAGCAGCCTGACAAGTTCTCTCTGTGCTGTTTAACTTTGTCTCCTCCTTTTCCAGCCCCTGACTGGGGCACAGTCAGGAGGACAGAGCTGTCACAGCACAGGGGTGGTGCACTGGCAGTGCCACCCAGCTGGGGCCTGCTCAAGGTGCTGGAATAGCAGGAATTTTTCTTTTAGGGACATTTTAAACTTCAATGTCTATTGCAGTGTTTTCCAGATGTTCCATGTCCTGTGAATTTATCCCAGGTGAGACAATCCCTTCAGAAACTTCTCCAGGTTAGATTACTGTGCACCATGTAAGAACTCTTTTTAATTTCCCTCTTCCCAAACACTGTGAAGTAACTCGTCAGTGCCCCCAGGTACCAGAGTGAAATACCTGCTCTGGGATGTTTTCCCTGTTCCTTAGGGCACAGAGGAGATGGGATCACCCACTGTGTGATGCTGGGATGGATCAGGAGACAAATTCCTTTTGGTCACGTAGCAAACAGCACACAAGGACCTCAACTGTGCCTGAGGTCTCCAAGAACAAAGGTTGGCGACAAGCTGGAGGCTTTTGAAGCTCAACCTCTACTTTTACTGATCAAAGACTTCCAATAAAGTTCTACCAGAGGAGCTGAATTGGGAGAGCTGAGCAGAACAGGCACACTGCCAAGAGTGGAGGGATAACCCTTAAGGAATCCTGACAGGCAATAAAAGCCCTGTTTTCCTGAGCAGTCAAATCCCTGGGGTGAATTAAACTATGCTGGATATTGGTGCAAACAGTCGTTTCTGCATGAGCTGCATCCTGAGGCTTGGGATCAAAGCGAGGCAAACCAGCTCTGCAGGGGTCATGGCCTCAGCTCATTGATTTATTTACAAAGTTTAGGACCTGGTATTACTTATTTTGTGTGAAATGTACAGAACAGAGATTGTGGGAAAACCGGACAGGAAAACTTGCCTGCATTTATCGGACAGGATTCTGTTTACTCCTTGGATACTGCTGGACTTTCCCTCTTTCTGTTCTGTATGAAAGTCTCCCTAAATATCAAATAAATTTTAAGAATTTCAGTTCAAAGTCCACAACTTCATAGTTATTATTTAAGGTCACCCAACATCCATTTGTTTCTATTTCCATAACACAAGCCTTTTAAAAAAATCACTCATTAATGTATCCCTCAACAACTAGCAATAAACAAATATAAATAGATTAATAAATAAATATAAATAATAAATAAATATAAATAATAAATAAGCAACCCTCTGCAGAATAACAGTGCCCTGACTCCCTGGAAAGGCCCTGCCAGCCCAGTTAGCAGCACTTAATCTCAGCCAGCACTGGGCAATTTCAAAGATTACATTTTAATAACAGCAGCCCAGTCCTTATCTTTTCCCTGCCTCCTCTTGTGCTTGATCTCCCACTTAGGGATAAGAGCAGTGGAAGTGATCCAGCCCCACCATGCAGTCAGATTTTACCCAAATTGCTATTACAGGGCCATAAAAGAGCTCCTGTGGAATTCTTTTTCCCAAGGGAGCCTGTTGATAAAAACAGTGACTGTTTCCATTTATTTCTCTGGGTACATTCACTGAGATTTGATTCCAACAGAAGAAATCCATTGCCATTCCCTGGAAAAGAGCCTCAGCCCTTCCCACCAAGACGAGGAAAATGATTATTCTCTAATCAGACATTTACAGGAAGATCATTCTTACAGCTTATTACACATCCTGCCGTGGACCCAGTGTCCTGGTCCTACAGCTCCAAGACTGGGGAGGGCTGAGCAGCAGGCAGGGAAAGAACTCAGGCTGCTGAGGAGAACTGCTCTCCCTTCCTTCAATCAGAGCCAGAGAGCAGAGAGTCCAGGGAAAAGCATGGATTTCTTATCCTGGATTCCTCCCCCAGGCAGCCTGGATGGGGCTTGGAGCACCCTGGGGTAGTGGAAGGTGTCCCTGCCCATGGCAGGGGGTAGAACCATGGGGTTTTCAGGTCCCTCTCAACCCAAACCAGTCCAGGATTCTGGGATTCTCCCACATCAGCAGCTCTCTGTGGCATTGGAGTCCCTGGGCTGACAGACAGGGACCTTCAGCTGTCACATTCCACCCTGGGCTGCAGACATCTCACTGGCCAGGAGCTGGGCTGGGGGAGGATCACACCAGTGAGCTGCCTACACCCGGGAGTTATGAACTGCCCATAAATGAAAGCTCTGAACAATAAACCACACTGTTTGTCACAAGGACCTTGGAGAGTTGTGTCGTTTGTGTGTCTCTGATGAACAACCAGCACCATAACAGGTCTGTGCCCCAGCAGCTCCTGGAGAGCAGCTGAGGGCTGGGCAGAGACCTGCCTGGCAAGAGGAGGGAGCCCACGGGGTGTGGGTGGTGCTGTACAGCACCCCTGGCACAGCTCCCAGGTACAGCACCCCAGGTACAGCACCCAGGTACAGCACCCCTGGCACAGAACCTCTGGTACAGCACCCCTGGTACAGCACCCCTGGTACAGCTCCCCTGGTACAGCACCCTGGTACAGCACCCCTGGCACAGAACCTCTGGTACAGCACCCCTGGTACAGCACCCCTGGCACAGCTCCCCTGGTACAGCACCCTGGTACAGCACCCCTGGTACAGCACCCAGGTACAGCACCCAGGTACAGCACCCCTGGCACAGCTCCCCTGGTACAGCTCCCAGGTACAGCTCCCCTGGTACAGCACCCAGGTACAGCACCCCTGGCACAGAACCTCTGGTACAGCACCCCAGGTACAGCACCCAGGTACAGCACCCCTGGCACAGAACCTCTGGTACAGCACCCCTGGCACAGCACCCCTGGTACAGCTCCCCTGGTACAGCACCCTGGTACAGCACCCCTGGTACAGCACCCAAGTACAGCACCCAGGTACAGCACCCCTGGTACAGCACCCCTGGTACAGCACCCCTGGTACAGCACCCTGGTACAGCACCCCTGGTACAGCACCCCTGGTACAGCTCCCCTGGTACAGCACCCTGGTACAGCACCCCTGGTACAGCACCCCTGGCACAGCTCCCCTGGTACAGCACCCTGGCACAGCACCCAGGTACAGCACCCCTGGCACAGAACCTCTGGCACAGCACCCTGGCACAGCTCCCCTGGCACAGCACCCAGGTACAGCACCCCTGGCACAGCACCCCTGGCACAGCACCCTGGTACAGCACCCAGGTACAGTACCCCATTGTGACAAAATAGTTGATTCTCACAATTAAAGGGCAAATATCCTGTATATATGTTAGGAGAAGTTTTAATGTTAGAAGAATGTGCTATTTTCTCCATTCAGTCTTCTGTTGTGTTTTTGATAAGGTTTAATAAACCTTATTAAACCTTGATAGGGTTTAATAAACCTTTTAAAAATTTGGAAGTGAGTAGCATCTTTCACACCATTTATATTGGAAGGGATTTCCATGTACAAGATGACAAACGTGGCAGAATGAATTAAATTGGTGACAGGAACATCAGGAGCTCCCAACTTTCCCAGCCTCTCAGACAGGGCACAGTCTGGCCCTGTTGGTGGGGATGTCCTTCAGCCTGCTGTCCTGGTGCTTTTTCCAGTGCCTTTTCCCACAGCCTTTCTCCTGGTGCAGAGGTGGAAGAGGCTGGGGGTGTGCAGAGCAGGGTAGATGGCTCTTCTGGGCCTTGATCTTGTCCTTCATTGGTGCCTCACAAAAGCCCATCAGAGAGCCCCACCCAGCCTTGCCCATCCCCAAGGGCTACCAGGTGACTTCCAAAATATTAGTCCAGACAGGAATGTCCCCTCCATGGGCTTCGCATGGAGAAACCTCTAAACAGGTTTGCACCAGGAACTTGGCCAGGTGGGTGGGTGGCATCACAAAGAGCTTTAGACTCACTGCTTTCTGAGGACATCACATCTGCTGGCAGAGCCTCTCTGTCCCCACGGGGTAGGACAATCAGTCCAGGCTGTTGTCCCTGGGAAGGCTGTCCCACATCCCCTTGCTGGAGATGCCAGGACCCCTGGAGGAGCAGCAGAGCCCTGCTGGGTTTGAGTCCAGGTCCAGAACCCAGCACTTGTTGCCTCTGGGTGTTGGTGTCACCAAGGTCCTGCAGATGGGCTGGGGACTCTGCCTGTGAACGGCTTCAGTGGGGGGCAGAGCCTGCCCACACAGCCCAGGAGCTGCGGGGGCTGTGCCAGGGCTGGGCTGCCAGGGCTGGGGTACCACGGGTGGTGTGAGAAGTGATACTCATTTCCAAAAATTTAAAAGGTTTATTAAATCCTATCAAAAATACAACAGAAGACTAAATAGAGAAAATATTTGGGCGCTGGGAGCAGAGGATTTTCCCACCATGGGCTCACCCACACCATGGAGGTTTCACCTTTTAACCCTTTGGTCCCTCCCAAAGTTCTGTCCATCGACTCCTCCTGCTCTGTCCAGTGCTGGAGATCACTTCCTGACATCCTGACTGGGGTCAGCTGTTGCCATGGTAACGAGCCCACCCTCCCAAATGTCCCAAACCCAGGCACCCCTGATAACAGCACAGGGGGGTAAAACACAACTATAAATCTGTAAAACTTCTCCTAACATATATACAGGATATTTGCCTTTTAATTGAGAGTCACCCATCGCATTGCTCATCTGTCACAATGGCTTGGAATCCCCCAATGAATAAAGATACGCAAAATGAAGCATCAGGTCTTTCCAAACAGGAGGATGGTGGTTACCCTTCCAAATTCTGCCTCATCTCAGGGAGAATTTCATCTTGCTCTGAGCCCCCCTCAAGCTTTGCTCCTGTCTCTCCCAAGCACTCCCAGTCACTCACACGTCTTGAGCTGACTTTCATTAAATTGAGATTAAAAGGACTTTCTCCACAGACAAAATCATACAATGGAAAATGTCTCATTTCAGCTTTTTCCTCCAAATCCGAGCCTTGCCATTCAAGGGCACCCAGCAGTAATAACTTCCCTGCTGAAGCAGCTCCTTCTATTTGATTCTTTCAAACAACAACAGAGGCTCCAAAACCCTGAGCAGCAGCACAGGACATGTTCTCAGGCACAGATTTACAGCCAGACCCCAGGGAAGGGCTGGGGCTGGGCCAGGGCAGGCTCAGGCTGGAGATCAGGAAAGGTTCTTCCCCCAGAGGGTGCTGGCACTGCCCAGGCTGCCCAGGGAATGGGCACGGCCCGAGGCTGCCAGAGCTCCAGGAGCTCCCAGGGATGCCCAGGCTGGGATTGTTGGGGTGTCTGTGCAGGGTCAATCATCCCTGTGGGTCCATTCCCACTCAGGAGATTCCATAATCCATGACTTTATCTGTGAGACCCCACTGCATCCTGAAAACAAAGGACATGAACATCCCTGCTCTGGTCTCACACTTTTCCCTGACACGGATTTGCTGGGAATTCAGTCTGCCCATGTCTGAAAAACAGAGGCGAGTCAAAAGCATCTAAAATCTTTACCTTTAAAAATCTGGAATGTGATTCCAGTGAGATTCTGCCAAAAAAGAAATGAAGCATTTCAGTAGAATGGATGGAGCCTCATTTAGAGCTCATCAGAATGGAGGTTGTCTGCATTTCTGGGTTTGCATGAAATTCAAAACCCTCAATAATTGATAATAAAAATGAAATGGAGCAAAATTTCAGATTTAGTGCAACCAAACATCCTCATCAACTCTACAATGCTGAACTTCAGTTTTGGAAACTTTTCAGGGTTTTTTTCTGAAATGCATCTGCAAACCCAAATAGAAATGATGAGTTTTGGAAAGCAGAATGTAGGAAGTGGACAAGGCAGAAGGAACAATGAGAAGTGCTGTGTCCTCACACCAACATTATGACTCATTCCTTGCTCATTTGTTTAGATTTCAACACTAATTGTTATTAGTCCCTAATTCATCAGCATCCCTGGGCTTGGCATGAGTGTAAAATAACAAATATAGAAATTTCCCATGAATACATAAAACCAAATGAGATGGAAACAAAGCAGAAATCAGAAGACCCCACTTTGATTGCTCCCAGATTTATCCCTAAATTTTTTTGCTGGAGAAAGTGCTCATTGCTGCAGCCTTGGGGATGATTCTGGTGCATCCCTTTGCTCCTGCAAAGTCATACAGGAAAAGAACTTCTCCAACACTGCTCACATTTTGCAAGTCATGCCTGCATGTTAAAGTTATTTTATTTATTTTATTTTCCCTATGAGTCACCAGGCAGCCTTAAAGTCACTGCAGGACTTAAAGCAATGAAAAGCCTTCGACCAAATTCCCTTTAAAATGAGACCTGGGCCACGTTCTGGCTCCACTTCAAATTACACTTGGAAAGTGTGGGAGCCAAGTCCCGAAAGGAAAATGGAAACATTTCCATGCACTCCAAAGGCCCTGGGCACGATCCCAGTCCCTGAACCCAGCAGTGCCAATGCCATCAGCAGTGCCCACCAGGGCTGGCACTCCTGGCACAAAACGCTGGCAAAACTTTTTGTTTAATTAAAAAGCTGCAAAAGGAGCTGCTGGAAAACCCTCTCAGCTCTTCACTGCTTTAACTGGAAGCTGCTCATTGACCTCCCCTGGAAAGGAGCTCTGCCAAGCACAGTTATCCACATCCTGCTGCAGCAGGGATAAATCCTGCCTGCAACTCACATCTTCCTCACTGCCCAGCTCAGACTGGGACAGGCTGGGGTTCGCCTGCTCCTCCCTGCAAATTCGGGCTGTTCCAAGCCTTCCGTTGGAGGGTACAGGCTCCTTCCACCAGCCACTGGTTCCCCTGCTGTTGTATTGTGTTTTTATATCTTTGTAACAGTTCTGTAATGGTTTGCCCCTTCACCCCCCATTTTTCCCCAATGGTTCCACCCTGAGCTTTCCCGCCCCTCCTCCAATGCCACCCCTCCCTGGTGCCTTGTCCATCATGCAGCTCCTAATCACACCCTCCCAAATTTTTCCACCTTGGGCATTGAGTGAGTGGACGAGGGCCAGGGGTCCCTCCCTTAACCTTCCCCCATTGGTTTGTGTTTCTGTCTGTCCTCCTGCCTTCCACTCCCCCGAACTCCCCCATTGGGCAGTGGACATCCCTCCCCCTTGTCTCCGCCCCGGTACTTAAGGTGAAAGCCATGTGAGTCACTTTCGCTGCAGGGATGTAGAACTCAGAGCTCCTTGGAGCTTACAATAAACCTGAGACTTTTCCACCGGCCGTGAGTCAACTCCGTCATTACCTGCTCGGACGCCGCCTCTCCTCCATACAAGGCAGACAGCGAAACGCTCTGTCTTATCCGCTCCCCGAATCTGCCACGAGAGACAGGGGAGTGTCCCTCACTGCTGACCGTGCCTCTGCTGGGCAGGAGAAGCCAGGGGGCTTCAGAGAGAGCACAGCGGCACCCTGCACTATTAATAAATGACTTCTTGCTGAAAGCACCAGGACAGAGTAGTTGAATTTCTTTCTCCAGCCCAGATCAGAGCCCAGGAAAATTCACAGAATCCCAGAATCACTGGGTTGGAAGAGACCTTCAAGATCATTGAGTCCAACCCAGCCCCAACAGCTCAACTAAACCCTGGCACCCAGTGCCACATCCAGGCTTTGTTAAACACATCCAGGGATGGTGACTCCACCACCTCCCCAGGCAGCCATTCCAGGACTTTATCACCCTTTCTGTGAAAAACGTTTCCCTAATATCCAACCTATATTTCCCCTGATGCAGCTTGAGACTGTGTCCTCTGGTTCTGTCAGTGCTGCCTGGAGAAAGAGACCAACCCCACCTGAGCACAGCCACCTTTCAGGAGCTGTGGAGAGTGATAAGGTCACCCCTGCGTCTCCTTTTCTCCAGGCTGAGCACCCCCAGCTCCCTCATAGGTTCCTCACAGGGTTTGTGTTCCCAGCCCCTCTCCAGCCTCGTTGCCTCCTCTGGATGTGCTGAAAAGAAAGGCTCAGGTGTGGTGTCCCCAAAGCTGCCCCAGCCCAGGGAGCAGAGCACAGGTACAACACCCACAGCTCCTGTATCAGTGTTCAGTGATAATGGGGCTTTGTGTGTGCTCAGCAGGCATTTAATAACTCACCTTGTTCTCATTTGCTCTGTGCTGTCTGTCATGGTTTGGGTGCTTTTAAACGTCTTCACAGCTATTTAGAATTACTCATCCTTCTGCAGCATGAAATGAGGATCTGAGCTCCAAGTGCTGGGACAGAGCTTGTCACTGATGGGTTTCATCTCCTCTAATTACTGCTGAGACAGATGTCTCCAGCACAGAGCCGTGACTCAGCTTCCCAGGGACCCACATTCCACGTGCTCCAGAAAAAGCTGGCAGGAAAACCTTCTCCTTGTGCTATGAACTGCCAGAGGGCAGGGATGGATGGGATATTGGGAAGGAATTGTTCCTTGGGAGGGTGGGCAGGCCCTGGCACAGGGGCCTGTGGCTGCCCCTGGATCCCTGGCAGTGCCCAAGGTTGGGTTGGATGGAGCTTGGAGCAGCCTGGGACAGCAGGAGGTGTCCCTGCCACGGCAGGGGTGGGATGGGGTGATCTTTAAGGTCCCTTCAAACCCAAAGGACTCCAGGATTCTATGAGGGTGTTTGGGGGTGATCTGCCTAAACCCCAGCCTTGTCCTGGGCTTTATGTTGGCCAGCAGTCCAAGCCCAGCCTGGAGAGAGAACGGGGCTGGCACAGAGGTCCCAGCAGCAAATCCCATGGAAAAGGCTCAGCTCAGACCACACACCAGGCACCAGGAACTCCATTTCCATGAAAATACCATCTGGAAATTCCTTTTCATCCTCACCAGTCCCAGATAAGGCAGCAGAGCAGAACAGAGGCACAGGCACTGCTCTCCTGGAACTCATCCAGTCTGCCCACTGCCGTGATTTACTGGGAAGACAGACAGCTTTAACTGTGGAGTCTGCTCACCAGACCAATGGACCCTCCATGGTGGCAATCAGCCTCACACCAGCTGATTTAACTTCTCCCCAGCTCCACAACAGAGCCAGGATTCCACTCCACCTGCCTTAAAACCAGACTTTGCTGGGTCCCACACGTGCTGCACGAAGCACAGCAATCCTTGGTGCTGCCAATGGCATTGTGTGATGGTGGCAGAGGGACTTGGGCCCAGTCCCAGACCTGTAAAATCCCTTAAAATGAACTAATAGCAGCTGTTCAGCAAATGTGGGATTCATAGGCAGGCATTAATTTCTGCATTGTCAGGGGTCACAGCCCACATCATCTGCAATCCACAATTAAGGGGTGTTCAACTCCCTCCAAAAGGCAGCAACAATTACTCAGGACAATGAAATTGTAGTTGCTGTTTTTCTCAGAAGTGCTTTGCTTTGCCCAAACCCCATTGTTGTATTTCATTTTCACACTGGTAATGTTTCCCTTTCCTGCGTTTTCTAAATGAAAACCAAACCTCAGAGTTTCCACACCCCAAAAAAAGGAAAAGAAAGCTGAAAACCATTCTTTCTCTCATTTTCCCTTCCTGATTTGGAGAGAAACTTTAACAGCCAGAGGGCAGGGTTGGATGGGTTATTGGGCAGGAATTGTTCCCTGGGAGGGTGGGCAGGCCCTGGCACAGGGTGCCCAGAGCAGCTGGGGCTGCCCCTGGATCCCTGGCAGTGCCCAAGGCCAGGCTGGACACTGGGGCTGGGAGCAGCCTGGGGCAGTGGGAGGGGTCCCTGCCATGGAGGGGAGGCACTGGATAGGATTTAAGGTCCTTCCAACCCAAACCTGTCCCTCCCACTGCCACAGACAGCCCAGCTGTGGGGGCAGACACAGAGAGATTTCCAGAGAGGTGAGCTGGTTATTACAGAGCTCATCCACACATGGGATTTTTTAGGAAGAGCTTAGGTTGGGCACCCCCACACTCCTGGGGCGCTGGAGATGCTCCTGGCAGTGCCTGGTGGAAGAAACATTTTTTAGGCCTAAGGCAATGCCTATGAAAATCAATACAAAATTCCTACAAATCTCACCAGACAATGAATAAGGACTAAAATATTCAGTCACCAGCAAGAAGCTCAAGCTGTAGTTAAGTCCTTATTAAGCAGAATAAACAGATTAACCTAAAAAAAAATAAGAACAATGAAGAGTTTTTGTCTTTGCTGGCTGGCCACATGCACAGAGGATGAGGCCTGTCCTGTGCAGGACCATCCCGGGAGGAGGGTGGGAGAAGGAGAGTCAAACTCCTCCAAAAGCAGGGATTTCTTGGAACTGCTTTTAAGCCAGGCTCATCTGGTTTGCCTTGGCTGTGCACAGGAAAGGCCCCTGGTCCCTGATGTCTTGCTGCAGTGGAGGGAGAGGGATGCAGCACCCAGCTCCCTCCTGCACTAATGAGGTTCATTAAGACTAAACAGCTAATTTTGACACAACTCTGTTCCAACAGATGCCACGGCAGAGACTCTGCCTGCCCTAAACCCAGGGAACTGAGCTGTGAATGCAGGCCCAGGGCTGTCCTACCCTGTTGGTGCCTGCAGGAACAACCCCAAACTGCACAGACACAGCCACACTGTCACAGCCACACTGTCACAGCCACTGATGGCCAAACAGTTACAGGTTTCTGAGCTCATCCACACCATAACATCAAATCAAATCTCTAAAACAGCAGGAAACCTGCAGGGAAACATGGGAAGAAAACATCTTTGAAAGCTCAAACTGTGACTCACTCGAGGAGTGCAAGGACTGGTGAGAACTGGGATGCTGAGAGGATTGAAAAACCAGAACAATGAGCCCCAAATCTCAGAGGCTGAGCAGTGAATCCATGATTCACATGACTGGGGGGCATGTCAGGCAGCACCCACTGACACCCCTGAGAAGGGCAGGCCCAGGGATCCCTGGGCACTCCTGGGACTCTCCATGGGAAGAGCCACCAAAGTGAAGGAGGGATGAAAATCCAGAGCTGGGCAGATCAAATCTGGCAGTCTCTGATCAGCCTCATGTGATTTCACTCTGACTCAAATCTGTTGGCTTCAACCCACGGTAAAAAGACACATTCCAAAGAAAGGCTTATTCTTACAGGGCTCTGCTCTGCCATCTGCAAATCATTATTCCTCCTTCATAAAAATAACTAAGTGCAAAGGGCTACAAGAGGAGGAAGAAATTCCTTAGCTCCTTCCAACAAGAGTTTTTACCAGCAGCCAAAAAGGAGGAGAAAAGACCTGGGTGCTGTGTGTCCACTTCCAAAGCTGAGCGAAAAGGGGAGCAGAAAAGGAGCAGAAAATGTCTGCAGGAGTACAACACATGCCAAACCTCCCCAGAGCACCAACTGAACTGACAGAAGAGGGGATCAGATACTGGGGAGAAATCCTTCCCTGGCAGGGTGGGCAGGCCCTGGCACAGGGTGCCCGGAGCAGCTGTGGCTGCCCCTGGATCCCTGGCAGTGCCCAAGGCCAGGCTGGACAGGGCTTGGAGCAGCCTGGGACAGTGGGAGGTGTCCCTGCCCAAACAAGGTGGTTTTTAAAGTCCCTTCCACCCCCACCCTTTCTGGGATTCTGGGATGCTGCTGACACAGCTCCATTCACACCAGAGGGGAAGAGCCAGCAAGGAGCCAGCTCGAGGGGTGGGTGCCCCCACCCCGTGCCCAGGCTGGCTCATTAACTCAGGCTCATTTGTGTCTTTGGCTTCATCCTCTCCTGGGAATAAGCAGGAGAAGCCTGGCCCAAAGAAAGCAGCTGCTCAGCTGCTATCTCATGATCTTTTAGATGAATATTTTTTCCTTTCCAGTGTGAGTCATGAGACTGGAACGAATGAGATTGTAAAATAAAAGTTATCAGCTCTCCGTCACTGGAAACATAAAACCCACTTTCTCTCCAGCAACAATTAACAAGGAGCAACAGAGATAAACTGGAGCTGGCTGCTCCCATCCCCTTCAAATAACTTCAACCCCCCCAGACCTGCTGCCCCTTATCTGCAGCACAGTCCTAGCAGATGAGGCTGTCTCCACAAGAAGGATAAGGATGTACAGATAAAAAGCAGATAAAGAGATGGGGGAAATGCTCAGCAGGCTAAAAAAAGAGGCCAAAATCTACAGAGCTCTTGGTGAGAAGCAGCACAGGAAGAGAGATGAGAGGGAAGGGAGGAACTCCTGGAGCTGGGGTTACAAAGGTGCCACACACAGCCTGAGCTCCTGGGGCCTCTTCCTGGGACTCCTGTGGGAATAGGGAATCAGCAGCTGCAGCAGAGGGGGTTTGGAGGTTAAATCTCAGCTCCATGTAGAAGCTCCTTTGGCCATGTCCAGCCCTGCCCAAATGAAGGTGGCACTAGGGACCAGCCCAGCTGCCCTGCCCCACCAGCAGCAGCCCCATGCTTTCCCTGCTCTTCCTCCACCTCAGAGTGACACACAGCAGGTTTTGTTGTTGCCCTCCAGGTCTTCCACCAGATTCAAGTCCAGGTGGGCTTTGGTTTCCCAATCCCACCCTCACACACTTGGATCATGTCTGGATTCTCCCTGAGAGATCTGACTCTGCTTTCACCTTTGGATTTTTTTTTTTTTTTTAATGTGAGGAGCTGCTTCTTCACCCACACAGTCTCCTACTACCTCTCCTTGACTTGGTGCCTGTCCCAGTGAGACATGGGCAGATGATCCTGGAAAATCGACCCATCCACCTGGACCTCACTTCAGTTTGTGTTCTTTATTTCAAAGAAGGCCAATATAAAGTAAGTCAGAGCATGTCCCACTCCTTTTGGATCTCCTTCCTGAGCTGAGAAGTCCCAGCAAGCTCTACCAAAGCTGCACTTAGACATCACACTGCTAAACTACTACAGATGAGACATCACAGAGAGATGATTTGGGCTTTGTTTTTCTTGAGCAAAAAAGTGCTGGAAGCAATTTTACCTCTCTT
Organism: Anomalospiza imberbis; assembly: GCF_031753505.1. NCBI lineage: Eukaryota > Metazoa > Chordata > Aves > Passeriformes > Viduidae > Anomalospiza > Anomalospiza imberbis. The sequence continues at coordinate 1,147,699 of NC_089700.1, forward strand.
TCATCCAAACCTGAAACACATTATTGAGCTCTAGATTCCATTAAGGCATCAAAGCTGTGTTCCACACCGTGGTTCTTTAAAAAAAAAAAAAATCCAAACTCCAAAGTCTGCTTTCAGCTTGAACTGTCAAAATATTTCCCAGATGCAGCGCAGGTACACACTGAGGACTGCCAGTCATCCTCAATGCCTTCCCTGGAAAGGACAATTTTGCCTTCCTGCTTGCTAAGTTTTTAATTCCTTTTGTGGGCACACTTCATCCAAAGTTTCTGTGAAAGGTAAGCAAACAAGCTGTGATTTGCACAGGACGCCCACGGACGCATGTGAGAGACGACACAGCAGACAAGACACGGCACTGCTGCTCCCACAGACAGGCAGGAGAGCAGCAAACACTCCAGCAGGGCTCTGGGTTCTCAGCAGGGCTCAGGACAGAGTTAAAATCTCTGCTGGTACCCCTTGGAGCCAAAAGAAGTCTGGTTTAATTAGATTGATTGGTCACCAAGAGCCTCTCCTGTTTGCAGCAGCTGCTGCGCCTCCCTGTCCCAGTGTCAGCCCCTGCTCTGATCCCACCCTTCTGCTTCCAGCTCTCCTCTGCTCCTGGCTGCTCCCACACGGGGCTCTCTTTCCCTGCCACTGCACCCCAAACACCCCCAGCTGAATAGACCAAAGCAACCAGAAGGTGTTTGATAAACCAGCCCAACTCTTGTGAACTGCTGGCAATTCCACACCCTCCAAGAGCTTCTTCTGCCTTTCAGGTGAGGAGTCCGAGTCAGGCTGAGACCGCTTCTGACCAATTCCATCCCTTTGGCAGTTTCTATATGAAAAAAACAGGGAATTGTGACATCTTGGCCCCCTCAAGATCCACCTGAAGCCAGGCAACCTGAGCCCAACTTAGTGACAAAATGTCAGGATTATTAAAGCTGTTCAAGAGAGAAGGAGAAATGTTGTTCCCACCAGGAACAGCCACGCGCACCAGGCTGGCAGCAGGTTTGTGGAATCAGAGAATCGTTGAGCGGTTTGGGATGGACGGGACCTTAATCCAGCCCCTGGCATGGGCAGGGACAGCTTCCAGTAGGGATGGAAAGGTGGATGCCACCCGCTGGCTCCAAGCACATCCCTGGATCTGCTCCGGCACCCAGGGCACAGTGGGATCACAATGGGGTCACAATGGGGTCACAACAGGGTCATGATGGGATCACAATTGGATCATGATGGGATCACAATGGAGTCAAAGGGATCATGATGGGATCACAATGGGGTCACAATGGGATCACAATGGGGTCACAATAGGATCACAAAGGGTCATGATGGGATCACAATGGGGTCACAGCGGGATCACAACGGGATCATGATGGGGATCACAATAGGATGACAACAGGGTCACAATGGGACCATGATGGGATCACAACAGGACCACAATGGGGTCACAATAGGATCACAATGGGATCACAAGAGGATCACAATGGGATCATGATGGGATCACAACAGGACCACAATGGGGTAACAATGGGATCACAACAGGACCACAATGGGGTAACAATGGGATCACAATGGGACCACAATGGGGTCACAACAGGATCACAATGGGATCATGAGGGGATCACAATGGGACCACAACAGGGTCACAACAGGATCACAATGGGATCACAATGGGATCACAACAGGGTCACAAAAGGATCACAATGGGATCACAACAAGATCATGATGGGTTCATGATGGGATCACAATGGGACCACAATGGAACCACAATGGGATCATGAGGGGATCACAGTGGGATCACAATAGAATCACAACAGGATCACAATGGGATCACAGTGGGATCACAATGGGATCACAATGGGACCACAACGGGATCATGAGGGGATTGCAATGGGATCACAACAGGGTCACAACGTGATCACGATGGGATCATGCTGGAATCACAACAGTTGGCTGCCCCAACCCAAACACTGCATTGTGCTCTCCAAACAAAGGCCCTGTAGCCAATTCCCTGATGACTCTTTTACAAACTGAGCTGCTTAATTAGCCAGGGGTGAGTTACTGCAGAATTAATGGGCAGCCCATGGAGCAGCACCGTGCTGTGCCTCGCTCAGCACAGGCTCCCCCACGCCAGCACCCTGCAAAGTCACACCAGTCAGGATCTCCAGGGCTTGATCTTCAGGGGGTTGATTTTTTACCTTGTTTCTTGCCCTGCCAAGGCTTCCCAGCTACTGGAACAGCAGCTCAAGCCTATTTTGTCCTATTTAAAACTTTTCTTGTTCAGAAGCATAGGACTCTGTGATATGGTTCAGTGGTTCAGGTTGGATTTAAACAATGGAGGTCTTTTCCAACCTTAATGATTCTGTGATTTCCTTTAATATCAGTTTGATAGCAGCATGAGTATTTAACAGTAAATGGCAAACAGGCGAGAATAGCCCCAGAAGCTGCTCCCACCACTGTACAGCCAGGGCTGTGATGGCTTTTGGTGCAGCACTGGCTACTGAGTCCTTCAAAAAACCCTAATTTTCAACAAAGCTCAAAGCTCAGACCAAAGAAAATGCACCCAACGTCCTCATGAATTATAAGCTGTTCCTTTATCTCTTAAACTCACCAAATCAGGATATTTTGAAATTCCATGACCATCTGTTCAGGATAAAATGTGATTTTTATTCTTGGAATTAGTGGCAATTCACTGGGAGCTGGATTTGCAGAGCATTGTGGCCAAATATATTCTCTGCTGTATATATAAAAAGGCACAAAAAAGACTCCTTATTCCCATTTTAAAGATGGGGAATCAAAGTATAAAATAGTTGTTCAGAATTCCAGAAGGAACCTGGAACAGCCAGGCCACAACTGCAGTGCTGGTTTCTGCAAAGGACTGACTTTCCCAGTGCCCAGGAAATGGGTGAAATATTGCATTTACTGCAGAGAATAAGTAAGGATGGGAGGAATTCAGGAGGAAAAAAGGAAAAAATCTTGCTCTTTGCTTATTCATAGCCCCAGTCTGTGCTGCTGAAGACTCTGTGCTTGCTCACACCCAGGAGACTGCACAGGACCATGGCCAGATGGGCAAATTCCCTACAAAAAGCTCGAAAGGGATGTGGAAATGGATCTTTTTTTTCCCAATCAGGAAGCTCAAACTGACAACATTCACTTTGCAGAAAAGTAATTTTGCAGCTTTGAGCCCTGCTTTGCAGCAAAGATGGTGAAATTCATGAAATCCCTGGAATGAATGCAAGCCTGGACCTGGCCGGGATGTTAAACCTGAATCTCATCAGGCAGGAGAAAAGGCTGGGTTCAATTCATCCTCTGAATTTATCACAGCTGTGAACACGAGGGAACCAGAGAGACAATACATTATGCTGCTTCAGCATTTCTGGCTTCAGGCTCCCAAATTTCAGCATTTTCAGCTGTTGTAAAGCTTGGTCCATGGAATCTTCACCCTTAAAGAAACTCATGGCATTTAAATCAGTCGTTAATCCTGCCATGATTTCTGTCTCCCAAAAACAAAGCAGCCCTGACTTTTACAAGGAAGTTAATATATACAATAATACCTGTAATAATATTTATCCCCAGTCTATAGCACTGGTGTATGATGCTGCTGGTACAGGGCTGCTCAACCCCTCCTGTGTGATACCATCAGGCTCTGCATCCCCAGCATCCCAACGGTCCCTGCACGCAGGAATTCAATTAAGGCACTGAAAGGCAGCTTCTCGTCGCACTGTGCCCAGACAGGCACAGCAATTCCTGCCCACAATTAATCAGGCTGAGAAAACAAAGTGAAATCTGAGAGCAGCCCTCATTCTCTATTGACTAAAATTCATACTCTGCTTTCAGATAAAGGCCACTGTCAATCTCCCCGTGTTGGAGCCACTGGGAGGGAACCAAGGGTAGGAAATGCTGGAGCTGCTTTTCAAACCAGGGAAAGCTTCAAAGTGACAGGAGAGAGGAAGAGAAAGGCTGTGGGAAGCAGAGTGATGGGTGGTTACAGAGACCCTGAGGAAAAACGGGATTATCTCAATAACCTTGAGGACAAACCCCTTCATTGTGATGGGGAGGCCTGGAATTTGTTCCTTTGCTTTTTATACCCGCCTCTTCAGCCATTTAAATCCTCTTTACTGTCCTGCTTGTCATGTTGTCCTCTTCTCCAGTCATTCTGACTTCACTACAGACTTGAGAAACACATTTCTGATTTCAGTGAGATGACTGTGATCCCCCTCTGTCACTGCTGGGACAAACCCTGTCCTGTGCTCTCCTATTTGAGCTGCCTGCACTTAAAACTCATCAACTGTGATATTAAGAGAAAAGGTAAAGCAGAGACAGGGCTTACTTATTGATCTTGATGCTTCACTTATGAGACATCACCAGAGCCAAGGCTGCTCATCAGAATGTCCTTTTATTGCAGTGATTTTTTTATAATGTGAAATGTTGGTTATAATCCCATTTATAATGTGAAATTTTTATTATAATCACATTTATAATGTGAGATGTTGAGTTAAACATTTCACCCAGATCACAAAACTGATTTTATTTGGTGCTTCTGAGCAGTGTCAAAGTCTGGTGAGACCATCCTACCTTTTCCCAGTCTTGCTGATACTGAGTGCCCTGGAGAGCCTGGATGTGAGCTCCTTCCCTGGGCTGGGCTCCAAGAATCCACAGCTTCTGCTCCCACTGACATATTCCCACTTTAAATTGTTGGAATTCACGTAATCCCAGTGTGGTTTTGGTCTCCAGGTGAACATTCCCAGCTCTCCCAGCCTTTCCTCCCAGCAGAGCTGCTCCATCCCTCTGCTCATCCTGGAGCCTCCTCTGGGCTCCTCCAGCAGCTCCAGCTCCTGCCTGTGCTGGGCCCAGGGCTGGGGCACTCTGCAGGTGGGGGCTCACCTGGCCACAGGGGCAGAGGGTCAGAATCCCAATCTCTGCCCTGCTGCAGACAACAAACCAATTCAGTTTGGAATTAACTCTGAAGCATCCACAATGTTCCAAGCTCATAAAGAGATAAAATCCAACATCACATGGAATTTCATTCAAATTTATGGAACTGCCTGGAAATAGAGATCTTGAAATGGCTGTTCCCAGAAAATCCCAGCTCGGACAGCAGCTCTCCCTCAGCACTGGGGCAGGGTCACTGCCAAGTCCTTGGCAGGCCCCACATTTCAGATATGCCATATTTATGAGTCCTCAGCTGTAAGATGTGGCTGGGGTGTGTGTTCTATTTCCATCTGTCAGAGCTGGGGCAGCTCTCTGCTGTTCATGGGCAGTTTTCTTTGTCTCTCCCACAGCCAATCCTCCCTCCAGGAGATCTCTGCTGTCCATGGCCAGTGAGTGTCCCTGCATGGCTGAGAAAATTCCATCATCCATGGGGAGAGGCTGTGCCCAGGGGAGGAGCCAAGCATTCCTACCTGGATACAATCTGACCTTGGCACACCACAGCAGCCTTTGCCCACTGCATTCCCAGAGGAGCAGCTTTCTTCCCCACTGCATTCCCAGAGGAAGCCCAGGCCCATCCCCACCAGCCCTGGAGCTTCAGAGGAAAACTCCAGCCTTGTGCAGGATCCCTGCTCCAGCAGAAGCACAGCTGGCACTGCAGGAGGGCTGAGCCACCATGGGATGGGACTGCTGCCACCCCCCTGACACACAGGCTGCCAGGCCTGTTCTCACTCTGGCAGTGATTTGGTTTTGTTGTTAGTACTATTGCATTTGTATTTTTAGTTTTCCTAGTAAAGAACTGTTATTCCTATTCCCATATCTTTTCCTGAGAGCCCCTTAATTTCAGAATTATAACAATTCAGAGGGAGGGGGTTTACATTTTCCATTTCAGGGGAGGCTCCTGCCTTCCTTAGCACACACCTGTCTTTTCCAACCAAGGCATTATGACTGGGGATGTATGGATTTGCACAGAGACTCCTCCAGGCTCCTTCCATACCCTCAGCACACCAAGGACTAATTCATCCTTGTCTCTTGGCCACTTTTCAGGGCAAGTTTTCCTTGAAAGAGCTGCACCAGGGGTAGAAGTTCAGCCACAGTGGTGTGATGGAACAGCTGTGGTATCACCCAGCCTTTTTCAACAGCCATCCCAGGATTTTTCTTTGGCAAAGAAGAGACCACAAGGTGTTGAGGGCACCCTTAGAAGGCAATGCTGAACGCTGAAGGTGACAAAAGTATGCTTGTAGCCTCTACAAGCTCTTCAGAGCTTGCAGAAGAGCCACGTTTAGCAAAAATGATAAAATAAAATATACTGCAACACATCCTCTCCCTGTCATCCTGAAAACAGAGTGGATAAAGGATACTGGATTCAGATGTGATTTCATCCAACAGGACAAACCCCTAGGACATGTTGGCTGGAGGGAGACAAGGGCAGTGTGAGGCCAAAGTCCTGAGCCAGTATTTCTTTACTCTTTTTAAGGAACAGAATGTGAGCCCTGCTCTGATCTGCTGTGCAGGAGGGAGGGAAGAAGAAGAGGGTGAATGAAGCACTTTCTGTTCCTCTGGACAAAAGCCAGGCCAGGAAAGCAGAGGAGCAGCAGCTCAGGCAGAGCTGGAACAGCACGCCTGCACTAATGGGTCATGGGAAGAGCAGACGCAGGCACAGTCACCAATCCCACCTGGAGTGTCCAAGGCCAGGCTGGACAGGGCCTGGAGCAGCCTGAGACAGTGCAAGGTGTCCCTGCCCATGGCAGGGGGTGGAATGAGATGGGCTTTAAGGTCCCTTCCCACCCAAACGATTTTGGGAGTCTGTGATCACAAAGTACTGAAGCAGAAAACCCAGCCCCAGCCCTGCGGCCCCAGCCGCAGGGACACTCACAGCCACATGTGGCTTTAGGGACATTGGACAACTGGCATTTGGATTGCCAAAACCTGAGCTGGGTCATCTAAAGCCCTTCCTTGGCCACACCTGCAGCACTCCAGCACCCTCCTGCCACTTCAGATGTGATCCCACATTCCCAGGATCCCTGAGGTTGGAAAGGCCCTCCCAGCCCATCAAGTCCAAGCTGTGCCCATCCCCACCTTGTCCCCAGCCCAGAGCACTCAGAGACACCTCCATCCCTTCCCTGGGCACCTCCAGGGATGGGGACTCCACTTCCAATGTCTGGCCACCCTTTTCATGAAGAAATTTCCTCAAAATCCACCCTGAGCCTCCCCCAGCCCAGCCTGAGGCCGTTCCCTCTCCTCCTGTCCCTGTTCCCTGGAGCAGAGCCCGACCCCCCGGCTGTCCCCTCCTGTCAGGAGCTGTGCAGAGCCACAAGGTCCCCCCTGAGCCTCCTTTTCTCCAGGCTGAGCCCCTTTCCAGCTGCCTCAGCTGCTCCTGGGGCTCCAACCCCTTCCCAGCTCCCTCAGCTGCTCCCCAGAGTCAGCACTGAACGACGAGAGCTCCGTGGGGTACAGAAGGTCAGACTAGGGGGGTCATCTCCAGGCCCTCCTGCAGGGTCCCCAGGAGCCCCAGTGACCACAGCCACCCATGGCCTTGCTCATGGTTTGTACCTCACCAGGAAGATGAAGGTACATCTGGTGGGCTGGAAGATTTTTATTCCATGCCAAATCTAAGGATTTACACCAGCCACAAAACCAGAGCTGCCTGCATCTTCTCCTCTGCAGCAGCTTGCAGCCATCCAAGAGCCCCCAGAACCTGCCTTTTTCCCCACCTCTCCACAAGCTCAGTAGTCCAATAGGATGTGCCTGTTTCTCTGGCAAAAACAAGCCTGGGAGTCAAGCGGAGTTCAGATCCATAACAGCAAAATGACTGAAAAACTTGGAATAGAAAGAGCCAGAAGATTTTTCCTTGGCTGCTGCTTGGGAAGGAATAAATTCTCATAGACAGCTCAGAGTCACAAGTCAATAAATTTCTGTACTGGTTTAAACTCCATAAAGATCATGAGCAGCAATTGAACAGCACAAACATTTCAATTCTTCCCATGGATTTTTTTACATGAGGAAAAATAGAAAATAATTGCTTCAATAAAAGTCTTTAAGGAAAACTAACTTGGAAAAACTGGGCAGTAGCAGGCAGTTAATGACACCTTTTGTGTGTGCTGGGCAGGCTGCCCCAAATTCCCTTTCTTTTCCCTGATCAAGCAGGCAGCCATTCAAGTGTCCCCAAAGCCCAGCCACAGGGGGTGGGAAGTGATTAATCCTGCACCAGCTGCCCCCCTGGCATCCTTCACGTGTTTTTCCAGATAAAATTAGAAAACACTTTATTCCCCCTTTAATTTGCAGGATATTCACCTGCACTCCCAACACTTATTACCACGTTCACGTCAGGATAATTCAGCTCCAGGGCCGGGGTGAAATTGAGTTTCATTTCCCAGGCCATGCATTATATTTTAATTAATTCTGCTCATAGCTATTAGCACAGGGCCAGGCTGAGCCTTGGAGGTATGCAGGAAACTCCAGGAAAGCCATTTCTGCAGGAGTATTTTCACAGGGAAGCTTTCTCCTGGCTCCTGGGTTTGTGTGGAATTTGGGGGCAGTGGGAGTTGTCCAGCGTGGCTGACTGAGAAGCCAAATCCACCAAAGCTGGAGGGAAAGTGTGGGAAAGGCTCTCCCGGCTTTGCATTTGTGGCTTTTGCAGAGGAAATGAGAGCACAGAAGCTGGGTGACACCTTCAGCCCATAATGGTAACTCCTCATCCAGCTGGATCAGAAATTCCACACCCATGAGGGTATTTGGGGCTGTTATATGGAAAAAGGCAAGTTCATTACACTTGGAGCTGCTGGAAACTCTTTGGGAGGGAAGGGCAGGTGGATCCAGCCCCTTCTGCACTGGTGATGGGAAGCAGGGAAGGAGCACCAAGAATTCCCTGTATCCTGAGCTGTGGCATCATGGGAATCATCCCAAGGCTCTCAAACAAGAGTTCAAGGTGCCCTAAAAGCCTCTCCTACATTTTCTTTTGAGGCAAGTAATTTATCAGCTGCACAGTTTTCCATCAGCTGTGTGAAACCAGTGAAAACATTCCCACAGGGAGGAAGTTCCAAGATTTTTTCCCCAAGGAATTTTGAAGCCAATTCAGGGCAACACACAGAACCTGCACCACAAAAGCTCTGCCTTCTTGTGCCTTTCTTCTTCTTAAACAGGAAAAGCCCTTCATTTTCTAAACATGGTTTCCATTTCATAGTCAGGAAAATAATACTCCAAGCGTCCTCTCTCCTGGGTAAAACTGTTTCACATCATTCCTGCAGCATGTGGCTTCATTTCAGGAATTTTCTGTCTGGCAAGTGTCACAACTGAGGTGCAGGATGGGAACTAAAATGGGGAAAAGAATTTGCAGTATGTTTATTCTGACTTCTGGAAAGCTTCAGTAAGGTCCAAATGATGCTTTTGGACAGGGAATGTGACTTCTGCTGCCAGTGGTTTCCCCCTGAATTGAGCCCAAAGACACAAATACCTGGAAAAACGAACAGCTTTAGAGTCCCTTTTTTTATTGAGCCTTAAATAATTCTGCATTTTTATGCATGGCACAATCTATATTTGAACAAGACAAGTGGGAAAGCACATGAAATCCAGTGATTTGTAACTGAGGACTGAGAAAAACCAGATTTTTTATATGGGGCTTTAGTTTTTTACTCTGAAGGTGGCAGGGGAGGAAATGCAAGTTAATTTATAACATGATCTTCCTTTAAATCCTTCCCGAAGAAGCGAGATATAATCAGGGCTGGGAAAAATTTGGATAAGCAGCTTTGCAGCACAGAAATATTTTTTGCGGTAATGCTGGCCAGAAGAAAGTGGCTTTCCTGCAATTCTTTCTTTGAGTGTCTGGTCAGAAACCTTCATCCAAAGCTGCAGCAGCCTGAAGTTCTCCACCCCAGATTGCTGGGATAACACATCCAGGGCACTGAGGATTTGGTCACCAGTGATGAGGCTTTCCAGACTCTGCAGCAGCAGACATATGGAGCTTTGTCTGGGGAAGAGGATGATGAATCCCAGCTTCTTTAAGGTTGGAAAAGCCCTCAGAGATCACTGAGTCCGACCACTCCCCAGCACTGCCAAGGCCACCACTGCCCCATGTTCCCAGGTGCCACATCCACAGGGCTGTTAAACCCCTCCAGGGGTGGGGACTCCACCACTGCCCTGGGCAGCTGTGCCAGGGCTGGACAACAAATTCCAGGAAGGAATTTCCCCAAAATCCACCCTGAGCCTGCCCTGGCCCAGCCTGAGGCCGTTCCCTCTCCTCCTGTCCCTGTTCCCTGGCAGCAGAGCCCGACCCCCCCGGCTGTCCCCTCCTGTCAGGAGCTGTGCAGAGCCACAAGGTCCCCCCTGAGCCTCCTTTTCTCCAGGCTGAGCCCCTTTCCAGCTGCCTCAGCTGCTCCTGGGGCTCCAGCCCCTTCCCAGCTCCGTTCCCTTCCCTGGACACGCTCCAGCCCCGTTCCCTGCCCTGGACACGCTCCAGCCCCTCAGGGTCTGCATTGTCCTGAGGGGCCCAGGGCTGACCCCAGGACTGACCCCAGGTGACCACACCTGTGCCCTGCACAGGGGACAATCCCTGCCCTGGTCCTGCTGCCACCCTACAAAAGACAACCCTGTGTCAGGAGGTTTCTTTAGCTTCCTAATTTCCCCATCTGTTGATTCCCAGGATTAACAATCCCTGGCTGCCTGAGCAGCATTTGCCACTTCTCTCCAGTGTGTCAGATCCCCCTGCCCCTGGCAAAGCCCCGGGCTGGGAATAGCACAGGGTGCTAACACAGGGTGCCCTCGTGGAGCAGAGCCAGGCTGCAGCAGCTCGGGGGCTTATACTGGTTTAGTGTAAATACAGAGCTTTAAACACAGCCACTTTTGATCTCCAATCAGAGGCAGAATAATAAAATAATCCACTAAAGATGGAGCTCGGGAAGATGCAGGCACTAAAAGCATCCTTTGTTGGGAGGCCCAGCTGGCTCTGGATCAGAGAGCTCTGCCTGGAGATGGAGAAAGCAGTTAATTTGTTCTGCTGCTAAAACACAGATTAAAGTACAAGGGTAAAGCACAGTAAATAACATCGTGTTCCTTATCAAAGCCAATTGAATGCTTGTATAAAACAAACAGAAACATTTTATAATTCAAGTGGAAAAGGGAAGGAGGTTGGATTTGCACAGACAGACCCAGGCATGGTTTTTCAAAGGAATTTTCTCTCCAGGAGAGGAGCAGTCCTGACATGCCTTCATTCAGGACACACTCAGCTGTGGACATAATCCATCACCTGGAGCTCTTTTTTTTTCTTCAATTAATTATTTGGAGTTCCCAGTGTATTAATGGAATGGGAGATCTCATCTCCACAGCCTGCTGAGAGCTCCCATTCCAGCAGCACCAGCTCTCCTGGGCTCTGCCTGCCCTGGCAGTGCTGGGGAGGGACAAGGGGTTGGTGTTTGTGGGTACCAACAATCATCCCATGGGGGCAAGGGACCCGCAGCCCGGTAACTCATCCTCAGGGACACGGCCACTCCCAGGCTGGGCCAGCAGCTCAGGTGGAGCAGTTTATCCAGCTCAAACCATGGATCTGATAAAGAAAGAGCTAAAAGAGCACAGACTGAAATTGGTTATCAGGAAAAAATCCTTTCCTGGGAGGGCGGGGAGGCCCCTGGAAGCTGTGGCTGCCCCTGCATCCCTGGAAGTGTCCAAGGCCAGGCTGGATGGAACTTGGAGCAACCTGGGACAGTGGAAGGTGTCCCTGAGATGAGCTTGAAGGTCACTCCAAGCCCAACTATTCCAGAATTCTTTGGTAATGATGTCGGGATGTCACAGAAGCCAGGAGTGATCTGGGGATAAACCCAAGTGTGAATGACAGGGTCCCTCAGCATTTGTGAATCCTCCACATCCCCTTCCAAGGCACTGCTCCCTAAGGAATGTCCCCCCTTTCCTCCCAGACTGATGCAGACCCAAAGCCACCACTTTGCTTTTCATTCCAATCTCCAGAGACACTCCAGGAGGTAACAAACTGAAAGGATTCTCACCCTGTGTATTTCCACAACAATACTTTGCTTTGCTCTATGCAAAAGCTGTCATGAATATGTATTCCAGCAGCAGCAGACATAAACCAGAGCTGGGGGTGAAACACAGCATGCAGCTCCTCAATTAGAAATCATCCTTCCCTGGAGATAAGGCAAGCTTCACAGGAAAACACCAGGAGCCACCTTGTCCAGAGCAGCCAGGGTTTCAGGAAAAGCCTTGCCCATTTCCCAGAGCTAGGATTGCTGTACTTCCCTCCTGGAATGATTTTATAACGTGCAGTGTTTGCCAGACCATGCAGCCCCAGCCATTCCCAGGTCCCAGAGGTCACCCGAGGCTCCTCCTCAGCAAAAAGCCCTCGTTTGAGGGAGTTTGGTGGTGCTCTCCTGGCACGTGGGTTAACAGAGGGATGTACAAAGGCACCAGGGCTTTGTTCTCCTCCAGAATTTTCCAGGTTGGAGCAGTGCCAGGGAGGGAGATGATTTTTTTTTCATGTCACTTTTAAATGAAGAGGCAATATTCATTATTGCAGCCTATTTTATCTGGTGACAGGAATGGTGAGCTGGTGCTGGTGCAAGCCACGTTCAGCCAGGGAGGATGTGGCACTGTGGCACTGATTTAACCCAACCCTGTTGCCCACACCTGCTGCAGACTGGGCAAACCCTGCCCGAAGGCCCAGCCTGGCTGCTCCAGGCTCACCCAGCTCTGGGAATGAAATCTCCTGTCACCGACACACGTGGCTGTCCCCTCACCTGCAGCTCTCTGGCCTTTCCCCTCGTTTCAGAACTCCTGCCCAAGCTGTGTTTCTGAGCAGGGGGGCAGGGAGCCCCAGCATGGGGACAGGGTGCCTGTGCTGCAGGGAGCTGTGGGGACAGCCACCAGGGGGGACAGCAGGCCGTGCATTAAATCCCTCACAAACCCATCCCAGCAGCCTGAAGAGCCTCACTGGCTTCTGGCCAGCCCCAAAGCACCAGGAGCAAGTGCTCCAGAGACACACTGAGAATGGGAAGCAGGCCCAGATCCTGGAAAATGCAAACCTGGGAGGACAGACCCCAGGAAAACCTCAGAAACCACCAGGAGCCTTCAGCAGGTGCCGAGCCTGAGCTCAAGCCCTGCTGTATTCAGATCACAGCTTTGGAAGGGACTCTGCTGTCAGTGACAGCAGGGCCAAGTGTGATTGCTGTCACCAGCATCAACCCCACACCACGAGGAAGGTCCAGCTCCACTGGGACTGCTGGCTTTCCTCCCACACCGGCCACCAGCAGCACTCCAAAGCAGATTACCCAAACACAAACTGATGGCACACTCAGGGAAAACACACCTCCAAATCCTCCACTAAACCCCTGCTGTGAGGGGTCAGAGTCCCACATCCCCCAGAGTCCTTGGGAGCAGAGCGAGGATCATTCACACAGTTCCATTTGCTGGAACGTTGATACCATCACGAGCAGGATGCCAGGAGAACTGCCACAAGGATGAGCCCACTGGATCACACAGGACAGCCACATGCCTGCCCCTCATTCTGCCACCCGGTGAATCACCCAGAGAGGGCAACAGCAGAGCAAAACCAAGATGTTGCTGCTGGACGCCCTGAAAGTGATGCCTGTTAACATGTTGGGATGCTCCCAGGATTTCTGGCACAACTCAAGGCTTTGCATTCCCATACTTAGGGATACACCGTGCTCATCATCACTTCATCACCATTTTTTTCATCATCAAACAGCAATAAACTTGGGTTCCTTAAATGAAGGAATATTCTACTCTGAGGATGTGCCAATAATAACAAAAATAACAATAATCATATATATTTTAAAATCCTAACAAAGATCCCAGGGCTCCATTTACCACAGGCACTGCCACACCCCATTTTCTAAGGGAAAATTTCAACCTCCTCTGATGGTAACCAAGAGAAGCAGGAAAATCCTAGACTAAAGACTGCCTTTTCATGCTTGCAAAAATCCAGGTGAGTTGACTCTATTTCATGTTTTAAGATTTCCCCTTAGCAAACACCAAGGAGCTGGCCACTTTCTGCCTGCAAGGGAATTCGTTATGGATCAATTCCAAAAGCAGGAGAGCAGAAAAATGGGCATTTTCTGGTAACTTTAGTTGTTACCTGCTGCCCTGCACATGCTCATGGGGAAATAATAGCATCTGCTTTAAGATATGATCATGTAGCTGCCAGGACAGCTCCAGGACTGAGCCAGCAGCTCCCACACAATGAGCAGGAAGCACAAGGTGGAACATGGGGAGATGTGTTTGTGTTTGTACCTGCTCAGGAGAACATTGGCTGCCTTTAAACAGCAGTGCCTTCCAAAGGAACTGAGACAGAGCAGGGAAGGCAGGCAGCGAATGGCAGTCTGGGAATGAGACCTCTGCAGGTCCTGGACAGGACAATCCCAGAGCTCTGTGCCTGGCTGGAGCCAGAGCCTGTTCCCTGAACAGATGCGGCACCACAAAACATCCTGAGGTGGAAGGAGCCCCAAGGATCCTGGATCAGGAATGGTGTGGCCAGTACACCATTGGCAGGGAGGTCATTCTGCCCCTGCACTTGGCACTGCTGAGGTCCCACCTCGAGGGCTGTATCCAGTCCTGGCCCCTCAGTTTGGGAAGGGCGTTGAGACGCTCGAACGCGTCCAGAGGAGGCAACGAGGCTGGAGAGGGGCTGGGAGCACAAACCCTGTGAGGAACGACTGAGGGAGCTGGGGGTGCTCAGCCTGGAGAAAAGGAGACGCAGGGGTGACCTTATCACTCTCCACAGCTCCTGAAAGGTGGCTGTGCTCAGGTGGGGTTGGTCTCTTTCTCCAGGCAGCACTGACAGAACCAGAGGACACAGTCTCAAGCTGTGCCAGGGGAAATATAGGTTGGATATTAGGGAATTTTTTTTTTCACAGAAAGAGTGATAAAGTTCTGGAATGGCTGCCTGGGGAGGTGGTGCAGTCACCATCCCTGGATGTGTTTAACAAAGCCTGGATGTGGCACTGGGTGCCAGGGTTTAGTTGAGCTGTTGGGGCTGGGTTGGACTCGATGGTCTTGAAGGTCCCTTCCAACTCAGTGATTCTGGGATTCTGTGATCAAGTCCAGCTCCTGGTTCTGCACAGCCAACTCAGGAATCAGCTACAGCACGGGCTGGTGGGGCTTTGGGAAGCCAGACTGTGCAATGATAAACAAGGGGTTTGCTGGCTGTGAGCTGTGGCTCTCTCCAGGTTCAGGAGAGCTGCAGAGCAGAGCACCCATGGTCAGGCCTGGCTGCAGGGCAGGAACTGTCCCCCATTGATGCCTCCAGCTCTGGTGACATCTCTGATGCTCCAGACATGTCGTGTGGCCCTGCTGAGGCCGTGCAGGTGTGTCTGTGCTGACCCCAGCCCTGGGACAGGGACACACCAGCTGCTCCACTGCGCCTCAAGCACCCTCAATGTTTTTGCTTGCTCCTTTTTAAAAGCAGCATTTCAATCAGTCTTAGAAGAGAAACATATTTTCTGAGGTGGGACTCAAAGCTGCTTTTCTTGGCAGTATAAATGTGTCCTGCAGTCACTTTTTTTATCTGAGCTTTGCTGTTGCATCGATTCTGTTCTAACCTGCTGTTCATGTGAAAGAACAAATCCTGGCAATAACAGCAGTGCCAGAAAAGCATTTTATAGAATCACAGAGTACCCTGAGCTGGCAGAGCCCCACTGGCCCTGCTCAGGACAGAGATTTGAGTTCTGCTCTGTCAGCTGCATCTCCCCAGCTCATCCAGCCAGAGAGCACACCCCTGCTGCCTCTGTGCCTCAGCTCTGAGCCCAGCCCAGCCCAGCCCAGCCCAGGCTGTTATGGCCCAGCTGAACCTCCCTGATGTGACCCAGTGGAAGTGCTGATGCCTCAGCCTCACTGCCGGGCCCCAGTGCCAAGCACCCGTGAAAGGAAGCAGATTCCATCTGCCAGCATCTCCCTGAGACAGCCACAAAGGAAGGGTCAAATGAGGAGCAACAGCAGGAAAAAAATCAAGTAGAAAAATCTGTAGCATCTGTCAATCCTGCCTTTTAACTGGCTCAGCTGAGCTGGCAGGGACTGCAGCAAGGAGAAGTCAGGCCCACTAATCTGATTAATGGGTGATTAAAGGGCAGCCACTGTGAAAAGAAGGGGCTAAAGGGTTAACAAATACCACACTCCTCACTGGAGAAGAGAGAACACTGTCTGCCTTGATGATGAAATGAGTGCAGTTTTGACAGATCTGGGGCTGCTGTGCTTAACCTCTCCCGCAAGGAGATTTTGAGCTGATTTGCTCTGTCAGAAGAAATCCTTCCCACTGCCAAGCACTTCCCTCTGTCTGAGGATTTAGCTGGCGGCAGGGAGCACAAACAACTTGGAAATCACTTGCTGTAAACTTGTGTACATGTTCTTTGCTCTCTGGCCTAGCAGGAGCTGTCCTGTAACACACCAGAGCTGTGAAGTGAGGTCACCCAGGCAGAGTGGAACAAGGCCTGAGATCCATCCCTCCATGCTGAGATCCATCCCTCCATGCTGAGATCCATCCTGAGATCCTGAGATCCATCCTGAGATCCTGAGGTCCATCCTGAGATCCTGAGATCCATCCTTCCATCATGAGATCCATCCCTCCATCCTGAGATCCATCCCTCCATCCTGAGATCCATCCTGAGATCCTGAGATCCATCCTGAGATCCTGAGATCCATCCCTCCATCCTGAGATCCATCCCTCCATCCTGAGATCCATCCTGAGATCCTGAGATCCATCCTTCCATCCTGAGATCCATCCTTCCATCCTGAGATCCATCCCTCCTCAGCCATCCCCAGAGCTGGATCACTCCCAGGCCTTTATCCAAACTCTGAGAGCAGGACAGAGACATCAACAGGATGAACCACTCTGTGACCAACTTTCTTCTCCTTATAAAGCACAGGATTTGTCCAGGATTTTCCATGAGATTTGGGGGAGAGCCTTCAATAAGAAGCCCAGAGCATGGCATGGCCACAACCAGCACAACCAACACTGCTGTGTGCTCAGCAAAATGAGGGGAAATGGGGGTGGAAGAGACAGAGAAGAGGCAAAATCCAGGAGTTCTCTCTTTGCCTTCGGCCAGATCCAAGGTTTCTGAGAGGGAAGTGGAGCTGGATGTAGCCAACAGCTGGTGTCTGGTGAAGAGGAGGGACATACAGTTCTGCCATCCCAGAGCTCACTCCAGCCTTGGGCAGAGATGAGGGTGACATTCAACCTTCTGTAAATCTGATAGCCTTCAGTGGGCTTTTCATCCTGTAATTAACCTAGAAACTCGCTGAACAAATGAACTTTTAGCAGCAGCCAAGTATCCACACACAGAGTAAAGCAGCATCTTCGGCGTTTCCAAAGACCTCTGTGTTTCCAGTGCAGGGCCCAGGGAAAAGCCTCTTTGCTTGCCCTGTCACTTCTGATTTAGAGCCTTCCCACATCCTGCTCCTCCCTCCAGGCTCCAGACTCTCTGCTGAGCACTCCCCCCTTGATGAAGGATCCCTTTGGTGCCCTCCCTCCCCTCCTCTGAACCAATTTCCAACTCAGAATAACTTGTGAGCTGCAGTCCCGGAGCAGGCAGGGTGTGGGCAGCCAGAGCAATTTATTCTTAGCTCCCTCCCTGATAAATCCCCATGGTTCTGCTGTCAGTGGCTCAGAGGTGCTGTTTACAGGAGGACAGAGTTTCATAAGGCACAGGAGGGACATGGGCAGGGAAATCTGGGGTTGCAGGACCCAGCATCAAACGTGGCTCAACCATCAGAAAACTTCTACCTCTGAGGGACCAACCACGTCTGGAGCAATCCCAACAGAGAAACCTGCTCAGCTCGGAGAGCCCTTCCAGGTGATTACCAGGAGCATTTGTGCAGTGGCTGTTCTTGCCTTTCAGCTGCCAGGATCAGACACTCTTCAGTCTGCTCTGTTTACATGACTTGCAGGAGCTAACTGCTTTCCCTGACAAAGCTCAGCTGCTTCTTTAGAACACACCTTTACTTTCTCCCTTCCTGTGATCCTTTCCAGTAATGAAAGCAGCCAGCCCCAATGGCCCAGGACTTGCTCTTAACTGGAATGAAAATATGGGAACCCAGGAAAAGAAATCTGATTTGCTCTTCCTGAAGATGTGCTGAGAAAAGCTCAGCAGGAGCAACATCATCCCCTGAGATCTCCAGCCCTGGGTCACATTTCCTTGTACCTATAAAGAATATTGCTCTTCTCCTTCCATAAACCCCTAGATTTACACCAGCAGGGTGGGAACTACCTGAGCATAACCTCCAGCAGATATAACTCCTCATTTATCTACAGTTCAGATAATGGACCTGGGGGCGTAGATCAGCTTGGGGAGCATGCACTGTGCACTACCTTAAATGTTGCAATAAAATAAGGAGGTTTATGAATTCCTGTTGTTTAGTTAATCATCGATTTATTTCAGAACCCTGCACACTGCAAGGAAGCTGAACTTGAGGGGAAAAAGGAAAAGAGATACAATTTTATGGGAAGATAAAAAAGAGGTTTATTATATATAACCATTAGAGTTCCTCCTTCAGATGTTTCAATGTCTAATGAAATTTAAAGCTCTCTCTGTGTTTTCCTCCCTCCTCTACAGTGATGATTGCCTTTAGATATACACCCCACTTACAGTAACATAACCAGAAATGATGGCATGCCATAGGTATTTTATTATGCATTCAGTTTTTTAGGGCTCCGATTCTATCTGCACCACAGAAACCTGGTCAGTAAAACTGCCAGAACTTCTGCAAAGACAGCAAAACTGACAATTCCCCATTTCATATCACATTTTCAAACATATCTCCCTCTTAAATGTTACAGGTCTTCTAAATTTGATGCCAATAAACACATTTTCTCCTTTAAATGTGTCCCAGAAAGCCAAGCAAATCCATTAAACACAGCGAGTGCTACTCCGGGAGCAAATGAAACCAGGCAGCCCAGGTTCACACTCCCCTGGCTGCTCATTTTTGGGAAGATACTTCTCAATTTTATTGGACATAAAGGTGTGGGAACGGGGGAGGAGGATTCAATGTCTACATGTCCCTCCCAGAAAATGAAAATACAGCTGCTGTAAATGTTTTCTAAATTTAAATGTAGCAGACTTTTTAGAAGGAAGAAACACTTCGAAGCAGGACATAGGGCAAAGCTCCTTGGCCTGGGGTGCAGATTTCCACCAGAGGGTTTTGGAGGCAGGGATAACACAAATCCCACACCTCCTACCCCTTTTGTCAGAAGCTTTTCCCTCCCAAAGGAGTTGGCTCTTGCCCAGGTGCTTCCCAGCAGGATCCTCCCCTCCCCAGCTGGGACACAGCCGCTGGCACCAGCTCCTCAAACCAAGCACCCAGCAGAGTGGCAGAACCTGCTCCAGACACTCCAAAATAACTGAATCCAAACCTGTCACAGCCCCTCGCCTCACCTGGGGACACCAGACACCCCCTCCGTGGGCTGTCCTTCCACTGGGCACCCATCCACCCTGGATGCAGCTTCAACTGCTGCATCTGAGCTTGTACAGCAGGAAAAAAAATCTATTCGTTGGCTGTTCCACCTGAGGTAACCACCCTGCTCCTGCTCCTGAATGCTCTCCTCGGATCATCCCAGTGCTAATCCCTGAACAACTGTTTGCTCCTGTAATTTAATCTAAATAGACAACAGAACTCTTGTAAAAATGAGACAAAAGACACGGCAAGACACACTTCTGTGTGCCTGACAAAAGCAGCAAATGATGGAAGTGAACAGTTCTGAAAGGCTTTTAAAATGGTTCACTTGGCTGATTTTGGGCTGTCAGCAAAAATTACCAGTGAGGTGCCCTGCTGGAAAGGGTCTGTGCTGCTCCTGCCACGCACACACCCCGAGCCACGGGGACCTGGTCTGCTTTCTGAACCTTTTGTTAGCTGAATTTGGAAGCTTTTGCCCCATGGCCTCAGAAGCAGGTGGAGATGCAGCCCCAGGCAGCCCAGGACACAAAGCCTTGGCCAGGAGGTGCAGCCCAGTGCAGCAGAGGGGTTCAGGGAGGAGCTGGGAGAGCCTTTGGCAAAGCCATGGAAAAGTGATCCCCTGCTCTGATGGGATTTGGCTGTGGCTGAAGGAGCCAGGCTGGCGCAGGGGGTTGGCAGGGCAGCTTGAGGCAGGAGCTGCTGGGAACATCAGGAAACTGCATTTTTTCTAGCTCTGCTTTTCTCAAGTGTGGAATGAAGACATCTGTGCTGGCCATTAAAGCAGGAACATCTCCTGTGATTCCCCACCTCTGAGCACCCTCTGGAACAGGCACAGATAAGGAGAAAACCATTCCTGCCAAAATCTGAGTTCACCAGGCTGGTGAGAGGTTCCAGGATCTGGAACTGGCTGAGCACAAACCAAAGCCACAGGAATGCTGGGTTTCAATGCTCACAGCCAAAGGCCAGGTTCCTGATCCTGGAATAATCCAACAAGGAACATGAGCTTGTTGCTGACCCACGGAGCTTCAAACTGGCCAAAGCCAAAATGCTAAACAGAAACCAGATGTAATTCTGTACATTTAGATGGATTGAAACACAAAATCCTAGGAAGGAGAGGAGGAGCACTGAACTTCCAGATGCAAACTTTGTGTTTGTTTGCAGCTCTACAGCTGCAGAGTTAACCAAATCCAACTTGATGGGGGGTGACAGCTGAGCCCCAGGTGTGGGTTTGGGTTCACTCTGCTGGAGCTCACACTGACTGGAGGGAACTGGAAAGAGGAAAATGTGTCCTGACAGCACAGATTTCACAGAGGGACGGTTCAGTCCTGGGATTTGCATCAATTCCCTCTGTCCAGAGCTTCAGGAACAAAATGGGCAGGCACAGGAGGGACCCAGAGCAGCTGGGGTTCACACTGGGAACCCTCCTGTGCCACCTGAAAGGTGAAAATCAACAATTGTCTCCCTTTGGTGAGGGATCAACATCTGAGGATAGAAAAGACCAGAGAGCAAGAAGTTTCTTCATCATTCACAGTCTTTGCCAGCTTTTCTTAAACATTGAAGGCTCCAGCACCTTCCCCCAGTCCTGGCTCATCAGTTAATAGCCAATATTTCCCTTGGGAAGGAAACAAGAAGCATCCTGCTAAGCAATTCTACAGGCACTGCTCTGCACAATCAAGGCTTGAGCGATGCCAAAGGTACAATCAGATAAAGGAGATGCTGGATGAGGTCAGCCCTGAGCTGCTCATTGCCAAAGCTCCTCCTGCAGACAGGAGCCCCCTCCCTGGCCTGGGAGATGTGCAGGGCAGGGCTGTGCAAAGTGCTGGGCACAGACCTGAGGAATTTCCAAGCTGAGGAATTGCCAGGAGCACCCCCAGTGCCCCTGGCAGAGGCACCCAGGGGGCAGGGAAGGGACACTCCCCAAGGATCTCCTTCTGAGCACCTGTCCCACCTCCAGGGCAGATCCTGGGAGTCACCCTGTGCCTTGGAAAAGCAGAGCTGCAGACTCACAACTCCCATTTTCCATCTTAAATTCAATGTATTTAGTCCAAATGAGAATTTATGCCTAATTGTCTCTCTCAGTTTAACTCTGCTGCTTTGACAGAATGAAACACCTCCTAGAAAAATAAACTGGGGTTCTCTGTGCCTGAGGCAGATCCAGACAGTTCTTGCCTCCCTGGGATTACGCAGGAATTCTTCATTATCAGCTGCATCATTTCCAGTGGGTTCTGTAGTGCTGGGAGATTCTGAGGCTCTTTGCAGGCTGAGCTTCAAGGCACAGATCTGATATTAAAGGAATGCAGTCAGCACAAACCTGTATTTCTTAAAGGAAAAACTCAAAAAAAAAAGTTATCCTGGCATGATTGATGCCACTTCATTTGCATATGCCCACTAGCAGCACTTTGGTTAATTAACACATATTTTGTGTCTGTAGATGAATATGAAACAATGGGTTTGGTGCTGAGGCTTTGGGTATAAATTCAGGCACTGAACAGGTTCACTTCCCTCCTTCTGTATTTTCTGTGTAAATAAGACATAATAACTCTTGAGATGGTGGTGACACATGACAAAAACCAAGAAGAATGTGCTTGTATTTTAGAGCCAGATGAGTTAATTAGCTCATCAAACGGAAGCACTGTTTGGAGGGGCAGGGATGAGGAGCAACACCTTCTTCCAGGGGAAAATTTAATTCTGGAAATATTAACCCTTATGGCTCAAGTTCAGCTCCAGAGGCCTCGATCCAGAACTGCACTTAAGCAGGTGGAACAGTACCACCAAAATTAAAAGGGCTGCCCAGGTGGCTGGAAGTTAAGTGCTCTGCTGGATCCCAGCCTGGGCAGTCAGAGCTGGAATTTCATTTCATTTTCTGATCTGCTTCCTGCACCAGCAGCTTCCAACAGAGGCAGGAAATGCTGCTCCAATCCTTGAGCACAAAACCCCCAAGAGATCCCTCAGTTCTATGGCATCCAGTGCCTCAGTGTGTGGATATTCTCAGTTCAGTCAGAGAGAAAAAGAGAAGGTTTTCTAACCAGGCGAGAGTCTGGGAGACAGTTGGGAAAGAATGTAAATAATTCTCTGATCTCTTTTGTTGTTCACATTGTTGATAGATATGTTCTGCCACCGTGCGTCATTCACTGCACACCAATGGTGTGAGTGTCTTTACTCTGAGACCAATGAAACTAGTCTGCACGATGTTCCCTATAAATAGAGCGGTGCATTTGAAATAAATCAGTTCATTTTCTTGCCTTTGACTTGGAGTCATTTCTGTTCCCGTCCTGCTCAACGGCGGCGCTCTATAAATAGAGCGGTGCATTTGAAATAAATCAGTTCATTTTCTTGCCTTTGACTTGGAGTCATTTCTGTTCCCGTCCTGCTCAGTGGCAGAGCTTTTAGCCAAAGCCAAGGAAGGCTGAGTCACCCTTTTGGAATCTGAGGCGGGACAGGGCTGCAGGTGAGCTCCAGCAGCAGGAGGCTGCTGAGGAGGTCGAGCAGCAGCATCTTCCCTGCTGAGGGACTTCCTGAGGAAACCCTGGCATCAGGAGAGGGACAAAAGAGGCTGAACACCTCTCAGGCCTTAGGCAGAGGTGCATCAGAGCCATCAGATCATCTCTGAGCCAAGAGCCTGGCTGTGAATAATAAATCACCTCAGAGAAGGCAGACAGTTCACTGCTGGGAGGGAATTCCCTCCCCAGGGGCTCTGACTGGGAATGCTGCTCAGAAGGAGCCCCACAGAGCTCCTGGGGATCACAAGGACACTCCAGACAGGGATAAAAGCACAGGGCAATGGAAATCCTGCCCAGCTGTTCCCACTGTTATCTCAGGGATGCTCAGGGCAAGGCTCAGTGGTGTCACATCGAGGGACACACGTCCAGTGCCAGGCTCCTCCTGCTCCTGGAAGGAAAGGGGAGATTTTCCAGGATGGCTGGAGGAGAGAAATGAATTTGGCTGGGAATTTTCTCCTCCCTGTTGCACTGAAGCAGTCCCACAGGTCTGCCAGTACTGGGAAAGCTGTGGCAGAAGGGAGCCAGTGACTCTGAGAGGACCAAAGAGCTGCTGGGATCATGGCAGAGCCCAAGGATGCCAACACCTTTCCTACACCCAGGAGGGGCTGCAATTCCTACCCCAACTGACCTTCAGGCCCAGCAAATCCACCTGAACAGGGCACAGCAAGCACAGCAAGCACCAGGGTTTGTCTGGATCAGAGGGAGCCACGGGCTGGACACGGCAGGAGCCCACAGGGATCTGCCAGAGCCCTTCCCAAAACCCTGGGGCCAGGCAGGATCCTGCAGCCAGAGCTGACATCCCTGCCCTGCACTGTACACGTGGGGCTGGAGACAGACAGTGGGGAGGGTGGGAAAAACAGAAACTTCCCCAGACACTGAAGGGTTTGATCTGCAGCCTTGGGAGAAGCTTGGATTGATGTAAAAATACAATACACGGACATTAAGCAGAAAAACTATAAATTTGTGTTTCTATAGCTGTAAGTAAGAATATGCCAGTGATGCCTCAGGTTTAACTTTTCTATTTTTCACATTCTGTGCTGCTTTAGTGTGTGGGTCTGGGCTTCATATTAGGGGGTGGTGAGCTCTCTGCACAGAGTAGGGAGACAAAACAATTCCTGCTCTAGCTGGGGACCAAGGACAAATGATCCAAATCTCAGGCCCAAGAGCAGAAACAACATGGGCTGGAGAGAGAAAAACAAACAGGATGGGACTTCATGGGCTGGAGCTGGAATTGGACAATGAACTCCAAAATGCAAATGGAGCAGAACTTATAAAGGTGAGAGATCCTGTGACCTGTTGTTCATTTTGTGACCATTTTAGGTAGTGCTGCCCAAGGTGGATCCATTGAGGCCTTTTAAAAATCCCCTACTTTATTCTTTAGCTCCATCTAGTCTCTGTTCTAGAGCAGCCTTCACAAGGCTTCACCTTAAATAAGTGAGAAACTGCATTGATGAGAGGGTGAAGGGTTTCTAATGTAAATAAATACATTATAATGTAGGGGTGTGGTTGCACAGAGTAGCTGAGAGTTTAGAGGTTATAACAGAAGCATCTGTGTGCATGTGAGACAGAAACCCATTGGACAAAAGTATCCACAGTGCAGCAGAAGTAAGTAAAGGTGATAGGTCAGAAAAGCAAAATAAACCCTATTGGGTTAGAAAGTTCCATATTGCCTTGTAGCAAAGAACTTGTGACTCCTCTTGAGCTATGGCTGGCTGCTTGCTCCTCTAAAATCTCACAGCCTCTGAGACTGGTGTTTATCTGAGCAATAAATCATTCTTAGCCCCAAAATAGTCCCATCCCTTCATTACTTGCAGTGACAATGACAGGGGAGCACACCCAGCCACACCACAGGGGCAGGAGCAGGGACTGCCACAAACACTGGGATGTAGGGGGGCTGGGAATGGCACCACCCATCCAGCCTGGCCCTGACACCAAACACAGGGCTCTCCAGTGATCCCAAAAGCAAGGATTGGGGTATCCAAGGGACTTGGGTGTCCAAGGGGCATCCAGGGGGGGATGCTGGGTGCTGCAGCCACATGGGATGGAGGAGGAAGCAGGAAGGTCTCCCTGGAGCTGGGGTGCAGCTGCCTCCTCCAGGGCTGGGACAAGGTTGGGTCACAAACTCTGTCATTGTCACTGCAGATTCCTGTTGACTCTGCAGGGCTGGGATGGATGTGGGCAGGGAAATGCTGTCAGTCTGCTCCCTGCCATCCCATCAGGCTGTCAGCTGCCTCCAGCTGCATTCCTTGTCCGGGAGTCGTTCAGATGAGAAGGAAATTCAGCTTAGCCAGCTCTAAGAGCCTCAAAACGGGGGGTTGTTTGTAAAAATGAACAGGTTTGACCTCAAAGTCCTTGAGAGAGGACAACAGCAAAGCCTCACAGAGACCCCAAAGACACAAAAAGCTGCTTTTTAACTCTGGAATTTTTAACTCTGAGGTTTTGGGTTGAAAATCACAGAAGTGCAACAGCATTGATTACACCTTGCCAGGAATAATCCTCGAGCTTAGGGGAAATCTGTAGTCAATAAAGGGAGAGTCTTATCCCTGCAAAAAGCCAACACTCAGTGAGACAGGGCTGCTCCTGCCCTGCCTGAGTCACCAGACACCAGAAGAGGGATAAAATCAACTCTGTGGCTCTGGCTGGGGTGGGAAGGGACCTGTTTCCCACAGCCCCAGCAGGTGCATCAGAAGTGAGTCTGCTCCTAAGAAAGGACAGATAAAAAGAAAAAAAATCCCCTTGCTTTGCAGTCATGACAGGCAGGGAACTTTCCAAAGGCTTTAGGAAAATAATGGGATGAAAAATCTCTTCATTCCTCACCTCAGTTCATGATGAGCCTCATTTCTTGGTGTCACATTTTCCTTGGCATTTCCCAGAAGCGTTTTTTTGTCAGAAGACAAAGTTCAATTTTGCTGGGAGTTGGATTCTAGGGAGAGACAAGCTTGGTTTTTCTGGTTTATGGGGTAATTTATATCCCAGACACTGCAGCACACGCACAGAGCAAATGTGCTGATGCTCACCTTGCCCAGGGAAGAGGGAGGGCAGATTTCAGTGCTTGTTCCAGGCACCCAGGAGTACTTTGGAGGACAGTTATCCTCCAAGGAGAGCTGCTATAAAACAACTTCCAGAGGGCTTAACTTTGCAGCAGCTCAGCAATTCCTGACCAAACTGCAGCCTCCAGGCACTGGGGGAGCCAGAGCTGCTCCAGCTCATGCCTCATCCCCACAGTAATGAAACCTCAGGGCTGGAAATGTGGCCATGGCCCAGGCAGGACAGGAAGGGCTGGCCCAGGGGGCCAATAAAGAAGGGGAGCAGTGTGCCTTGCAGGATGCTGGCAAGATGGAATTCAAATGATTTATTTCCCTGCTGACACCCCCCATGGCAGCTCCTGCTGCAGGGAAGTCCCTGAATCCTACCCACAGCAGCAAGGAGTGGCTGGGGACAAATCCTGGATGGGGCAGCTCTGAGGGGTCCCTGGGGATGCAGATGAAGGGGTTCCTGAGCAGCCCAGGCAACAAGGGACACAGCCACAAGCTGCACCAGCGGAGGCCCAGCTTGGACACCAGGAGGAATTTCTCCCTGGAAAGGGCTGTCAGGCACTGGAGCTGCCCAGGGGGATTTGGAGTCCCCATCCCTGGAGATGTCCCAGAACACGTGGCACTCAGTGAAAGGGGGAAAATGCAGACTCAGGTGCCTCCTTTGCTATCTCTTTCCCCACAGAGGATGGAGAGCTGGAAGCCCAGGAGAAGTTCAAGTGATGGAAGTCATGCCCAAGAAAAGCCGTGCAGGATGGAAAACTAAAAACCAGCTCTCCTGGGGACACTGGAGGTGTCTCTGGTGTCCCCAGCTGGGCTGGGAGCACCTGTCCAAGGAGTCCCTGGAGCAGCCTCAGTGCACAGAGTCAGTGAGAGCCAAATCCTACAGCAGGGGAAGTTCAAACCTCTCCAAAATGCAGCGGAAAGAGCAGCATGGGTGTGTCCTGCTGAGGAGGAGGAGCAGAGTCAGAGCATCTGAGCTGAGCACGGCAGGAGCTCCCTCAGGGTTTCTGAGACCCACTGGGGAAGGGCACAAAGAAAGCAAACTTTGTCAGATCCATGACCCTGCCCAGCCCCTTGTCCTGCCTCCACAGCCCAACAGCCCCAGGGATGCTGTTCCTGCTCTCCACATCTGGATTTCACCATCCAGGCCCCTGGACAGGCTCTGACCCGGCCCAGTGTTAAACCAACCCCTGACAAATCCCAACCACTGCCTGCCAGAGGCACCAGTCCCATGACAGTCAGTAAAAAGCTGACACCTGCCAGAGTTTCAAGTGACAACAAGGCATGGCTGAGTCCTGAAATGGATTTCTTCACCCACCAGTGACTCTCACACGGGCAGAGCCATCACATTTCCCAGCAAAGATTATCAGAGTCTTCCCAGCATAAAAATCAACTTGTCAAGGACAACAGGAGAATCAGCTGGGGTGAAAATATCAGTCCTTTCTCCCTGCTCTAGCTGTCCCATCTGCCAGCAGATAACAAGAATGACAAATCCTTGGCTCCCAGAGGGAAGCGAGCCAGAGCCTCCTGCCACCCCTTCCCCAGGAGGGACAGCCACAACCCCAGCACCTCCTGCTCAGAAGCAATCCAAACACGGCTCCAGCTCCATGCAGAAGGTTGGGATGGAAGGCATTTTATCAGCTTAGAACACGAGAGCAGAGCTTCAGCTAAAGCACCCTCGAGCACCCCCCGTGAGTCCTGAGCTGACAGCTCAAATGCCAAACTCGGAGCTGAGCTCACACTTGTGCTGATTCCTGCTCTTCAAATAAATGCAGGCAGTGATTGGTTATTGTTCAGGGGTGGAAATATTTCTTCCAACCACGCCACAATCACTCTGAAGAGCAAAATCTCCTCTACCAGGGGTGCAGGTACAAATAAACAGATGGAGGTTGTGTATTCCTGGTGTATCAGTATTTCTAAGAGCTTTTCCAAGGTCAGTCCTACCCTAGTCGTATTTCCTTGCAAATTAACTTGATTTTTATTTGCTAATATCTTTAAGCCCCAATTCTTACTGGTTTTTGGTGTCTGACAGATCAAATACTTATCAAACACTCCAGGCTTTAGTGGTTTCCCTGTTGGTTTTTCCATATCTTGCTCTAACTCACATTTCTTTCCCAGGTAGGTGAGCACAGAGTTTCATTCCCTGCTGGAGGGAGTGCAGCTCTGGGGTCCCAGCACAGGAAGGACATGGAGCAAGTCCTGAGGAAGCCACAGAGCTGCTCCAGGGCTGGAGTTCCTCTGGAGCCAGGTGGGGAGAGCTGGGGGTGCTCACCTGGAGAGGAGAAGGCTCCAGGGAGAGCTCAGAGCCCTTCCAGGGCCTGAAGGGGCTCCAGGAGAGCTGGAGAGGGAAAAGGGCTAGAGAGATAGGATACAGGGAATGGCTCCCACTGCCAGAGGGCAGGGATGGATGGGATATTGGGAAGGAATTGTTCCCTGGGAGGGTGGGCAGGACCTGGCACAGGGTGCCCAGAGCAGCTGTGGCTGCCCTTGGATCCCTGGCAGTGCCCAGGGCCAGGCTGGACGGGGCTTGGAGCAGCCTGGGACAGTGGAAGGTGTCCCTGCCATGGCAGGGGTGGGATCAGATGATCCTTAAGGTCCCTTTCAATCCAAACCATTCCATGATTCTGTGATTCTCCCCTGCCAAGAGCCCCACTTGAGTATCCCCTCCACTGGCTCTGCTTCATCTCCATCTGAGGGATTTTGGGAAGATCTCAGCTCCTCAGAGCTCCTCAAAGAGTGACTGTTTAACAGTACCCAATCCCCAGAGAAGCACATCCTTGGGAATTCTACCCCAAAGTCTGCAGCTCGCCCACATTTCCTCCCTCCCTGCTGCCAGGTGTGCCCACACCTCCTGTAGCCAACACAGACAGACCCTGGGAGGCACCTGCAGCAAACCCTGTTGGTGCTCCCCTGAGGCCATTCCTCAGACATTGGCGCTGATTTGTTCCCAAACCTCCCAGAAAAGCCACTCCCTGAAGCAGAGGCATTCCATGGCTCATTCAGTCTCCTCAAAGCAATGTGAGGACAAAGCCCACAAGGACCTGGATTCATCCCTGACTCCTGTGAATCCTGAAAGCCTAACACATTTATCAGGAATAAATCACAGGCTTTTTAGCCTCCTGGTTTCCAAACAATGCATCATCCCTGACTCCTGGATACCACACACACCACATCTGGAATCCCTGGGCATGCAGGAGAGGTGGAGTCCCTGGTGTCCTGGGCTGTAAGATATGTGTGTGTTCTATTTCCATCTGTCAGAGCTGGGGCAGCTCTCTGCTGTTCATGGGCAGTTTTCTTTATCTCTCCCACAGCCAATCCTCCCTCCAGGAGATCTCTGCTGTCCATGGCCACTGAGTGTCCCTGCATGGCTGAGAAAATTCCATCATTCATGGGGAGAGGCTGTGCCCAGGGGAGGAGCCAAGCATTCCTACCTGGATCCAATCTGACCCTGGCACACCACAGCAGCCTTTGCCCACTGCATTCCCAGAGGAGCAGCTTTCTTCCCCACTGCATTCCCAGAGGAAGCCCAGGCCCATCCCCACCAGCCCTGGAGCTTCAGAGGAAAACTCCAGCCTTGTGCAGGATCCCTGCTCCAGCAGAAGCACAGCTGGCACTGCAGGAGGGCTGAGCCACCATGGGATGGGACTGCTGCCACCCCCCTGACACACAGGCTGCCAGGGCTTGTTCTCACTCTGGCAGTGGTTTGGTTTTGTTGTTTGTGCTATTGCATTTGTATTTTTAATTTTCCTAATAAAGAACTGTTATTCCTATTCCCATACCTTTGCCTGAGAGTCCCTTAATTTCAAAATTATAACAATTCAGAAGGACGGTGTTTACATTTTCCAATTCAGGAGAGGCTCCTGCCTTCCTTAGCACACAACTGTCTTTGCAAACCCAGACAACTGGGAATGCTGGGATTCACAGCAGGCACTGATGCACAGGGTGCTTAAGGAGGGATTTGGGGTGCAGGCTGCTGGCAGCTCCCTCTGCCTGCTCCCAGGCTGTAATTCATTAATCAGGAACACTGAGAGGGAGACAGAGACATTGGAGGATGATCAAAATTCCTGCAAACCTCATTTCCATGGACACATGGCAGAGGCAAAATGGGACATTATAAAAACAAATTCCACCCTAACCAGGGATGCTTTTTCCATTTTAATGACAAGCATTAACTGTTTTTTAGATGTAAGTTCCACGAAAGCACAAACCCAGCTGAACCTCCATCCAACAATGGAATCTGTGTGCCCCCAATTATACTCCCACTCACCACGCTCCCCAACAATTCCATGTAAAGCCACATGGAGTCTGTTCCCAGTGAGGCTGGCAAGGCCAGTCTGTGCTTGCAGTGTATTTTTTTTTTATAAAACCAAAAAAAAATCAAAGCATCCTTCTCCCAGCTGTCAGCTCTGCCATCCCCCCAGTGCTCCCACCCACGGGGAGCCCTCTGCTCCTGTGGGATCCAGGCTGCCCAGCCCTCACCTCAGGCCCCAGAGATGCTGAAAGAGCTGCTTGCTTTCAACACCCTCACTGTTTGTTTCTTAACAGAAAGACACAACACAATTTTATGGGAAATGCATGCAGGAAGAGAAGGATTTGATTCTCTGGATGTGGAGAGTCAGGCTCCTGTGTGGCATTTAAACACATCTTTTTGACAGTTTTCCTTTTATTCTTTGCCTGATCCTCTCAATGTATCAGCATGTGAATAATCACACTCATAGCAACAAAACAGGTTCCTTCATGGCTGGAGCTGTGTCCCATTGAAATGTCACTGAATCTCTGGGGGGGGTTTTGAAATAGAGGGGACACAGGCTGGGTACCCCCGGGAGGATCGATGTTCCTGCCAGGGCAGGGGGGTCAATTTGTCCTGAACAGCCTCAGGAGGAGGCTCTGATTGCTAAAATCCCCTCTAGCAACAACATGGCCTTGTTGTATCCTTTTATTTTCAAAGCTCCACATGGAGCACTCAGGAAAGGCTGGGAAAACTGGGATTGTTCAGCCTGGGGAAGAGAGGCTTTGGGGTGACCTCACTGTGGCTTTACAGGACCTGAAGGAGCCACAGGAGAGCTGGAGAGGGGCTGCAGACAAGGGATGGAGGGACAGGACACAGGGAATGGCTCCCACTGCCAGAGGGCAGGGATGGATGGGTTATTGGGAAGGAATTGTTCCCTGGGAGGGTGGGCAGGCCCTGGCACAGGGTGCCCAGAGCAGCTGTGGCTGCCCCTGGATCCCTGGCAGTGCCCAAGGCCAGGTTGGACAGGGCTTGGAGCAGCCTGGGACAGTGGAGGGTGTCCCTGCCGTGGCAGGGGCGGGATCAGATGGTTTTTAACATCCCTCCCAGCCCAACCATTCCATGATTCCATGATTCCCATACCATGGGAATGCCACCCCATATGCTCCGTGCACATAAATCCTCTGGCTTGGCAGCAC
This sequence comes from Anomalospiza imberbis, assembly GCF_031753505.1. Taxonomy (NCBI): domain Eukaryota; kingdom Metazoa; phylum Chordata; class Aves; order Passeriformes; family Viduidae; genus Anomalospiza; species Anomalospiza imberbis. The sequence goes on from NC_089700.1 coordinate 1,178,969, forward strand.
CAGTGATCTGCTTTGTTGGATTTAGAGGACAAATCTGGGGGAAAAAAGTCTGGGATATGAAGAGGAGATGCCATGCTTTTCTTCTGGAAATACTTTGAAGGCTCCAAGCCGACCCTCAGCCAATTTAACAGGAAAAGGAAAAGCAGCTCAAGTCAGTGGTTAAACCTCAAAGGGATCCCTGAATTGTGCTTGACTTAATGAATCCAATAATCGATTCCTACAGCACAAATAAGGTGTGGGACAGATCAGCTAATAAGCATTCTCAGTTAATTGCTTTCTTCAAGTGACAATTTGTACAAATGATACCATCAAAGTAGTAATAATATCCCTATTGATTAAATTAATCTCGAAAAGACAACTCAAATAACTTTAATTAGCAATGCATGACACAAGCACAAAATACTCTGAAAACAACCTTGCAGCCCATCCCAGACTTTGAAACCATGGCAGCAGCCATGGCACAGACATTGGCATCTTTATTCCAACAGATCCACACAATTTTATGGAGCATCTTCAGGGAATGTCTGTGACTAACCATGAAAAGCCATTAAGTCTCCCTGCAGAGCACAAGAGCACAGGCAGCCTCCCCACTTAGTCACAGTCACTGAAACCCAGGGCCACAAACAGCTCTAGAAGAAATGAAAACTTTCCAGCAGGAGGAGCAGGGATGGGAAATGAAGTCTCTGTGCCAAAATTCCCACTTGGAGCTGCCAGGGAATCACAGCACCAGCAGCACTTTCAAACCATGAGAATTGGGCACCAGGTGGATGAAATCAGAGCACAAACTCCTCCAGCACAGGAAAGCGTTAAAGAGTTGGCCCAAAGCTTGTTCAGAGAGAGCAGGAGCTGAGCTGGGCCAGGAGAAGGGGACACAGCAGCCAGAGCTCCCCAGGATGAGGGAGTTGGAACTGTGGAATGCCAGAGTGACACGCAGGAGCCCAGGGCCACCCTGAGACTGGGACTAACGGAGCTGGGTTTAGGGTGGTTTTAAGAGGCTCCTGCAGGACTTATCTCATTTTGCTCTCTGAACTCAGCAGCTGAAAGAAACATAAGGCCCAGATATTTCCCCACAACAGGCACAGTACAGCTCATTTTACATCACTTACAGAACCATGACATTCTTTAGGTTGGAAAGCTTCTCTGAGATCTTTGAGTTCCACCGTGCCCCCAGATCTGCCAAGGCCACCAGTGCCACCAGCACCATGTCCCCAAGTGCCACATCCCCACTGTTAAACCCCTCGGGGATGGGACTCCCCCAGCCTGAAGCACATTAATAAAGCAGAACTCTTGTGCATGACTTTGGCCTTTCTGGGTTAGTCCAGCCCAACCTTCTCAATTCTTTATTTCCATTTGTTATTCAGATTCCTCAATTTAATTTCCCATGACAGGTTAGCTTGTGCTTTTGCCTGAAACACTGCAAATTTTCCATGTCCTTCTCATAGCCTCAATGGATTTATTACTTCATTTTTGTTCTTTGGGCAGTTCTGGCTTTAGATTTTTCAGATATTTTGGTGCCAAAACTGCTGCCAGGATTTGAGGTGAGGCTGCACCAGTGCAGAGCAGAGAGGGACAATCACATCCATAAAACATTTAAAAGTGCCCCAGGATTCTCAGAACAATGATGGAATTTGTACCATTATCAAAAAGAAACACTTTCTGGATTTATTTTCATCCAGGAATCACTGAAACAACCAAGGAACCCCCAAGTCACATTTGGGACTCCAGACAGCCACTTATAAGGCAAAACATCAAAACACCAACAAACTGATTTTTGGAGCTCAAGAATCTTTAAAATTCTACTTTCCGTGCAGCCTTACAAGGCAGATTTCTAAGTATTTTGGCTCTCAAAACCACCAGTAATTTAAAAACCTTGACCAGAACACACAGCATGAGTCTGAAAATGTATGGCTTGGAAACCCAAGCTTGGGAAAGTCACTTGAGGAAGAGAAGGGTGTTTTTTTTTTTTTTTTTTTCTTTCCCACAAGGATGTTTATTGGCCTTTCTAAAAAAATTCAGCACATGAACAAGAAGAGGACAAATGCTCACTACTTTCTATGAGACATCCATCTGATTTTTCCAATTAAGAAGCCAATCTTCAATGAAATCCCCCCAAACCAGGCAAATTAGCTGAAATTATTGTGATAAGAGCAGCTCCACAATGAGACCAAAAATCCCAAATCCAAACAATCAAGGAGAGGCACGAGAGAAGCAAGCTGAGTTTGGAGAGGGATCTCTCCAGCCCCACTGCAGGATGAGCAGTAATTACTTCACAAGGAGAGGAGCTCTGTGGCACATTGAAAGCCTTTAATTTCCACTCCCTTGTTTAAGTGAGATTATTGCTCCCCATAGCCAACAACAACAGATTTCCTAAGTTTCCCGTGCCTTGCCAGCAAAGCAAATATCCTCTGGTAAATCTCTGAGCAGAACAATGATTTTTCATTTTTACAACAGCACAATCAATGCAATTTTCCAGTTAGAAGTCTCCAGCCTCCCCCTATCAGCTTATTAATGCACAAGTGTACTCCAAACCATTCCTGGAAGAATCTCCACAGACTCTGCCATCCCAGGTTACTCTGAAAATGGAATTCATCACTTATGAATCACTTCAGTGTGTGTAAACACTTGAATCACTAAGCCAGATCTAATATTGTACACAGTAATCAAGGGATGTTGTCAGGGGGAGGCACTGAGGCAGCTCTGAAATCCTGCCTTGTAGAGTTTTACTGTTCAAAGCAGGTTTTGTGCTTGTGAACACATCTTATTTGCAGATGCTAAATGCCTGGAAAATATTTGCAGGCTTTGTGTCTTCGTGAGACACTCACAGGAGTCCCAGCACCCCCAAACACTGTTCACCCAACTGTGCTTTTCCTGCTGTTAAAGATCCCTGTAACTTCCAGCAACAGTGTGACAACACAGCCAGGTTCAAGCTGGAAATGCCATTTCATTCCAGCAGCTTTTTGCATCAGGTCACACAGATTGGAATCCAAGGAAAAAAATTAAACTCATCCCCAAAACCAAGTCATTTTTCTTCCATAAAGTGAAATTAAAATGCTGTGAATGCCAGCCCCCCCAGCTCCCCTGGAGGATCCCAGTAACTGTTCAACTCAGTGACAGCTCTGGGCTCCTGAGAACACCGTGAGGTGACATTTTGCTGCCCAGTGGCACCAACCTTGATGCCCAGCTCGATGTTCTCCCCTCCGTACACGTCCATGCCGGGGTCCAGCAGCCCGATCTCCCCGAAGAACTTCCTGTTGACCACGAAGGAGCAGCCGATCATGGCCGGGGTCCTGCACGGGAGAGAACCACAGGGATGACATTTAGGGACACTGCCCCATCCCTGCTGGCCCACGGGCTCATTGCTGCTCAGCTGCTGGGCTCAGCTGCCTCCCACCACCGTCCATCCCAATGATTTCACGGCAATGTGCCTTGGAAGACATTGTTTTACCACTGCAATAAATGGTCCATAATGCAAGCTCATTTCAGGCTGTACAGACTGGAGAAAGGTTTTCCTGGAGTTAAATTGTGGAGGAGCTCTCAGGCTGTGCTTTACTGAAAATACCTCGGGGTGTCTCTGGGCAAGGGCACAACTCTGCCATAAATGAAGGAAATACAAGAATGGCCTTTCCCTTTGTCTTAGGTTAGAAATGGGGATGTGCATTCTATCCTCATCTGTCAGAGCTGGGGCAGCTCTCTGCTGTTCATGGGCAGTTTTCTTTATCTCTCCCACAGCCAATCCTCCCTCCAGGAGATCTCTGCTGTTCATGGCCAGTGAGTGTCCCTGCATGGCTGAGAAAATTCCATCATCCATGGGGAGAGGCTGTGCCCAGGGGAGGAGCCAAGCATTCCTACCTGGATACAATCTGACCTTGGCACACCACAGCAGCCTTTGCCCACTGCATTCCCAGAGGAGCAGCTTTCTTCCCCACTGCATTCCCAGAGGAAGCCCAGGCCCATCCCCAGCAGCCCTGGAGCTTCAGAGGAAAACTCCAGCCTTGTGCAGGATCCCTGCTCCAGCAGAAGCACAGCTGGCACTGCAGGAGGGCTGAGCCACCATGGGATGGGACTGCTGCCACCACCCTGACCCACAGGCTGCCAGGCCTGTTCTCACTCTGGCAGTGTTTTGGTTTTGTTGTTTGTGCTATTGCATTTGTATTTTTAGTTTTCCTAGTAAAGAACTGTTATTCCTGTTCCCGTACCTTTGCCTGAGAGTCCCTTAATTTCAAAATTATAATAATTCAGAGGGAGGAGGTTTACATTTTCCATTTCAGGAGAGGCTCCTGCCTTCCTTAGCACACACCTGTCTTTTCAAACCAAGACAATACTGGAGGAGCTCTCAGGCTGTGCTTTGTTATTATTATTATTATTATTATTATTATTATTATTAGTGCTTTATTATTATTATTAGTGCTTTATTATTATTATTATTTGGAAATACCTCGGGGTGTCTGTGGGCAAGGGCACAACTCTTCCATAATTGAAGGAAAAACAATAATGGAAATACAAGAATGGCCTTTCTCTTCTCTTACTCCCAGCATGTCTGGAATGGAGCAGACTTTAGGATGGGTATTTTTAGGGTATTCCAGGAAAGAGTGTTTCCAGTTTGAATCACACAGGAGCCATGGCCACCAGCAACAAGCTCTCTGCAAATCTGTAGAAGCAAATCCTTTAAAAACTGTTTGGAGAAGCATCTGTGGGGTCATTTCCCAGTTCCCCCAGTAGCAGCAGGGCTCTGGGTTAGGGATCAAGTGGTCACATCCATCCTGCACCTCGTGCCCTCCAGCTCAGAGCTCTCAGCTCACACTGCAGGGGCAGCCAGGGGCAGGGGCTGGCCAGGGAAACAACCCAGAAAACTAGGAGCATCAATGGAATAGCACAAGGAGGGAGGAAAAACACAGTGCCAGGAGTTAATTTGTCATAACTGTGCAATTTTAAGGGCATTATAGATGGTTGTGTTTACTAATGACCCTCATTACTCACAAACCCCTGGACCAGCTCTCCAGCTGCTCCAGCTGCCCTGAGATGAGGATGCAGCTCTGATTCACACACTCTGAGATCACATTTCAGGGGATTTTTTGAGTGCTTAGCCCGTCTGACCCTCTCCATAAAACTGCACTTTGCCCAGAGCCCAGCACTGCACAATCCCACATGGTTCTGCTCATGCTGCTCGGGGACACTCTCAGCTGCTGCTGCCATGGCGTGTGCACAGCGTGCCCCTGGGATATTCCCTGGGCTGGAACAGAAATAGAAAAAGCATTCTCCCATTTGACTGCTGCTCTTTGAATCCATGCTGTAAAGGAAAAACCCAGGGGCCCACTCAGTCCAGCAGGGAGGTGCCAGTGAATTTTACAGCGAGGTCCTGCCAGAGTCTGATTTTTTGGGAGCTCCAGGTGAAGCTGGAGCTAGAAGGCTCCTAGCTTCTAGGAAGCTTGTGAAGGCTGACCAAGAATAGAGACTAGACAGAGCTAAAGAATAAAGTAGGGATTTATTAAAAGGCTTCAATGGATCCACCTTGGGCAGCACAACTCAAAATGGTCACAAAATGCACGACTGCTCACGGGGTCTCTCACTTTTATAAGTTCTGCTCCATTTGCATATTGGAGTTAATTATCCAAATACAGCTTCAGCCCATGAAGTCCTGTTTGTTTTTCTCTCTTCAGCCCACATTGTTTGTGCTCTTGGGCCTGATATCTGAGTCCTTCGTCCCCAGCTAGAGCAAGAATTGTTTTGTCTCCCTACTCTGTGAAAAGAGCTCACCATCCCCTAATATGAAGCCCAGACCCACACACTAAAGCAGCACAGAATGTGAAAAATAGAAAAGCTAAAGCTGAGGCATCACAGGACTTCCCTGCCCACCCTGAGCTCTGAGCTCTGAACAGGGGGATGGGATGCCCATCATCACCTCTGTGAGCCCGTGGAAATCCCACAGCCCCAGGAATGCCTGTTCTCCAGAGGGAAGCTGCTCTCGAGGCAGGAATGAGGTGGCAGTATCCTGTGTGGTAACAGCAGCCCCCAAATCCTGGCTCAAAGCCCATTCCAGCCCTGTCCATGCCACGGAGCACATCCAAGGCTGGACTGAGCAGGTTTGGCCTGCAGAGGTGGAGAACAGCCCTGAATTCCCCCAGACCTGGCTCACAGACAGCAGGGCCCAGGCCCCAGCTCTCCATCCACACCTCACATGGTGCCCAAATCTGCCAGAGGAGCTCCTGGGGTCCCCAGGGCAGCTCAGGAATGTCAAGGATTTGACAGTTCAGCTCCACCAACAGCCACCAAACCATCCTGATAAAAACCACGAGTTCCTTGGATGAAAGCTTCTGCCCACTTTAATATTATTATTTATAGACATTTTAATATTTCTAATAGAATGTAGAAGAGCTGGATGCTGCTGCCACGTTAAATTAGTTCCAATTGGAATCCATCAGACAGTTTTTCCAATAGATTTCTTCCCTGACAGCTGGCTCAGCCTTCCTTCCATGGAGCAAGATAATGTTTCATGGTTTGCTGCCACTCTGGTACTTAAGATTTCAATTCTCTTGCTTTATTTGTAGCAAGTTAACTGCCATTAACAGAAACAATTCCTTCTGAAATGATAACCACCTTACAGATGCCAAATCGAATAGTTCCATTATCTTAGATTACCTCCTGGAATTTAAGAGAAGGGAAAATTGCTCTGGTTTTACCCAGAGTATGAACGACCCAGTTCATCTCCTCCACTGGGAATAGGTGTGGAAACCTCTGACTTCTCCTGTCAAAAACTGTTAGAGGCACTCAGAGGAGAGGTAAAAGCCAGAAAAAGAATCCAGGAGAAAGTTTCAGACAAAGGAAACTGCATTTTGGACCCAGTAATGTGGATCAGTGGGAACTCTCAATCAGGTAAATGAGGTTTTTCCTGAGCTGGAAACAGCTCAGGAGCCACGAACAGGAGCTGTACCCTGAGAGCTTCTTTCATTGTTATTTATAAATCATGGAATGGGTTGGGTTGGAAGGACCTTAAATCCCATCCCATCCCATCCCACCCCTGCCATGGCAGGGACACCTTCCACTGTCCCAGGCTGCTCCAAGCCCTGTCCAACCTGGCCTTGGGCACTGCCAGGGATCCAGGGGCAGCCACAGCTGCTCTGGGCACCTGTGCCAGGGCCTGCCCACCTGTGCCAGGGCCTGCCCACCCTCTCAGGAAGGAATTTTTTCCTGAGACTTCACCACATGACTTGGAAACAGCTTAACTGGGTTTTAGCAACTTCATTTTGAAGTTTTCCCCTTCCCCACTGTGCTGCACATCCCGTTCCAGCCCAGGACCACGGGCAGCTCCCGAGGCACCAGTCCTGCTCCCTCCAGCAATCCAAATTAAGTGCTCCATTCTCCTCTGTAACAATGCCTCCACATTTAATAAATGAGGACTCAAGCAGCACTCAACAATTTAAATAAAACCACCATTTGATTTGGGAGTAAATCCCTCAAAAAGGTGGCCGCTGACAATAATGGATTGCTCATCCCCAACGAAATAATGGCCTGCAGACAAAGAGCTGATAAAGCCTCTTGTTCCTCTGCCCCTTAATTAAAAGCATTTACACAGCTTGTTTTTAAAAATCACCCAGCTCAGCCGAATGCATTTTTATTTGTCTGATAGCTAGTCTCCCTTTAATGAGAAAGGAAAAGCAGAATTTGGCAGGAAGGAAGAGCAGAGACGCTGAGCAGAATTACTGGGTTTGTATCCAGAACTCCAGAGTGTTACTTCCTTGCCATTCTTTTGGTTGGTTCTTCTATAGAACAAGTGAAGAAAGGTCAAGAAGAGCAGCTTTTATGAAATATCCTCCTCATGGATCTCTAAATAAAGATGAAGGAGATACAGGGAAAAACGTTTATCCTACTCTATTAAGTTACTTTAATGGTCTGCCTTTCTTTAGCTCACAGTTATCATCTAATGATTAAAAAGTCTCAAGGAGATTGCCCCTTCAATTCAAGGAAATTAATTTTCCCCCACAATTGGATTTGGCTTCCAATTTTACACTAAAGAGCAGGTTATAAAATATGTAGAAAAAAGATATTAAAAAAATAATTAGTACGTTTACCATCGACTGCAAGAGGCTGAGAACAGACTGGAAGCACTTCCAGGGTGTCCAATTCCTGCTAAGCTGCTGCTGGTTCTAATAAACTTGGATCATGGAGTTTTTCACCTTCCACACCACAAGGCACTGCCCCACACTTGGAGCATTTGGGGCAGTCCTGTACCTGCCCAGAAGGAATTTCTTTGTCCCTCTCCCAACCTTGCTATTCCTATTTCAACATACCGAATCCACACATCTTACAGTCATGGATGGAATCATGGAATGGGTTAAAACTCATCCAGTTCCACCCAGCAGGGACACCTTCCACCATCCCAGGTTGCTCCAAGCCCTGTCCAGCCTGGTCTTGGGCACTACCAGGGATGGGGAATCTATGGAATAACCTGTGCCAGGGCCTCCCCACCCTCACAGGGAACAATTCCTTCCCAGTATCCCGTCTACTCTGGCAGTTTGACCCCATTCCCCTTGTCCTGTCCCTCCAGTTCCTGATGCAGGGTCCCTCTCTGCCTCCCCTGTGTCCCCTCCAGACCCTGGGAAGTGCTGGGAGGTCTCCAACCACCTCCTCTTCCCCAGACTGAACAATCCCAAATTTCCCCAGCCCATCTCCACAGGGGAGGAGCTCCAATCCCTTTATCAATGTCATGGCCCCCTCTGGCCTCGCCCCCACAGCTCCACGTCCTCCCCATGCTGGGGACACCACAACTGTGCAGGGCTCCAGCTGGGGGCTCATGGGAACAATCCCATTTTCCACTCTGGGATTTCCCACCCCTGCTGCCTCTCTGTGCCTCCACCACCCAGCTGGGGCTCACTGGTGGGATCCAGCATCTCAGCAGGAAACTCTGGGAGCCTCTGAGCTCCAGGGCTGAAATTCAACCAACTCCCAATATGCAGAAAATGTCAGGTAAATTATCAAATGAAGGCCTGTGGCTTTAATTAGTGGCCTGTCAATGATTTCCCTGATGACTGCAGGGAAGGGAAGAACACCACCTTTATTTTCATGCGACACTCTGTGATAAAACACAGGATTTTCTCTTGGCCAGAGGCAAGATTAAGGACCTGTCTGCAAAAGAAACAACTTAGTGCTGTCTCCTCTGTGTGCAGAAAATAAATAAAAAAATATTCAAGTCTGGGATGAGTAACACAGGTTTAGACAAGGGAATGTTTGTGTGGAAATTTAATGCAAGGATTGACCCCTCTGATCATCAAACAGGGACAGCCAGAGGCTGCCCCAGGGCAGACCCCCGTGGGACAGAACCCATCCAAACCCTCTGCTCCACTGGCAGCTGTGGCCTGGCACTCAGGGATGCCAGGACACAGCCTCCAGCTCTGACTCCCGCTGACCAGTCCAGCCCAGTGCAGCACTACCCTGGGCCAGTCTGAGCCCACAGGATGGCTCTGGGGTGGCTGAGAGGCAGCATCCCTGCTGAGTGTCCCCAGGCCACCCTGGAGCTGCCACCACCCCCAGGTGACATCCTGTTCTCAGGGCTCCTGCAGCCACCCCTCCACAAAGCCACGGAGGAAACCTCTGCACCCTCGGAGAGATGGAGGAGGGGAACTGGAGGAATGAAAAAGCACTGGAAAGCAGCAGGTCTGGTTCCAGGGACATTTGGCTTCTGGACCACCCACTCCTTTGGGAAGTGCCCTGTGGAGGCTGGCCTGTCCCCTGGGGTGCCTGGAGGGGCGGGCAGAGCCTGGAGCCCGTTCCCTGAAATGGGATTGCAGGAGACAAGAGGAATCTCCGCACAGGGAAATGGGGTCAGGCAGAGCAAAGCAGAGACCCAGACAGAGCTGGCCCTGCCCCACCTGCCACTGTGTCCCTCAGCTTCATGCCACTCCCCGTCCTCAGCCAGGGCTGGCTACACCCAGGAGAGCGGTGAGCATGAGGCAGAGCCTCCTGCCTGGCCCTGGCCCTCTCAGCCTTCTCCCACGGGCTCCTCAGCGTTACAGATGGGTAATGAGATGGTTGGCTCTCACAATGAAGGGGTGAGCATTACGTGTGTGTTAAAAGAAGTTTTGTAGGTGTGTGGTTGTGTTACTGCAGTGTGTCCTCCCCCTTGCATTGCTATCATGGGATGGCCTTGGCACTCGGGGCATTTGGGAGGCTTGGCTCGTTACTATGGCAACACCTGACCCCAAATCAGGGTGTGAGAAAGTGATCTGCACCCCTGGGCAGCAAGGAAGGAGCCACTGACAGGACTTCAGGAGGGGCTTGAGGTATAAAAGGTGAAGCATCCATTTTGTGGATGAGCACGTGGCTGGTAGTCACGGGCTCCCAAGAACTGTAATTGTTCCTTATTCAGTCCTTTTGTTGTATTTTTTGTTAAGCTTTAATAAACCTTTAAAATTTTAAAAGTGAGCAGTCATTTCTCACATCAGCCACAACCCCAAGTACATGGTGCCTCCATCTCACCCTGCCTTACCCCATCCCAGCTCCTTCCCACCCCAAACACGTGGTGTTCCCATCTCAGTCCTGTCCCAGCTCCTTCCCACCCCAAACACGTGGTGTTCCCATCTCAGCCCTGTCCCAGCTCCTTCCCACCCCAAACATGTGGTGTTCCCATCTCAGCCCCATCCCAGCTCCTTCCCACCCCAAACACGTGGTGTTCCCATCTCAGCCCCGTCCCAGCTCCTTCCCACCCCAAACACGTGGTGTTCCCATCTCAGCCCCATCCCAGCTCCTTCCCACCCCAAACACGTGGTGTTCCCATCTCAGTCCTGTCCCAGCTCCTTCCCACCCCAAACATGTGGTGTTCCCATCTCAGCCCTGTCCCAGCTCCTTCCCACCCCAAACACGTGGTGTTCCCATCTCAGTCCTGTCCCAGCTCCTTCCCACCCCAAACATGTGGTGTTCCCATCTCAGCCCTGTCCCAGCTCCTTCCCACCCCAAACACCCCAGGCAGGATGCAGCTGCATTCCATGGAGCGGGGTTTGCTTTGTTAGTGACCTTAGCCCTGGATTTCTGCAGGGTCGCAGAGGCCAGGGCAGCCAAGGGAGGCACTGCCCAGGCAGGAGCCCGATGGCAAAAGCTCAAAATCTGGTGTCACACACAAAGGGGAATCCCACATTCCTGTGGGACACCTCGGTGCAGAGCAGGAGCTGGAAGAGCCGCGCTCCCAGCTCCCCTTCACTGCCAGGGGGATGGAGAAAGCTGGATGTATTTCCCAGGGATGTAACCAAATGTCCATGAAGGAATGGCATTTCAGTCCCCAGCAGCATCCCTTCCTTAATCTCATCCCCAGGGCAGCATCTCCAAGAGCTGTTCCTTGAACAATTCCAGATTCTCTGCCCCAGTGCCCTTGGTTAATTGTCTGTTTCCAATGGGTTTGTTTCCCTGCTGTTGCTAAGTACCACAGAACCTGTGAAACAAATTAAAAATAAGAGATACCACATAAAAGAGATGCTGGATTGAATGGATTTGCTGAATTTACTGGAGATTAATACCACTTAAACTTTAATGGCAAGGAGGCTGTGAAAACTGGATTTTTAAAAATACCTCTTACACAGGCATCTACCCATGCCTGTGCCCTCGCTGAACACACATTTGACTTTGACACTGTTCTCTGCCTGCCCTGGAACTTCAGGCAAAGCATTTAACTCCTTTGTAGCTCTGTTTTCTCCTCTGTCAGGTGATGTTAACACCTGGATGCTCTTGAGATAAACCATTTACAAACAAGTTTAGTGCTTTCCCCATTGGAGCTGCTGAATTGACTGCTGATATTTCCATGGGTGCCAGACCCGTCAGTCTCTGGTGAGAAAAGCACTGTGGTTAACAACCTTCTAAGCAAGGCTTTGCTCTTTCCCAGCCTTGCTGCTAGAGCAGCATCAAAAGCTGGTGCCCACCCTGTGCCCAGACACAGCCTGGGAACCACTGCTGATTGTGATCTCCTTGTCCAAGCTTGATGACAAAACTTCCCCTTCAGGATGAAACTGCTGCCTTGGCCACTACCTAAAAGCCTTTTCCTTCCTGGCATGTTCTCAAAGCCCAAGGATGTCCCAGCACTGAAGATCCCTGGATGCTTGGACACCTCCTTCATGGCCCAGGCACTTTGTACTGGAGTCCCCAGATGGATGTGCTGCTCTAGGCTGCCAAAATGCTCGTTTTCAGGGAGCAATTGTCCCCAGCTCTCTGTTTTGTCACCTGACGTAAAACCTCAGCCCAAGGATCGGGGCTGATCCCATTCCCACAGCAGGAGCCCTCATGCCAGGAGCCCATCCAGCTCCCACACCCATCCTGCTGGGACCTCACAAAAGGCACCAACCTGGAAAACCCTTGCAGGCCAAGAGCCCTGAGCTGGGATAAGCCTTGCTCAGGGCCATGAGAACGTGCAGAAGGTGTCTGGGGCTGTTCTCCATCACTGGAAATAACTGCAGGTGACATCTCCAATGGCCCTGGTGCTCCTGTGCTCTGTCACAGCAGGGGCAGCATTTGGGGCTTCACTCTGAGTCCCAGAGTACAGACTCCAGAGAAGGCACCTTGGCCACAGTTCATTTGATAATCACCTTCAAATGGAACTGGGTGCTGTGGAGAAATAGAGGAAAGAGTTGCAATGGCAGGATTCTCCCTTGGAAGAGGGCTCCTCACCTGAGCCCATTTCCTGGTGCTGGGGGCACGTGGGGATGCCCCATCCTTCACACCTGGGGGCTCCTCTGGCACACAGGGACCTGTCCAGGTGCCTCCCCAGAGCTCAGGGGCTGAGAGTTCTTCACACAGCCCCTACAGCACACCTGCAAACATCTGCATGCCTTAACAGGCCCCATTTAACCACAAAGGCAGAACTGAGGAATAATTGTGATCACTCGCTGTGATTTATTAGGACACTCCCACAGGAGAGGCCACACAGAGTCTCAGGCTTGGGGCTGAGATAAAGCAGAGCAAGACTTTCATTTGAGCACTGGCTCATACTGGAAGCCACTGAAAAATGCATAAAAGATGCAAGAAAAACACTTTCCCTGCCTGGAAAGCCACTGCAGATCAAGGCAGGGCACAAAGGGAGCCCAGATCAGCAGAGATGAGGAGTCAGGAAAGCTCAGGATCTGGTGAACCTGGTTATATTTTCCCTCTATGCTGGTCCCCTAAAGGTGTGAGCCTCAGAGCAGCTCTGGAAATCTCTGTTCCACGTTCCCTGCACAGACAGGCTCCAGCACACCCTGAAAGCAGCCCAGGAGCTGAGCCCAGCCTGGGCTCCAGCAGGGGACAGGATGTTTGCTGCTGCCCCATCGGTTACAGCGCGGCCACCACTAATAAAGACTTCATCTTTAAAGTCTAATAAAGACTTTATCTTTACCGGGAGATAAAGGTCTGACAAAAGCAAGCCGTTTGAAATTTCAACCTGAGCCGGGAGGTGAGGAAATCCAGGAGTCCCTACCCGCGGATCCCTGCTCTGGAATGGGGCAGGGAAGGAGAGCACACCCCAAATTAACCCCAGTCACCTCAACCCAGCCTCCAGCACCTCCTCAGAGCTCCTTGGGGGCTTCAGCCCCACGGGAGTCTCCATTAACCTGGCACTGTTTGCCTATGCAAATCAGACCTATTTATTCCACGGCAGGGATGCACAATTCCCCAGGGCAAAGTCAGCCAGTGGCTTCAAAGTTCCCCCAGAAGTAGTTTAAAAGCTCATTTGTGCTAATTGGCAGCCACTGAAATCCAGCTCATTGGCAGCTGGAGCAGAGCAGGAGGGGCCTCAGCAGATCCTGGGATTTAACACTCACAGCACCTTCAAACCAGTCCTCAGCTCCTCCAGAGGACAATGAAGTCTGATTATAAATGCCAGATTTAAGGATTTGAGTTTGCACCACTTCAAAGCCCCCAGAGAAAGCACATGGATGCAGAGATTTCACCCCTGTGAAGGGGAAAGATTTTGTGACCTTTTGTTTCAGAGGACGGTTTGGGCTGGAACCTTGCAGACCATCTCATTTCAACCCCTCCACCCCAAACGCTAAAGATCAGGTGGAATAAAAAGGAAATAGATATTGGTATAGAATATAAAGATATTCAAAGAGGAATAACATGGATTTCTTTAACCCCTGGCACTTACAGCCTGACAACACAATAAAGTGCAGGAAAAGGCAAAGAAAAAAGGGGCCAAACATTTCTCCTTAGAAACCCCTCAGATGGTGACCAGAGTTTGGGTGGCCAGGACTGCACGTGCTCATCTAATCCCAAATCTAATCCTAAATCTACTCCCGTGGCCTTGCAGGGAGGAACACCTCATTCCTTGTGGCCACAGCAATGGGAACCCTGTAGGTTTTGGGTCTCTGCTGCCCTGGGGGGGTTTGGCTCCTGCTGCTGCTCACACTCCCTGAAGGGCCCTTCCAGGAATGCAGGAATTCCTCATCAGGAACAGGACTCTTCAGCAAGAACGGCACTGTAACTCCATCTCCCTCCACTGCTGCCAGAGTGCTAATTAAATGATAATTACTCTGGGATGTAATATGTATAACTATCAGGCACTTAACAGGGACGTGTTATTTACTTTGCTGTTTTTAACATGAATATATTTTTTCTCAAGGGCAGCCAAGCAGCTGACTTTGAGTCGTGTTCTTCCTTTCCACTGAGCATAAAAATCACAATGAGCAAATTTCACAGGTAAATAAAGTTTTCTTTGTCTCAGGCACAACAACAACCATGCCCTGGTTAAAGCACTGAACTGGGGCTGAAGGATCAGGATTAACACTCTGAGCCTGAGCTTGCTACCCAAACTGGGACTTGGACAGTGATTTCTGACCTATCTTCTACCAAAATACTCCTACACTTGCTCCAAGTGACATCAGATGAAAGAAACTACAATAAACTGACTTCAGAAGGTGAAGATGGGCTCAGGTGAGCATCTCTGCAGAACAAACCTGCTCTGTTAAGAGCTGAAACACCCTTTTTAATCTCTGAACACTCAAGCCAAACTGCAGAAATCAGGAGAGAAATCTCCCTGAGCAAATCACTGCCTGGAACAAAGATGCTGCAAGCCCGAGCTGTGCATCTGGGGACAAACACACAAAGGGAACTGCCACAAAGCTGAGCTGAGAATTCCCTTGACAGGTAGAGCAGAGCACAAGTCCCTGTCAGCTCCTAGGAAACAGCAGGAACAGCAGAGCAGGGGAAGGCTGAGGCCATGGTAAGGTCAGGCTGAGCTGGGGGAGCTGCCCCAGAGCCCCTCTGCCACCACAGGGTGACTTTGGGGTGACTTTGGGGTGATTTTGCACAGTCACATTCAAACCTCCAGCACAACCAGAATTCACCCACTGGTCCCAGTTCCCTCCAGCCCCTCAGCAGCAGCTCCTAAACACCAATTCCTCCTCAGCTCCGCATTCCAGGCACTGCTGGAAGCCTGTGGTGGGTGATGCCATCAGCAGTGGGGTTTGCACAGCCCCTGGTGCTCTGTGCCAGATCCCTGCAATGGCTGGGAAAGATTCAGGAGCCTCAAGTCCTTGGGAATTGCAGGGATATTCCTGCAGACAGTTTGGGTGAGTGATTTCCATCCCCATCACGGGGTGTGAGGAGTGGTTATTGACAGCTGGAGCAGCTGCACTCCCTGAGAAATGAGGGAGCAGTGAAACAGCCCCGTAAGCACCTTGAGCTGAGGAATGCATTTATTGTGACACCTCCTTGATAGCAGCTATTGGTGGGGAGGGAGCTCCCAGCTTTATCTCCCCCTCACGCATCCCTGGCACAGCTGCACAATTCCTGGGCAAGCAGCAGATCCATCCTCTGCCTTTAACAGCAAATGTCACTCATTGCTCAGTGCTGAGCTTTGTTTTGTTTAAAACACCAGGCAAAGCTGATGGAAAAGAAAAATGAAAATGAGGAAAACTGCAGTGAAATGTAAATGCAAGTTTGGTAAAGATGATTGCCAGGTAAGGGAATTCAGGGGTGGAGAGGATGGTTTGGGTTCACCTCCACCTGGATTAATGCAGATCCACCCAACCACCAAGCACAGAGGCTGATGCTGGCAGAGAGATTTATCTCAACTGCTTGTTTAAGGGTCAGGCACCCTGAGCCAACAGCTCCCAAAGCTGCAACCCCATCCCAGGAACTGGGATCTCAAAGCTGCTCTCAAAGCTGCAATCCCATCCCAGGGAGACTGACCACACCAAGGGACCCTGGAAATCTGTGTTTCCTCCCACAGCTGCACAAGCTGGGAAGCACAAAGAGATTCAAGAGCTCTTGAAAAGGCAGAGTGGAGCAATGCTGAGCACAAGGCAACCAGGGAAGTGCTGCAGATCAGCTCCTGACTTCAAACCCTGAGCACCAGCACAGCCTTGACTGATTTCTGCTGGGATGGGGCACACTCACCATGAGCCCCCTCTGGGACAGCTGCTTGTGGTTTATACATTCTTTTTTTTGAGTGGAGAGGGTGGTGGTGTTGCTTTTTTAGTTTGCTTTGGTTTGTTGTTAATGGGGGTTTTAAATCACCAAATTCAAAATGCATTGATTTTTCTTAAATCACAGAATCCCAGAATGGCTTGGATTTAAAGGGACTTTAGAGATCACCCCATTCCACCCCTGCCATGGCAGAGCCAACTCCCACTGCCCCAGGCTGCTCCAAGCCCTGTCCAGCCTGGCCTTGGGCACTGCCAGGGATCCAGGGGCAGCCACAGCTGCTCTGGGCACCCTGTGCCAGGGCCTGCCCACCCTCCCAGGGAACAATTCCATCCCAATATCCCATCCATCCCTGCCCTCTGGCAGTGGGAGCCATTCCCTGTGTCCTGTCCCTCCATCCCTTGTCCCCAGTCCCTCTCCAGCTCTCCTGGAGCCCCTTCAGGCCCTGGAAGGGGCTCTGAGGTTTCTCCATAACCTTCCCATCTCTAACCTGAACACCCCCAGCTCTCCCAGCCTGGCTCCTGAGCAGCGGGGTTCCAGCCCTCTGGAGCCTCCTCTCCCAGGGGAGACTTGGATTCAAGACCCACTCATTCGTTAGCAAAACCCTCAGCAAGCTCCCAGGTGGCAGGAGTTCACCTTCCTGTATGAAATGTGTAAGGAAAAACTAAAAATGTGTTTGGCTCACAGGCTGAGAACCAGGGGCCATCCCAGGCAGCTCCTGCGCTCTGTCACCTGGCAATGGGGTGACAAGTTGGGATGAAGGGCTCAGCCCTGTGTCCAGGTGGCATCAGCCCTGGAAGAACTGGAGCTGGAGAGCCAGGATTTCATTCTACACTGCACAAAGGAGAGCTTGTTTGATGTCAGCATTCAGGGGGCAGAAGAAATGCAGGAAACAGGGCCCTCTCCCCCTCCAGTGCCATCCCAAGGAGCAGACCCTCATTCCCAGCAGGAATGGTCATTCCTGTGTCTGCAGGGCTCTCCTGCGAGTCACAACCAACTGGCAACAAACTCCAGGGCTGAGAGGGAGGAGGATGGGGGGATTCTGCTTCCCCAGTCCCAGGAGGGCTCTGCCTGTTGCCAGCTCTGCAGGGTGAGTTTGTATCCTGATGGATAAAAATGCAGCTGGGAGCAGAGGGAGCTGCTCCCTGCTCCTCGGGCAAGGTGACACCTGGCAAAGGGAATGCCAAGGGCTCCATGTAGTGGTTTTGGTTTGTTAATTTGAGATGTTGTTGATCTTGAGATTTTTTGGTTAATGTACTAATGAGTGTGGTGGGTTTAGTGTTGGCTAATTACTAGTGTATTTACTTTTTGTTGTGAGGTAGGATTAGGAGAAAGGTAAAGTAGGTTTAAAACTTTAAAAAGGTATAAAGAAAATGGATTAAGAGTAACTAAAAGAAAGAGTAATAAGAATTAGAATAAAACTTTCAGAGCACTTTTCTTTACAACTTTCTTTTTCTTACTGACAATGTAAAGAAACAAAACTTAAAATTTTAGTTCATTTACTATTTCTAGAATGGTTTTTTTACTTACTACTAGCTTACTTAGGGAGAGAAGTCTTTCTCGTTAATGTTATGGATACTTTTTTACAAGGAAAAAAAAAGTTCTTTCGTGGCTCTCAATTTTGTCATGAATAGTAGCTGCTCAGGGAAATCTGTAATTGTGCAGTCTCTCTTATTTTCCACTTTTGTCTTTAATGTTTTTTTCACAGAGGTGTGTCACAGTGGCTAGAAGCTCTCCATCACTTCCCTAAATGTCTTTCATGTAAAACCATGACACTCCAGCGTTCCCATTTGGCTCAGGAGGGACCTGCCTGTCACCCAGCTCTGCAGGGTGAGTTTGTATCCTGAAGGATAAAACTGCAGCTCCCTCTGCTCCCAGCTCCTCGGGCAAGGTGACACCTGGCACAGGGAATGCCAAGGGCTCCACCATTCCCATTTGGCTCAGGAGGGATCTGTCTCCCACTCCAGGAGTTCTGTGGCCTGGGGCTGAGCCTTCCTTGTGTTTTGCCTGGAAGCTGAGCAGTGTCAGATTCCAGGGGAAAGGATCTGCAGTTTGCCCTGGCACAGCTCCAACAGGCTGCAGCCTTTAACAAATCCAGACTGATGGAATCTGCAGGCTGGGAAAGACTGGAGGGGGGAATGTCAGTGTCTGAAGCCCTAAAAAGAAGTTGGCTTAACAAGGAGCCTTTGCCAGGGGATCATCTGTAGAGCCCTGCACATCCCAAGGCTGGGGAACCACACCAGGAGCTGCCCTGAGTTCATTCCCTCAGGACATGCTCCAAGAATTCCAATCCAACTGCCCTCTGATTCTTGGGCAAACCTACAGTGCATTTATGCTGTGTCCTTGTAGAGGCTTCCTGCTTGTGGAAAATCAGCAGTGGGAAGGAAAGAGAAAAATTCCAGTCCTGAGCCAGGAGCTGCTGCTAGCTTTACCCCAGGGAGGAGCAACTCTGCCCTCTGTGCCCTTTTCCTGCAGAGCACCACATGCCAAAAGAGCCAGGAGCACTTTCACTCCACTTCAGCTTTAATCAGGAATTTCAATCAGAGAAAAGGTGCTGATTTAACAGCCTGAGGCAAAGCAGGGAAGAGTGAGGAGAAGCTGCAACACCTGGGTGCCAGATGCAGGGCCAGGAGGTGGAAATGTTAAGAGGGGGATTGAAGACATCTCCAAACCTTCCTTGAGCTGTGGGATAAGAGTGTACAAAACCTCCACGGGACAAGGGCTGCCATGGAAAGGTTCCCAATCCCCACCTGAAACACATCTGAGCACTTCAGTGCTGCAGCAGAGCTGCAAAACCTCCTCATCCTAGTCCCACTGCTCTGAGAAGTGACACTGACATTTTCACAGGTGACACCAAATTGTGGTTGGCAGGCTCTCACTGAGGAATTCACTGGGAATTAAGAGAACCATTAAACCCCAAATTGAGGGCTTGTGATGCATTTTAGAGATTCTTGCCTTTAAGTTTTAAAAAATCCAAGAGTTCTGTCCTACAAAACACTGCCCAGATTCACATTCCCAGAAATTGTTGCTCCCTGCCTGCAGCTGGGCAGCACTAAAGGGCAGCAAAGGCATGGAAAAAACCTATCCTGGGGCAAAATCTCCCAGACTGGGGGAAAACCAACCCAAAACTTTGCTCTCATCAATAACCCTGCACCATTACAGAGTCCCAGACTGGTTTGGGGTGGAAGGACCTCAAAACTCATCCAGTGCTGGGATCCTGGAGCTCTCTGTCCCTCAGCATTTAGAAACAGTTTGGCCAAATTTGGTCCCAATCCTGCAAACAGAACCTAATGCAATGTTTCCAATTAGAAGATGTGGAAGAACCCCAAAATATGTATTTTCCGTAGGATCAGTGCTTACTCCTGATCTTCTCTTTAACTTCAACCCAGCAAAACCCTAAACACATCCTTGGCATTGAACTCCCAAGGCTTCACATCCCTGATTTTATACATTTCACTCTTCTCCTGCTCCAGAGCTGGCTCCACTGAGGCCAAACCAGCTCATTCTAATTAACACTGATTAATAAAACTGCTGCCTTCTACCTGAAGGTTTGGGAACTCCTCCCACTCTCCAACAGCTTTTAGGAGACAAGGGAAATCCATGGCCAGGGCACCACTGATGCAGCACTCCTGGGGTCACCAGGAGATTCCAGCCTTTCATCTGGAGCATTCTTGGAAATGGAAAAGAAAGGGAAAGGAAGAGCCATTGGAGAGGTGGCAGGAAAAGGTCTGAGCCAAATAAAAAGCCAAATTAAAGCCATTTAGAGAAGGAAGGGAAGGCGTTTACAGAAGAACTCATTTACATGGGTTCTTTGACATGGTTAAAGCCACAAATTCATTTTATCTCCCCTCAGCTCGTCGCCCTTGGCAGTGCAATGAGCAGGAGGTAAAAGCAGCTGGCTGGTGCCCTGCCCTGCCTGCTGCACCCTCTGCCTTCCTTATTCCCTGCACAAAACTGGGATCTGCAGCACCAGCTGGCTGCACCAGCTCACCCCTGTGCATTTGTGACTGGGGCCACTGGGTCTGGAGCTGCTCTCCAGGTCCTGTGCTGGCTGCAAAGGAGGAGATGACTTTGGGTGATGTTAGAAACACCAAACTGCCCCAAACGAGTCTTCATCTCTAAAGCACATGCACAGGGCTCTGGGCCACCTGCTGGGTTTCCATCCCTGCCCCTCCCAGGTGCTTTGCTAGGAGCTGCAGGTGGGGGAGGCACCTCCCTCACACTCCCGCAAGATTCCCAGTTCTTTTTTTATACAATTATTTTAGCAGAAAAGCCCATCTGGCCGATGCAGGCATTGGAAAACCACAGGAAACCAGCCCATCACACATGCACACACCCCCAGATCCCATATTCCACAGCTCATCTTTCAGAGCTGGCTGAAAAATTCAGCTCTCCCTTTAAACATGAAAATTGCTGTTCCTTTGCCTTTTCTGAGTGCCCCAAGTGCCTCCAGAGTTGCTTTTGAACCACACTGAGAGTCAGATGCAAGAGCCAAAACTCTGCAGTTCCAGCCTGGGATTTGGAGCATCTGTGTGGTTGTTTTTTCTTCCCATTAATTTAATTTGACAGAAACGAGCAGGAAGGCTTCTGGCTCCCGTGTGGGCAAAGTGGATAAACAGCAGGAATTTTAAGGGAAGCTGAAACTAAACTGAAGAGAA